>NC_137645.1:1515054-2922554 GCF_963383615.2 Lipophrys pholis | reverse complement strand
GAGGAGGAGGAGGAGAAGCGGTCACGTATCCGTGCTCGTCCACTCGGCAGAGGCGAGGCGCCGGCGTTACTCACCGAGCAGCAGGAAGATCCACCACAGCCAGTACTGACCGTTGAAGTAGCCGGTGAAGTAGTCGGAGAACTGGAGGAAGAAGAGAGAGAGAGAGAGAGAGAGAAGAGTCAGTGCTCCTGAAGCTTCATCCACAGTTCTTCCTCAGGTATCCAGCCCGGCGTACCCTCACGATGAGGATCCACTTGATGAGGGAAAGGCCGAAGCCACAGATGGCGCCGTAACGTCCCGCGATGGTGTTGGTCAGACAGAAGGACAGGCAGAACCCGATCCAGTTGAACAGGAAGGCCACTGGAGGGGAAACGCCACGTGCTCAACACTTCAGAGGGGTGCCTTACATGTTGCGGTCAAGACGAAGCGAAAACTCACTGAAAAACGCCAACATGAAGATTCCGTCGTTTCCGACTCGCAGTTGATCGGCGTCACTGAAATCGTCTCTGGGAGGAAACTCGTCGTCCTGGAGACACAAACATCAAGGCGTTGTTGTTGGCGAGGGAGAAGGGCGGGACCTTTAAACCTCGGGAACACGTCACGTCTCCTTACCCGAGTGATCACCTCCACGGTGGAGGCGGCCATCGCGGCCGCCTTGGCCTTCTCTGCCTCGTCATACGTGGGCAGCGAGGTGGCGACGCTGTACGGCGGAGGGACGGGGAAGTCGCCTCTGAAGCTCGTCTCTGAAGAGAAGCAGACCACAGAGTAATGTGGCGACGCCGTCATGGAAAATGGACGTGACTCACGGGTACAGGGTTGAACAGTTGCAGCGGCGCCGCCACGAGACGAAATCCCGTTGCTATTTTTAGAAACGGGCGACCACACTGTGGAAAACAGACGCCACGAAAAGAGTTAGAAAAGTGATACCAGGTGTCGCGGCAGTCGCTCCCAAGTCGATGGAGGCGTACGGAGGCGGCGGTGCCTCGGCCTCTCCCGGCGTCCTCGACGACTCCCCTGTGGACGGGTTCTGGTTTTGGTCCTGGTCCACGCCGCCAGCGGCGGCGCCCTGGACTGAGGCAGACGTGCACGGCTGCTGCTCGCTGCCGGAGGCCTCCGATGAGTCGTCCTCGTTGTGCAACTGGAGGATGAAATAGACAGAAATGCATCGTTGAACCACGAGAGAGCGTCTGGAGCTGCGGCCACATGGACCACGAGGATCACGTTAAACATGGAAACACTCATTATGAGCCGTTATTGTTTCTTCCCGGTCAGACGATGAACAGGTGTTTATGTAAACGGCTCATGAGGGGAGGGATCCATACACACCTGTATACCAGTGCTTCATTTGAATAGAATGACTCTCCTGAAAAACACTGTGTGTGTGTGTGTGTGTGTGTGTGTGTGTGTGTGTGTGTGTGTGTGTGTGTGTGTGTGTGTGTGTGTGTGTGTGTGTGTGTGTGTGTGTGTGTGTGTGTGTGTGTGTGTGTGTGTGTGTGCTTGCTGCAGAGCTTCCTGGTGTTTGCCCTCAACAGAATGTGGCGGCGACATCGGCATGTCAACAGACGGACGTCCGCTGTAAAGTGGAGCCGCGCGGAATCGGGTAACCGGGGCGCCATCTGAGAAACTTGTCATAAGTAAGTGCTGCGGAGGGAGGCGGGACGTCCACTCGCCCAAGACGCCAGGCAATCTCCACAAGGCGGGCGACGACCTTGAAAAATGTGTTTTGCTCTACGGCGAGGACGAGCAAATCTGAAAGCGCAGACTAATCACGTTCCTGAGCAAGTTCGTCTTGCTCCTCGCTCCCAAAGCAAATTCCTCCGACACAGAGATGTGGCTGCTAAAGGGGACGGCGATGACAAATGTTCAAGCCAGTCAGCAGACAGTCGTTCTGCTGGTTTGTGTTGACACATGAAACATTACAGACAAATTACACTGGATTAGAGCATGAAAAGGCTCGGCGTTGCGAAAAAAACGTCATCATTAAAATAAGCGAAAGCTGTGGAAACGCCCTCTGCAATAACACGGAAACACATGTACTTTGTACAAGTTTGGTAAGCTTCAATATCCCGGGAGTGAATGAGTCGCTGCCTACTGGCTCCGAATCAAGGACAGACCATAATGCACCCCCGCGTACAGCGGCTTACATAAGATCCTAACAACACAGCCACATGCCTCCTCATGTGTCCAAATATACCCGAAAGTCCTGCTGCAGCGGGGCCAGAGCAGAAGAAACAACAAGGAAGAGCCAAGAAGTGAAGGCACCACAACACCTGACACCTCTGACCCGAGCTGGATCTACACAACACCTGGATAGGGTTGCTTAAATCCCTGCGTTGAACATTTCCCTTGGCCGGAAATCAATCCTGTGGGATTATCAGGCATAAAACCACAGGCATCCCAGCAACAAAGCACACTTTATCTGGCAGCAGTAATAACCAAGAGGCAAGTTTCACTCTCTGTATTGTTTCTTACACTTTTATACAGATTTGTTGGATCAACAAATTAAAAAGTTTTGGGCTTGTCTCAGCAAATATATCCAAAATGATGACAGTTTATTGTTCAGCCATCACAGTGGACATTAACACAAACGTAATTATTATTATTTCTTAGTACCAGTATAAGTATTTCAGTTTTTTGTTTTTTTTAACAGTTATGTAACGGTGTGTGAGTTTTACAGACGACACGTAAACGCACCAGAGTTCACGTATTTCGTTGTTGACAACTTCAGAAGGCCTCGCGAGCTAACGCTGCTAACAGACGCGGAAGTTGTGAAAAAAGGCCAAAAAACAGGCCAAACAAATGATTCAAACACAGCGTGGATCGGTGTTCTGGGGTCGCGTGGCGTGTTTAAGTTAGTCCGTTGTGGTTCACGGCAGTTTGTATGGTTTACAAAAAACGGAAGTGGTGGAAGTCGGGGCCTGGTTTCCTGAGAGGTAAGGGCCGCGGACCAGACGCTGTTTTCATCCGTCCACTCACCACTTGGTATCGGCTCGCTGGGTCCATCCCGACCGGGTTCAAGCTGGCACCGGAGCCAGCCGAGAGAGAGGGGAGGGGGGGGGGCGGCTGAAGGCTCGGTTCTCTGCGGGGCTGAAGTCACGGACAGAGGGGCGGCTCTCGGCTCTCCGGGACAGAAATGGCTGCAATGTTCAGAGTGACGCTGGAAAACAACAGAGGGGGGAGAAAAGAACTGCGGCGGAAGCAGATCACACATGTCAGAATAAGAGCATAACAGCAGAACGTCTCCACCTGAGTTTAGTTCTTTCGAAAGTCATGACCAGCTTATTTGAAGGGCATAAATGTAGGTCAACACATCTTTCAAACAAACAATTAGTCGAAAATACTCAAAGATAACTCCCTGAGCAACATCCTGCCCGAAATAGTCTAAAAATAAAAGGATTTGTTGTGTTTATTTGTTATACCAGATGATATGAATGGATAATTTGTTATGACTATTTCTATTCTGTCTTTTACACCCTTGGACACATCATCAGTTTTGAGCCTACAAATATGTACACAAGTTGTTGTTTTTGTTAATCTCCAGATTACGTGGAAGCTTGTCATAGTCAAAATCTGAGATTTGAAGGTGAAGCGGTCCACTGAAGACCCAGTGACCATGTTGCTTTTGGAGCTGAAATATTATGTGTTTCTATGTCAAAGACAGGCATTCCTCGGCCTGCATGTTTTTGATGTTTTACCTGAATTTAATTAATGTTTCATGGTGAAATGAGCCAATCGTTCTGATGTGAGTGTGTCTGTGTAGCTCAGTGAGGAAGACTACTGCTCTGAAGGTAGCAGGCTGTGGTTTGATTCTCAAGCTTGATATCTGTAAAAAATAAATATATATTCTAATTTATGTCCTGAAGGTGAATCCACTCTCCAGATGAACTTTAATCACTCTTTATTATTGGAGATCATGTCAATTAGCCAGTGTAATATTAAGTTCAAAAGCAAAAAGTTCACAAATTTCAAAAAATATGAAGAGAACAGATTGTATAAAAGTAGTTTTGAACTGTTTAAATGGAGATTGAAATATTAAATCACAGGCGTACATTGTGAAACATTTGAAAATGTAAATTCGCCATGGTGGCAGCAAAAGTCTGTCTAAATATCCACAGTCTCGTAACATTGTGTAGCACAATCAGCACAGCCACTGCACCGTCTTTTGTAAATCCTTTTGTTTTTCCTGTCTTGGTTTTTATTTTGGTTGTATTTTACTGTCGCGTGTGTGTGTGTGTGTGTGTGTGTGTGTGTGTGTGTGTGTGTGTGTGTGTGTGTGTGTGTGTGTGTGTGTGTGTGTGTGTGTGTGTGTGTGTGTGTGTGTGTGTGTGTGTGTGTGTGTGTGTGTGTGTGTGTGTGTGTGTGTGCGTGCGTGTGTGTGTCTACTCTTGTGCATTCACTGCCGTCATGCAGGAGGCTGTTACATAATGATATTACTGCTAACACTGTTTTTAACAGAGTGACAATAAAGACTTAATCTATTCTTTTTTATTTAATTCTTTTTTTCCAGCAGAAGAACGTCATACTTTAGATTTCACTGAACTTATTTGCAGAGCCAACTGGTGACGATATGGACCGTTGTTGTAATTCCCACATTTGTCCACAAGATGGCAGTAAAAAGGCGCTGCAACTGAGAAATGGAAGTTTGCCATCTGGTGGTAAGAAGTAGTAAGTACTACCAACGTGTGTACAATGAAATAGTGACCACAAGAGGACAGTGAAGCACCTGTTGTGATTCTGAAAGAGATTCATTTATTTCAGGGGTCTGTTTTTGGTCAAATTAGGTTTTTTTATGCAAGTTAGATTAAAAAATTCGATAATGTACTGATGAAAATGTATTTGTTATGTCCTTTGAGATGATATTGTCCTCCTGGCATCCACTGGGTCAGTAGTTACTTTCACTGATGTCACTATCCAATGTCAAGGGTTCAACTTCTGACCAACTTGTATCTATATTGTGTACTCATAAACTCTGTATATACATTAAGGTGTGTTCATGGTTTGCTTTCATTAGAGGTGTGGCTCAGTGGGTAAGACCTCAAACTGGAGAGGAGCACTTCAGAAGGTCAGTGGCCTCCCTCCTTATATGTTTTCTATATCATGAGTTGCTATTACATAGATGTGTGTATCAAGTTGTAGCTGTTCATCCATCAGGGAGACAGAGAGGTATCTCAGTGGAGAGCACTGCTGTCACTGATCCAACACCTTCAAGTTTAAGTCATGAGAGTTTTTCTCAAACTGTTTCTATCACGTGAAAGTATAAAGGTGAATCTTTCTGCAGGTGTCAGAGTAAAGGTTCAGCTCAGTCGGTAAGGCAGATGGAACACCAACGTTTGGGACAGAAACTTTGTAATTTTCAAGAAGTGCAACCTCCAAAAAATTGAATGACAAAAGCGCCACGAGAACAAAGTGAAGAGGAACACATGGTGGTGAAGTGGTTCGAGGCTGTCGTGCACGCTTTGCTGCACTTACCAAAAATGGTGAAATTTGTACACATTTAGCCAAATTGGGATGATGATGGAAATGTGTCAGAAATGATGGTAAGGTTATAGACTTACCAAAAAATGCTGAAAATATGAAAAATTGGGATGATGATGGAAATGGGTCAGAAATGGGTCAGAAAGACACTTAGCTCAGTGGGAAGCTCTGCTGTCTCTGGTCCAACATGTCAAGGGTTCAAGTCAAGAAGGGACTGAACTTTGGTCCTCGAGACTTTATGATTTTCATAGTGCAAAAAATATAACAGACAAAAGCGCCAGGAGAAGTGAGAGAAGAAGAAGACACAGTGGTGAAGTTGTTTAAGACTGTCATGCACACTTTGGTGCTGGTGGACAGGTGGAGGTTCAAGTACTCCTCATGGTGGTTCCTGATCACTAAAGGGCCTGAGAATACAGATTGAGGTCAATGGGGTGGGGTAGGGCAGGAGAGGGTAAGTTGGATGGAGACAGGGGAGGGAGATGGGTGGCAAAAAAAAAAGACAATGGTCATTTTTTTCTAAACACAAATTCCAAAAGTTCTATTCGATGTGTTTCTATATCCATAGAAAGATGTTTAAGGTTGTAACGGAGTTCAGATCGTGGACGTTATATGTCTCTTTCTGGAATTGTTTTATGAGACCATCCTGTTTAGCTCGGTGAGGAAGGACGCTGCTCCTGGTGCAGCAGGACGTGGGTTCTGTTCCACTTGAAGAACTTATGTCTCTTTATTGTTTGAGATAAGAGTGTGACTATAGAGCTGAACCCGTCCATGTGTCCCTGAGACAGACTGATGGCTCAGTGGACAGCACTGCTGTCACTAAACTTACACAACAAGCGAAGGGTTGATGGTTCAAACTTTACCATTTTCAAAGTGCAACCTGTAGAAAATAAAAGACAAAAGCGCCAGGAGAAGTGAGCAAAGAAGAAGACACGGTGGTCAAGTGGTTTAAGACTGTCATCCACGCTTCGGTGCTGGTGGACGGGCAGCGGCTCAAGTCCTCCTCACGGTGGTTACTGATCACCAGAAGACTCAGAGTGCTAGACGTCGGGGTGTGGCAAGCCAATGGGGGTGTGTGGGAAGCCAAAGGGGGTGTGTGGGAAGCCAATGGGGGTGTGTGGGAAGCCAATGGGGGTGTGTGGGAAGCCAATGGGGGTGTGTGGGAAGCCAATGGGGGTGTGTGGGAAGCCAATGGGGGTGTGTGGGAAGCCAATGGGGTGGGGTAAAAGGACAGGACAGGAGAGGGTAGGTGAGTAGGATGGGATGGGAGAGGGAAGGCAACAACAAAAGACCATGGTAATTTTTTTAAAATCACAAAAAAGGGTTGTTAATAATCATATTTGCCAGCCCTTTTTCCCCTCCCTCTCTTTCCCTGTACTCCCCTACCCTACCTCACCTGGACCCACCCACCACAAACTCCTAACTCCATAATTGGCCAAAATGTGAAAAATTGGGATGAAGATGGAAATGGGTCAGAAATGATGGTAAGGCCATAGCCTATAGGTAGGGTTCCGCTTAGATTCAGTTCCTGGCCTGTTCAGGCCCTACATTTAGTTCCTGGTCTTCCAGACCAGTTCCTTCAGACCAGTAACTGAACCTAACCCTAACCCTAGCTTTAGGGACCCGGGATTACAGAAGGTGAACCTCAGTCTCCCACACCAAGGTCGTTGGTCTTTGGTCATTTTTCTTCAACCACTAAGGACAAAGGCTGAAGTGTCCAGAGGGACACCTGTCTGATGTTTAGCTCAGTGAGAAGCACCGCTCTCATTGTCATAAAGTGTCAGTGGTTCAAGTTCTGGTCAGGGAGCACCCTGATTCCAAAAGTTCTATTTGACGTGTTTCTATATCCATAGATCGGTGAGACCGATGACACCATCCTGTTTAGCTCAGTGAGGAAGGACGCTGCTCTTTGATGCAGCAGGACGTGGGTTCAATTCCACTTGACGAACTTATGTCTCTTTATTGTTTGAGATAAGAGTGTGACTATCAAGCAAAGGGTTGATGGTTCAAACTTTACCATTTTCAAAGTGCAACCTGTCGAAAATAAAAGACAAAAGCGCCAGGAGAAGTGAGCAAAGAAGAAGACATGGTGGTCAAGTGGTTTAAGACTGTCATCCATGCTTCGGTGCTGGTGGACGGGCGGTGGTTCGAGTCCACCTCACGGTGGTTCTTGATCACCAGAAGACTCAGAGATGCGGGAAGCCAATGGGAGCGTGCGAGGAGCCAATGGGAGCGTGCGAGAAGCCAATGGGAGCGTGCGAGAAGCCAATGGAAGTGTTTGAGAAGCCAATGGGAGCGTGTGAGAAGCCAATGGAAGCGTGCGAGAAGCCAATGGGAGCGTGTGACAAGTCAATGGGAGTGTGTGGGAAGAACCAATGGTGGGAGGAACCAAGGGTGGGAGGAGCTAGTGTGTGAGAAGCCAATGGGAGTGTGTGGGCTTAAAACAGGAGGAGGGAAAAGGGGGGTAAGTAGGAGGGGGAAAAAAATGACAAAGGTGTTTTTTCTTTTTAAATTTATAAACTCAATAAGGGATTTAGTTTTGCCAGCCCTTTTTCCCCTCCCTCTCTCTCCCTCCCTCTCTCTCTTCCTCTCCGGACCCATCCACTCTGACCAACCATCCCAACCTGACCAACCATCCGAACCTGACCGACATTACAATTCCTGCTATCCAACACCCCCCACTTGGGGAAGTGTCCTGGTACTGGAGGGATTCGAACCTCCGTCTGGCTGAGTCCTCCGAAGCGAGGAACCCAGAACAAACCGCTATGCCACAAGCACCTGGATACAGAGAACACTTCTCCTGGCGTATTTAAGTCTTTGATTTTAGGTTTGACCATCAAAATTTGGCACATCAAAGACTTGAACACCCTGCTATCTAACACCACCCACTTGGGAAAGTGTCCTGGAGGAATCGAACCTCTCTCTGTCTGAGTCCTCCGAAGCGAGGAACCCAGAACAACCCACTATGCCACAAGCACCTGGATACACAGAACACTTCTCCTGGCGTATTTAAGTCTTCGATTTTAGGTTTGACCATCAAAATTTGGCACATCAAAGACTTGAACCGTGACCTCTCAAACACTAAACGCCATCCTGACTGTGTGAGCTACACATCCTCACAGACTGCTGCTCTTTATTACAGATTTTCATGCTTTGAGTGGAGAACAGCAAAGCAGAATATTTCTGCACCAACCTTTAAATGCAGAGGGACAGAGTGATGGTAAGGCTATAGACTTACCAAAAATGTGAAAATATGAAAAAATGGGATGATGATGGAAATGGGTCAGAAATGATGGTAGGCTATAGACTTATCAAAAATTGTGAAAATATGAAAAATGGGATGATGATGGAAATGGGTCAGAAATGATGGTAGGCTATAGACTTATCAAAAATTGTGAAAATATGAAAAATGGGATGATGATGGAAATGGGTCAGAAATTATGGTAAGGCAGCCTTACCAAAAATTGTGAAAATATGAAAAATTGGGAAGATGATGGAAATGGGTCAGAAATGATGTTGAGGCTATAGACTTAACAAAAAATGTGAAAATATGAAAAATGGGATGATGGTGGAAATGGGTCAGAAATTATGGTAAGGTTATAAAATGCTGAAAATAGGAAAAATTGGGAAGATGATGGAAATGGGTCAGAAATGATGGTAAGGCTATAGACTTACCAAAAATGGTGAAAATGTGAAAAATTGGGATGATGATGGAAATGGGTCAGAAATGATGGTAAGGCTATAGACTGACCAGAAAATATGAAAAATGGGATGATGATGGAAATGGGTCAGAAATGATGGTAAGGCTATAGACTTACCAAAAATGGTGAAAATATGAAAAATTGGGAAGATGATGGAAATGGGTCAGAAATGATGTTGAGGCTATAGACTTAACAAAAAATGTGAAAATATGAAAAATGGGATGATGGTGGAAATGGGTCAGAAATTATGGTAAGGTTATAAAATGCTGAAAATAGGAAAAATTGGGAAGATGATGGAAATGGGTCAGAAATGATGGTAAGGCTATAGACTTACCAAAAATGGTGAAAATGTGAAAAATTGGGATGATGATGGAAATGGGTCAGAAATGATGGTAAGGCTATAGACTGACCAGAAAATATGAAAAATGGGATGATGATGGAAATGGGTCAGAAATGATGGTAAGGCTATAGACTTACCAAAAATGGTGAAATTTGTACACATTTAGCCAAATTGGGATGATGATGGAGATGGGTCAGAAATGATGGTAAGGTTATAAAATGCTGAAACTATGAAAAATTGGGATGATGATGGAAATGGGTCAGAAATGATTGTAAGGCTATAGACTTACCAAAAAATGTGAAAATGTGAAAAATTGGGATGTTGATGGAAATGGGTCAGAAATGGGTCAGAAAGGATGGTAAGGCTATAGACTTACCAAAAATGGTGAAAATTTGTAGGGTAGGTAAGTAGGAGGAAGCAAGAGAAGTGAGAGGGGGAAAAAAAAAAAAGACAACACTGCTTTTTCCCTCCCTGCCTCTATCCTACCCTACCTCACCTGGACCCACCCACGACTAACTCCTACTGTTGCGGTGAACAAGGAAGAGTGCTCCGCAGCTGCACAGCCACACAGCCCTCCCCTCACGGAAGCAGCAGCGGTGCTCCAGCTGTCTTAATCAGAGAGGAGGAAGTGCTTCAGGTTCAACTCAACGTCATCAGCTGTGGCGTGTGTGAAAGCCAGAGCCAAAGAAGTGAGCTGAGGAAGCGCTGAAGTGCTTCAGCGTGGCCGAAGGACGTGCAGAAACGGGTACCCACTCAAATAAAACTGAAGATGACTGCCGGTAAGAGGCGATTGTTTACTTTCACTTTGACGCTGAGTTTGGACTTTGAGGTGCGTTTAAGTGCGTCCGGAAATGTGGGACTTTTTAAATACAGCTGTTCACGTTGTGGTTTGCCCTCAGTTGGCTAAAATCTGTGTTTACTTTAACTGGTAAAGTGGTATTATTAAATAAAACGTGCAATGAAAATAAATGTACAAATGAAATCAATTGATATCTCAACCTAAATGAAAAGGAAGTCCTGATTGTTGGTTAGATTATTGAATTCAAAATACATGAAGTATTATATATACGATTTGTATTATATTTATTTGTATTATGTATAGTAACTAAAAAATATGGAAATAATAGTTTCATTGTAAATAATATTTACCTATTTATTGTGAAGTATATCAATGAAATATATGTGTATGAGTGTATATATATGTATCTGTGTATGTATATGTATATATATATATATATATATATATATATATATATATATATATTTATAATAGAAATGTACTTTTTTAATATAACTGATATTGTTCTACTTTATTTAAAAACGAATATTGAATGAATGAATGAATATTTACACTGTGTGTTCCAGGTTTTTCACCTGAAAAATAAATGGGGAAAAGAAATTTAAGCCTCATCATTTGGGAGTGAATCCCAGCAAAAATCTCCAGTCCTGTGGGAACAGTGCACAAAACAGGGTCCACCTGACAGTGAAAAACCGTGGTAGCTGGTTGGAAAGCTGCTCCCAAGAAGAAGCTCAAGCCCTGAAACTTCAGCTAACCTCTTGCTCGAGGTGCCTAAAAAGAAAAGAAGAAATTAAAGAAAGAAAAAAAAAACAGAAGAGAAAATAAACTTTTCCTCTCTTCCAAAATGGCCGATTCAAAGTCTCTGCAGCTGCTGAAGAGAGACAGGACAACCGCCAAACAAAGGTTTTCCCGACTGGCAAACTCAACAGTGAAGTCTTGTCGGAAAATGTCAGCAGAAGAACTCATCGAAGCCTTCAGCAAAGTCACACTAGAGGCTGACAAGGTGATGGAAGCAAATGAGGAGATGCAAGTGGCTTATGGCGAGACAAGGGAGTCCGGCGAAGAGCCCGCCTCCAAAGAAGATCTGGATATGGATGCGGACATCCAGAAGACAGCATGTGAATGTGAGAGTAGACTGGAGGATATCGAAAGAGTCATTCAGAAGATCCTATGGGACAATTTTGGCTGCTCTGAACTTCTCTTGGCATTGGAAGTAGCTGAAAGAGAATGCAAGCGCATAATATTAGCAGTGCAGCCTAACTTGAAGTTGGAAGTGTACGAATTCATGCTGAAGAATTTTGAAGATCTGATTAAGGCAGCAAAACAAACCCTCTGTAAATGGTGTCGCTGGATCCCAGAGGCAGACCGGCTGGACCTGCAGCAGCGATTGAAGGAGCTAGAAACCAGCCTTCCTGCACTGGTGTCAGAGAAAGCTGTTTTGATGCAGGCAAAAATGGAACTGGAGGAGTAAGTTAAAGGAACCCCCTGTTTCCAACCTCCTGCCATCAGATTGAGACCAACAGCACTCCCAAAATTTGATGGGAGTAAACGAAACTTCTATTCCTGGAAAAGAGATTGGGAGGCACTCCAAAAGCAAGGAGAACCTCCCGGCTCTAAGGAGGTGAGAAAGTTTCAGCTGTTGGATGGTCAAGTCAACTTTATTTATACAGCACTTTAAAACAGTTGTGGCTGAGGCCAAAGTGCTTTACAATAAAAGACAAAATAAAAAAGTACAGTGAAGAGTAAAGATTAAAAACCGTGAAATACATTAAACAAACAATGTATTTGGCAACAATAAAACCAGGGATAGTGTCTCAAACATGGTTAAAAGCCAAGGATTAAAAGTGGGTTTTAAAAATGGACAGTGAGGGGGATTGTCTGACGGGCAGTGGTAGCTCATTCCACAACAGAGGGGCCGCAACAGAAAAGGCCCTATCCCCTCTAAGCTTTCGTTTGGACCTCGGTACCTCCAGAAGAAGCTGACCGGAGGCACTGAGCAGGGGTGTAGGGGTGGAGCAGCTCAGAGAGGTAGGGCGGGGCAAGACCATTCAGAGATTTAAAATCAAATAAAAGAATCTTAAAACAAATTCTAAAATGCACAGGCAGCCAGTGGAGAGACGCCAGAACGGGTGTTATGTGCTCCCTCTTACGTGCTCCAGTTAGAAGGCGGGCTGCAGCGTTCTGGACTAACTGGAGACGAGCGAGGGACGACTGGCTGACTCCAACATGAAGTACTGCGTTACAGTAATCCAGCCGGGATGTAATAAAAGCATGGATTACTGTTTCAAAGTGCTGCTGTGCCAGAATGGCCTTTACCTTTGCAAGCCTTCTGAGGTGGAAGAAGCTGGACTTTACCACTGCCCTAATCTGAGAGTCCAATTTAAAATCACTGTCCATTCTAAAACCTAGGTTCAAAACCACTGGCTTCGCATGTGGACCCAGGGGACCCAGGTCAAAAAGAGGGGGTTCACAGGAGCCACTGGGCCCGAACACCATCACCTCAGTTTTGTTGTTATTAAAACTTAAAAAGTTAAAAGCCATCCAGGCTTTAATGTCCTCAAGGCATGACAGGAGAGGAGACAGTGAGGGGTCATCTTTCTTATTAAGCGAGACATAAATCTGGCTGTCGTCCGCATAACAGTGAAAAGAGATGCTGTGTCTCCTGAGCACAGAGCCCAGTGGGAGACGGTACAGGGAAAAAAGCAGGGGCCCTAAACTTGAGCCTCGTGGAACCCCATATGTGAGAGGAGCAGAGGAGGATTCAGAGCCAGCAAGGCTAACACACATGGTTCTGTCTGCCAGATAGGATTTAAACCAGGCCAGAGCAGTACCACGGATGCCCACCAGGTGCTGCAGCCGGGACATCAAGATATTGTGGTCCACGGTGTCAAATGCAGCAGTCAAGTCTAGCAGAATCAGAACCACATGATCACCACGATCATTTGCCTGGAGGATGTCATTAAAAACCCTGAGCAATGCTGACTCTGTGCTGTGAAAGGGGTTTAAAACCAGATTGGAAAACTTCTAAAATGTTGTGCTCCTCTAAGTAGTCCTTGAGCTGTGCGTGGACAACCTTCTCTAAAATCTTTGAGATAAAAGGCAGCTTGGAGATGGGCCTACAATGAGCCAAGACAGCCTGGTCAAGGCCTGGTTTCTTAAGAAGGGGCTGCACCACTGCATGTTTAAAAAGCACAGGAACAACACCAGACGAAAGGCTGCAGTTAATAATAGCGAGGATGAGCTGCCCTGTGCTGTGGAAGGTTTCTTTAAAAAGATGAGGAGGGATAGCATCCCGGGGGGAACCTGAGGGCTTCAAATGTGCAACCACATCCCCTAAAAGTTGCAAAGTCACTGGCTCAAACTCGTCAAGTGTAACTGGACAAGGAGCAGAGTTAGAAGGATCAGAGCCAGGAGCTGGAATCAGGGCCCTGGTGACAAGAACCTTGTCAGGAAGTTTTCACACATTTCAGGGGAGGATTCTGGGAACACAGACTGTGGGGCATCTAAAACAGAATCAATGGTTCTAAAAAGCAGGCGTGAGTCGTGGCAGTTTTCCAGGATTAGTTTTGACAAGTGCTCCCTTTTAGCCTCTTTTACAGAGTTCTGATATTTGTGCCAGCTCTCCTTTAAGATTTGCAGGGAAACATGCAGTTTGTCCTTCTTCCACCTGCGCTCAGCTCTGCGACACTCCTGTCTGACTGCCCGAGTTCTTTCATTGAACCAAGGCTCAGGTTTGGCTTTAGGCTGCCTAGTTTTTAATGGAGCCACAGAGTGCAGAATAGATGTGCAGGAGGAGTGAAACCAAGAACTGAGCTCCTCTGCATCACTAAACTCAGGAGGGACACAGAGGTGGTTGAACGCAGCAGAGAAGAGCCCAGCAGTGGAGGAGTTAAAGGTACGACAGAGTTGAGCAGGAGCACGGTTTTTCACTGCAGCGCGGGAAAAGCTAATATCGAATAAGACAGGCAGATGATCAGAAAGCACATTGTTACATATCACCAAGTTACTCACAGACAGACCATGACAAAGTACCAGATCTAAAGTATGCCCACGTTCATGTGTGGAGCCAGACACACACTGAACAAGGTTAAAAGTGTCAATAAGATTTAAGAAGTCCTTCACAAGAGGTTTATCAGGACAACAAACATGTATGTTAAAATCTCCAACGATAAGAACACGATCGTATCTAGGCATGAGTCCAGCCAGAAAGTCAGAGAAGTCGCTTATAAAATCCTTGTGATATTTGGGTGGTCGGTAGATGACAGCGCAGAGCACCGGGTCGGAGCGGCCCACTTCAAATAAAGTCAGTTCGAAGCTGGAGAAGGACGATACAGCGCACTGCTTACATTTAAAGTCATTTTTATAAACAGTCGCCGTTCCACCTCCACGACCCGATGTCCGCGGGGAGCTGAAGTAGGATCAACCAGCCAGTACAAGTTCGTTAAAAACGCCGCACTCACCGGCACCGATCCAGGTCTCTGTCAGGCAGAGGAAGTCCAAGGCGCTGGAGTTGAAGAAGCCCCTCAGGATAAAAGTTTTGTTTGTCAGTGATCTGGCATTCACCAGGCCAATCCTGGCAGGAGACGGTGCATGTAGTCCGGCGGATCGGGGAACCCGGCGCAGCGTCGTCAGGTTGCGGGGATTCACCCCGCGCTGGCGGAGGAGCTGAGGAGAGGGGGGGGCGGCGGGGCGGGAATCCGTCATCCAGGCAGGCCACAGGTACCAGCGATGTGCCGATGGGTTCCAGGAAACGCCGGGGCACGAAGAAGGAGCGGGATAATCCAGTACTTGTCCGGGAGGTGGAAAAGGACTGTGTCAGGCGGGCTTTCAGTTTTGCCAGCCGGCCGCTGCGTTTACCGCGGCGGTGGTGACGCTTTCGCCGGGGGAGTAAAGCCGAGGTCCTGCACAGGTGAGCCGGGACTCCCGATAGAGGCGGGGGTAGGGTTTTGTGCCGGCCACAGTTTAATGCAGCAAGATCGCCGACATTGTTTCGAAGATCTAGAAGAAATTGGCGATCATAGACCAGTAGAGACTCGCCCTGTAAAGTGCCAAGTACCAAAAACACGAAAAATACAAGAAAAACTGAGCGCAACAGACGGCGAGCCACATACACTGGCGCCATCTTGGAATATAGCCTCGAAGAAAAGGTGGTAAGGGACCTTCGCCTGTCAACATATGGGAGGGAAGATGAAATTTTCCGTGTACTCGGAAATCGCTTTGGAAATAAAACTGCAATTGCCCTGGAAATAGTTGAAGAACTGCAGATGCTACCACCAGTGAGAAGTCACCAACCTAAGAAGGTTATTGAATTAATGCAGGTGTTGGAAAAGGCTTTACAGGACCTCAGTGATTTGGGAAATATAGGCACCCTAAAAAACCCGCTTGTTACAAAGTCCCTGGAGAGTAAGCTGCCAGATAGCCTAAAAAAGGAGTGGCTGGTCTACGCATCTGAGGATGAAGAGACGTCGCATATTGACCGGTTCGACAAGCTCCTTAAATTTCTGAGGAGTCAAGAGAAGATTTATGAGCAATTGGAGCAGTTAAGAGACGATGATCCTGGGAGAAAGGAGCCAAAGATCCCGCATAAGTATGCTCGCACAAAGGCCACCAAATCAACCAGTCCCCAAGCTTGGGTCGTCTGTGGAGAAAGTGGCCACAGGAAAAAACTGTACTACTGCAAGAAATTCAAGGCGCTCAAAACTTTCGAAAAGAAAGAAGCAGTGAAAAGACTTGGTGCTTGGAGGTTCACACTAATGATGACGAGTGCAAAACAACCTTTTTGTGCAGTAAAGAGGAGTGTAAGGATAGTCAAATACCAGATCATCCCTTTTATCTCTGACTCAAGTCTGAAAGCAAAGGAGGTGAGCTACACAGGTTGAAGCGCAACTCAACAAGAAGTGGAGGCAAAAAGTACACGGAGGACCAAGAAGAGTTCCGAACCAAGTTGTCCCCCGAGTTAGCTCTGCAGTGTCGGAACGCCTTTTCCAACTCTGTTTCAAAAACATTCAGCTCAGTTGCACATGAACGCAATTTGTTGGCAGAAAACGACCTCCATGAATTTCCAGTTTTAATGATGATTCTAGAGGTGGTTGCCAACGCTGGGCAGACAATCGGGACCTTAATAGACTTGGCATCTGACACTAATTATATCACTCATGTGGCTGCAAGCAAACTAAATCTGAGAAGTGAGGACGTGACCCTCATAGTTCATGGTGTTGGAGGGATGCTAGTCACTGTAGACACAAAGCGCTATCTACTAAAAGTCCGTATTGCAACCACAAAGGGCACCCTAAGATCTCACCAGCTTGTTTGTTATGGACTTGACAGCATTGCCGAGGTCAATCACTGTGTGTCGCCAAAAAAACTGCAAAAGATATTTCCCGATGTACCCCTCCATGAACTGGTCCGGCCCACACAAATTAGTCTTCTCATTAGTCATAAGGAAGGAAAACTTGTCCCACAGAAGATCCGGTCTGTTGGAGATCTGGTCCTGTGGGAAGGTCCCCTTGGGAAGACGGTGGGGGGCTCTCACCCAGATCTCTTGGAAGAGGCAACCGTTACAGCTCACGACTCCGGAACGCATTTTGCACGCTCCATGCGGACAGCGGCGACAGAGTACAGAGAAGTCACCTGTAAAATCCCAAAGTCTCCACCTCAAACGCTTACCACAATGAGAGCTGCCAGCCGAAGTTTTATGGATTGGTGGAAGTGGGACAGCATAGGAGCTGCGTGTCAGCCCAGGTGTGGTGGTTGTCAATGTGGAAATTGTCAACCTGGGGGAAAAGAGATGTCCCTCTCTGAAGAGCGAGAGTTGGAGCAAATAAAGAGTGGATTGACCTATGTAACGGGAGATCACCACAGTGAGGAGCCCCACTGGCATGCAAAGTATCCCTGGTCTATGGAGTCGTCGACCTTACCAAATAATAAAAGAGCAGTTGAAGCAACATTCTTGAGGACTGAAAAACAGTTGGGAAGAGAACCAGAATGGAAGATGGCTTACAAGACTGAAGTTCATGACATGGTTGATCGAAAGGCTGCAGTCAAGCTCTCAAAAGAAGAACTAAAAGGTTGGTCTGGTCCTGTATGGTATATCAGCCACCTCATTGCACCAAATCCCCACTCAACCACCACACCAGTTCGCCTTGTGTGGAACAGCAGCCAAACGTTCAAGGGTCAAAGCCTAAATGATCTACTCATCAAAGGCCCAGATGTCCTTAATGGCATCCGTGCTGTCCTCCTCCGATTCCGGCAAGGTGTGTATGCTGCGCTCGGGGACATCAAGAAAATGTATAATTCAGTTTGGCTTGAGGATCAAGAAGTCCATCTACATCGTTTTCTCTGGAGAGACGCTGAGAATGAAGACATTCAAGAATATGCAGTCACAAGGGTCAACATTGGTGACAAACCAGCAGGCTGTATCGCTCAGGTTGCCATGCGGGAGACAGCAAACTTGCCATTGTTTGACCACCTTAAAGAAGACCGTAGAGTCTTGGAGCAAGATACATATGTGGACGATATTCTTACCTCTCACAACGATCTAAGCAAGCTAAAAGAAATGACAATGAACATCGAACAAATCCTGAAAGCCGGTGGATTTCACATGAAGCCATGGGTTTACACTGGCCAAAGTGGGAGGCCAGAAAGTGGAAAGCTGAGAGCAAAAGAATCCTCTGTAATGGTCCTCCCAAACCAAGAGGAAAATAAAGCACTGGGTCTTGGCTATGATCCTAAAGATGACAAGCTTCGCTTGATGGTAGCTGTGAATTTTTCGAAAAAGAAAAAGAAGATGCGATTGGGAAAGAATCTGTCAAAAAATGAAGTAAAGTCACAAACTCCAAACCCATTCACCCGAAGAGAGCTTCTAAGTCAAGTTTCTGGCCTTTATGATCCCCTTGGCCTTGTGACTCCAGTCAAGCAGAAAGGGGCCATTCTAGTAAGGAGAGCATTTCAAGAAGCAAGGGTGAAGCACTGCCCGTCAGAAGATACATGGGACATACCTTTATCTGAAGGTCTGCGGGAAGATGCCATCAGCTTACTTAAGAACTACACTGAGCTCAGTCAATTGAGATTCACTAGATCCCTGACACCCTGTGACTCAAGTGCTGAGCCCTGGGGTATCACATTTTCTGATGGTAGTGAACATTCTTATGGTGCAGTAATGTACTTACGATGGAAGTGTCGTCAAGGTGTGACTATACGGCTAGTTGAGTCCAAAGCCAAGTTGACACCACTGGATCATAAAGGGGACGCAGTGAAGGCTGAAGTCTGTGGTGGCGTGTTTGCATCCCGTTTAAAAAAGTATTTCCTAAAACACTGCAAGATTTGTGTTGACAGATGGTATCACTTTGTTGACAGCCAGACAGTTCTGGGAGCAATCCAACGGGAAAGCTATTGCTACCAAACATTCTTTGCCTATAGAGTCTGGGAAATCCAAAGCAGCACAAACGTCCAAGATTGGTGGTGGATCCCTGGAGTGCTCAATGTATCAGACATTACCTCAAGAGGTGCAAGACCCCAAGATTTGGATGAAGACTCAGCATGGCAGGTGGGCCCAAAGTTCTTGAGCCTCCCAGAAAGTGAATGGCCAATCAAATCAGCCATGGATGTTGCTGTTGAAGCAAAATAAAATATCATGCGTATTCAGAAAAAGACTTTTGTTGCTGCACTTACTCACGTCAAAACAAGGGAAGAACTGAAGGAAAGACTCCCTCCTATCCAAAGAAACCTGCACAGGGCACCTGACGGGACCGCGATCACAAATCTTGTTGACGAAAAGCGGTTCAGCAATCTAGCAAGCCTACTAAAGACACTGGCAATGGTCTGGAGAGCAGCGAAAAAGTTTCTAGGTATCAAAGCCGAAGGGAGACTAAAGTGGGAGGCAGTCCAGTCAGCTGGTGTCATCACTGTAATTGAGAGGGAAGATGCTTTCCGAGATCTCTGTCTGGCAGCCCAAGAAGGGGTAACCTTCCCCAGCACCACAACAAACAGGCTGGTTGTGTACAAGGATGAAGCAACTGGGCTAATGATGTGCGGAGGCCGAGTTCAGCATTTCAAAGAAGACTGCTTGGGTGTCCCGTTAATTCCTTTCGATACTTGGCTTGGAACTCTATTGGCTCGTCAGAGTCATCAAGAAGGCCATGAGGGAGCTGCTGGAACTCTGCTGAGAATGAGGAAAAAGGCCTGGATAGTGCAAGGGAGAAAGCTGGCTCAAAAGCTGGTCAATGAATGCATCCACTGCAGAAAAGCAAAAGCTCTGGTCTGTCAGCAAGTCATGGGTGATCTACCTACGGAGAGGTCAAGACCTGCTTTACCATTCCAGTTTACCTCTGTTGACCTGTTTGGGCCATACCTGGTGAAAGATGATGTAAGGAAAAGAGTGTCCTCAAAGGCCTGGGGAGTTGTGTTCTGCTGCATGGCAAGCCGGGCTATCCACATAGAACTGGCCAGCAGTATGTCCACAGAAAGTTTCCTAATGGCATACCAAAGATTTTCTGCCATCCGAGGACACCCCCAGAAAGTTTGGTCAGATCCAGGGACAAACTTTATTGGTGCAAGATCCGTGCTGAAAGACCTGCATGATTTCCTGCAATACCAAAACACTGCAAGTCTGGAAGAGTGTGCAGTAAAGAATGGGACAAGCTGGATATGGAAGGTGTTACCTGCTGATTCGCCACATCGAAATGGAGCTGCTGAAGCAGCAGTAAAGATCGCCAAGAGGGCCCTTCAAAGTTTAGGACAATCAAAAAGCCTAACCTTTTCTGAGTTCATCACAGCGCTTCACTTGGCTGCAAATTTGGCTAATGAGCGGCTTATTGACGCAAGAGTCCAGAGTGGTGAAGATCGCATTCAGTATGTGACGCCAAATTCACTTCTACTGGGTCGAGCATCAAAATGTGGCGACTTTAAATCTTTTGATTTTAATAACTACCCCTTCAAGCGACTTCATGATATCCAAAACCAAGTCAACAGCTTCTGGAAAGCCTGGTGCCAACTTGCTGGCCCGAATCTTTTCATCCGTCCTAAGTGGCATACGACTGAAAGAAATGTTGCCGTGGGGGATGTGGTTTGGCTTTGTGATCAGAATGCTCTGCGTGGACAATTCAGACTTGGAAGAGTTGTTGCTGTGACTGCAGACTCAAAGGGTGTCGTCAGGGATGCCAAAGTTCAAGTCGCAGCTGGACATTGTGTTCCAATGCCAAAACAACGACCAGCAGTCCAGTCCTCAATATCCCATGACCACCAGGAGAGCCGCATTGGCATAGTACTACGAAGAGATGTCAGGCGGCTCATTGTTCTCCTGCCTGTTGAGGAACAAGATTCCCATTCAAAATGACTTTGAGTTCACCTTAAATTTCCGCAACCTTCCATTGTCGATACAAGAAGGTTGAGTGGGAGGTGTTGCGGTGAACAAGGAAGAGTGCTCCGCAGCTGCACAGCCACACAGCCCTCCCCTCACGGAAGCAGCAGCGGTGCTCCAGCTGTCTTAATCAGAGAGGAGGAAGTGCTTCAGGTTCAACTCAACGTCATCAGCTGTGGCGTGTGTGAAAGCCAGAGCCAAAGAAGTGAGCTGAGGAAGCGCTGAAGTGCTTCAGCGTGGCCGAAGGACGTGCAGAAACGGGTACCCACTCAAATAAAACTGAAGATGACTGCCGGTAAGAGGCGATTGTTTACTTTCACTTTCACGCTGAGTTTGGACCGTGAGGTGCGTTTAAGTGCGTCCGGAAATGTGGTACTTTTTAAATACAGCTGTTCACGTTGTGGTTTGCCCTCAGTTGGCTAAAATTTGGGTTTACTTTAACTGGTAAAGTGGTATTATTAAATAAAACGTGCAATGAAAATAAATGTACAAATGAAATCAATTGATATCTCAACCTAAATGAAAAGGAAGTCATGATTGTTGGTTGGATTATTGAATTCAAAATACATGAAGTATCATATATACGATTTGTATTGTATTTATTTGTATTATGTATAGTAACTAAAAATATGGAAATAATAGTTTCATTGTAAATAATATTTACCTATTTATTGTGAAGTATATCAATGAAATATATGTGTATGAGTGTATATATGTGTATCTGTGTATGTATATGTATATATATATATATATATATATAATAGAAATGTACTTATTTAATATAACTGAACATTTACTGTTTGATATTGTTCTACTTTATTTAAAAACGAATATTGAATGAATGAATGAATATTTACACTGTGTGTTCCAGGTTTTTCACCTGAAAAATAAATGGGGAAAAGAAATTTAAGCCTCATCATTTGGGAGTGAATCCCAGCAAAAATCTCCAGTCCTGTGAAATTGTTATGAGAAATAAATAAATAAGAATAAATAAATGTACGATTAGATACATTTATATAAGTGAATGAAAACATCATGAAACGTGGAGAGAAATATTGAAATAATAGAGATTTAAAATCAGAATAAAAACACTTTAAAAAGGGTCAAATCTGGTCAATTTGCTTATATTTACAATTAATTACTGTCAAGTACAACAAGTACACACAATGAAGCACTTTGACCAGTTTGAGGATCTGTTTTAAATTAATTCCAGACTTGATTTGAGCCTCAGAATAACTTCTGGACAGGATGAAGTTGAAAGAGTGTTTAAGGTGCGTTTGTTTTCCTCACTGTGTCCGCAGGAGCGGGCGGGGTAGAGACACATATACACACACAATCACACCCAAAACAAACGCATCTGATCCAAGAATGAAGTTAATATGAATGTTGTGGTGTTTACAGAGTGAAACCTGGAGTTTGAGGAGGTTTCTGGACGTTGGGGGTTTGTAGTTTGGTGGAGTTAAAACAGTCACATGTTTGGTTTTATAAATATATATATTTAAGGAACTATTGCAGGGTACGACTAAGATATTGTATATATGTATATATTTAAGGTATTGCTTTTTTTTTCTTTAATTATATCTGAATGTTTGGTGAATTAATGTCTCAAACACCCCCTGATGTTTTGGTTCAGCCCGTCCTGTCCTGATTGGACCAATTAGTGGGTTTGATTTAATCACCTGCAGACGCAGAGGTTCCTCTTTCACGTCCTCTTCCTCTTCTGGTGACACTGCGGATCCCTCAACTCCAGATTAAAAACCAGGCCCTGACCATCTTTGGATTGTAAACAATTTTCACTGAGAAAACAGATCCAGCAGAAGCTGAGGACAATAAAAACTTAATCTATTCTTTTTTATTTTATTCTTTTTTTCCAGCAGAAGAACGTCGTACTTTAGATTTCACTGAACTTATTTGCAGAGCCAACTGGTGACAATATGGACCGTTGTTGTAATTCCCACATTCGTCCACAAGATGGCAGTAAAAAGGCGCTGTCAACTGAGAAATGGAAGTTTGCCATCTGGTGGTAAGAAGTAGTAAGTACTACCAACGTGTGTACAATGAAATAGTGACCACAAGAGGACAGTGAAGCACCTGTTGTGAATCTGAAAGAGATTCATTTATTTCAGGGGTCTGTTTTTGGTCAAATTAGGTTTTTTTATGCAAGTTAGATTAAGAAATTCGATAATGTACTGATGAAAATGTATTTGTTATGTCCTTTGAGATGATATTGTCCTCCTGGCATCCACTGGGTCAGTAGTTACTTTCACTGATGTCACTATCCAATGTCAAGGGTTCAACTTCTGACCAACTTGTATCTATATTGTGTACTCATAAACTCTGTATATACATTAAGGTGTGTTCATGGTTTGCTTTCATTAGAGGTGTGGCTCAGTGGGTAAGACCTCAAACTGGAGAGGAGCACTTCAGAAGGTCAGTGGCCTCCCTCCTTATATGTTTTCTATATCATGAGTTGCTATTACATAGATGTGTGTATCAAGTTGTAGCTGTTCATCCATCAGGGAGACAGAGAGGTATCTCAGTGGAGAGCACTGCTGTCACTGATCCAACACCTTCAAGTTTAAGTCATGAGAGTTTTTCTCAAACTGTTTCTATCACGTGAAAGTATAAAGGTGAATCTTTCTGCAGGTGTCAGAGTAAAGGTTCAGCTCAGTCGGTAAGGCAGATGTAACACCAACGTTTGGGACAGAAACTTTGTAATTTTCAAGAAGTGCAACCTCCAAAAAATTGAATGACAAAAGCGCCACGAGAACAAAGTGAAGAGGAACACATGGTGGTGAAGTGGTTCGAGGCTGTCGTGCACGCTTTGCTGCACTTACCAAAAATGGTGAAATTTGTACAAATTTAGCCAAATTGGGATGAAAATGGAAATGGGTCAGAAATGATGTTGAGGTTATAGACTTACCAAAAATTGTGAAACTATGAAAAATTGGGATGTTGATGGAAATGGGTCAGAAATGATGGTAAGACGATAGACTTACCAAAAATGGTGAAAATGTGAAAAATTGTGATGATGATGGAAATGGGTCTGAAATGATGTTGAGGCTATAGACTTAACAAAAAATGTGAAAATATGAAAAATGGGATGATGGTGGAAATGGGTCAGAAATGATGGTAAGGCTATAGACTTAACAAAAATGGTGAAATTTGTACAAATTTAGCCAAATTGGGATGATGATGGAGATGGGTCAGAAATGATGGTAAGGTTATAAAATGCTGAAACTATGAAAAATTGGGATGATGATGGAAATGGGTCAGAAATGATGGTAAGGCTATAGACTTACCAAAAATTGTGAAAATATGAAAAATGGGAGGATGATGGAAATGGGTCAGAATCTGGTCAGAAATGATGGTAAGGCTATAGACCTACCAAAAATTTTGAAAATATGAAAAATGGGAGGATGATGGAAATGGGTCAGAATTGGGTAAGAAATGATGGTAAGGCTATAGACTTACCAAAAATGCTGGAAAATATGAAAAATTGGAATGATGATGGAAATGGGTCAGAAATGATGTTGAGGCTATAGACTAAACAAAAATTGTGGAAATATGAAAAATGGGAGGATGATGGAAATAGGTCAGAATTGGGTCAGAAATGATGGTAAGGCTATAGACTTACCAAAAATGGTGAAATTTGTACAAATTTAGCCAAATTGGGATGATGATGGAAATGGGTCAGAAATGATGGTAAGGTTATAAAATGCTGAAACTATGAAAAATTGGGATGATGATGGAAATGGGTCAGAAATGATGGTAAGGCGATAGACTTACCAAAAATTGTGAAAATGTGAAAAATTGTGATGATGATGGAAATGGGTCAGAAATGATGTTGAGGCTATAGACTTACCAAAAAATGTGAAAATATGAAAAATTTGGATGATGATGGAAATGGGTCAGAAATGACGGTAAGGCTATAGACTTACCAAAAATGGTGAAATTTGTACAAATTTAGCCAAATTGGGATGATGATGGAGATGGGTCAGAAATGATGGTAAGGCTATAGACTTACCAAAAAATGTGAAAACATGAAAAATTGGGATGATGATGGAAATGGGTCAGAAATGATGGTAAGGCGATAGACTTACCAAAAATTGTGAAAATATGAAAAATGGGAGGATGATGGAAATGGTTCAGAATTGGGTCAGAAATGATGGTAAGTCTATAGACTTACCAAAAATGGTGAAATTTGTACAAATTTAGCCAAATTGGGATGATGATGGAAATGGGTCAGAAATGATGGTAAGGCTATAAAATGCTGAAACTATGAAAAATTGGGATGATGATGGAAATGGGTCAGAAATGATGGTAAGGCGATAGACTTACCAAAAATGGTGAAAATGTGAAAAATTGTGATGATGATGGAAATGGGTCAGAAATGATGTTGAGGCTATAGACTTAACAAAAATTGTGAAAATATGAAAAATGGGATGATGATGGAAATGGGCCAGAAATGATGGTGAGGCTATAGACTTACCAAAAATTGTGAAAATATGAAAAATGGGAGGATGATGGAAATGGGTCAGAATTGGGTCAGAAATGATCTTGAGGCTATAGACTTAACAAAAATTGTGAAAATATGAAAAATGGGATGATGATGGAAATGGGTCAGAAATGATGGTGAGGCTATAGACTTACCAAAAATTGTGAAAATATGAAAAATGGGAGGATGATGGAAATGGGTCAGAATTGGGTCAGAAATGATGGTAAGGCTATAGACTTACCGAAAATTGTGAAAATATGAAAAATGGGATGATGATGGAAATGGGACAGAAATGATGGTAAGGCTATAGACTTACCAAAAAATGTGAAAATATGAAAAATGGGAGGATGATGGAAATGAGTCAGAAATGATGTTGAGGCTATAGACTAAACAAAAATTGTGAAAATATGAAAAATGGGAGGATGATGGAAATAGGTCAAAATTGGGTCAGAAATGATGGTAAGGCTATAGACTTACCAAAAATGGTGAAATTTGTACAAATTTAGCCAAATTGGGATGATGATGGAAATGGGTCAGAAATGATGGTAAGGTTATAAAATGCTGAAACTATGAAAAATTGGGATGATGATTGAAATGGGTCAGAAATGATGGTAAGGCGATAGACTTACCAAAAATGGTGAAAATGTGAAAAATTGTGATGATGATGGAAATGGGTCAGAAATGATGTTGAGGCTATAGACTTAACAAAAATTGTGAAAATATGAAAAATGGGATGATGATGGAAATGGGTCAGAAATGATGTTGAGGCTATAGACTAAACAAAAATTGTGAAAATATGAAAAATGGGAGGATGATGGAAATGGGTCAGAATTGGGTCAGAAATGATGGTAAGGCTATAGACTTACCAAAAATGGTGAAATTTGTACACATTTAGCCAAATTGGGATGATGATGGAAATGGGTCAGAAATGATGGAAAGGTTATAAAATGCTGAAAATATGAAAAATGGGATGATGAATGAAATGGGTCAGAAATGATGGTAAGGCTATAGACTTACCAAAAAATGTGAAAATATGAAAAATGGGATGATGATGGGAATGGGTCAGAAATGATGGTAAGGCTATAGACTTACCAAAAAATGTGAAAATATGAAAAATGGGATGATGATGGAAATGGGTCAGAAATGATGGTAAGGCTATAGACTTACCAAAAATTTTGAAAATATGAAAAATGGGAGGATGATGGAAATGGGTCAGAATTGGGTCAGAAATGATGGTAAGGCTATAGACTTACCAAAAATGCTGGAAAATATGAAAAATTGGGATGATGATGGAAATGGGTCAGAAATTATGGTGAGGCTATAGACTTACCAAAAATTGTGAAAATATGAAAAATGGGAGGATGATGGAAATGGGTCAGAATTGGGTCAGAAATGATGGTAAGGCTATAGACTTACCAAAAAATATGAAAATATGAAAAATTGGGATGATGATGGAAATGGGTCAGAAAGACACTTAGCTCAGTGGGAAGCTCTGCTGTCTCCGGTCCAACATGTCAAGGGTTCAAGTCAAGATGGGACTGAACTTTGGTCCTCGAGACTTTATGATTTTCATAGTGCAAAAAATATAACAGACAAAAGCGCCAGGAGAAGTGAGAGAAGAAGAAGACACAGTGGTGAAGTGGTTTAAGACTGTCATGCACGCTTTGGTGCTGGTGGACAGGTGGAGGTTCAAGTACTCCTCATGGTGGTTCCTGATCACTAAAGGGCCTGAGAATACAGATTGAGGTCAATGGGGTGGGGTAGGGCAGGAGAGGGTAAGTTGGATGGAGACAGGGGAGGGAGATGGGTGGCAAAAAAAAAGACAATGGTCATTTTTTTCTAAACACAAATTCCAAAAGTTCTATTCGATGTGTTTCTATATCCATAGAAAGGTGTTTAAGGTTGTAACGGAGTTCAGATCGTGGACGTTATATGTCTCTTTCTGGAATTGTTTTATGAGACCATCCTGTTTAGCTCGGTGAGGAAGGACGCTGCTCCTGGTGCAGCAGGACGTGGGTTCTGTTCCACTTGAAGAACTTATGTCTCTTTATTGTTTGAGATAAGAGTGTGACTATAGAGCTGAACCCGTCCATGTGTCCCTGAGACAGACTGATGGCTCAGTGGACAGCACTGCTGTCACTAAACTTACACAACAAGCGAAGGGTTGATGGTTCAAACTTTACCATTTTCAAAGTGCAACCTGTAGAAAATAAAAGACAAAAGCGCCAGGAGAAGTGAGCAAAGAAGAAGACACGGTGGTCAAGTGGTTTAAGACTGTCATCCACGCTTCGGTGCTGGTGGACGGGCAGCGGCTCAAGTCCTCCTCACGGTGGTTACTGATCACCAGAAGACTCAGAGTGCTAGACGTCGGGGTGTGGCAAGCCAATGGGGGTGTGTGGGAAGCCAAAGGGGGTGTGTGGGAAGCCAATGGGGTGGGGTGGGGTGACAGGACAGGAGAGGGTAGGTGAGTAGGATGGGATGGGAGAGGGAAGGCAACAACAAAAGACCATGGTAATTTTTTTAAAATCACAAAAAAGGGTTGTTAATAATCATATTTGCCAGCCCTTTTTCCCCTCCCTCTCTTTCCCTGTACTCCCCTACCCTACCTCACCTGGACCCACCCACCACAAACTTCTAACTCCATAATTGGCCAAAATGTGAAAAATTGGGATGAAGATGGAAATGGGTCAGAAATGATGGTAAGGCCATAGCCTATAGGTAGGGTTCCGCTTAGATTCAGTTCCTGGCCTGTTCAGGCCCTACATTTAGTTCCTGGTCTTCCAGACCAGTTCCTTCAGACCAGTAACTGAACCTAACCCTAACCCTAGCTTTAGGGACCCGGGATTACAGAAGGTGAACCTCAGTCTCCCACACCAAGGTCGTTGGTCTTTGGTCATTTTTCTTCAACCACTAAGGACAAAGGCTGAAGTGTCCAGAGGGACACCTGTCTGATGTTTAGCTCAGTGAGAAGCACCGCTCTCATTGTCATAAAGTGTCAGTGGTTCAAGTTCTGGTCAGGGAGCACCCTGATTCCAAAAGTTCTATTTGACGTGTTTCTATATCCATAGATCGGTGAGACCGATGACACCATCCTGTTTAGCTCAGTGAGGAAGGACGCTGCTCTTTGATGCAGCAGGACGTGGGTTCAATTCCACTTGACGAACTTATGTCTCTTTATTGTTTGAGATAAGAGTGTGACTATCAAGCAAAGGGTTGATGGTTCAAACTTTACCATTTTCAAAGTGCAACCTGTCGAAAATAAAAGACAAAAGCGCCAGGAGAAGTGAGCAAAGAAGAAGACACGGTGGTCAAGTGGTTTAAGACTGTCATCCATGCTTCGGTGCTGGTGGACGGGCGGTGGTTCGAGTCCACCTCACGGTGGTTCTTGATCACCAGAAGACTCAGAGATGCGGGAAGCCAATGGGAGCGTGCGAGAAGCCAATGGGAGCGTGCGAGGAGCCAATGGGAGTGTTTGAGAAGCCAATGGGAGCGTGCGAGGAGCCAATGGGAGTGTTTGAGAAGCCAATGGGACCGTGCGAGAAGCCAATGGAAGTGTGCGAGAAGCCAATGAGAGCGTGTGACAAGTCAATGGGAGTGTGTGGGAAGAACCAATGGTGGGAGGAACCAAGGGTGGGAGGAGCTAGTGTGTGAGAAGCCAATGGGAGTGTGTGGGCTTAAAACAGGAGGAGGGAAAAGGGTGGAATAGGAGGGGAAAAAAATGATGAAGGTGTTTTTTCTTTTTAAATTTATAAACTCAATAAGGGATTTAGTTTTGCCAGCCCTTTTTCCCCTCCCTCTCTCTCTCTCTCCCCCTCTCTTCCTCTTCCTCTCCGGACCCATCCACTCTGACCAACCATCCACTCTGACCAACCATCCGAACCTGACCGACATTCCAATTCCTGCTATCCAACACCCCCCACTTGGGGAAGTGTCCTGGTACTGGAGGGATTCGAACCTCCGTCTGGCTGAGTCCTCCGAAGCGAGGAACCCAGAACAAACCGCTGTGCCACAAGCACCTGGATACAGAGAACACTTCTCCTGGCGTATTTAAGTCTTTGATTTTAGGTTTGACCATCAAAATTGGCACATCAAAGACTTGAACACCCTGCTATCTAACACCACCCACTTGGGAAAGTGTCCTGGAGGAATCGAACCTCTCTCTGTCTGAGTCCTCCGAAGCGAGGAACCCAGAACAACCCACTATGCCACAAGCACCTGGATACACAGAACACTTCTCCTGGCGTATTTAAGTCTTCGATTTTAGGTTTGACCATCAAAATTTGGCACATCAAAGACTTGAACCGTGACCTCTCAAACACTAAACGCCATCCTGACTGTGTGAGCTACACATCCTCACCCACTGCTGCTCTTCATTACAGCTTTTCATGCTTTGAGTGGAGAACAGCAAAGCAGAATATTTCTGCACCAACCTTTAAATGCAGAGGGACAGAGTGATGGTAAGGCTATAGACTTACCAAAAATGTGAAAATATGAAAAAATGGGATGATGATGGAAATGGGTCAGAAATGATGGTAAGGCTATAGACTTACCAAAAATTGTGAAAATATGAAAAATGGGATGATGATGGAAATGGGTCAGAAATGATGGTAAGGCTATAGACTTACCAAAAATGTGAAAATGTGAAAAATTGGGATGTTGATGGAAATGGGTCAGAAATGATGGTAGGCTATAGACTTATCAAAAATTGTGAAAATATGAAAAATGGGATGATGATGGAAATGGGTCAGAAATGATGGTAAGGCTATAGACTTACCAAAAATTGTGAAAATATGAAAAATGGGATGATGATGGAAATGGGTCAGAAATGATGGTAAGGCTATAGACTTACCAAAAATGTGAAAATGTGAAAAATTGGGATGATGATGATGGAAATGGGTCAGAAATTATGGTAGGCTATAGACTTATCAAAAATTGTGAAAATATGAAAAATGGGATGATGATGGAAATGGGTCAGAAATGATGGTAAGGCTATAGACTTACCAAAATTGGTGAAAAAAATGAAAAATTGGGATGTTGATGGAAATGGGTCAGAAATTATGGTGAGGCTACAGACTAACCAAAAATGTGAAAATTTGAAAAAGTGGGATGATGATGGAAATGGCTCAGAAATTATGGTGAGGCTACAGACTAACCAAAAATGTGAAAATTTGAAAAAGTGGGATGATGATGGAAATGGCTCAGAAATGATGGTAAGGCAGCCTTACCAAAAATTGTGAAAATATGAAAAATTGGGAAGATGATGGAAATGGGTCAGAAATGATGGTAAGGCTATAGACTTACCAAAAATTGTGAAAATATGAAAAATTGGGAAGATGATGGAAATGGGTCAGAAATGATGGTAAGGCTATAGACTTAACAAAAAATGTGAAAATATGAAAAATGGGATGATGGTGGAAATGGGTCAGAAATTATGGTAAGGTTATAAAATGCTGAAAATAGGAAAAATTGGGAAGATGATGGAAATGGGTCAGAAATGATGGTAAGGCTATAGACTTACCAAAAATGGTGAAAATGTGAAAAATTGGGATGATGATGGAAATGGGTCAGAAATGATGGTAAGGCTATAGACTTAACAAAAAATGTGAAAATATGAAAAATGGGATGATGGTGGAAATGGGTCAGAAATTATGGTAAGGTTATAAAATGCTGAAAATAGGAAAAATTGGGAAGATGATGGAAATGGGTCAGAAATGATGGTAAGGCTATAGACTTACCAAAAATGGTGAAAATGTGAAAAATTGGGATGATGATGGAAATGGGTCAGAAATGATGGTCAGGCTATAGACTGACCAGAAAATATGAAAAATGGGATGATGATGGAAATGGGTCAGAAATGATGGTAAGGCTATAGACTTACCAAAAATGGTGAAATTTGTACACATTTAGCCAAATTGGGATGATGATGGAGATGGGTCAGAAATGATGGTAAGGTTATAAAATGCTGAAACTATGAAAAATTGGGATGATGATGGAAATGGGTCAGAAATGATAGTAAGGCTATAGACTTACCAAAAATGGTGAAATTTGTACACATTTAGCCAAATTGGGATGATGATGGAAATGGGTCAGAAATGATTGTAAGGCTATAGACTTACCAAAAAATGTGAAAATGTGAAAAATTGGGATGTTGATGGAAATGGGTCAGAAATGATGGTAAGGCTATAGACTTACCAAAAATGGTGAAAATTTGTAGGGTAGGTAAGTAGGAGGAAGCAAGAGAAGTGAGAGGGGGAAAAAAAAAAAAGACAACACTGCTTTTTCCCTCCCTGCCTCTATCCTACCCTACCTCACCTGGACCCACCCACGACTAACTCCTACTGTTGCGGTGAACAAGGAAGAGTGCTCCGCAGCTGCACAGCCACACAGCCCTCCCCTCACGGAAGCAGCAGCGGTGCTCCAGCTGTCTTAATCAGAGAGGAGGAAGTGCTTCAGGTTCAACTCAACGTCATCAGCTGTGGCGTGTGTGAAAGCCAGAGCCAAAGAAGTGAGCTGAGGAAGCGCTGAAGTGCTTCAGCGTGGCCGAAGGACGTGCAGAAACGGGTACCCACTCAAATAAAACTGAAGATGACTGCCGGTAAGAGGCGATTGTTTACTTTCACTTTGACGCTGAGTTTGGACTTTGAGGTGCGTTTAAGTGCGTCCGGAAATGTGGGACTTTTTAAATACAGCTGTTCACGTTGTGGTTTGCCCTCAGTTGGCTAAAATCTGTGTTTACTTTAACTGGTAAAGTGGTATTATTAAATAAAACGTGCAATGAAAATAAATGTACAAATGAAATCAATTGATATCTCAACCTAAATGAAAAGGAAGTCCTGATTGTTGGTTAGATTATTGAATTCAAAATACATGAAGTATTATATATACGATTTGTATTATATTTATTTGTATTATGTATAGTAACTAAAAAATATGGAAATAATAGTTTCATTGTAAATAATATTTACCTATTTATTGTGAAGTATATCAATGAAATATATGTGTATGAGTGTATATATATGTATCTGTGTATGTATATATATATATATATACACAGATACATATATATACACTCATACACATATATATATGTATCTGTGTATGTATATGTATATATATATATATATATATATATATATATATTTATAATAGAAATGTACTTTTTTAATATAACTGATATTGTTCTACTTTATTTAAAAACGAATATTGAATGAATGAATGAATATTTACACTGTGTGTTCCAGGTTTTTCACCTGAAAAATAAATGGGGAAAAGAAATTTAAGCCTCATCATTTGGGAGTGAATCCCAGCAAAAATCTCCAGTCCTGTGGGAACAGTGCACAAAACAGGGTCCACCTGACAGTGAAAAACCGTGGTAGCTGGTTGGAAAGCTGCTCCCAAGAAGAAGCTCAAGCCCTGAAACTTCAGCTAACCTCTTGCTCGAGGTGCCTAAAAAGAAAAGAAGAAATTAAAGAAAGAAAAAAAAAACAGAAGAGAAAATAAACTTTTCCTCTCTTCCAAAATGGCCGATTCAAAGTCTCTGCAGCTGCTGAAGAGAGACAGGACAACCGCCAAACAAAGGTTTTCCCGACTGGCAAACTCAACAGTGAAGTCTTGTCGGAAAATGTCAGCAGAAGAACTCATCGAAGCCTTCAGCAAAGTCACACTAGAGGCTGACAAGGTGATGGAAGCAAATGAGGAGATGCAAGTGGCTTATGGCGAGACAAGGGAGTCCGGCGAAGAGCCCGCCTCCAAAGAAGATCTGGATATGGATGCGGACATCCAGAAGACAGCATGTGAATGTGAGAGTAGACTGGAGGATATCGAAAGAGTCATTCAGAAGATCCTATGGGACAATTTTGGCTGCTCTGAACTTCTCTTGGCATTGGAAGTAGCTGAAAGAGAATGCAAGCGCATAATATTAGCAGTGCAGCCTAACTTGAAGTTGGAAGTGTACGAATTCATGCTGAAGAATTTTGAAGATCTGATTAAGGCAGCAAAACAAACCCTCTGTAAATGGTGTCGCTGGATCCCAGAGGCAGACCGGCTGGACCTGCAGCAGCGATTGAAGGAGCTAGAAACCAGCCTTCCTGCACTGGTGTCAGAGAAAGCTGTTTTGATGCAGGCAAAAATGGAACTGGAGGAGTAAGTTAAAGGAACCCCCTGTTTCCAACCTCCTGCCATCAGATTGAGACCAACAGCACTCCCAAAATTTGATGGGAGTAAACGAAACTTCTATTCCTGGAAAAGAGATTGGGAGGCACTCCAAAAGCAAGGAGAACCTCCCGGCTCTAAGGAGGTGAGAAAGTTTCAGCTGTTGGATGGTCAAGTCAACTTTATTTATACAGCACTTTAAAACAGTTGTGGCTGAGGCCAAAGTGCTTTACAATAAAAGACAAAATAAAAAAGTACAGTGAAGAGTAAAGATTAAAAACCGTGAAATACATTAAACAAACAATGTATTTGGCAACAATAAAACCAGGGATAGTGTCTCAAACATGGTTAAAAGCCAAGGATTAAAAGTGGGTTTTAAAAATGGACAGTGAGGGGGATTGTCTGACGGGCAGTGGTAGCTCATTCCACAACAGAGGGGCCGCAACAGAAAAGGCCCTATCCCCTCTAAGCTTTCGTTTGGACCTCGGTACCTGCAGAAGAAGCTGACCGGAGGCACCGAGCAGGGGTGTAGGGGTGGAGCAGCTCAGAGAGGTAGGGCGGGGCAAGACCATTCAGAGATTTAAAATCAAATAAAAGAATCTTAAAACGAATTCTAAAATGCACAGGCAGCCAGTGGAGAGACGCCAGAACGGGTGTTATGTGCTCCCTCTTACGTGCTCCAGTTAGAAGGCGGGCTGCAGCGTTCTGGACTAACTGGAGACGAGCGAGGGACGACTGGCTGACTCCAACATGAAGTACTGCGTTACAGTAATCCAGCCGGGATGTAATAAAAGCATGGATTACTGTTTCAAAGTGCTGCTGTGCCAGAATGGTCTTTACCTTTGCAAGCCTTCTGAGGTGGAAGAAGCTGGACTTTACCACTGCCCTAATCTGAGAGTCCAATTTAAAATCACTGTCCATTCTAAAACCTAGGTTCAAAACCACTGGCTTCGCATGTGGACCCAGGGGACCCAGGTCAAAAAGAGGGGGTTCACAGGAGCCACTGGGCCCGAACACCATCACCTCAGTTTTGTTGTTATTAAAACTTAAAAAGTTAAAAGCCATCCAGGCTTTAATGTCCTCAAGGCATGACAGGAGAGGAGACAGTGAGGGGTCATCTTTCTTATTAAGCGAGACATAAATCTGGCTGTCGTCCGCATAACAGTGAAAAGAGATGCCGTGTCTCCTGAGCACAGAGCCCAGTGGGAGACGGTACAGGGAAAAAAGCAGGGGCCCTAAAATTGAGCCTCGTGGAACCCCATATGTGAGAGGAGCAGAGGAGGATTCAGAGCCAGCAAGGCTAACACACATGGTTCTGTCTGCCAGATAGGATTTAAACCAGGCCAGAGCAGTACCACGGATGCCCACCAGGTGCTGCAGCCGGGACATCAAGATATTGTGGTCCACGGTGTCAAATGCAGCAGTCAAGTCTAGCAGAATCAGAACCACATGATCACCACGATCATTTGCCTGGAGGATGTCATTAAAAACCCTGAGCAATGCTGACTCTGTGCTGTGAAAGGGGTTTAAAACCAGATTGGAAAACTTCTAAAATGTTGTGCTCCTCTAAGTAGTCCTTGAGCTGTGCGTGGACAACCTTCTCTAAAATCTTTGAGATAAAAGGCAGCTTGGAGATGGGCCTACAATGAGCCAAGACAGCCTGGTCAAGGCCTGGTTTCTTAAGAAGGGGCTGCACCACTGCATGTTTAAAAAGCACAGGAACAACACCAGACGAAAGGCTGCAGTTAATAATAGCGAGGATGAGCTGCCCTGTGCTGTGGAAGGTTTCTTTAAAAAGATGAGGAGGGATAGCATCCCGGGGGGAACCTGAGGGCTTCAAATGTGCAACCACATCCCCTAAAAGTTGCAAAGTCACTGGCTCAAACTCGTCAAGTGTAACTGGACAAGGAGCAGAGTTAGAAGGATCAGAGCCAGGAGCTGGAATCAGGGCCCTGGTGACAAGAACCTTGTCAGGAAGTTTTCACACATTTCAGGGGAGGATTCTGGGAACACAGACTGTGGGGCATCTAAAACAGAATCAATGGTTCTAAAAAGCAGGCGTGAGTCGTGGCAGTTTTCCAGGATTAGTTTTGACAAGTGCTCCCTTTTAGCCTCTTTTACAGAGTTCTGATATTTGTGCCAGCTCTCCTTTAAGATTTGCAGGGAAACATGCAGTTTGTCCTTCTTCCACCTGCGCTCAGCTCTGCGACACTCCTGTCTGACTGCCCGAGTTCTTTCATTGAACCAAGGCTCAGGTTTGGCTTTAGGCTGCCTAGTTTTTAATGGAGCCACAGAGTGCAGAATAGATGTGCAGGAGGAGTGAAACCAAGAACTGAGCTCCTCTGCATCAGTAAACTCAGGAGGGACACAGAGGTGGTTGAACGCAGCAGAGAAGAGCCCAGCAGTGGAGGAGTTAAAGGTACGACAGAGTTGAGCAGGAGCACGGTTTTTCACTGCAGCGCGGGAAAAGCTAATATCGAATAAGACAGGCAGATGATCAGAAAGCACATTGTTACATATCACCAAGTTACTCACAGACAGACCATGACAAAGTACCAGATCTAAAGTATGCCCACGTTCATGTGTGGAGCCAGACACACACTGAACAAGGTTAAAAGTGTCAATAAGATTTAAGAAGTCCTTCACAAGAGGTTTATCAGGACAACAAACATGTATGTTAAAATCTCCAACGATAAGAACACGATCGTATCTAGGCATGAGTCCAGCCAGAAAGTCAGAGAAGTCGCTTATAAAATCCTTGTGATATTTGGGTGGTCGGTAGATGACAGCGCAGAGCACCGGGTCGGAGCGGCCCACTTCAAATAAAGTCAGTTCGAAGCTGGAGAAGGACGATACAGCGCACTGCTTACATTTAAAGTCATTTTTATAAACAGTCGCCGTTCCACCTCCACGACCCGATGTCCGCGGGGAGCTGAAGTAGGATCAACCAGCCAGTACAAGTTCGTTAAAAACGCCGCACTCACCGGCACCGATCCAGGTCTCTGTCAGGCAGAGGAAGTCCAAGGCGCTGGAGTTGAAGAAGCCCCTCAGGATAAAAGTTTTGTTTGTCAGTGATCTGGCATTCACCAGGCCAATCCTGGCAGGAGACGGTGCATGTAGTCCGGCGGATCGGGGAACCCGGCGCAGCGTCGTCAGGTTGCGGGGATTCACCCCGCGCTGGCGGAGGAGCTGAGGAGAGGGGGGGGGCGGCGGGGCGGGAATCCGTCATCCAGGCAGGCCACAGGTACCAGCGATGTGCCGATGGGTTCCAGGAAACGCCGGGGCACGAAGAAGGAGCGGGATAATCCAGTACTTGTCCGGGAGGTGGAAAAGGACTGTGTCAGGCGGGCTTTCAGTTTTGCCAGCCGGCCGCTGCGTTTACCGCGGCGGTGGTGACGCTTTCGCCGGGGGAGTAAAGCCGAGGTCCTGCACAGGTGAGCCGGGACTCCCGATAGAGGCGGGGGTAGGGTTTTGTGCCGGCCACAGTTTAATGCAGCAAGATCGCCGACATTGTTTCGAAGATCTAGAAGAAATTGGCGATCATAGACCAGTAGAGACTCGCCCTGTAAAGTGCCAAGTACCAAAAACACGAAAAATACAAGAAAAACTGAGCGCAACAGGCGGCGAGCCACATACACTGGCGCCATCTTGGAATATAGCCTCGAAGAAAAGGTGGTAAGGGACCTTCGCCTGTCAACATATGGGAGGGAAGATGAAATTTTCCGTGTACTCGGAAATCGCTTTGGAAATAAAACTGCAATTGCCCTGGAAATAGTTGAAGAACTGCAGATGCTACCACCAGTGAGAAGTCACCAACCTAAGAAGGTTATTGAATTAATGCAGGTGTTGGAAAAGGCTTTACAGGACCTCAGTGATTTGGGAAATATAGGCACCCTAAAAAACCCGCTTGTTACAAAGTCCCTGGAGAGTAAGCTGCCAGATAGCCTAAAAAAGGAGTGGCTGGTCTACGCATCTGAGGATGAAGAGACGTCGCATATTGACCGGTTCGACAAGCTCCTTAAATTTCTGATGAGTCAAGAGAAGATTTATGAGCAATTGGAGCAGTTAAGAGACGATGATCCTGGGAGAAAGGAGCCAAAGATCCCGCATAAGTATGCTCGCACAAAGGCCACCAAATCAACCAGTCCCCAAGCTTGGGTCGTCTGTGGAGAAAGTGGCCACAGGAAAAAACTGTACTACTGCAAGAAATTCAAGGCGCTCAAAACTTTCGAAAAGAAAGAAGCAGTGAAAAGACTTGGTGCTTGGAGGTTCACACTAATGATGACGAGTGCAAAACAACCTTTTTGTGCAGTAAAGAGGAGTGTAAGGATAGTCAAATACCAGATCATCCCTTTTATCTCTGCCTCAAGTCTGAAAGCAAAGGAGGTGAGCTACACAGGTTGAAGCGCAACTCAACAAGAAGTGGAGGCAAAAAGTACACGGAGGACCAAGAAGAGTTCCGAACCAAGTTGTCCCCCGAGTTAGCTCTGCAGTGTCGGAACGCCTTTTCCAACTCTGTTTCAAAAACATTCAGCTCAGTTGCACATGAACGCAATTTGTTGGCAGAAAACGACCTCCATGAATTTCCAGTTTTAATGATGATTCTAGAGGTGGTTGCCAACGCTGGGCAGACAATCGGGACCTTAATAGACTTGGCATCTGACACTAATTATATCACTCATGTGGCTGCAAGCAAACTAAATCTGAGAAGTGAGGACGTGACCCTCATAGTTCATGGTGTTGGAGGGATGCTAGTCACTGTAGACACAAAGCGCTATCTACTAAAAGTCCGTGTTGCAACCACAAAGGGCACCCTAAGATCTCACCAGCTTGTTTGTTATGGACTTGACAGCATTGCCGAGGTCAATCACTGTGTGTCGCCAAAAAAACTGCAAAAGATATTTCCCGATGTACCCCTCCATGAACTGGTCCGGCCCACACAAATTAGTCTTCTCATTAGTCATAAGGAAGGAAAACTTGTCCCACAGAAGATCCGGTCTGTTGGAGATCTGGTCCTGTGGGAAGGTCCCCTTGGGAAGACGGTGGGGGGCTCTCACCCAGATCTCTTGGAAGAGGCAACCGTTACAGCTCACGACTCCGGAACGCATTTTGCACGCTCCATGCGGACAGCGGCGACAGAGTACAGAGAAGTCACCTGTAAAATCCCAAAGTCTCCACCTCAAACGCTTACCACAATGAGAGCTGCCAGCCGAAGTTTTATGGATTGGTGGAAGTGGGACAGCATAGGAGCTGCGTGTCAGCCCAGGTGTGGTGGTTGTCAATGTGGAAATTGTCAACCTGGGGGAAAAGAGATGTCCCTCTCTGAAGAGCGAGAGTTGGAGCAAATAAAGAGTGGATTGACCTATGTAACGGGAGATCACCACAGTGAGGAGCCCCACTGGCATGCAAAGTATCCCTGGTCTATGGAGTCGTCGACCTTACCAAATAATAAAAGAGCAGTTGAAGCAACATTCTTGAGGACTGAAAAACAGTTGGGAAGAGAACCAGAATGGAAGATGGCTTACAAGACTGAAGTTCATGACATGGTTGATCGAAAGGCTGCAGTCAAGCTCTCAAAAGAAGAACTAAAAGGTTGGTCTGGTCCTGTATGGTATATCAGCCACCTCATTGCACCAAATCCCCACTCAACCACCACACCAGTTCGCCTTGTGTGGAACAGCAGCCAAACGTTCAAGGGTCAAAGCCTAAATGATCTACTCATCAAAGGCCCAGATGTCCTTAATGGCATCCGTGCTGTCCTCCTCCGATTCCGGCAAGGTGTGTAGGCTGCGCTCGGGGACATCAAGAAAATGTATAATTCAGTTTGGCTTGAGGATCAAGAAGTCCATCTACATCGTTTTCTCTGGAGAGACGCTGAGAATGAAGACATTCAAGAATATGCAGTCACAAGGGTCAACATTGGTGACAAACCAGCAGGCTGTATCGCTCAGGTTGCCATGCGGGAGACAGCAAACTTGCCATTGTTTGACCACCTTAAAGAAGACCGTAGAGTCTTGGAGCAAGATACATATGTGGACGATATTCTTACCTCTCACAACGATCTAAGCAAGCTAAAAGAAATGACAATGAACATCGAACAAATCCTGAAAGCCGGTGGATTTCACATGAAGCCATGGGTTTACACTGGCCAAAGTGGGAGGCCAGAAAGTGGAAAGCTGAGAGCAAAAGAATCCTCTGTAATGGTCCTCCCAAACCAAGAGGAAAATAAAGCACTGGGTCTTGGCTATGATCCTAAAGATGACAAGCTTCGCTTGATGGTAGCTGTGAATTTTTCGAAAAAGAAAAAGAAGATGCGATTGGGAAAGAATCTGTCAAAAAATGAAGTAAAGTCACAAACTCCAAACCCATTCACCCGAAGAGAGCTTCTAAGTCAAGTTTCTGGCCTTTATGATCCCCTTGGCCTTGTGACTCCAGTCAAGCAGAAAGGGGCCATTCTAGTAAGGAGAGCATTTCAAGAAGCAAGGGTGAAGCACTGCCCGTCAGAAGATACATGGGACATACCTTTATCTGAAGGTCTGCGGGAAGATGCCATCAGCTTACTTAAGAACTACACTGAGCTCAGTCAATTGAGATTCACTAGATCCCTGACACCCTGTGACTCAAGTGCTGAGCCCTGGGGTATCACATTTTCTGATGGTAGTGAACATTCTTATGGTGCAGTAATGTACTTACGATGGAAGTGTCGTCAAGGTGTGACTATACGGCTAGTTGAGTCCAAAGCCAAGTTGACACCACTGGATCATAAAGGGGACGCAGTGAAGGCTGAAGTCTGTGGTGGCGTGTTTGCATCCCGTTTAAAAAAGTATTTCCTAAAACACTGCAAGATTTGTGTTGACAGATGGTATCACTTTGTTGACAGCCAGACAGTTCTGGGAGCAATCCAACGGGAAAGCTATTGCTACCAAACATTCTTTGCCTATAGAGTCTGGGAAATCCAAAGCAGCACAAACGTCCAAGATTGGTGGTGGATCCCTGGAGTGCTCAATGTATCAGACATTACCTCAAGAGGTGCAAGACCCCAAGATTTGGATGAAGACTCAGCATGGCAGGTGGGCCCAAAGTTCTTGAGCCTCCCAGAAAGTGAATGGCCAATCAAATCAGCCATGGATGTTGCTGTTGAAGCAAAATAAAATATCATGCGTATTCAGAAAAAGACTTTTGTTGCTGCACTTACTCACGTCAAAACAAGGGAAGAACTGAAGGAAAGACTCCCTCCTATCCAAAGAAACCTGCACAGGGCACCTGACGGGACCGCGATCACAAATCTTGTTGACGAAAAAGCGGTTCAGCAATCTAGCAAGCCTACTAAAGACACTGGCAATGGTCTGGAGAGCAGCGAAAAAGTTTCTAGGTATCAAAGCCGAAGGGAGACTAAAGTGGGAGGCAGTCCAGTCAGCTGGTGTCATCACTGTAATTGAGAGGGAAGATGCTTTCCGAGATCTCTGTCTGGCAGCCCAAGAAGGGGTAACCTTCCCCAGCACCACAACAAACAGGCTGGTTGTGTACAAGGATGAAGCAACTGGGCTAATGATGTGCGGAGGCCGAGTTCAGCATTTCAAAGAAGACTGCTTGGGTGTCCCGTTAATTCCTTTCGATACTTGGCTTGGAACTCTATTGGCTCGTCAGAGTCATCAAGAAGGCCATGAGGGAGCTGCTGGAACTCTGCTGAGAATGAGGAAAAAGGCCTGGATAGTGCAAGGGAGAAAGCTGGCTCAAAAGCTGGTCAATGAATGCATCCACTGCAGAAAAGCAAAAGCTCTGGTCTGTCAGCAAGTCATGGGTGATCTACCTACGGAGAGGTCAAGACCTGCTTTACCATTCCAGTTTACCTCTGTTGACCTGTTTGGGCCATACCTGGTGAAAGATGATGTAAGGAAAAGAGTGTCCTCAAAGGCCTGGGGAGTTGTGTTCTGCTGCATGGCAAGCCGGGCTATCCACATAGAACTGGCCAGCAGTATGTCCACAGAAAGTTTCCTAATGGCATACCAAAGATTTTCTGCCATCCGAGGACACCCCCAGAAAGTTTGGTCAGATCCAGGGACAAACTTTATTGGTGCAAGATCCGTGCTGAAAGACCTGCATGATTTCCTGCAATACCAAAACACTGCAAGTCTGGAAGAGTGTGCAGTAAAGAATGGGACAAGCTGGATATGGAAGGTGTTACCTGCTGATTCGCCACATCGAAATGGAGCTGCTGAAGCAGCAGTAAAGATCGCCAAGAGGGCCCTTCAAAGTTTAGGACAATCAAAAAGCCTAACCTTTTCTGAGTTCATCACAGCGCTTCACTTGGCTGCAAATTTGGCTAATGAGCGGCTTATTGACGCAAGAGTCCAGAGTGGTGAAGATCGCATTCAGTATGTGACGCCAAATTCACTTCTACTGGGTCGAGCATCAAAATGTGGCGACTTTAAATCTTTTGATTTTAATAACTACCCCTTCAAGCGACTTCATGATATCCAAAACCAAGTCAACAGCTTCTGGAAAGCCTGGTGCCAACTTGCTGGCCCGAATCTTTTCATCCGTCCTAAGTGGCATACGACTGAAAGAAATGTTGCCGTGGGGGATGTGGTTTGGCTTTGTGATCAGAATGCTCTGCGTGGACAATTCAGACTTGGAAGAGTTGTTGCTGTGACTGCAGACTCAAAGGGTGTCGTCAGGGATGCCAAAGTTCAAGTCGCAGCTGGACATTGTGTTCCAATGCCAAAACAACGACCAGCAGTCCAGTCCTCAATATCCCATGACCACCAGGAGAGCCGCATTGGCATAGTACTACGAAGAGATGTCAGGCGGCTCATTGTTCTCCTGCCTGTTGAGGAACAAGATTCCCATTCAAAATGACTTTGAGTTCACCTTAAATTTCCGCAACCTTCCATTGTCGATACAAGAAGGTTGAGTGGGAGGTGTTGCGGTGAACAAGGAAGAGTGCTCCGCAGCTGCACAGCCACACAGCCCTCCCCTCACGGAAGCAGCAGCGGTGCTCCAGCTGTCTTAATCAGAGAGGAGGAAGTGCTTCAGGTTCAACTCAACGTCATCAGCTGTGGCGTGTGTGAAAGCCAGAGCCAAAGAAGTGAGCTGAGGAAGCGCTGAAGTGCTTCAGCGTGGCCGAAGGACGTGCAGAAACGGGTACCCACTCAAATAAAACTGAAGATGACTGCCGGTAAGAGGCGATTGTTTACTTTCACTTTCACGCTGAGTTTGGACCGTGAGGTGCGTTTAAGTGCGTCCGGAAATGTGGTACTTTTTAAATACAGCTGTTCACGTTGTGGTTTGCCCTCAGTTGGCTAAAATTTGGGTTTACTTTAACTGGTAAAGTGGTATTATTAAATAAAACGTGCAATGAAAATAAATGTACAAATGAAATCAATTGATATCTCAACCTAAATGAAAAGGAAGTCATGATTGTTGGTTGGATTATTGAATTCAAAATACATGAAGTATCATATATACGATTTGTATTGTATTTATTTGTATTATGTATAGTAACTAAAAAATATGGAAATAATAGTTTCATTGTAAATAATATTTACCTATTTATTGTGAAGTATATCAATGAAATATATGTGTATGAGTGTATATATGTGTATCTGTGTATGTATATGTATATATATATATATATATAATAGAAATGTACTTATTTAATATAACTGAACATTTACTGTTTGATATTGTTCTACTTTATTTAAAAACGAATATTGAATGAATGAATGAATATTTACACTGTGTGTTCCAGGTTTTTCACCTGAAAAATAAATGGGGAAAAGAAATTTAAGCCTCATCATTTGGGAGTGAATCCCAGCAAAAATCTCCAGTCCTGTGAAATTGTTATGAGAAATAAATAAATAAGAATAAATAAATGTACGATTAGATACATTTATATAAGTGAATGAAAACATCATGAAACGTGGAGAGAAATATTGAAATAATAGAGATTTAAAATCAGAATAAAAACACTTTAAAAAGGGTCAAATCTGGTCAATTTGGTTATATTTACAATTAATTACTGTCAAGTACAACATGTACACACAATGAAGCACTTTGACCAGTTTGAGGATCTGTTTTAAATTAATTCCAGACTTGATTTGAGCCTCAGAATAACTTCTGGACAGGATGAAGTTGAAAGAGTGTTTAAGGTGCGTTTGTTTTCCTCACTGTGTCCGCAGGAGCGGGCGGGGTAGAGACCTTCTGACACATATACACACACAATCACACCCAAAACAAACGCATCTGATCCAAGAATGAAGTTAATATGAATGTTGTGGTGTTTACAGAGTGAAACCTGGAGTTTGAGGAGGTTTCTGGACGTTGGGGGTTTGTAGTTTGGTGGAGTTAAAACAGTCACATGTTTGGTTTTATAAATATATATATTTAAGGAACTATTGCAGGGTACGACTAAGATATTGTATATATGTATATATTTAAGGTATTGCTTTTTTTTTCTTTAATTATATCTGAATGTTTGGTGAATTAATGTCTCAAACACCCCCTGATGTTTTGGTTCAGCCCGTCCTGTCCTGATTGGACCAATTAGTGGGTTTGATTTAATCACCTGCAGACGCAGAGGTTCCTCTCTCACGTCCTCTTCCTCTTCTGGTGACACTGCGGATCCCTCAACTCCAGATTAAAAACCAGGCCCTGACCATCTTTGGATTGTAAACAATTTTCACTGAGAAAACAGATCCAGCAGAAGCTGAGGACAATAAAGACTTAATCTATTCTTTTTTATTTTATTCTTTTTTTCCAGCAGAAGAACGTCGTACTTTAGATTTCACTGAACTTATTTGCAGAGCCAACTGGTGACAATATGGACCGTTGTTGTAATTCCCACATTCGTCCACAAGATGGCAGTAAAAAGGCGCTGTCAACTGAGAAATGGAAGTTTGCCATCTGGTGGTAAGAAGTAGTAAGTACTACCAACGTGTGTACAATGAAATAGTGACCACAAGAGGACAGTGAAGCACCTGTTGTGAATCTGAAAGAGATTCATTTATTTCAGGGGTCTGTTTTTGGTCAAATTAGGTTTTTTTATGCAAGTTAGATTAAAAAATTCGATAATGTACTGATGAAAATGTATTTGTTATGTCCTTTGAGATGATATTGTCCTCCTGGCATCCACTGGGTCAGTAGTTACTTTCACTGATGTCACTATCCAATGTCAAGGGTTCAACTTCTGACCAACTTGTATCTATATTGTGTACTCATAAACTCTGTATATACATTAAGGTGTGTTCATGGTTTGCTTTCATTAGAGGTGTGGCTCAGTGGGTAAGACCTCAAACTGGAGAGGAGCACTTCAGAAGGTCAGTGGCCTCCCTCCTTATATGTTTTCTATATCATGAGTTGCTATTACATAGATGTGTGTATCAAGTTGTAGCTGTTCATCCATCAGGGAGACAGAGAGGTATCTCAGTGGAGAGCACTGCTGTCACTGATCCAACACCTTCAAGTTTAAGTCATGAGAGTTTTTCTCAAACTGTTTCTATCACGTGAAAGTATAAAGGTGAATCTTTCTGCAGGTGTCAGAGTAAAGGTTCAGCTCAGTCGGTAAGGCAGATGTAACACCAACGTTTGGGACAGAAACTTTGTAATTTTCAAGAAGTGCAACCTCCAAAAAATTGAATGACAAAAGCGCCACGAGAACAAAGTGAAGAGGAACACATGGTGGTGAAGTGGTTCGAGGCTGTCGTGCACGCTTTGCTGCACTTACCAAAAATGGTGAAATTTGTACACATTTAGCCAAATTGGGATGAAAATGGAAATGGGTCAGAAATGATGTTGAGGTTATAGACTTACCAAAAATTGTGAAACTATGAAAAATTGGGATGTTGATGGAAATGGGTCAGAAATGATGGTAAGACGATAGACTTACCAAAAATGGTGAAAATGTGAAAAATTGTGATGATGATGGAAATGGGTCTGAAATGATGTTGAGGCTATAGACTTAACAAAAAATGTGAAAATATGAAAAATGGGATGATGGTGGAAATGGGTCAGAAATGATGGTAAGGCTATAGACTTAACAAAAATGGTGAAATTTGTACAAATTTAGCCAAATTGGGATGATGATGGAGATGGGTCAGAAATGATGGTAAGGTTATAAAATGCTGAAACTATGAAAAATTGGGATGATGATGGAAATGGGTCAGAAATGATGGTAAGGCTATAGACTTACCAAAAAAAATGAAAATATGAAAAATGGGGTGATGATGGAAATGTGTCAGAAATTATGGTAAGGCTATATACTTACCAAAAAATGTGAAAATATGAAAAATGGGATGATGATGGAAATGGGTCAGAAATGATGGTAAGGCTATAGACTTACCAAAAATTGTGAAAATATGAAAAATGGGAGGATGATGGAAATGGGTCAGAATCTGGTCAGAAATGATGGTAAGGCTATAGACCTACCAAAAATTTTGAAAATATGAAAAATGGGAGGATGATGGAAATGGGTCAGAATTGGGTAAGAAATGATGGTAAGGCTATAGACTTACCAAAAATGCTGGAAAATATGAAAAATTGGAATGATGATGGAAATGGGTCAGAAATGATGTTGAGGCTATAGACTAAACAAAAATTGTGGAAATATGAAAAATGGGAGGATGATGGAAATAGGTCAGAATTGGGTCAGAAATGATGGTAAGGCTATAGACTTACCAAAAATGGTGAAATTTGTACAAATTTAGCCAAATTGGGATGATGATGGAAATGGGTCAGAAATGATGGTAAGGTTATAAAATGCTGAAACTATGAAAAATTGTGATGATGATGGAAATGGGTCAGAAATGATGTTGAGGCTATAGACTTACCAAAAAATGTGAAAATATGAAAAATTTGGATGATGATGGAAATGGGTCAGAAATGACGGTAAGGCTATAGACTTACCAAAAATGGTGAAATTTGTACAAATTTAGCCAAATTGGGATGATGATGGAGATGGGTCAGAAATGATGGTAAGGCTATAGACTTACCAAAAAATGTGAAAACATGAAAAATTGGGATGATGATGGAAATGGGTCAGAAATGATGGTAAGGCTATAGACTTACCAAAAATGGTGAAACTATGAAAAATTGGGATGTTGATGGAAATGGGTCAGAAATGATGGTAAGGCGATAGACTTACCAAAAATTGTGAAAATATGAAAAATGGGAGGATGATGGAAATGGGTCAGAATTAGGTCAGAAATGATGGTGAGGCTATAGACCTACCAAAAATTGTGAAAATATGAAAAATTGGCATGATGATGGAAATGGGTCAGAAATGATGGTGAGGCTATAGACTTACCAAAAATTGTGAAAATATGAAAAATGGGAGGATGATGGAAATGGTTCAGAATTGGGTCAGAAATGATGGTAAGTCTATAGACTTACCAAAAATGGTGAAATTTGTACAAATTTAGCCAAATTGGGATGATGATGGAAATGGGTCAGAAATGATGGTAAGGTTATAAAATGCTGAAACTATGAAAAATTGGGATGATGATGGAAATGGGTCAGAAATGATGGTAAGGCGATAGACTTACCAAAAATGGTGAAAATGTGAAAAATTGTGATGATGATGGAAATGGGTCAGAAATGATGTTGAGGCTATAGACTTAACAAAAATTGTGAAAATATGAAAAATGGGATGATGATGGAAATGGGCCAGAAATGATGGTGAGGCTATAGACTTACCAAAAATTGTGAAAATATGAAAAATGGGAGGATGATGGAAATGGGTCAGAATTGGGTCAGAAATGATCTTGAGGCTATAGACTTAACAAAAATTGTGAAAATATGAAAAATGGGATGATGATGGAAATGGGTCAGAAATGATGGTGAGGCTATAGACTTACCAAAAATTGTGAAAATATGAAAAATGGGAGGATGATGGAAATGGGTCAGAATTGGGTCAGAAATGATGGTAAGGCTATAGACTTACCAAAAAATGTGAAAATATGAAAAATGGGAGGATGATGGAAATGAGTCAGAAATGATGTTGAGGCTATAGACTAAACAAAAATTGTGAAAATATGAAAAATGGGAGGATGATGGAAATAGGTCAAAATTGGGTCAGAAATGATGGTAAGGCTATAGACTTACCAAAAATGGTGAAATTTGTACAAATTTAGCCAAATTGGGATGATGATGGAAATGGGTCAGAAATGATGGTAAGGTTATAAAATGCTGAAACTATGAAAAATTGGGATGATGATTGAAATGGGTCAGAAATGATGGTAAGGCGATAGACTTACCAAAAATGGTGAAAATGTGAAAAATTGTGATGATGATGGAAATGGGTCAGAAATGATGTTGAGGCTATAGACTTAACAAAAATTGTGAAAATATGAAAAATGGGATGATGATGGAAATGGGTCAGAAATGATGTTGAGGCTATAGACTAAACAAAAATTGTGAAAATATGAAAAATGGGAGGATGATGGAAATGGGTCAGAATTGGGTCAGAAATGATGGTAAGGCTATAGACTTACCAAAAATGGTGAAATTTGTACACATTTAGCCAAATTGGGATGATGATGGAAATGGGTCAGAAATGATGGAAAGGTTATAAAATGCTGAAAATATGAAAAATGGGATGATGAATGAAATGGGTCAGAAATGATGGTAAGGCTATAGACTTACCAAAAATGGTGAAAATGTGAAAAATTGTGATGATGATGGAAATGGGTCAGAAATGATGTTGAGGCTATAGACTTAACAAAAATTGTGAAAATATGAAAAATGGGATGATGATGGAAATGGGTCAGAAATGATGGTAAGGCTATAGACTTACCAAAAATTGTGAAAATATGAAAAATTGGGAAGATGATGGAAATGGGTCAGAAATGATGTTGAGGCTATAGACTTAACAAAAAATGTGAAAATATGATAAATGGGATGATGGTGGAAATGGGTCAGAAATTATGGTAAGGTTATAAAATGCTGAAAATAGGAAAAATTGGGAAGATGATGGAAATGGGTCAGAAATGATGGTAAGGCTATAGACTTACCAAAAATGGTGAAAATGTGAAAAATTGGGATGATGATGGAAATGGGTCAGAAATGATGGTAAGGCTATAGACTGACCAGAAAATATGAAAAATGGGATGATGATGGAAATGGGTCAGAAATGATGGTAAGGCTATAGACTTACCAAAAATGGTGAAATTTGTACACATTTAGCCAAATTGGGATGATGATGGAGATGGGTCAGAAATGATGGTAAGGTTATAAAATGCTGAAACTATGAAAAATTGGGATGATGATGGAAATGGGTCAGAAATGATAGTAAGGCTATAGACTTACCAAAAAATGTGAAAATGTGAAAAATTGGGATGTTGATGGAAATGGGTCAGAAATGGGTCAGAAAGGATGGTAAGGCTATAGACTTACCAAAAATGGTGAAAATATGAAAAATGGGATGATGATGGAAATGGGTCAGAAATGATGGTAAGGCTATAGACTTACCAAAAATGGTGAAATTTGTACACATTTAGCCAAATTGGGATGATGATGGAGATGGGTCAGAAATGATGGTAAGGTTATAAAATGCTGAAACTATGAAAAATTGGGATGATGATGGAAATGGGTCAGAAATGATTGTAAGGCTATAGACTTACCAAAAAATGTGAAAATGTGAAAAATTGGGATGTTGATGGAAATGGGTCAGAAATGGGTCAGAAAGGATGGTAAGGCTATAGACTTACCAAAAATGGTGAAAATTTGTAGGGTAGGTAAGTAGGAGGAAGCAAGAGAAGTGAGAGGGGGAAAAAAAAAAAAGACAACACTGCTTTTTCCCTCCCTGCCTCTATCCTACCCTACCTCACCTGGACCCACCCACGACTAACTCCTACTGTTGCGGTGAACAAGGAAGAGTGCTCCGCAGCTGCACAGCCACACAGCCCTCCCCTCACGGAAGCAGCAGCGGTGCTCCAGCTGTCTTAATCAGAGAGGAGGAAGTGCTTCAGGTTCAACTCAACGTCATCAGCTGTGGCGTGTGTGAAAGCCAGAGCCAAAGAAGTGAGCTGAGGAAGCGCTGAAGTGCTTCAGCGTGGCCGAAGGACGTGCAGAAACGGGTACCCACTCAAATAAAACTGAAGATGACTGCCGGTAAGAGGCGATTGTTTACTTTCACTTTGACGCTGAGTTTGGACTTTGAGGTGCGTTTAAGTGCGTCCGGAAATGTGGGACTTTTTAAATACAGCTGTTCACGTTGTGGTTTGCCCTCAGTTGGCTAAAATCTGTGTTTACTTTAACTGGTAAAGTGGTATTATTAAATAAAACGTGCAATGAAAATAAATGTACAAATGAAATCAATTGATATCTCAACCTAAATGAAAAGGAAGTCCTGATTGTTGGTTAGATTATTGAATTCAAAATACATGAAGTATTATATATACGATTTGTATTATATTTATTTGTATTATGTATAGTAACTAAAAAATATGGAAATAATAGTTTCATTGTAAATAATATTTACCTATTTATTGTGAAGTATATCAATGAAATATATGTGTATGAGTGTATATATATGTATCTGTGTATGTATATGTATATATATATATATATATATATTTATAATAGAAATGTACTTTTTTAATATAACTGATATTGTTCTACTTTATTTAAAAACGAATATTGAATGAATGAATGAATATTTACACTGTGTGTTCCAGGTTTTTCACCTGAAAAATAAATGGGGAAAAGAAATTTAAGCCTCATCATTTGGGAGTGAATCCCAGCAAAAATCTCCAGTCCTGTGGGAACAGTGCACAAAACAGGGTCCACCTGACAGTGAAAAACCGTGGTAGCTGGTTGGAAAGCTGCTCCCAAGAAGAAGCTCAAGCCCTGAAACTTCAGCTAACCTCTTGCTCGAGGTGCCTAAAAAGAAAAGAAGAAATTAAAGAAAGAAAAAAAAAACAGAAGAGAAAATAAACTTTTCCTCTCTTCCAAAATGGCCGATTCAAAGTCTCTGCAGCTGCTGAAGAGAGACAGGACAATCGCCAAACAAAGGTTTTCCCGACTGGCAAACTCAACAGTGAAGTCTTGTCGGAAAATGTCAGCAGAAGAACTCATCGAAGCCTTCAGCAAAGTCACACTAGAGGCTGACAAGGTGATGGAAGCAAATGAGGAGATGCAAGTGGCTTATGGCGAGACAAGGGAGTCCGGCGAAGAGCCCGCCTCCAAAGAAGATCTGGATATGGATGCGGACATCCAGAAGACAGCATGTGAATGTGAGAGTAGACTGGAGGATATCGAAAGAGTCATTCAGAAGATCCTATGGGACAATTTTGGCTGCTCTGAACTTCTCTTGGCATTGGAAGTAGCTGAAAGAGAATGCAAGCGCATAATATTAGCAGTGCAGCCTAACTTGAAGTTGGAAGTGTACGAATTCATGCTGAAGAATTTTGAAGATCTGATTAAGGCAGCAAAACAAACCCTCTGTAAATGGTGTCGCTGGATCCCAGAGGCAGACCGGCTGGACCTGCAGCAGCGATTGAAGGAGCTAGAAACCAGCCTTCCTGCACTGGTGTCAGAGAAAGCTGTTTTGATGCAGGCAAAAATGGAACTGGAGGAGTAAGTTAAAGGAACCCCCTGTTTCCAACCTCCTGCCATCAGATTGAGACCAACAGCACTCCCAAAATTTGATGGGAGTAAACGAAACTTCTATTCCTGGAAAAGAGATTGGGAGGCACTCCAAAAGCAAAGAGAACCTCCCGGCTCTAAGGAGGTGAGAAAGTTTCAGCTGTTGGATGGTCAAGTCGACTTTATTTATACAGCACTTTAAAACAGTTGTGGCTGAGGCCAAAGTGCTTTACAATAAAAGACAAAATAAAAAAGTACAGTGAAGAGTAAAGATTAAAAACCGTGAAATACATTAAACAAACAATGTATTTGGCAACAATAAAACCAGGGATAGTGTCTCAAACATGGTTAAAAGCCAAGGATTAAAAGTGGGTTTTAAAAATGGACAGTGAGGGGGATTGTCTGACGGGCAGTGGTAGCTCATTCCACAACAGAGGGGCCGCAACAGAAAAGGCCCTATCCCCTCTAAGCTTTCGTTTGGACCTCGGTACCTCCAGAAGAAGCTGACCGGAGGCACCGAGCAGGGGTGTAGGGGTGGAGCAGCTCAGAGAGGTAGGGCGGGGCAAGACCATTCAGAGATTTAAAATCAAATAAAAGAATCTTAAAACGAATTCTAAAATGCACAGGCAGCCAGTGGAGAGACGCCAGAACGGGTGTTATGTGCTCCCTCTTACGTGCTCCAGTTAGAAGGCGGGCTGCAGCGTTCTGGACTAACTGGAGACGAGCGAGGGACGACTGGCTGACTCCAACATGAAGTACTGCGTTACAGTAATCCAGCCGGGATGTAATAAAAGCATGGATTACTGTTTCAAAGTGCTGCTGTGCCAGAATGGTCTTTACCTTTGCAAGCCTTCTGAGGTGGAAGAAGCTGGACTTTACCACTGCCCTAATCTGAGAGTCCAATTTAAAATCACTGTCCATTCTAAAACCTAGGTTCAAAACCACTGGCTTCGCATGTGGACCCAGGGGACCCAGGTCAAAAAGAGGGGGTTCACAGGAGCCACTGGGCCCGAACACCATCACCTCAGTTTTGTTGTTATTAAAACTTAAAAAGTTAAAAGCCATCCAGGCTTTAATGTCCTCAAGGCATGACAGGAGAGGAGACAGTGAGGGGTCATCTTTCTTATTAAGCGAGACATAAATCTGGCTGTCGTCCGCATAACAGTGAAAAGAGATGCCGTGTCTCCTGAGCACAGAGCCCAGTGGGAGACGGTACAGGGAAAAAAGCAGGGGCCCTAAAATTGAGCCTCGTGGAACCCCATATGTGAGAGGAGCAGAGGAGGATTCAGAGCCAGCAAGGCTAACACACATGGTTCTGTCTGCCAGATAGGATTTAAACCAGGCCAGAGCAGTACCACGGATGCCCACCAGGTGCTGCAGCCGGGACATCAAGATATTGTGGTCCACGGTGTCAAATGCAGCAGTCAAGTCTAGCAGAATCAGAACCACATGATCACCACGATCATTTGCCTGGAGGATGTCATTAAAAACCCTGAGCAATGCTGACTCTGTGCTGTGAAAGGGGTTTAAAACCAGATTGGAAAACTTCTAAAATGTTGTGCTCCTCTAAGTAGTCCTTGAGCTGTGCGTGGACAACCTTCTCTAAAATCTTTGAGATAAAAGGCAGCTTGGAGATGGGCCTACAATGAGCCAAGACAGCCTGGTCAAGGCCTGGTTTCTTAAGAAGGGGCTGCACCACTGCATGTTTAAAAAGCACAGGAACAACACCAGACGAAAGGCTGCAGTTAATAATAGCGAGGATGAGCTGCCCTGTGCTGTGGAAGGTTTCTTTAAAAAGATGAGGAGGGATAGCATCCCGGGGGGAACCTGAGGGCTTCAAATGTGCAACCACATCCCCTAAAAGTTGCAAAGTCACTGGCTCAAACTCGTCAAGTGTAACTGGACAAGGAGCAGAGTTAGAAGGATCAGAGCCAGGAGCTGGAATCAGGGCCCTGGTGACAAGAACCTTGTCAGGAAGTTTTCACACATTTCAGGGGAGGATTCTGGGAACACAGACTGTGGGGCATCTAAAACAGAATCAATGGTTCTAAAAAGCAGGCGTGAGTCGTGGCAGTTTTCCAGGATTAGTTTTGACAAGTGCTCCCTTTTAGCCTCTTTTACAGAGTTCTGATATTTGTGCCAGCTCTCCTTTAAGATTTGCAGGGAAACATGCAGTTTGTCCTTCTTCCACCTGCGCTCAGCTCTGCGACACTCCTGTCTGACTGCCCGAGTTCTTTCATTGAACCAAGGCTCAGGTTTGGCTTTAGGCTGCCTAGTTTTTAATGGAGCCACAGAGTGCAGAATAGATGTGCAGGAGGAGTGAAACCAAGAACTGAGCTCCTCTGCATCACTAAACTCAGGAGGGACACAGAGGTGGTTGAACGCAGCAGAGAAGAGCCCAGCAGTGGAGGAGTTAAAGGTACGACAGAGTTGAGCAGGAGCACGGTTTTTCACTGCAGCGCGGGAAAAGCTAATATCGAATAAGACAGGCAGATGATCAGAAAGCACATTGTTACATATCACCAAGTTACTCACAGACAGACCATGACAAAGTACCAGATCTAAAGTATGCCCACGTTCATGTGTGGAGCCAGACACACACTGAACAAGGTTAAAAGTGTCAATAAGATTTAAGAAGTCCTTCACAAGAGGTTTATCAGGACAACAAACATGTATGTTAAAATCTCCAACGATAAGAACACGATCGTATCTAGGCATGAGTCCAGCCAGAAAGTCAGAGAAGTCGCTTATAAAATCCTTGTGATATTTGGGTGGTCGGTAGATGACAGCGCAGAGCACCGGGTCGGAGCGGCCCACTTCAAATAAAGTCAGTTCGAAGCTGGAGAAGGACGATACAGCGCACTGCTTACATTTAAAGTCATTTTTATAAACAGTCGCCGTTCCACCTCCACGACCCGATGTCCGCGGGGAGCTGAAGTAGGATCAACCAGCCAGTACAAGTTCGTTAAAAACGCCGCACTCACCGGCACCGATCCAGGTCTCTGTCAGGCAGAGGAAGTCCAAGGCGCTGGAGTTGAAGAAGCCCCTCAGGATAAAAGTTTTGTTTGTCAGTGATCTGGCATTCACCAGGCCAATCCTGGCAGGAGACGGTGCATGTAGTCCGGCGGATCGGGGAACCCGGCGCAGCGTCGTCAGGTTGCGGGGATTCACCCCGCGCTGGCGGAGGAGCTGAGGAGAGGGGGGGGCGGCGGGGCGGGAATCCGTCATCCAGGCAGGCCACAGGTACCAGCGATGTGCCGATGGGTTCCAGGAAACGCCGGGGCACGAAGAAGGAGCGGGATAATCCAGTACTTGTCCGGGAGGTGGAAAAGGACTGTGTCAGGCGGGCTTTCAGTTTTGCCAGCCGGCCGCTGCGTTTACCGCGGCGGTGGTGACGCTTTCGCCGGGGGAGTAAAGCCGAGGTCCTGCACAGGTGAGCCGGGACTCCCGATAGAGGCGGGGGTAGGGTTTTGTGCCGGCCACAGTTTAATGCAGCAAGATCGCCGACATTGTTTCGAAGATCTAGAAGAAATTGGCGATCATAGACCAGTAGAGACTCGCCCTGTAAAGTGCGAAGTACCAAAAACACGAAAAATACAAGAAAAACTGAGCGCAACAGACGGCGAGCCACATACACTGGCGCCATCTTGGAATATAGCCTCGAAGAAAAGGTGGTAAGGGACCTTCGCCTGTCAACATATGGGAGGGAAGATGAAATTTTCCGTGTACTCGGAAATCGCTTTGGAAATAAAACTGCAATTGCCCTGGAAATAGTTGAAGAACTGCAGATGCTACCACCAGTGAGAAGTCACCAACCTAAGAAGGTTATTGAATTAATGCAGGTGTTGGAAAAGGCTTTACAGGACCTCAGTGATTTGGGAAATATAGGCACCCTAAAAAACCCGCTTGTTACAAAGTCCCTGGAGAGTAAGCTGCCAGATAGCCTAAAAAAGGAGTGGCTGGTCTACGCATCTGAGGATGAAGAGACGTCGCATATTGACCGGTTCGACAAGCTCCTTAAATTTCTGAGGAGTCAAGAGAAGATTTATGAGCAATTGGAGCAGTTAAGAGACGATGATCCTGGGAGAAAGGAGCCAAAGATCCCGCATAAGTATGCTCGCACAAAGGCCACCAAATCAACCAGTCCCCAAGCTTGGGTCGTCTGTGGAGAAAGTGGCCACAGGAAAAAACTGTACTACTGCAAGAAATTCAAGGCGCTCAAAACTTTCGAAAAGAAAGAAGCAGTGAAAAGACTTGGTGCTTGGAGGTTCACACTAATGATGACGAGTGCAAAACAACCTTTTTGTGCAGTAAAGAGGAGTGTAAGGATAGTCAAATACCAGATCATCCCTTTTATCTCTGACTCAAGTCTGAAAGCAAAGGAGGTGAGCTACACAGGTTGAAGCGCAACTCAACAAGAAGTGGAGGCAAAAAGTACACGGAGGACCAAGAAGAGTTCCGAACCAAGTTGTCCCCCGAGTTAGCTCTGCAGTGTCGGAACGCCTTTTCCAACTCTGTTTCAAAAACATTCAGCTCAGTTGCACATGAACGCAATTTGTTGGCAGAAAACGACCTCCATGAATTTCCAGTTTTAATGATGATTCTAGAGGTGGTTGCCAACGCTGGGCAGACAATCGGGACCTTAATAGACTTGGCATCTGACACTAATTATATCACTCATGTGGCTGCAAGCAAACTAAATCTGAGAAGTGAGGACGTGACCCTCATAGTTCATGGTGTTGGAGGGATGCTAGTCACTGTAGACACAAAGCGCTATCTACTAAAAGTCCGTGTTGCAACCACAAAGGGCACCCTAAGATCTCACCAGCTTGTTTGTTATGGACTTGACAGCATTGCCGAGGTCAATCACTGTGTGTCGCCAAAAAAACTGCAAAAGATATTTCCCGATGTACCCCTCCATGAACTGGTCCGGCCCACACAAATTAGTCTTCTCATTAGTCATAAGGAAGGAAAACTTGTCCCACAGAAGATCCGGTCTGTTGGAGATCTGGTCCTGTGGGAAGGTCCCCTTGGGAAGACGGTGGGGGGCTCTCACCCAGATCTCTTGGAAGAGGCAACCGTTACAGCTCACGACTCCGGAACGCATTTTGCACGCTCCATGCGGACAGCGGCGACAGAGTACAGAGAAGTCACCTGTAAAATCCCAAAGTCTCCACCTCAAACGCTTACCACAATGAGAGCTGCCAGCCGAAGTTTTATGGATTGGTGGAAGTGGGACAGCATAGGAGCTGCGTGTCAGCCCAGGTGTGGTGGTTGTCAATGTGGAAATTGTCAACCTGGGGGAAAAGAGATGTCCCTCTCTGAAGAGCGAGAGTTGGAGCAAATAAAGAGTGGATTGACCTATGTAACGGGAGATCACCACAGTGAGGAGCCCCACTGGCATGCAAAGTATCCCTGGTCTATGGAGTCGTCGACCTTACCAAATAATAAAAGAGCAGTTGAAGCAACATTCTTGAGGACTGAAAAACAGTTGGGAAGAGAACCAGAATGGAAGATGGCTTACAAGACTGAAGTTCATGACATGGTTGATCGAAAGGCTGCAGTCAAGCTCTCAAAAGAAGAACTAAAAGGTTGGTCTGGTCCTGTATGGTATATCAGCCACCTCATTGCACCAAATCCCCACTCAACCACCACACCAGTTCGCCTTGTGTGGAACAGCAGCCAAACGTTCAAGGGTCAAAGCCTAAATGATCTACTCATCAAAGGCCCAGATGTCCTTAATGGCATCCGTGCTGTCCTCCTCCGATTCCGGCAAGGTGTGTATGCTGCGCTCGGGGACATCAAGAAAATGTATAATTCAGTTTGGCTTGAGGATCAAGAAGTCCATCTACATCGTTTTCTCTGGAGAGACGCTGAGAATGAAGACATTCAAGAATATGCAGTCACAAGGGTCAACATTGGTGACAAACCAGCAGGCTGTATCGCTCAGGTTGCCATGCGGGAGACAGCAAACTTGCCATTGTTTGACCACCTTAAAGAAGACCGTAGAGTCTTGGAGCAAGATACATATGTGGACGATATTCTTACCTCTCACAACGATCTAAGCAAGCTAAAAGAAATGACAATGAACATCGAACAAATCCTGAAAGCCGGTGGATTTCACATGAAGCCATGGGTTTACACTGGCCAAAGTGGGAGGCCAGAAAGTGGAAAGCTGAGAGCAAAAGAATCCTCTGTAATGGTCCTCCCAAACCAAGAGGAAAATAAAGCACTGGGTCTTGGCTATGATCCTAAAGATGACAAGCTTCGCTTGATGGTAGCTGTGAATTTTTCGAAAAAGAAAAAGAAGATGCGATTGGGAAAGAATCTGTCAAAAAATGAAGTAAAGTCACAAACTCCAAACCCATTCACCCGAAGAGAGCTTCTAAGTCAAGTTTCTGGCCTTTATGATCCCCTTGGCCTTGTGACTCCAGTCAAGCAGAAAGGGGCCATTCTAGTAAGGAGAGCATTTCAAGAAGCAAGGGTGAAGCACTGCCCGTCAGAAGATACATGGGACATACCTTTATCTGAAGGTCTGCGGGAAGATGCCATCAGCTTACTTAAGAACTACACTGAGCTCAGTCAATTGAGATTCACTAGATCCCTGACACCCTGTGACTCAAGTGCTGAGCCCTGGGGTATCACATTTTCTGATGGTAGTGAACATTCTTATGGTGCAGTAATGTACTTACGATGGAAGTGTCGTCAAGGTGTGACTATACGGCTAGTTGAGTCCAAAGCCAAGTTGACACCACTGGATCATAAAGGGGACGCAGTGAAGGCTGAAGTCTGTGGTGGCGTGTTTGCATCCCGTTTAAAAAAGTATTTCCTAAAACACTGCAAGATTTGTGTTGACAGATGGTATCACTTTGTTGACAGCCAGACAGTTCTGGGAGCAATCCAACGGGAAAGCTATTGCTACCAAACATTCTTTGCCTATAGAGTCTGGGAAATCCAAAGCAGCACAAACGTCCAAGATTGGTGGTGGATCCCTGGAGTGCTCAATGTATCAGACATTACCTCAAGAGGTGCAAGACCCCAAGATTTGGATGAAGACTCAGCATGGCAGGTGGGCCCAAAGTTCTTGAGCCTCCCAGAAAGTGAATGGCCAATCAAATCAGCCATGGATGTTGCTGTTGAAGCAAAATAAAATATCATGCGTATTCAGAAAAAGACTTTTGTTGCTGCACTTACTCACGTCAAAACAAGGGAAGAACTGAAGGAAAGACTCCCTCCTATCCAAAGAAACCTGCACAGGGCACCTGACGGGACCGCGATCACAAATCTTGTTGACGAAAAGCGGTTCAGCAATCTAGCAAGCCTACTAAAGACACTGGCAATGGTCTGGAGAGCAGCGAAAAAGTTTCTAGGTATCAAAGCCGAAGGGAGACTAAAGTGGGAGGCAGTCCAGTCAGCTGGTGTCATCACTGTAATTGAGAGGGAAGATGCTTTCCGAGATCTCTGTCTGGCAGCCCAAGAAGGGGTAACCTTCCCCAGCACCACAACAAACAGGCTGGTTGTGTACAAGGATGAAGCAACTGGGCTAATGATGTGCGGAGGCCGAGTTCAGCATTTCAAAGAAGACTGCTTGGGTGTCCCGTTAATTCCTTTCGATACTTGGCTTGGAACTCTATTGGCTCGTCAGAGTCATCAAGAAGGCCATGAGGGAGCTGCTGGAACTCTGCTGAGAATGAGGAAAAAGGCCTGGATAGTGCAAGGGAGAAAGCTGGCTCAAAAGCTGGTCAATGAATGCATCCACTGCAGAAAAGCAAAAGCTCTGGTCTGTCAGCAAGTCATGGGTGATCTACCTACGGAGAGGTCAAGACCTGCTTTACCATTCCAGTTTACCTCTGTTGACCTGTTTGGGCCATACCTGGTGAAAGATGATGTAAGGAAAAGAGTGTCCTCAAAGGCCTGGGGAGTTGTGTTCTGCTGCATGGCAAGCCGGGCTATCCACATAGAACTGGCCAGCAGTATGTCCACAGAAAGTTTCCTAATGGCATACCAAAGATTTTCTGCCATCCGAGGACACCCCCAGAAAGTTTGGTCAGATCCAGGGACAAACTTTATTGGTGCAAGATCCGTGCTGAAAGACCTGCATGATTTCCTGCAATACCAAAACACTGCAAGTCTGGAAGAGTGTGCAGTAAAGAATGGGACAAGCTGGATATGGAAGGTGTTACCTGCTGATTCGCCACATCGAAATGGAGCTGCTGAAGCAGCAGTAAAGATCGCCAAGAGGGCCCTTCAAAGTTTAGGACAATCAAAAAGCCTAACCTTTTCTGAGTTCATCACAGCGCTTCACTTGGCTGCAAATTTGGCTAATGAGCGGCTTATTGACGCAAGAGTCCAGAGTGGTGAAGATCGCATTCAGTATGTGACGCCAAATTCACTTCTACTGGGTCGAGCATCAAAATGTGGCGACTTTAAATCTTTTGATTTTAATAACTACCCCTTCAAGCGACTTCATGATATCCAAAACCAAGTCAACAGCTTCTGGAAAGCCTGGTGCCAACTTGCTGGCCCGAATCTTTTCATCCGTCCTAAGTGGCATACGACTGAAAGAAATGTTGCCGTGGGGGATGTGGTTTGGCTTTGTGATCAGAATGCTCTGCGTGGACAATTCAGACTTGGAAGAGTTGTTGCTGTGACTGCAGACTCAAAGGGTGTCGTCAGGGATGCCAAAGTTCAAGTCGCAGCTGGACATTGTGTTCCAATGCCAAAACAACGACCAGCAGTCCAGTCCTCAATATCCCATGACCACCAGGAGAGCCGCATTGGCATAGTACTACGAAGAGATGTCAGGCGGCTCATTGTTCTCCTGCCTGTTGAGGAACACGATTCCCATTCAAAATGACTTTGAGTTCACCTTAAATTTCCGCAACCTTCCATTGTCGATACAAGAAGGTTGAGTGGGAGGTGTTGCGGTGAACAAGGAAGAGTGCTCCGCAGCTGCACAGCCACACAGCCCTCCCCTCACGGAAGCAGCAGCGGTGCTCCAGCTGTCTTAATCAGAGAGGAGGAAGTGCTTCAGGTTCAACTCAACGTCATCAGCTGTGGCGTGTGTGAAAGCCAGAGCCAAAGAAGTGAGCTGAGGAAGCGCTGAAGTGCTTCAGCGTGGCCGAAGGACGTGCAGAAACGGGTACCCACTCAAATAAAACTGAAGATGACTGCCGGTAAGAGGCGATTGTTTACTTTCACTTTCACGCTGAGTTTGGACTGTGAGGTGCGTTTAAGTGCGTCCGGAAATGTGGTACTTTTTAAATACAGCTGTTCACGTTGTGGTTTGCCCTCAGTTGGCTAAAATTTGTGTTTACTTTAACTGGTAAAGTGGTATTATTAAATAAAACGTGCAATGAAAATAAATGTACAAATGAAATCAATTGATATCTCAACCTAAATGAAAAGGAAGTCATGATTGTTGGTTGGATTATTGAATTCAAAATACATGAAGTATTATATATACGATTTGTATTGTATTTATTTGTATTATGTATAGTAACTAAAAAATATGGAAATAATAGTTTCATTGTAAATAATATTTACCTATTTATTGTGAAGTATATCAATGAAATATATGTGTATGAGTGTATATATGTGTATCTGTGTATGTATATGTATATATATATATATAATAGAAATGTACTTATTTAATATAACTGAACATTTACTGTTTGATATTGTTCTACTTTATTTAAAAACGAATATTGAATGAATGAATGAATATTTACACTGTGTGTTCCAGGTTTTTCACCTGAAAAATAAATGGGGAAAAGAAATTTAAGCCTCATCATTTGGGAGTGAATCTCAGCAAAAATCTCCAGTCCTGTGAAATTGTTATGAGAAATAAATAAATAAGAATAAATAAATGTACGATTAGATACATTTATATAAGTGAATGAAAACATCATGAAACGTGGAGAGAAATATTGAAATAATAGAGATTTAAAATCAGAATAAAAACACTTTAAAAAGGGTCAAATCTGGTCAATTTGGTTATATTTACAATTAATTACTGTCAAGTACAACAAGTACACACAATGAAGCACTTTGACCAGTTTGAGGATCTGTTTTAAATTAATTCCAGACTTGATTTGAGCCTCAGAATAACTTCTGGACAGGATGAAGTTGAAAGAGTGTTTAAGGTGCGTTTGTTTTCCTCACTGTGTCCGCAGGAGCGGGCGGGGTAGAGACCTTCTGACACATATACACACACAATCACACCCAAAACAAACGCATCTGATCCAAGAATGAAGTTAATATGAATGTTGTGGTGTTTACAGAGTGAAACCTGGAGTTTGAGGAGGTTTCTGGACGTTGGGGGTTTGTAGTTTGGTGGAGTTAAAACAGTCACATGTTTGGTTTTATAAATATATATATTTAAGGAACTATTGCAGGGTACGACTAAGATATTGTATATATGTATATATTTAAGATATTGCTTTTTTTTTCTTTAATTATATCTGAATGTTTGGTGAATTAATGTCTCAAACACCCCCTGATGTTTTGGTTCAGCCCGTCCTGTCCTGATTGGACCAATTAGTGGGTTTGATTTAATCACCTGCAGACGCAGAGGTTCCTCTTTCACGTCCTCTTCCTCTTCTGGTGACACTGCGGATCCCTCAACTCCAGATTAAAAACCAGGCCCTGACCATCTTTGGATTGTAAACAATTTTCACTGAGAAAACAGATCCAGCAGAAGCTGAGGACAATAAAAACTTAATCTATTCTTTTTTATTTTATTCTTTTTTTCCAGCAGAAGAACGTCGTACTTTAGATTTCACTGAACTTATTTGCAGAGCCAACTGGTGACAATATGGACCGTTGTTGTAATTCCCACATTCGTCCACAAGATGGCAGTAAAAAGGCGCTGTCAACTGAGAAATGGAAGTTTGCCATCTGGTGGTAAGAAGTAGTAAGTACTACCAACGTGTGTACAATGAAATAGTGACCACAAGAGGACAGTGAAGCACCTGTTGTGAATCTGAAAGAGATTCATTTATTTCAGGGGTCTGTTTTTGGTCAAATTAGGTTTTTTTATGCAAGTTAGATTAAAAAATTCGATAATGTACTGATGAAAATGTATTTGTTATGTCCTTTGAGATGATATTGTCCTCCTGGCATCCACTGGGTCAGTAGTTACTTTCACTGATGTCACTATCCAATGTCAAGGGTTCAACTTCTGACCAACTTGTATCTATATTGTGTACTCATAAACTCTGTATATACATTAAGGTGTGTTCATGGTTTGCTTTCATTAGAGGTGTGGCTCAGTGGGTAAGACCTCAAACTGGAGAGGAGCACTTCAGAAGGTCAGTGGCCTCCCTCCTTATATGTTTTCTATATCATGAGTTGCTATTACATAGATGTGTGTATCAAGTTGTAGCTGTTCATCCATCAGGGAGACAGAGAGGTATCTCAGTGGAGAGCACTGCTGTCACTGATCCAACACCTTCAAGTTTAAGTCATGAGAGTTTTTCTCAAACTGTTTCTATCACGTGAAAGTATAAAGGTGAATCTTTCTGCAGGTGTCAGAGTAAAGGTTCAGCTCAGTCGGTAAAGCAGATGGAACACCAACGTTTGGGACAGAAACTTTGTAATTTTCAAGAAGTGCAACCTCCAAAAAATTGAATGACAAAAGCGCCACGAGAACAAAGTGAAGAGGAACACATGGTGGTGAAGTGGTTCGAGGCTGTCGTGCACGCTTTGCTGCACTTACCAAAAATGGTGAAATTTGTACACATTTAGCCAAATTGGGAGGATGATGGAAATGGGTCAGAAATGATGGTAAGGTTATAGACTTACCAAAAATTGTGAAAATATGAAAAATTGGCATGATGATGGAAATGGGTCAGAAATGATGTTGAGGCTATAGACTTACCAAAAATTGTGAAAATATGAAAAATGGGAGGATGATGGAGATGGGTCAGAATTGGGTCAGAAATGATGGTAAGGCTATAGACCTACCAAAAATTGTGAAAATATGAAAAATTGGCATGATGATGGAAATGGGTCAGAAATGATGGTAAGGCTATAGACTTACCAAAAATGGTGAAATTTGTACAAATTTAGCCAAATTGGGATGATGATGGAGATGGGTCAGAAATGATGGTAAGGCTATAGACTTACCAAAAAATGTGAAAATATGAAAAATTGGGATGATGATGGAAATGGGTCAGAAATGATGGTAAGGCTATAGATTTACCAAAAATTGTGAAAATGTGAAAAATTGTGATGATGATGGAAATGGGTCAGAAATGATGGTAAGGCTATAGACTTACCAAAAATGGTGAAAATGTGAAAAATTGTGATGATGATGGAAATGGGTCAGAAATTATGTTGAGGCTATAGACTTAACAAAAAATGTGAAAATATGAAAAATGGGATGATGGTGGAAATGGGTCAGAAATTATGGTGAGGCTATAGACTTACCAAAAATTTTGAAAATATGAAAAATGGGAGGATGATGGAAATTGGTCAGAATTGGGTCAGAAATGATGGTAAGGCTATAGACTTACCAAAAATGCTGGAAAATATGAAAAATTGGGATGATGATGGAAATGGGTCAGAAATGATGGTGAGGCTATAGACTTACCAAAAATTGTGAAAATATGAAAAATGGGAGGATGATGGAAATGGGTCAGAATTGGGTCAGAAATGATGGTAAGGCTATAGACTTACCAAAAATGCTGGAAAATATGAAAAATTGGGATGATGATGGAAATGGGTCAGAAATGATGGTGAGGCTATAGACTTACCAAACATTGTGAAAATATGAAAAATGGGAGGATGATGGAAATGGGTCAGAATTGGGTCAGAAATGATGGTAAGGCTATAGACTTACCAAAAATGGTGAAATTTGTACAAATTTAGCCAAATTGGGATGATGATGGAAATGGGTCAGAAATGATGGTAAGGTTATAAAATGCTGAAACTATGATAAATTGGGATGATGATGGAAATGGGTCAGAAATGATGGTAAGGCGATAGACTTACCAAAAATGGTGAAAATGTGAAAAATTGTGATGATGATGGAAATGGGTCAGAAATGATGTTGAGGCTATAGACTTAACAAAAATTGTGAAAATATGAAAAATGGGATGATGATGGAAATGGGTCAGAAATGATGGTGAGGCTATAGACTTACCAAAAATTTTGAAAAAAATAAAAAATGGGAGGATGATGGAAATGGGTCAGAATTGGGTCAGAAATGATGGTAAGGCTATAGACTTACCAAAAATGCTGGAAAATATGAAAAATTGGGATGATGATGGAAATGGGTCAGAAATGATGTTGAGGCTATAGACTTAACAAAAATTGTGAAAATATGAAAAATGGGATGATGATGGAAATGGGTCAGAAATGATGGTAAGGCTATAGACTTACCAAAAATTTTGAAAAAAATAAAAAATGGGAGGATGATGGAAATGGGTCAGAATTGGGTCAGAAATGATGGTAAGGCTATAGACTTACCAAAAAATGTGAAAATATGAAAAATGGGATGATGATGGAAATGGGTCAGAAATGATGGTAAGGCTATAGACTTACCAAAAATGGTGAAATTTGTACACATTTAGCCAAATTGGGATGATGATGGAAATGGGTCAGAAATGATGGTAAGGCTATAGACTTACCAAAAATGGTGAAAATGTGAAAAATTGTGATGATGATGGAAATGGGTCAGAAATTATGTTGAGGCTATAGACTTAACAAAAAATGTGAAAATATGAAAAATGGGATGATGGTGGAAATGGGTCAGAAATTATGGTAAGGTTATAAAATGCTGAAAATAGGAAAAATTAGGATGATGATGGAAATGGGTCAGAAATGATGGTCAGGCTATAGACTTACCAAAAAATGTGAAAATATGAAAAATGGGATGATGAATGAAATGGGTCAGAAATGATGGTGAGGCTATAGACTTACCAAAAATTTTGAAAATATGAAAAATGGGAGGATGATGGAAATGGGTCAGAATTGGGTCAGAAATGATGGTAAGGCTATAGACTTACCAAAAATGCTGGAAAATATGAAAAATTGGGATGATGATGGAAATGGGTCAGAAATGATGGTGAGGCTATAGACTTACCAAAAATTGTGAAAATATGAAAAATGGGAGGATGATGGAAATGGGTCAGAATTGGGTCAGAAATGATGGTAAGGCTATAGACTTACCAAAAATGCTGGAAAATATGAAAAATTGGGATGATGATGGAAATGGGTCAGAAATGATGGTGAGGCTATAGACTTACCAAAAATTGTGAAAATATGAAAAATGGGAGGATGATGGAAATGGGTCAGAATTGGGTCAGAAATGATGGTAAGGCTATAGACTTACCAAAAATGGTGAAATTTGTACAAATTTAGCCAAATTGGGATGATGATGGAAATGGGTCAGAAATGATGGTAAGGTTATAAAATGCTGAAACTATGAAAAATTGGGATGATGATGGAAATGGGTCAGAAATGATGGTAAGGCGATAGACTTACCAAAAATGGTGAAAATGTGAAAAATTGTGATGATGATGGAAATGGGTCAGAAATGATGTTGAGGCTATAGACTTAACAAAAATTGTGAAAATATGAAAAATGGGATGATGATGGAAATGGGTCAGAAATGATGGTGAGGCTATAGACTTACCAAAAATTTTGAAAAAAATAAAAAATGGGAGGATGATGGAAATGGGTCAGAATTGGGTCAGAAATGATGGTAAGGCTATAGACTTACCAAAAAATGTGAAAATATGAAAAATGGGATGATGATGGAAATGGGTCAGAAATGATGGTAAGGCTATAGACTTACCAAAAAATGTGAAAATATGAAAAATGGGAAGATGATGGAAATGGGTCAGAAATGATGGTAAGGCTATAAAATGCTGAAAATAGGAAAAATTGGGATGATGATGGAAATGGGTCAGAAATGATGGTAAGGCGATAGACTTACCAAAAATGGTGAAAATGTGAAAAATTGTGATGATGATGGAAATGGGTCAGAAATGATGTTGAGGCTATAGACTTAACAAAAATTGTGAAAATATGAAAAATGGGATGATGATGGAAATGGGTCAGAAATGATGGTGAGGCTATAGACTTACCAAAAATTTTGAAAAAAATAAAAAATGGGAGGATGATGGAAATGGGTCAGAATTGGGTCAGAAATGATGGTAAGGCTATAGACTTACCAAAAAATGTGAAAATATGAAAAATGGGATGATGATGGAAATGGGTCAGAAATGATGGTAAGGCTATAGACTTACCAAAAAATGTGAAAATATGAAAAATGGGAAGATGATGGAAATGGGTCAGAAATGATGGTGAGGCTATAGACTTACCAAAAATTGTGAAAATATGAAAAATGGGAGGATGATGGAAATGGGTCAGAATTGGGTCAGAAATGATGGTAAGGCTATAGACTTACCAAAAATGCTGGAAAATATGAAAAATTGGGATGATGATGGAAATGGGTCAGAAATGATGGTGAGGCTATAGACTTACCAAACATTGTGAAAATATGAAAAATGGGAGGATGATGGAAATGGGTCAGAATTGGGTCAGAAATGATGGTAAGGCTATAGACTTACCAAAAATGGTGAAATTTGTACAAATTTAGCCAAATTGGGATGATGATGGAAATGGGTCAGAAATGATGGTAAGGTTATAAAATGCTGAAACTATGATAAATTGGGATGATGATGGAAATGGGTCAGAAATGATGGTAAGGCGATAGACTTACCAAAAATGGTGAAAATGTGAAAAATTGTGATGATGATGGAAATGGGTCAGAAATGATGTTGAGGCTATAGACTTAACAAAAATTGTGAAAATATGAAAAATGGGATGATGATGGAAATGGGTCAGAAATGATGGTGAGGCTATAGACTTACCAAAAATTTTGAAAAAAATAAAAAATGGGAGGATGATGGAAATGGGTCAGAATTGGGTCAGAAATGATGGTAAGGCTATAGACTTACCAAAAAATGTGAAAATATGAAAAATGGGATGATGATGGAAATGGGTCAGAAATGATGGTAAGGCTATAGACTTACCAAAAAATGTGAAAATATGAAAAATGGGATGATGAATGAAATGGGTCAGAAATGATGGTGAGGCTATAGACTTACCAAAAATTTTGAAAATATGAAAAATGGGAGGATGATGGAAATGGGTCAGAATTGGGTCAGAAATGATGGTAAGGCTATAGACTTACCAAAAATGCTGGAAAATATGAAAAATTGGGATGATGATGGAAATGGGTCAGAAATGATGGTGAGGCTATAGACTTACCAAAAATTGTGAAAATATGAAAAATGGGAGGATGATGGAAATGGGTCAGAATTGGGTCAGAAATGATGGTAAGGCTATAGACTTACCAAAAATGCTGGAAAATATGAAAAATTGGGATGATGATGGAAATGGGTCAGAAATGATGGTGAGGCTATAGACTTACCAAAAATTGTGAAAATATGAAAAATGGGAGGATGATGGAAATGGGTCAGAATTGGGTCAGAAATGATGGTAAGGCTATAGACTTACCAAAAATGGTGAAATTTGTACAAATTTAGCCAAATTGGGATGATGATGGAAATGGGTCAGAAATGATGGTAAGGTTATAAAATGCTGAAACTATGAAAAATTGGGATGATGATGGAAATGGGTCAGAAATGATGGTAAGGCGATAGACTTACCAAAAATGGTGAAAATGTGAAAAATTGTGATGATGATGGAAATGGGTCAGAAATGATGTTGAGGCTATAGACTTAACAAAAATTGTGAAAATATGAAAAATGGGATGATGATGGAAATGGGTCAGAAATGATGGTGAGGCTATAGACTTACCAAAAATTTTGAAAAAAATAAAAAATGGGAGGATGATGGAAATGGGTCAGAATTGGGTCAGAAATGATGGTAAGGCTATAGACTTACCAAAAAATGTGAAAATATGAAAAATGGGATGATGATGGAAATGGGTCAGAAATGATGGTAAGGCTATAGACTTACCAAAAAATGTGAAAATATGAAAAATGGGAAGATGATGGAAATGGGTCAGAAATGATGGTAAGGCTATAAAATGCTGAAAATAGGAAAAGTTGGGATGATGATGGAAATGTGTCAGAAATGACGGTAAGGCTATAGACTTACCAAAAAATATGAAAATATGAAAAATTGGGATGATGATGGAAATGGGTCAGAAATGGGTCAGAAAGACACTTAGCTCAGTGGGAAGCTCTGCTGTCTCCGGTCCAACATGTCAAGGGTTCAAGTCAAGAAGGGACTGAACTTTGGTCCTCGAGACTTTATGATTTTCATAGTGCAAAAAATATAACAGACAAAAGCGCCAGGAGAAGTGAGAGAAGAAGAAGACACAGTGGTGAAGTGGTTTAAGACTGTCATGCACGCTTTGGTGCTGGTGGACAGGTGGAGGTTCAAGTACTCCTCATGGTGGTTCCTGATCACTAAAGGGCCTGAGAATACAGATTGAGGTCAATGGGGTGGGGTGGGGTAGGGCAGGAGAGGGTAAGTTGGATGGAGACAGGGGAGGGAGATGGGTGGCAAAAAAAAAGACAATGGTCATTTTTTTCTAAACACAAATTCCAAAAGTTCTATTCGATGTGTTTCTATATCCATAGAAAGGTGTTTAAGGTTGTAACGGAGTTCAGATCGTGGACGTTATATGTCTCTTTCTGGAATTGTTTTATGAGACCATCCTGTTTAGCTCGGTGAGGAAGGACGCTGCTCCTGGTGCAGCAGGACGTGGGTTCTGTTCCACTTGAAGAACTTATGTCTCTTTATTGTTTGAGATAAGAGTGTGACTATAGAGCTGAACCCGTCCATGTGTCCCTGAGACAGACTGATGGCTCAGTGGACAGCACTGCTGTCACTAAACTTACACAACAAGCGAAGGGTTGATGGTTCAAACTTTACCATTTTTAAAGTGCAACCTGTAGAAAATAAAAGACAAAAGCGCCAGGAGAAGTGAGCGAAGAAGAAGACACGGTGGTCAAGTGGTTTAAGAATGTCATCCACGCTTCGGTGCTGGTGGACGGGCAGTGGCTCAAGTCCTCCTCATGGTGGTTCCTGATCACCAGAAGACTCAGAGGGCTAGATGTCGGGGTGTGGCAAGCCAATGGGGGGTGTGGCAAGCCAATGGGGGGTGTATGGGAAGCCAAAGGGGGTGTATGGGAAGCCAAAGGGGGTGTTTGGGAAGCCAAAGGGGGTGTGTGGGAAGCCAAAGGGGGTCTTTGGGAAGCCAATGGGGTGGGGTAAAAGGACAGGAGAGGGTAGGTGAGTAGGATGGGATGGGAGAGGGAAGGCAACAACAAAAGACCATGGTAATTTTTTTAAAATCACAAAAAAGGGTTGTTAATAATCATATTTGCCAGCCCTTTTTCCCCTCCCTCTCTTTCCCTGTACTCCCCTACCCTACCTCACCTGGACCCACCCACCACAAACTTCTAACTCCATAATTGGCCAAAATGTGAAAAATTGGGATGAAGATGGAAATGGGTCAGAAATGATGGTAAGGCCATAGCCTATAGGTAGGGTTCCGCTTAGATTCAGTTCCTGGCCTGTTCAGGCCCTACATTTAGTTCCTGGTCTTCCAGACCAGTTCCTTCAGACCAGTAACTGAACCTAACCCTAACCCTAGCTTTAGGGACCCGGGATTACAGAAGGTGAACCTCAGTCTCCCACACCAAGGTCGTTGGTCTTTGGTCATTTTTCTTCAACCACTAAGGACAAAGGCTGAAGTGTCCAGAGGGACACCTGTCTGATGTTTAGCTCAGTGAGAAGCACCGCTCTCATTGTCATAAAGTGTCAGCGGTTCAAGTTCTGGTCAGGGAGCACCCTGATTCCAAAAGTTCTATTTGACGTGTTTCTATATCCATAGATCGGTGAGACCGATGACACCATCCTGTTTAGCTCAGTGAGGAAGGACGCTGCTCTTTGATGCAGCAGGACGTGGGTTCAATTCCACTTGACGAACTTATGTCTCTTTATTGTTTGAGATAAGAGTGTGACTATCAAGCAAAGGGTTGATGGTTCAAACTTTACCATTTTCAAAGTGCAACCTGTCGAAAATAAAAGACAAAAGCGCCAGGAGAAGTGAGCAAAGAAGAAGACATGGTGGTCAAGTGGTTTAAGACTGTCATCCATGCTTCGGTGCTGGTGGACGGGCGGTGGTTCGAGTCCACCTCACGGTGGTTCTTGATCACCAGAAGACTCAGAGATGCGGGAAGCCAATGGGAGTGTGCGAGGAGCCAATGGGAGTGTGCGAGGAGCCAATGGGAGTGTTTGAGAAGCCAATGGGAGTGTGCGAGAAGCCAATGGAAGTGTGCGAGAAGCCAATGGGAGCGTGTGACAAGTCAATGGGAGTGTGTGGGAAGAACCAATGGTGGGAGGAACCAAGGGTGGGAGGAGCTAGTGTGTGAGAAGCCAATGGGAGTGTGTGGGCTTAAAACAGGAGGTGGGAAAAGGGTGGAATAGGAGGGGAAAAAAAATGATGAAGGTGTTTTTTCTTTTTAAATTTATAAACTCAATAAGGGATTTAGTTTTGCCAGCCCTTTTTCCCCTCCCTCTCTCTCTCTCTCCCCCTCTCTTCCTCTCCGGACCCATCCACTCTGACCAACCATCCACTCTGACCAACCATCCGAACCTGACCGACATTCCACTTCCTGCTATCCAACACCTTGGGGAAGTGTCCTGGTACTGGAGGGATTCGAACCTCCGTCTGGCTGAGTCCTCCGAAGCGAGGAACCCAGAACAAACCACTGTGCCACAAGCACCTGGATACAGAGAACATTTCTCCTGGCGTATTTAAGTCTTTGATTTTAGGTTTGACCATCAAAATTTGGCACATCAAAGACTTGAACACCCTGCTATCTAACACCACCCACTTGGGAAAGTGTCCTGGAGGAATCGAACCTCTCTCTGTCTGAGTCCTCCGAAGCGAGGAACCCAGAACAAACCGCTGTGCCACAAGCACCTGGATACAGAGAACACTTCTCCTGGCGTATTTAAGTCTTTGATTTTAGGTTTGACCATCAAAATTTGGCACATCAAAGACTTGAACACCCTGCTATCTAACACCACCCACTTGGGAAAGTGTCCTGGAGGAATCGAACCTCTCTCTGTCTGAGTCCTCCGAAGCGAGGAACCCAGAACAACCCACTATGCCACAAGCACCTGGATACACAGAACACTTCTCCTGGCGTATTTAAGTCTTCGATTTTAGGTTTGACCATCAAAATTTGGCACATCAAAGACTTGAACCGTGACCTCTCAAACACTAAACGCCATCCTGACTGTGTGAGCTACACATCCTCACACACTGCTGCTCTTCATTACAGCTTTTCATGCTTTGAGTGGAGAACAGCAAAGCAGAATATTTCTGCACCAACCTTTAAATGCAGAGGGACAGAGTGATGGTAAGGCTATAGACTTACCAAAAATGGTGAAAATAGGAAAAAATGGGATGATGATGGAAATGGGTCAGAAATGATGGTAAGGCTATAGACTTACCAAAAATGTGAAAATATGAAAAAATGGGATGATGATGGAAATGGGTCAGAAATGATGGTAGGCTATAGACTTATCAAAAATTGTGAAAATATGAAAAATGGGATGATGATGGAAATGGGTCAGAAATGATGGTAAGGCTATAGACTTACCAAAAATTGTGAAAATATGAAAAATGGGATGATGATGGAAATGGGTCAGAAATGATGGTAAGGCTATAGACTTACCAAAAATGTGAAAATATGAAAAAATGGGATGATGATGGAAATGGGTCAGAAATGATGGTAGGCTATAGACTTATCAAAAATTGTGAAAATATGAAAAATGGGATGATGATGGAAATGGGTCAGAAATGATGGTAAGGCTATAGACTTACCAAAAATGTGAAAATGTGAAAAATTGGGATGATGATGATGGAAATGGGTCAGAAATTATGGTAGGCTATAGACTTATCAAAAATTGTGAAAATATGAAAAATGGGATGATGATGGAAATGGGTCAGAAATGATGGTAAGGCTATAGACTTACCAAAATTGGTGAAAAAAATGAAAAATTGGGATGTTGATGGAAATGGGTCAGAAATTATGGTGAGGCTACAGACTAACCAAAAATGTGAAAATTTGAAAAAGTGGGATGATGATGGAAATGGCTCAGAAATTATGGTAAGGCAGCCTTACCAAAAATTGTGAAAATATGAAAAATTGGGAAGATGATGGAAATGGGTCAGAAATGATGGTAAGGCTATAGACTTACCAAAAATTGTGAAAATATGAAAAATTGGGAAGATGATGGAAATGGGTCAGAAATGATGTTGAGGCTATAGACTTAACAAAAAATGTGAAAATATGAAAAATGGGATGATGGTGGAAATGGGTCAGAAATTATGGTAAGGTTATAAAATGCTGAAAATAGGAAAAATTGGGAAGATGATGGAAATGGGTCAGAAATGATGGTAAGGCTATAGACTTACCAAAAATGGTGAAAATGTGAAAAATTGGGATGATGATGGAAATGGGTCAGAAATGATGGTAAGGCTATAGACTTACCAAAAATGGTGAAATTTGTACACATTTAGCCAAATTGGGATGATGATGGAGATGGGTCAGAAATGATGGTAAGGTTATAAAATGCTGAAACTATGAAAAATTGGGATGATGATGGAAATGGGTCAGAAATGATAGTAAGGCTATAGACTTACCAAAAATGGTGAAATTTGTACACATTTAGCCAAATTGGGATGATGATGGAAATGGGTCAGAAATGATTGTAAGGCTATAGACTTACCAAAAAATGTGAAAATGTGAAAAATTGGGATGTTGATGGAAATGGGTCAGAAATGGGTCAGAAAGGATGGTAAGGCTATAGACTTACCAAAAATGGTGAAAATTTGTAGGGTAGGTAAGTAGGAGGAAGCAAGAGAAGTGAGAGGGGGAAAAAAAAAAAAGACAACACTGCTTTTTCCCTCCCTGCCTCTATCCTACCCTACCTCACCTGGACCCACCCACGACTAACTCCTACTGTTGCGGTGAACAAGGAAGAGTGCTCCGCAGCTGCACAGCCACACAGCCCTCCCCTCACGGAAGCAGCAGCGGTGCTCCAGCTGTCTTAATCAGAGAGGAGGAAGTGCTTCAGGTTCAACTCAACGTCATCAGCTGTGGCGTGTGTGAAAGCCAGAGCCAAAGAAGTGAGCTGAGGAAGCGCTGAAGTGCTTCAGCGTGGCCGAAGGACGTGCAGAAACGGGTACCCACTCAAATAAAACTGAAGATGACTGCCGGTAAGAGGCGATTGTTTACTTTCACTTTCACGCTGAGTTTGGACTGTGAGGTGCGTTTAAGTGCGTCCGGAAATGTGGTACTTTTTAAATACAGCTGTTCACGTTGTGGTTTGCCCTCAGTTGGCTAAAATTTGGGTTTACTTTAACTGGTAAAGTGGTATTATTAAATAAAACGTGCAATGAAAATAAATGTACAAATGAAATCAATTGATATCTCAACCTAAATGAAAAGGAAGTCATGATTGTTGGTTGGATTATTGAATTCAAAATACATGAAGTATCATATATACGATTTGTATTGTATTTATTTGTATTATGTATAGTAACTAAAAAATATGGAAATAATAGTTTCATTGTAAATAATATTTACCTATTTATTGTGAAGTATATCAATGAAATATATGTGTATGAGTGTATATATGTGTATCTGTGTATGTATATGTATATATATATATATATAATAGAAATGTACTTATTTAATATAACTGAACATTTACTGTTTGATATTGTTCTACTTTATTTAAAAACGAATATTGAATGAATGAATGAATATTTACACTGTGTGTTCCAGGTTTTTCACCTGAAAAATAAATGGGGAAAAGAAATTTAAGCCTCATCATTTGGGAGTGAATCTCAGCAAAAATCTCCAGTCCTGTGAAATTGTTATGAGAAATAAATAAATAAGAATAAATAAATGTACGATTAGATACATTTATATAAGTGAATGAAAACATCATGAAACGTGGAGAGAAATATTGAAATAATAGAGATTTAAAATCAGAATAAAAACACTTTAAAAAGGGTCAAATCTGGTCAATTTGCTTATATTTACAATTAATTACTGTCAAGTACAACAAGTACACACAATGAAGCACTTTGACCAGTTTGAGGATCTGTTTTAAATTAATTCCAGACTTGATTTGAGCCTCAGAATAACTTCTGGACAGGATGAAGTTGAAAGAGTGTTTAAGGTGCGTTTGTTTTCCTCACTGTGTCCGCAGGAGCGGGCGGGGTAGAGACCTTCTGACACATATACACACACAATCACACCCAAAACAAACGCATCTGATCCAAGAATGAAGTTAATATGAATGTTGTGGTGTTTACAGAGTGAAACCTGGAGTTTGAGGAGGTTTCTGGACGTTGGGGGTTTGTAGTTTGGTGGAGTTAAAACAGTCACATGTTTGGTTTTATAAATATATATATTTAAGGAACTATTGCAGGGTACGACTAAGATATTGTATATATGTATATATTTAAGGTATTGCTTTTTTTTTCTTTAATTATATCTGAATGTTTGGTGAATTAATGTCTCAAACACCCCCTGATGTTTTGGTTCAGCCCGTCCTGTCCTGATTGGACCAATTAGTGGGTTTGATTTAATCACCTGCAGACGCAGAGGTTCCTCTCTCACGTCCTCTTCCTCTTCTGGTGACACTGCGGATCCCTCAACTCCAGATTAAAAACCAGGCCCTGACCATCTTTGGATTGTAAACAATTTTCACTGAGAAAACAGATCCAGCAGAAGCTGAGGACAATAAAGACTTAATCTATTCTTTTTTATTTTATTCTTTTTTTCCAGCAGAAGAACGTCGTACTTTAGATTTCACTGAACTTATTTGCAGAGCCAACTGGTGACAATATGGACCGTTGTTGTAATTCCCACATTCGTCCACAAGATGGCAGTAAAAAGGCGCTGTCAACTGAGAAATGGAAGTTTGCCATCTGGTGGTAAGAAGTAGTAAGTACTACCAACGTGTGTACAATGAAATAGTGACCACAAGAGGACAGTGAAGCACCTGTTGTGAATCTGAAAGAGATTCATTTATTTCAGGGGTCTGTTTTTGGTCAAATTAGGTTTTTTTATGCAAGTTAGATTAAAAAATTCGATAATGTACTGATGAAAATGTATTTGTTATGTCCTTTGAGATGATATTGTCCTCCTGGCATCCACTGGGTCAGTAGTTACTTTCACTGATGTCACTATCCAATGTCAAGGGTTCAACTTCTGACCAACTTGTATCTATATTGTGTACTCATAAACTCTGTATATACATTAAGGTGTGTTCATGGTTTGCTTTCATTAGAGGTGTGGCTCAGTGGGTAAGACCTCAAACTGGAGAGGAGCACTTCAGAAGGTCAGTGGCCTCCCTCCTTATATGTTTTCTATATCATGAGTTGCTATTACATAGATGTGTGTATCAAGTTGTAGCTGTTCATCCATCAGGGAGACAGAGAGGTATCTCAGTGGAGAGCACTGCTGTCACTGATCCAACACCTTCAAGTTTAAGTCATGAGAGTTTTTCTCAAACTGTTTCTATCACGTGAAAGTATAAAGGTGAATCTTTCTGCAGGTGTCAGAGTAAAGGTTCAGCTCAGTCGGTAAAGCAGATGGAACACCAACGTTTGGGACAGAAACTTTGTAATTTTCAAGAAGTGCAACCTCCAAAAAATTGAATGACAAAAGCGCCACGAGAACAAAGTGAAGAGGAACACATGGTGGTGAAGTGGTTCGAGGCTGTCGTGCACGCTTTGCTGCACTTACCAAAAATGGTGAAATTTGTACACATTTAGCCAAATTGGGAGGATGATGGAAATGGGTCAGAAATGATGGTAAGGTTATAGACTTACCAAAAATTGTGAAAATATGAAAAATTGGCATGATGATGGAAATGGGTCAGAAATGATGGTAAGTCTATAGACTTACCAAAAATTGTGAAAATATGAAAAATGGGAGGATGATGGAGATGGGTCAGAATTGGGTCAGAAATGATGGTAAGGCTATAGACCTACCAAAAATTGTGAAAATATGAAAAATTGGCATGATGATGGAAATGGGTCAGAAATGATGGTAAGGCTATAGACTTACCAAAAATGGTGAAATTTGTACAAATTTAGCCAAATTGGGATGATGATGGAGATGGGTCAGAAATGATGGTAAGGCTATAGACTTACCAAAAAATGTGAAAATATGAAAAATTGGGATGATGATGGAAATGGGTCAGAAATGATGGTAAGGCTATAGACTTACCAAAAAATGTGAAAACATGAAAAATTGGGATGATGATGGAAATGGGTCAGAAATGATGGTAAGGCTATAGACTTACCAAAAATTGTGAAAATATGAAAAATTGGCATGATGATGGAAATGGGTCAGAAATGATGGTAAGTCTATAGACTTACCAAAAATTGTGAAAATATGAAAAATGGGAGGATGATGGAGATGGGTCAGAATTGGGTCAGAAATGATGGTAAGGCTATAGACTTACCAAAAAATGTGAAAACATGAAAAATTGGGATGATGATGGAAATGGGTCAGAAATGATGGTAAGGCTATAGATTTACCAAAAATTGTGAAAATGTGAAAAATTGTGATGATGATGGAAATGGGTCAGAAATGATGGTAAGGCTATAGACTTACCAAAAATGGTGAAAATGTGAAAAATTGTGATGATGATGGAAATGGGTCAGAAATTATGTTGAGGCTATAGACTTAACAAAAAATGTGAAAATATGAAAAATGGGATGATGGTGGAAATGGGTCAGAAATTATGGTAAGGTTATAAAATGCTGAAAATAGGAAAAATTAGGATGATGATGGAAATGGGTCAGAAATGATGGTAAGGCTATAGACTTACCAATAATGGTGAAAATGTGAAAAATTGTGATGATGATGGAAATGGGTCAGAAATGATGGTCAGGCTATAGACTTACCAAAAAATGTGAAAATATGAAAAATGGGATGATGAATGAAATGGGTCAGAAATGATGGTAAGGCTATAGACTTACCAAAAAATGTGAAAATATGAAAAATGGGATGATGAATGAAATGGGTCAGAAATGATGGTAAGGCTATAGACTTACCAAAAATTTTGAAAATATGAAAAATGGGAGGATGATGGAAATGGGTCAGAATTAGGTCAGAAATTATGTTGAGGCTATAGACTTAACAAAAAATGTGAAAATATGAAAAATGGGATGATGGTGGAAATGGGTCAGAAATTATGGTCAGGCTATAGACTTACCAAAAAATGTGAAAATATGAAAAATGGGATGATGAATGAAATGGGTCAGAAATGATGGTAAGGCTATAGACTTACCAAAAATTGTGAAAATATGAAAAATGGGAGGATGATGGAAATGGGTCAGAATTGGGTCAGAAATGATGGTAAGGCTATAGACTTACCAAAAATGGTGAAATTTGTACAAATTTAGCCAAATTGGGATGATGATGGAAATGGGTCAGAAATGATGGTAAGGCTATAGACTTACCAAAAATTGTGAAAATATGAAAAATGGGAGGATGATGGAGATGGGTCAGAATTGGGTCAGAAATGATGGTAAGGCTATAGACCTACCAAAAATTGTGAAAATATGAAAAATTGGCATGATGATGGAAATGGGTCAGAAATGATGGTAAGGCTATAGACTTACCAAAAATGGTGAAATTTGTACAAATTTAGCCAAATTGGGATGATGATGGAGATGGGTCAGAAATGATGGTAAGGCTATAGACTTACCAAAAAATGTGAAAATATGAAAAATTGGGATGATGATGGAAATGGGTCAGAAATGATGGTAAGGCTATAGACTTACCAAAAAATGTGAAAACATGAAAAATTGGGATGATGATGGAAATGGGTCAGAAATGATGGTAAGGCTATAGATTTACCAAAAATTGTGAAAATGTGAAAAATTGTGATGATGATGGAAATGGGTCAGAAATGATGGTAAGGCTATAGACTTACCAAAAATGGTGAAAATGTGAAAAATTGTGATGATGATGGAAATGGGTCAGAAATTATGTTGAGGCTATAGACTTAACAAAAAATGTGAAAATATGAAAAATGGGATGATGGTGGAAATGGGTCAGAAATTATGGTAAGGTTATAAAATGCTGAAAATAGGAAAAATTAGGATGATGATGGAAATGGGTCAGAAATGATGGTAAGGCTATAGACTTACCAATAATGGTGAAAATGTGAAAAATTGTGATGATGATGGAAATGGGTCAGAAATGATGGTCAGGCTATAGACTTACCAAAAAATGTGAAAATATGAAAAATGGGATGATGAATGAAATGGGTCAGAAATGATGGTAAGGCTATAGACTTACCAAAAAATGTGAAAATATGAAAAATGGGATGATGAATGAAATGGGTCAGAAATGATGGTAAGGCTATAGACTTACCAAAAATTTTGAAAATATGAAAAATGGGAGGATGATGGAAATGGGTCAGAATTAGGTCAGAAATTATGTTGAGGCTATAGACTTAACAAAAAATGTGAAAATATGAAAAATGGGATGATGGTGGAAATGGGTCAGAAATTATGGTCAGGCTATAGACTTACCAAAAAATGTGAAAATATGAAAAATGGGATGATGAATGAAATGGGTCAGAAATGATGGTAAGGCTATAGACTTACCAATAATGGTGAAAATGTGAAAAATTGTGATGATGATGGAAATGGGTCAGAAATGATGGTCAGGCTATAGACTTACCAAAAAATGTGAAAATATGAAAAATGGGATGATGAATGAAATGGGTCAGAAATGATGGTAAGGCTATAGACTTACCAAAAATTGTGAAAATATGAAAAATGGGAGGATGATGGAAATGGGTCAGAATTGGGTCAGAAATGATGGTAAGGCTATAGACTTACCAAAAATGGTGAAATTTGTACAAATTTAGCCAAATTGGGATGATGATGGAAATGGGTCAGAAATGATGGTAAGGTTATAAAATGCTGAAACTATGAAAAATTGGGATGATGATGGAAATGGGTCAGAATTGGGTCAGAAATGATGGTAAGGCTATAGACTTACCAAAAATGCTGGAAAATATGAAAAATTGGGATGATGATGGAAATGGGACAGAAATGATGGTAAGGCTATAGACTTACCAAAAATGGTGAAATTTGTACACATTTAGCCAAATTGGGATGATGATGGAAATGGGTCAGAAATGATGGTAAGGTTATAAAATGCTGAAAATATGAAAAATGGGATGATGAATGAAATGGGTCAGAAATGATGGTAAGGCTATAGACTTACCAAAAATTTTGAAAATATGAAAAATGGGAGGATGATGGAAATGGGTCAGAATTGGGTCAGAAATGATGGTAAGGCTATAGACTTACCAAAAATGCTGGAAAATATGAAAAATTGGGATGATGATGGAAATGGGTCAGAAATGATGGTGAGGCTATAGACTTACCAAAAATTGTGAAAATATGAAAAATGGGAGGATGATGGAAATGGGTCAGAATTGGGTCAGAAATGATGGTAAGTCTATAGACTTACCAAAAATGGTGAAATTTGTACAAATTTAGCCAAATTGGGATGATGATGGAAATGGGTCAGAAATGATGGTAAGGTTATAAAATGCTGAAACTATGAAAAATTGGGATGATGATGGAAATGGGTCAGAAATGATGGTAAGGCGATAGACTTACCAAAAATGGTGAAAATGTGAAAAATTGTGATGATGATGGAAATGGGTCAGAAATGATGTTGAGGCTATAGACTTAACAAAAATTGTGAAAATATGAAAAATGGGATGATGATGGAAATGGGTCAGAAATGATGTTGAGGCTATAGACTTACCAAAAATTGTGAAAATATGAAAAATGGGAGGATGATGGAAATGGGTCAGAATTGGGTCAGAAATGATGGTAAGGCTATAGACTTACCGAAAATTGTGAAAATATGAAAAATGGGAGGATGATGGAAATGGGTCAGAATTGGGTCAGAAATGATGGTAAGGCTATAGACTTACCAAAAATGGTGAAAATGTGAAAAATTGTGATGATGATGGAAATGGGTCAGAAATGATGTTGAGGCTATAGACTTAACAAAAATTGTGAAAATATGAAAAATGGGATGATGATGGAAATGGGTCAGAAATGATGGTAAGGCTATAGACTTACCAAAAAATGTGAAAATATGAAAAATGGGAAGATGATGGAAATGGGTCAGAAATGATGTTGAGGCTATAGACTTACCAAAAATTGTGAAAATATGAAAAATGGGAGGATGATGGAAATGGGTCAGAATTGGGTCAGAAATGATGGTAAGGCGATAGACTTACCAAAAATTTTGAAAAAAATAAAAAATGGGAGGATGATGGAAATGGGTCAGAATTGGGTCAGAAATGATGGTAAGGCTATAGACTTACCAAAAATGCTGGAAAATATGAAAAATTGGGATGATGATGGAAATGGGTCAGAAATGATGGTGAGGCTATAGACTTACCAAAAATTGTGAAAATATGAAAAATGGGATGATGATGGAAATGGGTCAGAAATGATGGTGAGGCTATAGACTTACCAAAAATTTTGAAAAAAATAAAAAATGGGAGGATGATGGAAATGGGTCAGAATTGGGTCAGAAATGATGGTAAGGCTATAGACTTACCAAAAATGCTGGAAAATATGAAAAATTGGGATGATGATGGAAATGGGACAGAAATGATGGTAAGGCTATAGACTTACCAAAAATGGTGAAATTTGTACACATTTAGCCAAATTGGGATGATGATGGAAATGGGTCAGAAATGATGGTAAGGTTATAAAATGCTGAAAATATGAAAAATGGGATGATGAATGAAATGGGTCAGAAATGATGGTAAGGCTATAGACTTACCAAAAATTTTGAAAATATGAAAAATGGGAGGATGATGGAAATGGGTCAGAATTGGGTCAGAAATGATGGTAAGGCTATAGACTTACCAAAAATGCTGGAAAATATGAAAAATTGGGATGATGATGGAAATGGGTCAGAAATGATGGTGAGGCTATAGACTTACCAAAAATTGTGAAAATATGAAAAATGGGAGGATGATGGAAATGGGTCAGAATTGGGTCAGAAATGATGGTAAGTCTATAGACTTACCAAAAATGGTGAAATTTGTACAAATTTAGCCAAATTGGGATGATGATGGAAATGGGTCAGAAATGATGGTAAGGTTATAAAATGCTGAAACTATGAAAAATTGGGATGATGATGGAAATGGGTCAGAAATGATGTTGAGGCTATAGACTTAACAAAAATTGTGAAAATATGAAAAATGGGATGATGATGGAAATGGGTCAGAAATGATGGTGAGGCTATAGACTTACCAAAAATTGTGAAAATATGAAAAATGGGAGGATGATGGAAATGGGTCAGAATTGGGTCAGAAATGATGGTAAGGCTATAGACTTACCAAAAAATGTGAAAATATGAAAAATGGGAGGATGATGGAAATGAGTCAGAAATGATGTTGAGGCTATAGACTTAACAAAAATTGTGAAAATATGAAAAATGGGATGATGATGGAAATGGGTCAGAAATGATGGTAAGGCTATAGACTTACCAAAAAATGTGAAAATATGAAAAATGGGAAGATGATGGAAATGGGTCAGAAATGATGTTGAGGCTATAGACTAAACAAAAATTGTGAAAATATGAAAAATGGGAGGATGATGGAAATGGGTCAGAATTGGGTCAGAAATGATGGTAAGGCTATAGACTTAACAAAAATTGTGAAAATATGAAAAATGGGATGATGATGGAAATGGGTCAGAAATGATGGTAAGTCTATAGACTTACCAAAAAATGTGAAAATATGAAAAATGGGATGATGATGGAAATGGGTCAGAAATGATGGTAAGGCTATAGACTTACCAAAAATGGTGAAATTTGTACACATTTAGCCAAATTGGGATTATGATGGAAATGGGTCAGAAATGATGGTAAGGCTATAGACTTACCAAAAAATGTGAAAATATGAAAAATGGGATGATGATGGGAATGGGTCAGAAATGATGGTAAGGCTATAGACTTACCAAAAATTGTGAAAATATGAAAAATGGGAGGATGATGGAAATGGGTCAGAATTGGGTCAGAAATGATGGTAAGGCTATAGACTTACCAAAAAATATGAAAATATGAAAAATTGGGATGATGATGGAAATGGGTCAGAAAGACACTTAGCTCAGTGGGAAGCTCTGCTGTCTCCGGTCCAACATGTCAAGGGTTCAAGTCAAGAAGGGACTGAACTTTGGTCCTCGAGACTTTATGATTTTCATAGTGCAAAAAATATAACAGACAAAAGCGCCAGGAGAAGTGAGAGAAGAAGAAGACACAGTGGTGAAGTGGTTTAAGACTGTCATGCACGCTTTGGTGCTGGTGGACAGGTGGAGGTTCAAGTATTCCTCATGGTGGTTCCTGATCACTAAAGGGCCTGAGAATACAGATTGAGGTCAATGGGGTGGGGTAGGGCAGGAGAGGGTAAGTTGGATGGAGACAGGGGAGGGAGATGGGTGGCAAAAAAAAAGACAATGGTCATTTTTTTCTAAACACAAATTCCAAAAGTTCTATTCGATGTGTTTCTATATCCATAGAAAGGTGTTTAAGGTTGTAACGGAGTTCAGATCGTGGACGTTATATGTCTCTTTCTGGAATTGTTTTATGAGACCATCCTGTTTAGCTCGGTGAGGAAGGACGCTGCTCCTGGTGCAGCAGGACGTGGGTTCTGTTCCACTTGAAGAACTTATGTCTCTTTATTGTTTGAGATAAGAGTGTGACTATAGAGCTGAACCCGTCCATGTGTCCCTGAGACAGACTGATGGCTCAGTGGACAGCACTGCTGTCACTAAACTTACACAACAAGCGAAGGGTTGATGGTTCAAACTTTACCATTTTCAAAGTGCAACCTGTAGAAAATAAAAGACAAAAGCGCCAGGAGAAGTGAGCAAAGAAGAAGACACGGTGGTCAAGTGGTTTAAGACTGTCATCCACGCTTCGGTGCTGGTGGACGGGCAGCGGCTCAAGTCCTCCTCACGGTGGTTACTGATCACCAGAAGACTCAGAGGGCTTGTTGTCGGGGTGTGGCAAGCCAATGGGGGTGTGTGGCAAGCCAATGGGGGTGTGTGGCAAGCCAATGGGAGTGTGTGGGAAGCCAAAGGGGGTGTTTGGGAAGCCAAAGGGGGTCTTTGGGAAGCCAATGGGGTGGGGTCAAAGGATAGGAGAGGGTAGGTGAGTAGGATGGGAGAGGGAAGGCAACAACAAAAGACCATGGTAATTTTTTTAAAATCACAAAAAAGGGTTGTTAATAATCATATTTGCCAGCCCTTTTTCCCCTCCCTCTCTTTCCCTGTACTCCCCTACCCTACCTCACCTGGACCCACCCACCACAAACTCCTAACTCCATAATTGGCCAAAATGTGAAAAATTGGGATGAAGATGGAAATGGGTCAGAAATGATGGTAAGGCCATAGCCTATAGGTAGGGTTCCGCTTAGATTCAGTTCCTGGCCTGTTCAGGGCCTACATTTAGTTCCTGGTCTTCCAGACCAGTTCCTTCAGACCAGTAACTGAACCTAACCCTAACCCTAGCTTTAGGGACCCGGGATTACAGAAGGTGAACCTCAGTCTCCCACACCAAGGTCGTTGGTCTTTGGTCATTTTTCTTCAACCACTAAGGACAAAGGCTGAAGTGTCCAGAGGGACACCTGTCTGATGTTTAGCTCAGTGAGAAGCACCGCTCTCATTGTCATAAAGTGTCAGTGGTTCAAGTTCTGGTCAGGGAGCACCCTGATTCCAAAAGTTCTATTTGACGTGTTTCTATATCCATAGATCGGTGAGACCGATGACACCATCCTGTTTAGCTCAGTGAGGAAGGACGCTGCTCTTTGATGCAGCAGGACGTGGGTTCAATTCCACTTGACGAACTTATGTCTCTTTATTGTTTGAGATAAGAGTGTGACTATCAAGCAAAGGGTTGATGGTTCAAACTTTACCATTTTCAAAGTGCAACCTGTCGAAAATAAAAGACAAAAGCGCCAGGAGAAGTGAGCAAAGAAGAAGACATGGTGGTCAAGTGGTTTAAGACTGTCATCCATGCTTCGGTGCTGGTGGACGGGCGGTGGTTCGAGTCCACCTCACGGTGGTTCTTGATCACCAGAAGACTCAGAGATGCGGGAAGCCAATGGGAGCGTGCGAGAAGCCAATGGGAGCGTGCGAGGAGCCAATGGGAGCGTGCGAGGAGCCAATGGGAGTGTTTGAGAAGCCAATGGGAGTGTGTGGGAGAAGCCAATGGGAGTGTGTGGGAGAAGCCAATGGGAGTGTGTGGGAGGAACCAATGGTGGGAGGAGCCAGTGTGTGAGAAGCCAATGGGAGTGTGTGGGCTTAAAACAGGAGGAGGGAAAAGGGTGGTAAGTAGGAGAGGGGAAAAAATGACAAAGGTACTTTTTTTTTTTTTAATTTATAAACTCAATAAGGGATTTAGTTTTGCCAGCCCTTTTTCGCCTCCCCCTCCCCTTCCTCTCTCTCTCTCTCCCTCTCTCTCTCTCTTCCTCTCCAGACCCATCCACTCTGACCAACCATCCGAACCTGACCAACCATTCCAATTCCTGCTATCCAACACACCCCACTTGGGGAAGTGTCCTGGTACTGGAGGGATTCGAACCTCCGTCTGTCTGAGTCCTCCAAAGCGAGGAACCCAGAACAAACCGCTATGCCACAAGCACCTGGATACAGAGAACACTTCTCCTGGCGTATTTAAGTCTTCGATTTTAGGTTTGACCATCAAAATTTGGCACATCAAAGACTTGAACACCCTGCTATCTAACACCACCCACTTGGGGAAGTGTCCTGGTACTGGAGGAATCGAACCTCCGCCTGTCTGAGCCCTCCAAAGCGAGGAACCCGGACCAAACCGCTGCGCCACAAGCACCTGGATACACAGAACACTTCTCCTGGCGTATTTAAGTCTTCGATTTTAGGTTTGACCATCAAAATTTGGCACATCAAAGACTTGAACCGTGACCTCTCAAACACGAAGCGCCATCCTGACTGTGTGAGCTACACATCCTCACACACTGCTGCTCTTCATTACAGCTTTTCATGCTTTGAGTGGAGAACAGCAAAGCAGAATATTTCTGCACCAACCTTTAAATGCAGAGGGACAGAGTGATGGTAAGGCTATAGACTTACCAAAAATTGTGAAAATATGAAAAATTGGGATGATGATGGAAATGGGTCAGAAATGCTGAAATTTGTATGGTAGGTAAGTTGGAGGAAGCGAGAGAAGTGAGAGGAGAGGAGAGGAGAAGGAAAAAAAAAAGCCAACACTGCTTTTTCCCTCTCTCCCTCTACCCTACCTCACATGGACCCATTCACCACTAACTCCTACCCTGACTGACCATCCCAATCCCTGCTATCCAACACCCCCCACTTGGGGAAGTGTCCTGGTACTGGAGGAATTGAACCTCCGTCTGTCTGAGTCCCCCGCAGCGAGGAACCCAGACCAAACCACTACACCACAAGTACTAGGCGCCATCCTTACTGTGTGAGCTACACATCCTCACCAGTGACGTGCGGTGAGGTTCATGGCTGGTGAGGCACTGACTTCATCACAGTCAGATTTAAAAACATATGAACCCTAAAGAGTATCTTATTCACCATTTGATTGGCAGCAGTTAATGGGTTATGTTTAAAAGCTCATACCAGCATTCTTTACACATACAAACTGGAGCACACAAAAAAGCACATTTAATAAAAAAAAAAACGTTATTATGGTCTTACCTTTACTTATAAATGAAGTCGAGAGGAAAAAATAAACGATCGCTGCCGCTGCACTTGACTTGCTAACTGTAGCTTGTTGTCACTTATTCTGCAGCCGACGAGTCGCAAGAAGGAACCCTGGGATCACTAGCGCCCTCTACCATGAGGCAGGAGAACTGCGTGCCTCACCCAGTGCGTCTTCGCAGCCGTTTTATGATTACTCAGCACAAGAAACACGTTACACACATACAGTTGTTGACAAAATACACTGTACATTATATACCTCAGTTAACTAAACTATGGAAATTTATAATATAATTCATATAGCAAAAGTGTTTGAACATTTTAATAGCGACATACAGAGAGATAGCAATACGGTCTCACTGCACAGCAGGCCAGCAGTTAGCCGAGTCATTGCGCAATCCATGGTGAGGCTCAGCTGGCTGCTGCCTCACCGCAAGTCTGAAATGTGAAAATTCAGCGATTTTGAATAAAAATAATCTAAAACTGGTGAAGGTAAATGGAAAATAACTTTATAGTATAATCACTGGATACATATAACAATTTAATACATTTTTTTTCTTTTTACATTTTTTTTCTTTCCATGATGGCAGGTGAGGCACTGCCTCACCTGCCTCCCCTGACTGCACGTCACTGATCCTCACACACTGCTGCTCTTCATTACAGCTTTTCATGCTTTGAGTGGAGAACAGCAAAGCAGAATATTTCTGCAATATTTCTCCATGTCTGAAATCGTTGCACCTCGACATTTGTTTTTGCTTTATTCTCCGTTGCCACATGTATTCATCATTACATCAAAGTATTTTTCCAGATCACTTTTTCCTGCGTCAAGTAGTTTATTTTCCCCCCCATACATTTAAGTCACAGTGAAATTGTTATGATAAATAAATAAGAATAAATAAATGTACGATTAAATACATTTATATAAGTGAATGAAAACATCATGAAACGTGGAGAGAAATATTGAAATAATAGAGGTTTAAAATCAGAATAAAAACACTTTAAAAAGGGTCAAATCTGGTCAATTTGGTTATATTTACAATTAATTACTGTCAAGTACAACAAGTACACACAATGAAGCACTTTGACCAGTTTGAGGATCTGTTTTAAATTAATTCCAGACTTGATTTGAGCCTCAGAATAACTTCTGGACAGGATGAAGTTGAAAGAGTGTTTAAGGTGCGTTTGTTTTCCTCACTGTGTCCGCAGGAGCGGGCGGGGTAGAGACCTTCTGACACATATACACACACAATCACACCCAAACAAACGCATCTGATCCAAGAATGAAGTTAATATGAATGTTGTGGTGTTTACAGAGTGAAACCTGGAGTTTGAGGAGGTTTCTGGACGTTGGGAGTTTGTAGTTTGGTGGAGTTAAAACAGTCACATGTTTGGTTTTATAAATATATATATTTAAGGAACTATTGCAGGGTACGACTAAGATATTGTATAGATGTATATATTTAAGATATTGCTTTTTTTTTTCTTTAATTATATCTGAATGTTTGGTGAATTAATGTCTCAAACACCCCCTGATGTTTTGGTTCAGCCCGTCCTGTCCTGATTGGACCAATTAGTGGGTTTGATTTAATCACCTGCAGACGCAGAGGTTCCTCTCTCACGTCCTCTTCCTCTTCTGGTGACACTGCGGATCCCTCAACTCCAGATTAAAAACCAGGCCCTGACCATCTTTGGATTGTAAACAATTTTCACTGAGAAAACAGATCCAGCAGAAGCTGAGGCCTCCAACCGTCTGCAGCTCTCCCCCCTTTGTTTTTCTACCCCCGCAACCAACCAACAAGTTCCCCCCTCCCCCATTACTGACCTTATCAGGACATTCAAATTGCAAACTGGGAAAAACAAACAAACTGCTGCATTCCAAATTCTCTGTTGCCTCTCCAACACTAACTGATCCGGTCTGCCGTCATGAAGGAGGCTGTTACATAATGATATTGCCGCTAACACTGTTTTTAACAGAGTGACAATAAAGACTTAATCTATTCTTTTTTATTTTATTCTTTTTTTCCGGCAGAAGAACGTCGTACTTTAGATTTCACTGAACTTATTTGCAGAGCCAACTGGTGACGATATGGACCGTTGTTGTAATTCCCACATTCGTCCACAAGATGGCAGTAAAAAGGCGCTGTCAACTGAGAAATGGAAGTTTGCCATCTGGTGAAAATGTATTTGTTATGTCCTTTGAGATGATATTGTCATCCTGGCATCCACTGGGTCAGTAGTTACTTTCACTGATGTCACTATCCAATGTCAAGGGTTCAACTTCTGACCAACTTGTATCTATATTGTGTACTCATAAACTCTGTATATACATTAAGGTGTGTTCATGGTTTGCTTTCATTAGAGGTGTGGCTCAGTGGGTAAGACCTCAAACTGGAGAGGAGCACTTCAGAAGGTCAGTGGCCTCCCTCCTTATATGTTTTCTATATCATGAGTTGCTATTACATAGATGTGTGTATCAAGTTGTAGCTGTTCATCCATCAGGGAGACAGAGAGGTATCTCAGTGGAGAGCACTGCTGTCACTGATCCAACACCTTCAAGTTTAAGTCATGAGAGTTTTTCTCAAACTGTTTCTATCACGTGAAAGTATAAAGGTGAATCTTTCTGCAGGTGTCAGAGTAAAGGTTCAGCTCAGTCGGTAAGGCAGATGTAACACCAACGTTTGGGACAGAAACTTTGTAATTTTCAAGAAGTGCAACCTCAAAAAAATGAATGACAAAAGCGCCACGAGAACAAAGTGAAGAGGAACACATGGTGGTGAAGTGGTTCGAGGCTGTTGCGCACGCTTTGCTGCTGGTCGATGGGCGGGGGTTTGATTCCCCCCTGCTGGTTGGGATGTTGGAAAGGAGGGTGTTATGTCGAAAGGAGTCATTTTAAAAACTAACTTACATGACAAAAGTTGCCAATGTTGGAGTTTCATTTTGAAAGAGCTGAAAGGAAATTGAGTGTCTGTGTACAGTGTGTAAATTACACTGCGTGTAGTTGCTGTGTATGGCCACAAGAGGGCAGAAACACACCCACAAGACGTGAACGTTAATATGATTTTATTTGGTCAAACTTGTTTTGCTCCTTAAACTACAAGACAAACACAGGGACACACTACTTTACTTTAAGACTTTAATCCTGAATTCAACTGAAAACCAGCTGAAAGTATTTTATTTACAAGACAGCCGGCCACAACACCTTTCATGGTCGCTGAATGAAGAAATATGTGAGGTCGTTTTGGCAAATTAATCAAAGTTTGTTTAAAGCAATACAGACAAGTAGGAGAAGAAAATGCCATCCTGTGATTGTTGTTCCTGTTCTACAAAAAAGAAATATATATATATATGACTGTATTCATTTTACAGATTCAATATATATAATATTATTTCTATATCTTCCTGCATGTTTTCAATGTTCCACTTCATCACTGTTATAGCTTATGTAGCCCAGCTATTCCTATTCTCTATTGTAACGGGCTCTGAGTTCTGTGACACATAACTCTTGTATTTTGTTAAGTCTCACGTGACTATCTTTTGTGTCTTTCTGTGCTTGGGCTTCTGATATTGTTTACACTAATGGCACAACTACTTATTTGAAATGAATACTTCCTGGAAAACAGTTAACTAAAATCATTCCCATTTTAATAAACAAACAAACTCCATTAAACAGGCGCGTAAACAAAAGATACTGGCACCAATTCACAATAACTCAAAATTATCCAATTGATATAATCAGGTTAAATAAAATGTATTTTCTATCAGAGTGTGCACACTGGTAATTAGTTCATAATCATTTTAACCCAAAAAACTCAAAGCGCAGGCCTGCTTCGTTGCCCGGGATTCCACACAGCAAAATAAGGAATATCCTCAGTCCTTTTCCTCACTGAGGAGGAGAAAAAAACAAAACAAAGTGGTACCTGGTCCCACGGAACTGGAAGGATTCCCTCCTACCCGTCTGACAGGCTCAGTCCGGGAACAGCTGATCGGCGCCACTGCAGCACCAGCGGAGCGTCCTTCCCGTTGCCAGAGGAACTCTCCGGTCACTCAGAGCTATCTGGTTTCGTCTCGCTGTCTCCAGGTGGGAAACAGCAGGGTGAGCTACCTGCTCAGCTGGGGTGGCTGCCCCTGAAGCCGCTGGCCGGTGGTGAGGTGAATCAATCACTCACTGAACTAGTGAGTCATCTTCCAGCTGTCAAAGCCACAGATCGCAACTTCGGGTGGAAGTTATCTGTTGCGCATCCAGCGGTCCTTTCACAGTCCTCTCCCAGATCGTCTCACCGACAGATCTGTCCACCGCGGCACGCAAAACACCCGCTTCGCTCCCTGGGTGCGGACCGGTGTGTCTCAATCACCAACGCCCCTCGAGTCTCCAGCTGACCTCCTAATTAAATCAACAACTCCCTTCACCTGATCTCTGACGCTCCTTTCCCCGTCACAGGTGAAGGTTCACACAACAAATCAAAACAGAACAACCTGAAGCATTACTGCCATTGAAATAAAAAGGAACTAAAAAATCACAGACTTGAAATTGACATTTTAACTTAAATGAAATACATGAAAAAAAAACCCCATTATTTTACACAATTTTCAACCTGGCTACACACTCCCCCTTCTAAATGTCTGTTGTCCTCACCAGACTTGAAGAACAATATCTAGTCGAGTTAATATTAGGGCTCAGTTTCAATCAGATTCAATTTAAAATTTCCCCTATGCTTATGGTAACACCTCTGTGTACGATTGTGAGGGGTTTATCTCAAGATTTTCCTTGTTCATCGTACGTGAGTCTCACCACTGGTTTGATTGATCTTTTAGGCCCAGTCTGTGTCTGAGTCACTTTTCGACCAGAACTGCTTGGCTTCTGAGATCTTCACTTGAACTACTTTCTGGTTCAGAATGAGTCTTTGGATCATTTGTATTGGTTTCTGGTTCTGAATCAGCATCAGTAGCAGGATGATCTTCCAGAACAAGATTAGTTCTCCCAGGTAGATGGTCATCTGGGGAAAGGCAGATTTCGGACCCTTCATGCCTATTGATGTTAGTTTTGCGTCTTCTTTGAATCATTTCCTCCAGAACTTTAGACAGTTTTGAGTTTTTTCTCTCTCCTGTAATTAGAACAAAAACAGACACACAAGCAGTCAAAAAAAAAAACCTTTAATAGTGAACATTGATATTTTGTAAAAATGCACAGTATTGTAAAAATTACAGTTTATACCGTCAGTATTTGTGTCTTATAATCCGCTTGTTTTCTCTCTTCCATACTCACTGCATGCGTCTGTTGTTCTTCAGGCGTTTCTCTGTCCGCAGGCAAATTAAAACGGCCTCTGCATCAGGAGCGAACGTGCTTTGTTGTAGCTGATGATCCTTTGTGTGTCCTCCCGCGCTCAGAAAGATTTGTGGGGGGGTGAAAATTCTGGATCTCCATGATCTCTGACCTCCACGGATGCAAAGATGTAAAAGTTTCTGTAGGTCCTCTGCGGCCGGACACACTCAAGCTCAGAAGATTCTGTTGATGACTTATACTTCAGCCGTGCCGAGTGATCTGAAGCACCTCTCGTGTGCGTGGGTGCGTTCACTCGAGTAGAGAGCTGGTCTGGTCCCTCTTCCAAGTCCTCCCACACTGGGAGGCGCACCAGGTCTCCTATTGACAGAATATTGTCTCGGTGCAACGTCTTTAACTTGCCTTTTCCCGTCTGAGGCTTCAGCTTATAAACAGGCAAATTTGGCATCTTCTTCACGATGACATAAGGAACGTCACACCACCGATTCTGAAGTTTGTGCTTCCCTTTCACTCCCAGATTCTTCAGCAACACTCGATCCCCAGGCTCTAGGTTCTGGAACCCAAGCCTCTTGTCATATGCCATTTTGTTGCGCAGGTGTGTCTGGTTGGAAGTCTCTGTAGCCATCTTGTATGCCTTTTGCAGACTTTCCCTCAGCTTGGCAACGTACGATGAGTGCTTTTCTCCATTTCCATCAGAGCCTGTTCCAAAACATACATCCACTGGGAGTCTGGCTTCTCTTCCAAACATCAGAAAATATGGGGAGTAACTGGTGGCATCACATTTAGTGCAATTGTAGGCATGCACAAGGTGTACCACATGTTGGCTCCATTGCCGTTTCTTCTCCTGGCCAAGTGTGCCCACCATGGATAGTAATGTTCGATTGAATCTTTCCGGCTGAGGGTCACCCTGAGGATGATAAGGAGTAGTCCGAGATTTTCTTATGCCCAATATCCTCAGCAGCTCTTTGATGAGCCGGGATTCAAAATCCCTCCCTTGGTCAGAATGGATTCGAGTGGGTAGTCCATAATGCACAAAATACTTCTCCACCAGGACCTTGGCAACTGTAAGGGCTTTTTGGTTTTTTGTCGGAAAGGCTTGTGCATATCTGGTAAACTGGTCAGTGATGACCAACACATTTCCGAGACCTTTGGAATCAGGTTCCACGGAGAGGAAGTCAATGCAAACCAAATCCATTGGTCCGTTGCTTACAATTTGATGCAATGGAGCGACTCTTTTGTATGGTATTTTCCTCAGGATGCACTCTCCACAATTTATGTATCTTTCAGCATCTGTAGACATCTTGGGCCAAAAGAATCTACGTCTGAGCATGTCAACAGTCCTTTCTGCTCCTAAATGACCCAAGTCATCATGCAATGATTTGAGTACAACTTCCCGGAATTCCGCGGGTAGCACCAGCTGATGAATTTTCTCTCCATCACGACCAGTACTCACACGGTGAAGAAGTCCATTTCTCATGACCAACTTTCCTTTCTCTCTTTTCATAGCCAGCCCCTGCGGGTTTGACTTTAAATCATCTGGCCATTGGCCACTTTTTACAGCAACGATGGTTGGTCCAATCAACAAATCTTGGCTTTGACCTGCCATCAACTCCTGCCTGGACAGTTGACCCAGCGTGTTAAACTGTATACGGGTAGGAAAAGCATACACATCAGGAATGCATTCAGGAGGAGCTCCCAACTGTTCTGCATAGCTAGCGAAGTCATTAACAGGATTAAGAACCCCAACTCGATGACATATGGATTTAACTCCAGCCTGGGAGATACTTTGCCATCCAGTCTCTCCATTGCATGAGTCTCTTCTTGACAACAAATTGGCATCAATGTTATTCCTACCCGGTCGGTAGAGAATGTCAAAGTTGTGGACTGATAAACCTGCTCACCAACGATGCCCGGTGGCATTAAGCTTTGCTGTGCTGTGGTCAAGGGATTGTTATCGGTGCGTACCGTGAAACGGGCTTCATAAAGGTAGTCATGGAATTTGTCAACAACAGCCCACTTGAGAGGCAGGAATTCCAGCTGATGAATAGGATGGTTCTTCTCTGAAGTGCTCAGTTTACGACTTGCAAAGGCTACTGGACCGAGTCCTTCTGAGTGTTCCTGATAAAGAACAGCTCCAAGGCCAACTAGACTGGCATCCACATGTAGCACATATGTTTGCTGGGGTCAGCAAAAGCTAGTACCGGGGCATTGGTAAGGCATTGCTTTATTTTTTCGAAAGCTTCCGTGCACAGGTGGTCCCATCTATCTCCAAATGGAGCTCTATCATCCAGGTAAGTGTTTGATTTTCCTTGGTTCTGTTTCTTTACACGGTGAGTGGGGCCGTACCCTCTTGTGAGATCAGTCAAAGGACGAACGACAGATGAGTAATTGTGGATGAAGCGTCGATAATATCCACAAAATCCTAAAAAGGAACGCAAAGTCTTCAGATTTGTGGGCTTGGGCCACTTGGTGACAGCTTCGATCTTTGCTGGGTCGGCTGCGACACCCTCTGCCGAGACGATGTGACCCACATATTTCACTTTTGATTGACAGAACTGGCATTTGTCAAGTGAAATCTTTAATCCAAAATCTTTGAGTCTGTCAAGCACTTTCAGCAGTCTCTCCTCATGTTCCTCTAGTGTCCTCCCAAATACAATCAGGTCATCAAGGTAAACGAGCACTTGGAGCAAATTCATATCACCCACTGCCTTCTACATCAACCGTTGGAAAGTTGCGGGGGCACCTGTGATTCCTTGAGGCGTCCTCTCAAACTCAGAAAATCCTAGAGGGCAAATGAAAGCAGTCTTTTCCTTGTCCTCTTCATTCATAGCGATTTGGTAATAGCCACTTCTGCGATCTAAAACAGAGAACCACTTACTGCCTGATAGACAGTCCAGAGCTTCATCGATGCATGGTGTGGTATACTGATCGGGGACTGTACGGCTGTTAAGTGTGCGGTAATCAATGCACATCCTCACGTTTCCATTTTTTTCCCGAACAATCACTATTGGTGACGCATATGGACTTCTGGACTCTCTAACGATGCCTGCTGCTAACAACTTTTGGATGTGACGTCGTACATCATCAATATCTGCTGGAGCGAAACGTCTAGAACGCTCACGGAAGGGTCGGGGATCTGACATACAAATTGTGTGTTCCACACCCCTGGCCAGTCCAACATCCCATTCATATACAGAAAAAACACCTGCTCTCTCCGACAGTTTCTGACGAAGTCTTACTTTCCACTCCTCACTGACAGTTGAGTCCCCAAAGTTAATCATGCTGCCATTAAACTCAGTCCCGGGCTGCTGTGAGGTTGTGGTCGCTACATCAGCAATATACAACTGACCTATGACCGTGCCAACTGGTATAGTTGCCTCTTTTAAAGATTCATTCTGGATCAGGACTGTGAACTGACCAACATCAACAGCATGGCTTGGAATGACCATGGATTGTAATAACAAACCGTTAGGAAGAGGATTGGTGGTTGAGGCTTCAACCATCAAAATGTCATTAGGGAGTGACTGCTCCAACACAACCTGGCATATTGCTTTACAGCTGCCCCCTGCAGCTATCATGAGGGATCCAGGGCCCTCCCATTTCACACATCCCACTCTGTCATCTTCATCCACTAACTCTGCAGTGCTCAACAGTCCCTCTTTTACTGGGCAAGTGCTTTGTATCCCTAAGGCCTGGGCTACAGACCTTCCAGAGTTATCCACACATAACTGAGCCAATCGTTTCAGGAGATTGGCGTTAACATTAGTCCCTATAATTACTGGTGTCTGATCTGGGCCTGGGGGGTCAGGACAAATCAACGCTAGGCCAGACATAGTGGTGGGGGCTCCAGCCACTTTCCTAGGAAATTCCATATTCACCACTGCATAGCCAAGATAGGGATAACTCGAGTCACTCAAGCCCCATATGTCAAGTTTGCTCACAGGATTGATGGGGACGTCTGACAAATATCTTTTGTGCCAGGACTCAAATATTTTGGTCACTCGAGAACCGCTGTCCAACAATGCATCACACGGGTGGCCATTAACTCTCAGGGGTTCTAAGGATGGCGGCCCTACCAATCCCTCTGGTATACTGACCGACTCACACCTGCCCACTGCACTTTTCCTCACTGTGCATCCTGTTCCTTTTGATGCCCCATCACTAGACTGTGAGTTGGTATTCTTAGCTTTTTTTTAGAGCTTGGATCAGTCTCTGAATTACTTTATTTTGATTTTCAGGATTTCTGCATTTTCCTGCCATGTGCCCATTTTCACCACATCAGTAGCAGAAGCGTTCCTCAGACTCACCAATGGGTCTGTTTAATGTGTTAACCGTCATAGTGTGTGGAGTATGTGTGGCTTGATGAGAAACCTTTGACTTTACTTTTTGTTGTAACTGCTTCACTTGTTTTCTTAAGGCTGCTACTTCCGGGTCTACACTGTTCTCAGCGGGTAGCTCTCGGCTAACTGAGCCTTTTCCACTACTGTCCTCAGCATCTAGAAAAGAATGAGTGGTGAGAGATGCAAACATTGATTTTATGGCTTTAATCTCAGCTCTCAGACTTTGTATTTCAGATTGTTTAGCTTCAGTCGGCTGTTTGATTTGAACTGTGCGCACTGATTGGTTCAACTTTGCCTGGGAAGCCTCATATTCCTCTTCTGTGCGTATTTCACGCAGGAGTTCCAGGAACGTTGGAGGGTTAGTACGTCTCTCTCTCAACCGCAGCTGAAATAACATGAGATCAGAACCCACTGCACCTTTTAGCAGCTGATCTATCCGTGCTCTATCCATAGTAATAGCTGGGAGTCCTCCTTTTTGGACAACTTTAGACAAACAGCGCTCCAGTCTCCTCATGAACTCGGACAACTTTTCCCCCGGGTGTTGCTGCTGAAGTCTAAAGGTAAAGTACAAGTCATCACCTGACTCTGCCAGTCCAAATGCACTTTCAAGCGCTTCCAAGCATCTATCTGGGTCAGATAAACGTACAGCTTTTATTACCTCTAAGGCTGGACCCTTTAAACTTTCCATAATTCTCCGCCGCTTATCTTTTGCAGATCCATCACTCTCTTCCACCATCAGATAGGCTTGCTCCAACCAATGGTCAAATTGTTCCTCTCCAGCAGGAGTGGGCACAATACCTGAGAAGATTCGCAGGCGGCGGTATCCTCCACTTTCCTGAGTCGATCTGTTAGTTTTGTCCAACAGGTCACCAACCGCACGAAGGATGGATTCAGTGGGAGAAGGAGCCGACTGCAGCCCAGGAAGTAGAGCTTGCACATCATCCATAGTTTTCCCTTCAGCCTTTAATAGAGCAATCAGTTTTATGTTGAAGTCATCTTCAGAGTTTGCACTTTCAACGCTTGTAGCTACAGTGATTGGCCAAGTTGTTTGTCCATCTGGTGCCAACACTTCTGGTGGCAGATTTGCATCAGTCGTCTTTTCTCTGCACTCACAGAGCACCAACACTTCATTTCCTGCTTCACTCAACGTTCGGCCCATAACACGTACACGTCCAAGACATTGTATAGTCTGCAATATCTCTTCTATTAATGCAATGTCTGTGTTTTCTGGAACCACTACAAGTAAGGCATGACTCTCATCCAATGCTTCTCCTCTGCTCCAGTTCTTCAACTTATTAATAAACATCATGCAACTCTGTGTTAATTATTTTGTTTTGTTTTGAGAACTACAATCACTGAAAGGTTTGGCGTAATTTTAGTGTAAATCAGACCCAAGACACCTATGAACATCCCAGCAGTGCCTCCATTTATGTAGCCCAGCTATTCCTATTCTCTAGTGTAACGGGCTCTGAGTTCTGTGACACATAACTCTCGTATTTTGATAAGTCTCACGTGACTATCTTTTGTGTCTTTCTGTGCTTGGGCTTCTGATATTGTTTACACTAACGGCACAACTACTTCTTTGAAATGAATACTTCCTGGAAAACAGTTAACTAAAATCATTCCCATTTTAAGAAACAAACAAACTCCATTAAACAGGTGCGTAAACAAAAGATACTGGCACCAATTCACAATAACTCAAAATTATCCAATTGATATAATCAGGTTAAATAAAATGTATTTTCTATCAGAGTGTGCACACTGGTAATTAGTTCATAATCATTTTAACCCAAAAAACTCAAAGCGCAGGCCTGCTTCGTTGCCCGGGATTCCACACAGCAAAATAAGGAATATCCTCAGTCCTTTTCCTCACTGAGGAGGAGAAAAAACAAAACAAAGTGGTACCTGGTCCCACGGAACTGGAAGGATTCCCTCCTACCCGTCTGACAGGCTCAGTCCGGGAACAGCTGATCGGCGCCACCGCAGCACCAGCGGAGCGTCCTTCCCGTTGCCAGAGGAACTCTCCGGTCACTCAGAGCTATCTGGTTGCGTCTCGCTGTCTCCAGGTGGGAAACAGCAGGGTGAGCTACCTGCTCAGCTGGGGTGGCTGCCCCTGAAGCCGCCGGCCGGTGGTGAGGTGAATCAATCACTCACTGAACTAGTGAGTCATCTTCCAGCTGTCAAAGCCACAGATCGCAACTTCGGGTGGAAGTTATCTGTTGCGCATCCAGCGGTCCTTTCACAGTCCTCTCCCAGATCGTCTCACCGACAGATCTGTCCACCGCGGCACGCAAAACACCCGCTTCGCTCCCTGGGTGCGGACCGGTGTGTCTCAATCACCAACGCCCCTCGAGTCTCCAGCTGACCTCCTAATTAAATCAACAACTCCCTTCACCTGATCTCTGACGCTCCTTTCCCCGTCACAGGTGAAGGTTCACACAACAAATCAAAACAGAACAACCTGAAGCATTACTGCCATTGAAATAAAAAGGAACTAAAAAATCACAGACTTGAAATTGACATTTTAACTTAAATGAAATACATGAAAAAAAACATTCTTTTACACAATTTTCAACCTGGCTACACTTATTTCACTTTTATTTAACATGTTTTTTTTAAAACATGTGTTTAAAAAAAACAAAAGTGAAAATGTTAAATAGCTAGAATGTTCCACAGCTCCATAACATCTGGATCCCCTGTTTCCAGCAGAAGGACGTCTCCTTTAGATTTCACTCGAAGCTTCTTTGCAGAGCAACCTGTCGAGTCTGTTCCGTTGTTGTAATACACACATCTGGCCACAAGATGGCGATAAATCAGGAGCTGCCCTTTAACAAAATGGAGGTTTGCCCTCTAGTGGTCAAAAGTAGTAACTACTACCAGGGTATAGCAGAGAACTAGTGACCACAGGAGGTCAGTAAATCATCTTAGCGAGTCTGGATGAGAAATATTTACTTTATGGATCAGTTTTGTTTCTTGTGTTGTATTTGCAGATGATGTCCTCCGGGCATCGTCACATGAGAGCGCTCAGTATTCACTGCTGTGACTTTGTGGAGGACATAGCTCAGTGGTCACCTCCACTGACGTCACTGTCCAACGTCAAGGGTTCAAGTCCACCTCTGATTGGATAGTGTCTTTATTGTGGAATATTGTGTGTTCATATACGTATGAAGGTGTGTCCATAGCTTGTATTGGTCCGAGCTGTAGCTCAGTGGGTGAGACCGCTGACCTGAGTGTCACACACCAAGAGTTCAAGTCCTGGTCAGTGACCCCCCCCCCCCCCCCCCCCCCCCCCCTTCTTATACATGTTCTATGTTTCTATTGCGTAGGTATAAATATAAAGTTGTACCATTCATGCATGTCTCAAGTAAAGAGTAATAGCTCAGTGGGAAGCACTACTGTCACTCATCCGTCACGTCCAGGGTTCAAGTCCCCAGATTCTAGTGTTTTCTCAAACTGTTTCTAACACGTGGAAATATAAAGGTGAACCTGTCTTCAGGAGTCACAGTGACTGTTTAGCTCACAGCGTAAAACCAAAGGTAACAAGGTTGTGTTAGAAAATTTATGATTTTCAAAGTTCAACCTCAAAAAAATAAAAGACAAAAGCACCATGAGAAGTGGGTGAAGCTGAGCAGGTGGTGGTGAAGTGGTTTAATACTGTCGTGCACACTGTGGTGCCGGTGGACAGGCGGAGGTTCAAGGACAGGAAACAAGCTCAGAGTTCTACAATTGATCCAGTGATTTATTGTAAAGATCAGAGATCATCACTGTGTTGATGTTTTTTTATATTGTGGTTCAGGTTGAAAGAATTCATGAATGGAATCCTTGTTTGATTTGGGTGGGGGGTAAACAGTGGCCTCTTATCTCCACAGGCATGGACTTCATAGATGTCCAGTATTTCCTCACTGCGGCAGCAGCAGCGGATGTCACGTGACCCCAGTAGGAACGTTCGTTCACTGTCACTGTTGCGCTGAACTGCAGTGCCTCTCTCTGACTCAGTGTGTCAGGTTGTGGGTGTGGCTTCCAGGCTGAAGGCAGCAGCTCAATTGCATCAGGTGGAGGTGATCTGCTAATCAAGGAGGTGTGGAGGCGTTCACTCAGAAAGCAGTGAGCAGGGAGTCTGGACTGCAAAATCAAGAGGAACGGAGACTGCGACAGAAAGCTTGCATCAAAAACAGGAAGAAGGAGCCGGTGAGCTTTGGGCATGAGTGTTTCTTGCATTTGGACTGCCATGCGCTGTTGTTAGGCATGTGGTTTAAAAGGCCATTAAAATGTTATGGTAACATGTTGGTGGGAGAGACATTTAAAAGAATGTGTATCTTTAAAAGTAATTTAATATTCTTGTTCTCCTATAATGATGTCACTGCATATAAACCTTGATTATTCAAAATAACTCATCGATTCAGGTGATTCTTCTGCTCCACATTCTCACTGATGATAATTTGGAAGTCATTCAGAGTCTTCTAGATGAATCTCCAACTAAAAAACAAAAATAAAACTTGTCTAAAATCCAATCTGAAACTTCTCTGAAAAAGTGTTTACTTGTGTTTCCTTGTTGTACTTGACAATAATTAATGATAAAGATAATTGGCTGTAAAGAAAGGCAGTGGACTCTGTCTCCTTCTTGTTGCAGAATTATGTCTCTGCATTCTTTGACACGTTTCCAGATTTTCTTTTGGAGGAAACTTTGTTTTTTGTACTCAAATATAATGTTTGTACTGTTAATTGTTATTGTGAATACTGTATATTGGCTTTAAGATGATAAAAATCTGAAAGTATACTTTACATAATTGACTGAATTGATTATTTCTTTGTCATGCAGCTTCTTGTTGTTATGTTTGTATTGAGCCACCAGGTGGCGCCACAGACTGTCAGAGGATCTGTGTAGAAACCTGAGTGTGTTTTCTGAACGTGTTGTTTCTGTGTTCAGGGTCCTGAGTGACGTCACCACCTGGGTTGATCGTGGAGCGACAAACAACGTCCAGCCCTTCCTTCCAGAGCGGCGAGTGGAACATGTGGAAATGAACTGTAGTCCTCTGTCTGACTCCTCCCACTGTTCCACTTCCCTCCGGAGTGGAACCCGAGCTAACCCTGGAGAACCGGCAGCACTACCAGATGATCTAGAGCACACGTGTCGAACTCCAGGCCTCGAGGGCCGCAGCCCTGCAGGTTTTGCATGTCTCCCAGCTTCAACACAGCTGATTGCAATGAGCAGCTCGTTATCTGGCTTTGTGCTGAATGTGATGATGAACCATCAGGACATTCAGGGGAGGGAGACATTGAAAACGTGCAGGGCTGCGGCCCACGAGGATCTGAGTTTGACACCCCTGATCTAGAGGGAGGACCAGGAGACCGCCGTGTGACCGCCGACCGCCACCCCCCGCCGTGCCAAACGCAGATCCAGTCATTCCAGCGGTTTGTTCCTGAGGCAGTCAAAAACTGTCATATCAAAGAAATTCCAGCCCGGCTGACGTTCCGTGTTTGTGTTCCATGAATGGACTCGTCGAATGCGATCAAAACCAAAGCAGCAGTGCATGCTGGGACGTGAACCCTGTCAGGCGGTGAGTTTGAGCGCGGCGGGACGCCTGTCGGCGTGAAGCGTCACGCCTGGGAACACGCAGCGATTCCAAAAAAAGACCTGCAGACCTTCATTCCGTTTGTGCCAAATGAAGACGTTGGATTAAAGGAGATCAGACTTCATTACAGCTTTTCATGCTTTGAGTGGAGAACAGCAAAGCATAATATTTCTGCACCAACTTTTAAATGTAGAGTGACAGAGTGATGGTAAGGCTATAGACTTACCAAAAATGGTGAAAATATGAAAAAGTGGGATGATTATGGAAATTGGTCAGAAATTATGGTAAGGCTATATAGACTTACCAATAATTATGAAATTTGTACAAATTTAGACAAATTGGGATGATGATGGAGATGGGTCAGAAATGATGGTCAGGCTATAGACTTACCAAAAATGGTGAAAATATGAAAAATTGGGATGATGGAAATGGGTCAGAAATTATGGTAAGACAATATATACTTACCAAAAATTTGGAAATTTGTACAAATTTAGCCAAATTGGGATGATGATGGAGATGGGTCAGAAATGATGGTAAGGCTATAGACTTACCAAAAATGCTGAGATTGGTACTAATTTAGCCAAATTGGAATGATGATGGAAATGGGTCAGAAATGATGGTAAGGCTATAGACTTACCAAAAATTGTGAAAATATGAAAAATTGGGATGTTGATGGAAATGGGTCAGAAATGATGGCCAGGCTATAGACTTACCAAAAATGGTGAAAATATGAAAAATTGGGATGTTGATGGAAATGGGTCAGAAATTATGGTAAGACAATCATTACTTCCCAAAAATTTGGAAATTTGTACAAATTTAGCCAAATTGGGATGATGATGGAGATGGGTCAGAAATGATGGTAAGGCTATAGACTTAACAAAAATGCTGAGATTGGTACTAATTTAGCCAAATTGGAATGATGATGTAAATGGGTCAGAAATGATGGTAAGACTATATAGACTTACCAAAAATTAGGAAATTTGTACAAATTTAGCCAAATTGGGATGATGATGGAGATGGGTCAGAAATGATGGTAAGGCTATAGACTTACCAAAAATGCTGAGATTGGTACTAGTTTAGCCAAATTGGAATGATGATGGAAATGGGTCAGAAATGATGGTAAGGCTATAGACTTACCAAAAATTGTGAAAATATGAAAAATTGGGATGTTGATGGAAATGGGTCAGAAATGATGGCCAGACTATAGACTTACCAAAAATGGTGAAAATATGAAAAATTGGGATGTTGATGGAAATGGGTCAGAAATGATGGTAAGTCTATAGACTTACCAAAAAATGTGAAAATATGAAAAATTGGGATGATTATGGAAATTGGTCAGAAATTATGGTAAGGCTATATAGACTTACCAAAAATTATGAAATTTGTACAAATTTAGACAAATTGGGATGATGATGGAGATGGGTCAGAAATGATGGTCAGGCTATAGACTTACCAAAAATTGGGATGATGGAAATGGGTCAGAAATTATGGTAAGACTATAGACTTATCAAAAATGCTGAGATTGGTACTAATTTAGCCAAATTGGAATGATGATGTAAATGGGTCAGAAATGATGGTAAGGCTATAGACTTACCAAAAATGGTGAAAATATGAAAAATTGGGATGATGATGGAAATGGGTCAGAAATGATGGTCAGGCTATAGACTTACCAAAAATGGTGAAAATATGAAAAATTGGGATGTTGATGGAAATGGGTCAGAAATGATGGTAAGACTATGTAGACTTACCAAAAATTAGGAAATTTGTACAAATTTAGCCAAATTGGGATGATGATGGAGATGGGTCAGAAATGATGGTAAGGCTATAGACTTACCAAAAATGGTGAAAATATGAAAAATGGGATGATGATGGAAATGGGTCAGAAATGATGGTAAGGCTATAGACTTACCAAAAATGCTGAGATTGGTACTAATTTAGCCAAATTGGAATGATGATGTAAATGGGTCAGAAATGATGGTAAGGCTATAGACTTACCAAAAATTGTGAAAATATAAAAAATTATGGTAAGTCTTACCATAAATGGTGAAAATATGAAAAATTGGGATGTTGATGGAAATGGGTCTGAAATGATGGTAAGGCTATAGACTTACCAAAAATTGTGAAAATATGAAAAATTGGGATGTTGATGGAAATGGGTCAGAAATGATGGCCAGGCTATAGACTTACCAAAAATGGTGAAAATATGAAAAATTGGGATGTTGATGGAAATGGGTCAGAAATGATGGTAAGGCTATAGACTTACCAAAAATGGTGAAAATATGAAAAATTGGGATGATGATGGAAATGGGTCAGAAATGATGGTAAGGCTATAGACTTACCAAAAATGGTGAAAATATGAAAAATTGGGATGTTGATGGAAATGGGTCAGAAATGATGGTAAGACTATATAGACTTACCAAAAATTAGGAAATTTGTACAAATTTAGCCAAATTGGGATGATGATGGAGATGGGTCAGAAATGATGGTAAGGCTATAGACTTACCAAAAATGCTGGAAAATATGAAAAATTGGGATGATGATGGAAATGGGTCAGAAATGATGTTGAGGCTATAGACTAAACAAAAATTGTGAAAATATGAAAAATGGGAGGATGATGGAAATAGGTCAGAATTGGGTCAGAAATGATGGTAAGGCTATAGACTTACCAAAAATGGTGAAATTTGTACAAATTTAGCCAAATTGGGATGATGATGGAAATGGGTCAGAAATGATGGTAAGGTTATAAAATGCTGAAACTATGAAAAATTGGGATGATGATGGAAATGGGTCAGAAATGATGGTAAGGCGATAGACTTACCAAAAATGGTGAAAATGTGAAAAATTGTGATGATGATGGAAATGGGTCAGAAATGATGTTGAGGCTATAGACTTACCAAAAAATGTGAAAATATGAAAAATTTGGATGATGATGGAAATGGGTCAGAAATGACGGTAAGGCTATAGACTTACCAAAAATGGTGAAATTTGTACAAATTTAGCCAAATTGGGATGATGATGGAGATGGGTCAGAAATGATGGTAAGGCTATAGACTTACCAAAAATGGTGAAACTATGAAAAATTGGGATGTTGATGGAAATGGGTCAGAAATGATGGTAAGGCGATAGACTTACCAAAAATTGTGAAAATATGAAAAATGGGAGGATGATGGAAATGGGTCAGAATTAGGTCAGAAATGATGGTAAGGCTATAGACCTACCAAAAATTGTGAAAATATGAAAATTGGGATGATGATGGAGATGGGTCAGAAATGATGGTAAGGCTATAGACTTACCAAAAATGCTGGAAAATATGAAAAATTGGGATGATGATGGAAATGGGTCAGAAATGATGTTGAGGCTATAGACTAAACAAAAATTGTGAAAATATGAAAAATGGGAGGATGATGGAAATAGGTCAGAATTGGGTCAGAAATGATGGTAAGGCTATAGACTTACCAAAAATGGTGAAATTTGTACAAATTTAGCCAAATTGGGATGATGATGGAAATGGGTCAGAAATGATGGTAAGGTTATAAAATGCTGAAACTATGAAAAATTGGGATGATGATGGAAATGGGTCAGAAATGATGGTAAGGCGATAGACTTACCAAAAATGGTGAAAATGTGAAAAATTGTGATGATGATGGAAATGGGTCAGAAATGATGTTGAGGCTATAGACTTACCAAAAAATGTGAAAATATGAAAAATTTGGATGATGATGGAAATGGGTCAGAAATGACGGTAAGGCTATAGACTTACCAAAAATGGTGAAATTTGTACAAATTTAGCCAAATTGGGATGATGATGGAGATGGGTCAGAAATGATGGTAAGGCTATAGACTTACCAAAAATGGTGAAACTATGAAAAATTGGGATGTTGATGGAAATGGGTCAGAAATTATGGTAAGACAATCATTACTTCCCAAAAATTTGGAAATTTGTACAAATTTAGCCAAATTGGGATGATGATGGAGATGGGTCAGAAATGATGGTAAGGCTATAGACTTAACAAAAATGCTGAGATTGGTACTAATTTAGCCAAATTGGAATGATGATGTAAATGGGTCAGAAATGATGGTAAGACTATATAGACTTACCAAAAATTAGGAAATTTGTACAAATTTAGCCAAATTGGGATGATGATGGAGATGGGTCAGAAATGATGGTAAGGCTATAGACTTACCAAAAATGCTGAGATTGGTACTAATTTAGCCAAATTGGAATGATGATGGAAATGGGTCAGAAATGATGGTAAGGCTATAGACTTACCAAAAATTGTGAAAATATGAAAAATTGGGATGTTGATGGAAATGGGTCAGAAATGATGGCCAGACTATAGACTTACCAAAAATGGTGAAAATATGAAAAATTGGGATGTTGATGGAAATGGGTCAGAAATTATGGTAAGACAATCATTACTTACCAAAAATTTGGAAATTTGTACAAATTTAGCCAAATTGGGATGATGATGGAGATGGGTCAGAAATGATGGTAAGGCTATAGACTTAACAAAAATGCTGAGATTGGTACTAATTTAGCCAAATTGGAATGATGATGTAAATGGGTCAGAAATGATGGTAAGACTATATAGACTTACCAAAAATTAGGAAATTTGTACAAATTTAGCCAAATTGGGATGATGATGGAGATGGGTCAGAAATGATGGTAAGGCTATAGACTTACCAAAAATGGTGAAAATATGAAAAATTGGGATGATTATGGAAATTGGTCAGACATTATGGTAAGGCTATATAGACTTACCAAAAATTATGAAATTTGTACAAATTTAGACAAATTGGGATGATGATGGAGATGGGTCAGAAATGATGGTCAGGCTATAGACTTACCAAAAATGGTGAAAATATGAAAAATTGGGATGATGATGGAAATGGGTCAGAAATGATGGTAAGGCTATAGACTTACCAAAAATGGTGAAAATATGAAAAATTGGGATGTTGATGGAAATGGGTCAGAAATGATGGTAAGACTATATAGACTAAGCAAAAATTAGGAAATTTGTACAAATTTAGCCAAATTGGGATGATGATGGAGATGGGTCAGAAATGATGGTAAGGCTATAGACTTACCAAAAATGGTGAAAATATGAAAAATTGGGATGTTGATGGAAATGGGTCAGAAATGATGGTAAGGCTATAGACTTACCAAAAATGGTGAAAATATGAAAAATTGGGATGATGATGGAAATGGGTCAGAAATGATGGTAAGGCTATAGACTTACCAAAAATGGTGAAAATATGAAAAATTGGGATGTTGATGGAAATGGGTCAGAAATGATGGTAAGACTATATAGACTTACCAAAAATTAGGAAATTTGTACAAATTTAGCCAAATTGGGATGATGATGGAGATGGGTCAGAAATGATGGTAAGGCTATAGACTTACCAAAAATGCTGGAAAATATGAAAAATTGGGATGATGATGGAAATGGGTCAGAAATGATGTTGAGGCTATAGACTAAACAAAAATTGTGAAAATATGAAAAATGGGAGGATGATGGAAATAGGTCAGAATTGGGTCAGAAATGATGGTAAGGCTATAGACTTACCAAAAATGGTGAAATTTGTACAAATTTAGCCAAATTGGGATGATGATGGAAATGGGTCAGAAATGATGGTAAGGTTATAAAATGCTGAAACTATGAAAAATTGGGATGATGATGGAAATGGGTCAGAAATGATGGTAAGGCGATAGACTTACCAAAAATGGTGAAAATGTGAAAAATTGTGATGATGATGGAAATGGGTCAGAAATGATGTTGAGGCTATAGACTTACCAAAAAATGTGAAAATATGAAAAATTTGGATGATGATGGAAATGGGTCAGAAATGACGGTAAGGCTATAGACTTACCAAAAATGGTGAAATTTGTACAAATTTAGCCAAATTGGGATGATGATGGAGATGGGTCAGAAATGATGGTAAGGCTATAGACTTACCAAAAATGGTGAAACTATGAAAAATTGGGATGTTGATGGAAATGGGTCAGAAATGATGGTAAGGCGATAGACTTACCAAAAATTGTGAAAATATGAAAAATGGGAGGATGATGGAAATGGGTCAGAATTAGGTCAGAAATGATGGTAAGGCTATAGACCTACCAAAAATTGTGAAAATATGAAAATTGGGATGATGATGGAGATGGGTCAGAAATGATGGTAAGGCTATAGACTTACCAAAAATGCTGGAAAATATGAAAAATTGGGATGATGATGGAAATGGGTCAGAAATGATGTTGAGGCTATAGACTAAACAAAAATTGTGAAAATATGAAAAATGGGAGGATGATGGAAATAGGTCAGAATTGGGTCAGAAATGATGGTAAGGCTATAGACTTACCAAAAATGGTGAAATTTGTACAAATTTAGCCAAATTGGGATGATGATGGAAATGGGTCAGAAATGATGGTAAGGTTATAAAATGCTGAAACTATGAAAAATTGGGATGATGATGGAAATGGGTCAGAAATGATGGTAAGGCGATAGACTTACCAAAAATGGTGAAAATGTGAAAAATTGTGATGATGATGGAAATGGGTCAGAAATGATGTTGAGGCTATAGACTTACCAAAAAATGTGAAAATATGAAAAATTTGGATGATGATGGAAATGGGTCAGAAATGACGGTAAGGCTATAGACTTACCAAAAATGGTGAAATTTGTACAAATTTAGCCAAATTGGGATGATGATGGAGATGGGTCAGAAATGATGGTAAGGCTATAGACTTACCAAAAATGGTGAAACTATGAAAAATTGGGATGTTGATGGAAATGGGTCAGAAATTATGGTAAGACAATCATTACTTCCCAAAAATTTGGAAATTTGTACAAATTTAGCCAAATTGGGATGATGATGGAGATGGGTCAGAAATGATGGTAAGGCTATAGACTTAACAAAAATGCTGAGATTGGTACTAATTTAGCCAAATTGGAATGATGATGTAAATGGGTCAGAAATGATGGTAAGACTATATAGACTTACCAAAAATTAGGAAATTTGTACAAATTTAGCCAAATTGGGATGATGATGGAGATGGGTCAGAAATGATGGTAAGGCTATAGACTTACCAAAAATGCTGAGATTGGTACTAATTTAGCCAAATTGGAATGATGATGGAAATGGGTCAGAAATGATGGTAAGGCTATAGACTTACCAAAAATTGTGAAAATATGAAAAATTGGGATGTTGATGGAAATGGGTCAGAAATGATGGCCAGACTATAGACTTACCAAAAATGGTGAAAATATGAAAAATTGGGATGTTGATGGAAATGGGTCAGAAATTATGGTAAGACAATCATTACTTACCAAAAATTTGGAAATTTGTACAAATTTAGCCAAATTGGGATGATGATGGAGATGGGTCAGAAATGATGGTAAGGCTATAGACTTAACAAAAATGCTGAGATTGGTACTAATTTAGCCAAATTGGAATGATGATGTAAATGGGTCAGAAATGATGGTAAGACTATATAGACTTACCAAAAATTAGGAAATTTGTACAAATTTAGCCAAATTGGGATGATGATGGAGATGGGTCAGAAATGATGGTAAGGCTATAGACTTACCAAAAATGGTGAAAATATGAAAAATTGGGATGATTATGGAAATTGGTCAGACATTATGGTAAGGCTATATAGACTTACCAAAAATTATGAAATTTGTACAAATTTAGACAAATTGGGATGATGATGGAGATGGGTCAGAAATGATGGTCAGGCTATAGACTTACCAAAAATGGTGAAAATATGAAAAATTGGGATGATGATGGAAATGGGTCAGAAATGATGGTAAGGCTATAGACTTACCAAAAATGGTGAAAATATGAAAAATTGGGATGTTGATGGAAATGGGTCAGAAATGATGGTAAGACTATATAGACTAACCAAAAATTAGGAAATTTGTACAAATTTAGCCAAATTGGGATGATGATGGAGATGGGTCAGAAATGATGGTAAGGCTATAGACTTACCAAAAATGCTGAGATTGGTACTAATTTAGCCAAATTGGAATGATGATGTAAATGGGTCAGAAATGATGGTAAGGCTATAGACTTACCAAAAATTGTGAAAATATGAAAAATTGGGATGTTGATGGAAATGAGTCAGAAATTATGGTAAGTCTATAGACTTACCAAAAAATGTGAAAATATGAAAAATTGGGATGATGATGGAAATGGGTCAGAAATGATGATAAGGCTATAGACTTACCAAAGATTATCAAATTTGTACAAATTTAGCCAAATTGGGATGATGATGGAGATGGGTCAGAAATGATGGTGAGGCTATAGACTTACCAAAAATGGTGAAAATATAAAAAATTATGGTAAGTCTTACCAAAAATGATGAAAATATGAAAAATTGGGAGGATTATGGAAATTGGTCAGAAATTATGGTAAGGCTATATAGACTTACCAAAAATTTGGAAATTTGTACAAATTTAGCCAAATTGGGATGATGATGGAGATGGGTCAGAAATGATGGTAAGGCTATAGACTTACCAAAAATGCTGAGATTGGTACTAATTTAGCCAAATTAGAATGATGACGTAAATGGTTCAGAAATGATGGTAAGGCTATAGACTTACCAAAAATGCTGAGATTGGTACTAGTTTAGCCAAATTGGAATGATGATGTAAATGGGTCAGAAATGATGGTAAAGCTATAGACTTACCAAAAATGGTGAAAATATGAAAAATTGGGATGTTGATGGAAATGGGTCAGAAATGATGGTAAGGCTATAGACTTACCAAAAATGGTGAAAATATGAAAAATTGGGATGTTGATGGAAATGGGTCAGAAATGATGGTAAGTCTATAGACTTACCAAAAAATGTGAAAATATGAAAAATTGGGATGATTATGGAAATTGGTCAGAAATTATGGTAAGGCTATATAGACTTACCAAAAATTATGAAATTTGTACAAATTTAGACAAATTGGGATGATGATGGAGATGGGTCAGAAATGATGGTCAGGCTATAGACTTACCAAAAATTGGGATGATGGAAATGGGTCAGAAATTATGGTAAGACTATAGACTTATCAAAAATGCTGAGATTGGTACTAATTTAGCCAAATTGGAATGATGATGTAAATGGGTCAGAAATGATGGTAAGGCTATAGACTTACCAAAAATGGTGAAAATATGAAAAATTGGGATGATGATGGAAATGGGTCAGAAATGATGGTCAGGCTATAGACTTACCAAAAATGGTGAAAATATGAAAAATTGGGATGTTGATGGAAATGGGTCAGAAATGATGGTAAGACTATGTAGACTTACCAAAAATTAGGAAATTTGTACAAATTTAGCCAAATTGGGATGATGATGGAGATGGGTCAGAAATGATGGTAAGGCTATAGACTTACCAAAAATGGTGAAAATATGAAAAATGGGATGATGATGGAAATGGGTCAGAAATGATGGTAAGGCTATAGACTTACCAAAAATGCTGAGATTGGTACTAATTTAGCCAAATTGGAATGATGATGTAAATGGGTCAGAAATGATGGTAAGGCTATAGACTTACCAAAAATTGTGAAAATATAAAAAATTATGGTAAGTCTTACCATAAATGGTGAAAATATGAAAAATTGGGATGTTGATGGAAATGGGTCTGAAATGATGGTAAGGCTATAGACTTACCAAAAATTGTGAAAATATGAAAAATTGGGATGTTGATGGAAATGGGTCAGAAATGATGGCCAGGCTATAGACTTACCAAAAATGGTGAAAATATGAAAAATTGGGATGTTGATGGAAATGGGTCAGAAATGATGGTAAGGCTATAGACTTACCAAAAATGGTGAAAATATGAAAAATTGGGATGTTGATGGAAATGGGTCAGAAATGATGGTAAGACTATATAGACTTACCAAAAATTAGGAAATTTGTACAAATTTAGCCAAATTGGGATGATGATGGAGATGGGTCAGAAATGATGGTAAGGCTATAGACTTACCAAAAATGCTGGAAAATATGAAAAATTGGGATGATGATGGAAATGGGTCAGAAATGATGTTGAGGCTATAGACTAAACAAAAATTGTGAAAATATGAAAAATGGGAGGATGATGGAAATAGGTCAGAATTGGGTCAGAAATGATGGTAAGGCTATAGACTTACCAAAAATGGTGAAATTTGTACAAATTTAGCCAAATTGGGATGATGATGGAAATGGGTCAGAAATGATGGTAAGGTTATAAAATGCTGAAACTATGAAAAATTGGGATGATGATGGAAATGGGTCAGAAATGATGGTAAGGCGATAGACTTACCAAAAATGGTGAAAATGTGAAAAATTGTGATGATGATGGAAATGGGTCAGAAATGATGTTGAGGCTATAGACTTACCAAAAAATGTGAAAATATGAAAAATTTGGATGATGATGGAAATGGGTCAGAAATGACGGTAAGGCTATAGACTTACCAAAAATGGTGAAATTTGTACAAATTTAGCCAAATTGGGATGATGATGGAGATGGGTCAGAAATGATGGTAAGGCTATAGACTTACCAAAAATGGTGAAACTATGAAAAATTGGGATGTTGATGGAAATGGGTCAGAAATGATGGTAAGGCGATAGACTTACCAAAAATTGTGAAAATATGAAAAATGGGAGGATGATGGAAATGGGTCAGAATTAGGTCAGAAATGATGGTAAGGCTATAGACCTACCAAAAATTGTGAAAATATGAAAATTGGGATGATGATGGAGATGGGTCAGAAATGATGGTAAGGCTATAGACTTACCAAAAATGCTGGAAAATATGAAAAATTGGGATGATGATGGAAATGGGTCAGAAATGATGTTGAGGCTATAGACTAAACAAAAATTGTGAAAATATGAAAAATGGGAGGATGATGGAAATAGGTCAGAATTGGGTCAGAAATGATGGTAAGGCTATAGACTTACCAAAAATGGTGAAATTTGTACAAATTTAGCCAAATTGGGATGATGATGGAAATGGGTCAGAAATGATGGTAAGGTTATAAAATGCTGAAACTATGAAAAATTGGGATGATGATGGAAATGGGTCAGAAATGATGGTAAGGCGATAGACTTACCAAAAATGGTGAAAATGTGAAAAATTGTGATGATGATGGAAATGGGTCAGAAATGATGTTGAGGCTATAGACTTACCAAAAAATGTGAAAATATGAAAAATTTGGATGATGATGGAAATGGGTCAGAAATGACGGTAAGGCTATAGACTTACCAAAAATGGTGAAATTTGTACAAATTTAGCCAAATTGGGATGATGATGGAGATGGGTCAGAAATGATGGTAAGGCTATAGACTTACCAAAAAATGTGAAACTATGAAAAATTGGGATGTTGATGGAAATGGGTCAGAAATTATGGTAAGACAATCATTACTTCCCAAAAATTTGGAAATTTGTACAAATTTAGCCAAATTGGGATGATGATGGAGATGGGTCAGAAATGATGGTAAGGCTATAGACTTAACAAAAATGCTGAGATTGGTACTAATTTAGCCAAATTGGAATGATGATGTAAATGGGTCAGAAATGATGGTAAGACTATATAGACTTACCAAAAATTAGGAAATTTGTACAAATTTAGCCAAATTGGGATGATGATGGAGATGGGTCAGAAATGATGGTAAGGCTATAGACTTACCAAAAATGCTGAGATTGGTACTAATTTAGCCAAATTGGAATGATGATGGAAATGGGTCAGAAATGATGGTAAGGCTATAGACTTACCAAAAATTGTGAAAATATGAAAAATTGGGATGTTGATGGAAATGGGTCAGAAATGATGGCCAGACTATAGACTTACCAAAAATGGTGAAAATATGAAAAATTGGGATGTTGATGGAAATGGGTCAGAAATTATGGTAAGACAATCATTACTTACCAAAAATTTGGAAATTTGTACAAATTTAGCCAAATTGGGATGATGATGGAGATGGGTCAGAAATGATGGTAAGGCTATAGACTTAACAAAAATGCTGAGATTGGTACTAATTTAGCCAAATTGGAATGATGATGTAAATGGGTCAGAAATGATGGTAAGACTATATAGACTTACCAAAAATTAGGAAATTTGTACAAATTTAGCCAAATTGGGATGATGATGGAGATGGGTCAGAAATGATGGTAAGGCTATAGACTTACCAAAAATGGTGAAAATATGAAAAATTGGGATGATTATGGAAATTGGTCAGACATTATGGTAAGGCTATATAGACTTACCAAAAATTATGAAATTTGTACAAATTTAGACAAATTGGGATGATGATGGAGATGGGTCAGAAATGATGGTCAGGCTATAGACTTACCAAAAATGGTGAAAATATGAAAAATTGGGATGATGATGGAAATGGGTCAGAAATGATGGTAAGGCTATAGACTTACCAAAAATGGTGAAAATATGAAAAATTGGGATGTTGATGGAAATGGGTCAGAAATGATGGTAAGACTATATAGACTAACCAAAAATTAGGAAATTTGTACAAATTTAGCCAAATTGGGATGATGATGGAGATGGGTCAGAAATGATGGTAAGGCTATAGACTTACCAAAAATGCTGAGATTGGTACTAATTTAGCCAAATTGGAATGATGATGTAAATGGGTCAGAAATGATGGTAAGGCTATAGACTTACCAAAAATTGTGAAAATATGAAAAATTGGGATGTTGATGGAAATGAGTCAGAAATTATGGTAAGTCTATAGACTTACCAAAAAATGTGAAAATATGAAAAATTGGGATGATGATGGAAATGGGTCAGAAATGATGATAAGGCTATAGACTTACCAAAGATTATCAAATTTGTACAAATTTAGCCAAATTGGGATGATGATGGAGATGGGTCAGAAATGATGGTGAGGCTATAGACTTACCAAAAATGGTGAAAATATAAAAAATTATGGTAAGTCTTACCAAAAATGATGAAAATATGAAAAATTGGGAGGATTATGGAAATTGGTCAGAAATTATGGTAAGGCTATATAGACTTACCAAAAATTTGGAAATTTGTACAAATTTAGCCAAATTGGGATGATGATGGAGATGGGTCAGAAATGATGGTAAGGCTATAGACTTACCAAAAATGCTGAGATTGGTACTAATTTAGCCAAATTAGAATGATGACGTAAATGGTTCAGAAATGATGGTAAGGCTATAGACTTACCAAAAATGCTGAGATTGGTACTAGTTTAGCCAAATTGGAATGATGATGTAAATGGGTCAGAAATGATGGTAAAGCTATAGACTTACCAAAAATGGTGAAAATATGAAAAATTGGGATGTTGATGGAAATGGGTCAGAAATGATGGTAAGGCTATAGACTTACCAAAAATGGTGAAAATATGAAAAATTGGGATGTTGATGGAAATGGGTCAGAAATGATGGTAAGTCTATAGACTTACCAAAAAATGTGAAAATATGAAAAATTGGGATGATTATGGAAATTGGTCAGAAATTATGGTAAGGCTATATAGACTTACCAAAAATTATGAAATTTGTACAAATTTAGACAAATTGGGATGATGATGGAGATGGGTCAGAAATGATGGTCAGGCTATAGACTTACCAAAAATTGGGATGATGGAAATGGGTCAGAAATTATGGTAAGACTATAGACTTATCAAAAATGCTGAGATTGGTACTAATTTAGCCAAATTGGAATGATGATGTAAATGGGTCAGAAATGATGGTAAGGCTATAGACTTACCAAAAATGGTGAAAATATGAAAAATTGGGATGATGATGGAAATGGGTCAGAAATGATGGTCAGGCTATAGACTTACCAAAAATGGTGAAAATATGAAAAATTGGGATGTTGATGGAAATGGGTCAGAAATGATGGTAAGACTATGTAGACTTACCAAAAATTAGGAAATTTGTACAAATTTAGCCAAATTGGGATGATGATGGAGATGGGTCAGAAATGATGGTAAGGCTATAGACTTACCAAAAATGGTGAAAATATGAAAAATGGGATGATGATGGAAATGGGTCAGAAATGATGGTAAGGCTATAGACTTACCAAAAATGCTGAGATTGGTACTAATTTAGCCAAATTGGAATGATGATGTAAATGGGTCAGAAATGATGGTAAGGCTATAGACTTACCAAAAATTGTGAAAATATAAAAAATTATGGTAAGTCTTACCATAAATGGTGAAAATATGAAAAATTGGGATGTTGATGGAAATGGGTCTGAAATGATGGTAAGGCTATAGACTTACCAAAAATTGTGAAAATATGAAAAATTGGGATGTTGATGGAAATGGGTCAGAAATGATGGCCAGGCTATAGACTTACCAAAAATGGTGAAAATATGAAAAATTGGGATGTTGATGGAAATGGGTCAGAAATGATGGTAAGGCTATAGACTTACCAAAAATGGTGAAAATATGAAAAATTGGGATGATGATGGAAATGGGTCAGAAATGATGGTAAGGCTATAGACTTACCAAAAATGGTGAAAATATGAAAAATTGGGATGTTGATGGAAATGGGTCAGAAATGATGGTAAGACTATATAGACTTACCAAAAATTAGGAAATTTGTACAAATTTAGCCAAATTGGGATGATGATGGAGATGGGTCAGAAATGATGGTAAGGCTATAGACTTACCAAAAATGCTGGAAAATATGAAAAATTGGGATGATGATGGAAATGGGTCAGAAATGATGTTGAGGCTATAGACTAAACAAAAATTGTGAAAATATGAAAAATGGGAGGATGATGGAAATAGGTCAGAATTGGGTCAGAAATGATGGTAAGACTATATAGACTTACCAAAAATGGTGAAATTTGTACAAATTTAGCCAAATTGGGATGATGATGGAAATGGGTCAGAAATGATGGTAAGGTTATAAAATGCTGAAACTATGAAAAATTGGGATGATGATGGAAATGGGTCAGAAATGATGGTAAGGCGATAGACTTACCAAAAATGGTGAAAATGTGAAAAATTGTGATGATGATGGAAATGGGTCAGAAATGATGTTGAGGCTATAGACTTACCAAAAAATGTGAAAATATGAAAAATTTGGATGATGATGGAAATGGGTCAGAAATGACGGTAAGGCTATAGACTTACCAAAAATGGTGAAATTTGTACAAATTTAGCCAAATTGGGATGATGATGGAGATGGGTCAGAAATGATGGTAAGGCTATAGACTTACCAAAAATGGTGAAACTATGAAAAATTGGGATGTTGATGGAAATGGGTCAGAAATGATGGTAAGGCGATAGACTTACCAAAAATTGTGAAAATATGAAAAATGGGAGGATGATGGAAATGGGTCAGAATTAGGTCAGAAATGATGGTAAGGCTATAGACCTACCAAAAATTGTGAAAATATGAAAATTGGGATGATGATGGAGATGGGTCAGAAATGATGGTAAGGCTATAGACTTACCAAAAATGCTGGAAAATATGAAAAATTGGGATGATGATGGAAATGGGTCAGAAATGATGTTGAGGCTATAGACTAAACAAAAATTGTGAAAATATGAAAAATGGGAGGATGATGGAAATAGGTCAGAATTGGGTCAGAAATGATGGTAAGGCTATAGACTTACCAAAAATGGTGAAATTTGTACAAATTTAGCCAAATTGGGATGATGATGGAAATGGGTCAGAAATGATGGTAAGGTTATAAAATGCTGAAACTATGAAAAATTGGGATGATGATGGAAATGGGTCAGAAATGATGGTAAGGCGATAGACTTACCAAAAATGGTGAAAATGTGAAAAATTGTGATGATGATGGAAATGGGTCAGAAATGATGTTGAGGCTATAGACTTACCAAAAAATGTGAAAATATGAAAAATTTGGATGATGATGGAAATGGGTCAGAAATGACGGTAAGGCTATAGACTTACCAAAAATGGTGAAATTTGTACAAATTTAGCCAAATTGGGATGATGATGGAGATGGGTCAGAAATGATGGTAAGGCTATAGACTTACCAAAAAATGTGAAAACATGAAAAATTGGGATGATGATGGAAATGGGTCAGAAATGATGGTAAGGCTATAGACTTACCAAAAATGGTGAAACTATGAAAAATTGGGATGTTGATGGAAATGGGTCAGAAATGATGGTAAGGCGATAGACTTACCAAAAATTGTGAAAATATGAAAAATGGGAGGATGATGGAAATGGGTCAGAATTAGGTCAGAAATGATGGTAAGGCTATAGACCTACCAAAAAATGTGAAAATATGAAAAATGGGATGATGATGGAAATGGGTCAGAAGTGATGGTAAGGCTATAGACTTACCAAAAATTGTGAAATTTGTACACATTTAGCCAAATTGGAATGATGATGGAAATGGGTCAGAAATGATGGTAAGGCTATAGACTTACCAAAAAATGTGAAAATATGAAAAATGGGATGATGATGAAAATGGGTCAGAAATGATGGTAAGGCTATAGACTTACCAAAAATTGTGAAAATATGAAAAATTGGCATGATGATGGAAATGGGTCAGAAATGATGGTGAGGCTATAGACTTACCAAAAATTGTGAAAATATGAAAAATGGAATGATGATGGAAATGGGTCAGAAATGATGGTGAGGCTATAGACTTACCGAAAATTGTGAAAATATGAAAAATTGGCATGATGATGGAAATGGGTCAGAAATGATGGTAAGGCTATAGACTTACCAAAAATGGTGAAAGTTGTACAAATTTAGCCAAATTGGGATGATGATGGAAATGGGTCAGAAATGATGGTAAGGTTATAAAATGCTGAAACTATGAAAAATTGGGATGATGATGGAAATGGGTCAGAAATGATGGTAAGGCTATAGACCTACCAAAAATGCTGGAAAATATGAAAAAATGGGAGGATGATGGAGATGGGTCAGAATTGGGTCAGAAATGATGGTAAGGCTATAGACCTACCAAAAATTGTGAAAATATGAAAAATTGGCATGATGATGGAAATGGGTCAGAAATGATGGTAAGGCTATAGACTTACCAAAAATGGTGAAATTTGTACAAATTTAGCCAAATTGGGATGATGATGGAGATGGGTCAGAAATGATGGTAAGGCTATAGACTTACCAAAAAATGTGAAAATATGAAAAATTGGGATGATGATGGAAATGGGTCAGAAATTATGGTAAGGCTATATAGACTTACCAAAAAATGTGAAAACATGAAAAATTGGGATGATGATGGAAATGGGTCAGAAATGACGGTAAGGCTATAGACTTACCAAAAAATGTGAAAATATGAAAAATTGGGATGATGATGGAAATGGGTCAGAAATGACGGTAAGGCTATAGACTTACCAAAAATGGTGAAATTTTTACAAATTTAGCCAAATTGGGATGATGATGGAGATGGGTCAGAAATGATGGTAAGGCTATAGACTTACCAAAAAATGTGAAAACATGAAAAATTGGGATGATGATGGAAATGGGTCAGAAATGATGGTAAGGCTATAGACTTACCAAAAATGGTGAAACTATGAAAAATTGGGATGTTGATGGAAATGGGTCAGAAATGATGGTAAGGCGATAGACTTACCAAAAATTGTGAAAATATGAAAAATGGGAGGATGATGGAAATGGGTCAGAATTAGGTCAGAAATGATGGTAAGGCTATAGACCTACCAAAAATTGTGAAAATATGAAAAATTGGCATGATGATGGAAATGGGTCAGAAATGATGGTAAGGCTATAGACTGACCAGAAAATATGAAAAATGGGATGATGATGGAAATGGGTCAGAAATGATAGTAAGGCTATAGACTTACCAAAAAATGTGAAAATATGAAAAATTGGGATGATGATGGAAATGGGTCAGAAATGGTGGTAAGGCTATAGACTTACCAAAAAATGTGAAAATATGAAAAATTGGGATGATGATGGAAATGGGTCAGAAATGATGGTAAGGCTATAGACTTACCAGAAAATGTGACCTGCAGTCCTTCGTTCCGTTTGTGCCACATGAAGATGTTGGATTAAAGGAAATCAGACTTCAGAGGAGATCAGGAATCAGCTGTAACTCCTGAACGAGGACAGAAACGACTTCATTTAGTTGTGAATGTTTTCTGTGTCTTCAGCTTCGCAGTCATTTCTTGCACGTGCTGCATAACAGTGAAGTAACGTTATTAAGATATTTGGTTTTTTAAATACAAATCTGTGGCTACTGCCGTTTTGACAACAGTTTCTTGGAGAGCGACTCCTGGTGTCCTCGTAGTGGACGTAGCGATCTCGTAGTGGGCGTAGCGATCTCGAAGTGGACGGGCTCACCAAAGCTTTTCTTTGCACAGAGTCACCCTGACAGGCTTCCAGACAAATCACTGATATTCTTCACACCAGGGAATAAATACATTCACACACCTTGGACTTGGACGGGGATCCACAGTCGGCTGTTCCAGGCCCTCGCGATCCCCCCCCTGCTGTCCTGATGACACACACCACAGGAAAATATAATGTAGATAGTGTGAGTGTCTTCGTCTCTCAGAGCTGTAGCTCAGTGGGTGAGCCCTCGTACCTGAGTGCAACACGTCGAGGGTTCAAGTCAAGAAGGGACTGGACTTTGGGCCTCGAGACTTTATAATTTTCATAGTGCAAAAAATATAAACGACAAAAGCGCCAGGAGAAGTGAGAGAAGAAGAAGACACGGTGGTGAAGTGGTTTAAGACTGTCATGCACGCTTTGGTGCTGGTGGACAGGTTGAGCCTCAAGTCTTCCTCATGGTGGTTCCTGATCACTAGAGTGCCTGAGAATGCAGATTGACGTCAATGGGGAGGGGTAGGGCAGGAGACGGTAGAACAGAACAGGAGAGGGTAGGACAAGACAGGAGAGGGTAAGATGGATGGAGACAGGGGAGGGAGATAGTAATTTTTTTTATAAACACAAATTCCAAAAGTTCTATTCGATGTGTTTCTATATCCATAGAAAGGTGTTTAAGGTTGTAACGGAGTTCAGATCGTGGACGTTATATGTCTCTTTCTGGAATTGTTTTATGAGACCATCCTGTTTAGCTCGGTGAGGAAGGACGCTGCTCCTGGTGCAGCAGGACGTGGGTTCTGTTCCACTTGAAGAACTTATGTCTCTTTATTGTTTGAGATAAGAGTGTGACTATAGAGCTGAACCCGTCCATGTGTCCCTGAGACAGACTGATGGCTCAGTGGACAGTAGTGATGTCACTAAACTTACACAACAAGCGAAGGGTTGATGGTTCGAACTTTACCATTTTCAAAGTGCAACCTGTAGAAAATAAAAGACAAAAGCGCCAGGAGAAGTGAACGAAGAAGAAGACACGGTGGTCGAGTGGTTTAAGAATGTCATCCACGCTTCGGTGCTGGTGGACAGGCAGAGGTTCGAGTCCTCCTCACGGTGGTTCCTGATCACCAGAAGACTCAGAGGGCTAGATGTGGGCGTGTGGGAAGCCAATGCGGGTGTGTGGGAAGCCAATGGGGGAGTGTGGGCAGCCAAAGGGGTACGGTAAAAGGACAGGACAGGAGAGGGTAGGATAGGAGAGGGGAGGCAAAAAAAAAAGTCAATGGAAATTTTTTTAAAAACACAAAAAAAGGGTTGTTAATAATCATATTTGCCAGCCCTTTTCCCCCTCCCTCTCTCCCTCCCTCTCTTTCCCTGTACTCCCCTACCCTACCTCACCTGGACCCACCCACCACAAACTCCTAACTCCATAATTGGCCAAAATATGAAAAATTGGGATGAAGATGGAAATGGGTCAGAAATGATGGTAAGGCCATACCCTATAGGTAGGGTTCGGGTTAGATTCAGTTCCTGGCCTGTTCAGTTCCTACATTTAGTTCCTGGTCTTCCAGACCAGGGCCAACCCAGTTCCTTCAGACCAGTAACTGAACCTAACCCTAACCCTAGCTTTAGGGACCCGGGATTACAGAAGGTGAACCTCAGTCTCCCACACCAAGGTCATTGGTCTTTGGTCATTTTTCTTCAACCACTAAGGACAAAGGCTGAAGTGTCCAGAGGGACACCTGTCTGATGTTTAGCTCAGTGAGAAGCACCGCTGTCATTGTCATAAAGTGTCAGTGGTTCAAGTTCTGGTCAGGGAGCACCCTGATTCCAAAAGTTCTATTTGATGTGTTTCTATATCCATAGATCGGTGAGACAGATGACACCATCCTGTTTAGCTCAGTGAGGAAGGACGCTGCTCTTTGATGCAGCAGGACGTGGGTTCAATTCCACTTGACGAATTTATGTCTCTTTATTGTTTGAGATAAGAGTGTGACTATCAAGCGAAGGGTTGATGGTTCGAACTTTACCATTTTCAAAGTGCAACCTGTCGAAAATAAAAGACAAAAGCGCCAGGAGAAGTGAGCAAAGAAGAAGACACGGTGGTCAAGTGGTTTAAGACTGTCCTCCACACTTCGGTCCTGGTGGACGGGCGGTGGTTCGAGTCCACCTCACGGTGGTTCTTGATCACCAGAAGACTCAGAGATGCGGGAAGCCAATGGGAGCGTTTGAGAAGCCAATGGGAGCGTGTGAGAAACCAATGGGAGCGTGTGAGAAACCAATGGGAGCGTGCGAGGAGCCAATGGGAGTGTGCGAGAAGCCAATGGGAGCGTGCGAGGAGCCAATGGGAGTGTGTGGGAGGAGCCAATGGGAGCGTGCGAGAAACCAATGGGAGTGTGTGAGGAGCCAATGGGAGCGTGCGAGGAGCCAATGGGAGTGTGTGGGAGGAGCCAATGGGTGTGGAGGGAAAAGGGGGGTAAGTAGGAGGGGGAAAAAAAAAAATGACAAAGGTGCTTTTTTTTTTTTTTTAATTTATACAATAAGGGATTTGGTTTTGCCAGCCCTTTTTCCCCTCCCTCTCTCTCTCCCTCTCTCTCTCCCTCTCTCTTCCCCAGACCCATCCACTCTGACCAACCATCCGAACCTGACCGACCATTCCAATTCCTGCTATCCAACAGCCCCCACTTAGGGAAGTGTCCTGGTACTGGAGGGATTCGAACCTCCGTCTGTCTGAGTCCTCCGAAGCGAGGAACCCAGAACAAACCGCTATGCCACAAGCACCTGGATACAGAGAACACTTCTCCTGGCGTATTTAAGTCTTCGATTTTAGTTTTGACCATCAAAATTTGGCACATCAAAGACTTGAACACCCTGCTAGCTAACACCCCACACTTGGGGAAATGTCCTGGTACTGGAGGAATCGAACCTCCGTCTGTCTGAGTCCTCCGAAGCGAGGACCCCAGAACAAACCGCTATGCCACAAGCACCTGGATACAGAGAACACTTCTCCTGGCGTATTTAAGTCTTCGATTTTAGTTTTGACCATCAAAATTTGGCACATCAAAGACTTGAACACCCTGCTAGCTAACACCCCACACTTGGGGAAATGTCCTGGTACTGGAGGAATCGAACCTCCGTCTGTCTGTCTGAGTCCTCCAAAGCAAGGAACCCAGAACAAACCACTGTGCCACAAGCACCTGGATACACAGAACACTTCTCCTGGCGTATTTAACTCTTCGATTTTAGTTTTGACCATCAAAATTTGGCACATCAAAGACTTGAACCGTGACCTCTCAAACACGAAGCGCCATCCTGACTGTGTGAGCTACACATCCTCACACACTGCTGCTCTTCAGTACAGCTTTTCATGCTTTGAGTGGAGAACAGCAAAGCAGAATATTTCTGCACCAACCTTTAATTGCAGAGGGACAGAGTGATAGTAAGGCTATCGACTTACCAAAAATGATGAAATTAGTACAAATTGGAATGATGATGGAAATGGGTCAGAAATGATGGTAAGGCTATCGCCTTACCAAAAAATGTTAAATTTGTACAAATTGGGATGATGGTGGAAATGAGTCAGAAATGCTGAAATTTGTAGGGTAGGTAAGTAGGAGGAAGCGAGAGAAGTGAGAGGAGAGGAGAGAAAAAAGAAGCCAACACTGCTTATTTCTGCACCAACCTTTAAATGCAGAGTGACAGAGTGATGGTAAGGCTATAGACTTACCAAAAATGGTGAAAATGTGTAGGATAGGTAACTAGGAGGAAGCAAGAGAAGTGAGAGGGGGGAAAAAAATAAATAAATAAAAAAAAGACAACACTGCTTTTTCCCTCCCTGCCTCTACCCTTCCCTACCTCACCTGGACCCACCCACAACTAACTCCTACCCTGACCGACCACCCCAATATCTGCTATCTAACACCCCCCAATACCACCCCTTTTCCCCCTCCCTCTCTCTCCCTACCCTAACCCACCCCACCTGGACCCATCCACCCTGCCCAAACATCCCAATCCCTGCTATCCAACACCCCCCACTTGGGGAAGTGTCTTGGTACTGGAGAATTCGAACCTCCATCTATCTGAGTCCTCCGCAGTGAGGAACCCAGACCAAACCGCTGTGCCACAAGTACCTGGATACACAGAACACTTCTCCTGGCGTATTTAAGTCTTCGGTTATAGTTTTGACCATCAAAATTTGGCGCATTGAAGACTTGAACACCCTGATATCCAACACCCCCCACTTGGGGAAGTGGCCTGGTACTGGAGGAATTGAACCTCCGTCTGTCTGAGTCCTCCACAGTGAGGAACCCAGACCAAACCGCTATGCCACAAGTACCTGGATACACAGAACACTTCTCCTGGCGTATTTAAGTCTTCGGTTATAGTTTTGACCATCAAAATTTGGCGCATTGAAGACTTGAACACCCTGATATCCAACACCCCCCACTTGGGGAAGTGGCCTGGTACTGGAGGAATTGAACCTCCGTCTGTCTGAGTCCTCCACAGTGAGGAACCCAGACCAAACCGCTACACCACAAGTACTAAACGCCATCCTGACTGTGTGAGCTACACATCCTCACACACTGCTGCTCTTCATTACAGCTTTTCATGTTTTGAGTGGAGAACAGCAAAGCAGAATATTTCTGCACCAACCTTTAAATGCAGAGGGACAGAGTGATGGTAAGGCTATAGACTTACCAAAAATCGTGAAATTTGTACAACTTGGGATGATGGTGGAAATGGGTCAGAAATGCTGAAATTTGTCGAGTAGGTAAGTAGGAGGAAGCGAGAGAAGTGAGAGAAGAGGAGAGGAGAGGAAAAAAAAAAAAGCCAACACTGCTTTTTCCCTCTGCCCTACCTCACATGGACCCATCCACCACTAACTCCTAACCTGCCTGACCATCCCTATCCCTGCTATCCAACACACCCCAATACCACCCCCTTTTCCCCTCCCTCTCTCTACCTAACCCACCCCACCTGGACCCATCCACCCTGCCCAACCATACCAATTCCTCCTATCCAACACCCAGACCCAGACCAAACCACTGCACCACAAGCAGCTGGATACACAGAACACTTCTCCTGGCGTATTTAAGTCTTCGATTTTAGTTTTGACCATCAAAATTTGGCACATCAAAGACTTGAACACCCTGCTATCTAACACCACCCACTTGGGGAAGTGTCCTGGTACTGGAGGAATTGAACCTCCATCTGTCTGAGTCCTCCACAGTGAGGAACCCAGACCAAACCACCACACCATCCTGACTGTGTGAGCTACACATCCTCACACACTGCTGCTCTTCATTACAGCTTTTCATGCTTTGAGTGGAGAACAGCAAAGCAGAATATTTCTGCAATATTTCTCCATGTCTGAAATCGTTGCACCTCGACATTTGTTTTTGCTTTATTCTCCGTTGCCACATGTATTCATCATTACATCAAAGTATTTTTCCAGATCACTTTTTCATGCGTCAAGTAGTTTATTTTTTCCCCCCATACATTTAAGTCACAGTGAAATTATGATAAATAAATAAGAATAAATAAATGTACGATTAGATACATTTATATAAGTGAATGAAAACATCATGAAACGTGGAGAGAAATATTGAAATAATAGAGGTTTAAAATCAGAATAAAAACACTTTAAAAAGGGTCAAATCTGGTCAATTTGGTTATATTTACAATTCATTACTGTCAAGTACAACAAGTACACACAATGAAGCACTTTGACCAGTTTGAGGATCTGTTTTAAATTAATTCCAGACTTTATTTGAGCCTCAGAATAACTTCTGGACAGGATGAAGGTGAAAGAGTGTTTAAGGTGCGTTTGTTTTCCTCACTGTGTCCGCAGGAGTGGGCGGGGTAGAGACCTTCTGACACATATACACACACAATCACACCCAAAACAAACGCATCTGATCCAAGAATGAAGTTAATATGAATGTTGTGGTGTTTACAGAGTGAAACCTGGAGTTTGAGGAGGTTTCTGGACGTTGGGAGTTTGTAGTTTGGTGGAGTTAAAACAGTCACATGTTTGGTTTTATAAATATATATATTTAAGGAACTATTGCAGGGTACGACTAAGATATTGTATATATGTATATATTTAAGATGTTGCTTTTTTTTTCTTTAATTATATCTGAATGTTTGGTGAATTAATGTCTCAAACACCCCCTGATGTTTTGGTTCAGCCCGTCCTGTCCTGATTGGACCAATTAGTGGGTTTGATTTAATCACCTGCAGACGCAGAGGTTACTCTCTCACGTCCTCTTCCTCTTCTGGTGACGGTTGACACTCTTCATCACGGTGAAGAGCAGAAGATTCACTACAAAGCGCAAACTGGTGACAATCTGGACAGTTGTAATTCCCATATCTGTCCACAAGACGGCGTAAAGAACAGAAGGAAGTCCATTGAGAATAAGAGTATGCCCTCTGGTGGTCAAAAGTAGTAACTACTCCCACATTGTAAACCGAGAATAAACAGATTACAATCAAACTTCCTGGATTAAATTTACAGTCAGCTTCATGGAGATGATCCAGTAAAGATTTTAGATCAACTTTCCATCAATATTTTACAGATGATGTCGTCGTCACATGACAGCTCTCAGCATTCTGTGGTTTTGTTACAAAGGGAGCTCAGTGGTTCAAGTCCTGGTCAACCGCTGACCAACTTGTATATTTACAGTGTAATAGTGTGTGCCCATGGATTGTTGTGTCGAAGCGAGTGTGACCTCTGACCCCGGAGTGTGACACAGCAAGATTTCAAGACATGGAGAGATAAGCAGGGAGAGAGCGGGGGAAGAAATAGGAAAACAATAGAGGACACAATGTGTGATGTCCAGCCCTTCCCCCAGAGGAGGTGGAGAAGGAGGGGGCTGAAAAGAGACTCTTTCGTCAACCACATTTATTCAACTTGAAGGTAAAACACTGCGGATCCCTCAACTCCAGATTAAAAACCAGGCCCTGACCATCTTTGGATTGTTAACAATTTTCACTGAGAAAACAGATCCAGCAGAAGCTGAGGCCTCCAACCGTCTGCAGCTCTCCCCCGCTTTGTGTTTCTACCCCCGCTCACACAACCAACCAACAAGTTCCCCCCTCCCCCATTACTGACCTTATCAGGACATTCAAATTGCAAACTGGGAAAAACAAACAAAACTGCTGCATTCCAAATTCTCTGTTGCCTCTCCAACACTAACTGATCCGGTCTGGAGTACGTCGTGCCCCCCCCCCCCCCCACATGCCGAGTTATCAACAAAACAAACACACTTGGATGGTTTAACGAGTCCAAACTCCACATTCAGCCGGGTTAAAGCGTCACTAATTCGACCCAGTGATGGGGATGGACTCCTTCAGCAGGATGTAGTCGGTGATGCAGGACGGCATGTACGACATCGGCAGCCAGAAGAACTTGGCGTCCCAGCCCGGAGAGTAGCGCGTGCGCGGCCGGACGGCGGCCACGGCGTGCTCCATGCAGCGGACCACCTTCATCAGGTCCCCGTCGGATATCTTGGCCACTTTGCCGGATATCATTGCCAGAGCTAGCACCAGCGAGGAGACAGGCAGAGGACATATGAGAACTGTTAGTTTCCTCAAATCTAAAAACATTCCTTCTTTACATTTGAGCGGAAAAAACTTCAACCAACACAGCTAATACCGCTTTCTACCACCAGGTGGTGTTGCGAGTGACTCAAGACGAACATCTTGTCGCTTTTGGTGACTGGATCTTCAGAGTCATCTCGAGTCACTCGCACCACCATCTGGTGGTACAAAGCGGTATTGCAAGTTATTCCAGATGAATCTGAACATCTTAAAATAGCAGAAAACTCAGAACCGTGACGGATAAAAGTGCTGCGGTGCAAAGCTGAAGGAGAGAGAAGAGGTGCCTACGAACCCTTGGGCAGGAATTCGGGTCCGTACTCGTCCTTGACCTGCTGCGGCAGTCGGTCCCACAGCATCCGGGTGCTCCTGCTCAGGATGTCCACGTTGGTCACGTTGGTTTTGAAGAAGCCCGGCTCGATGCAGAGCACCTTCACTCCGAACTGCGCCATGTTTAACCTGAGCGGGAGATTCGGTCCAGTCAGCGTTTGGGCACCAAACTTGAAAAGTAGAAAAAAATAAAATGCCAGCGAGGCGTCACCTCAGGCAGTCGTTGAAGCCCTCCACGCCGTATTTGGAGACGGTGTAGGGACCGCCGGTGGGGCTGATCCTCCCGAACACGCTGGCCACGTTCACCACCCTCCCCTTGGCCTTCTTGATGAGCGGCAGGACGCTGAGCGTGACGGCGATCACGCCGTTCAGGTTGACGTCCAGCATGCCTTTGTAGTCCTTGATGGTCAGCCAATCACACGGCGCAGAGGGAACGGACACGCCGGCGTTGTTCACCACGGCCCAGAGACCTGAGGAGGGGGAGGGGCAAGTCATCGCGTGACTCAAATAAATTCCTTCTTAATCAGATGAGCGAGCCAGCGCATGCTGGATTATGTGCGGGGGAAACATCAGCCTCTGTGTGGTAAGAGTCAGCGGTGAGATCAGGCCTCACCTCATCCTGAAGTTCTACCTGCTGGAGCTCGAATAAATACAAACCTGTTAAAACACGGCTAAAGTCACGAGGCTAAAGTCACGAGGCTAAAGTCACGAGGCTAAAGTCACGAGGCCAAAAGTAGTGAAGGTAGAGTTCTACTAAGGAACGTCATTTCTAAACAAAACTAAGTCAAGCAGCTGAAAGTGTTCAAAGTATCTCAGAAGTGGTTCCTGATCCAGTTTAAAAATGGATAAACGGCTGGAACCACTGCTTTATCATAATCTGGATTAGAGGAGGAAGATGCTCTATAACCTGATGTTAGAGGAGGACAATGCTCGATAATCTGATGTTAGAGGAGGAAGATGCTCTATAACCTGATGTTAGAGGAGGACGATGCTCGATAATCCGATGTTAGAGGAAGATGCTCTATAACCTGATGTTAGAGGAGGACGGTGCTCTATAACCTGATGTTAGAGGAAGATGCTCTATAACCTGATGTTAGAGGAGGACGGTGCTCTATAACCTGATGTTAGAGGAGGAAGATGCTCTATAATCTGATGTTGGAGGAGGAAGATGCTCTATAATCTGATGTTAGAGGAGGAAGATGCTCGATAACGTGATGTTAGAGGAAGATGCTCTATAACCTGATGTTAGAGGAGGACGGTGCTCTATAACCTGATGTTAGAGGAGGAAGATGCTCTATAATCTGATGTTAGAGGAGGACAATGCTCGATAATCTGCTGTTAGAGGAGGAAGATGCTCTATAACCTGATGTTAGAGGAGGGAGATGCTCGATAATCTGATGTTAGAGGAGGAAGATGCTCTATAACCTGATGTTAGAGGAGGAAGATGCTCTATAATCTGATGTTAGAGGAGGACGATGCTCGATAATCTGATGTTATTGGAGGACGATGCTCGATAATCTGCTGTTAGAGGAGGAAGATGCTCTATAACCTGATGTTAGAGGAGGGAGATGCTCGATAATCTGATGTTAGAGGAGGAAGATGCTCTATAACCTGATGTTAGAGGAGGAAGATGCTAGATAATCTGATGTTAGAGGAGGACGATGCTCAGTAATCTGATGTTAGAGGAGGGAGATGCTAGATAATCTGATGTTAGAGGAGGACGATGCTCAGTAATCTGATGTTAGAGGAGGGAGATGCTCGATAATCTGATGTTAGAGGAGGAAGATGCTCTATAACCTGATGTTAGAGGAGGAAGATGCTAGATAATCTGATGTTAGAGGAGGACGATGCTCAGTAATCTGATGTTAGAGGAGGGAGATGCTAGATAATCTGATGTTAGAGGAGGACGATGCTCAGTAATCTGATGTTAGAGGAGGGAGATGCTCGATAATCTGATGTTAGAGGAGGAAGATGCTCTATAACCTGATGTTAGAGGAGGGAGATGCTCGATAATCTGATGTTAGAGGAAGAAGATGCTCGATAATCCTTGTTTGTTTCTTAGTAGTTTTATCCACTTTGACGACAATAACCTCTGTCCGTTCTTCCGAGTCGACACATCTCAGAGCGACAGCAGCTCCCTGCACCCAGAATAAAAAAAAAAACCAACCTCGCTCTCCCACTTTGTCCTTGATCATGGCGGCCACTCGGTCCACGCTGTCCTCGGACGCGACGTCCAGGTGAGTGGTGGTCAGGCTCCCGGAGCAGGCCTTCCTCAGCTCCTCCTCGCCCTTCTCGCTGTAGCAGCCGGCGATCACCCGGAAGCCCTCCTTGTCCAGGTGGCGAGCCAGCAGGTTGCCGAAGCCGCTGTCGCAGCCCGTGATGTAGACGTACTTGCGGTCCTTGTCGGAGACGCGGGGAAGCTCGCGGATCCAGCGGTACACATAGTACAGGACCGCCAGGCAAAGCAAGTAGACAAACATGGCTGCAACTACGCAGGGCAGAGGAACAACAACACATCTTCAGCTTGGTATTAGTGGACAAGATTCTACTTGGAAAAAAAACACATTTTATCAACAAGTCTTTAATCTCTGTTGGAAAAGCTCCCATGCAATATAAGTACAAGCAATAATATCTACGTTTGCATGTGAAAAATGAATATTCTCATGAAGATTTAAATAGATAAACATATTTCTAAGTACGTTTTCACTTAAACTATGTGATGGAGCGGCTCCATCAGCAACGGGGCAACGACACACGCACGCGCACGCACTCAGCGCCCCTGCTGTCACGCAGGCAGCGGAGATCCTCGGTCAGTAAGAGCGCAGTGGCACCCGAACGCGCGCGCACACACACGCACCCGAACGCGCGCGCACACACACACCCTGCGTAGCCCACTGCACACACCGATACACGCCACACTCATCCCCTCCGTATTGTTCATGACATCATTCATCCTTCGCTCCCCACCCGTCAGCAGTGATCCAGGGGTTGCACACCTGGACTGCCTATGTTTTACCCGTGCAAACATCCAAACATCCTCACGCGCACACAACACTGACCGGTGACGTGACGCCGCGGAGCTGGTGACCGACAAGACGCGGTGGAGTTAACCCCGGGTTTATAACAAAGCCTGAGCGCGACTTTAGGGTCATGTGATCATTTGGTGTTTTGTTTAATTACTCATTTTTGGTTATAAGGGATTATTTCGTGACTTTATTTGGAAAATGTCTTGTTCATTTTATTAGAAAAAGGAAGTGAATATTATTTGTTTTATGAAATAAGGATTGGTGAATCTAACTCCCCCCCCCCCCCCCCCCGGGAGGGGGGGCGGAGCAGGATAAAAGCAGTGGGCCAAGCTGCAGAAGGGAGTCATTCCCTGAAGTTGCACAGTGGAGCAACACGACTCACACTAGAACTTCTTTCCAAACCCACCAGCTGAATGAAGAGCTGGGATCAGGTTCGGTTTTTCCGGCACTATTGGGACAATAAAAGGAAAGTCGACTCGCCATTTGCAGTTGTTGTGGTTGTTCTTTGAACGTGGAGCGAACCCCGCCACAAACTAATAATAAAGATGTAAAAACCTCTAAAAAGTCTAACTTATCTAATAATAAAAAAGAAATAAAAAAAATGCAAAGCGGTATTTGTTTATATTTCTAACTGCGAACTTTGCTCTTGGGGTCAAATTCCTGTGCACCCTGCTGCGTGGAACAATACTGTTCTGGGGGGATTAAACAAAGAGTCCAAAGAGAAAAGTTGCTTTTCCTCCCCGAGACAGAGAAAAACAACTAATGTGGGACTAAGTGTTTGTTAAACGAAAGGCTAGAAACACACCATGTCTTCATTTAATCCCACAGAGTCACCAGACGCTTCAACAGGCGGTTTAAGTTACTTGGACGTCCTGTAACGAGTTTGGTTATTTCAGCAATCTGGCGCGTGTTGCGTTCGAAGCACGAGGAGAACCGTTCTTTTCCGTTTAAAGAGTCGGTGGTTCCGAAACGCGGCGACAGTTAATCAACTGTTAAACTATATTTACAGATAGATCTTACCCGGGGAGAGAAGAGAAGAGGCGCACAAAGCCAGTCCGCCGCTCCGTCTGCACTTCAATCATGCGCAACAGAGACCGAAGGAACAAAGTCCGACGGCCCCTGAAGGCAACACGCCAGCTTCCTCTTGATACTGCAGGAAAACAAACAGGGTCGACGTAGCCTCAGGGGGAATTGTTTGGGAGGGGGAGGGGGGGGGGCAATTATACTTAATAATCCTTCCAAATGTGTCAAAAATACTTTGAAATCCAATCCTTCAAATCAATAATGCTGAAAAAAATGTGTCGTGGACGAGTTGTCCTTGCAACCTCACACATACACACGTTATTACTTAGTTTTCTAAGTAATTCCTCACGTTACCTCTTGTTACTTTTTAAAAACATGATGCTATTTACTTTAGTTGCTTTTTCAGTTCAGACCAGTGGTGCAGGTTGTCACCAGTGCCTCGGGCTTCTTTGCAGGATAGTTGTGAGTTTCTTTGGGATGCTGTTCTTCCTCAGACAGCCTCATTCTATTGGCTCCACAGATTCCCTCACAGAAAACTCAATCCAATCAAACTGGATTTTGATAAACCGGATTTCAGTCAGCTGAATTAAAAGTCTTTTTGTCACCTTTTACTGAGTCATATCAAAGTAATGTCTGTACTTTGGAGTATTAACCGCTGCAGGTCCTGCTCTCTCCTGACCTCCATGTTGTCTCCTGTTGATCGAGAAGCTGTGGCCGTTTCTCAGTTCCACTTGGAGGTACTTTCTCTGAAGTATAAGGACTTTGGGAATTTCTTGCCAAATGCATTATGGGTAATTTGGCTCCCCAAGTCTTGATGCATCTTTGATGGAGTGAGTACTCATCTGTGTATTTCATGTGTACTCTGAATTGGGTTGGTACTTGGTCGCTGACTGTCGACGTTTCATAAGAAAACATTAACGTTTGGACAAAGTGTTAGTAACGCCTGCCTACGGGAAAGTAATGGTAATCTAATTACTATCTTTGCAAATGTAATCCCTTACTTTACTAGTTATTTGGGAAACATTTTTACAAATCATTAAACAAAATGACATTACCATAAGTCCAAAAATCCTTCCTTCCTTCCAGTTTGAAATACTCATTAACAGAGATGCTTTACTACTGGGAACAAAGTCTGAAACACATGAAGATAAATTGAATACAACTGAAGTCTACGGAGAAACACAGAGTGGAAATTTAGAAACAAACATGAAAAATAGTATTTAAAAACATACAAAACAATGAAGAACTATGGAGAGAAAAAAACAAATAAATAAATAAATTTCACAAGCTGGTGAAGAAACAAGTCTAATAAAAGGGCCGGTGAGGAAACAAGCAGCGCTGAAGTTCAGAGATGAAGACGTGATTTACCTGAGGTCATATTTTCACCACAAGATTGTTCTGGAGTCCCAACATGACAGAAAGAAACGCAGTATGGAAGATTAAAAAATATAAAATAAAAAATACAATTAAGAAATCTGAAAAAAACACCAATCAATAAAAATTCATAGATATAAAAATTTGAATCAAAAATTACAAAATAGCTTTAATAAGATATCCCTTTATTCATCTCGCATGTGGAGAAATTTGCAGTGGTACAGCAGGATAGTACAGAGAAAGAAGCACACATAGCAGGAACTAAAAAAAAGCAGATAAAAATACAATATAATAGAAACAATATGCACACGGGGCCTACAAGTGTGGACATGTACAGAATATGGGGGTGGATGTATTTTACATAGTAAATACGTTCTTATAGATTATTATAGTTATAGCACCACTTATTGCCCAGTTGGAGTGGAGTGATATTGTCCGGTGGTGGTGTGCAGTGGTCTACTGGGAGCAGGCTTGGTTGAAGAGTCTGACTGCAGCAGGGAGGAAGGACCGGCGGAGTCTCTCCTTCAGACACCGCGGGTGGAGAAGCCTGTCACTGACGGAGCTGCCCAGTGATGTGACGGTACCATGTAGGGGGTGGGAGACGGTCTCCATCAGGGATGAAAGCTTCCTCAACATCCTCCTGTCTCCCACCACCTCCACAGGGTCCAGGGGGCAGCCCAGGACAGAGCTGGCCTTCCTCGCCAGTTTGTTCAGTTTGTTCCTGTCTGCAGCCGGAGTGCTGCTGCTCCAGCTGACCACTCCATAGAAGATGGCTGATGCCACCACGGAGTCATAAAAGGTCCTCAGGAGCGCTCCCTGCACTCCAAAGGACCTGAGTCTCCATAGCAGATGGAGTCTGCTCTGGCCCTTCTTGTAGAGAGCTTGTGTGTTGTCAGACCAGTCCAGTTTATTGTTCAGGTGAACACCCAGGTACTTAGAAGAGTCCACTATCTCTTATAAGTTTTAGTATTAGAAAAACAGAAACAAATAAAACAAATAAAAAGAGAGAAGTTAAATGTAAGAAATATGAATAGAAAAAGATGCAACAACATAATAAATTATACAAAAAGTTAAAATGAAATATGAAAAACAAATGAACATAATAAAAAAGTCGAAAATTAAAAAAGCAATAAAAGAACAGAAAAGGCAAAACACACATTTTTTGAAAAATGTTCCATTTTCAAATGAAAATTTTGAAATTGAACAGAAATGTTATCAAAACACTCACAACAATCGACATTAAAATCATAAATAGGATGAGACGGAGAGGACACTTGGAACAAGGCAGCACACAGGAAACAAAGCAGAGGAACTAAGTAAAGATAAAGAGATCATGTGATGAACTTCACACACTCAACCACTAGATGGCAGCAGGACTGTGGGCAAAAGGCGGAAGGCTCTGCCTCAGCTCACAATATATCGCAGCATCAATTCACATTTGACCTTTTCTCTTTAAGACTGAGCAGTTTTTGCATTTCCCCCCTATTGAGGCCTTCAGACGTTGCAGGGTACAGGATGAGCTCCTGGACCGAGATCACGATGGAAACACCAGAAACAAACATCCCAAATATGAAGAATAAACTGACATGACATCCTGGAATGAAACAAGAACATTATTTCAATTTGTTGTGATTCCAAACGTTTGTTGTTCTCTATTTCATATGTTTCATAAAGGTTCGTAAAGATCGGAAACAACAATGGAAGCTGAGAATGACATTAAAATTTGAACCGAAGGTTTATGACCTCATGAGTACACACACACACACACACACACACACACACACACACACACACACACACACACACACACACACACACACACACACACACACACACACACACACACACACACACACACACACACACACACACACACACACACACACACACACACACACACACACACACACACACACACACACACACACACACACACACACACACACAGTTAACCTTCAACCTTTACAGACACATCGTTGTCCCAAAAACTAACAAAAGTCAACAGCGGTGTTAGACACTCACCAAGGAGCCAAAATGTAGGAGAGGCCACAGGGTATTGTCAAACAACCGAGGAAAACCACAAAGGAACAGGGAATAACTACAAACAGACACAAAAACCACATAAATGGAAACATAGAGAAACAAAGTCGACACCAAACATGTAACAATACCAACACAGAGACTAAAATATTCCTCTAAACCACCACAAAAAGACACAAAGAACATAGAATACCAACAGGGGGAAGAAATGCAGCTAGAAAAATATATAAGACAATCACAAAGTCATGCTCCGCTACAAAGATGAGAAACTAAAACAAATGATGGAAAAGTATCACTAAGAGATACGAAAGCCGGGGTGATCCGACTCCCTGCCTCCGTGGGAGAACCACTGCCACAGTTACCAAAGTCCCAAAATGTGTTACAAAGATGGACAACGTGTTACAAAGATGGACAAAGTGTTACAAAAATCCCAAAAAGTGTTACAAAGATGGACAAAGTGTTACAAAAGTACCACAAAGTGTTACAAAAGTACTACAAAACAATTTGATACAAGATGCAAAAGTAGTAAAAGTGATGAAAAAGTACCAGAAAGTGTTATAAAAAGATGCAAACGCCCCCAAAACCCAGCAAAATTATATAAAGAATCACAAAGTGTTATCAAAGGACCAAAAAGTGATACAAAGTATTTTAAAAGTATTAGCTTGATAGAAAAAGTACCTAAATTGCAGGAATGAAGAGGAAAAGACGCGACAAGGCGACACAGAGACGCGACGTGAAAAATGAAACGGCCACAAAACAAAGAGGTTGAATCAACGTGACCTCCAGGAGCCTCCGACTGGAATTCATTGATTGAAAGTCATAAAAACAAGCGGCGGCTCCGTCCTCTCGGTCGTTCACCTTCATGTTCAAGAACTTTCAGGGAATCACATCCAGCGAACGACACAGAGAAACGCCAGACGAATTCCACAAGTTAAACACAATAAAGACAAAACTGTTGGTATCATTTATAAAACCAGCGACTTTGTGAAGAAGAAATGTTTGTGCTTATTGTATTTCTCACTTATTATGCCATATAGTGTTGAGGTTTGGGGAAATACATATAGACCCTCATTAAACTCCAGAAAAGGCTTATCAGAATAATAAATAAAGCTTCCTATCTTGAAAACACTAATAAACTATTCATAGACTCTTGCACCTTAAAATTCATAGATATTGTAAACTTAAAAACATTTGAAACACTTTCGAGTGAAAAATAAAAGTCTTCCCACAGCTATTCAAATATTGTTAAATTAAGAGAAAACAACTATAATTTAGGAGGATTGTGTGCATTTGAAAGAGGTAGTTAAATATAGATGTGTTTCCTTTCTGGGAGTCATTTTATGGAACGGACTTAAAATTGTGTAAATCTTTGTTGTGCTTCATAAAAACATTAAAAGGTAAAATGATGAATGGTTATAGTGAAAAATATGTTACTTTTGCTTTGTTTTTCTCTTGTATTACTTTTGTTATGTTCTGTATGTATGTATGTTTTTTTCCTGTCTCTTCTGTGATGGTTAGTGTGTTTTATCTTGGCGTTCTGGGGAACTTTAAAGTCGCCTTGACCCATTTCAGCTACATTTTCATTAACCTGCACTGTCCCATCCAAATGAACAAATAAATGAAACGAAAAACAAGAGAGGGACCACAAATTCAAATCATCACCGCAGTGACACAAAACGTCCAGAAACAAGCCCCGCCTCCTCAGCATGCCCCGCTCAGCGGGAACGACGCGCCGCCGTCCAGGCGATACCTCATTGCTTCCTGCAGATATTTTGGATTTGCCTTTTGTATCAGAGTATTTCTGGCCTGCCTTGTCGGTGCCAGGTGAGTTGCAACACATCAGTCAGTCTGGAGGAAACCTTGAGAGGCGTTCAGAGGATCATTGTTTGTTCAGGAGAGTTCAGTGACCTGGTCAGCAGGAGGAACCGACAGGACAATTACCTCCCGGCAAAACATCACGAGAGCGCCGGATAACAGCAGGTGAACTCCCGTCGAGGCCACACAGAGATTCCCCGTCCCGTCGAGGCCACACAGAGATTCCTACAGCCCGGACCGCCGCTCGCCGCCGCCACGACCACAGCCGAGCCTCTGCTGGCGGCTTCCTAAAAGTCCACACGAAACTCAACCTGACCATCACCATGCCGACGGGCTCGGTGAAGCTGCAGAGCATCAAGAAGCTGGGGCAGGACAACCACAGCTACGACGTGTCGGACGACGGTGCGTCCTTCCTCTCGAGCACACAGCCCGTCACTGTCACCTGCCAAATGTTTAAAACCTTCTTTCCCGTTCTGTTGCAGAACCGGCCGGCTCCTACATGTGAGTGTCACTTCCCTCTGACTCCTGACCGATTGTAGATAAACCTTTTAATTTGAGAGAAAGCTGCAGACATTTACTGCCAAAACACTAAAAGTCTTGTGGAAAACAACTGATTTACTTGACGCGTCGAGAGGTGTAAAGATTAACAAGCATCACCCAGTAGCAGATACAGTGTTTGTCTTTTCCTCCTTACAGGACGATGACAAACTCCAAGAAAGGCAACAAGTGAGTACCAAAAGACAAGCCAACAGTTTAACATCTCATCAGGGCAAATCCGTCAAATGACCAAAACATTTTTAGATAAAAAACACAAGCAAGGAGGGTTTTTTTTTTGTTGCAAAACGCCAGCAGCTCTAAAAGCACCGTGATGTCTTGAGACTTCATGGACCATCTCTGTTTGTCAAGCAGCACTCAGGAGGACGCGGGGAAGCCAGCCATCAGAGTCGGCTTCTTCCAGTTGGTAAACGCTCCCTCCCATATTCGCCAGTTGTCCTCTGCAGGAGCGTTTTCCTGATGCCGACGCCGGCGTGTGCTTTGTCGACCCAGTTCCGCTTCTCCACGTGCAAAGACATCGCCATGATGGTGGTGGGCAGCTGCTGCGCGGTGCTGCACGGCTCGGCTCAGCCGCTCATGCTGCTGGTGTTCGGCATGCTCACCGACACCTTCATCGAGTACGACGTGGAGCTGAACGAGCTCATGGACGAGCGCAAGGAGTGCTTCAACAACACCATCGTGTGGAAGAGGAACTACACCGGGGCCTTCGACCCCACGGCGCCCCCCCAGTCGGGCTGGGGCCTCATCAACAACTCAACATGGGAGATGCTCACCCCTCTTAAGGTCATGAGATGTGGGTAAGTGGCTCTAACGTCCTGTAGCCAACGGCGAACATCGGGTACGACCCCATTTTAATAGTTCAACTCGTGTGGTGGTGTAGTCTGCATTCTGATTCAATCGTGTGTGTGTGTGTGTGTGTGTGTGTTCAGGATTCTTGACATCGAACATGAAATGACCTTGTTTGCCTTCTACTACGTTGGAATCGGCGTGGCGGTGTTCCTGCTGGGATATCTCCAGGTCAGTCTCCATTCACCTTGTTCCAGCGCTCTACGACCCTGATGACCGAACTTGACCTACTGACCTCTTTATTCATTCAATTAATCTGAGCCATAAAACTTGTTTAACCTCAGCATTTTATTTCTAATAGTTAAATTTTTGTCATTTTTAGCAGTTACACATCTTTTTCCAGTGGATTTATCTGATTTTATCTTAGCTTTTTTTTTGCGGTTTCATATCATTTAATGCATTTTAGCCATATTCACAGTTTTACCTGTAAAACATTGTTTTTTGTGGCTTTATAACCTGTAAAACTCAGTGTCCATTCACTCTTTCACCCTTCAAAAGGTCAGAAAACCTTCACTTTTCTCTGTGACAATGACTAAATGTGAGTTTAACCCCTGGCAGATCTCCCTGTGGGTGACGGCAGCTGCCAAGCAGATTCAGCGCATCAGGAAACTGTACTTCAGCAGAGTGATGAGGATGGAGATCGGCTGGTTCGACTGCACCTCTGTGGGGGAGCTCAACACTCGGCTGTCGGAGTGAGTGGGGAAAATGGACTTTCACCACCGTGGGGGGATCAGCAGCGCCTCCGTCTGCCTCATGCCGGCTCCATCTGTTTCACAGTGACATCAACAAGATCAACGACGCCATAGCCGACCAAGTTTCCATATTCGTACAGCGCTTCACCACTTTCATTTGCGGTTTCTGCATTGGGTTCGTGAAGGGCTGGAAGTTGACGCTGGTGATCGTCGCAGTGAGTCCCATGATCGGAATCGGAGCTGGTCTCATGGCCTGGGTAAGACTCGCCTGGCTTCTCCCCTCCACTTCCGTCGGTTGTTTCCAGCTCACCTCCTGTGCTTTCCCCCCAGTTTGTGGCGAAGCTGACCGGGATGGAGCTGCAGGCGTACGCTAAAGCCGGCGCCGTGGCCGACGAGGTCCTCTCCTCCATCAGGACGGTGGCGGCATTTGGTGGAGAGCAGAAAGAAGTGCAGAGGTACACATGACTTAGTCTAAATGAACACTTCATTCATCAATCAAGGCCTCAGGTTGATATTACAGAGAGCGAGTTCTAGTTCATGCATGTTGTTAACTGGACTCTACATGCATGTAGATGTATTAATCTAAATACACCGTTTTGTTTGGACCTCTTCTTCTTGAATGTGAATCCCGACGTTCTGGTCTTGTGCAGGTACGACAGGAACTTGGTGTCGGCCCAGCAGTGGGGCATCAGGAGGGGTCTGATCATGGGTTTCTTCACCGGATACATGTGGCTGATCATCTTCCTCTGCTATGCTCTGGCTTTCTGGTACGGCTCCACGCTTGTGCTGGACAGTCAGGAATACTCACCGGGAACACTGCTGCAGGTACTCACAGATACCCGATGTGCATCGTCAGAGGTTGAGGTTTCCCTCGTTCACAAACGGCCTTCGAATTTCCTCTTCGCTCAGTTTTTTCTTGTTCAAAACAAAAGAGTGCTGCTTGCAATAAAGGACCGTTTCGCCACTCTCGAGCGGTTCCTAATTGGGGACGCTGAGGAGTGCAGCTCATTTGCATGTGATTTGTACAGCCAGAGGAAGCTTTGCTGACTCCTGCCTTGTATTATTATTCTTGGTTTTTTTCCCAGGTGTTCTTCGGGGTCCTGGTAGCAGCCATGAATTTGGGGCAGGCCTCGCCGTGCCTGGAGGCGTTCGCCGCCGGCCGCGGAGCCGCCACCATTATCTTCGAGACCATCGACAGAGTGAGGCCACTTCATCGCAGACACTTGGAGCCGCTTTGCCCCGCTGTGGGAAATGTATTTTCGGAGCAAGCCTGTTATTTACAAGTGTCTTCAAATGTCCTGCCTCCAGGAGCCGGAGATTGATTGTTTATCCGAGGCGGGCTACAAACTCGACCGAGTCAAAGGAGATATTGAGTTTCACAATGTGACCTTCCACTACCCTTCCAGACCCGAAGTCAAGGTACTTGTGAGCCTCTGATTAGATTCTCAGTGAGAGATTCTGTGTCAATACTTCTCTGCCCTGCTCAGATATTAGACCAGCTCAACGTTGCGGTGAAGTCGGGGGAGACGACGGCCTTCGTGGGGCCGAGCGGCGCCGGCAAGAGCACTGCGGTCCAACTCATCCAGCGCTTCTACGACCCCAAAGAGGGCATGGTAGGCACGAAACCCTGACAGGTCCCGCTTGCAATCAGTTTCCAGTTTTCAAACGAAGGAATACAATGTATTTTAACAATCTGATCCTAAATAACCCCAAAACCCCCTAAAATTTACTTAATTAGAAAAGAAGACAGGGAAGGTTTTACTTCTTACAAAAAATAAATATCTGTGAGCATCTTTAAGGCTTTCAAGATCTCAAACACCTTGTTTCAACAGTTTCTTTCATACATGAACTGCTCAGTATGCTTAGTATGTGAATGCTGAAAACAACACAGCATGCAGGTCAACTCACTGAAGCCCACATGGAAATCCAATAATAGTGTTGAAAAAGCCTCATGTACTGGCTGCTTTTTGTTCCCTCAGTGTCTTCATCAAAACATTGATTTTCAATATTGTAACATATTATTTTAGTTTCACATCATTTTAGAGAGAAAAAGCTGAACTTGCCTTTTGTAATGGAGCTGCTGTTCTACCTCTGGTACTGGAGGCCACCTCTCACAGATATTCAACTTTCCGACCTCTAAAGTTCTGATGTGTCCAGATCAAATGTGAAATACTCCACCTTTCAGATGAAACAATCATAACTGCCTCTAAGACACATTTCATCATCACTGAAGTTTGATTCTCTTCACGTAGTCACACTAGCCGGTTGATCTGTTCTTCCTTCTAAAGATCTTCCCGGGTGCGGAGGACTGTGTTCTTCTATCAGACGTCCTATCTGACACATCCTGAGCCTGAAGAGTTCCTCGACACTCTCTCTTCTGCCTCCTTCCTTTCAAGCTTTACTTTAGTAGTTTCAAAAATAACCATCCCCGAGGGGGATGATAATCTCTTTCATTATTCAGCCAGTGGTTCCTAACAGCCTCATTTTTCACTTTTACTGGGATTACAGGCGCGTACACACCTTTCTTTATTTTTTCCTTTCAGCTCTGCGAGAAGGAAATAGGCTCTTGTTGTGCAGTGAAGGTTATCCATAAGACTAACACCCTTCCTATCTGTGTAACAACAAAAAAAAAGAAAAAAAAAGAAAGGAGAGCTGTGAGGAGATTTAATAGCGTCGTCCATCATTTTTGTTTTATCTGCTCTGTGTGCCGTCTATCGCAGGTGACCCTGGACGGCCACGACATCAGAGGGTTGAACATCCAATGGCTGCGCTCGCTGATTGGCATCGTGGAGCAGGAGCCGGTGCTGTTCGCCACCACCATCGCCGAGAACATCCGCTACGGTCGACCGGGCGTCTCCATGGACGACATCGTCAGCGCCGCCAAGGAGGCCAACGCCTACAACTTCATCATGGACCTGCCGCAGGTAGCAGACGGGACGGAGGGAACAGCGTGAACGGTGTGAGCACAGGCTGAGTCCTTTCCCTGTACCTCTCAAAACGGGCAGAAATTCGATACCTTGGTGGGGGAGGGGGGAGGCCAGATGAGCGGCGGACAGAAGCAGAGGATCGCCATCGCCCGCGCCCTGGTCAGGAACCCTCGGATCCTGCTGCTGGACATGGCCACCTCCGCTCTGGACAACGAGAGCGAGGCCATCGTGCAGGAAGCTCTAGATAAGGTGGCACAAAGTTCTCAAAACAGCTCAAGATGTCCAGGGGGCGGATAACCCCAACAAACCTGATTCCCTTCCAGGTACGCATGGGCCGCACCACCATCTCCATCGCTCACAGGCTGTCCACCATCAAGAACGCCGACGTGATCGTGGGCTACGAGCACGGCCGCGCCGTGGAACGGGGAAAACACGCCGAGCTGCTGGAGAGGAAGGGCGTCTACTTCACCCTCGTCACCCTGCAGAGCCAAGGAGACAAAGCTCTGAACGAAAAGACCCAGAAGGGTAAACAAACAAGGGAAGACCAAACTAAACCCAGGCAGCAGGGGGGTGTCGTTCTCAGTCAGTGCTCATTGGACAAATTAAATTGTCAAGAGGTCGAGGTTTGGTTTTCTAATATTCGGATTTTACAGGAGACAATTTTGTTTAAAAAAAAAAAAGAAAGTAGATTTGCATCAAGTTGATTCCACGGTGTTGAGCAATTTCTCACAATATAACATGAAGTTTTGTTATATTTTTTTACTTTATTGAAAAACTTTTCTTCTGTATTTCACTTAATGGATGACGCCTTTCAGACAGGAAGTAAGGACTGGCGGCTTGACGAAATAAGCTTGTGAGCGGAACGTCGCTGGTTTGAATGATTGGAAAGTGAGAACTGTGACTTGTTCTCACCTTCATCAACACTACTGTTGGCTCAAGGAAATATTCTCAAAGTAAAAAGAGAAATCCACATGTTTAAAGGATGAAGTTCAATGAATAATAAGAATTTAAGGTAAAAGTTAAGGCTTGTTTCAGGGTCGCGGTTTTCGGTTCAGACCAAATGAAACCATCACATCTAGTTTTGAGACGCTTTGTCTTTTCAAACTTTGATTTAATCAATCCTAAAGTTTACATCCAGTAAAAATAGTTTGGTTTCAAGAGTTCAGGTGTAGTTTAAAAAGACAAATAAAACTTAAAAACAAGAAAATCAACTCCTTTCAGGAGTCCACATCTTTACAAAAACAGGAAACAAAACAAAACAAAACACCTCCTATTAAACAAATAGAACATATATTTAAAAAAAAAAATAAAAACAACCAGTGAAGTGCAGACAGAGGCGTGATGAAGCTGGAAGACTCACTAGGAACTGATAAAATTAACGATGCATCGTTCCAAGAAGCTCAGTTTAAATACTAAAGCCTCAGTCTTCATTTTAAAAGTCCATCAACCTCAATATCTTTACTGATTAGGAATTTTTCCAACACCTCAAAATGTCTGGTTGATCCACTGACTTATTGCACGCTATGTCGTGAACCTTCTCCTCAATTTCTCCTGGATCTTTTCCATCAGTGGCCGACAAGGAAGGCGACCCAGAGAAGCTGAATCTGTCCAGATCCTGCAGCTACCGAAGCAGTCTCAGGTATGGACGCGTCCCTCACCACTCGCTCATCCACTCTGCAGCCAAACAGTCATCTGCAGATACGAGACTCTTTCCTTCCCAGAGCTTCTGTTCGCCAGCGGTCCCGGTCCCAGCTGTCCAACCTGATTCCAGAATCATCCGTCAACATGGCCGGAGAGATCGGCCCCAGGACCTACTCCATCTCCAAACCCGACAAGGTATTCAGACACACGTGGATGTGCTTTCATTCCAACTGCTTAATCACTCATTAAAATCAATGAACAGCACTGCTGAGCTTTGTATTTTTCTTACCCGGGGATCAGAATGACGTCCTGGACGAGGAGGAGGAGGAGGAGAAGGTGGAACCGGCGCCTGTTGCCAGGATCCTGAAGTACAACAGCCCCGAGTGGCCTTACATGCTGTTCGGATCCATCGGGGCGGCGATCAATGGGGGCGTCAATCCCGTTTACGCTCTGCTGTTCAGTCAAATCCTGGCGGTGAGGTTCAATGTTTGAGTAAATGTTTCACTGGGTTATTCGCATTACGCCAAGACAAGTTGTTCCAGTAACTCGAGAGAGAAAACTCTTGTTTTCTGGTCAAATTGTATCTGAACCTGCTCATTATTACTGAGTTAAAAGGAGGTGTTCGTTTTCACTTTCACCTGCCAACTAATGCGACTCAGTATGGCCTGGAAAATATGGAATCATCTGCAAAAGACTGAACATTGCTGAACCAGGGGGGTTTCTCGTCACCTGAACCACAGTGTTTACCGTTCGCCAAAGCCGAATGAATATTGTTTCCTATTAGATACTCAGACCTTGACACACTAATTAAGCCTTTCAGAATCTCATGACGACTGGTAAATATTTGGCTGGATCGTTAAGAAGGTGTGGAGGAGCAACGTCTCCAGTTCTCGACAGAGAACACCACCAAAGTTTCCTCATTAGCTCATATTGGACTGCCCACAGTTAATAATAATGACCAGTTAATATCTTATCAGCTCTTTTAAGAGGAGCAGTTGATGCTAACACGACCACATCACACATTGTGTTTTCCATTGTTTAAACTTTCATCTATTATCACCGACGCCAGTTTTTGCTCGTTCGTTCTCACTGTTTGACCTTCAACAGTTTTATTAAAATGTTAACGAATTTGCCAGTTCGTCTGGCGCTAACAGCGATAGCTACGACCAATGTTTCCTTTACTTATTAAGTAAGTGAGCCCACTTGTACTTCTGTTGTACTGATGTTTTAACTTCCACCGGGAGGAACAATCAACCCCAAACAGGTTTTGACACTGAGCAGCAGACACGACACTACACTTACCCACCATGACAAACCAACAAAATATTCCACGTGACTCTTGATATTGTGTGGTTTTTTGTGTGTGTGTGTGTGTGTGTGTGTGTGTGTGTGTGTGTGTGTGTGTGTGTGTGTGTGTGTGTGTGTGTGTGTGTGTGTGTGTGTGTGTCTGTACAGACCTTCTCAATAACAGACCCCGTGGTTCAAACGCAGGAGATTAATAACATCTGCACGTTCTTCGTCCTGGTTGGCGTCGTCTCCTTCTTCACTCAGATGCTGCAGGTAGAGTACAGCCGAGTTCTTCGACCGGACGGATTGGTTCAGCGCTCAAAGTTACAAAAGAGCTGGTTTAGTGTTGTTAAAGAATTCCTCATTAGGTAAAATAACAAAAAAAAAAAAAAACTGCTCTGATTCACAGGTTCTGACCTTTCTGAACCTGTGAACAATCGAGACGTCGTGATCGTCCGTTAACTTATAAGCCCAGCGTCAGGGTGTGACAGCAGCTCCTCTGTTTCCAGGGTTACGCCTTCTCCAAGTCTGGAGAGCTGTTGACCCGCAGGTTGAGGCGCCTCGGCTTCAACGCCATGATGGGCCAGGAGATCGGCTGGTTCGACGACCACAGGAACAGCCCCGGGGCGCTGACCACGCGCCTCGCCACCGACGCCTCGCAAGTGCAGGGGGTGAGCCACGGCGGGCCGAGGAACAGCGAGAACCTACTCGGTGGTGAATTGGCATCTAATGGGGAAAATGAATCATCTAATCACACAGTAAAGTTTATTTTGGGTCAGCTAATTGTTTTCCTTTTCTGAAAACTAATGGCTTTCAGACGGGTAAACACACAGAAACGCCCCGATTTAATCCAAATAATTGAACTACTTTAATCAAAGGCGTCACTTTTATCGCTCTGCAAGTTTTCTGTTTGCTTTGCATTCCATTTAAACTCAATTATGATTATATTATTATTATGAGTGCAATCAGTGGGAACACTGAAGTGTGAAAAACCTCAGAAAGCTAATGAAAATCCAAGAACAAACAATTTTTCAAATTAGTATTTAATAAATTTTTTTGGAGTATATTGTTTTCTCTTGAGATAGTTGAACTATTGACAAACATACTGTCTTTGATTTTAAAACATTGTCTCATCAAGAATCATCATTTTGTTTTCATTTTTTTGATTTACTTTTAATATATATTTTTTGCTGATGTGTTTCTAATTTGGTTGATTTAGATAAAGTTTTAGATTTCCATCAATATTGTCATTTCCTCAGATGTATTTTCTCCTTTATCTATCCATCCATCCATCCATCTATAGAGAGAGAAAGAGAGTGTAGTAACTCACATTAAAATTATTGTGAAGTCACATAATTTCTTTCCTGTTAACATTGTCCTCCATAATAGTGTGATTTTAATGGAGAAATATATTTTCTTTTCCAAATCCAACTGTAAACTGAAATCTAAAAAATGCAAAGTTAAGCGGTACCTCTTCCTCGTTCCCGCCAGGCCACGGGCTCGCAGATCGGCATGATCGTCAACTCCCTGACCAACATCGGCGTGGCCGTCATCATGTCCTTCTGGTTCAGCTGGAAGCTCACGCTGCTCATCCTCTGCTTTCTGCCCTTCATCGGGCTGTCGGGCGGCTTCCAGGCCAAGATGCTGACGGGCTTCGCCAAGGAGGACAAACAGGCCATGGAGGCGGCCGGAAGGGTCAGACGCCGAAACCTCTTCAGTCGGAAAACACAGCCAGGACACCAAAAGTCTTTTGTTCACAAATCAAAGAGAAAGTTAATTTTCACTGAAGTTTCTTGACGCTATCTTAAAGAACCCGGAGCAGCCTGTACAAGTGAAGTGGATTAGATGAGAATGTAATGATCCCTGTCGGGGGGCGGGGGGTTGGGTTGGGGGTTGTTTTCCTGCAGCAGCAAAGAGCAGAAGACAGATAAGACAAGCGCTTTATCTACATCACACATTAAAACTCTTTCCCTGACAGATTTCCGGGGAGGCTCTGAACAACATCCGCACCATCGCCGGCCTGGGGAAGGAGAGGAGCTTTGTGGAGATGTACGAGACCCAGCTGGACATCCCGTATCGGGCGGCGCTCAAGAAGGCCAACGTCTATGGCGCGTGCTACGGCTTCGCCCAGTGCGTCGTCTTCTTCACCAACTCCGCCTCCTACAAGTTCGGAGGCTACCTGGTGCGACAAGAGGGGCTCCATTTCAGCCTGGTGTTCAGGTAGACACACAATTCGGATTAAAATCTCTTCATCTCCCTCTTACTTTGGTAACTCCGCAGATGAAGACTCATTCAGGCCTACAAGAAGCAGCAAACAGTATTGATCATTTTATGTGTCGATCAGCAGTTCAAGCATATTTTCTTTGAAATATTTGAGGAGAAATCTGGATTAAACTGTAAACTTGTTCACAGAAAAGGAAAATGCTGACTAAAAAGTGAGATTGATGAGGGGGAGAAAAGGTAAATGGAGAGTGTAAAGTCATAAAACGTAATAGAAAAATGAAGAAAGGTCCAAATACAATAAAGTACAGAAGCCAAATGAGGTCCAGAGGGCGATGAGTATTACAGGATTATTGCCATCGTTTTAACTTTACTCGAAAGGAAGGAAAAATTAGAAGTGAAACGATGGTTTCTATCATAATGCTGCAGAAATGTTCAGTTTTATGTCTCTCTGCTGGAGGCTCTTGGGTTCACAGCTCGTCTGTCCCATCCCTCCGTCCTCTGGTAACGTCTTCACACACGACTCGCTTTCCTCAGAGACGATGTGGTAAAATTATGGTCGCTTAGGTTCTGGTGTTATTGCTGCAAAATGTTTCAGACAAACAGGAAGGGACAAAGGAGAAAGACTTTAGGTAGGATTTGTCTTCGATGCAGCTTGGTTAAACATTACGGGCTAATTTACTGTTGTACTAATGTACTAATGTGACGTTATCATGCCGAGGGAACAAAGTATCGAAGACAAGACTGTCCAGTCTTCAATCTGAATGACTAAATCTAAAAATACAAAACCTCACATTACCGCCTCAGCTTGAATAAAACTTGTTTTGACACCCGAGTTCCTCTCCTGAACTGTCAGACCGGGTTTGTGGTAAGAGGAGTCACGGTGCGCCGCTGTCTCCGGCAGGGTCATCTCGGCCATCGTCACCAGCGGCACGGCGCTCGGGAGGGCCTCCTCCTACACCCCCGACTACGCCAAGGCCAAGATATCGGCGGCACGCTTCTTCCAGCTGCTGGACCGCGTGCCTCAGATCAGCGTCTACAGTGACAAGGGCGACAAGTGGGTACGTTCTGGAGTGTCAGTGCCACCGTGTATCACCGTTACCTAACCGCTCGGAGGAGCGAGAGAACACAAGAGTTGGAAGCTTCATCTAATCAGAGACAATGTGGAGGGTCTCCAGAGTACGTATCTTGACCGAACGTCACGTCAGAGCTTCTCAGTGTCCTTACTGTCAGGACCGTACACGGACTTCCTGATGGCGTTTGTGTGCTACTTTGTGAAACGCACAAGAAAAGATGGTCAAAGGAAACATCTTCAAGTCTTTCATGACTATAGACGTTGGGAAGCACCGCTCCAGCTCATGATTTGTGTGCAGAAGGCTGTTTGGTTCAGAGTCAGGAGAAATCTGAACCATTATCGTGGTAGGAAAGTGTGTGATCATAAGATTTTGCATTGAAATGAAGGCCGGCATGTTTTCTTTAACGGTGACAACCTAAGAGCTCGAACCTTTGGACTCTCGTTTCCAGGATAACTTCAAAGGAAACCTTGACTTCATCGACTGCAAGTTCACGTATCCGACCAGGCCCGACATCCAGGTCCTGAACGGGCTCAACGTGTCGGTGAAGCCCGGAGAGACGCTGGCCTTTGTGGGCAGCAGCGGCTGCGGGAAGAGCACCAGCATCCAGCTGCTGGAGAGGTTTTATGATCCCGACCACGGCCGAGTGGTGAGGAGGACTGAGTGTTTTCAGAATTAAGTAATACCATTGTCATTCGATATGCCACCTTATTGTGGGTTAACAGAAAATGTCCTTGAATTCTTTATAACAGCTAAACAGTTTCTATAAGCAGAAGTAGATCAACAGTTTCCGAAAATATGACAATTTTTCACCTATTCACGCGAGCTGATGTGCAATAAAGACGTTGGGTTTTAAAGCAGTGGAAGCGACAGCGTCGCAGCGGATGCTGACCTTTTTCAAAATGCCAGACATCTCATTCTGGAGCGAGTAAGTCGCTCCCGCAGTCTGCTTTCAGCTCCCACTTTCCTCTGCCTCGTTTTTATACCTTGAGCGCCACAGTGAAAGTGAAACCTGCAATTTGTCACAGTCAAAGAATAATTGCCAGACGCTCAGTGATGGAAGTATTTCACGTCACTTCCATTCATCTATCAGTCGGACCGTTGTGCTGACGCTAGGCTGTTTAAAAAAAAAAAAGAAAACCTGGGCTTTCTGAATCGGTTGGAAGCTCACGGCTGTGCCAGTGAAGGAATCCCTGCCAGGAATCAAATGGCCTTAATTGAGTTGGAAGTGGTTTGGAAAGCCATCGTCCTGAATCTCTGTCTGAGATTTAAAAAGGACGGAATCACCTCTGTATAGTTAGGAGAGAAATTACAGTAGAGATAGTCGTATGATAGCTCATTAAGTAGATTGTATTTCCAGTCTGTGGTTATTATATTGCTTCTGACTAATGGGGAAATCAATTCCTTCCCGCAGCTGATTGATGGCCACGACTCCACGCATGTCAATGTGCCCTTCCTGCGCTCCAAGATTGGCATCGTCTCCCAGGAGCCCATCCTGTTCGACTGCAGCATCGCCGAGAACATCAAGTACGGCGACAACTCCCGGGAAATCAGCATGGACGAGGTCACGGCGGCCGCCAAGAAGGCCCAGCTCCACGACTTCGTCGTGTCGCTCCCCGAGGTACGAGGAGTGGCGTTTGAGGCAGGCCGGCGTTCAGGAGAGGCGGGCAGGCGGTTTGTAAACTGAGAGGGAGGGAGAGGGTGCGTGCGTGCGTGCGTGCGTGCGTGTGTGGTTATCCAACAACTGAACGAGGTCAAGCACCGATCAGTCAGTCCACTGGTTACAGGAGGGAACAAGATGTACAAGAACTGGAATCTTTTAACTTTATTTGTAATTGTTTGTTTTTTTTGTTAGTTTTTTTCACCGTTGCCACGTCGTCGTGTTCCTGCACTTCTCAAACACACAGATTGTTGTTGATGATATGGGTTCCTTGTGATCTCCGGCATCGCCTCCACATCAGCGACCCACCGCCAACATAATGTAATTGTGGCATGTACAAAAGTCAGATCTTCAAAAACTCATTAGGCGTTAATTGGCTCATTGGTCGGCGCACGGCAATCTGAGAGCCGCCATTAGGAATCAGCAGCCGGTGACGATTCCTGAGCTAATAAAACAACGAAGCAGCTGAGTGAGCTAACCGATGCTACGGAGCAGGGGAAAGGCTATAAAAAGACATCAAAGCTTCCTTTTTCACTGTCATCAGGAAATGGCAGACATAGAGGAGTGTGGAAGTGATGTGAAGATAGAAAAAAAACCTCTTAAGTGACTTCAAAGGCGGCGTCGCGGTGCAGGAGCATGTAATCTCATCTGCCACCTCGAGCGCGCAAACAAGTGCTCAGGCCCTAAACACCAAAGGTATGTTTGGAGATGAGAAGAAGCTGCGTGCGACGAACAGCCGGGTAAATCTTCAGCACGAAGTCGAACATTGGGGTTGTGGAGTGACGCCGCGAAGGGAGGCGGCGGGCTCAACCACGTGTCGGCGAAAAGATACGTTGAGAGCATCTGAACAGGAAGAGAGTGAAATGTACGAAAAACCAACTGCTTCAACTCGTGTGGAAAAGTTGTGATTTGACTGCCACCAGGTGGACAACAGGGGAAGTTACACACAATGGAATTATTTCGATAAATATTAAGATATTAATGGCCCAGGTCAAAATGCACCCAGTATATACTGTATAATATATATATAATGAAGTCATTTTTGGTATTTGAAACCACGGTGGATGCTCAAGTTTTGTATATAAACTAGTTCTTCAAACTAATTCAACTTTTCAATCGGATTAATCACAGGGTTGCGTTGGATTAATTCTGATGAATCACAATTAAAAATTTGTTTTACATCAACAGATTTAAGAAGAAAGGAACATGTCTGCACTTAACATGTTTATTAAAACTGTTCATGTTAACGAGTCACAAACTCTTATTACTAAAAAACGTCCTGGAAACATTTGATGAGAAATAAGCTGTGCAGCTGCTGACTCGTTTCTACTTTCTACTTTCGTTTTTACTTTATGCAAATGAGCTCCGGGCAGCTCAAAAAACGCGCCACCCCGCTAACAGCTTGCATTGTTCCGGTCATATCGCCTCCAGCCACTAGAGGGTGTCACGTCTTCCATCTTTGTCTCCCACAGAAATACGACACCAACGTGGGTGCTCAGGGTTCCCAGCTGTCCCGCGGTCAGAAGCAGCGCATCGCCATCGCCAGGGCCATCATCCGCGACCCCCGGATCCTGCTGCTGGACGAGGCCACGTCGGCCCTGGACACGGAGAGCGAGAAGGTAACGCCACGAGCTCGTTATTATGACCATTGACGTTGGTCGTCGCTATTATTATCACCAGCAGCGCCTCTATAAGAGGAAGAGGAGCAGCGAGCAGGCCTCCGCTAATGATAGTAATCAGCGCCTGCTTGTGCGATTGCTCGTGGGGCGGTTGCTCGTGGGGCGGTTGCTGTGCGGTTGCCGCGGCGGTGACGAGCGCAATTCCTGTGTGTCTCTGACAGACGGTGCAGGATGCCCTGGACAAAGCCAGGGAGGGCCGGACGTGCATCGTCATCGCGCACCGACTCTCCACCATTCAGAACTCCAACATCATCGCCGTCATGTCGCGTGGCATCGTGATCGAGAAGGGAACGCACAACCAGCTGATGGACCTGAACGGAGCGTACCACAAGCTGGTCACCACGGGGGCGCCCATCAGCTAAGTGATGTGATCAGCTGCGGTCACACCCAGAGGTCGGACACACGGCCAAACGGCTCTGGAAATGGGATTTATTCCCACGAACGCAGAAAGTTCGCAGAAAGTCTTGCTGGAGGTTTGGGAGTGTTAATTCTGCTCGAAGTCCTTACAGCCAACAATTGATAAATAAAGGCCGATATTAAAGTCATTACTTTGAAACTGTTGGTGCTAAATGACAAATGACTCAATTACTCAAAAGTAGAGTTTTGTTTCAAGAACTGGTCTGACACAGATGATGAAAGGTTTTAGTTTTCACATGATTCTCAACAAACATGTGGCACATTTGTGACTCTGGACTATTTTACAAGCCGACGTTTCAAAACTCCTACAAAGTTCAAGCTTCTGGCTTATTGTTCTGCAGCTCACAGCTCCGGAGCAACACTTTACCTTTGAGTTAATACAGTTAAAATGGATAAAACTATTTCATTGAATGCATAAGTATTTGTTTTTTTTTTATATCTGGTTGTGTATGTTGTTCAGTCTCAAGCATATTGATTATGGATACACATGGAAAAAAAACTGTGTTGAATTTTACTATGTGATTAAAGATCAACGTGTATTGTGCTTTTCTTCACATTATTAATTGCATATATATATATATATATATATATATATATATATATACACACACACACACACCAGAAAGGTTTCAAGTCGTTTGTCACTTAATTGTCACGCCGGTGAAGCTCAGAGCGTCTGAGGACAGAAATTAATGTCTCGCCACTTTCAAAGCACTTAAGGTCTGAGGCCACATTTACACAGAGTCTTGTGCTTTTCTCTAACTTTATTGTGGATTATACCAGTTGGTTTTCCGTTTCTGTTATTGTTTAATACAACTACAAGTATGTATGCACGTAACCCTAAAATCTGATTCAGGCAGCAAATCCTGCAGTGCAAATGTCTCCTTGGCTCCAGAGGTTAAACATTAAAGGGGTCATATTATACTGATGTAACACTTTCACATGGTCTGGTCGGTCCAGAAACTTTCAGTATTTAAAGTTTCTAGCTCCTCCTTGATTTTCCTCCATTGGAATATTTGATCATAGGCGCTGCATTCACAATCTGCTGTGTCTGTGTGAGCAGAACTGGCTCCGCCCACACATGTCCATCTTGAGAAGAGGAGGAAGGACTTCCTCTCGTGGTGCCAAGTGCCAGAGTAGAGCTGCCTAATTGTGGGAGGAGTCAAAGGGAGGGCCTACCTTGATTGTGATTGGCTAAACTCCCGATGACACTATATAGGGTTTGATTTCTGATTGGCTGGTTGGAGCAACACACTTTCTAAAAGCTGAAACAAGCCAGGGAGAGAGAGGACAGACTTTCCATTGAAAAGCACTATATTAGTGAAATCCGTGTACCATAGAAAGTGCATTTTTGCATGATATGACCTCTTTAATGTTTACAAGTGAAAAAGATCAATTTCCTCCGTCTGTTAACAGGAAAAAAAAAAACCCCAGGAATTTAGCAGCTCTTCAACAAAGTTTGTGACATTTATCGCATACACGGAGACATTTCTTCGATAAGAGGACGACGGTTTAAAGGAGCTTGAATGTTTGTCACGCTTATTCGTCCTGCATCACCGGGATCCAGACAAGGTGACGGCTCAGACGTCCAGGACAGTCAGTCCTAGAGTAAACTTCACAGAAACCTCTGAACATCTGCAGCGAGCTCCGCGGGGGGCCAGACTCTGCTCCCAGGTTTCTAGGAAGAGAAATATTCAGCGTGCTCGCACGTACCACAGAGCAAAGCCGTCTTATCGCGGCGGCACCCGGCAGACACATCACATCGCTCAGCCTGTGGCCCGTTTCCATCAATCACAATCGCATCGACGTTACGCGGCACAAAGTCAAGCGGCGTCCTCTCGCCGAGCGAATTCGCACCAATTAGACGCCATCTGAGGAATTCTAATTCACCGAGTCTGGGTCCGGCGATGTGTTGTGATTAAAGACTCAATTTCCCAGAGGTCACTGTGGTGTGATCTCACATTACCACTAACTGATGGAGTGTCTGTGACATCTGCACTCTGACGGCTCGCCGTCGGGCTCGCGGATTCCAGCCAGACTCACAATTCATCCAGTCGCAGGTTTCTTAAGAAGCTGTGTTATTCTAGCAGACTGCTTATTCATGGCGGAGTTCATGTCGGAGCGGCGGCGGCGTGCCGTGAGCGGCTAAGCCTCGAGACGCTCCCATCCGGCATTATCTCCACATGGCAGGAGGCCGCGCCGCGCAATATCCCAACACGTGTCTCCGCCGGAAAGCTTCTTCGCCGTGCTCCTGAGTGACGGCGACAACACTCCTCTGTCTTCATTACAAGCAGAGCACAAAAAACTGCTCCTACCTGCTAAATAGAAACCACATTACAGAATTCCTCCAACTCCTGTTTGAGGTCAATTCCGGCAGCAGCTCCCAGGCAGGTGTGTGATTTGTATTCATTTCAGAGGACTGAAACTGGCTTTGAGACCCGTAATCCATCACAGCAGCCACTGCTCTGCCCTTGTTCCTCATCACAGTTATTTTAACATCATGTGGTAATACAGTTGAAAGCAGGAGCTACTTTCTCTTGTTTAATTCAGCTGAAGCTTCATGTGGCAGAGGTGTCAAACAAACCACCTCTGAAAATGGCAAAGGGAGAAGAGTAACTGCAGTTTTGAAGATAAAAGTCCACGGAGGGACGTGTCCATGTTTTTGTGCGACCTGCAGACCTGAGTACGAGTATTGTCAGGGAGAGTCTGTGAAAGCAAGACGCAGACATCGTGGGAACATGGCGGCAGAGACGACTACACTTATTTTTTTGTGCAGTAAAGGTGAACATTTCTACAATTCATTTGTATTAAATTGGATTTTAATCATGTAACTCTTTGGCTGGTTTTGCACCACTTCAGCTTGTGCTCATTTGCATTTTTCTTTAAATCCAAAATGCAATTTTGTTTAAAAACATTTTTTTAGTGTGAAAGTGGATGGAGAGTGCAGCAGCAATAAAAAGTCTGGGAGGTATAAAATCCTGAATTTAGTTATTTTTAATCACAATAGAAAAGAAATTATGAGTAAAATTAAAATTTTCTCTACCGTAATCAGCCACCAGGGGGCGATCCAGATGTTTAACGTCATAATTGTTTAAAAACAATCATTATTTTTCGGCTCATATTCAGCTGGACGATGGCAAATTTCCCGGAAGGATCATTACTTTTACTGCCTTCCTGCCCCGGGGCCTCACCTGCCGCCGGACAGCGGCTCTGGAAAGGATTTAAAGCGCTGACAGTCCAGAATCCATTACGGCGCGCCGAGAGGCCGGCCGGCAAATTGGTCGGCTCGCAGGAGCAGTAAATAAGATGGAGCGTCCCCATGTTTTCTCGCCCTGTCGATAGTCGTCGTCGCCGGAGCTTGAAAAGTCGCGAGGAGAAAGGATCGAGGCTTCAGGTCGCACCCAGAGGTTCTACTCTCCTGATGAATCGTCACTCAAAGCTAAATCACACTTAAAGGTTCTCATCCACTCACTGGGAATGCAGAACAGTTCTCGATACTGAGGATATCAAATGGAAACACATGAGGGGGAATCAGTACTTCACACGTTGAGGAAGTAATAAAGTGGAGTGATGTGAAGGAGAAACTAATACAAACAAGAACAAAAAAGAAATCTCAATGACAAACCACTATTATGAAAACAAGACTGAAAGCTTTGTTTAAAAAAAAAAAAAAAAAAAAGGAAAAACAAGTGAATGGACTCCACAGGAGTATGATTTGCACCTGAACTATATATGTATATATATATATATATATATATATATATATATATATATATATAAAAATATGAATTTGGCAAACATAAAGAAGGAAAGAAAAGGCAATATGGGAGATGATTGATCACAAAACCAGAGTTTGGTGTTTTCTTTTCTGAAAGGTTTTGGGTTCACGAAGAAATGGCAGAAACACACACATGCACACAGAAAATACACAATAAACATCAACACAGGCATTCCAGTGGAATACGTGTTACTGCAGTGACTATCAAAATAAAAGTACCAAGTCCCAGGAGGCTCTGGACTGGGAGTCATGACACGACCGAGGAAACGTTCCGATTGTGTCTACTGAGCATGTGCAGAAGAACTATTTAACAGTAATGTGGTGTGTATGTGCAGTTGCAGCATTTTCCCGTTTCCACGGAAACGGCGTCAGAGCGTTTAAGAAGTTGCAACATGTTCCGTTTCCACATAGACCGTGTTACCATGCAATCAGTGTTTCAAAAAGTTGCGTTTTCCTCAATTTTCAGGGACACAGAGCATATCAAAGGTCGCGTTTCCCCGTTTCCATGGAGACGGAGCATTTTCTAAAAGTTGACTGAAATTGTACGCGGACTCATGAGAAGCAGTGGCACATTTCAGTAAAAATACGTCGAAAATCTCAGCATTTTCCCACAAATCAAACAATCCGACCCTTTTTGTTTCCTTTGTAATTTCTTTCCTGCCTTGCATGAAGTCGTTTACCCGTCTCGCTGTGGTGACAATTTCAAAAAGTGCTGAGCTTGCACCCCTCGGCCTCAGCCTCCATCATAAAAAGTGAAATTACAGCAGTCACCGCAGGATAAATCTGAGCTTGAAGACGTGTCATTAACCCAAGGGGAAATGAAAAGGATTCACTATATAGGACCGACCGGATTCCACCTTTTAATGATGACGCTCATTAGCGTTAAAGCTTTTCATTATCATAATCATTATTACAGCAGCAATAACAGGCCACACGGACACCGAGGGCAGGAAGTGAGAAATAATGTAGAAAGGATGCAATGTATGTAATTACCAACTAGAAATTATGTTTTATCCATAAATTAACTGGTTCACACTCGTCACAGGAGTCAATGTATTCCTTACGCTTATCAAAATAAGAGAGAAAGTGTTTGGTGATAAACTAAAAATAATATAAAACTTGATAATAGACAACAAAATACAAATTTTAACTTCTTAGCTAGTTTTATTGAGGTAAAAAGACATTTTTAACTGTATATCTACTTTTTTTTTTTTTTAACTGTTGGCAAACAAATTCTGTACAAATTTATTAGCTTAAATTAAGATATTTTTGACTGATTGATATTCCAGTACTACGGTACCAGTCCCATAAATATAGCATAACCACACAAGTACGGAGAACATGAGTGCAGGAAGCACATGGAGCAGAAGCATTAAGATGTCGGGAATCTCTTATGGGGGACAAATGTTGAGATGTCACCAGAAACCCCAGAGAAATATCAATGTTTTTACTTCCATACATGATGCATTGCAGCATAACATGTAAAACTAGAGTTTTCTCTCTACGCTACACAAGACACTAAATGCCAGGAACTACAAGGGTGAAGCATTGAACTGGAACGCCTGCGGATCGCCTTCAACACAACGTACCAACAACGAAGCTCATTCAGTCTGGAAATTGTTCTTATTTTCAAACAATCCGTTCTAGCAGCTACCACAGGGTGGCAGTAATGAGCCACCGCTGGCCGTAATCTACCAGCACAGCAGGAAAAACAGCCAACAGCCAAAAGTTGGCTTTGTTTCGCGTCAACGCCACAGCACAGTCAATGCTTAAAGCAAGATGGCGGCAGGTCCAATAAATGGGAGGAAAGAGTCACATCAGGAGAGAAAAGACGCGTGACCTTCAAACTGAGATGAGGTCGAGAGTAGTTTATATTTGTGTCCAGTTGTTGCTCATTAAATATTATAATTAGGTCATTGTGTTAGTTTTGAGCCATTTTACAGAAATTATTTAAATAAATTACAGCAAAATGCAAAGTTCTCTTGTGTTTTTTATTTGTCTTCAGGGAAATGTGTTCTTAATAACCTGCCTGGGAAAACAAAGGCTAAACAAATACTTTATTTAAGAAACTAAAACAGAAAAATTATTTGAAAAATCGTAAAAATAATCTACATTTTAATTGATTAGTATATTAACGGGTCACGCTTGGTACCGATATTGTACTAGTATAATATCACCATCATGGTTATTGGCACTGTATCCGTATGGCATCAGCATTGTTATGGCTTACAGTGTAACTACCACCAGGGGGCGATCAATACATTTCAACGTCCCATTTGAGATGCTGTCAGTTCAAGCAGGAATCAAACAGTCCACATAAGTAGGCAAGGCGTCCTTCAATCACTCCGACACTGGTGATGGACGGCACAGCGACCGAAGATATCAACCAGCAACTCTATTCAAGCCAAATTCAATTTCCTCTTTATCTCAACTGTTACATTCTCCATGAACGCTCCCGATAAGAATCACAATTATTGAAGAGAGCCATAAATGATTACCAGTGAGTATTGTTGGGTCCCGAGCACCGCGGCCGGCCTCCAGTGAGTCTATTACCGAGACATTCAAATGTTAATTTCCACCGGAACAGACCTTTGACGCACATCATAACCAGGATGTGACGGTCAGTCTATTGGACTCCTCTCTGGAATCTTTACTGCAAATAAAAAAGTGAACATTTTCGGTCAACAGAAGCTACATGTTTCCGTACTCAAAGAAATCTCCTCTCTATCCACATTCTGATGGTGTTTGACCTTGGATGCATGAAGCAATTAATTTAATTTCTTAATTTATTGGAGAAGCAGAGCGATAGCGAGTCACGGGGGGCTCGGTTCCAGGATCCAGGATATCTCTGCCTCGTCGACCATCACGTTCAGGAGAATGTCCCCGCTGGGATGAATAAAAATAGGGCCCAGGCAGCATATTAAACCTTGCCATCGTGTCATGTGATTCGTCGCACCTCCGGCCTCCCTTGTTCAATCCCCCTTGACACAGCCAGCGATAACGTTAATGTGCCGCAGCCTCGCTAGAGCGTCGTCTGGGAGCAAATTCCCAATCAGATACAGCCTCTGAGCAGCCCCCATTAGCGAGATTAGCAAATAGCTCCTCGGTAAACGAGGCAGTGATTGACCTTGCGGCGATAGTCAGCCGAACGACCCATGAGCTCTGCCGCCGTCCCTCCGGGCGAGCGGCGGAAGGCGGAGAAACAGTCGGAATAAACCCAGACGTCAGTGTGTTACGCTGATTATGAAACATGCAATTAGCAGAAACACCATCTGTGTGCCGAGGCTGCTGAGCAGAAAGCTGCTCGCTGGTTACGACCCGGACCAGAACCGGTCGGCTGGATCAGCTCCCACTGCCTTTTCTACCTTCTCCTCCTGGTCACTGCCTCTTACCTGGAGAGGTTCCGTGGCGGCTTTCAAGCAGCAACTTCTGGGTTTTGTTAACTAATTGTATCATGATGAAATGTAGTTTTTGGGCTGCTACCGGAGGATGCTCATTAATGGGGCCTTAATCACTAACTGCGTAATGCTATTGCTAACATGCATTGTGATTTACAACCTCTTAATATTTTGTTTTGGATTATTTTTATACGCGATCCTTGTTGGTATTCTGTGGAGATTATTACAGACAACAAGCTGAGATGAAAGCTACTTCCCATTTCTGTGTTTTAGAGACGGTGTGCACAGTGAGCATGCCAGTATTCCCTGGGCAAAAAACCCCAATAACATTTAAAATCCACCACATCTCAGACACCTTCCTTTCTATAGCTGCTCCAACAACCAACAGTCCCATTGGGGGAAATCTGCCAAAGCGGAGGCCGATCCTTCATCCCACCGCGGTCTCCGAGGACCAGAACGTATCGTGTTGATCCTCCCTCCACCTCCATGTTTAACCTCACGGCTGAAAGCAACAGGTTCACACCTGCTCCGTCTCCCCGGAGCTCATAAAAGTTACCAGAGAAAGTAGAAGCCCCCTGCACAAGAAACGTCTCTACTTCAATATCAGCAGGTCGATTAAATCAAAAACTCTTCGGTGAGATTCAAGGACCGTTCAACCAACCAATATATGTGGACTCGAAATCCTATCGTCCACTCTCATCAAGTCACGCTGGCAACAGTGAGATACACTCTGCATTGGGTCAATGTAAAGATCCTTTATAAGCAAATCACTCTCCAGGCGTTATAAGACTCGAACACACTGACAACGATGTAGTTAGTCTGCTGGGCCACGGGAGGGCGCTGTTGCTTGTTTTTTTAATGAAACCACACAGACACGTGCAGAGAACAAAACGCTATAAACTTGAACAAAATGGAGAGAACCGTACATCCATACTGCGTATATCCCCCCCCTCCCGCCCTGTTGAAAATAATTCTTTCTGCAGAAGACATTTGATAATGGTTGACCAGTATTGGTCTAATGTTTGCACAGTATGATTGCAGTTTTTCATCCATTTGGTTGATTTTTGTAGCGCGCTCTTTCCATAGCAATGCATTGCTTTACTTCTGGAACAACAGAGCCTCTAGTCCAGATTAACATGGATGCTCTTGAAATTATGACCCAGACTTAATAAGATCCTGCTAATTTGTATGCTGGAGTGTTCACGTTGCACGCGGAGGATGATTGACATTACAAGCAAACGCCAACAAGGTTTTCAGACATTATTAGAGCAGCGTCACGTTTTCATCACATTAGAGTGTCTACTGATTGAAAAAGACGGCTCACACACTCACACTACATCTGGTGAGCTCGCACCAGTTGGGATCAGAGTGTTCCGGGTCAGACAACCATGACGGCTCTCATTTGTTCATCAGTGCAGATTTCCCTTTGTAACAACAACATGTTGGTTTACCTTGCAGAGGCTGGAACAACAGTAGCTTCTCTGTGTGCGGATGTTGGCACGCTGTAATTACAGCGCGGGGCCTATTTGAATAAGTAATTAGCTCTGACACACACTGGTCTTTTTCCTGTTTAGTCAGCCTGTTAAATACTGAGAGTGGTAGCTGTCGCCCTAATTCCTGGTGAAAAATAAATAAATCAATAAAATGGTTTGATTCTCGCTCAGCCGAGAGATGGAAACGATGAAAGTGTGCAGATTCGTGTCGACGAGGCCTCGGAGTGACATGATGGAATACAGCAGCTGGACGACACGACAGTGAGTGTGTGCTCGGAGACATCAGGTGGATGAATTGTCCGTCTTCTCATGCGAGACGACACCTTTTTTGTTTATGTCCCTCGGGGCGGAGCAGGGACTTGGGTTTGTCCTGTTTTTGAGGAAGATCGGTGATAAACAATCGCGTGCGATCGTTTTTAGTTGCTTGCCGGTGCCGGACGAGGTTAACGTTATCAGGACCGTAAAAAAGCCCGAAGCACATCTGCTGGCAGCGGCTACTGCAAACCACAAACCCCTCACCACACACTAGAACACTATCTGATTGTTGGCGATTTTCCAGAATGTGTCCTCCCCGAGTTCAACCAATCGGAAGTGAAAATGACCTTCTTGTTTTACGTGAAAGCTGAAGGCGTTGGTCAGGACACAATTTATCCGTGTATCTAACAGACGGATATAGCAACGCCAACACAGTACTCTAATAGTTTTCCTTCATTAACTCAGGACTGGATGTAACAACGGAACAACGCCTCCGGTGGGATGGCGCAACATAAACACTCGCGACTTTAGGAAAAAGGAACAGGCCTGCTGCAAACTGTGCCGTTTCTCAATTTAGAAAGAATAAAACATCACAAGCGTGCGTCATCCGTCCATCCACAAACAACAAACTAGTGGAACACAAAGTCAGTCTTCAACCTCGTGGCATTTATGTGTCTGGAGAGTTTTTGTTTATGTAACAGGAAGATTTTTGACGCTTTTTGCCATTGTAGCCCCAAAACATCTATTTGGGTTTCGCACTGATCAGTATTGTCATGGCCCGGAAATCTCAGAGTGGGAATCGGGCGAAAGATGCCACATACGTCATATCAACTATAGGCACGCCTTTAATACAGCTGCCGCCTGAAACATCATCATCTTCCCCGGAGGGGAGAAACTCTAGTCTTGAAACCGGTCCGGTGTGTTCATGTCGGCTGATCCGACACCGTCACCATGGAGGACCTTGATCACTATGGGCCTCGGGAGGTGGTCTCTGATGAATCTGGACCAGAACTGATCAACAAGAGCTTGAAAGTCTCCAGCGTTTGTGGCTCAGGGTCTCGGTTGCCTCCGAGCCGACGTCTTCCTGAGAAAACAAGCTCGCTGACTGCCACCGTTCAGCCTTCAAGCACATTCAGGTGCAGCTAATTACAGCTAATGAAGAGCGCCACAGAAAAGAGCCGACGAGAAGGGAACTTGGCAACCCCGGAGAGAAGGACGAGAATAACAAAAAGCCGCAAAAAGAGACAATAATTGGGATTCTTGGCGGTATTCTGCCTGATTAAGTTGCTTTGGGAATTTCAGCCAGATAATTGCTGTTTGATGCAGGTGATTATTTAACTGCTGCTGACTTGAATATTAACTCCGCCGTGGGTTTTTGTTTTCCATCGTTGATAATTTGGAACAGATGAGAAGCCCTGATCAATGGAAATGGATGTTTTCTTCTATTCATGTGCAGCATCTCAGGACGAAAGGTCTCGTCAAGTGATTTGTGTCAAGGTTCTTTTTTTTAATTTTTTTTTAATCTTCTCTTGTTGCTCAGGCTCAAAGGATTATATTTCTCAGTCCTATGGTTTTACTAAAATAATCTAAATATTAAAAAAACATCGACTTTAATCCCAGAATTCAGCTTTTCTCAGATTTTGCCTTTTTTCCTCAGAATTAAAAAAAATAAGATAAAATCTTTTAATTTATCATTTTTATTTATACTTTTTCTTCAGATGTTCTAACTTTCCCCAAGAAATTAGACATTTTTCTCATAATTCTTACATTTTTTAAAAACAGATTTTCTCAGAGTTTCAACTTTTTTCTCACAATTCTAACATTTTTGGATTTAAATTTTTTTTTTTTTAGAATAAAGCATTTTTTCCTCCGTATTTTAACAACAAAGTAAAAGATTTTAGAAATAGAAATAGGACTTTCTCAGAATGATGTTTTATTTTCCAACTGATTTAAGCTTTCTTTAAAATTTTTACAACTTTTCTAAGAATAGTTTTTTCAGAATTAAGATTATTTTCCCTCTTGAATAGAACATCTACGATATCTGAGAATGTTTGAAAGAGAATTTTGTCTATAATGTTATTTCCTTCCTGTGAATTTTGAGGATAAATCAGGACTGTGACGTGTGTGAAGGTGGCATCAGTGGAAACGGATGTTTTCTTGACGTGAATCTGTGCGCAGCGTCTCGGGATGAAAAGCGTCATCCTGACAGACACCAAATGTTTACATTTTCCTCCCCGATGTTCTCACAAAGCATTTTGTGTTGACAAGTTCGGAGGAAAAATGTCAAACAAGAGCGACGAGGAGGAGGTTTATTTTCCTCCTCTCTGGGCTCGGTCTAAAAACGCTCCCCGACTCAAACGACAGCCTTGTTTTCTCGTGTGGAGCTGCGTTGTCTGTCAACAGCCGAGCAGCCTCTCGGCCGGCTGCTGAGGATTTCCCTGGTAGATGGAGGATTAAGCCTGGCGGGGATTTTCCCGGCCCGTTGGAAACGTAGGAACGGCGCCAGAACGTGAACAGCAGGTAAAACAAATGGTGAAAACCAACATGTGCAGCCGAAGCCAAAACGTAGCAGCCATCACGGCTTCATCTGTCTTCTTCCTCTGGGGGTTCGTTGTGGCCTTCAGGCGGGTTCCTGCCGTTCCTGTAGAACTGCAGGTACGACGTGGGTCAGTTGACAACTGATGTGTTTTTAATGGAGATGAATTCTTCCCTAAATGAGCCTGGTTTGGACCCTGAATATGGGCCAAGTAACTCCTCTCTTGTATTGAGTTGACTGAAATGATGTCAGGTTGAAACGCTGAGGAACGTAGTGTCGACCAAAGACATTCAAATATTGAGCTTTTAAATTTAAAGAGATTATTTTAAAAAGTCTGCATTTAGTTTAAAGATTTAAAGTCGCGTAGATAAAATAAGTTTTTTTTTTTCTCTTTGAAGGAAAATAGGTTTCATTTTAAGAATGCAGGTGGATATTTAAAAGTAAAAAGCTCCTTTTGAGAGTCCAGGTTTGGACTATAGAATGAAAGTTTATGAAGGTTATAACGACGCCTGTAAAGAGATTAAAGAGTCTGAATAGTTCAGAGTTGAGGTAAAGTTTATAGAGTTTATGTCCAGAGAGCCAAGGTTGACTGGAGGCTGAACAACTCGCACAAATACTACAAGTGATGTAAAGCAGAAATTCTTCTCCACTTAAGAGTCAGATGTATTTCCAAGGAACAAATATGGTTTTTAATTTTTCATCAACCCAATTTCCAATAAGGCTGAATACATCGAGTTAAAAATATGTCCTCGGACGTCATTACACTGGTGAAATGAGCCGACATCAGTGGTAAATAAAGTAACTCTGTGTCCTGGGACCAAGTCAGGAATTTCACATTTAGGGCGTTAAAAAGTGTTTTAAACAGGGGCGGGTCCTGCGCTGTGACTGCATGCAACAATAACTAATTAAGTAATTTCCCCCAAGAATCCTACAAAGTACCTTCAAGGCTCAGCAGCTTCATTCCACTAAGCTCTAATTAAGACAACAAGGATTTCATATCCTCCGTCACATCGGCTGGGAGATCAACCAAGTGGCAAAAAAACCCTAAAAAAATCCTTTGGGGAGTAAATATATTAAGGATGGCATTTACTACTTTTGTATTTTCAAAGGCTGACTGTAGCTTATGTATATTTCAGTGTGAAACGTTGTTAAAGCAGAGCGGCTATAGCTGGAGCCTGTTTCACACGGAGTAATGCTGAACTTCAGCGGGTGGAGCAGCGCTCTGTCAACATCCATCATTCATGAAGACAATGTGAGGAAGTAGAGTGAAGGACAGCGAGAAGCCACGGCGATGGAAACGAAGAAGAGAAGCGCAAGATTTCTTGGCGAGCCGTTTCTGCAAGAATCGCAAAGAGGAAACTGCAAAAAAATGTTGCCAGGCAAAGTGGATGGGGTTTTGGGGAACACCCGAGCATGGACAGAAAAAACACATCAAATAGTTTGTAAAATTCATGAATAGTGAGGTTTGACTCAACGATTTGACTGAAAGTAAAGATGGTAGGAAAATATTCTATTCTAAATATCAATGATCCTTTAATATTTAAGAGGCATTTCGTTGACCATCATGTCACAGACACGTTTAACATGGAGGGATGGTGTAACAGAAATGTATAAGATGGTGTAATGGACAGTGGTTGGCGCTCTTGCCTCACAGCGAGAAGGTAATGGGTTCAAACATCACGGATGGACGGACTTTGTAATGGAAACATTTTATATGCTGGGACATAAACCCTCCTTATGGGAGATGCTGTCACATGAATACATTATTTAGCATAATGCAATGGAGGCTTACGCTCCGAGTACGGAAACAAACATGGACGGGAGCGTTTGACACCTTTATCACAACTGGGAGACTCACAGGTGGAACTGCGTCACGTCGACTATCTTTTTTTGCGATGGACGGTTTAATAGAAACGTTTAAGGACATTTCAAAGACGACGGGACTGATCGTCACACAGAACACGTAGCGTACGGATATAAACAAGGCATGATTGAGGCCGCAGGTTCAAACTAACTCTATCTCAGCCTCTTATAGGCTTTGAGAGCGAGGCAGACTCACCTTGTCAGTCATACGACTCCTCTGCCGGCTGCGATGGAGGGATGGAGGGAGGGATGGAGGGAGGGATGGAAGGAAGATGAGCTGATTGGGATGGATGCCGCCTCAGTGCTTTTTGGAGCGTTGCTGTGAAGACTCAGAGTCCAAGGACCGCCTTTCTTCATCAAACAGACAAGGGTTGATCCTCCACATGCACCACAGCCTTCAGGACACATGAAAAAATGAGTGGCGCGTCTTCCCCAAGGTTTTCTGAATTATAAAACGCAGCCACATCAAACAGTTACGGCTTCCTTCACCTGCTTCCCGACTCGAGTGTTCTTCACAGTCACACAGCCCATCAGGTATTTATGAGACTCCACTCTCACGCAAAAATGCAAATATTCTGGCGGCTGGTCATAAATACGAGGCTGCCGCCTTCAAGAAGGAGCCCTGCTTCCATGCCGGCGCATTAAGAGTTAATTTCCCGCTTGCAGGATTCAGATTCAGCCTGGCTGTCACACTCCTCTCTGTCAGGAGCTTGTGGTGTCCTGCCTCACACCCTGATGTATGCTCCCAATTTAAATCCCATCTATCTGCCATGGATGACAGCAAATAATTCGTGCTGCTGAAACGCTGCCATCGTCCCCGCCACATATCAATATTAATGCCGAATACCAATATTTAGGCTTGTTCTACACACCTGAGCCGCTGCTGCAGGAGGGGTTAACTCCCCTGGAAGTCTGCAGCTCCCTCTGCTCCACCGACACTCATTGGTTTTGGCTGCGAGTCGCAAATCGACTATTCTTCTATGCGAATTTATCAAATGTTTCAAACCCTGGCAGACAGGATGAAGATGAATGGCTGAAGTGGGCCGGCGTCCTCCAGGTGGGATGACTGTTCGCACTGCTCCGACTCAGAGGTCAACAAGCCTCCGTTTGAGTTTAATTTGGTTTTATTTGCCGTTTTCACTCAAAAAGTCAACTTCTAGATAATCTTTTCCGTCTGTGTCGGTTGAAGGCAGGTGCATTTGTTTGGTTAATTGTTTGCAAATAAACATGCTTACGTTGGAACACATCGGGCCCAGAGATCAGAAGATACTTACACCACCTTGTTGCGTGATTTCAAAATGTTTGGTTGCGCTCTGTGTCCGGTGTAGGTACCAGATCTGTCCGGGCTACCAGATCTGTCCGGGGCGGAGTTCGTGCCTGCGCCTGTCAAAGACGTCACACACAATATTATCTACGGCAACTCCATATTAACAAACTACATTATGGGCTGGATCGATCGATAGTTCAAGTGCATGCGCAAGCACCGCCCCGGACAGATCTGGTACCTACACCGGTCCAGCTCGTCAGCAGGTCTCAGGTTCGACTGGCAAACAGGAAGCAGCCGCTCCTCAAGCCTTTATAGAGGAGTGAGTGGAACGTACCAAGTGTGGCAGAGATTGGGGGGAGGAGTCATTGCGTCGATCGCTGCTTTGTTTTCAGACTTTGGTAAAACTGTAAGATGGTGTTGAGCGGCTGTTGTGGGTGAATTTGACTTTGTTTTGTCTTCATGTAATCCAGCCTGAATTCTTTGTGTAATCTCGGTAAATAGCAATGAAATATGAAGGCCCCTCGCTGTGCGCTTCTTTGAACTAGGTCCTTCACGTGAGCAAGTTTCTATCTAGTAAAAAAAATGTTGCATGTTAAAATGTGTTGAAGGGATGTTTTTATTGGCGTCACCCAGTCAGCATTATAGGACCACAGTTGATCCATTCGACGAGCAGGCGGACTCAGATCTCATGGTTTCTTGAGAAAAATGTAGGCCATGAAAAAAACCCTTCTTCCTGCATGACTTTGAGTATCTAAATCACCCCCAGCAACCCAGATGAAGAACATCTGTCAGGCCTGTTGTCACAAAATAAAATCTACTAAAGCACAGCATGACTTTATAAATCCCACGATGCTCTCGACTGCACGGCAACACCGAATCCAAGAAGTCGCAAATGTGAAAAATTTTAAGACATTTTTTTAATCAAAGACATTTCATGTTGGTTAAAACGTTGTAAAGAAAGTATGAAAATAACTGGGAGAATGTGGAGTTGTAGATATTTGAAAGGTCCAACTGAGGTCAAATCAGGCTGAATATGATCAACTACTAAAATTCAGCCGATACGTTAGTGGTTTTAATATCTAAAAATGGTCTTCATACGATTAAAGCTGGACTCTCTGCGTCAGCCTTTGTTTTATTTCCGGATTGTTTTCTCCCTTTGAGGGCTGCTTCTTCTGTCGGACTGAGTTTGGTGCACCAGCTGCTCACAGCGAGCCCTTTCTTTTAACCTTGGTGCATCTCCGACAACACAGATGGCAGATTGCCCCACGCCTTATTTATTCTACGGCTATTTGCTCCAAAACACACATCGTCTCCTCCTCAAAGGAAACAGGTCGTGATGGGGTCACGCCGAGCCGGGGAGAAAGCGCTTGGGCATCATAGTATGAATATGTATAATCGGTTGGGTGTTTTCATGAGACAATCCGGAGAAACTTGCCTCCGGTCGTTTTAACCACGACTCCACACAGAGGTTGTCTCCGTCTCCCCGGCGGGGTTTTATTCCTACGCTTTGTTTTGAAATCTGAGCGTTCCCAATCGCCTCGCACTCCGCCTCGCTCGTTACGAGCTTCATTTACCACAAGCCTCGGAATAATCACTCGCTTTTCATTTTCCCCGAGCTTTAGCCCTTTAAACACTCCACCGCCGGGTTGTTTGGCCAATTACAGAGCAGCCTTTCTATTACTCAGCATATTGGATCAAATTGCGTGTGCCGCAGGGGGTGATCAGTGGAATGCAAAACGCAGCACTGTGGATAAGAAGCTGCAAGTAACAATCATTCCACATGTGTAGTACAAATGATGCTGCTGCATTTTCCGGTGGAGAATAAAGCCATTAACTGATAGCGTCCCGCCGCTGCTGGGGGATGAACTCGCCCTCCTCCACACGATAAACCTGGACGCCGACCAACTGGCTCGCGTTGGAAATCGCTCCAATTACACAGTTTGCAGGAACCGTTGCGGAACGTGATGAAGAGGGACGTGAAGGCGCCGTGCCGGGTTCTGTGATGAAGAATAGCAGCACGGGAGCGCTGGTGTGTTTGCTGCCCACGAGCTCTCACAAGGTTTGCCAATAAAGCTGTTGGAGTGAGGCGCCTCGCCGAGCCTCGCCGAGCGCTGCCCACGTCTCCACGTTCGCCTTCCACATCTTTCATTTTCTCCCGCGGGAGCGCTACAGATTCCTCGGACGGCGGTGACGATAACGCCGCCGCCACTGGAACAGAAGCTTTGACGCTCTACCTGGAGGTACAGGAAGCTGCAGCAGCACAGTAATCCTGCCTATTTGTTCACGCTGGCTGTAACACACTCCTACACATCAACAGGCTGGATGCTGAAGAGGCCCAGCTCTCGACCTCCAGGGAGAACAAAGGAACAGATCAATACTTCATTTCTGCTCTCTGTGTAACAGCGAAGCCTTGTAAACGGCTGTACTGCTGCTCTTCCTCTCGACCTGCTTAATTTCAAACAAAGCCAGAATATTTCATATCGTCTTCCCAGACTGAGATTGTCAATATGAGTCAAGGTTGTTCTTATTTATCCCTTTTTCGTCATAATACTGGTTTGAATTGAACAGATTCCAATCGGTTATTGCACACTCAAGCTTTACATGACTTGAATCAGTTATTCATGATTGACGAGAGGAGATAATTTGTATGTAGTGATGAAGGTTTTGGATTGTTTGGATTATTGTTCTTACTGGTTGGAGGCCTGGAGGTCAACCCAGGAACCTCTGGAGGAAACTGCAATGTCTCGTTGCTCTTCCTACCATCACTGAAAAACCCACGTTGAACCACGAAGGAAAGAGAATGTGTGAAGTGACTCCAGGTTTCAATATACGTGCATAGATTTTTGTGACCTCCATTCACAAGCAATTCTATGTGTAAAATGACTGTGTGCAATTCCTGGCGCTGTCGGTCAGCGTTCTATTTATTCAATCATTCACTTCACCATGAAAACAGCCAGTTTCATCTTCGACGCGCTCAAAATGAATGATTGTTTTGATTTCCCTGGACGAGCTGAGAGGATTCTACCGACACAAGACACATCTCGCAGAACTCCCGGCTGAAAACGGGAAAAAAAAAATCAAAACAACAAAATAAACTTTGTGTTGACACAGAAATCAATTTGCATCCAGTCATTCAGCCGCCAATCAAGGAGCGTTCAGTTTCTTGGCGGCGGTTCTGGCTTTCGGTTGGAAGAAGCCGTTTGCAGGGATGATGAAGAAGTAAATCAACTTTAACTCAGGTAGAGTAATACCCTCGTACCGTTTTCTGTAATAAATACAATATCAAATCTTAAAAAAGTGCTTTATTTAATCTCAAGTAATGGAAAAGAAGAAAGCACTCGAAACTCTTGTATTTTTCCTCCGCATACACTGGGACTGCTGTTACAGTGCGTCTGCTCTCCTGTTCAAGTAATAGAAAATATAATAGTCTGGAGCCTGAGACAAACACCTGCACCTCACGCATCCTCACCAGTTACATTCACCTGGGAATGCAAGCAGCCGGCATCTTCGCTTACTGCCTTACAGTTTGTCTTTTTTCTCCTGGCTGCACAAAGACAGAGATCTGTTGTAAGAAAATACGAGCATCAGAATCTAGCGCGAGTCGACACAGTGTTTGAAAGGAGCGCCACCGTGACGCCGGGCGGTACATCCAACCGTAACACCTACTTCAGAAAGTACAACTGAAAATACATGGAGCACATTCATAATCAGAGCAGCTTTCCAACGAGTGTGTCGGCCTCTGATTTCAGGTAATTCGGGGGTGGGGGGGTCTGTGCCTTGACAAGTCGACAACAACTATTACCTGTTTTTTTTTGTTTTTTTTTTACTTTTTTATGAAAAACGTTTCTAATTTTGTGCCTCGTTTGTGAGTCAGTGAGCCGTAATCCGACACCTTCGCTTGGCGCCAAATGAGATCATCAAGGAATTTGCTTTGGGGATAATCCTCGCCAAGGGATCAGCACCCGGATGCTTGAATTCCACGAATCCCAGCAGGTTTGACGTACGAAGACGTCGGCCTCCTCCGGGTTCAGTCCTGCTAACATTTGAGGTGCTTCTTGCTCGTCATGTCGTTCCAGATCCGGTGCATCTCCTCGGGGGAGATCTGGTGCACGGTGACCACGCGGCGGTAGCGGCAGAGGCTGTAGGCCATCTTCCAGTGGTTGAAGCCGCTGTTCTGGAACGGGTGGATCCCCAGCTTGCGGAGGCACACGCCGACGTACACGTCCTCCAGGTGCAGCAGCCGGGTGTGCAGCGACGTCTGATATATGAGCTCGGCCACGTCGGCCGAGAAGACGTACCCGGTGCCGGAGCAGAAGGGCGGGTACTTGCTCTCCGGGTACAGATCCCGAGGCATGTACCACTTGCTGCGCATGTCTCTGATGGGGCCGCCGTTGATGACGTACCCGGTGAAGTACCTCCTCCTGGGCTTGGTGGTGGGCTTCAGGAGGGTGTAGATGAGGTTCTCCATGTTGACAAAGATGTCGCTGTCCGTCTTGAGGATGTACTGAGCCTTGCCGCAGAAGGTGGCCACCCAGCGCATCCCCATCATTGTCTTGAGCGTCAGGTTGTGGTACGAATCTATGAAGTCCTCCACCACGATGTCGTGGAAAATCTGACTCTCCTGCTCCACCATCTGGTTGAGGACGTTGTCGGTACTGCGGCCCAGTAGGAAGAGCGTGACCACGCGCACGTCGGCAAATGTGCTCTCGTCCCCCCACGTCTCCCTGATCGCCTGCCGGGCGTCAAACTCCTTGTGGGTGGTGCTGATGAGGATGACGAGGAAGGGGGGCTCGGCCTCACACTTTTTGGCCTCGTTGATGAGGTAGCCGAAGTCGTGCGGGTTGAGCGAGCGCGTGCGGACGTTGCTGAACGTGCCGTTCTTCCCGGCCCTGTTGACCTGGCGGATGGGGATGTTCATCTGGCCCACGTAGGACGTGGAGGGCCGGGACACGCTCAGGTACCACAGAGCACTCGCCCAGCAAACCACCGTCAACAGGTACAGGCAGGAAACCTTAGAAGGCATTGCTGGTCACTTGGCGGGCCTCGCCGGCGGCAGCACGGTTGGAAAAGCAGAGGCGTGCCTCCATGGGTTGATCGGCGCCGCAGCTTGAGGCTGCCTCCGCAACACGGCTGACATCAATCTGGGGTAACAGACTCCTCTGTTGTCCAGTGTCGGGCCTCAGATCAAGACGGAACCACGAGATCCTTTATCGTGTCCACAGCCGTCCCATCTCAGCTCACAGGAGGTGACAGCAACTGCAAGAAAAAAGACACAAACATGCATAAATCACACACACATCCTGAAACAGAAGCAGGAAGATCAGCATGTGACTCCTGGCACGATGTTTCCAATATTTATTTTAATCATGTGACAGACATTACCACACTTTCTACTCCTCTATTCTCCCGATTCATTACTGCCAATAACATCAGCGCCGGCGGCGGCGTGCCACCGCCCGCCCTCCCATCACTCCATCACCGCCTCGGATCGGAGCGGCTGCACTCGAGAGGAGAGAAAAACTCAACGTTCCACTGCTTCTGGTTCCAAACGCTGTTCGTCTCCGTCTTATACCCGCTGGAACAGACTCAGAGCTGCTCCACCAGGACAAGATGATCTTATTTGAATAATTATTTAAAAAAAGTCTGGTGTCGTTTTTTTTTTTTTGCCTGGTGTGTTTATAATGTCAAATTTATAGCAAGAGAGAAACACACGTCATGTTTCTGTTTCAAGCCAGAAAGTTTGAGCAAATGTTGCTTGTGAATCATCTTCCAGCCGTGACAGAGAGAAACAAGCAGACAGAAACCAACAAACACAAACAGAAAGTCGACAGAACTCCTACAAATAGCAGCTGAAAACATAAAGAGTTGAGAAAACAAAATCATGACTGTTAAATTAGACAATCAATGCGAGAAGAAAATATTCAAAGTAAAAAAAAAAAAGGACCTAAATTTAACTTCAACATCTATTTCCATTGGTAAAATCATCCATGATATTCCTAATTACAAGAAGAGTAACTGAACTGTGTGCAATGCGTTCATCCATTCTCAACAGATTGTGCAGCTATTAGCAGCACCGATATGAACTCGGAGTTATTCTTATCCAGACTTGCTGTCTTGCTTCAGGGAAGCGCTCAGTTCATCCAGCCTGAGATTTAAACAGGAAGAGGATCTTTCCACAGGAGGATTTTTTTTCTTTCACTCTAAAAAAAATCAAATAAACAAATGGTTCTGGAAGGAAGTTTTCAAGGAAAATCCCTCAATTAGAATCCTCACCGTCAAAGTCAATCGAAAACGTCAAAGCAGTGAATTCTGGGAAATTATACAAAACTTCTCAGGAGAGTTTCATCTTTTTTCCTTTCGCTGCTTTATTGTCGAGTCCTGAAGGATAAATCGCATTGGACTTTGTAAAAGGCATAAAATGAAGGTTATTCAGTTTTCTCAACCGACCGACCGACCGACCGACCGACCGGACTTTTTAACTCACCTGCTCTTATCAAGAGAATGATTGTAAACTAAATTTTGTGTGCGTCTCGTCCGAGAACTTTTACTTCCATTAGTAGCCCGTCTTTGAGAAACAGTTCTTCTTGATTACTTTGACAACTTTTCCAGCCAGCGCTCTAATTGGACGCCCTGACTCGGGGCATGGGGACACATCTAAACCCTCGCCGTGGAGCATTAATAGAATAGATTTAGATGTCAGCGAGCATTCAGAGGCGGTGATGGAGAACCGGATCACAGGATTTTGGGCGCCTGAAAGCCAAGCCAAGCCTAATCCGTGCTTACAAACAGACTTTTTATTTGCTCCCGACGTAATCTCTGCTGTTGCAGCGGCAGACCTTTTTTTTTTTTCTGAGGCTAATACTTCTTTTTCTTCATTATCATGCATAACTGATGATAAAGCGAAAAAAGGAAAGTGGTACAGATTCTATTAGAGATACAGAAACTGTGCAAAGATGCTTCCTCTTCTGGAGTCATGTTTAAAGATGGAGCCGCCCTGATAAGCGCCACTCGCTCTTTTATCGGCCTCCAGATTTTGCCTGGCGATGGCGTCTTTTCATCAGGTCTTTTCTCTTATTCCTCAAACGCCGCGGTCCCTTCTGCCTCCACGCCATCTCCTCCCCTCTCTTTCTGAACCAGGAGTCATCAATCTCACAGTCCAGCAGAATCCATCTCATCATGGCTGCTTTTCCACACCTCCTCCGTCTCTATCCTCTCAATCACTCTCCCCTCCTCGACTCCAGCCGGCACTTGATCCATCTTTATATGTCTCACTGCCTCCCTCCTCCTTCCTAATCCCGTTTTTTTTTTTTTTTTTCGAGATTGTTTTTCTCAGTTTTGTCTTCGCGTCGCCCCCCGGCCCACTTCCACCTCGTCATTATTTCTCGGCGGGCTTTTGCCGATGCTCTACTCCTCGTCTCCAACTTATTGACGGCTTCTGCCACCATCCATCTCTCTGAAGGCACTCGATCGCTGCCGACTCCCTTACCGCTCCTGCTCTCCCTCGCTCAGACAAAAATCACAAAATCATCATATCCATCCCTCTTTGCCTGCTTGCAGCCCCCACCCCCCGCCTGCACGTCGGCTTGTTTTCTTGGCCTCCAGGAGGGTCTATTGGACCCGCTAATCCTCTGAAACTACTTTACGCTCATTCGTCCCGATCCCGGAACAGCCGACATCCGTTCCTTGGCGATGCACCTCACGGAGTCCCGAGACCTCACTTCCCCTCTGAGTAAATTGAAAGACGGCTATATCATTTCATGCCGCCGTGTCGCTTCGAATTAGATTAGTGCTCAGAAGCAACGGTGAATATCAGAGCTCGGGATCAGGGATTTTCTTTCTTTTTTAATATATAAATATATATATATGGAATTACGGTGATAAAGCTGCAGCAGCAGCTATGCGGTGATGCCACTGATCATCTGTGGTTAAGAGAAGCTAATTTACCACGGTGAAAAGACGTGGCACTATTGATGGATCCTTCCTTCATGTGTCGATACCCCAGTGTGCAGGACCAGGACAAGTCTGGATGAGGAGGTGGACCAGGAGGAAACACTCGTGCAGAGAGTACAAACCGCTGCACCTCCAGATGGGACAGATTTGCTTCATGGTCCCTGTAAGTCGACGCATCAACTTCCTGCTTTAGTCATTCTGAACTGGACGTGGCTTTAAAGTTTCAGTCACATTTGACACTGTTTGATGAGTAACGTCCAACACTTAAACACGATAGTTTGATCCGACCAGATTGGGAATTGAAAAGAAAAAGAAAAACTTTAAACAGAGGGGATAAAATATCATAAATATCTCCCAGAAAACTGTGATGTAAATCCAATCAGAGGTGCAATTACCATCAAATGAAGTGCCTCTCTGAATTAGTTTAGCAGAACAAATCAATTTATTACAGGACTTGGGCTGCATTAGTTACGATTAAATGTTCCCAATCAACTGGCAACCGAATTCAGATTTCATGCGTTCTCTCTTAGTGGAGTCACACTTTCATCACTTGAACAGATTTGATGAAAAAAAAAAAGTGTTTAAAGGTGAAAAAGAATGTTAAATCTCAAATGAAAACCACTGAAGATAAGATATACTGCCAAAATAAAATCTTAAGACAACTTAAATATTTCAAAATAGTAAAATGGATATTGAAATACTATATATTTCAATGTCTATTTGCATATGATTGTAAGCTCTAGTCCCTCCCAAAAGGCCCTGGACCTCTTCGAGAACCAAAACTGCGTGAATAAAAATTGTGGATTTAACTTTCAGATTTCATCGGTGGCAGCATGTTTCCAGTACGAGGATTCATCTAATCCCGTCCTGAGATGTGTGTTGATCAAACACAGATCAGTTGGGTAACCTGATAAAAGCATCAGCTGTCACCGACATAATACCGCCGGCGTCATCCTGGATTATTCTGCACATTTGATTGAAATTGATTAATCTATGCAGGTGTTGCAGTAACTTTGATAACTCAGTAAAACTTAGGACAGTTTCCTGATTTATTAAGCTCCTGCATAAATCCTTCTAAAATTGCACTCAAATCGGTGTGTGTTTTGAAGGATAATGCATTGATTGACATTCGTTCAGTTTTTTGCATAAGTTAGTTTCTGTTCAACTTCGGGGTTCGGAAAATACCACCTACGAAGAGCTGCAACACAGAATATATCTCATAATAAAAGCTGTGGGAGGCCAGCTGAGGAAGTGCCACCCACCACAATAAAAGCAGCAGATTGAGCTGGTTTAAGCAGTTTCAAATCATTAAAAACAACCTTTGGTGGAGGAGGCCCTGACAGTATCTTCTAATCTGATAATAATAATCTGCCAGTTGATGCATTTAACTTTAAAATATCTTCTTACTTTTGACTCATGGCCACAGTTTGAATGGGCGACTCGGAGCCAGGCTCCGTCAACTGATTTACAAGCAGACTGTAGAAATCAGACACCTTGTGCCCATTGTTCTGAGCGCCACAGACCGAGTGCGCTCCGCATGACAGCCGCCACTTCTCCTCTTGACTGCCGATGAAAAGACATTCTGTGATGAACGCTGGTGGAAAAATATCCAATTAACTGCTTGCCATGTTAATATCATAAAGGAGGGTCTAAGAATAGGATTGAAGAGCCGGCGCTGCTTTGTGCGGCTCACAATGACTGCCCCGCTGATTAAAACACGCCGATGAAAGACCTCAAATACCAGACGGCAGTAAAAACAGGCATTAACGTGTGAAAAGCAAGAGAGAGGGGGAAAAGTGTAATAATTACTATTATTATTACATTCCCATTCACAGGACTTATTGCTAACGATCTACTAATCTGAAGTGGTTGTCATGACAGCAGTGACGGACCACAGAGAGAGAGAGAGAGAGAGAGAGAGAGAGAGAGAGAGAGAGAGAGAGAGAGAGAGAGAGAGAGAGAGAGACTGGTGGGGAACCTCCAGTTGAAGAAATGTTGCACGGCTAAATGTTTTTGAGCGTTTCCCCGCGGGGAAGTCAATTTAGCGAGCTCCGCCGCCGTGCCGGTCGCCGCCCCATTACACCGCGCAGCGATTTCCAAGACTTCACATTATGATCACCGACGGCGGCTCCTCGAGAGCCATCTAACATTTATCCACTCCTTGAAGGGCGGCTCGCCGCAGCAGGAGGATCTCTTCAAATCTCAGCGCTGCCCCAATCCACACACTGATCGACTTTCAATCAATATTTCAGGCCGTCAGAAAAGACCAACCTGGGCCGTTTCAAGCTTCTCACTTCACTTTTCGGTTGGCCGGTTAGAAAGTAATTCACTGAGGTGAGACAGCGAGCTTTGCAATAACAGAAATGATTCAAAGTTGGGTGTGTCCGGCTCTGCTTGGCTGAACCCTTTCTTTGCTCCCGACCCGGTTCTAGTGATGACAAATATCTGATTTATTGATAAATTGTACAGAACGTCCAGTGAGTCCGGAGCAGACACGGACAACTGGCAGCTCTTTACATCAAGCCAGCCAATTCCCATCAATGTCTACACTATTGGTTTCTCTAATGGCAGCGATAAATCAAAAAATAATTACTATATTTCATAAGATTTGTTGAAATAATTCCAATATATTCTGGTGTGAAAACTGCTCAGTCACAATTTGGTCCTCGGTATCTCATATTGATGTACCAAGGAAAGTGATCGGTGTGGCATCTTTGAACTAAAACTACAGAGCGGCTCAGACTTTTCAAATGTTTACTGATTGTTAAGGTTGGTCCAGAAGGATTATTTATTGATATTTCTTTAAGTGAGGGTTTACTTCAGAAGTGGGTAAACACCAGATTCAGACCCGACACCGACTCTCTGGAACAGGCAGGCCAAATTCCATGGATGACTTCATGACTGGTTTCTCTAATGACGGTAATAAATCAAAATTTTATTAAAAACATTCATTAGAAAAAATTGGTTGAAATAATTCCAATGCTTTTTTTATGGAAGAATCGTCTGGTCGTAGTTTGGCCGTCTGGAGGTGAAGAGGGAATTTTTGAAACCCTCAGGAATAGAAAAGTTGGCCGTCCGTGGTGCAGAACAACTGTTCTAATTGTATATATACAAATGATAGTTAGTTAGTTAGTTAGTTAGTTAATTGGTAAACTGAATAACTAAACAACATGAGGACAGTCCATTATATGTGAGATTCGTCCAGATTACAAACAAATGACGCCAGTTGCCATGAGATGTGTTCTACCAAGATATTTGGGATTCTGTGTCTTGCTAAAGCACAATTTCATGTTTGACCAGGCCGACATGGGGGTCAAACCCACAACCTTTTGACTGAAGGATCAACTGCTTCACCAACTGAGCCACAGGTCGGTCCGGAGGATCCCATCATGGTTTTTATGATGAGGGTGAGGGTAACCACTGAATTGGAGGACATTAACAGTAACGTGAAAAGTTGAGTTAACAATGTGAGGCAGAGCTCCAAAATCCTTCTAACATTGTTCCCGCTAACAACTCAAGTCCTATCAGTGATACCTGTGAATATTAAAAAGCTGAAAGAGAGACAAAGTAGTTCCCCTGTACTGCAGTAACCTCCATCAGCGGCCCGAACCAATCAGCATGTCAAACGCTCATTATCTATGTATCGCACACGTTAAAAGGCTCCGGGTTCCTACTTACTTCAGCACTTTATTCCGCCGGCTTTCCAAAGGTCCTGATGCAGAAGTTCAACATCTTGAAATATTGATTGGGATGAAAGATTTATTGGAGTGTTTTTCTGGAACTGACCTGACGCGATCAGCGAAATAGAAGTCATTTCTGGATTAAAATATGCGAGTGAAGCAGGATGATATTCAACCGATGAACCAGATCAGCAAACCCGAAAGGCCTGAAAACCCGATGGATCAACACCATGCAACTTGAAGGCAAATCCGCTCCTTGGCTCACAAAGGCTCAGAGGTTTGGATTGGAAGCCACCCACATAGGAGTCGTCTGCGAGGCCGAGCCAGGCTGGGAGAACTCCGTCATGTCGACGGAGTCGCTCCCTCCGGAGGCTGGAAGGGATGCAGGTTATGCAACCATGCAAATGATGCTGGGAGGGTAAACAGGACACTGGACTTTATACCACAATGTGTCTGAAAACACGTGTGTGAGGCGACTCCTGAGGAGAGAAAACGGCTGTTTTTCATTTCAGTGTCGTCGAGTCTCGTGGGTCTTAGATAAACTGTTGAAAAATCTTTCATCACAAATATTGTGCAAGAATATAAACAGTAGACGGAGTTGAAATCTTTTGGTGAACTAATAAATAAATAAATAAATAAACCAATTGGTGCTTCACACTGGACACGTCTAGATATTTCCTTCCTATTAAGCTAAATATAAAAGTTCAGGATTGTGAGAGCAATTATATTTTCCTTATCGTCCATCAATGTAGCTACTTTATATTATACTACATTATATTTTCGACATCAATTTGAAGATTGAGGCCTGTGATCAGGATTCAAAGAAGAATCTAAAAGGTTTAGAGTTAAATGGAAGAAACAGTCCAAGATCAAATCATATATAAATAAATGTATCTGGGAGCAGAATCACTCCAGACTCACGTCATCAAACTGCTGAGTTCAGTCGGTAGAAACGTGAAGAGTTCTGACAGAACCAGCTGGTCTCCTGCACAGTCCCGAGGTTTCCTAACAGAACATTGCTTCACTCAGATGTTGTTGGAGGCATTTCCGTACAATCAGACCGACAGCGCCATCAATAATCTGTTCAAACCGCCTCTGGCTCTCCTCCAGGCCTGCCGCTCTGGAGACGCCGTCACCGATAATCTCGCCGCCTCAATTTGCTCCAATTTTCCTGCTTCCACAGCCCCCCTCACACCCCACCCCCCCTTGGCATTTAGACACTGCTATAAGAGAATAATGGAGGTTATTCACTCCACCTGTTGGGGGTTCAAACCTGTGGGCGGTGCGGCATTTCTGCCTGTGGAGGAGTGAAGGTGAAGGAGTTGGGGGGGGGCGGGGGGGGGGGGGGGGGGGGGGCGTGAGGGGTCACCAGACTGTTCAGAGACGTGACTCATCAGCTCTTTACAATCGACTGACCTCTACAGAGGAAAAGCTCCGAGGCTACGCAGAAGTGGGAGTTTCACTGCCGCTTAATGTTGCGCTCTGTAATTGATTGCAGTCATTAGAGCGGCGTAGGGTAACCTTGCCGGGGGCGTGGGGTGGTGGGGGGGTTGAGAAGGGGAAAAACAAAGACTGCATTGCACACCGTCTTTGCTGCGTGGGGGGTGCACATGACTCCTCTGGAGGTAAATAAATCATCGCCGAGCTCCAGGTCTGACATCTTCCAATCAGGCTACACGTTCAATGATTGGCAGCGGGAAACAGCCTCCGGTCTCCCGACGTTCAACCGCCGCTGATTTGAGCAACGCTGTCAAAACGTGTAATTCTTTACATCGTGGCGTTACCACGCGGTAATAGTGTTTGAAAGCAGTGCCTGACCTGTAAATATCACTCAACGGTGGAAGAAAGGATACAAAAAAAAATAATTGCTTTTCATGTCGGCGGATGAGGAATAAAAATAAATAAAAATGAAGCAACATGGGACCAAATTATATCCATCAAACGCAAGTGTGACTCCAGAGCAAGTCACATTTTCTGGAACGTGTTTTATAATTACTGAACGAACAGACTCCGAGCTGCTTGCTGAGGCACCGGGTGCTGACAATCATCGTAGACTGACAACGGATCAATTTTATAAATTAAAGGCATTTTTAGAAAAAATCTATCTATCTGAACGGAGTAAAAACTCAGAAGTGTAAATTATATTTATAAGCTATGAGGAGCTACAATTATGTTAAACTGAGATCAATAAAAACAATGAAAAACCTGAGTTGGAGAAAAAAAACAAAGCAAGAAATCGTAAAAGTTAACTGAAGCCTGAGACCTCATTTACGCGACAATGTTCGTGGTGTGTGCGCGTTTCCATGACAACGGTGTTCGGAATTGCTGAAAACGTAACTTCTTCAAAACGCTCCATCTCCATAGAAACGGGGGGGGGGGGGGGGATGCAATTTTCCTGAAACGCCGGATCGAACCGTTCTGCACATGCTCAGTAGACGGACAATAAGAGCGGCGGCGCTGCGTTTAGTGTTTGCGTTCGCCAAACTGCCCATCGACGCATCTGAAAGTCGCGCGAGTCGTCTTCTCCCGTCGACACGAGCCGCCTGCAGCCTCCAACTCCAACCTTATCTCGAGCTCCTGCTGCTCGGCGGGCGATAAGCTCAACAGGCGGTTTATTATTGTCACCGTCTTCTGTCCGGCGCTTGATCCTCTTTTCCTCCAATCGTCTGCCAATTCTAAAACCCCCATTATGTCGCCTTCTAAACGTTCAAAAGAGGAGTTAATGCGCAGGGAATTTAACGGCAACGGCCAAATTGGTTTGCATCCCGCCTAATATGAAAGAGGGACAATTAAAATGTCAGAGATGGACGCTCCATTGGCGTGGTGCTCGCTCGCTCGGCTTTTGTTTTTCGCCGACAATGAAAGGCTCAATGGCGGCTGAGGAACTGGCCGGCGCTACAGGCCGCGGGACACTATAGGCTTATTGGGAAAGCTTCTGAATGCAAAGCAGCTTAGAAGTGACGGAGGAAATGGGATATCAATAGCGGCCAACAGATTTGGCTGCTGCACAGGCGGGCGCCTGACGCTCCAGCCCCACTCCAGCGTTGACTCCGGCCCAAACTGTGCTGAAGCAGCCAAGCGCGGCTTTGCACAAAAACTTCAGAGTTTGCTTTTAACTTGCTCCACTTAAAGGACTTTAAAGTCAAATTGGGTGCGTGGAAGGCTCCCACCTCCAGCTGGTTAAAAATAAAAAAAAACCCTGTGGGTTTGTGGATGCTGAGGTTCCCCACACCGCTCTCTGTGCTCTGAATGCTAAAGCCGCCTCATAAATAGTAAATGACAGCTTGATTCATGCAGGTAATACATTCCACTGTCCGACCGGGTGACATTGCGGTTGTACAATATTCCGGCTGCATCGGGAGCGGCGCTCCGGGAGGACACTGGCATTATGCTAATGCCGCCGAGGCGCGTTCAGCACCCCAAATTAAACGTCGCTGGAGAGCAGCTGATGAGGACAAAACGCTCCGGCGGGACAGAAACAAGCCCAGGTGTTTGGGATTGATACCGCCTGGGAAAAAAAATAAAAATCAGCAATAACCTTCCAAGATCAGGCTGTAGGTGTCAAACCTTTATAGTATTTACGACGTGGATCAGCCGGAGCCTCCGGAGAACCCAGGTGCCGGCGCCAAGGCGCCGTTCAGCTCCTTTTTTTTTTTTTTTACACTTTTCCATTTTCCAGGGCACAATTCTGCTGAACACACACTCTCTGGTCCTCAGCATCTGCAGCGGGGCGACTCGGGGCAAACGCTCTGTAATGTGGCGTCAAGACAATTCGGCTTTGCCGATCTGCTTCAGTTCTTAATATTTTCGGTTGTTTTCACTGCGGCCACAGTGAGAAGTGGTAATAAAGCTCAGCAGGTTCATGGAGTGTGTCCTCCCTCTGCTGAGCTCCACCATCGTTTGTCTGACTTGTATTTTCTTCCTGTTCTTTATCTTAACTAAATTGGATTTAAGTTTTTTTAGATTCACTGCCTTGTTTTGAAGACGCTGTCTTCTGAAGAATAATGATTTGTTTCTATTGACTGTACGTCTCAAGATGAGAGTCGTAAATCTTTCACATTCTTATATTTCCAAACCTTTTTCTACCCCTTTGCACTCGCGGGATCCGTGCGAGTGAAGAGTTATGGGATTGTTACCGACACTCTCCTCAACAAGCTCCATCGAAACAGATCGGCACGGATACGGACTGTAAAGGCATCATTCTGAACGCCCTATAAACATTGAAAGTTAAGCTCTGGTTGGAGTCGAGACCCACGTTAAATATAAAGAGCTTTTCCTTTGTTTTATAGTCAACTTGATTTATATTGTTTTTAAACCCAAGTTAACACACAGACTTTAAATCACAGAAAGTGTGGAGCATCACAGCCAAACTGAAACATTTCGAAGCACAAAGCCTCCAAACACAAAATGCCAAGTCGGGTTCCTTTTAGTGTGAGTTTGGACAAGTTGCTGACTGGATCAGTGGTTCAAGTTGTTTTGATGAGTCGTTGATTTCCACAAAATCGACACACCAAACAGCAACTTGTCAACGATGTGAAATGACACGTCGTCACACTGGTGTTCGAAGGCGATATGGAGTCGTCTGAGGTCCTACTGGTTCCACCAGACCAACATTCTGGTCTACGAAACACTTCCTGGTCGGTCGGGCGACACTCTGACCACCACTGCGTCGACAAACACCTGACGGATGAGCGACACCCCGACACCTGACGCCGTGGCGAGTCATCTGGTCACCGTCGAAGACATCTGGTGCGTCAGCGCAACATCAAACCCCCCCAGAACTTTATGTGCAAAGTCATCGTAAAGGACTAACGAGCAAATATAACAGCTCATTTGCTTTAATTTAGCTGGGGCCACCCTCAGAACAGGTTACAGAGCTGCTTGTCAGAGCCTGTAATGGAGGAAACTTCATTACAGGCCGGAGCCTCTCGCAGGCCATTTTGGATGTTTGGTAAATCAGCCGCTGCCCGCTTATAATATCATCAACTGAACGGGCACATTAAGCAGCTTAAATAGGTCAGGGTTGGTGTTTCACTAACTTTTTCACATTCCAATCCAAGGATTACGTAAGAGTGTCGGAGGAGTGTGAAGAAAGTGATACCGCTGACTCAAAGCAACACCTGCTGCAAACTGCAGCCTTAGTTTCTCTGCCAGACAAACGCAGGTTTCATTTTCCCGTCCTGTGCTGTTTTATTAACAAACGCACTTCGAGCACTTCTCAAATGCAACGTTGGTGTATGACCACCTCGGGAGGAGCACAGGGGGATAGATTGGTTCTGCAGAGGTCGTCAAAATAAAAGCATATGACACTTTTACCTCATGACAAAAAAAAAAAAAGCCCTTTTAATCATATTTCATCACATAAAAATCACCCGGAGCCTCAAAACCTTCAAAATAAGGAAAATATACAGCTTAGAAAGTTTTATAAATAAGAACAAATCATTAGCTGATTTGGCATTTAGCCAATTTTAACAGTTCTAATGGTTTAAGTTTTGTACAACAGGTTTCAATTGGATTCTTCATCAGGAATGTCATGAAGATGTTAAAGTTCTAATTTGAAAACCTCCTTTCCTGCTGAGAAGAAAGAGAAAATACTTACATAATGAATGTAATGAATATAAAGGTACGATAACTTTTTTTAAAAAGGACCACCTGCCTGAAAAGACAAAAGCAAAATACGCTTGAAAAATGTAAAAGACTGATGGACTTGACTATTGGAGATGCAATGTTGGAGCCATTGTGGATTACTTTAAAAAGGTTTAAACCATTTCCCTGTTTCAGCTGTTTCGCGGTTTTACCACTTCTCACGTCGTGTTTTGTATGTCAAACATCCAAACGCTGATATTTTCTGGAAGCTGCATGAAGCAACGAGGAGCTGAAAGACTCGGTTTTATTTGAAAGCTGAGAGGGCGTCTCACAGGATCAGTCCGGCGACTAAACTCACACGGAGGAATCGGCCCGATCACAATTCAACGCATTGATTTTTTCTTCGCTCCTTCAAGGGGAGTCCATTCTCAGGCGGATCGGCTAATCTGGAAATTGCGCGTCTCCACGGAGGAACCTTTTGTGAGAGACGGAAGAACAAACGATCGATATCCTGCAGAGGAGGCGCCGGCGCGCAGGCGACCTCGCCGAGGCGCTTTAAACACAGCTCACTCGGAGGTTTGTCGCTGGTCGACTCCAGGATGAGATTCACAGCCGGGGTTTTAAAACCAGGCCAGCCGTCACTCGAGGAGAGAAAAAATAAATAAATAGAAGTGTCACTCCGCCTGCTGATGGATAGAAATCCACATGAGTGACGTCCCGTCCGGTCACAGAAAGCCAATTCCAGCACTTGGAGGATAAAATTAGATTGCTCTTAAAGACGCCGGCCTCTTCACTTCAAGAATAACGAGCGACGATTGGAGGTGAGTGTTATTCCCTCAAAATGAGCTCAAATTACGTTGGAGTGCTCTGCTTTGTACATTAGAGAAAAATCTCATTTCTTCTGAGTGACTGCAGATGTTTGTTTTTTTTTAACCTAAATGAAATGTCGACAGCGACGTCCTTGAGCAAAGACGCGCGGCTAAAAATATCACACCCGGAGCTTCCAGGAGCAGGAAGTGGCTCCGTTCTTCTTCTTCGCTCTTCGTTTACGGTCAGCGGTGACGCAGAAGGAAAAGTCAAAGTCGGTTTTGTTTTTCCCCACATCTGAGCGGATGATTACGACCGCTGGCCGCCTCTTTTACGATGCAATAATTTGTCTAATTGCTGGTGATTACTGGCCACTGTGACCACAAAGCTCCAATTTGGACTCAGGTAATTATAATTACAGCGAACTGCCTTTTCCTACCGGCACGCCGCGGCTCTGGCCACTTGACCACCACAGGCTCGCTCCGAGCTATTCAGGTTTTCCAACATCAGACAGAAGACAAGGAGGAATGCTTCACTAATCCCAGGGGGAACATTCGTGATGTCCACTTTGAATGTGCTTTGGTAGCGATCGACTAAAAATGACGTCAACAATAAATATTCAAATGAAGGTCCTGCTTGAACCAGAAGGATCTGCTGGAAACGGTTTGGTTCCTGTGGTCGTCTGTGGAGAATACATGATAGAAATGTTTATATTTTCACAAAAAAAAACCAACAATTACTGCTGAAAATGAACACAATTTCAACATGAAACCAATATTAATGAAATCCAGAGAACTCCTCCTGTCGCTGTTGCATTCTGGGTGTTTTTATGACAGCATGGCTTTCAGGCTATAATGTTAGTTTGACATATTTCATGGCTGCATCACCGATTTCTCAGCTCGGGTCTCTACTCTTAAGAAATCTGTTCAAAAAATGGAAAAAAGAATCTACATTTTCTTTGAAATATTTAAAAATGTTCTTGGCGGATTGGAGCCTCGGGTTTGACACCCCTGGGTCAGATCATTAGATTAACCGTCACAAAGTCAAAACTGAGGAAAGAAAGACAAGATCCAGCAAAGATTACGACAGAAAAGGTCTCATGATAAAGTCACAGTCGTTTCAGGGGCTGGAATCTGAGTTTGCTCGATGTCAAAAGGTCACTTTCTACAACGGGGATCAATTAGTGCCGACGCACATCTGCACACATGTTTCTCTTTAGAGGAGAAGCTCCGGAGCCGAGTTGTAATATGATGCAGCTCATTAACTCCTGGACTTCCAGGCAGATCTGAGCAGAGCGAGGGAAACATCTGGAGGCAGCTGCAGTACGTTCCCTCACTCGGCTTCCATCGGGGGGGCGAGGAGCTGCCGGGGCTGGAACAGGCTGCACACAGCCCATTATGCTGCACCTGTCAAGGTAACGGACACACACACACACACACACACACACACACACACACACACACACACACACACACACACACACACACACACACACACACACACACACACACACACACACACACACACACACACACACACACACACACACACACACACACACACACACACACACACACACACACACACACACACACACACACACACACACACACTCTACAGACACAATGCAGACTGACTGCCGCTCTGCCTGCCCTCTGCTGTCGCTTCGGTTTAAGAGGAGAAAGCCTCGCCGCTTTAAAGCAGGCGTCTTCCCCCTCAGCTGACGGAGCTCCTCGTGGGGCCGCTGTTTTGACGTGAAGGCCGAGCGGACGCCTCGCGAAGCCTCCTCCGGTAATTATCTCGTCCGCCAGACACACACACACACCTGCACACCAGGGTCGCTGCTGATGGCAGCAGCCGCCGAGGACATGCAGCTTCAGCACTCCTGCCGGTAAATAACACAGCTTGTACTGAAGAGGCCACTGAGAGAACACACACACACACACACACACACACACACACACACACACACACACACACACACACACACACACACACACACACACACACACACACACACACACACACACACACACACACACACACACACACACACACACACTCTAAAGGTTTCAACCCTCTGTAGTGGCTCCACGTAGCTTTTACTAAATTATATTTGCATAAATACGCGTTTTAAATATATATTTTTTAACATTGTTCTCGTCACATTGACTCTTACATAAAATGTTGTTTCAGCAATAAAAATCGTCACGTCACCCAACAAGAAAAAAAACACCCAAATAGCTAAAATGGCGAAAAGAACTGAAAAAACCAAAATGGCTAAAATAGCTATAATGCAAAAAAAAGAAAAGAAAAAAGTGCTGAAATGGCTTAATTGCTGAAACAATCAACATATTTTCTGAGTATGTTTTTGTTTCCCACAGCTTCGGCCGATCATCTTGATCTTGATCTTAGTGAATCAGCTCTGGAGCGTCTCGTGTTTCCACAGCCGAACTGGAGCTTTGTCCCACAGCCGAGGAGTCGTTCGTGGAGCCGGTGGAGTACGGCCGGTGTGGAACGTTTCAAGCCCCAGAAAGAAACCAAGCTGGATGGCTTTGCCTCGCATAGAGAAGGTGAGCGGGAGGAAGTTACACCAGCCTCCAGTCGCTCTGCCAGCCAAACAAATAGTAACTTTACTTCCATCCTGAATCTAAATCCAGTCACTCAAACAAGCATCTGGACTCGATCAGAATCAGAATGACTCTTTATGTTCCTGCTTTTGTCCAAACCTGCCGTGAATTGAGCAAAACTTTTCCTAAAAATTAGGCGACGCAACTTTTCTTAAAGTTGACTGATAAAACCTGGAGCGTCCGCCTCTCAGGATCAATACGAAGTGAAAATAGGGAAGAGTGCTGCTTTAACTGCCGCGTGTCACATACCTGTACATTTAATGAGCATCTCACTCCAGCGTTTAGCGGCCGGATGTCAACATTAATTAAGTCTGCCGGTAAAAACAACACGAGCTGATTATACACGTCGGTTTATCATATTTCAGGAGTAGGTAATTATAACTGCAGTCACTTAAACGTGGGAGATGTTGACCCTCGCGCCGTCGCTTTCCCGACATGCCAGGTTCCAGTGAGCTCATTAGTTTGCAGCAGATTCCACGAGGAGTCGTTTTGAACCGACTCCATCACGTTTGTGCAGCCGCGCCTTCATCTGCAGGGCGAGCGTGCAATTAGAGGCAAAATTCAAGCATCGTCAAAATCTTTCATATTGGAATTTGAAGAGAAAACAAACTTATTGCACATTTTCCAACAACTCCATAAAACTACGATGAACCCCGTCGGTTCAAACAAACACTTTTTATCATGACCAAAAACTTCCATACAAACCTGAACAAGTTTAAAACTGCAAAGAAAAATGTGCATAACTTTAACATTGGGTCATTTTTAACATTTTTAATTAAGCCGATACCAATGTTTGCAGGATGATGAGTATTGACTCTCACAGTGGGAAAGTTACTGCTGCATCATTCGATGCAGTATTCCTCCAAAAGCTGGAAGATTTTAAAACTACATTTAAATCAAATCCTCCAAATGAAACCAGGTAAAAATCACCACGGTTTGGATATTTAAAAACCTTCAGCCCTCGAAGCTGAAGCTTTATCAACAACACGTGTATTAGATGTCCAATTTCCATAGATCTGAATAAAATGATTCTTGTTGCTGTGGAGGAAGATCCTTGGTGGAAATATTGAAATATACACATACATGCCTTGCAGAGAGCGCAGCAGGGGCAGTAGTGTGTGTGTGTGTGTGTGTGTGTGTGTGTGTGTGTGTGTGTGTGTGTGTGTGTGTGATAACCCGCCGACCGGCTGCCTCAGGATCCTCGGAGGTGAGGCGGCTATCTGCAGCCAGCATGAGGTCCGGTCAAAGGTCACGCTGCTCAGCGAGCCCCCGGTAAATAAATGATTCCACCTGTCAGAGCGGCTCAGCGTGTGTGTGTGTGTGTGTGTGTGTGTGTGTGTGGTAGTTAGGCTCCCACTCAAACCCCGATAGAAAATCTGCACTTTAGTGGGAAGCAGGTCGTTTTGGATGCTTGTTATGACACGTGGATTATCAGCTGTGGGTTTTATGCTTTTAAGACTTCGTACCAATAGATCCAAAACACAGCGAAGATGCAATATCTGTAAATCATTGCAGCGTTTAACATGGTGAGACATTTCCCCAGCTGCCTCCCCTCGATTTGCCCACTTTATTAAAAGATCTTTTAAAAGTACCATTTGATACTAATAAGTATAAGAAACACAAGCAAACAAACGTCCTTGAGAGGTGTATGAGCTTTCTCTTATCGAGGGTTCTGTGTACACGGTGTGAAAATGGCCATATGGTGGGCGAGTGGAACGATATATATATAACAAAACCTGCCGTTTGAGAAAAACTGAAAAATCAATCAGCTCCTCAAAAACTTTGCAGGAGGAAACATTGTCCTGTGGTTTTAATGAATACCTCGTCACAGTTGGGCTGAATGAACAGAAATAAAAGTCTTTGGCTGTGCGTCTCTGAGCTCAAAACAATGCAAAAGGAAAAAGAATAATGACTTTTGCTAAAAACAACCTGTTTTAAAAAAAAAAAAAACGAACTAGAAATGAACCAGAGAAGAACTGTTGCTGTGAAGGTTTTTACTTTTGAGTTTAACTGTCATTTAATGTAGTGTGAAGAGGACGTTATACAATTAGCAGTGTTGGTGCGGATTGAAGCGTCTTCTTTGGAGCGCCACAGCAACAGCTCATGCATATTGAAAACGGAGCGGCGGAGGCAAACAAACGGCTCTTTGAACTGCAAACCTTCGGCGAATTTATCGGTATTGAGCGTTCAGAGGAGCGGTATTAACCTCAAAGTGAGCTTTTGTGTGGCGGCCCTGGGGAGAGGTGTGTGTGTGTGTGTGTGTGTGTGTGTGTGTGTGTATGTGTGTGTGTGTGGAGACGCATGCGAGGCGTACGTTTATTTACAGGCTGTCCGCTCCACGGTCACACACGAGAAAGAGAGCGTGGCGATGCCAATATGTGCCCGGTGACAGCGTTGCCATGGCGACTGCATCGCGGTTGGGGCAGGGAAAACAAAAGCATGCAGCGGAACCAGAGCTCAAAGCGTGTCTCTGCATATGCCCCCCCCCCCCCCCAACGAATGATTCCACTCTCCTGTAATGGCGTTGCACGAAGTTCAACGGGCTGACTGGACCTCCAGCTGAGCTTTTCAAACCTCTCAGGCTTTGACGGAGACGCCGCTGTCAGGAGAGGAGCCTGGAAGTAATCCATACACACCAGAAAATCCTTTTTTTTTTTTTTTTAAAGTATCGCGAGTCCCGAGGTGCCTCTCGTAACGACCTCACTACGTCTGCAGTGGCTTTAATGGGATTGTTGATCAATACCAGTGACTCAACCGTTCTCCTGCCAAGTGCTGAGGCTTCAACTTTCAAACCTTGTAAATATAACACCCATTAGATGTCTTAACGCCCCGTTAAAGTATTTCAGTAATGGCGGATTAGGAGGACATGAAGCGGAGCATTATGGAAAGTGAATCAAGTCAGATGAAGGGTTTGTCGACCTCGCAATGAACGGCAGCGACATTCATGGAGGACTTATGAAATTACTTATGTTGATATGTCTGAAGCACCCTCACCATGTGCAGATATCAGCATTGTTCACATCATTTCATTCATTGAACAGTAAAACTTTATATTTAACGTTTAATCGACATAAACGCCACTTTGCGTCATGTGAAGGTGAGAGAGTTCATAGTCCTGATAGTGAAGGACAAACAGGCCTGAACCAACCTGGCACAGCTCTGCATAATGATCCAGACGTGTCCCCCATAGTGCCAAACGTTGGTTTATTCTGCACCGTGGTCATTCGGAAGCACAGCGAGGAAGTTTTTAATAAAGGCAAAAAGCTCATAAAAGCACGATAGAATCTGGTTGTGTAGCAGTTTTCAGAGGAGAAACCCCCCACAGCGCGAACAAGGGTCATTACATGTCAATCCGAAAATATAGCTGAAAAGAGGAATATAAATTTTACTCTATCCTTGCTTCTACGTCGTCGGGTATTTACACGTTAGCCAATCAGAATCCTGAACAACGAATTGCAGGATTGACTTCCTGTTCCTTCAGCACCGACGCTAAGGGGGCTCTTCAAATCCCTCCACAGTGCAAAGCTTCCGTCCACTATGATCCCAGTGGAGCTTCCAGAAGAGACACGCCTGCTGCCACACCGACACTTCTCAGCTGAGGCCACAGAAATCTCTTCTCGAGCAGCTTCCAGAACGTAAACATCAGTCCCTCCTGCAGCGCTGCTCATTAGTGCTGCTGCTGAGTGACGGAGGCGGTGATGGAGGCGATCCAGCAGCAGAATCACTGGCAGCAGAATCACTGGCGGTGATGGCTGTCAGGCGGCAGTGTGACGAGCTGCAGAACCGGCCCGCATCCATCACGTCGATCCTGCTGACCGCCGAGACGCCTCCAAAACCTCGCCTCCCCCAAAACCTCGCCTCCTCCACGGTAACGAGTCGCTCAGATGACTGACGGTGACTTCAGCGTGACATTAACCTCGTTGGAGTTTCTTCATAGTTCAAAGGAAAATCTGCTCCACATGCTTCTGTTTTGTTCCACGACTTTAAATAAGAATCACTAATGTCAAAGCTCCTACAGACTCTACTTGCCAAAGAGTCGCTTACATGAAAACCAATTGATTTTAAAGCTTAAAGAAAATGAAGAATTTGCTGCTAAAATGTCAAAGAGAAGAAAGAAAACTACCAAGATGCAACTTTCACAGCTTGAGATGAAACAGAAGTACTTCAATTCATTCAAACCTTCTGTCGGTTTTACAACTTCTACTTATTTTAAATGATGTTTTCTGCTTTGAAGGGAAACAAATTAACTGTATTATAGGGCAAATGGCCAGAATTGATGAAATGAAGGAAATACTAGAGTTTCTATTCTTATAATAGCATGAGCACCGTGGAGTTTTACATTAAACATCTCCCTTCCCCACTAAGTGCACATAATTGATGCATTCTTTTCCAGATTTCTCTGACAAAACTGAGCTCGCAAACCAACACAGCTCACAGAAAATAAACTACTGGAAATGAGCGTTTCTATTTTTAAACGTACACCGAGTGAGACTAGTAAGGCACATTGAGTTTACTTTTTAAGTTTTGTTTATTCAACTGCTCCCATTTCAGAGGTCTTCAAGGCTCCACGGAGCTCATTCAGAGAAGGTTGTAGGTAGAAATGGTGACGTTTGTGTGATTTTGGTCCATTTTAAATGACTTTTGAGAGATTTAGTTGAATAATTGAGTGTTTTGAAATGAATTTAAAACATTAAAGTGTAGACTTTAGAGTTACAACTCTCAATATGCACATATTTTATGGATAATTAAGGGAACTAACGACCTAATTTATCTTAGTTTATGGTTTAATTTCAAAGAATAAATTGCGAAGAAGCAGAATCCCACTTTCTGCACCTCCTCAGATAACAGATGAAACCAGGTCTTCTCTCAGTGGAAAGCCAACGTGGAGCCGTTGGCGACGGGTCGGAGAGCAAAAGCCAGAGATTTGAGCAGAAATCCCACAACGGGGTAAATCCCCCAGCTCCTTTTATCTGCCTGCTCCTCTGCAGGATTGAGGCCGACACCTTTGCGTGGCCTGGAGAGCATTTCTGTAGTGTTAAATAGAATCCAATAAGGCGTCACACAGGCTTCATCTGCTGTCCTGACACACAAACATGTGGCAGATCCAGTGGATCACATGTGGATGGAAACCCCTGGAACAGGAGCTCTTCAGTGTGTGTGACCAGCAGACTGACGAAGTGGAATCACACCTGCCATAATACATTTATATTACGTTCAATTTAAATCAAATAAAGCCCATAATAGCTTATCAATATTAGAAGAAATTAATACTCGAGCTTTAGAGTCTTTCATTTAGATGTTACATTGACCAAAACAACTTGAGAAGAGTCTGTTCAAGTATTTCTCAGGAGGCACTCAATGAAAAATCCTCCTACAGGAATCCATTAAAAAGGTTAGGAAATGGTTTTGACCATTTTTGTACCGAGTTACTACAATTCCTGATTTCTTTGCAGGTCCGTGGTAAAAGCCAACGAGAGCATCATAAGTGGGAATATGAGAATTGGAAATGATTGAAATCCAGATGGAGAGCAGGTAAAGTGGAGTAACCCCTTCATGTAAACAGGAAGTCGTCCTGGACTGGATGTTGTGCACAAGAGCTTAGGGCAGAATCCCTTAACATGGCTGAGAATCTACGTCAATAACTGTTCTTTCTGTCGTCAAAGAATCTGAGCGCAAACCATCAGATTTCTTTTAACGATTCAAAACATTTTCCTGAATCGGGGAAATAAAAATAACCTTGTGGTGTTCATGTGGTAAAATCCTTCCATAAAAACACAGATGAGCTGGAAGTGACTCGGACAGAGACCAGGGCCGTCCTCCTCAGCTTTCCTTCAATGTGTTTAACACGGTTACCATGACAACAAACCCACTCGACGCTGTGAAAACAGGCTCATTTAAAATATGTCAGTTGGTTTGCGATCAGCTTCCTGCTCGTGTTCGGCGGAGAAACAGAGACAGTCTCCCTCCTCTCATCGTTCGGCCGCCCTTCGCTCTCGACACTAATTAATTTTTGCGTCCGTCCTTGAAGGGAAGGACGTCTGAGAGCTGTCGGGTTCGAGACTCCTCCGTTATGTAAGAGCGTGTCCGACCTCCACCGGCCACTTTATCTGATTGATTCCCTCCACGTGAACAAACCTGAGCGAGGAAGGAACCCGGGCTTTCTTCCCGAGCTGGCCGGACCCCAGGAGTGTGTTTCTTTAGCAGAGTGTTGACACATGTAGCTACACCTCCTCTGTATAAACACACAGTGCTTATTAAAGTCGCTGTAATTATCATGACCTCCTCCTGAACACTGTAACTATCAAACCCACTGCTTCTACTGTTCTCTAACCTCACCTCTGTTCTTTCAAGTGCTAATTGCAACGTCTAGATTTACAGATCATCTTCCTATCAGATCAATTCGGTTCATTGCATTTGCGACAGTATTTATTGCCGTTTCTGTAAATCAATGGCGGCTTCAATGACCCCCAGCCAGAACCTTGTAGGTTTCCAATGAGAATTGTGTGTTCAGCATCTGACTTCAATTGGACTTTATTTATCATTTAGCTCTGTTCTGTTCTCACTTGCATTGATCAATCAACCGTCTTCCTACACAAACATCTGCTGTCAGATCGTGCCTCGATGTCGTTTGAATTCACATTAACTGGATTTACAGAACCTGAGAGGAAACGGAAATATAGGAGACAATCCTGTGGCTAAATTTAAAGATATAATTCATCAATATTGACTTCAATCCTTCTATAGATCCTCTGAAGATAAAAGTGTTTGGTTCTGCCTGGAGAGATACTTGAAGATTTGCCTCTATGCTGACGATGCTGTCTTTTATGTGACTGTCAATACAACCAGGAGTTAAGACGCTGCTTTCTGTTCAAAGTGTCGCTGCAGAGCACGTTTCTATCTCCAGCAGCTATGCAGAATGCGACACAGCGAGAATGAAACAAACTCGACTCCTCGTCCTTTCACTTATACACATAAAACACAGAAAGAACGGTCATATATTGGATATTGGATTACTTCCCGCAGTTTTACATGGTTAACTCCGGAGTGAGATCTCGGAGAACCGGTTTCCAAGCAGCATGTGAGATCCACTTACTTCTCTCCTGCATGACTTTTAGTTGGATTAAACATGTAAAAGAAATCCACAAAATATATCTATATGACAACATGTGGTATGTGACTTTCATCAGAGTTAGACTGAGGTCAGTTTACCTTCTTAAAGATGTTCATCCTCTCAGAGTGTCTCAGTTTCTTCTTCTCCCTGAAAATACAAAAACAAGAGAAGTTCAGTTCTGTTTCTTTCACCTTAGTTTTAACAATCAACCATCCAACATCACGGCGAGGAAACAGGTGGAGGTATATAAACGTTGCGAACGACGGCCGCATTGTGGCGGGGAGACGGAGCGCCGCAGGAGAGACGTATCGTTGTGTATTGAGTCGGAATTAAGAACAAAAATGAAGCTGCAGTTGTACAAAAGATTATTCTCTGGGAAGTATTTATGAGTTGACACGGCTGACTTTGTGCCGCAGGCGGAGTGTTTCTTTGACTGCCAACGCATTTATTTTCCAACAAAGGCTCATCAGAGGGGGCCGAACTGGAGACCTCCAGGTTTTATTCTCCAACACTCAGAAACACACAGAGACTCATCCAGGTGGAGGCAACAATCACATGACAGGAGAAGAAAACCTTTCGGACTGAGGCGTCAAAGTCAAAGACACTACTAAACTGCTGCATGACACAACACATGACCAGCTCCTGGAAGGTACTCTGAGGCGTCACGCTTTTGAGTTTTATTTGAATTTAGAGGCCTTGAAGTGATGACGATGAAAACCTTGCTGCAACTGATTATGTAGTAAGTCTGTTTTTAACTTAATAAAGCCCGTGAGTAATCATGTATTATTACACTACTTTTAAGGATACGTCAATAATGTAATAACTGATGAAATGATTGACAAGTTACTAGATAATTAGGTTCATTTGTTTTTTATGTTTGAAATTACCTACATTATTACAAATTTGGTGTTTTTATGTTTGAAATTACTTACATGATGACATTGCCACTATTATTACATTAAAAATTACCTACATTATGAGATTATTGGTTGCTGCAGACATTCAAGTTACACAATATCTTAAGGACACAATCAAGGTATAAAAATGGCATTTGCTTCCTTTGAAAGGTTAAAAAGTTAGAAAATTTCTGATCCTACAAACTTTTGGACATTTTCATTTATCCAGATGGTGTAAAATCCTTTAGTGGCAGTCATAGCTGGAGACATTTCGACAGGAAGTAGTCAGATATGACCAGATGAATCGACTGTGGTGAGCTCACCTCGGTTTTAAATACCCGCAGCTTGACACACGGTTGCCATGAAAGCAAAACAAAAAAAGATATTTTATCATATTGTTTTAGCTTGGGGGGGAAAGTACCACCTTTCATCAATTGTCAAAAACGGAATGTTCCTAAATCTAAAAAGAGACACGTGCAGAGCACAAAGAGTATACGACAGAACAATAACAACAATGGCAACGTGCAGTAAAAAGACTTGTATGTTTAGGAGAGCTGCAGAGGGAGGTGGAGGTCAGATTGAAGTTCACGTTCAGTAGGAGGAGAAATGTTCTCTGATCGTAGCGAGGCTACAACAAGATACGCGTTTGGCACAAAAAGAAAAAAAAAGCCACGCGCACGACGACTTAAAATAACGGAAGAACATGGAGACGGCTGGATGATTCCAGCTTTGATCAGCCGTACGGCTCCCGAGATAAATCACCCGTTTATTGTAGTTCACGAGTCCCTCCATGCAAATCCCGGACCATTATTATTCATGTATTTAAATGAAAGCGGAGATGATTACCGACCGCTAAGATTACAAACATTCCGTGGTTCCACCCTCTGAGACGACAGAGATTTAGTCTTAGTTTAGTAGTTTTCACCGTGAAGGCTGGCATCATGTTTTGACACATTAAAGCAGGGACTAGCTGTTCGTTAAGCATTCATTTGAATCACTGGTTGAGCGCTACAACGGAGCGCAGGAGCCTGAATCCAGGAACGAGGGGCGAAAAACGCCTCGGCTGAGGGGATTATCGGACTCAGGATTGAGAGACCTTGGCTTCATCTGCATAAAGACTTAAAAGACCGTTCAGCGTGTCGAGGTGTAACGGCTGGCGAGCCGATTAACCTCCGGACCCATCGACCTCGGCCGCCCGCGCTCCCAACACGTGGACAGCGCAGCCCATCGACCTTCACTCGGAAGGAGCTCCGTCTGCATCGGGAGGGAGGAAGAGGAGGATGAAATGTTGGGAGAAAAGCAGGTCTGCTGACGGCCGCACGCGTCGGTGCTTCATCTGCATAAAGACTGGATGCGAGGTCGATTCAGAGCCGATTGACTTGCAGAGACTGCAGCTGCATTCCGTCCAAACACGTGAATAATGGACCTGATTTACATAGAAATCGACTATTAACTACTGATCGTATTGATTCACTGCGCTTCACTTCATGAATCTGGAATTTGGTGCATGTTTTTTTTGTTTTTTTCCTCAAATGGCTTTTATTAGTGGACTTTATTATGGGACGACGATTCTAAATGTGGCACGTATCACAATCTAGATTCAAAGTCTGTTTTTTTAATATGTCACCAGAACGAAGAGGTTCTGCCGCAGCAGCAGCAGCGTGAGACGTTGTGACATTGTTGAGGAAACACGGCAGTAACAGAGCGGCGCCACCGCTGAGCATCGTTTGTCAAATCAAAAAAAAACAAAACACAAAAAAAGGTGACATAATTCTGAGCACAGCCGGTGGCGGGAAGAAAGAGAAAACATCCAGAGTTTTTCCCAAACTTTTCTCCACTGCAGAGCTTCGTCTGGTGCGAAGGTGATGAAAAGACCTCGTGTTGCTCAGAAGCTCGATAAACATTCATCCCTCCATAAAACTGAATTCCTTTCACAATCAGCTTCGCAGTCTTAAAACTACACAAATATACACGTTTTATTAAATTCTGTGTCATGGGCAAAATACATCAGGTGATATTGGAAGTGCTTTCAGCATTCTGGGATTGAATATTTGGGCTGAATATTTTTAATTGAGGAATTTAGAGCTGAAGAACGTCTGAAAAAAGTGTGTGAAGTAGTGAAATTATACAGTAAGTTTGCCCTTCACGTCTATTAAACTTGTCATTTTATTCAAATTGAGGTAAAGTCTGTATAAATCGGGAGACTCAGCAAGAGAAAAGAGGGAACAAGTGTTGATCGGCGAGGAGAGAAGCTTTGCATAATGCATCAGAGACAGGCGGCAGGAGGCTTCCAGCACGCCGCCACATCAATGAGGAGTTCCTGTTTGTGCCGATAACGTATGTGCAGATGTGCGTTCACAGAGCACCTGATCGCGAAGTGCAGGACGCCCGAGCGCCTCAGCCAGCCAGTTATTTCAGCGCCGAGCGGTGAAACACGGCGAGCGATCACAACTTGTCTGTGTTTGCTCTCTGCTCAATTAATCCCACTTTGTCGGCCTCTAATGCGAACAGCATTAGCGCCAGCGCTTCCTGATTTACACCTTCTTCTTCTTCTTCCAGTCTGCGAACAGCTCTGCATTCGAGCACCTGAACGCAGAGCGAGCGAGAAAAACCAGCGACAGCGTGGAAAAAAAAGAAAAGAAAGCAGGACCCTGCAGTGATTACGGATCCTAATGTGGGAGCTATTAGCAGCGAATGTGCAATTAGATGCAATTACATGATAGAAATATGGCCGGCACTAAGAAGGATGTGCATTTTCCACCTGTCGTCACAGTAAGACACGTCTGGCGTTTCCTGGCCGCCGCCGCTCCGGCCGGGGCGGAGAGCGCCATTTGGCCCCGGCGAGCGTCGGCTTGTTAAACGTCTGGACGGCTTCTCCTGCCATTCAACTCTTTTCTGCAGAACGAGGCCGTTAATGAAATGGATATTATTTTAAAAGGATTCCTTTCGGCCTCGATGGCTCCCTTCGGGTTTTATTTCCGTCCAGCAACAATGAGATTAATGCAACACAATGAAGAAAACTTGGGCGGCGAGAGGAAGAACCAGTGAAGGTGAAGATGAAGGTGTGCCTGCTGCAAGTTTGACTGGATAGTTGGTTTTTAGGAAACCGTTCTCCGGAGCAAGAGGACACGACTCCTAAACTTTCTGCATGTTTTGATGTGCTTTTAGCGCAGCGCTCACATTTTCATCAGCCTCCCATCGGCTTTAACGGGAAAATATTTTCTGTAATTTTTGCGGAAACTGCTGAATCGTTAAAGAAAGTCCCAAACTTCTCGTACGGCTCGAAGTGATTTTTGTGTACGTGCTCGAAAATCTGGCAGACGAAGACTAGGATGGTAATCCTGGCGCCGTGCCTCTTAAAGAGACAGGCACACAGATTGAAGGGGCGCGGCAAGAGAAACTTTATGGTTTCAATCATATTTTCAGACTTTCTACCAAATCCTAGCTCTTAAAAAGTATTTCAGTCTTGTAAATAAAGAGAAAACAATTTATGATAATAACAGTATTTAACCCTTTCTATGCCACTTTAGTCTCGTTCTAGTTGAAGCGAAGTGGAAGGGCAGCGAAGTGCAGCGGGTCACATGTGAATGTAAAAGAACAAATAAAAGCGAGCGCTGCAGCCGCTTTATCAATATTTACCTCTTCCAGTTTGATCTCGGCCCCGATTCCCGGCTCGCCTCCGAGCTTAATGAGATTTGTTCTGCTGATTCTTCGTCTTCTCGCCGATGACCAGGAGCGAGAGAGAACGGGGGCCCGCGTCTGAACCGAGGCGCCATAATGAGCCCAATTTCACGGGCGGCGCTGTCGGAGTGCGTAATGCCCCGTCAGTAACCTGCTGTGTAGTAATGAGTGTGAGGCTCTCTAATGCCGCTTCCTCGCACTGATTTGCACACAAACAACAGCCGCGTTCTTCTTTTTCTTTTTTTTTTTCAAAAAGAAAACATTTTTTAGCCCCGATACACTAATAGCCAATTATTTGGAGCTGCTGAGAGTTCCAGCCGCAAACAGCCGGCGGACTTCGCCCGGCCAACTGTGTTGCTTCAGAGGCGGAGACGATGAGCTTCATCTCCAGCGGCCCGGCTGGCGTTTACAGGATCCAATAATGGAGGAAACGCCGTTTCTCCGTCCTTCAAACGGAAGGAAACTTTCATCCTGGCTCATCCCTGGAAGTTTCTTAATATCCGCAGTGCTCTGTTTTCCTGAAAAAAGGCCTGGTTGACGTGGACGCGCCCGCCGTCACCACCCGCCACTGAAATCCAATAATGCTGAAAGTGTTTGAGGTCAGAGGAAACAAGCCGGGTTCAAAAATACTGTATATTATCAGCTGGAAGGTGGAGAAGTGAAGGAAAAACTCTTTTCACACTGAGGGGATAAATCCATCGAGCCAGACTCAAACACACGGCTGCAAATCAAACGCGCAGTTTTCACAACGATTCCAAGTGAAAACGCAGCGTTTAGCATGTTGGTCAACGAGTCGGTGCTGTTGGTCGTTTTTGTAATGAAACCACACACACACACACACACACACACACACACACACACACACACACACACACACACACACACACACACACACACACACACACACACACACACACACACACACACACACACACACACACACACACACACACACACACACACACACACACACACACACACACACACACACACACACACACACACACACACACACGCAGCAGAGAACGATACGCTATAAACACTAACAATGGGAGAACACCGACATTCTAGTTGACAGACCACCAAGTTGGATTGTTATCACGGTGACTGTCAAAATAAAAGTACCACGTCCAGGAGAATATGGACGGGGAGTCAACGGAGGAAACTGATTGGCTCCACTGAGCATGTGCAGAACAAGTAATTATTATAACCGTGGTGCGCATGCCAAGTAGCAGCGTTTCCGAAAACTTGTGTTTCCCCCCGTTTCCATGGAGACGGAGATGGAGCATTTTCAAATAGATGCATTTTCCTTCCTGATTGTTTTCAAAAAGTTTGACTGTTTTCCTCCAGTTTCCACAACAACAGAGTCAGAGCGTTGCAGTTTGTGTATCCACGCAATTTAAACACACATCATCCATAGTTTGTGCGATTTTCACGTTTCTGCATGAACGTATAAGTTCCTCCACATTAAAGCGAGATAGTTGCTCATGAGCTTCGTGATGTAAACTCGCTCTTGACTGTGAGTAGCCTAGCAACATGAAAACAAGTCCCTCATTTAACTTCCACCTTTATTTCCCTTTCACATTTATATGCAAAACAGACGGCGACACATTCAACAGAAACGTTACATTTCTTTTCATATCAATTTTAATCGCACGCCGGCCGTTTCGCCTCGGCTGTAACTACTGACTGATTCTGAGGCCTCGACAGTAACTGCCGCACGCATATATTCCTCTGCGGTGCAAATTTATAATTCATTGCAGTATTTTTTTATTTGCATATTTTACCATAAAAGAAAAAAGTTGGAGCCTTTGTCCTGAGTACTGGAGGAGAGCCGACTGCTGTGTGTTTGTGCTCCGACCGGAGAACAAATGCAGCCGATTCCTGGAGTGACTCTTCATCGGCTCGCCGCAGCTTTTCATTTTAGTTTCTTATTTATTGGTGAATCTGTGGCACAGAGCATATAATGAACAAGCTACAGCAACAACTCACCTCCAAATGGGTTTTGCTTGTTGCCTATTTGGTTTCAAACCGTTGATCAAACACGAGCCGCGTGTGAAAACACGGATAAACGATTGTTCAGCCACTGGGGATACTGGGAAAGAGATGCGGCTGATTAATAACTACCAGATAAAGACGATTCGTCTGCGTCCAGAATGTCTGGAACAAAATGTCCTCGAGCAGGAAGAGGTACCTCGCCTGCGCTCAGAACCCCCGTGGTGGAACGTGAAGGAACGATCAATGATAATGAAGAGGCAACATGCTGGGACGGGACCTTCGTCCTGAACAATCCAGACGACCCACTGGGGGGCGCTAACGTGTGGTGAGCTCTAAAGACAAGCGTGAGCATCTCAAGTGGTTACCCTGAAACGCAGCGGCGGCTGGCCAGTAGGGGGCGCCAGGATGCCCTGGGAGCAAGAAGTAGAAAAGAAGAAAGAATAAACTGCAATCCTGTCGAGGTATATTTATACCAACAAACTAACAATATGGGCCTGAAGTGTGTTCGCTTCAGTTTCTACAGATAATCTTCAATTAAAGGGGATTTCTTGAGTTCTCTCTCTCTAGTAGTGTGTGTGTGAGCAGCAGGGGGCGCTGCAGATCTCACTTAGTTTCACCAGTTATTGACCAACAATATTAGTGACTGACGTAAAATTAAACGCCTGTTTATAAATGCTCATATTCATTCATGACTGAAAATCTAAGAGCTTAAAAAAAAAGCACACACTTTATTTTGTGTTTTCTGAGGCCCAATTTTGAAATACTTTGAAAGGTGGATTGATGTGTTGTTTGAAAGTATACGTGATCCTAAACTTTTAAGTAAAACCCCATTTTGAATGGCAGAGACTGCAGCTTCACCTGCATCCAGAACAGGTGTGATGAATAACTCATGGAAACAAAACAGAAATCGTTGGAATCTTCAGGATCTAAAAGTCGCCGCCAGAACGAGATTTGACTTCTGGAGACGAAGAGACAAATAAATACCGACTCTGATTTTAGAGCTTCAAATAAGAAAACAGAAGAGTGTTTTTGTCAGACTGACGGGTGATATGTGGCGTGCCTGGCTCATTAGCGGCGGCGCGTGGCGTCTGGCTGGTCTTTGAACGCGCGGCTGCGGCGCAGTTTGGACATATTGGAGTCATCAAAGAGAATGAGAGAGAGGCTGAGAGGGACGGTACGTCACACCCAGGTGACAACGCCACACACACACACACACACACACACACACACACACACACACACACACACACACACACACACACACACACACACACACACACACACACACACACACACACACACACACACACACACACACACACACACACACACACACACACACACACACACACACACACACACACACACACACACACACACACACACACACACACACACACACACAGCTGCCATCAAAGAGCTCGTATGTGTCTGGAGGAAAGATTTCTGACATTTTGCATGTGTTTTGTTTTTTTGTTTTTTCCCCTCACCTGTCAGCGCTCGGCAGCAGAGTGGATTTTTTTCCGGTGATTGTGAACTTTTGGCTAAACGAGAAGTGTCAGTGGCAGAAACCAACATGAAGCACAGCAATAGTAGCGCACACACACACACACACACACACACACGCACACACACACGCACACGCACACGCACACGCACACGCACACGCACACGCACACGCACTCGCACACAGCAAGTCGTGGCAGTTCCTCCTGCTTATCTCCGCCTGCGGTTTGACAGCAGGAGTGAGGACGATTCCCAGGATTGAGCGACAGCCGCGATTCCTCTGAAGCCGTTTGTCTGATTCGAAGTGACACGGGTTGTAACTGCCTGAGAGACGGCGGCGACTCGCAACAGAAACTGAAAACTGAGATTTTCTACTTGCTCGCATGTAATGTCCCCTTTGACTGAGAATATACAAATAATCTAAAATGGCCCATATTGTGTAAAATTGACTTTACTACAGTTTTCTGTCCCTCGAGGCTGCGTACGAGGCCCTAGAAGTGACTACGGTCTGTCATTTTTAGTGAACGTGTGCTCATACAGGCGATTCAGAGATTCTCCCTTAATGACATCATGCAGGGAAAACAGACCCAGCTCATTAACATTTAAAGTTACAAACGCAGTAATAGCCTGTTCTCAGTAGAGCTCACTAGAGGGACTTTTAGACTGGATCAAACACAGCACCTTGGGAAAATAGTCTTTTATTATAATGTCGTTGGACATCTGATATTTATGTGAAATTGTTGAACAAACTGTACAATATGGGACTTTTAAAATCAGAATTGGAACATGCAAACTTTCTACCTCGCCACTGCGACCATCTCGTGCAGTTTTTGCAATTTTCTATCAAAAAAAACCAAACAAAACAAACAAACTGCAGCCACATGTCAAAGCACATCATCCAGAAGAGCTCAATCATGGATTCTGTTCTCGGAGGAAATGTGCAGCATGAATATGAGGAACGGTCCCAGTGTGCTTCTGCATCAGTGAAAATAAACAACAACAAATCGAACAAAAACCACAAACCAGACTGGAGGCAGAAGAAGTTAATGGCAAGAAAATATCAAACCAGAGGGAAGATCCAGGCTGGATTAGTGTGTCAGCAGGGATTGAGAAGCAGACGAAGGACTGCAACTGTGTGTGACCTCAGCCAATCAGAATTCATGGAGTAAAGCCAGAGTCCCCTGTGACTCCCGGTGCGTCTCTGATCCCCCCGGTGCCGAGTCCCCCCACCCCCCGCATGTCAGTGTTCAGAAAAACAAACCGCAGCTCCCGACCTCAACTCGCTCACACAAAAAGGCGTCTCGGGTTTTCTTGCCAAGTTTCCCCCGCCGTGTGGGTGCAGGAAAACACGACGCAGCGAGAGGCGGCGAGCGGGTGCAGCCTCGTTATGATCCCAGCGGCGTGCACAACGGCGGCTCACCCATTAGCGGGGGCCACCGTTGAAATCCGACGTGGTCTCGGAGCAATTTGTACCGGCTCCGTTCCGTCCGACTAGGACAATCGGCAGAATCGTTAAGGAGCAGGCGGCGTGACCCCGCCGGCGTCTTGTTTCAGCTTTGGGCCAGCCGAGACGGAGAACGACCGATAACGATCCCTACAGCATCGTGCAAAATGTATATCACAACTGCTTTTATTATCAGGAGCAGATAGTGAATCTGAAATATGAGCCAATTCAGATTGGGATGCCAAGAAGTTGGGACGGCAAGACGTTATTCTACATGAGTGACAGACTGAAGCATCTTTACTACCAGTAGTGCCATGTAAACACGTACAAGATATACGTATCAACACATAGTCCAAACTTTTAGAAGTCGTTCTTTCAGTGTTATTCAAATTGAAGCAGTTCAAGTCAAAACCATAAATCATTGACTCCCTTTATGATGTAATAAAATTAATACTATATTAGAAGAAAAATATTTTGCCTGCCCCGTAATGTAATATTTAAGGTTTCGGGCTCTAACATGCCCGTATCTGATTATACATGCCGTCGTTTGAAGTGTATGTGGAGTTTATATTGTGCAGGTTGTTCTGGAATATTCCAACCTTTCTGTAGGTCTGCGCGTTAGCACCCACACAGCAATCTGTTTCTGAAAAGGTCCTGTGAAAATGTCTCCATCCAGCGAGCTGTTGTTTTGCATGCTAAAAACTTGTTATTTCATCAAAGTCTGACCTTTTTTTTTTCTCTCTCTCTCTTTCTTCCTCACTTCCTACACGATTCCTCCTCCACCCTGGTGGTGATCAACACTCCCGTCCTCTCAAATCTCCGATTCGGTTAAACTGTCTGGCACCTGCAGCTCGAACCCGAGTCGCAGGTCTGTTGCTGAGCAGCAGCTGCTTCTATTAAAAACTCACAAGAAGCGCCGGCCCTCTTCTTCCTCAACCTGCAGAGTCTCAGCAAACCACCTGTTAATGAACCTTCACCACCTCGACTTAAAGGTCCTAAATATCACATTTGAAAGTGGAAAAGACGACGACGCTTTAAGAGCAGACCTTGAAAAGGTAAAATAGGGAAAAGATGTAACTGCCATCATTAGCAATCACTTCTTCAGCCACAGAATTCACAAAGTGAGCTGCTACATTGGCATTTTTACTAGATTTGAGCTTCGGCGTGACGCTGTGAAAAAAAGGCCTGCAGCTTTTTATAGCGGGAAACCAATGAGTTCCTCCATAGTAGCATTTCTGATTTATTGTCACAAAAAGATGTGTCTTCGCTGGAAGGTTCCAAATGTCCTGATAAGATGCCAAATCAGTCAAAAACCAGTGTTTTTACACATAATAAACCCATCTCCAGCTTTGAATAAAAAGCAGTGCGTCGTCGACGAAGAGGATGGGCGACACTCGCCCTCAAGAAGAATTAATTACTCTTCCAATGCTCATCAGCTCCCGTCTCATTATGAGCGTCTACCAACATGTACAGCGCTACACGCTACCGAGTGTGTCCTGCAGAGCCGGCGTTAAATTACACGGGCGTGGGAAGGCAAGCAGGTCATTACACTGTGAGGCAGATGATTTTCTGTTCTACTCAGCCCGGTCTTGTTTTACTCCCTCCTCTCATTTCATGCACAATAACCCTCCTAGATGAAGGGCTTACAGCAGCAGCGATACAACGCATCGACTATTCCTGAATATTTCATGGCAATTCTATATTAAATTTTTAATTACATTTTAAATGGGCTGATATTTCCAGATTCTTTTCACCCGCACAGATCTGACGATCCTAATATGATCAGTGATTCGAATTTATCCGATATTATATTTCTGCAAACATCTTTTTAACCAGAAGCCTTTCGGCAGATTTGTTCTCGACGACAGATTTAAACACATGTTTGCGCTGCTTTCAGGCTGTTGTCTGAGTTCAAAGATGTGCCAAAGGATTTTATTTTTTTTTCTCGGTTAGCAAGAGAAACTAACCGAGTGGGTGTTAATTATGTTAAAGTGTCTAAATGCTTTGCCTCGGAAGATGAGACGCTCGTTAGAATCTGCTAAATTCCAGGACGCGTCAAGAAAAACAACCGACGACGGGAGGGAGGGTAAATATTTTGTTATCGCCTTCCCTCACAGCTCCGTCCTGCAGCTGATCGCTATCGCACCTCCAACAAAGATCCTCTGCAAACATCCCGCGTTCGGCCCGAGGCCTGGCGGTATCGCCGGCGCTCGCACACACGCCCGCTGTCCAGATACGAGACGCACACGCACACAGCCGCAGTCCGCCTCCAGGTCACTCACCTTCAGATTTCATAAGCTTTATCTGGCCGGTGTGGCGACAAAAAAGCTAAATTAAAGTTGGGAGAACCGACGGCTTCAGGAGTTCTCCTGCGAAACATTAAAAACGCCACATTTCAGAATTTGACTTCCTCACTAATGCGATGCTATTTTCTAGCATCTTCCACTTCCACATTGAATTTAATTTTATATTTATTACATTGGCCACATGAATCGGTTATATTCAATTGTATAAAAGGTGAAGATGAATACATGAGGAGAATAAAGGAACAAAAGAAACCTCAGATATGAAAAAAGTACCAGAATGGTTTAATGTAAGTTTACAGCCTCGTCGTGTCCCAAGAGATCTTCTGGTACATGAATCATTTTAATTTGTGTATTCAGCCGTTCTCACTTAAAACTGGTGTCAAATCAGAGCCGGCGCCGATGTAATCCGTGTCTCCTTTAATTACTCAAACGCAGTTTCCCGTTTATAAACCCTTGATAACCTCATAACGGAGGTGAACAGAGGCTATTTGGAGCCGCTGAATCTGGTACTTTTCTCATTTGAAACCTGTTGTAATCCTGTCAGTCATGACCTTCTCAATTCTCCGTGCCATTTTCCAGCGTTCACTTTTTGTTGCCGGATCGTTTCATCATCATTTCAGAGCCGCGGTGTGTCGAAGAAAACTTAACGACACGTCTGGGGCTGTTCAGGCTGAGGCCAGTTAGAGTCAATCACACCAAATATTAATCAAACGTTGCAGTTGGACCATGGACAAGGTGAGGTAGCACCTATTCTGCCTATTGGAGACGTCTTTGTTGGCACATTTGTTTTTGTTGATAAATAAGAGGTTGACATGCAGCCTCTGGTCTATGGTACTGGTGACGTCTTTACCTCTGACGTTTACGGCACCAACAAGAAAAAGATGTATTTGTAGTAATGGGAGGCTTGTTTTGAATACGCTTTAACGCTTGTGTCACTCTGTTGCCTTTGGTACTGGAGACGATGATCGCCTCAGAAAATGAGACGCTTTACTGCAGACGAACCACTGAATTGAAAGTGACAGAGGAAGTACTCTGTCTTGCTGTTTCTGTTGGAAACAAGGTAGTTTTGCTGCCTCTGGTATTGGGAACACCTTCGTCTCTGATGTGAAAAGAGGCTTTTACTGGTTTGGGGACAAAAGTTTGAGCCGCAGTAGCAGAATATACTTTGACACTTGTAACGGAAACAAGTTTGCTACCTTTGGTACTGAGGAATACTTGATGCAGCAATGGAAAGACATGACTATGGATATCAGGGTTTGTCCTGCTGCCTCTGGAAACAGAAACAACTTGATTGCCCTCAGTGACGGAGGCCTCTTTTTTCATCTCTTGTATATAACGTCAACACCACGACCTCTGACACTAGAGACAATGACTCAATGAAATATTGTCTGCCTCTGGTACTGGAGACTGTTTAATGCTTCTGGAACAGAAAGATGAACCACTTCTGGCACTGAAGGTTATTCTGCTGCCTTCTTTTTCCTCTTTTCCTTGAGGCCAACCAGTCGATTTGAGCAGACATGCTTACGGTCATGGAGTTCGTCTTGCTGACCCTGGTAATGGACGGTACTCTCTCTTTTGTTGTTTGTGTAAATAGATAAGGGGGTGCCCTTTTGGTACATGCTGCTTTTGGTCCTGAAGGCATTTAACTTTTCAAAAAGAGATTTTAATCATTTCAAACATATTGATTTCTAAAAAAAATTCTAGCTCCAGACAAGAGCGCCGTGCATCAGGATGTTCCTCTCAATGACATGACAATGGCTGTGGAGGATGGTGAGGCTATTAAGAGCCACAGACGAGATATGGAACGGCATCATTTGTTGTGTACAGCTATATGAAGAGCTGCGATACAGAGCTCGGTGACGAATGCCCGAGAGCTGAAGGTCGTCCGTGCACGCATCAATCACAATCGGTAGGAGTGAGAGCGAGCGGTGTGGAGGGAGGCGGAACAACAGTCTGAATCAAAGGGGAGGAAAAAAAAAAAAAGAGCGGATGTGGAGAGGTGGGGGACCTGCACTCCTCTCCCGCCTGCTTTGATTCTGGGTTTTGTCCTTGAGCTCTCTGCCAGCGCAGGAGTCCCCTGGTAGCTTACTGCAGGAAACAAGAAGCCGGGAAGCGACACCGAGCATCCGCCAACCGCGCGCTGGGAGAATCGCTGCATTAATAACAGGTGGAAGTCGTGTCCTGCAACTGACTCGGTGGCGTTCCTGTGCTGGCAGCCTGCACCCGGGCCTGAAACAACTGACTTATCTGATCTCGCTCGTCTGTGGATGTAGGAAATGATAAGTTTTGTGGGATAAAGTTTTGAAGCTGCCACGGGAATCTGCACACATGCAGCTTTTGGCTGCGGCCCAAAACTAATTTTGGTTCTTTATCTTTTCTTTTTTTTCCAATTTATTTTTCGTTGTCGCATGGAAATACATAAAGCTCATCAACAAAGCTGCAGAGCTCAGCTCACACCTGCATCAATTACCAGCAGCGAGCATTTAACACTGCGCTGATGAGTGCTGCATTGTTTCACACATCCCCCGAGTGTGTGTGTGTGTGTGTGTGTGTGTGTGTGTGTGTGTGTGTGTGTGTGTGTGTGTGTGTGTGTGTGTGTGTGTGTGTGTGTGTGTGTGTGTGTGTGTGTGTGTGTGTGTGTGTGTGTGTGTGTGTTGGCATGCACGTGCACACGAGGACAAAAGCTGTAAAAATAAAAAGGCTTTGAAAGGAAAATCTGCCAACATGAGCAAGGTTATTCTCCTTTGTACGCCCTGTCAGGTGGAAACTTTTGTATTTGTAAAATGTCAACTTTTTTTTTTTTTCTCCACAAAGACACACTTTTCTCTTCCAGCTGAGCAGCTTGTGGTTTTGACTCAGCCAGCTGTGTCTGCGAGAACCGGGCTTATATAAACCTCCTCGCACTGCAGAGTCATCACACTTCACTCTGCGTCCAATCAGACGACTTTCTGAGAACGTCCACCCCAATGTGTTCGACCCGTCCGATCTAAGATGTTGCCGATTGCAAATCGATTGCACTTTCCATTTGCTGTGTAATACTGAGTTGCATGATGGGAAATGATCTGTGAAAAAGTCAAAGCTGTGGGAAAAAGAGAAAGATCTAAGAAAGAGTTCAGTTAATGCTTAAAACTTAACGTAAAGCTTTCGAATCGCATTGCAACATTAGTCTATTAACATAAACTCCTCCCAGTATTTTGAACACACTAGTACTATCATTGTACTGCAGAACCTTTGACAGCCTCTAAACTCTCCCTCTATATTACTAGAAGCTTATTTCATCTGTCCATCTGTATTTTGTCAGACTCCTCCGCTGAGATGAGGTTCTGTCTGCAGTGGCAGATTTCAGGAGCCTCTGTGGCTTTGTGATTGGATTTAGGTCAGGACTCATCACCGGCCACCTTAACCGTCCGTCTTTTCCCTTTGCTGCTGGATGCGAGGAGCTTTGCTGCTTTGCCCTGCAGGTGTTTCATCTCAAATGGAGTTTTCTGACATTACTGATGCAAAAGTGTCTTTTCTGTCCATGTTCTAGTGTTGATCTCATCCAACACCTCCAAAATCAGTCGCAGCCTCTGGTATCATAGGAAGCAAAAACTCAACACCTCCAGGAGCAAAATCCAAATATCTTTACAAAAAATACCTCTTCAGGATCAGAAAAACCTTCATCAGCAAACTTTAACAACATAAAAGATGTGTATCGTCGAGGAGGATGCAGAGTAGTTTCCAGAATCTGAACATATCCACCTTAAAAATGCTTCTTCATTCCACCAATTCCAGTACCAGAGGCAGATTACCCAATAAGGGGGTTAGATTAGGAGAAGAGGTTAAAACAGGAGGTTGTTGTTGTTAGAGAAGCAGCACAGTAGCTCCCAGTACCAGAGGCAGCCTTCAGGATCAGAGATACCGACAACAAAGAAGACTTAATTACTCTGGGTAATAAAAGAACCATTTATTTTTTTAAACAATCAGTAGTAGAAGCAGCCGCGAGTGCCAGGTGAAGCAAAGAAAAAGAAACAAAAAACCTGCTTTTGATGAAACATAAGGGATTTTGATCCAATATAAACTTTTTTCTCTTCAAAAACATTTGTATTTTGCCAACATCCGTGTCAACGTTACAGATATATTTGTAAAAACAAACAAACAAATGTCGGCGACATAATAGTGATCATTGTGATGCTTCCCTTCCCTCTACATCCTCCTCAAGCAAGGTGAGAAAACCGTCTGTCCTGCGTCCCCCTAAAGACCCCCCTCCCCCTCCCCCTTCGCCCCCCCACCCCCCGGGGGGGTTTAAGGTTGATCACAGGCCTCCTCCATCCCTCCATCCCTCCATCCCTCCATCCCTCCTCTATCTTTCCGGACAGGCTGAGTAATGAGCAGCAGGTCGGAGCCAAGTCATTTGGCCGTGTAATCCTTTTCATAATGCCCTCCTTCGGCTGGCCGGGGGTCATAAATAAACACACTCCAGACTGGGACTTGGCGTTGATGGTGAATTGGTGTTTCCTGTGGGGTGGGCTGGGGTAGGGGTGGGGGTGGGTGGGTGGGGGTTGCACACGGTGCAACTGCTTCACACACTTATTATGCTGAAGGTGTGACTGGTGGCAGAAGAGGACGTGAGGCGTCTGGGGGCTGTTATGTTGTCGCTGGACCTGGGATGATGGGGAGATGCACTTAGAAGCAAAACCCCCCTCCCCTCCCCTCCCCACTCTGCTGCTGATGTTCTCATTTTGTGTTTGCAAGTCGCCGCAAGGTCGGACTGGGCCTCGTTGCTCAGTGTCGGGACGGAGGACAGGAAGCAGGCAGGTAGACGGCGGCAGCGTGGAGGAGGAGGAGCTACCATTGTTTCTACCGCGGGGGAGGAGGAGGGGCGGGGGGGGGACCTGGACCCTCCAGGGATTCAAGCCCTTCCAGAGACCTTGAACTTCTCTTTTTAGAATAAACACCTTCCTGAACAGCAAGGACATGTTATAGAGAGGATGCTGCATGCTAAGCTAATAGCTAATCTTATCTACAAATCTCTGCTTTCCGAATGAACGGAAAATTCTAAGAGGAAACAGTCGCCACAATTAAAGTTGTTAAAAAAAAGACAGAAATGCACTAACAGGCTCCTATGTCCATTTTTTCTGTCCATGTCAAGGTAAGTCCTCTTTGTCCTCAGTAGTCTGTAACGCTCACATATCCTCCTGCCACCAGCAGGAACGCTTAAAACCATTTTCATATCATCAACCTTCAATTTGATCCAATGTCAAATGCAAATATGTCATAACGTTCATGTAATTTCCTGAAGAACACGTGGATGGTCCCGTACTGTCCAATTCCAATTAATCAAGCCTCATCGGATCAATTTAACCGACTTGGAAACATAATATCCTGATTGAACATGAATATAAATCTGTCTCTACCTGGTATGGTAAAGTCATACCCTGGCATGCATTAATTTCAATGCGCTTCTACAATCATGTTTATTGCGCAATAAAGCTGATCCCGCAATAAAGCTGATCCCGCAATAGTTGGGCAATTATTGTTAACTTTATATATTTATCTCCCTAAAAGGACATAACTAGCATTAGCATTCAGCGACAAGCGAGAGCCGCTCTCCTCCTCAGATGTTTCTGGTACGGCGTGGATGCAGACCGCTGCAGCCCACAGCTGTGCCCCAGCGCTGCCACTTTAAACTGAAATTAGCCCGAGAATCACTTTTACATAACACACCACCGACACAAAGTACTTAGTATGCGATGCAGCTCGCCGGGAGCCACCGGAGACGCTCCAAAGGCTACACTCCCACAGATAGCGGCGCGGAGAAAAGCTCCTGTGTCAGAGTGCTCAATGTCCAGAAAAATTGTTTCTGGACAGAACTTGGAAAGTTTCTGTCTTTTCTAGCGAAGCGGCAGTGATCAGGAATCAAACTAGCACCCGGTGGGAGAGTGGGTCTGCGGTTGGTTTTCGCCTTCTTATCTCATTTCTGCGCCACTCTGCTTCAGTTCCTCGTCGAAGATGACAAATGGCCCCGTGCGGCTCGATATATATATATATATATATATTTATATATATATTTATACGGCCATCGAGAACTCTCCCTTTTCAAGCATGTTTTTTCAGGGGAGGGCCTATTCATCTGCACAGAGTTCAGCCTTATCAAAGTCACGCACGGTTAAGAGCATACGCAATCGCTCGCTGAATGCACAAAAGATTGGAGGATTTGGGGAAGAAGAAAGCGCCGCTCGGCTCATTTCCATCATCAAACATGGCTGTTCAAAGGGACGGGAAATGGAAATCGCCTCCAGGAAATAGAAAGTGGTCAAAGCACAAGTGCGCGAAAGGAGGTTTACAATACAAGAGGGGGAGGCGATTGAAAACAAAAAAAAAAGCATATCTCGCTCTCTCTCTTTGGAGCAGCGTTTTCATTTCAAGGGCTTTCACCTTGATGAACACCGGAACAAGACGGAAAGCCGACAACAATGAAAAGTGAGGGAACGTGGCCTCGGCATCGAGTCTCCGAGTCTCCGGCACGCTCGTGTTTCGCTCAGCTGAAGTTCAAAAGGTCTTTTTACTTGACCCAAGTCACCAGGAACTGGACCAATGTCTTCCTCAAGGAGGAGCAGTCGACTTGACAGTGGCTGTTTGAGGAGAGGTCGAAGGGGGATCGACAGAATCATTAGGCGCCGTCCTCTGGGGACCTCGATAATCAATAAGCAATTTATTGTCTGGAGAGACGCTGTGGAAGAACCGTGACAGTGACGGACCAACAGCTCAACTTCTACGCTGGATTTAACACATTTCTATCACCTCCAACCAGCCTCGAGGGGTTGGCCATGCTTTCTAGATTTCCAGCCTCAGGTGGAATCTCAAAGCAACGGAATCAGGTCAGCTGGACTTGGCCATTCGTCTTGGAAGACATTAGGCTTCTTATCCAAGTGGCTTCTTGGATTAAAGGCCTTATCTTCATGAGGGATGTTTATGGGAGGCGATAGAGCATGTCTTTCATATCAGCCGAAGGCGCCGACAAAGCAGAATTGGTTCAAGTTATCAGTGACAGACGAAAACAAAACAACAACAACAAAAAACCTTTAAATTATCATGGAAGTGAAAAAGGGTCTTGGGAGGCGGCGTTCAACCCACCGACTTCAAAACAAAAACAAGTGGCGACCTTCGCTTCAGATGAAGCCTCCATTTGTCAATCCTCCGCTCAACTGGGTCTGCATTACATCTCGCCACCGAACATCAACACGCCGCAGCGAGCTCGGCCTTCAGCTGACTGTGCTCTGCCCTCTGGAGGGATTCAGGTTCAACACTGCGGCGATACGAACTTGGGAATCCAGTGATCTTATTGATATTTAGAGAATTTAATTTGTTTGACCTGCTCAGATGAGCTCCGATTAGTTGGCAGTGGAGCCTCACGCCTCTACAAGCCTGGTTCCACCCGCCCAGAGCTCGTCCTGATTAATCATCACACACACTTCTGATTCCAGCGTGTGTGTGTGTGTGTGTGTGTGTGTGTGTGTGTGTGTGTGTGTGTGTGTGTGTGTGTGTGTGTGTGTGTGTGTGTGTGTGTGTGTGTGTGTGTGTGTGTGTGTGTGTGTGTGTGTGTGTGTGTGTGTGTGTGTGTGTGTGTGTGTGTGTGTGTGTGTGTGTGTGTGTGTGTGTGTGTGTGAGTGGGCCAGCATTACAAGGAGTTTATAATATCTTTCCACTTTTTGACGCCCACATTTCTGAGCGCGTGGCGTCGAGGTCACGCGGACCGACGCTTCGTCTTTTGGTCGATGTAGAAAATGCAACAAAAAGTCATACAACCTGGTAAGATTGAGGCTTTCTGGCAGAAGCACACCTACGATCCGATCAGGGATAATCCTTAAGTCCAGTTTGTAAGAATGTTTGCTGGTTACCACGGCAACGCCATAGAAATCCAGTTGCTATTCAGTCCCGAAAGCCTTTTTGCTTTTATTTTGCAACATTTGAACACACGCGGAGTGACACAGAGTGACACGCAGAGTGACCACGGAGCTCGAAATCACACATCCGATTCAGTCCGATTTAAAAAACAAAACAAAAAAACAAACAAACAGTTGAAGCTTGAGTTCATCACCACAGTTTGAATAACCCGAGAGGTTTGCGTCGTGTCCTTCAGAAACGTCTCCCCAGATGTTTTCGTTTTCAATCGGGAGACTCTCGCCGCTCGCCACCCTTTCATTTAGTCTGACAAGTATAATCTTCCGAGATTGCCCGCTATCCCCGCTGCGGTGTTTGGAAAGCTTCTGAAAGACTCACTTCATTGATCTGAAGACACTTTAAGAGGCCTCATTGTTGTCGCCGTGCCGTAATCACAAATAGAGCGCCCGAAATGGAATAACGCCAAACCACGCCAGTCAGTGAGCAAGTCAGCCGTGCGACGAGGGCTTAATAGAGTTATCATTGCTTTGAGATCGCGCTGTGTGTGTGTGTGTGTGGGGGGGGGGGGGGGGGGGGGGGGGGGGGGCGGGGGGGGGGGGGGGTTACTGTAAATGAACCAGAAGTTCAAATACACAAAGAGACAAATTCTCTCTCCAGCGATAAATGGACGATCATTTCATCGGAGCCGGACGCCGGGACCTTGACTTAATAATCGGAGAACTTCTGCGACACAGCTGCATGTGCCATGGAAGTAGCACGGCGCTCCACAACACGGATTATTGCTGCACATACTGCAACGATGGTTTTAATTGAAGCTGTTCAGCGGCGTTACACCTTCTATGTTATGACAACCTATTTGACTGAAAAGAGCAAACTGAAGGCATAATGGACTTAATTGAACCATTTGCATGATTTATGACGGTACCACATGAAGGTCATGCTCAGCACATTGTGCACCAACACACGTTGCTCTATATCATAGACAATGGTGAGGATTGCTCTACAGCGGAAGGCTTTTACTTGTAGGGCGATGATATAATTACCTTTTAATGCAGCAGGATGCTTTGATCTGTATATTGCAATGACGCCATATAATTAATCATGTACATTTCTATTTTAGTGTGTGGAAACATCCTTACTGCCTCTTCTTCATGCATTTAGAGTAATACGCCCCCCCCCCCACACGCACACATACACACAGTCTTTCACCTCCCACTGCGGCACAATGGATTTCCCCCCATGGCCGGCGTTCAGGTTTACATTCCTAATGGCCCACCATAATTCACCAGAGATTGATCGGTGGAATTGACTAATGACTCACTGCAGCCAGGCGTTAATCCCACACGCCTTAAGCATTGTTCTTCCTGGTATAACTGAGCCGAACCCGGGCCAATGCCTCGCGCTCACTCTGGCCAAAGTAACAAACTGCGCCGTGCACTTCATCCCGCCACGGCGGCTCGGCGAAGGACGAAGGAGTCGGTGGGATAATGTATTCATAGAGGAAAGGGTGGAGGAATCGGTCTGGAGACGTGATGAAGCGCCTGCTGAGGTGACGTTAATAAATTATGATGGAGCTATGCAAATAGCGCTTGCAGCTGGATCTCTGTTCAATTAGCTCGACGCCGTGGCGCCAGCGGTGAGGCTGGTCGGAGCGAGCGACGAGTCCATCCATCACTGAAACTCACCCCGGCGCTACGTTCCCACATTATGATGAAATCAAAAGCAAGGGCTTCGAGCCGGGCGCAGATACAAACAAGAGATGAGCTTTTTTTTTTTTTTTTTAAATAGAACAGTGAGAAAACTGTTTTAAAGAGGTGAAAGAAGGAGCACAAGGAGAAGTTAGATGATCATTTGGAACTATGGACTGAACTCTCATACTATGGTGCCATTTTGGAGAATCAGCTTTTTTGATGTGTTTGTAGTTACTTTTAAAAAAACTATGACGGAAAAAATAACTGAGCGTCAAAGAATTGTTGATCTTACTGTTGCCTGTGGGGGGACTGTGTGGGAGAGAGCAATATCTTACAACACTATGGTCACAAAACTTTAATTTAAAAGTAAGGATTGCAATACACTTTGAGTAATGGAACCTGTCTAAGCCTCACATCGAGCTCAAGAGGGACATAAGGAAATATTTGGAACTATGGGGGACTGCACAGTGTATCATAAGGAACTGTTTTGTTTGTGATTTTGATGCGACAATGATGTTTTCTTCTTCAAGATACTTTGCACTCAGGACGGTCTTTATGCTTCCTTTAAGCAGGTCAATACACCAACAGCACTCTTGACACTGTGGGGGTGTCCAACACCACCCCTGGAATCTACACAGTTTCTTTTGACATTTCGTTGATCCTTTTCGATTGTATTTGATGCCTTTTTCTCATTTTCTGACTTAAATTAAACATAAATCAATCATCAGCCTGAAAGATAAAAATATCAGCGATCGCAGGAACGCACCCGCGACTTTGCCAACTGGATTTGTTTTGATTGAGATTATCGAGACGATTCCGACTCAAACATTTCACATTATGATGAAATCAAAAGCAAGAACTTTCAAGCTTGTAAACAAGACATAATGTGAAGGCGAGTGGGAAGATTTTTGAATTATTTTTTTCTTCTCCCAGATACTAATTAACAAGAAACATTCAGAAATCTGCTTCATATCCTATCACAGAATCCGTTTTAAGAGCAGAAGAGTCTTCAGACTTGTCAGGAAAAATTATCTCACGGCTTGATTGAATTTTTTAAGAGTTTCTTGTATAAAGTGCAGAAAAATGGACTTCGTTTCAACACGTTGTGCGGATTGAGGGCGACTCCCAGCGGTGCTGCCCCGAGCGCTTCAGAGAGGTTCTGAGATCCAGACGGTTCCTCCCCGACGGCCCGACGCCACATTCAGTCCCTCTCACTGAATATTTCACTCGGCGGGAAATCGGCGCGCGACTTCCAGCCAATCCTCGGCTGTGCCCGATCAGAGACACAAGAAATTGGCGGCGGTGCGTTCAGAAAGTGGGATTTCAGAGCTTCGGATGTTAGAATGGGTCTGGAAACACAATGAATCAAGCAACCGAGCCGCGCTTCATCACACTAAAACACTTTCCACGGCTTGGAAAATGGTAATTATATGCAGATTAGTAATACGATTCATGTATTAATTTGGCGCGCTGAGCCGTGATTAGGTAAGTGGGAGTAAGCCGCAGTCAGTAAAGCTAAAAACAGAGGAAGGGGAAGCAAAGAGCCGGCCAATTTTCTCTGGGTCACTCACTGCGAGAGGCGACCTTTAGGCTGACTACCTGCCTGTGGCGCCGAGGAAGCGCTCGCATGGAGGGGATCTGAACTTTAGCTGGCGAGCAGCATCTGACATATGTACGCTAACTGTTCTGCGTCTCCGCGGGCAGCAGCCGAGGCTGGCACGACGCCACCGCGAGCAGAAAGATACCGAGGAGGAGGAAACGCAAGGCCGACTTATGACTTACTAGAAAAAAAACGCATGTGTTTTCCTGAATCTCTCGTTTCCTTTGACCTTAAAGATTTGAGCGTTTGAGCAGTTCTGGCATCAGAAAGTCTTTAACATGATGAAGGTTTGGTAATTCTTGGTTCTTCAGATGATACTTGACTTTTAGCTTCAGCCTCCGCGTCGTGCGCATAATTAGAAAGAAGAAGAATTCTTCACTCTTACAGCTGCTTTAATCAAGTTGTTGATGTCATGCTGCATATTTAGCTGTGCTGCTCAGCCACTAGCGGAACAAATCGGAGCCGGGCCGGAGGCGGGGCACATGACCGGGTCCTTTAAACCCAAATAATAAAGCTCATCATAACAGCATTTTACAACATACACATCCCCTCAACAGTGGGGCTGACAAGCTTCAGCACCACGAAGAGCAACTGTGTCATTTTGAAGTCCATCAAACGGACGTGAAGTAGAACAAACCAAGAGAAGAACAGAAGCATCAGGCTCCACGGCCCCTAATAATAATAATGCAAATTCAATGCAGTTCAGCACCATGGACAGCGACCACGTCATTTTGACACCCACTTTAACTTTTTCAACTAATGAGGGCACAGCAGGCTACTCGCCTATATCAAGAGCTATAAAGTTTAGTAAAACTGGCACAGCGGCCCACATGTTCACCAACAAACACAATTTAAATATGAAGTACGAAAGGCCTACTCACCACTATTTGAAGGGCACACGACGAGCCTTGCGCTCCACGAACTCGTCTGTGATGCTCTGTATGTTCATTTTTTTTGCTCTCTCATTCTCTATGGACAACATAGCAAGTCCACCCAGTCTGACCCACTGGGCTCCCCAAGTGGGTCTTAATGAGTTTTAACTGCGCGGCGCTCAGAGGTCGCAGCGGCGACGGGAAGACTAAACCCTTAATTTTGTTCACGTAGAAGAGACGCAGCAAATAATTTACAGTAACTTAACAGTAGGACAGAAAGTGATTGTCCATTTCAAACAACAATCCAGATAAATTCAATGATTCATGAAATAAAAAGAAAACCTGATCGATGGAGAGAGGATGGCGGCTTCGTGAAGGGCTGGTAATTAAATTGATTGATCGGTAAGAAACCGCGGCATGGAAGAGAAGCGACGTAATGAGAAGAAGACGCAGCTGACAGAAGTTGTTTATGTGGATCAAAACAAATGAAGTGATGGAGCGTTCACACTTTTACTCAGATATTGATCATGTGGCTTCCTGAAGATTCAGTGGATCTGTGAGGACCAGGCATCGTGTTCAAACGCTTTCTCCACTTTTACAGTCGTTTCTGTGTTTACAAAAACAGCCTGAACCTTCAGTTCATTCTGCCTTTAGTTTGTTTTGAATTATTTTATTCTTCTTTCCTCCTTGAAGGTGTTATTCTTCTTCTTTATCACAAACATCCAAGAATGATGGAAGAACACCATCTAAATGTGTTTGAACATTTTTAGCCATGGCAGCTTTTTTTTTTATGTAATAAAACTCTTATGTCGATGATGTTACTGTATTCACACTTCCTTGTCCAACGTCTGAGATGTTCTCAATACTTGTAAAAACAGTGTGTTGGCTAAAATCTGGGTTTGAGCTTGATTTTGACCTTTAGGTTTGATAAATGGATTATTATGCCGTGAAGAGATAAAAGACATGGAAAGAAAGAAAAGGATCTAAACCACTGGGAAGTACCACACACCGCTGTTTCCCTTCAATAATTAATTTAGTAATTCCCTTTGAAGACAAAGAGAACACAGGAGAGTTAAAAAGCCAGCGAGGGCGATAAAGCTTCGGCTTCATTAACCGGCGAGATTGACGCGACGAAGCGTGGAGGCAACAATAACTTTTTTATTCCAGGCTTTTGTTTCGCCTGGCGCTGCCTTTCATGCTCATCTTCTGAGCGGCACGGTGCCGGAGCGCCGGAGCGTCGGAGCGTCGGCCTATTGAAGCGGGTTGAGGATTAATGAGCGGCGGGAAGTGGGCGTGGCTTACCCGACACAGCCGCCTCTCGTCCTGCGTCGCACGGCGCCGTCGTTTCACGCCATGTCTGGAAAAGAGGAAGAGACGGAGGAGTTGGAACAGCCAGCAAATTATTATTATTATTATTATTATTATAATACTTTCTTTCATCTTGCTCTGTTACCTGATACTAATTTTAAATACTTTTGCTGTTTTTTTCAACAAAAAAAGGTAATTCTCACAATCTAACCATTCTTTACTTTTTTTAAAAATTTGTTTTAAATTTTACGATTTTAACATTTCAACTAAATCTCATTTTAGCGGATCGAACACATTTGAGCTTATTTACCTTTTCTTTTTAATTAAACCAGTTTTGGCTGGATGGCAGTTGAAGCCCTGATTTTCCATTCACGCCACCTCACCTTTTCAAGTAGTTTTCTGGTGTTTTTAGAAGTTTCACATCTTTCGATAAAGCCTTGGTAAAAGTACAGAATACTGAAAAAGACCTTCCTGCTAAACTCTGAATGAGAGATCATAAAATCTTTGCGTGTGTCAACAGCGTCTCGGTTCCATCAAGTAAAATCCAGCGTGTGTTCATCAGTATGCTGCAGCCAGCAGGAGGAGAACGTGAGTCTATTGATGTCGCTCTTTCAGGAGAACTTATCATTCAAGACCCACTCACAGCCCACGAAAGGTCAAATGAAATTTGCGCGTATCAAATTGGGTTTTTCACTTGATTAATAAGGTCCTGCGGCAGGAATTCAAAACTATTTTTTTTTTTTCCAGGCAGGTTGAAGATCCGTCTGTCTCCATCAGAGCTGGGTGGCGTCGGAATAAAGACGCTCTTCCCTTGTAGCCTCGGGAGGAACAAGCAAAAGACGACAGCACAACCTGCCAACTTCGATTCTCACAAACACTCGGAGTTTAAAAGCAACGTGGCTCCTCAGCCGCTCGGCAGCGGCTCCCTGCAGCAAACACAAACGTGACAATGTTTTCAGGTGAAAAAGAAAAACTTGGTGGGACTTTCTGGAAACGGAGGAAATGCTGCTTCTCGTTCTCTGCTGCATGCGTGTGTGGTTTCACTACAAATACAAATAACAGCACCCACTAGTGGCCCAACATGCAATCTACATCATTAAGTATGGGGCGAAGGTTCTGTTTTGTCCACGTGTATTCATTGGTTTGTATGTATATATGTATGTATTTTATCCCCATCCGTCCACTCTCAGCCAATCACAGGCCAGCTCGCTCTAAGAATAGGAACCAACAGAACATCATCATTTAACCTAAAGATTACAACAACATGAAGCGTTTCAAACCACCGACAAACGATGGACATGGTGCGGTGGATCAAATAGCCTTGCAATCCGTTGGTTTCCATGGTGACAAATGTGGCGTTGACGAAGGCGTCCGCTCTACCGACTGCCCGTTGTAGGTTCCAGTATTTCTGTTGAATTAGCATCAACTATAAACATTAAACGCATGACTAATGGTTCCTGCCGAGGTCGTTCTGCCAGGATCCAGAGACGAAGAGAGACTTCTCCCCCTCATTAGCATAACCCCCCCCTCTCATCATGCTAATCAGCATAATGTGAAATATTGCCATCATTACGTTCGGTGGCTGCGACATAACAATACCACTTAATTATTCAACAAGCCGGAATAATGAAAGCTTCAGTTCGTTCTGCCAACAATCATTACGGTTTGGATCCGTCTCTTCTTCAGGAGGCGAGTTTACCTCCGCCTGGAAACCCGGTAAGAAAACCCATAAAACTCTTTTCTTAATTTGTTAATGTGCCAATTAAATCCAACCCAAGTTATTTTTCCATTTATCCTCAGAAGTCAAACCTTTTCACTGCTTAATGGTCGTGAATCTCCTGCTTGTAAAGTCTGTGGATGTTCTGGCATGTTCCACTGTGTGGAGAGAAAACATGCAAACTCGCACCATGTGGCCAAACTTCTTATCAACCTTGTCTGGACAAACTGTCTCTCGTTGTTATTCAGGGATTAACCCTTTTTTTTAATGTGAAAAAAAAAAGTCTATATTTCACTTGGAAAATTCCCCAAACTGGAAGTCCACACTAATGAGCCCCGCGAGTCCTCGGTACTTGAAGAAGAGCCGCCCGGGAGGATAACGTGGTAATTCCACTCTTTTATGCTTTAATATTAATTTCTTAGGTTTCGAGAAACGAATAACCTTTAAAAAGACGCCTTAATATCATCATTAAATATAAGGGATTTAATTATCTTTGAAATGATATTTCTATTGTTATTTTCATTGTACAGTTTGTACGACAATCCAGATCCTCCGGCTCCGATTCCAAACTGAAGCGTTTCGTTCAAACACAGATTATATCTGCGTTTCATATCTCCAGGTTGTGGAGGTCAAACTCATTATTGTGGAGAGACGGGGGCTTTAACTGAACCCGCAGATCCGCCGGCATCGCGGGGTCCCTGCGACCTTTCGGAGCGAGTTGCCAATCAAGAGACCGTCCTAATGGAGACGTACGAGGCGATTACATGATTGTGAGCCGTGGACCCGCGTGCAGCTTCGGATGGGCGATAAAGACATTCCTCTCATTATTTCACCGTGCTCCTCATGGATCTCCTTCTACAGCTTATCAGTGGAAAGCTGCTGTCAGTTCTGCACGACGACACAACAAATCAAAATCAAACCATGTGCTTGAAGCAGATTCGCAGCTTTACATAGGAAAACAACTGAAACCAACAAACAAGTGAATCCTGGCGTGCCCCGTTTAATAAAGGAGCAGGAAGACCTATACACTCTTATTACTATGTCATTTTGAGTCTTTACTATTCTCACACCATAACACACACACACACACACACACACACACACACACACACACACACACACACACACACACACACACACACACACACACACACACACACACACACACACACACACACACACACACACACACACACACACACACACACACACACACACACACACACACACACACACACACACACACACACACACACACACACACACACACACACACACACACACACACACACACAATGCCTGATGAGTGGAATATTACTCCATGACTCCTCACTGATTCATTCCTCTTTAGCTCAAACTCAAAAAAGTTCCACATCCAAATCAGGTGACCGGCGTCAGAATCAGAACACATCCTAACACAGGGGTCCTCAAAGTTTTCAGAGCTGAGGGCCAATTTAGGAACCCAACACTGGACCGATGGCTGCCGGAGGGGAAAAAAATTTATACTATTAATGACCAGGCTGCAGCTCTATGAATTACATGTATTGGCCTGCATTCAGTAATCTGCAATAAACACATTTTAATTAATAAATGAGGCTAAACCTGCAAAACTGGAGACGCGTCGTAATGCACACAAAATCCAAAATGCCCTCTTCTGCCCTCTATAGTCACATTTGCGGTATAACAGTCGGGTGCCAGGGTGGAGGAATTCTAAAGCTCCGGCTCGGCTTCGAGGTTTGGATGGACAAAGGTGTAGAAAATGATGATGTCGGAAACGGAGATTCATCCCTTCAAAGCAATGCACAGTTAAAACTAATAAATATAAAAATTGCGGGCCGCCATCAGCCTGCATGTTGAGAAGCTCCACCCTGAAGGTAACTGGACAAACCAACTGTCCTCCATCGTCAAGTCACGACTGTCGCTGCTTAAGGTTTGCTTGTTTTTAGAGCAGTTTTGCGTCTTCAGGCTGTGAAAAAAAAATTTTGTTGATGAAAATAATTACAAAATCTGGAAGTCTTCTTGGCACTGTGACAATCTGAAGTTGTGCTTGGCGCCGCTCACTGGAGCAAATACCTTCATGCGAGCAGATTCCCAACAGCGCCAGTAAAATAATTAGGATTCTGCTTGGAGGCGCCTCGAAGACTCCCTGTCAACTGCTGTTAGCGTTATCGACGAGAGCATCTGATCACACGCGCCAGATATGGAAACAACCTTTGATTTTCTTTTTTTTTCCCGCTTCCCTTTTTCTAAAAAGACTATTTCGATCATTTTGCAGGTGCTTCACGCTCCGCTGGCGCCCGAAGCGCCCGCTCTGCCCACACTGCTGCTCGCTGTGCCAAGGGGACGGTAACATCCAAGGTCACACTCCGCTTTCCTGCTCACTGGTTTCAGCTCAAATTGAGAAACTGCCACATACCCAGACCACATCCTCCCATCCGTGCTTCCAGCTCTGCTCATACCTCCATCACGTTTCTGTCTCAAGGTGTTTGAGGTATTCCAGGGACGCTGAGCCCGACGCGCTCTGATGTGCTTTGTTTGTGGTCCGAGACCAGACCAACCCACCGCAGCGTGTTGTGATTGGTAGATAATGCACTCAATAAACATGACCTTTACTCAACTATCCTTGGATGTTGACTTTCTCAAGAAGTGTTTCAAAAGCCCGGCGGCCGGCCGAGCCCAGATCGACCTCCTGCTGAATCAAAGACGGCAGGAGTCTTTCAAATAAACACAGCTCTGGCAAGTTTCTGCAAACTGTGAGAGACGGACACTGATGATAGCTAGCAATTGAGCAGAACTGCTGTCCTCTCTGAATTATAGCATTTATGCCTTCAGAGATAAGGGAAATAGCGTACGACTAATGGCGCAAGTTATACACTGTCACTTTATCTTGTCAGCTACTCGTTACTGCGAATGTCTAATCAGCCATTCACAAGGCAGGAACACGGCGTGGTTCAGTCCAAGCATGAGAAGATTTAAGATTTAAGTGACTTTGAACATGGTAATGTTCTTTGTTATCGCACAAACTGCTGATTTACTGGGGTTTCCAGGGTGAGAAACAGAGAATATGAGAAGTGAGCAGCAGTTCTCTGGGAGCAGAAGAGGTCAGACACACCGGCTCACAAAGATCAAATCATCCTTACAAGAGTTCACTGGTCTCCACGAGGGTGTTCAGGAACTTCTCAGATGCATGAAACCAAGGATGAAGGCTGCTCTGCTGATACATGGATGTCTCAGGCTGAATATTCTGCTGTCTGCTACTTTCCCTCGGCCAGGCTATTAAAAGTGCCACAAAAAAATTAAATAAAAAGCCAAAACTCTCCTCTAATCTTGTTCGGACCCGTCAAACAAACCCAGCATGGATCTGACGGGAGCCTCCATCATGTGAGGGGACTGGCCCTTTAAGAGCGCTGGCCCATGAATGGTGCGTTGAGAAATGCTTGTGACTTTATATTCTAATGAAAATGACCCAGATCTAATTGGAAATGGCCTGGATCGTGATTGTTCTAATTATACACCTGCAGCAGACAACACAGAGTATACTCGTCGCCATGTGAGGCCCGGCGAGCTGCTTTTTAGCATGACTGTATGCTTAATTGGTTGACCTTTTCACTGGCCGCGGCATTATTAAAGCCCTAATTAAGGGTCCCATTACACTGCGAGATCCTGCCAATTAGGCCCTTAAACACAAAGATTTAGGCCTCTCTAAACCTCTCAGCAGTCATCACCGAAGCCAAATGTCAGCTGCCGACAGGTGAAGGCTGAATGCACTGAAACAATGGCTCTGGAAGGAAGTTGTACGAAGCTGCTGCTGAGTCCACCAGCAATTGAAATCCCATTACAGGCATTTCAAACCTTTAACTGACAGCGTACATTCTCTCTGGTCCGCTGTGTTAAAATCTGTCCTGTATCGCCGGTCTGGGAAAAGGAGGGAAATGTCAGACTCCTTCTGCTTCGGCCCGAATGAAGTTACGGAACAGAGGTTTTTACACGAGAGAACGACTCACTCGACATCCATCGACAGGGAGCTTCCACTTTGTGCTCACGTTTACAGCCGAGAGCCGGCGGGTGGTGAGGACAGTCATCTCTGGGAGGGATAGTTCTCAGGCTGCTGATGCATAGTGAATTACACCGGAGCAGGTGAGAAATACTCCCACAGAAGAAAAAGCAGGATTCCCAACCTGGTTTCCAGGAGAACGGCAACCAGATCATCTTGGAGGGAGGCAGCGAACCCCCTCCATGATCTCGGATTAACTAGAAAATGGCTTCAGCTTACAAAAACACACCTTCCTGCCCTGGAAGGTGGTCAAGATTCTGGGCTGCTTTGTCCATGAGCCTTCGATACATGGGCAGGGTGCCATGGGGAATTGGACTACAAGTATTAGGAGTGTAAAATCCATGTTTCTGAGGTCTGCTCTGGATCCTAGAACGTGTCTTATTGTGCACCAGAGAAAAGGAAGACATGGCATCAAAAGTGACGAGGAAAACAGCTTCAATCAAAACTAAAATAAAAAAAAAAGACTTTGAGGGAATCAATGATTAAATTTCTGCAAGAAAAAAGACATGAGAGGAGAAACTCAGCTTCTATTTCTGAGCAGAAACATCAGAACTTGTACCTTCTAGTAATCAATCACATGATGTCCTTTGCAACCTGAAGGGAGTTACTTCAACAATCACAATCATCTGTTGAACGAAAGAGGACGTTTTAATAATTGTGAGAAACACAAGAACAGATTATTTAATGATTAAACGCCCTTATTTCAAAATTATGGCAAATAATAGCTCAAAATGACATTAAAGTCCAGAAATATTTGCCTAGATTGAATAACTTTCTAGTTGGGTTCTTGTTAAAGACCGACTGCACACAGCTGAGCATTACCATCTTTCTATATTGTGTATTTTTGGCAAAATAAACAACCTGAAACACGACGACAAACACTGGGAGTGTTTGAGGAGAGAGACTTTTGCACTAGTTTTCAAGGTAAAAGCACCAATGAACAGCAGCCACTCGTGTTTTCTGGAACGTGTGTGTCCTTGCAGTGATTATTTGGACAAAAACAAGATTAAAATGAGAAATTTGTTCACTTGCTTGATAGAAAGTTCAATCAGATTTCATGATTTTGAGGTTTTTCAGATCAAATGTTCCTTTTACTGCTAAATGTTTTTCTTGGAAATGGCATTGGAAGAAAAAATACATGGGGTTGGTACAGAATACTGAAACACTTTCTTGTTTGTAGATTGACTCAAAAAAATGGGAGAAAGAAAACCAAAAAAAAAAGATCTCTACCCACTTTCCATCTGGTGCTGCGGTTAATCTTCGGGTTAATGACGAATTCAAGGAAAATCTGATTCGCTCGAAGTGGAATGTGTTGTCTAACACAGAATATTTCCCCTCAACATCTGCTGTCAGGGCTCTATTAAAACTCTATTAAAGACGTCACTGTAAAGACTTTGTGTCTTGTGGTGAATTACGGCGTTATGAATTAGACGGAATGATGGGAATCATCCCACAGAGGAACGTCTGGATCTGGCCAAGTCACGATACCATGACTCAGCAAATATCAAGACTATTATATGGCAATACGAAAGAACAACACCATTTAAATCAAAAAGCTCTGGAAGAGATGGGCTGAGTCAGTGGAGAAGTAGACATGCGATATGAGGTCTCAGGTTTGAATCCCATAGCTGACGGGTTATTGTTGACCCCGCCCAGCTGCATTTGAACCCACTGCTGCTCCATACGAAGGCCTGACAAGAGTGATTTTTCCAACAGGGAGTAATAAAGTAGAATGATCAGCAGAAGATGCTTGCAGCTCAGTCTGTTCCTTCCTCCTCCCTCTGCCTTCAGCCCTTCAGTTCCAGCAGCTGCACTCGGGAGGCAGATTTAGGTCACATCGCCTCGGATGGTTTCCATAACCTCTCACTTCAGAGCCGTCACGTTTAATGAGTGAAGAATTCTCTGAAGTGCATCATCTGTAATCGGTATGGCTCGCCATCATTTAGGAGACGGCTGACCCCCTCCCCCCCACTGTCGCCCGTCGCCCCCGCTGCTGCAGGATTGAGCCCGCAAGTTACCAAAATGGACATGTTGATGAGCGTGAGGTCGGGAGCGCCACCTGAGGCCGGGCGGCGTCACTCTGAAGCTGCAGCTGCCAGACGCGTCTCGTCCTCAGGTTCGGTTCGAGCCAGATTAGTGCAGGACGACATGTCGCACGCAACACATGAATGAGCAAACAAATTACGCCTGCGCCTCACAAACCTGAGCTCATCAGAGCGCACTCTCTCTCTGCTCTCTGGTGTTTCAGCAAAACATGCTAAATCGGCCAATTAGTCCCTTTTTGTCTCAAAATGTCTTCAAACAGAAGCAACACAATAAGTGACGGGAGCAATTACAGTCGGTGTTCTAACACCGATGAACCTGCAGGAACTCACTGCAGGATAGAAGACCTCAGATGCCAAGAGTCTGACAGGGCAGGACATCGAACATATTGGTCCAGAACAATGGAACTATGATGGAAACCTCATATCGCACTGCAACATATCCCATGACAATGTTTTATAATGTATCCTTTTGTATCATATTGTATCAAAATATATATTGAAACATGTATCATATTTTATCATAATATATCTTATTGTATTATATTGCATGATACTCTATCATATCATAGCACACTATTATTGCATTGAACCTTATCATATTGTGTCATACTGTATCATATCTTGCATGGTATCCCAGTTTGTCAGACTGAATTGTAAGAACTTACATCACATTGTATTGTTGTTGTGAATCAGTGGGAGGAGACTCAGGATGACGGCTGTTACAGTTGATGACACATACTTGTTCAGACAAAGGTGGGAGGGTAAGACCAGGTGAAGTCGTGCAGCCAAGGGTCAAAAGTTCAAAATTCTAAATCTGAACTTGCACAAGACACACAAGTGAAGTCCAGCATGTCCTGCAGTGCTGTCACCAGGTGCAGACAATCACGCTCAGCGGAAACCCATCAGGAACAGCAATCAGACACCAGGAGGAGGAAGTCAAGCTCAGACTTCAAAATAAAAACAGGGAAACAGATGAGACAGAACATCACACATATTGAATGACTTTCTAGCAAATCGCTTTGTTTTGTATCATTTAAGAGAATCAGGTTAGAAATACCGAGAGCGTAAAAAGGCAACTTAATCCATAAAAGAAATTTAATCATGGGGCTGGTGTCAAATTACAAGCACTGAAGAAGAAAATGGATTCTATCCTAAGCACTGGCAACTGAAAGGAAGAACCCCTATGGAGACCTCAAAGGTTAAATTAAATGGCTGAAACAAATTGAAAGCCTGGTGCAGTAACAGGAGAATTATCTGGAGTGTTTCTGTCCTGCAGTTTCCTCAGAGAATGTCAGCGCATCAGCTTTTTACCGTCTCAAAATGACAACTAAAGTGCAGCCAATTCTCTCACGTAGGGAGAGATGAAAGAGCACTTTTTATATCCACACCATGACAGCGGCGGAGCGCGACGCACCGCAATCTGATCGAGCCGCCAGACTTTTCAGAATTCAGGGGATCGGACTGACCGAGCAGATTACTCTCATTCTCATGTCCTGTGAGAATCGATCTGCGCGCCTTTGTGTAGAAATCCCCCGGAGAGTGTTGGTTTCTCATGTCTTTTAGAGGAAAAACTTGAAACACTCGAGATGTTGGTTGATTTTCATTCTTTGGGATGTTTGAGTACCAGAAGTGAACTGTTGGTTCACTATATTCTTCAGCAGCGAAACACGATCTTCAGTTAATTGAGCCGCGTCCGTCCTCTGTGTTTTATTTTCATTTTCATTCAGCTCCTCTTCCATTTCAATCAACCTGACTTGTTATGTAACGAGCAACTTTTCACCAAATAAAATTCATCTGAAGGCACAAAATATTTAAAGAACACAACAGGGTAAATATGAATAAAAGAACTGCCTTTCATGTTGCATTTATCTGGTTTTTAAACTTAAATAGTACTTAAATACTGATCCTAGAAGAACACAAATAACGTGATCAACATTGGATCTGTCCAGCTTTGGCTTGTGCTCCGATTCAGAACGACCAGGTCTGTTTTCCAACAAGCAGAATTGAGCCACATAACAGGATTTATTCAAAACAGGAAGTCGCAGATCCCCCAAAAAACGACTAAAAGCAACTTAATTTTTGCCAAAAATCAAAGTGTGGAGCTTTAAATGAGCCTTCTTTTGAGCGTCACTTCACGCCACTTCAGGCTCTTATTGGATTTGTCCAATTCGCAGCAAATCAGCTGCGCCTGTGAGCAGCACTATCTTTAGACGGCAAAACAAGATGAGATTCCTTCACTGATTATGTTTGAATTCGTCTGTGCAACACACACACACACACACACACACACAATATTCCTGCGACGCTTTTAGCCGAGGCTTAAGTGTCGACGTCTGTTTCAATGCAAATGCAGGGAAGCTTTCAGGGAGAGTGTGTTGGAAATCAAAACTGAGGGGTTGTGTTGCGTCTGCAGCTGCAGGTAAAAGGAGCACTGTCCTCCCTGCTTCCCTCTGGTCTCCTCAAAGCCTCTCGCTCCTCATCGTCTCTGACTTTTCATTCCTGCTCCACCTCTCCGGCCCCGTCAGAGCCGAACCGTTGATGAGTGCACCTTTGATCTTTCCGAGGCGCCTCCCCTCCTCCTCCTCCTCCTCCTCTTCGTCCTGCTCCTCTCAGAGCTGTCAGGAGTTCTGAAGCCTTGCTGTGTCCACTCACACCTTCCTCGGCTTCTTTCATCCGCCCGGCTCGTTGTGGGACCTCGCCGCCGCCGCCCGACGTCTCGCCCTGATCCGACTCCTGGGCTCATTCCTCAACATTAACCACTGCGATCACTCCGACGGGGGTCGTGCTCGAGGAACAATAAGCATTGATCCCTTTCACACATTAAATGTGCATAAGCACTGAGTTGTGTTTATTTATTTAGCTGTCAGCGCTGAAATGGCCAATCAATTCCCGGCCGGGGGGGCGGCGTTTCAATCAGAGCCGAGGCTATGATTTAGCCTCGTTATTTACAGCACGGCTTCTTGTTTATCATCGCCTTCCCTTCAGAGGAGCTGGACCCCCCTCCCTCCCTCCTTTCATGTGTCGTCTCTGCCTCGTCCCCCCACCAGGACACACAGCGACCCCCCCCCCCGTCCTCGCCTCAGAAACAAAACCAGCTCCGCTCAACTTCAATTAAATCTGCCGATGAATATGCAGGACTGTGATTTCTTTGTGTCACAGTCTGGCATGAGGCAGGCGCTGGGGAGGGTTTGGCTGGGGAGGGTTTGACAAAGCGCAAGAGTTGATTGGGCCCCCCCCCCCCCCGCCGCTGGGCAGACTGGTGGAGGTTAATGACTCGCGATGCAAGGACGGGGATTGTTGAGCGAGACGTGTTGCATCGCCGCCACGGGTCGCACTCAAATCACAGACGAGAAGCCGCAAACCAAGAAAGATGCATTATGATGTAATTTAGAACGGCAGAGACGCACAAAGGGCCTGAAAGAGCCTGTAGCTCCAGTCGAGTCGCTCTATTGTGGAGAAGCTCTCGCATAACAACACTGACGCACTCCGACTGTTCTGAAACCAATCCTCGTCCATTTCTACTCCACTACTATCATGTCTTTTACATTCGCCTCAACAGTCACGCCTCATGAAGTCAAAGCAATTTAAATCGATTGCTGGAATAACCTCAAAGTCTAAACTTGTGTCTTTTCATAAGCTACAAGCAGAAAAGATCAGTTGTAAAAGCAGCAAGAAAAAAAAAAAGAGCATCAAGCACCAAACTTGCAGTGATATTGAAGAAGCAATGTGACGTTTTGTAAATTCAGAATGAATCATTTAATGGATCAAAGTTTGTAAGACAACAAGGTGAAAGAAGAAACGTCATTGAGGTTCTGTTCAACTGAACGAGTCCAACATCGTTCCTACAAACGTCTCAGTGTTACAGTCCCTGGTGTTTGGCTGAAGTGTCTATTAAAAGCCAGTAGGAAGCATTCGTCTGGTACTAGAAGGTTCCTTGAAGCCGTTATGAATGGAGCCCATCAACTGTGTGAAGTTTGATTTCCTGTTCAACTGAATCGTTTATTTGGATCCCGGCTGCCATGAAAGCCCATTAAATCAATTCCTACACATTAATTTATTACACAACCACGACAAAAAATAAAAAATAAAACAGTTATCAAGCTTCTCCAAATTGACAACATGACAAAAGCAGGATTTTTAAAGATCTACAGCGACATCGACTTTCTGAAAGGTACCAATTAGCTGCCTCGAGGAACCAAGACCACCTTTCCTCTTAAAGACGTTTCGGTACTAAAAGCCCTCGGGGAGCTTTTATGAATGGAAACCAGTCAGTGTGTGAAGCCGGAGTCTGAGTTCTGCCTTTGGTAATGGAGACTGATTGACTCTCTTGTTCAATACGATGGGGATTTTAGACGACTGAAGACATTTTGGACAAAGAAGTGTCATTCATTGTCTGAAAAGTCGGTTTGAAGTGACGATCTCATCTTTGAGCAGGACAACGAAGACAAAACAAGAAATGACTCCTGAGCTGAAGTCACATTGGACATGCTGGAGACGGCGTCAATCCAAGACATTGTCTCTCACGCAATTGTGAAGATTGTGTGGTCTGGGGCGACCACTTCTTTCCCAATAACTATCGATTACCCCGTCATTATATTCCTTCCCCTCGGATTGTACTCTCCAAACAATGTGCAAGCAGCCGGCCGACCGTGACTCACACCTCCACAAACAAAGACAAGCCGCCGCCGGTTGCCGTAGGAACCAGAGAACAGCTTGAAAGGGATTTGCTCACTCGTCCAAAGTTATCACTCCTCATTCCAGCCAAAACGACTTCTGAGGAGACAAATAGGTCTTAAAAAAAAACAACTTGTTAGTGGCTAATAAACCGGGGGCTCGTCTCCTCCCCGGCGGGACGGAGCGCCGACCTGATGATGAATGAATCTGCTCTAAACGTCTGAACGGTCGGCGGGGGAGGAATTGGTCTTGAACACATCATTTGTGTTCACAGTATCAACAGTTGTGGAAGAGTTTTGTGGGCTAAAAGAGAAATCACTTGATTCCATGTAAAGCAGGTGGAGCGCAGGTCGGGCCTCATTACCGCCACTATTACCCGGACAAAAGCTCCCGGTGACGGTGCACTTAGAGGCTGAGCGGAGAAGAGCAGCCCACCAGGGCCCATTTAGAGGCACCTCCATATAGGTCGCTGAGATAATAAAACATTAAATCTGGATTAGATATCATGCTTTTGCCTCCGGGCATCATCTTTTTATTCTGTTATGATCCGGCAGAACGAGGCTGACGATTCACAAAGAGGCAGAATTTAGGCTTTCCTCTTTATGGCCGGCCTAAAAAGACTGAGTATAAATAAACTTCGTCGGATGAGACACAGGTTTTCTTTACCCTTTGATATACTCAGTATAACCAGTCCTCTCTCAGTGACGGAGCGTGGGAGGCGGCGGCGTCCCGAGCCGCTGATGATGTCACCAGAACGATCTGTATCGCTATCGTTAAGTGGCATGGGGGAGCGTTTGGACGCGGCGGAGCACCGTCACATGGTTCCACCTGGAAGTGGTTTGTCCATTTGCCCCCATTTTCATTTCTTTCTGGCTTTCACCACTAGTGAGAAGATATAAAGGCCCAATTTTAAAAAAAAAAAAAAGAGGGAAATCGTCAACTCTCATAGAAGGATAATCAGTTTTTTTTCCCACCATTTTAAGTTTATAAATGCAATTTTAGTCCATTGATAAACAAGAAAATCAGATTTAAAGCGTAAACATGATGTGCTGGACCACGTGCTGTGAAGAGAACAGGGATCATCCCGCTTGTTATCGGCGGCTGAAGAGCCTCTCCGAGTGTGCAGGGCTGCATTAGCGCCGACGGCCACGGGCAGATTACACATCTGGAAAAAGCTCCATTGATGCTGAAAAGTAGATTTAGTTTTTAGAGCAACATCTGCTCCCGTCCAGACGCGGTCTCTTCCAGGGAACGACTTCAAACACATTTCACTGATCTCTACATATGAATGACAAAGATGCTGATTTCAGTCTTTAAAAAGCTTCAGCAACTGTTTCAGGTCGACTCTCCTGATTATTTCAACGAGTGACGGAGGCCGGAATTAATTTTTCCGATGACCCGGGAGGCGGCTCCGGGGAGGACCAGAAGCTAAGAGATGAGGAAGGAGGAGGAAATGGAGAATTTAACAGAGGAATGAGTGCGAATCTCAAGAGAGACGGAGAGTAAGAACCAACAACACAAGGTGAGGGAAGCGAGTGAAGTCGGGCTGACTCACTCCCCGAGGCTCTTTCGTCTCCCGTTTCTCCGTCTGCCAAGTCCACAACGCCAGCGCGTTGAAAGCGAGCGTCCGCAGACAATACATCCACAAAGAGGCCCGGGCGTTTTATCTGTGGAGCCAAAGAGAAACATCCGCCGCCGTCGAGACGACAAACTCCACAAACTTCCGTGTTGGAGGATTAGCAGGGTCGGTTCTCTGGATCAATGGGATTATCGCCGCCGTTAACCCGTCGGGGGGGAAAGACGAGCAAAGGAATCGTGCTCATGAAGAGGGTGAAAGGAGGACAAAAACAAAGCGTCATCCCAACCAAGACTAATCTGAGCTGGAGCGCAGACTGAGAGCAAAGTGCCCATGGCGCAATATTAAAGAAAATACATAAAGACGCTTCTGTGCTTCTTATCCCTCCTCTCACACAAAGGCTTTTTACTTTTAGCCGCCAAACCCAACACCCAACGACCTGCAGTTAAACGCCACTCAACCTTTACGTCTCCGAGGCAAAGAGACGCCGACTGATTGCAGGCGGGAAGCAAAAAGCAACGCGGTCGAGGTTATTTCACAGTCCGACGTCCAACAGCCATTTCAGTGTCTGCCGTGAAGCGATCGTCGGAGGGGTCGAGTCCTTCGGTAGCGGCGATGATGACGGGGTCAGCACTTTGTGAACGTCTGCGTGGGCCGCTGGCGCAACCACTGCAGGCTGCTGGATTCTCAGAGCGGCGGTTTCATCGTCGACAGGAGAAGTTCAGGGATCTCTGACGTCGACTCTTCAGGCCTTCGAGAGCAGCGGATTGAAATCAGACACTTCTGCAGGGGAAGTCACTTCAAGGACTGAAGAGAGAGTTTTAAAAAAAGAAAGATATAAAACAGCGACTGTGAACACATTTAAAAGGTTTTCAGAATCACTGTCTGGGGTGATTCTGACAAACCACTGCCCTTCATCACTCAGGGAAAAACCACTGCCCATTGACAGATACGGAAAGAAACACTGCCCCGCAACACATTTTAGAAACATTTTGAAAAAAACATTCATATTTGTGAAATCCGTTGTCTGAGAATACTTCTCAAAGCTGTTGTCTCTGAAAACCACCGCCTGTGAACACTTCTACACAAAATGAAAAGTCTGGATGTCCAGACCATCATGAGGCTTTTTAAAAAAGTGTGTGGATTATTAAATCCAACGTCAACGAGGAACGACTCCAGTTCTGATCTCCGCTTATTCCACTTTTTGGCTTTGACACATTTGATCAAGTAGTTTTCTTGAAAATGCGTTTTATTTCTCCAATTTGAACAAATTCCTCAGTTTCAACATTTCACACGTTGAACCTTTGAACCACTTTCAATTAAAACATGAGGATTTGCACTCCACCGCTCCGTGCTCTTCTCATTTCCATTTTAATGCGTTTCCGGCGGCCTTATCTCGCGGATTCGTTCTCCCTGCCGCACGTGGACGAGCTGCGGTTGTTTAGGTTTGTTGAGGCCGAGCACACGTGGGTCTGGCGAAGGAGGGAGTGGTGGCGGCGGCGGGGGCGTCCTTGCCCAGGTGTGTTCTCCAGCCTCCGGGCACAGCTCCAGATGGAAACTCCCGAAATAACCGGGGAGGAAATTAAGAACAACAGCTGTCAAATGAGTGAGCGGAGTGACAGAAAAGAAGGAGGTTGTGTGTTGGGGGGGGGGGGGGGGGGGGGGGGGAGACCTGCAGTATTCACCTCGCCCAGGTAAAGCCGGATTGACATTCAGCGAGCAGCTTATTAGGGAATTTGACAGGAGTGTTGGAGTGATTATCCTGAAGCTGTCAGCTGCAAACAGCGTGTCAACCTGCCCCCCTCCCCATACCCCCCCCCCATACCCCCTCCCCAACACACACACACACACACACACACAACTCCTCCAGGTGGTTGATGCAGTGAAAACCAAACCAAACTGATGCCGCACAAACACACGTCGGCTCTTCGTCTTTTCCGACTCAGAGGAAACCCGATTGGCCCGAGCCTCGTTTGTTTCAGCCGGAGCACAATGAAAAATAAAGAAATAATAAAATCTCTTCATAATGAGGAGAAAAGCCTGATTGATTGTTTCCGTCTCTGTTCTGCTTCTTCGCGTTTTGGAAAATCGTCTTTGTCCGTTCACGACTTTCTTCCCCGCAGAGGAAAACTCTTGCAGTTGGGTCCTCAACTCACCGGAGCCTGGACTCCGGCTCTGTTAAGCACATCAATCGGTCATGCTCAGTGAAATCTGTTACGGCTCTGCTAAAAATGATATCTCATCGTTTGCTGCTCTGCTAAACCTGCTGCTGCTTATCACATGATAGTGCTGTGGTACTAATGCTGACTCTCAACATGCTTCTGTTCTTCTAATTGTTTTGTTCCTCTTGCTGCTTTGGTAGTCGTGCTGCTGCAAAGCTGAATGTGCTGCTGCTCTGCTAAACCGCCCCACTGCTCCGTTAAGCACATTAGTGCTAAACTAAATGTGAGCTGCTCTGCTAAACCTGGTACTGCTCTGCTCAGCACGGTACTTCTACCCTATGTACATGTACTGCTGCTCTTCTAACCCGACACAAATACACAACTGAAAACCTGTTGCTGCTCGGCTAAATCTGTTGCAGACACCTTCGGGACACAGACTTGCTTCCGTTCTCAAAAAGCCTGAGAGATGACAGATTTTTTTGTTTTTGTTTCCTGGTAACATTTGATGTGGCTGACTCTGGATTTTTGCCGACACATTCAGTTATCGTGAGATTTGGTTGCTGCACGGTGCAATCCGATTAAAGTTTAAAAAAAATAAAATAAAAAATACCCACGGGAAAAAGAAAACGTAAGCCTGGCAGCCTCGTGCAAGGTTTGGGTATCTACATAATTTAGCCTGTGTAATCCAACAAGCAATACACCTCTGCTCCGCTGCTTAGCAAGCTTTGAGATAATCCTCCACAGGCAGTGATTGTTAACAGCGTTCAGCTTGTACCTGGGACAGAATCTCATCAAAACCAGCTCAAAGCGAATAAAAAAAAAAGAAAAAGAAACACCCCAACATTTGTTTTCAGCAGGCACACAGTCAGGAGTTTTACAGGAAGGAAAAACGCTACAAAAAGCCCAGATAATTAGTCGTCCTCAGTCTGCAGGAAAAGCTGAAAACTTTAAAGCCTCATCTCATATTTATAGGACAGCAGTTCAAAAATAAGCTTTGTGTTCGAAGAAAAGTTCTGGTTTTGGATACGAGATCGTCTGAAAATATAATGCAGGCATAAAAATCAAATAAAGTGTGTGTTTTTCGGTCATCGGCGTGATGAAACACCGTCAGAACTTTTAATATTTTACATAAACATGAATCCACGTTCGTATCTGAGATCAAAACTAACCCTGAGTTCTGTTTGAATATTCCCTCAGATCACTGCTGTTTGTTTCTGCACGCCGTCAGGATTCAGGTTACCTGGATTCCAGCTTCGTCGATGGCGGATACAATCACTTCGATCATACTTTGGAACCGTGTGTAACCATGGTTACAAACTCTAGTTCAAGAAAATTTGGCATGTTCTTCTTAAAAAGGCCCGAGAATCAATATCAGCTTCATGAGGAGCCATCGGAGGTTCAACCGTGTTAGCAGATCATTTCCCTTGCCGAGAGCTGTGATCTATTTGAGATCTATTTGGAAATTTTCAGACCTAAAAGAGATTGCAAGCTGAAAGTATTGAATATTTAGGAAAGCAGCATGTTTAGAAGAACCGAACATTGAGCCTAAAACAGAAAATACACATTAAGTACGGGAGCAGAGATGCAGGAAAGTAGCACAATTAGAGGAGACGATGCAGACAATGACATCACGTTTAGCAGAGCAGCATGTCCAGCAGAGCAACACGTTTAGCAGATCAGCATGTTTAGCAGTTTAGCAGAGCAGAATATTTAGCACATCAGCATGTTTAACACAGTAGAGGGTTTAGCAGAGCAGCATGTTTAACAGTTTAATAGAGCAGCCACAACGGCATGAGTCGCAACAAAAATCATGTTCAGCAGAGCAGAAAGTTTAGCAGAGCAGCACCGGTGGCAAAGCACCATTTTTAGCAGTGCGCCATGTACAGATGAGCAATATAACGTCAAACGTCAATGGATCGTTCTCCATGATGGATACTACGACTTTAAGCAGTAAAAGATGAAACATTCAATCAAAATGAGGATAAAAATGTTATTTGTAATTCACCTTATATATACAGTATATATAAATATATATATATATATATATATAAATATATATATAAATATATATATATGTAAGAAAACCGTCTCTACATTCCTTTTGTCTTTTAGTAGAAATGGATTTCACAGGCTGAGAGATGAAGTGGATGAAAAGGTGATATACATTCAAAATAAGCAGCACGCCGCCACCCACACACACACTGGGGCTTTATTAATGGTTTCCTACACACCTACGGCGCACTGCGCTGATGAGCCGAGTGGGAGGATTGTTCTGCGGCGCTGCGAGGAAGATAATGTGACACCTGAAGTGTCCAAACATCCTCTGCTCAGTACGCGACCTCTGCAGAAACCCAGCAGAGCAGCCGCCTCCTCAACGTCCCTTCAGGTGAAATGGAGCTTATCGGGATGTGGAGACCATCCAGCAGGTGGCGTTCGCGGGTCGCCGCACTTGACGGAGATTCGACGGCAGAAAGAGAAAATTCAGGGGGAAGTTTTCTAATTAAGCCTTGAAATGACAAGATGGCTGTCAAGTTGAGAATTGTCTCACAGTTAAGGCTTTTAATTGGCTGAAAAAAAAATGTTGTTGCAACTTCTGCTCGTTTTTATTATTTAGATTTGTTTCTCTTTTATGCCAAAAAACATCAACTTCTCCTTTATTCATTTATTCGTCCATCAATTTCTACATCGTTAGTCAATAAAGTACTAATTTCAGGACAAAAATTTCTTCAATCCAGGTTTCTTTACCTGTGATTTATAAAGCGCAACTTGAAAAGCAGTACTTGAAAAAGCAGAGAGGCTGCAGTGGAGAGGCATGAAACCAACGCACACGAGAGCCGAGAGGTCAGAGTGGAAACACACCAACGGAAAAACCAGCAGTGGAGATACACAAGGTAGCTTTGATACACAACAGGACGGAGAAACAAATAGTTCTACACAAAGTAGAGCTGAGAGGACGCCATGGAAACACACTGATGGATAATCAATACGGAGAGGCTGCAGTGGAAATACGAGATCAATACGCAACTGAGCTGAACAACATACAAGATCAACGCTTGAAATAAAACAGAGGCTGTCGTGGAGATCAACAAAATCAACACACAATAAAGCTGAGAGGACACAGTGGAAACAGCAAGTAAAGACATTAAAGAGCAGAGAGGCTGCAGGGGAAAATACGTGTGTTTAACGTGCAGCAGAGCTGAAACAAGACATAGAAGAAACACACTAATCGCTTTTAAAAACAGAGAATTTACAGGGAGACGTGAGAACAACACACAACCAAGCAGAGACGTCACTGCGGAGACATAAGATCACGACGCAAAAGAGCAGAGAGGTGGCCGTGAAAAACGTGATCAATACGCAGCGGAGCTGAGAGATACACAGGTTGTCATGGAGACCAACAAAATCAACACACAACAGAGCTGAGAGGACGCTGTGGAGACACTAAACGTTGACACCAGGTCCACACAAAGCTAAAGTCGGCGGAGAGGACCGCCGAGTGGAAAGGTTGCAGTGGAGACACGGCCGACTTCGCCTCCCAGCTGGGAATTGTTTTACATTTGCCAGAAATGGATCGTTAATGGGAAATCTTTGCCGAACAGATGCACGCTGTCAGAACTGCTGCTTCTTTTTAATTCTTTATTTGCTCTCTCATGCTAATTCAGGGATAAAATCCGTCTCCAAACAAGCGTCGGAAGTGCCTTGAGAGATCTATTTATCTCCCACCTCTGCGTTTACGTGCTTATTTATCTGTATAAGCTCTTTGTATGCATAGATGCGCTCTTAAACCTGCTTTTCTTTGTGGCAGCATTACAATTTATGAGGCAGAAAATACAGCGTTATCCTCTTGAAATTCCCCGGGGCGCTCTCCGTCACCTTTATTATTCCCCCTAATGCGTTCTCTCAGGAGGCGCCACCAGATTCTTCATTTTGATGAAGCGACAGCTTGAGCAGCTCTTTTATAAAGTTTCCACCTCTACGAGGAAGAATAGCTGGAGCAGACAGGACTGATTAGATCAAGACCGGTCGGGCTGAATAATAACACCTCAATTACCGCGACGATGAGCTCTAAAATAATTATATAGCTACAACCACATTGGTTTTGCAATACCGCTTTTAACCACAAGGGGGTGAAGATTAAAAGCTCTTTTTTTTTTCACACAATATTGATAGTTAACTTTTTGGGGGCTTTTTATTGGACTTAATACTATTAACAGCAGATCTTCAAATCTTGTAATACCACTTTGTACCACAAGATGGAGACATTTAAAGTACAAATTTAACATGACCCAAAATCTTACAATGGATATTAAAACCTTACGGGCAGAATTTGATATAAGTGAAGTCCATTTACCATTTAGCATTTGTTTGGGTCATATACCTACAGAACAAATAGGTTGCCATGGAAACACGAAGCGAACTTTACTAAGATTTCATTGCTAACACGCAAGGTCTTTTCAATTCTATTATGTGGAAAATTTCTGAAAATTATTTAAACTGCACTCAATTACAAGCAAAAGCAGAAAGCATCGTCAGAAACTCCTTTAAGTATCAGTTATTTTTTTAATTTAGCTTCATTTTCAAAAAAAACCCAACATATAAATATACATTTTGTAAAAGAGAAATTTTCAAAATTAATGTACCCATTATTGAAAATGGACCCATAAATTCATGATTATTGGCATTTCTAATTCATGACACTAACTCATTACTGCCACGCGGTGGTAGTACATGTAGCAGTACTCTGAGCTGTACTGATGCGTGACGAATGAAAACTGACGGGGAAACATCAGAACGTGGTTGTCGGGACCAGACGGCGGCTGAGGAGTGTGATTAGCATCATCGTCTCGTGTCGATTGGCTGATTTGTTTCAGGCGGCGTCATGCAAGCAGAACATTCGCCCTTCATATGATCTCCGTACACCTCCCGCTCCGTATTCAGCCCTCGTCCTCCCCTCTGGATTCCTTCCCTTCCCGTTCTGTTGTCTGGTTGATTTCCAAACCAAAGAGGTCTGCTGTTGCTTCCCCGGCGTGGCGGCGGCGGCCCGGTCGGGATAATAACTAAATGACTGTGAAAGCGAGCAAAACATCTCAAACTGCGGCGCATTACATATGATCACCGGGCTTTTAGCACCGCTCTGCTCTCGGCTCAATTACATGCGTCATTTCTGAGGTCGACTTGGGAAAAAGAAGAGAAAGAGTCTCCAAAGCAAATCGGAACTGTTGCTGGTGTTTGAAAACAAGCTCATTTTGATGAGTAATGCACATAAAAGCAGGAGATCTTAGCGGTCATAATGAGTCACTTTCCCGACAGCCTCGACATGACGGAGAACTTCAACCACAAACATGTTTTCTATAACATCGACACTGTTGAAACTTGATGCTTACGCTCGTTTCACTGGATCATGGGCAGACTAGAGTAACATTATGACATCATGCACTCAAAATTATTACCAGAAAAGAGAAATTCAGACCCAAAACGAACACATCTGCTGCTTTTTCTATTATTGTCCGATTAAAGACTTTGAATGTAAACGGTGTGCCACAGGGGTCAGTGCTGGGACCACACTGTTTTCAGTTGTTCACGTTTATGCCGATGACATCATTGTTTATTGTCGTGACCATCTTTTATCAACGACTTCATGATGATTTTTTTGAAAGCTATTTTAGCTTTTTGTACTTTTAAAATTTCTATTATGTTTTAGCTGTTTTAAGCTATTGTAACGTTGAGCTATTATAATAGTAAACGGTGTAACTATTTTAGCTTTAGTAATGGTGTGTTTACCTTTTCAGCCATTTCTAGCAGTTTAAACCATTGAATCATTTCAACTACTTTTTTTGTGTGATTTTAGCAGTTTCAGCGAATTCGAACCATTTCAGTCAGTTTTGGGGTTTTTTTAGCAGTAAAGCCTTTTGAACTATTTGTAGCGGCCTATGCCTTTGCAGCATTTTTAACGTCTTTAGCATTTTTATAAAAAAATGTTTTTACCAGTTTAAACTATTAAAGCTTTTTAAACTAGACTGTTTTCAGCATTTTCAACGGTTATAACTATATATACTTTCACATCTTTAGCTATTTTACCCTTTTCAGTTCACTGTTCTCATACATTCTAATTTATTTAATCAGCTTCAGGTACATTAGCAGATTTCGCTCCTTTAGCCATTTTTAGTGGTTTTAGCTCATGTCGCCGTTTTGGTTTTTGCCAGCAGTCCTAAAGGTTCGTCACCAAACTGGCCGGATCAGGAGAACGTGGTGGCGTCGTCTCTGTCCCTTGGTTAATCCACACACAGCGTTTTGAGTGACTAAAATTAAAAGGAAAATCTTGTTAAAAGTGTCCTTGGGCTCCCGTCGATCAGCATAATTGTGGTTTTAATGATAACACTGTGTTATCGATAAGCAGAAAAATGTGGTCAGGAACACAACGAGATGCAAACGCCAACGTAAGACGCTGGATTCAAACAGCACACGGGCCATTACACAGCGAGCTGAACATCTTTTGATTTATGACAGAGCTAAAGTCCTCACTGTACAGACCCGGCGGATCCCCGGAGAGGCATCGCAATAAAATGAACTGCCATTGTTTTCTCGCAGAACTGTACAAATTGCCTCATCAAAGCCACAACGTGGTTCCTCCACCTCCAGCGATTAATCAGTGGGAGCGGCGGCGGCCGAGCAGAATGTGTTTTCCTGAACCAGGAAGGAGACGCAGCATCAGGCTGACAAGTGTTTTTCTTTCCTTTTGCTGTGTTGGTTCTGAGACAACCGGGCGTCTTCCTGCAGATTATATAGATTCATTTAATCCCCGACACATCCAGCCGGTCGTTTCCTGCTCCCGAGACTCGATGCGGAGCCGACCCGTACAAACGCCGCCACTTTGGGAATAAATTAAAGGAGCCGCGGGCGGAATCTTAATGGCGGCGTTAACCTTTGCTAACAAAGTCCCATCGACGTTCACTTTTCTGAGAGACGGATGTGGTCTCCACTCAAACTGCAATAATTTCACTCCCTTCTTTGTCACGCTTTTTCAGTTTCTAATTAACAAAGGAGACTTTCGAGGACATTTGAGTTTCATTAAATTAGCAAAGATGGATGTAATTTCATCGGGGCTATTTTTGGCTCGACAGCTTTTGACTCTGGAGCGTCTCCACGTCTGTGTGCGAACTGTTCGAATGTCTCTGTACTCTGGGGACAGTTTGACTATTGCACTCTCAAGGATTGCGGAAAATCTTTGGCTTGTCAAATTGATTAAATTTGAAATTTTAGCACCCGGGAGGCGATTTCTCTTTACAGTTTGAGTTTTTACTGAATATTTTAAGACCAAATTTAATTTTTTAAACACTTCAGGTGAATCAGCCTTAAAAAATGTGAAAACCCTACTGAGCAGCTCGGGATCTCCAAAACTCTGCCAGCGAACGCTAACAGACGTGTCTGTGTGTTCTAGCAGAAGAAGAAAAACTTATTTTTGAATCCTCAGAAGCTGCGAAGAGGAAGTCAAACTTTATTTCCGAGCTGGCTTCATCCTGTGTGAAGCGTCTCTCCTCTGCCGGAGGGTTTGTCAGCGAGGTTCAGAGGTTCCCACCGATTCGCTAAATATAACCGTGATGTCAAACCCGCCGCTGCCTCTTCCCTGCCAATTACTGGGTCACACTTGTTGCCCCGGTCCTCGGGGGGCCGTCGTTGGCTCACCTCTGTCGGCGGATGGGAAATCCGCCCTGGCGAGGGAGAGCAACCTCACACCTCGACAAATAAAGAGAAATGCAAATGGAGGGACGGCGACATATGTTCCTCAAGCGGCTGAGGCGGCGGGTTTAGCCACGTTTAGCACGGTGGGACGATTAGCAAAGCGGCATTTTATCGTGGTGACACGTTTAGCAGAGCAGCACACGTAGCACAACTGCTTATTTAGCAGGAGCGGAATGTAGCATCGCTGTCCGATTAGCGCACTGGCATGGAGGGTTGTAGTCACTGAGACAAAACCTAGATCTAGACTAAGACCTAGACCTAGGTCTTAGACCAAAGAATCCCACGCAGGACATTTAGCGAAGCCATATGTTTACGAAACAACTAGCAGTACTACACAACAAATTTGGCGAAACACAATCTGTAGCCAAACAACAGATTCTTGGGAACAAGAGAGACGTTCTGCGTTTAGAAAATCCAACACAAAGACTTTTATTTACAGAAACTGGACAATAACGTTGTGAAAACAAATATTCATAAAGACTGCAATGAATTGCAGGAAATCCACCGTACAGCGGGACAGGAGGAAGCAGTACAACCTGGATACCGAAGTTTTTTTTGCAGGTTTAGTAAAGACCAAATGTGCTTGAGGTGTGAATATAACCACACACGGACGAAGTGTTTCAGCACCTCCATCTTCAGCTGCTGAGACGAAGCTCTTTCTTTCCCTGCAGGGATTAATACGACTTAGATTCTGATTGCTGAGGCGTGATTACGATTGATGAGTGCCGAGATCTCCCGCCAGGTTTTTCAACCGCCGTCGAAGCCAACGCCGAGCGCGCAGTGGCTTCGCTGTCGATTTCCGCCACCCTCATTTGGAAACCCAGCTGTCAAGTAATCTTTATCATCAGTTCGATCAACTTCCCACCCAAAGCGATGCTTCAAAAGAAAAAAAGTGTCCTCCCCCCCCCACAAGGGTTGGAAATGAACTGTATGGAAATACGACAGCAAACATTAGCCGCCGCGCTAAGCCGCGGCTTTTTATTGCTTCTGAGAGTTACAGTGTAAAGAGTATTATAAAGCCGCACACTGGAGATTATGCCGCTAATCTGTTCCGACAACCACACTGTCATTGATTATTAAAAGCCCCATCTATAATCCAAAAGCACATCGGGGGGGATGGGGGGGTGGGGGTGGGGGGGGGGGGGGGTACTTCAGAAATAAAGTGACATTTTAAAACATGACAAGGACCTTGAGGTGACCTTTGGACTCCGTCTTCTGTCGGACATAATAGAGGAGGAAGATACTCAATAGAAACACACAAGATGATGATACCTAAAAGTACATTAAATAAAGTGGTGGGGAGTCAGGCGAAGAAATGGGCAAAATAAAAGGGTGATTCAGAAAACATGAAACACTAATAAGGAGTAAAATTCTTTCTGTGTTTCAGATGTCGATTAGGTCTTCGGAGATATCCGGAGGTTGTTATTTATCGGTTAACGTGTTATAAAATCGACTGATCTGAAACGAGCCTCTTCTTCTGGGATCGGCAGTTTCCTCAAAGGTAACTCTCGTGCTTTTCTCCAAAGCGTAGTGAACGTTTGAAAAGAAACGGTATCTGCATGGAGTCTGTCATCAATCAGCTGTGGCGAAAGAAAGAAGACGATTGTGGGAATTGTCTTCTGATGGAACGAAGTGCCACGCTTTCTGCTGTAATGACAGAAAATGAAACTCCTCCAGGACTGATTCTCCTTGTTAGGCAGACGTTCTTTTCAGAACGAGGGGGAACGCACGCCTGTCGCAATTAATATCACGCTGCTTTTTTTGTTTTCTCTCCGTTTTGTGGCGTGCCAGGAGCCTCAGAGGCTTTTCACTCTGCAGACACCTGTAACTCCGCCGTCTTTTGCACTTTTCTTCCCTCCGTTCCCACCATTAATCTCTCGGCTCCGGCGTGTTTTCCCGCTCCCCATCTCGCGGGCGGCTGAATCCTGAGCCGTCACGGCGGTTTGCGCGGCGCCAGCCGACTGACAGGAGGGGCCTGGGGACAGATCAGGAGGACCGCAATTACAGCAGGAACACGGAATCGGCGGGGGGGGAGGAAGGAAGGTTGGAGAATTCTCTCTGTGACTAACCGTCACGAGTTTCCCTGCACCTGCCCGGGTCCCTCACGGGCTCCTGTACTTTCGCTCAATTAGCGGAGATGCGCCGCCTGCACCTGCGCCTCGCCAGCACCGGAGATGGCAAACATCCAGCAGCAAATCCGCTCATCATCGCCTCCTAATCTCAGTCGTGCAGAAAGACACGGTGGATACCTGGAGAGGCAAATCTTCAATTCTGCCTCCGACACGCCGTATTCTGCCATATTTGTATCTCTGGTATTACAATGGGACCATGAGGAGCCACAGAATACACGCATAGACATACAGTAAATTACATAAAGATATTCTCTTTTACGAGCGTGTTTTTTTGGTTTTAAGCCAAAATATTGTATATTACACATTTCTGCAAGTTATTTAAAAAAACATCCATTTATTTTTTTGCCTCCAACGCGTCCTATTCTTATCAAAAGTTGCCTTTTTGCATCTCTACTATTAAAATGGAGTCATTAGGTTCACAAAGTACATGCAAGAGTAGGGGCTAGCTGGTTATCTTGCTCATTTAAATTTGCTTTAAATTAGACTTGTTAACGAATATTGAATGAAATAATGCAAATTTTAAGTGAGTTTGGATTTTAAGAAGAAATGTTGCGCACTGTGCCTTTAAACAAGAGTTACTTCTGGAGGGGAGCGAGATGACGCTACGCGACGTTTAAGCCTCTCTCGTGTCGACTGTAAACGGAAAATACTCGTCTGCAGTTTGTTTAGAGCATTGCTATCAGGTACAATAAAATACTTTCCTGCACAAAATATACGACTCCTTGTACGCAAACTACATAAATATCATTGGGATCATTGTTCTGAATGGATGCATGCATCAGACTTTAACATTATTTAGCTTTATGAGGCGGTGAAAATGCATTTTGGTGTAAAATAGCAGCTTATTTTCTGGCTTGATGAATCGCTGGGCTTGGAGGTTTGCAGCGAAGACATTTCCACCGGTGGCGTCTCTCTCGGGCTGCAATCATGAGCAGCGAAGCACCGCGGAGCCGTAAAACCGCAGGTGACAAGTTAACGACGGGGCATAAACAAGGCACAATGAACGAAGGCAAAACAAGTATGAAAGTACATAAAAAGCTGATAAACCGGGGTTGGGAGACAGGGTCTCGTTGAGTTTATGAAATTAGTTTTTAGCAGGGAGATTTAAAAACTTTTAGCTGCTGAATGAAGAGTATCGATTTATTTTAATCCACCAAGTCCGAAAACCCATTTATCGAATTAGTTAGAAAGCAGAGCTTAAAACAACAACAAAAAAACAATAAGCTGGGGATTATTATAATTCCATTTGTCTAAATGCCACTAATGGAACTGTAATGGAATTGGTAGATAATCATGTAATTATAGAACGACTGCATTAACTGAATAACATCTCTGGAATCATTTCATTGTATGAAAATACCAAACTTTTCAATTAAAACACAAAATTTCGCTTTTCCATCTTGAATCTTTGCATGTTTTATTAAAATGTTTCATGCTGAACAGCTTGGCGGGAAATTAAAGGTTTTAGAAGGATTAACCAAAGGTGGGGAAGAATCGTCGGATTTGCTCGAGTTCTAAACTCACGAGGAACCAAGAAAACTGATGGGAAGATGTTGAACGGCGACGCCTCGACTCGCCTCATCAACATTCACCTGCTGCGGAAGCTTGTCCAGTTATTGGATCGCTAATCTCTTCCTGGGAGGCTTTTTTTTCCGCCGAGCGGACAGATGAGGGTGGGAAAGAAGGCAATAAGCCATCGACGGGGAGCGGCTGATGATAAACCTGAGCAACGGGGACGAGATGGGGAGGAGGGGACGTCGGTAACAAGAATCGTGGGGGTGGGTATCCTGAGTTATTGCTTTTATCTGAAGGCCGCTGCAACTCCTCGCCGCTGTAGATTATCACGCTCAATAAACGTGGTCGGGGGGGTGGGGGTAACGAGGAGGTGGCCGGATTCCCCACCTGCCGCCAATTGCTCTCTTAATGGTGATGAACGCGCAGGAAATGGCCGACGGAGGCCAGAACGGTATGGAGGCCATGACTCGCCATCTACGGATCTGACCTAGCAAACGTGTTCTCCTCGAAACAACGCTGAAATCTTAATAACACAGCGTGCTCACGCGAGAAGACGCTCCGTTTGAGCACTATCGAGTAAGCTAACATACAGAAAACCAAAGGTTTTGAAACATTAAGCAGAAAAAGTAAACCAAAAAAAAACTTGAATAAAATGAATCAAACTGTGTGAAACCAACTGGTGACGCCCCCTGAGCAGTTGGCGGGATATGAAAAGGGGGCTAGCGCCGTCGTTAGCATTTAGCTTGGAGCTATGTAAAGCAGCCAAGCCTGGATTTGAATCATCACACGTTTTTCTGAGTTATGAGCAATAATATCACAGTCATCTATAATTCAAGGCCTCGGTCTGGTTCCCCTGAAGCCTGCAGAGTTATTCTCCGATGCACAGTGACGAGGCCAAAAAAAAATAAAAGAACGTTCGCAATGCAGCGACCGGCGGGAGATCTCAGTCTCTGACCTTCAGAGATTCACGCCGAGCGGGGACGGATCACAATGTCTGGTGGCAGTTTGTGGAGGACAGCTGCGAATGCAAAGTGTCTCGGGGCGTCGCAGCTCATGGAAACGCGCCTGGCGGGCGGCAGGAGGTCGCAGCTGCAGTCCTGCAACGCGAGGCCGCCGTGCCGCGCTTCATTACACCTGAAATCCTTCTGGCGAGACGCAAACACGGGATGCGTCCTCTCCCTCATATCGTCACAAGAAGTGACTCAAACGTTACATTTGCAATGACAGACGTACTGGAGCAGCACTTGTTCTTATTCCAAACAATATTGACACTGTGTTGAGTTCTGGTCCAATCGTGATCCTCATTAAAGGTGGCACCATTTAATCATCTAAGCCAGATTCTTTAAACTGACTCCTTAAATTGAACCGACTCTCTGAACTAGACCAACTCTCTGAACTAAACCCAGACTCATTAAACTGAACCGACTCGTTAAACCAAACCAACTCTTTCAAGAACTGACCCTTTGAACCGAACTGACTCCTTAAACTCAACCCAGACTCTAAACTAATCTGAGGCACGTTGTTTTTGCACACAGAACTAGAAATCCAGACGTAACGGCTTAACGTTTCCTTCATGAGCTGCTACAACTGGATCCCGACGAGGAGTCCGTGCGTGCTGGAATCAGTAAATGCAGCTCTGTAAATGTGGACACACTGAATATTAATGGGAACTCTTGCATGAGTAAAACTCATAGTGCCTGCAGCTGATTAAATATGAAGAATCATCCAGTGAACGTAATCAACCGCATTGTGAAAAATGCAAAGAGTTCATATATTAGATAGGACACTGTGTTCCACTCACCACACATTAGCCTGCCCCCATTTCTTCTTTAACCCCCCCCCCACCACCACCCCGTCTCTGAAGGCAAGCAGATAAGATAGACATTCCTGAAGTAATCTGAGCAGATAAAAGCATGTTGAGAGTTACAGCACCAGACAAGCCATTTATCATGGCGCGGAGCAGCGAACGGGCCGCTAATGGAGCGCGGCGTGCCGTATTCAAATCCACACACGACGTATTTACGGGCTTTTCTGGGGAGATAAGTCGGCGTAGGCTCACCCGGGAAACAACAACAACAAACAAACAGGAGCCCCGGAGCGAGCGGGGAATAAACATGCACCCAGAAATGATCAGACCAAACAAAGCCGAGCGTCTCCCCTCCGTCCCCGGGAGCTCAAGGGGAAGATTGTTTTAAAGTTTGTTCTTCCGCGAATAAAGCACATCTGAGGCGATAAATAAAGAAGAACTCCGATAATCCTCCCAGTCCTGCTCCTCGTTTGTCGGCGTTTGAAGCTGGAATCCCTCTGCGCGGCGCGAGATCACAGCACTTCCATGTCGTATTATACACAAATTTGATTTGTTCTGTGCGAGACAGAGATCGAGTTAGGGCGAAGAATCAGAGACTTCGGTGACTTGGGTTATATTGCGACGTACGTTAGATATTACTTTGTAGTCAAAGTGATTCTGAGGTACCTCTCAAGAGAATCCTTTGAACATGTCATGGGAAATGCATCAATCTGGGAAATACCACAAACTATTTATCAATCAGTTGATTTCACTCCAGACAGTGAACACACTTAAAACTTTGGATGGGTTTTTAATTCTGCTGGATAAAACTGTCTGACTTTATAGCCCGAGCAATAAAGAAATCAACACCCAGAATCTATTCCATGTGAAGGAAAATCCTGAATGTGACATTTGGATATTGAGCGAAGTTCCTCGAGGGTTTCAGGAACCTTTCCGGCCTCGAAGCGTCACACTTTGGACGCCGCCTCGCTGAGGAGACCGGAATCCTCTCCGCCCGATTGGACCAAAGGTTTTTTGGCGGAGAAGGTCAGATCGGGAAGTTTATCACCCGCTTCTGTCGACTTCACCTCGATGTGAAGCCGCTCCTAACAAGACCAACTGGGAAACGACGAGGATCAGCTTCCTGCCTCCGCAAATCAATCTGCTCCACGTCGATTCCAGAAGCAAATGTCAGATTTTCCTTCTCAGGCCTCGGAGGATAAAGACACTTAAGCGTGCATCAAGTGTATCAAACGCACCTGAAATAATTGGCGCCGCATCCGGTTAGGCGTAGATTAATGAAGCTCTGCGCAGGGTTTGTGCTTGCGAGCCATAATTAGGCCTGGGAGTCAAACCCGCCGCTGCTGAAAAGGTTTGGCGAGGGTCCACACAGGGACGGGCGCTCGTTGACGGCAGATGCTGATTGAAATCAGCCGAGCGTACGGCACGGTATTAATACCACCTACAGGATTACGCCCGGAGCGGTACAAAGCGTTATCCGCACAGCCTCCCCAAAGAAGGCGGGATCCTTCCCTCGGTGGCGACCGAGGAAGCAAACTGCACTCTGTGTGGTTAATTAATTTAGCGTCGAGAACTAAAAACAGCCGGAGTTTGGCTCCTCGTCGGCCCCGAACGCCGCCGCATCCCAATATCAGTATGGAAACATGTTGGGCTTTCAAAAGGAGGATTAGAGTGAGGAGGAGGAAGAGGAGGAGAAATATATGACTCTTTCCCTGAAACGACTTCCCAGGCAGAGCATGAGCATCATGCTAGTGTGCAAAAACGTTTCATCGGGAAAGTCCTAAGGTTTTTTAGGCTGAAATTAAAACTATATCCAGTTTTGGGCCAAAATTAGAATTGAAAAAAGAAAAAACTGCCAACAGCCATCAATACAATCTGTCAAACAATAAAAACTATTAATATGTGAACAGTTATTTGTTCTGTGAATCGAAGAGGCGGCCATCAAACTTTCTGCCTTGGTTAAATGTGTTATTTCACTAAACAATCCAACCAAGCAGCTTCGGATCACCAACCTGCACGTTTTCTAACTCAATAGAACTTCTGTCACGGAGGGTTTGGAATGCGTTGGTTCACCACAACGTCTCCGAGTGTTGAACCGCATCAACTTTCAATCCAGAAGCTCAAAATTAGACTGACGAGGTTTCCATGCGGTGGCGGAGATAAGGAGGAAGCGGCACAAACAAAACACCCCCAACGCCTATGTTTTGTTGGAACAGCGCCACCTGCAGGAACCCAGTGTTTTATCTGCTCCCAACCCCCCCCCCCGAACCCCGCCATCTGACCGCTCTCATGGAAAGCCAATCATGCAGTTGACCGACGGGCGAACCGGGAGACATCAACACCGTCCAAACCGGCTTGGCAAAGCAGCAAAGCCCCAGCTATCAATTAAAATGACCCCAAGGGGGGATAGGAGGGGGAGGGGGGCTCAGATCCACACTCATCTGGAGCCAAGTGGCGGACGAGGCGGGGGGGTGGGGGTAAGGACGAGGGGGGGGAAACAAGAGCCAACATGCAGCTGGTGGAGATAACACAGAGCAGCAGAGGTGCTACTGGTTCAACCCCCGGAGACGTTCGCCCGCAGAATCCAACGAGAAAAACCGAGTGCCATCCAGGAAGTCACGTTTCACTAACTATCTGAAACATCTGTCGGGTGAACTTTCATTTTCTGACCATCAAAACAAAGAGAATCCTGTGTTTTTCCAGAAACACGCCAAACAATCAACATGACGTTACACTACAATGAAACGCAGAATTAAAATGTTCCATTTGTGCTCAAGACATTGACCATCAGGCCATTTTTTCCTCTGAATGAATAAATAAATAAATAAACAAACAAATAGATAAATAGATAGATAAATAAATAAATAAATAAATAAATACTTGGATATATATTTTATTATATATAAACTTAAATAAAATGATAAATACGACTAAGAAAAAAAGGGCTAAAACACGCAAAAATTCTAAAACTGCTAATATTGCTAAAATGATTCTAAATAATAAAACATCAAAAACAGCTTAAATGGCTGAGAATTGTAAAACATGAAAATGTTTTTTTTTTTTTTTTTTAAAAAAGCTAAAAAGATTTAAATGGCTTAAATGGCTCAGAGAGCTTCAATTGAAACAACTAATTCTTGAAAAACTTCTATTGAATTATGTTGCTCGTTGGACATAAATATTGTCCTTAAACTAGAAATCTGTTTTAATCTATGGTGTTGGTTTGACAGGCGTTGTTTTATTTTATCTCTCCTCCTCGGCTGAACCGTCACCATTAAACACACACCGTAATCCATCCTGGTTATTATTTCCTCCGTCTGTGTCATCACCGCTGCTGGATTCCAATCCATCGTCTGGGAAACACGTGGCGGCCAGATTACCCAACCTTCCAATAAAGTTTGGACGACGATCGCGGCTCGCCGGATGGAATACAAACGAAGCTGGAGAGAGGAGAGAGGTCGGAGCGCATCAGTGTGAAAACCAGCAAACAGCCTCGGAGAACGAATCCCACACAAATCCTGCAGCAGGAACCTTATAAAACATGACAGCGCTGTAAGTTCCCACTCGTCAGCGGCCGCGCAAAGCATCAGTTCTGCATGAGGTTCACCTCCAACGCCGATCACGTCCCGACACGGTCAAAATTAGTATTTAAATACATTTCCCACTAAATAACCACAAAAACGGTTTTAATCATTTACATAGAAAAGTCCCGATGTTCTGCTTCAGCGTGGATACGCAAGTTAACATGCTACTTCAGTTAGCATGTAGCTCGTCTCCTCTTTAAATCTTTTGCATCTGATCTGTGCAATGTTTGTACATCAACATCTAGTGTCTTTCATTTCTTTGAAAACATCCACTTTTGCGGGGAATCGGGTCTTTTTAAGGCTGTCAGACCCTGAAGTAGCTTTGTCTTCGTTATCGTCGCCCCAGTGGACAAATTCCGAATAGCATTTAGCTTTACTTCAGAGCATCTGGCAACCTACAAACCATGTTTGACACCCCTGGTGTCAATTATAAAGTTCATAGTCAGTCTTTTCCCTTTGTTCTTTTCTCTTTTGTTGCTCATTTTATTCATTTCTCTCCCTTTATTCTTCCTCCCAACATTATTTTCGCATTTCTTTCGCGTCGTTTTCCATCTTTCATTTCCTCCATCTTCATCTACCCTCAATTCTCTCGCCTCTTTTCTTCTATACGTTTCAATACTCTCCCCCGTTTTCTCTTCCTCCTCACACCTTCACCTTTCTTTCTTCTGTGTCTTAATTCTCTCCCGTCTGCAGCGGATGAAACAGGACAAAGAGAAAAGCTTTAATTTAAGCGGGATCCTGTGAAATAACCCACCTGTTGACGAAAGGAGAAGCCATGAAAGAGTCTTTTAATCCCGATTCTGCTTTGTTCTGCTTCACTTTCACCTCAGATCTCTTATTTTCTGTATGTTTTTTTCTTAAAGGACTTCAGTCTATTTTATTTCAAGAAAAGAAGCTGCAGGCGTTCAAACATTCAGAAGTCAAGAAACCAGAGTTTCGACCTCTCAATGACACAACAACTGGTTCCGTTAATGAGTCTCCACATCTGTAGAAACCCGAACCAACAGATATCGTCTCTTAAGCCGGTTAGTTCCATGTAGAATTTCATTTCCTCTTCAGGTTCTGGAAAGTCTGACAGCTTCAGGATTTGAGGAGCAGGAGGTGCACAGTGTTGCCAGATCAGATTGACAGTTTCCAGCCCAATCACATCTTAGAACCCGCCCATTCCAATAAAAACCAGGCCAAACTACGAAGTTGCCAGACGCCCATGCAAACCCACAAAATCATAACACATGCAAAAGAAAAAAACACACCCAGAGCTTCATATCTGCATCAAATAACCACATATAAATGATAGATGAATAGGTTTTTGCAAATTGCAATCAACAAGAGCGCAGTAAATCAACCTACACAAAGTGCAAGATGAACCTCTGGCAACGTAGCGCCAGGCCCTGATGAGTAATAATCCCAACTGCACGTAAAAATGTGCACTTTTAAGCCGTGTAGGCCTCATATATTTAGTTATTTAAATCTCAAATGATCTGTATGAGGACAACACGCAAATCAATTAAAAACAAAACTAAATTACGCACATACAGAGTACATCTCCCTCCCTCCCTCCCTCCTCTTTATTTTCTCATCGCCACTTTCCACACCTGTGGTGCTGAAATACGACCTGGCCACACAGCAGCTGATAGAGAGAGAGATAATCACCAGCCCAATCTATTTTTTCCCCGCCTGACGTAAACAAAAACAGTCCAATTGTGTGGAAAACCGTCCAATCTGGCAACACAGGAGGTGCAATAACAGAACTGCACATCCATGACGTACAGTTGCTCCCAAAGCTTCCAGTTGGATTTTCAGACAAAATCAACTTCTACCATTGGCTTTATTCAAACCTTCTGAGAGGCTTCATTTTGTTTTTGCAGTTTTCGATCAGATTTGATAAATAAAACAGATTCAGATATCAAACGTTTGACCCTGAAAGTCGCTTCACGAGTCACTTTTTTACTTTAAAAGTGCTTGCTGTAACATAAGTAGCTCACATGATTAAAAGCGCCACTTTGAGACGCGAGCTGTTGGCTTCCGCGGCTGTATTGATGAGTAAATTTACACAACAGTGGCTCATCAGCATTAATTCTGCGACAACAAAAGAGGAACCGGGCCCTTGTTTAATGAGCAGCCTGTGAGCGTGCGATGGTGCGGGCAAAGTGCCGTCATTCAAGACAGAATGACTTTTAACTCAATATAAAGGCAATAAAACATGTTGCACCATAACAATTACCATCAAGTGTCACCCTGAAGTGAAAACTGTAACTAAGAAGATAAAATTGTGCTTTTGCTATTATCCTATAAATTACATCTCAGAACACAGAAAACAGAAAAGTGTAGCCACGTTACCTTGTTAGCAATTTTTAGCAAACCATTTTTAGCTCATTTAAATGCCATGTCAGCATTTCTTCCATCATCTATTTTGACTTTTCTTTTCCTTATACAGCCTTTTTCCCTTGATAAGCAGAAATTTCTTAACCACAAAAAAAAAAAAAACTACATTGACGTGGCATTTCTGCTGCTCATATTTGATAATTGCCAACTTGCCAACCTTTAAAAACCCGTTTAAAAAAACACAACAGAAGCAGAAGCAGGGAAAAAAAAGGGTCCCGAAGTGACTGTTTCCAACTCAAAAAGACACCGGTAGCATTTAAAAGTGAGGAAACCGTCCCTAAAGGCACTGAAATGCCATCAAAAGACACACAAACCATTTAAACGAAGAAATCACAAGGACGAGTGCATGGAAATGAGTTAATGAGATGGGATTCCGATCACTTCCCGGCCCTAAAATATCCCGTCAGGAGAGGAATCTGCTCGCGCCTCAAGGGGTTTCTTCACATCTTCCTCAGAAATCTGTGAAATTATTTGATGTGGCGCGTTTGGTAAAGATCGATTCTGAGCGACACGGACCCGATAGGTCTAGTAAAAACCCCCGACGTGGGGCTAAACGAGTTAAAATCGGGGCTATTAGACACTCAGCCGGGGGCTGGCTTCCTCTCCCGGGACGTCGATAAGACGCAGTTTACAGCACAGCCGATGTAAACAGACTATTAATAGAGCCAAAGGCTCTGATCGCAGGAAGAAGTGATTTACTCGTACGCAAGCTGTTTTTTTTTTTTTTTTAAACAATGTGAGAATCATTGATTTTTCTCATGAGGAGTGAACCCACCGGGACGATTAAGTACAGAATATAGAAGCTATTGAGGAATACTTCAAAAGAAACTGCAAAGCTAACGGAGACATTTTCTAAAGTCAAACAGAAAAAAACTATTATATTATCGTTACCTTTTCATAAATGTCAAGCACAAAAAGGTGGGAAACCTTTTAAGAAAACATCATGAAGGTCACGAAGCAGGTGCCAGTACTGGAGGTACTTCACTAACTTCCAGTACCAGAGGCAGCACAGTGGATTCCAGTACCAAGATGTACATTACCAGAGGCAAAAACGCAATAAAGTAAATCCATTCATAGGCAGAAAAGTGGCATCATTTACCTGAGGTAGTGCATAGACTATCTCAGGTACTGGACTCTTCTCTTAAGCATCAACAAAGGCACCAAAATAGAAACATAAAACACAATCCACTACCAGAGGCAGTCGACAAAAATGCTGAAAATCCTTCCAACCAAAGGCAGCAAATGAAACTTCCAGTATCAGAGACAATAAAGAAAGTGTGAAAGCAATACATTGATTCCAACTACAAGAGGCAGCAAACAGCACCGACAGCAGCAGTAATATGACATCCAGTACCTGAGGTAGTAGCAGACATTAAGTAGAAACAAATAAAGTGGAGTGTAGTACTAAACATAAAAGAACAGCAACGAATAACCCAAGTACTAAAGGCAAGTTGTCACATATACAGTAAAGCAGCATCCAGTACCCAAGGTAGTATCTTAACAAACACAAAGACAATAAAGAAGCTGCCATTACCAAAGTCAGCATGTGAGGAAACCAATATAAAAAGACTCTCAAAGGGAAGTGACCACGTACAAGCACCAAACAGAAAATCAAACTTGTGTAAGTGTACCCTGTACTTATTGCAACTTCCTTGGATTACTTCCTTGGATTACTTCTTTGTATTACTTCATTGGCTTACTTACTGGACTTCTCGGGCTGTGTGCTGGACAGACACTGCTTGAAGTGTGAGCTGATCACTGACTGGCTTCACCTGCTCACCTGCACAGTGCAGGCGGAACAAACCAAGTTGACCTGCGGGGGGGGGTGTCAAACCTCGAAAATCCAGCATCCTGCAAGGTTTAGACGGCTCCCTGTTTCAGCAATCCTCAATATAATGTTCAATTCATCATCCAGCTTCTAATAATTAATAAATAAACTAATAATGAGCCGCATTGCAATCAAGTGTGTTGAGACCTAAAACTTTGTGATTAATTTGTTGTGTTAAAAACAAAAAAACAATCTTGCAGAAACAATATTTAGAGTGTGAGCGGAGGAGGTCCTGCACCTCAAAACCATTGTTTCTCCCACCTCCTCCATCTCCACCCAGGTCATTGACTTCTGCCAGAGAGGAGATGTGAGGAACTCCTGCCATCTTGCTTTGAAAGCCCTTTGGACCCTGTTTTCATGTTTGTGAAAATAAATCGCCCTCTTCTTTACCTGTGTGTGTTTGTCACCCTTTGTTCACTAGAGTGAGTCTGGTGTTTTGTGCTGGTTACACTTCCCTCACCTGGGACGTCCAGAACAAAAGACAATAAATGACCAGTGAATGTTTTCAACTACGGGAGGAAGAAAAGTGGTAAAAGAGACTAAAACAACTGCCAGTAGAGCAAATCAGCATCCAAAAGCCTCCAGTACCAGAGGTAGTAAAGTGAATTCTCACACCACAGGTGTCCACCACCTGAGACCATTAATGTCATCACCAAAGAATACAGATGATTAAACTCGATCAACTTCTTAAAGCACTGAGTTGCAGGTCCAGTACCAGAGGAAATACCAATATAGCCTGAAGGTGACTCAAAGTACCAGAGGCAGCAAAGCAGTAACAGAGAAGAAAAAAGTTTGCAGCAGCGCGAATACATTGGATACTGCATAAACTATCAGTAAAAAAGCCTGAGAGAATGAAGAGAAGTGATTAAAAGAAACCTGTGAAATATCCCCAGTACCAAGGGCAGAGGCTGTAAGAGACCAAACAATGAAGGCATGAACTGAAGCAGAGGCAGTAAAAGTACCACATGAAGCAAAAAGTGGCTCCCAGTACCCGTTGCACCGACAAAAAAAAAAGCAAAGACAGAGACAGCAATGTGAATCCTAGAAGCTGCAACTGAACCAATTCAGTGCTGTCCAGTACCAGAGGCAATTCAGCAGTAAGATATATGATACTATGTCTTCATTCCCATGGCCTCAGTGAATGACCACCGCCAGAGGCAGCAAAGGAAGGCGTTGTACCAAATTAAAGAAGGCGACCAAAGGAAGAGGCTCCAGTACCAGAGGCAGCACTAATGTTTCACAGGGTGATGTGTTGGCTGCTGTTTTTTTATTAAATGACACCCATCGGGAAGTCAGACGTCTGATCAGACACAAGAAAACTCGTGGAAACTTAACATCATTATTCTTTAAACACCTAAATGACTTGAAATCCTCCACAGGAACTAATTCCGGAGCGTCGCCGCCTAATTGAGATGAAACCACAGCGTTTCTCGTCGGGGGAGATGAATGTAGGTCTGTGGGACGTTCCTGAAATGAAAAGCTCCACCCGCCAGCACGCCGGCTGAAATGAGAGTAATTGTCAGGCTGAAGGTGTTAACGGCCCGGCGGCGTCATAAAGGTGGAGTGCTCTGAAAGGAGACAAAGGGGAGAGCAAGTGATGGAGTGTGGACGGGAGCACTCCAGTTCGCTCTTTTTAAACCGGTGGCAAAGCAACTGTCAAAATAAATCTGTGGAAATGGATTTTTGGAGGCTGAGACACTGGAACACAACTGTTATTACGACCCTTTGACTACAAGGTAAAATCCTGCTGAGCTGCTGCTTCCCACACTTTGATTCCATTTTTAGAGGAAGAACCGACACGGTCACTGGCCGAGGCGCCAGGCTTCACTTTGTCTCTTAAAAACATCAAGCACATCTACATCTTGAAAAATGAGTTGTTTCCTCTCTCGGAAAATGACGCAGAGAATAAAAAATAAAATTCTATTACATATCAGACAGAAAAGACAAGCATGTTTCTGTCTGGTGGAGCTTCTATCAAGATAATACTGAGTCTCAGATATGATCAATGACAAATGTGAGAATATATTAATGTAAAATGTTATGAAAACAGCAAAGAAAGAAAGGATGGATGGATTGATGGATGGATGGATGGATGGATGGATGATGGCTGATGGCTGATGGATGATGGCTGATGGATGATGGATGATGGATGGATGAATGGATGGAGAGTGTTCATTTTAAAAGGCTGCTGGGAGAAAGAGGACCGAGTGGTGAAATGTGTGCAGCAAAAAAAATGAAATTACAGAAAATTACTGATAAAAGGGCAAAGTGGTGGAAATTGCAGTACTTACACCAAAATAAAAGCACTCCTTTCAAAGTAAAAGCTCACCACCAAGCATGACATTGTTACGATCAACCTACAATGCTAAAAGAGGTCAAATGGCTAAAAGAGGTCAAATGGCCAAGGTTCAGTTTACACAACAATGTTTTCAAGTGACAATGGAAATCTTTCATTGTCTTCTGGATGTCCGTTTGCATGACAATGGTGCTCGGTGTCACTGAAAATGCAATTTAAAATAAAGAAAAACTTTTTGAAAACGCTCGAACTCCGTCCGTCTCCATGGAAACGGGGGAAACGCAACTTTTCTGAAACACTGTCACTGCACACGAGCAAGTCAACGGACAATATCAACAGTGTCATGACTCCCAGTCCATATTCTCCTGGACTTGGTTCTTTTATTTTGACAGTCACCGTAATAACAATCCAAATTGGTCCTCTGTCCAGCAGAATGTTGTCCCAGTGTCAGTGTTTATAGCTTGTTGTTCTCTGCTGCATGTGTGTGTGGTTTCATTACAGTGACAAACAACAGCACCCACTAGTGGCCTAACATGAAAACTACATCGTGTTCAGTGTTTCTGCTGTTTCCTTGTTAAAAACATTAAATTGGATGAAACCATGGAGTGTTTACGCACACACGAATAGCTGAACGGATTTAAGAATGAAAACAAGATAAAATGACAACAAAAACATTTAAAATGTAATAAAATATCTTCTTGCAAATTGTTGCTGTGGAACTTCCTCAATGAGATAAATAAAGATATTGTTATTTTGAAGGTGAGATATGAACTTGTAAATAAAGTGTTTGCAGGTCCGGAGGTGGAGGAGTAAAGAGAAGAGAGCACGTGCTGCGTGATGATAATGATGATGATGATGATGATGATGATCATGATGATCATGATGATGATGATGATGATGTAGCGGAGCGTCATGATGAAGAGGAGATGCTGCAGGTCACAAATCAAATGAAAGTTGAGTAAATGTGAATCTAACGTGGGACTGGACTGGTTTCCGTTATGTGCGCGCACAGCGGACGTGCCCGGTGCCTGAGGTGGATAAATCGCAGGAGTTGATGAGCTCCGTTATCCGCCCAGCGCGCGTCTAGATGGGGGAGAAAGACGCAGACCACCGGGGCACCGGGGGCACCGGGGGCACCGTGCACCGGGACTTCAGATACTCACCGGAAGGAGCGGCCGGCGGGGGTCACATCCACCAACAACCCCGCACCGGAGGAACCGGAGGAATCGGAGGAGTCCGAAAGAAAGAAAGAAAGAAAGCAAAAACAAAAAACCCACAAGATCCGTGATGAGAGCGGGGCGCAGCGGCGAGTCCAGCCGCGTCAGGACGCTCTCTCTCCGGATTGATCCAGCGTGCATCCGGCGCTCCGCACCGCACCGCACAGCACCGCACCTGTCCCGGACCAGGAGCTCTGTGCGTGCGCTCCTTCCTCACACCACCGATCCTCTCTGCTCCTCTCAGAGAGAGAGCGAGAGAGAGAGAGAGAGAGAGAGAGAGAGAGAGAGAGAGAGAGAGAGAGGATGGAGAGGAGAGGAGAGGAGAGGAGAGCGTCCAATCAGAAGCCGCCTAACGGAGCGATGGCAGACAATCCGGAGGAGAGGAGGAGAGGAGGAGAGGAGGAGGAGGAGGAGGATTACAGGAAGAAGAGCAGAAGATAGATCATTAAAGATAATTTATCTTTAAAAAAATAAGTCTTAACCTCACCGGTCAGAATTTGGACATTCATTATGTTAACAGTAAAATTCTGACTTTATTCGTAAATTTAGGAAAATAAATCTGAATCCTGACTTTAATATCAGATTTCAAACAAGCAGAAGTGGAATGGAGAGGTGATGAATGTTTTTGTATTTAAAAAAAAGAAAAATCGAAATTTGATGTTCTCACCATTTTATTTTCATCCATTTATTGAGTTTGACTTATTTTAGCCATTAGAAGTTTCACTCTTTGAGCTATTTGAGCGTTTTCAGCGTCTTTAGAGCCACAGGTTGAAAAGCTTTTGTTTGTTTGGAGTTGTTGACGTGGGTCACTTGAATGTTTGACTTCACGCCGGCAGCAAGATGTGGATGTCGCTCCCGGAGACTTTTATTCTGAAGGTTTCCACCAGACGCAAACAGGACAGGAGGCTGCAATGTTTGTGTTATTGTGCGTTTTGTCGACCCGTGAGTACATTACGTTTGTTTTGTAATTACTGGCGCCTCTCGTGTATCAGTGGAAATCGAATGGCTTGTTGCTACAGAGATCTCAGAGCGACTGGGTTATCAAGCTAGGCTATACGTCAAGGCAGCGGCACAGTGATTACAGAGCCAGAGTTTGTCAAGCTTTATTTCAAGCAGAAGACAGAGAAAAGAGGGAAACACCGTTTCTCTTCTGTGCGAATCAGAAGCTACAGCTAACACAGGAGATTTCTCTGCACACCAGGTGCAGACGATCATCAAACAAAGCTGAGATATAGAAGAAAAGAGCAGGGTTCAGTTCGTCTCTCCATGGACGCAGCGGGGGAAATAGAAGATTGGCCGGATTCAAAAGTCTTCGTCGTCGTAGTGTCTGTTTCGCTTGATCTGCTCCTCCACCGTCAGGCCGTCGTCATTCGCCCAAATCCCGAAGTCCAGGAGGTCGTCCAGCGCCCGCGGAGCCTCGTCTTCCACGTCCGGCTGTGTCGCGTTGACGCTGAGGTCGGCAAATATGTCATGGAGGAGGCCGGAGGCGCTCGGCTCGGCGCCGGTGAAGAAAGCCGCGTAGCAGTCGGCGGAGTCGGAACCTTTGGCCACAGACGGAACGAAAGCGTCGTCCCTCTCGGCGAGCTGCAGGACTTCGCTCGACATCCAGGGCGGCTCTCTGCAGATGTCGTTCGGGGGCGAATCGGGACCCTCAAATAAATCCACCAAGGTCTGACTGTCGTTGTAGTTGTTGTTGTTGTTGTTGTTGTTGGCGTTCAGTGTCGCCGTGTCCTCGTCGATCAACGTCACCTTCACCTCCTCCGTCTGTTCGTCCTTCTCCGAACTCTCCACCTCCACGTCGTTCACTTCAACTTCCTCCCTTCCCTCGTCGCTCCCTCCAGTTGGTTCCGTCTCTTCCTCTCGCGAGTCCTCGCCAGCCGTCTCCTCGCTCCTCATCCTCTCCTCGGTTCCGTTTCGTTCCGTCGCCTCTTCAGATTGGTTTGGATTTTCCTCTGGACTTTCCTTCGGGGGCCACGGCGGCTTCACCACCCTCAGCTCCCCCTCCATGGCGAAGGGTTTCTTGGGAGAGTCTTCCTGTGGAGGCCACACCACGGAAATCTTGCTGGACTTTCTGATTTCTCTGTTTTCTTTCTCAGCCCTCCTGTCGGGAGTCGGCGACCTGATGTCTGAAGTCTGCTGGTTCCGGTTGTTCCAAAGCTCTTTGTGGGGTTTTTGTCCGAATCCCTCGTCGTAGTTTCCTTTGGCCTTGAAGAGTTGCTTGTAGTGCGGTTTGCAGTACATCCGTCCATGGAGAGAGGCGTAGTTTCCAAGACTGTTCACACAAACGAGAAGACCAGTTAGGACGGCGGCGTTCTCTGGGTTCTCTGGGTTCTCTGGGTTCTCTGGGTACTCTGGGCAGTGTGTCCTCACCTTAGTGTGCCTCTGCAGTGTTCACAGCGGAAGCAGCTTCTATGGAAGTTCTGTTTGTCTGCGATCAGCGACTCCATGGGGTAGACCCGCTTCCGACACATCCTGCACAGATCGGACTCTGGAACTCGAATTTTCTGGAAAGAAAAGCACAAAAATCAGGCCAAACTCAAAGGAACGGATCATTTCCCCGTGATAATGGGACAAGGGAATCAAACTCCTGACGTGCAGGTTAATGGTCAACAAATTAGGAACGCCTCTGCAAACTCAAACATTCTGTTTCTTTATTACAAGTTGTGCAAAATTAATCCGGACCCGAAAATCAATCAAAAGTTCATATAAAAGCTGAATTTCAGGTTTTACTCATGACACTTGAAAAGTTTATGTCGGACATGTGAGAGTATTCTGAACAAAAACATTACTTAAAAGCAGACAAAACTAATAAACATAACAGAGCAAAGAAAAGTAAATAAATAATTAAATGCATGATTAAATAAATAATGCCGGTAAAGGTTGAAGCTTAAGCTTATCTACTCCTTCCCTTTCTCCACCTCAACAATTAATCATCTTATTTCCCAGAGCTTGTGTTTTTTTTTACAGCAAATAAATAAATGCTTTCTTCTAATTAATTAATTACATTTCAAAAGGTTAATAATTTATTAAGTTTTCATCTCTTTAGCTTTTACAGCCATGCTTTGTAGATTAACTTGATTCAGTAGCTTTTTTTTTTTTAATGAAACTTTCCGAGCGGTTTAAGCTGTTTTAGCGACATTACCCGTTGTATTGTTATAATATCAATAAATTACTATAATATCAATGTTTGTGTTGAACTGGTGATAGATTTTCTTTTATATATATTTATGATCTAAATGTGCAAAAGTACATAATTATAAGTCAATTATGTTATGGATTAAGTACACTGAGTAAGAATCAAGGATAAGTGTGGAAACAAAAATGAACTATAGCGTTTGAATGAAACCAAAAAAAGAAAAACAGGAAAAACACAATGGGACGATTTCCGTCTGTGTTTGGAGGCAGAGCGAACGCCGTCACACACTGAAGCATGAGAAATATTAGTTACCTGCATCACACCTCATCAGCATGCTCAAACACAAGAGTAACATTCAGTAGTTTTAGTGGTGTCTTTATTTCAGATCAAATGAAGCAGGTGAGTTTGGAGGTTAGTGTCTTTCCACTCGATGCAGCCGACGTCTTCAAAATCCCAAACTGCTCAAACACGCCACCGCCATGCGGCTCTGCTGGCTTTACCCGTCACGACAGTCTGCTGCTGCCGGGTCACGATCTGCGAGGTCCTCTGCTCCGCGACGCTGAAGCCCAGCTTCTGGAAGACGCCCTGGCTCTCGGCCCAGGACTGCTGGAAGTTCCTCAGCAGCTCCTCGGTGGACGCCTCGGGGGGCACCGCCACCGTGGGGACCGCACCCCTTACCACGTCGGCGTAGGACGGGGGGTTGCCTCGGGCAGCGGTGCCCCCGGAGTGCACCTCGCTCCTGGTCTCCGTCGTCACGTTCCCGGAGTCGTCGATGGTGCAGAAGCGCTCGGTGACCGATGTGGTCGCAGAGTGACCCGGCGGCTCGTAGGGGGCCGCCTCCGGCTCCCTTCTTTCGATTTGCTCTCGGAGCTCCCGGGCGGCGCGGGACCCGAGCTCGCCCGTCTCGAACACGTCCTTTATCGCCCTGACGTTGAACGAAGGGACTTCCTCGCTTCTGGGCGGCTGTCCCTCCGCCTCCGGGTCCTCTGTGTCGCTCCCCAGCCGCTCGGCGATCACGATCGGATCCTTTCTGGCGTAACGTTTCAGTTTCGGGGATTCGAATCTGTTCATAAGTTTTGTTAAGTCGATTTTGGGGAGGTCCTCCTTCAGGAGGTCGAGGGCCACGCCCTCCGCCGTCTCCTCGGTATCAGGCCCCAGGCGCTCGGGGATGTCGATGGGATCCTTCCGCAGGTACATCTTGCTGACCTCGGCCTTCTGAGCATCCTCGAAGAAGGACTTCTTGTCTCGTACCGTCGTCATGGAATCCACCATTTCTGCCACCTCCTCGCTTGTCGACAAACTTCGCTCTCTCTCCAGCTTCTCCGGCGTGGGAGGCGGGGGGGTGACGCGGGCGAGCAGGGAGGTGGTGTCCCGTAGCTTCATCAGCTTCTCGGAGCGGCTGAGAGTGGGTGAGGGCGTGGCCCGACTAAAGGTGGGCGTGTACGTCCTGCGAGGAGGCGGCGGTGGCGTCCCCACTAACTTGTAGGGCGGAGGAGAGGGAGTCACCCTGAGAGGAGGGTCCACCTTCCGGGACTCGATGCTGATGAACGTTGGCGACGGAGTACGGATGCTCGCCAAGGGGGAAGAAACCCGCTGATCCACACCGCCACTCCGCTCCTGCTGCCGCTTCTTTTCCTCCACAACTTTCTTCTCACTTTTGCTCGAGCCGATGCTGATCTTTGAAATCTTCGTCCCACTTATGATTTTTTTCTCAGGTTTTGGGGGAACTGGTGGAGCTGTGGGGGCCGGGGGCACCGGGGGGGCCAGTGGCTCTTCTTTACCCTCCTTTTCCACCACGATCAAGGTCTTTTCCAGAAATGTGAGTTTGGCTTGAACAACATTCTTCACATAGATCATCATCTCTTTCAGTTTTTTCTTGCTTTGTTGTTTGGCGATTTCTGTTAAATTCTTCCTCTCGGCTGAGCCCATCACCCACTCGGGCACTTCGCTGATCACCGTCCTCATGGCGTTGAAGTCGACTTTGTTCGGCGTGGCCTCCAGCTCTTTGATCTCAGACAGCAGCTTCTGCATTTTGCTGCATTTCACCACATCTGTGACCTCTTGGGGTTGAGTTTCAACTCTTTGCCGGTCTTTGGGTTCGCTTTTTGACACCCCTGCCTTGGTCTGCATTCTGTTGGCGTTTGTCGTTTGTACCTTGGTTTGCTGTGTGTGCATGTGAACAGCCTCTTGCCTTTGTTGCACCACACTCTCGCTCATGATCACCTCTTGAATTTGCTCCGTCTTCGCGCTCTGCTGACTGACGGATATGAGGCCTCGTCCTTGTTTGGTTCCCGTGGATGTTACCTTGGCCGCCGGCTTTGCTTCTTCGTTTTTTGCCGCCTTGGCGTGGACCTCTGCAGGCGGCGTGACCTCAGTTTTCCTCTCTTTCACTTTAATTTCTTTTTTCATCTCCGTTCTAGCTGATATCTGTTGGTTCCCTCCTTGATCTGCTATTGCGCCACTTTTCTCTTGCTCCTGCTGTGAAACTTTTTCACTTTTCTCTTCTTTCTTCTCCACCGGCATCTTGAAGGTTTTCACCTTGAAACTGGGCGTTACCTTGGGGATTCTAGTGGGTTGGGATGGACTTGTTGTGCCCTCCTTTGTCAAAGGGGCATTAATATTCTTCACGCCTTCTTCTTTCGATGTGACCACTACCTGACTTTGAAGGTTTCCGTGGACAGAACTCTGTGTGGCAGTGATGGATTTCTTCATAAACTGCTGCTGCTCTGTGAAAGAAGTAGTGACCATGCTGGAACTTGACCGGACTTCTTTATCTGAAGATTCACGATGCAACTGAGAAACCGAAGCTGATTGATTCGTGGGTGGAACTTGAACCTTTTTGATTGTTTCTGTTGATGATTCTTTTGAAATTTGCATTTTATCCGAACCACCAGAAGCTAATTTCTTATTCACAACTGAGATGGTTGGCTTGCTTAACGGGATGTGGGAGGGTGTTTTCTTGGGGCTCTCTTGTGCAGAGGTTCCCTCTTTAGAAACACTTTTCACTTCTTCACGCTTCATCTTTGTTGCCTCCATCGTGACTTTGGTTCTTTCTTCTCTCTCAGAGGTCTCAGCTGCAGAGATCTGAAAGGTGGCGTCAGTAGTCTGCATACTAACGGGTGGAGTGGTGGGAGTTGAAACTCTGCTCTTCTCCATTTCCTCTTTCTCCTGCTTTTGCAGACGGTATCGCTCCTCGGCCAGCATGAGAGGGGTTTTAAATTTGCGAGCAGGCGTTTTTGCTTTCGGGGCCGGTACAGGTTCGGGAGGTGGGGGCAGTTTGATGGGTGGGGCAAATACCTTTTTGGGTGGCTTTGGGCTTGGATTTTCCACCGGTTGTACCACCGGGATTTTCTGTAAGTTTGTTTGCAACGCCGCTGTTGTCTGTTGAACTTTTTCCTCTTTCACCTCCCGGATTTTAACGCCTTCTGTCTGCACCATCGGGGGTGGAGGAGGTGGAGGAGGGGGAGTCGGCTGCTTTTTCTGCCACTTAGGTTTAACCTGCATGGGCTGTTTCGGTGGTTCTGGTTGCTTTGGCACTTTGAACAATGGCCTGCCGATAGGCTTCCCCAGCTTTGTGGGGGGAGGCAGGGGCATGGCGTTGAGCTCTTGCTGCGACGGGGGTGGAGGGAGAAAATCTTGCGGAGGTGGAGGAGGTGGGAAAAACTCCAACTCAGACTTGGCACATTCCACAGGAGGCGGAGGAGGCGGCGGAGGAGGAGGAAGGTCGCTGTCCTGCCTCATGATGGAAGCCCGGGAGGTGGAGGACACCGGGTTGTCGGCTACCGGAGACGGCGGTGGTGGAAGAGAGAGGTCAGACTCCGAGGGTGGGGGTGGAGAAGAAGGGGGTGGGGGGAAGTGAATCTCCGGCTTGGCCTTCTTCATTTTTATGGCGCCTTTCCCTCTGGTTTCGAGGTCACAGCGATCAGCCTTCACACTTTTGACCTTGCCCCCCTCCTGCTTCCGAGACGTTCGCTCCAACACATTCTGCTGATGCATAGTGCTTTTCTCCGTCACTGTCGTGTGCACATGTTTGATTGTCTTTGTTTCGCAGGTTTGCTTACTTGAAATACTCGTCTGGGATGTTTTCTGCACATCTTTCATCACATTCATATCAGCCGCTTTCCTCTCTATTTGATCATTCTCCGTCTTTTGTGGATTGTTTGTCTTGATCAGCTGCAGAGTTTGGGGTTTCTGGGGTGGTGGCGCATTTTGCTTCGGCTCTTTGCTGCTCTTCTGATGAGAGGCCCTGGTGGGATTGTCTGTATTGGTTACTGCAGCAGAGAGAACCTCTTGGGTTATTACCTGCGTTTTCAGTGATTTGCTTTGGCTCTGAGAGAGGTTTTTCACAGCGGGGGCCGAGCTGCCTGCTGCACTCTCACTCTTAGATTCATGCTCCGCTGGCTTCAAGCTTGATGGATTTTTTATGGGTGCTTTCGCTTTCTTGGAAGGATGCATACGCTTTGTGTTTGAGTACTGTTTCCTCTGCATCAGACACTTTATCGTCCCCTGAACGTCGCCTCTCACAACCTCCTCCTTTTCCACCTGCATTGCCTCCTGCCCTTCATAGAGGGATTTTATGGACGTCTTCACGTCTCCCTCAATGCTACCCCGGCGCTGTGTTTTCGGAGAGGTCGTTGGCTCCAGCAGGAGCTGAATGGTGCCTCTAACATCCCCTTGCTCGCTCACTTGGTGCTGGTAAACTTTCTTCTCACTCGACGCCTCGTGTAAATTCAGCATGGCGGTGTGAATATCCCCTTTGACGATTTCCTCTTTTTCCACTTCCTTCACAGCCTGCTTCGCTTCTTCCAGAGACTTCAGGGTACCTTTGATATCGCCTGAAACTAAATCCTCAACAGTGACCTCTGTTTTCGTGGAGACCGATTTCTCCAGTGACTCCAGAGCACTTCTGATGTCACCCTTGACGATTTCTGGCTTTTCCATGTCTTTGGCCTGATGCTGGGCTTCTTCCAAAGACTTCAGAGTTGTGGGTATGTCTCCCTTTAAAACCTCCTCTTTCTCGATTACCACTTTCTGATTGATGGCTTGTGTCAGAGAATCTAGGGCCGCACCAAGATCCCCTTTCACAATGTCCTCTTTCTGCAGATTCTTATAGTTGACGTTTGGTTCTGTCATGAAGACTTTAACGATGCTGTGAACATCCCCAGGCAGGATATCGTCCTCCGCCACTGTGCGACCGATCTGCTGCTGATTTCTCCGCAGAAGGATTTTTGTCTCTTCAACGTCACCGCCGATTATGCATTCTTTTTCCACTATTTTATCCACTATTTCCTGGTCGGATCCGTACCGGAGCTGCTTCAGGTAATCCAGAGCTCCAGACTCGATGCATGTGGAGTAGAAGCTGACGTTACCTCGTTCGCTGTCGCCGATCTTGATCTTCTTGGAGTCTTCGCTCCCTGAGTTGGACAGGAGACGATGCAGAGTTTTGTTGACGTTCCCATGGACAATGTCCTCTCTGTCGGTGCTCGCTCCCTCGCCCTTATTCAAGAGCGAGTATATCGTCATCCTCACGTCTCCTTTCTCGTCCTCTTGAATCAGAATGCCACGTTTGGAGGAGCCTTCACTCTTAAGCAGGTTGTTCATTGCTTCTTGAATGTCACCGCGGATAATTTCCTCTTTCTCGAGACTGATTCCCTTTTCCTGGTTGAACAGCTGCTTCACTGTGCTATTGATATTGCCACGTTCTTCCGCATCGATAATTATTCCTCTTTCGGTGACCTCACTACGGTTGAGGAGGTTCATCATAATGTTGCTCAGGTCTCCACGAATGACCTCTTGCCTCTGGATTTGAGGAGCCTCCTGGTTAAGGAGTTTATATTTAGCCATGCGCACGTCACCAATCTCATCCGTCTCGATGAGAATTCCCTGTGAGTCCACCATTTTCTGACTGTAAAGTTCCTCCAGTGTCTCCTTGATGCTTTTACCGATTATCTCAGTTTTTTCCAGACTGCTCTCGTTAAACTCATTGAATGGAGTAGTTTCAAACAGCCAGGTAGTTGTCTTCACGTCTGCCTGTGGGATTTCTTCCTTTGTCACAAAGAGCTCTGAGACGTCAGTGTCTTTAATCTTGTCGAGAGGCTCTTTTTCAAACAGCCAGACGGATTGCTTGACGTCCCCTTTCATCACTTCCTCTTTTGTCACTTTCTCCATGCCGTCATACTCGGACCCGGTGCCGTGGATCTCGTCGATGGTGCGCGTTTCGAACATCCACGTGGCAGACCTGACATCCCCCTTTTGGATTTCACTCACGCTGACAGTTCTGATGTACTTTTGAGATGTCTCGTCGGCTTCAAACCGCTGCTTGTTCATTTTCACATCTCCGCCTTGGATATCCGCGACAGTTTTTGACCTCACTTTCATCTCCTCTGCAATTTCATCCAGGGGCTGGGTTTCAAACCTCCACCTGGCAGAGCTCACATCTCCTTTGTTGACGCCTTCCTCCGTCACAGCTTTAATCACGTAGACTTCCTCAGAGTCTCTGATTGAATCCAGAGGCTTTGTCTCAAAGAGCCATCGGGCCCCCACCACGTCCCCTTTCAAGATTTCTTCTTTAGTAACCGTAGTCACTTCATGGTAATGTCCCTCCTTATCACAAATGGCATACAGTGGCTGAGTTTCAAACATCATTGTATAGTTTTTTACATCTCCTTTCTCGCCTGCGTCCCTGAAGATGCTGGTGATTTTGGTGATGTCGGTTTGAGTGGATTCCGCTTTGATTTTATCAAGAGAGTAAGTTTCAAAAATGAAGCGGCCTTTGTTAACGTCACCTCCTTGGACATCGATCACTGTGCGGATTTCCTTGTTGTCTGTTTCATCATCGCAGATTGCATCGATCGGCTGGGTCTCGAACATCCAGGTGCAGTTGAGCACATTTCCACGCTGGATGTCCTCGGCCTGCTGCGTCTTCAGCCTCTGCATGGTTTCCTCGGACGTGGAGCTCATGATGTCAGAGGAGCGATTCTCAAAGATGTACTTCATCCTGGAGACGTCTCCTGACTGGATGTCGATTTCCGTGACCCTCCTGAAGGAGCCTCCATCCTCGCCCACAATGTTCTCCAAGTTCTCGGTTTCAAAGAGGAAACGGGCCAGTCGCACATCTTTTCCTTGAACATCCTCCTGCTTCACGGTGCAGGTTTTCAGAATAGTTTCTGACTCTGAATGATCTCGGATGTTGTCAAGCGTCTGCGTCTCAAAGAGCCATGTGCACGTTTTCACGTCGCCTTTTTGCACCTCTTTGACATCGGCCTCAGATTTTTCCACCTTTTCGTACAGAACATCCATTGGTTGCGTCTCAAACAGCCACCGACACGTCTTCACGTCACCTTTCTCTATTTCAATACCCTCTTTTGTTTTATTCTCTTCCTCTTCACAGTTGCTGAAAAATTTAATGGCATCGAGTGCTTGAGTTTCAAACAACCACTTGGCAGTTTTAACATCTCCTGACTCAATCTCCTGTTTTGAAATGCCTTTAATTATCTGGAACTTATTGATGCTCTCGTCAAACTCATCAATGGGACGAGTTTCAAACATCCACCTGCAGCTGCGCACGTCCCCTTTAACTATCTCCTCCCGCCTCACGGTCCTCACCTCATGGTAATGACCAGAGCTGTCCTGCATCGCGTACATGGGCGTGGTTTCGAAAAGAACTCTGTTGGACTTGACGGATCCGCTCATGACCCCTTCGACTTGAATTTTCTGAGCCCCCTCACATTTACTTAAATCCATGCTTTCAAACTTTTCCTTGTAGTTGGTCACGTCTCCTTTGTCGAGGGCTTGGATGTTCACAGTCTTTGTGAACTCCTTCTTCTCCTCTCTTATACTCTCCAGTGGTTGGCTTTCAAAGACCCACTTCTGATGCCTCACGTCACCTTTTTCTTCTTCGGACGCAACCATTTTCTGAAGTTTACCCACTTCCAGCAGCTCTTTCAGATTTTCCATGGGTACGGTTTCAAACAGATGTCTGGTGGACTGAACATCACCGCCCATGATTTCCTCGCAGGGCAGAGGTCGAGCGTTGGTGTTGTCTTTCAGACTGTCCATGGGCTGGGTCTCAAAAACGAAGCAGTGCCTCCTTACGTCAGCTCCGATTATTTCCTCCTTTTGCTTCCGGGAACTTTCCCACTCCTCGTCATTGATGGTATCAAGAGTCTTGGTCTCGAAAATCCACCTGCCTTTGTTCACGCCACCTTGAGCGTTGTCCTCCATGGAAATGCCGCATATGAGCTTGACTTTGGATGGATCTTTGTTGATCATATCCAGAGGCTGAGTTTCAAACATCCAGCGGGAAGTCTTCACATCTCCTTTCTCGGTCTCCTCCCTGCGGATGGTGGTTATTTCCAGCATCTCCCCCGAATCCCCCCTGATGACGCACATGGGCTGTGTCTCGAACATGCGAGTAGTAGTCTTCACGTCGCCTTTTATCTCCTCCAGCTCAGACTTCAAGTTCAGGAAGTGGCTCTCCTCAATAGTTTCCATCTTCCCCAGGGAATCCAGGTGCTGGGTCTCAAACAGGTACCTGGCAGTCTTGACATCACCACCTGTGATGTCTTTAGCCATGGCGTCTGTCTCCTGTTCGTCTTCTTGGTAGATCTTGTTGAGGCAGTCCAGAGGTTGGGTTTCAAAAAGCCAAGTGGCTGTTCGGACGTCACCTCTCGCGAGATCCGAGTCTTTCTGGGATTCCTCAGTGGCGCCATTAGTCTCCGTCCCCAGAGCATCCATGGGCTGCGTCTCAAACATCCAGGCTGTGTACCGGACGTCCTTGCCGGCGATTATCTCCTGCTGGGCGATGTTCTGCACCTCGTCTGGGGTGTCGTCTCTAATGGTGTCCAGAGGCTTGTTCTCAAACATCCAGCGCATGGACTGCACTTCCCCCTTCAGGATCTCCTCCCATTCCAGTGACTCCCTGTCGGGGCTGGAACACCGGCTGGAGCCATTCCCATCATTCTCGAACAAGTAGCACGCTTGCTGGACGTCACCCACGACTTCCTGACTTTGTAACTCTGCTCTCTCTGCTTCAGTGAGTTGACTCAGGAAGTCTGCCTCCAGGTTCTTGCGCACCTCCGGGTGAATGTGCTTGTAGAGGCGCTTCAGCTCGGCCATACTTTTGTGTTTGAAGTAGTGCTCCTTGTTTGTTTTAACCTGGGAATCTTGAGACTGCGAAGAGACATTGTACTCTGAGATTTCTTGGGATACCTGCAGCGGATTGGATGGCGGCGGCGGGATCCGATCAGTTGACTCATACGCTGCCGAGGAGGAAGTGACGGTCTTCACAGTAGAGGAAGAGCTTTTGGTAGCAGACTTTTTGGAGGACTGTGTAACTGGTGCCCATTGAAACTGATCAAAATCCACTTCGACCTACAGTGTAGGGGTCATTTCAATCACAGAGAGAGAAAAAACCTTCAAAAAAAGACAATCCAAATCCACAAACATCACCTGAATTAGCTAGAATATCAATTTTACCTCAGAAAGCAGAGGAAGTTCTCATTTCATAAAGTCACTACGTCTTTTACCTCATTCAATTTACTCCAGCAACAATTTATTTTTTGATGACTTCATGATGGAGCCTCATTATCCTACAAACACCTCATATGAAGAAAAAACGTGTATTCATATAAACAGACAACATTACCTTAATTTCCTTGGCTGGTGCAGCTTCCTCAATGCTTTTCTCATGCTGCTGCTTCAGAGCCTGAGTGGAAACCTTTGGCAGGTCTTCTCCTCCGACCAGCATAACTGAACGAGACACGAGAAGAAGGCCGCCTCATTAAGTGGTTCGCGGCAAGCAAGAGCTCAGGGGGATCGGAACGAGAAATAAATCATTTCATTAAAAAACCTGAGTAGTTTTCATTTTCCTGAACCGTGCAGCACTGATTGCCCAATTTCTACCTTCCAATATTTTACCTTCCTGACTTTCCGCTGATTCGATTTGCTGCTCTGCACTTAATAGAAAAATCGCGGGGGCTCATTTTCAGAGCTCATCCTTTATTTGATCATTGATATACAGGACACGAGCACACTTTGATGAAAAAAAAATCACTATAAATCACCTGTTTCATTGTAATGGTCCCCATAAGTTGCAGCCACGTTTTCATGGTGGACACTGTGATCGTGGATCATCTGTGGGAAACACGTCAGCATTCTTCACTAACTGTTTTCAGTGGAGCGATTTAGTGGCGAGACACGAGCATGAAGCCAGGAGCTGGTACCTGCTGTCGAGCGAGCGCTGTGGCGGGGGCGATCTCCCTGGCACTGCTTCTTACCGTCACCTCCGAGGAGCTCGACATCTCCTGTCAAACACAACATGAAAACATCTTGTTGTAAATATTGACAGGAATTTGATTTATTTAATGCGCTTATCCTTGGATATTTTAAAGAATGTATTGTAAATATTTATTTCTATATCTGTTAACAATACGCGCGCAACCCTTTCTAACTTGTATATCAGAAGAAGTTGTGTAGAGGGCTTGGTTAATTTAATCAAAACGACTGTTAAAGTCTACTTTATAGTAAAAGTGCTTGAAAATTCTTGAATTTTATGCAGATACATTCATTTAGTTCAGGATTTATTTGTTCCTTTGAAAAAGAAAGAATACGTCTTTTTCAAAGACTATTAGCTTCGTCTGCCTGGGAGTTTGAGGCTACTCTGACAAAAGGTAATAGAAGTGAATGCTAAGAGAAGGCTTGAGAAGTTTGAGGCCGTAAGAAGAGAAGCTAAGATTTTTATGTGAAAAAAAGGCCTCGTCAGTGTATAAACCTCTTTCAAGGATGCAAAGACTCTCCTGCCTGAACGAGCAGATGTGACCTCCTGTCACTCCTCTCTGCCGCCCGTATTGAGCTAACGCTAACACGTTCTGACATTTTGCTCACGCAGCAGCGAGCGACAGGAAGGTTCAAGGTGCCCTAGTTGATTCGGACTGCGCCAGCACTTTGACCGAGCCTAACCCGAACCCTCAGTTCCTCTGAAGAAACGCGTCACAAGAATTTCAGTAACTCGGCAGTATGGACTCCAGCACTTTCTCTTTCGGGGACTTTTAATTTGGCCATCTGGTAATGCTAAGCTAAGCTAACAAGTACCTCTAAAAAGGTACCTATTTATTTGTAGGCGATTCTTCATTCTATCAGTAAAAAGATATACGTCTGATGTGTCTGTCTTTCACGGAATGTTCTGAGAGGAAAATAGCACTCATCGGTACAATACACATTTTAGGAGAATAAGCATATATCAATTTTAATGCTAAGCTAAAGTAAAGATCTCCTGAAAATCAGCGGATAAGGATTCTTCCAGGAGATTTTTAAGTTTAGCACTAACACAGAAAAAGACTGGGCATTATATCTACTTATGGATGAATCAAAGGAAGCAGCCAGACATTTTTGTTTCAATGCTACGCTAAGCTAATATTACCTTTAAAAACTGTGGTTACGTCTTATTATCAAGAAAGCGTCAGCTCAGCAAAGACCTTATGCAGGTTTTCCCGTGTCGTCATACTCGATTATTCCCAAGAATCCTGTTAGCGCATAGCCTCACCTGGAAGTGCACCTGAGTAACGGTGGAGTGGGACGACGACGACGAGAACTCCTGGTTCTCAAACTGCCTCTTCACGCTGGCCAGACCACCCGGCAGCGAACACGCCTCCGAGTCCTCCATCACCTGTCGGGAAGTGATCACGTAAAGAACCTGTCGAAAACCTTCGTGCATCATTGTGCTAAGCTAATAGGAAAGAGCGTATTTAGCAAATGCCGTATGTAGCATGTAGAACGTAGCAAAGTAGCATGATTAGCAGATAGCATATTTAGCGAAGTAGCATTATTTTTTTAGCAAAGTAGCATATTTACTGAAGTAACATAATTAGCACAGTATGACAGATGTATGCGTTTAGCCGAGCAGCCCTGTAATTAGCAGAGTAGCATCGTTAGCGACGAGTAGCTTCGTCCAGTCGTCTCCACGGAAAGTCCCCGTGTCGGACGCATTGCTTCCCGTATCACACGTCCTGTAGCCTGAGGGGGCGTGGCCTCACCGCAGAAGGGGCGGCGCTGTCCTTCCTGGACACGGCGGCCTGATACATCGCCAGCCGCTCTTTGACGGACACTGGCTCCGCCTCCTGCTCCTCAGCACTCGGGGTCTTCTCGTCAGGACTCACCGGCCTTTGCGAACTTTCGCCGCCTGCAGCTGTGCAAAAATAAAAAGGTGGAACAAGTTAAGTTCCTTCTTTGTGACGGTGAGGTTTTTTTTTGTGTTTGAAGCACGTGCCTGGCGCTCCGATCTCTTTTCTCACGTGCTATTTCTCGAAGGACAATAGCTTAACATTCCTACATGACCGAATACCGATGTGACCGGGCATCGATCCAAACTCAAACTAATTTTAGCTTCCTGCTGCAGCACCCGCCTGAAAATAAACCCCCCTTTTTTTTTTTTTTTTCTCCCTGCTTACGACTTTTTAAATATGGGTCAGGAACCCGACTCCCCGGATCACGCCGGAACGATGACGGACGTGCGAGGACAACGCGTCGTTCATCACCGGGGATGAATGTTGCTGGACGTCTCCGGCTTCTCAGCATAGCGCCGAGGTGAGGCAACGGCCTTTTAATAACCCCGTCTCGTCTGCGGCGTCGCGTCACCCTCTAAACACGCTGATTTACGGCGTGGAAGTGTTTTCGAGAGAAAACAACAGCTGGAAATAGAAATAGGGGACTTTTGTCTCTCTGGAAATACTTTAAGGGACGTCGTATTGAAGACGTATTGAAGATTAGATTGCATTTTTTAAGTTTAAATAGGTCAAAACCCCCCAAAAGAATTAAAAATAAATGTGAGGAAACAACAGAAGTCACGTTTACTTGTTCTAACAGAAGTCAACTGTCGACCAAACGCTGCGAAATTCTCAAATGAGGTCAAACCTCAGAGGAGCGACTGGATCCGCTGACTCAGCACCGTCAGGTAATAAACATCACCCTGCAGAACCTGTTGAGTAGATTGTCTTCCTCTGGTACGAGGAGCTTCTTATCTCAGTTCCCACTGAGGGAGGAAGAAAGTGTCGAGGTGCCGGGAAATGTAAACGACTTTCCCAGAAAGAGCCGATTCATGTTTGATTACACATCCTGGAGGAATGGTCTGTTATTGCTCCCGGTACTGAACGGCGAAGCTCGAGTCGTTATCGGCGGAAAAGTTTTTAACGCTCTCGACTGAAGAGGCTTAGCTTCATCTTATGCTGAAATTGATCATTTATTTGCTTGAAGACGCATGTGGATGTTTCCCAACTGGACGTCCTGAGGTCTTCTATTGCAGGATTTCGTCTTTAAATTCAAGCTGATGACTGACCAGTTTGTTACGAGTTGTCACGTAATGTCGTCCAATAGAAATCTTTTATTTTATTTCCCCAAAATATCTAAATAATGATTGTGTGCAGACAAATATCAAAAATAATTGGAAAACTTTACCTTAAAAGACGTTGTTCTCTAAATATGGGAATAAGTGCGATTTCAAGCTTCTGTGGTACATTTTCACACTTCTTGAGGAGAAAAGTGAGTTGATATCGTTTAAAATCAGAACGAACCTCCTGAGCACCTCCCATGTCGATAAAAAATATAATAATAAAAGGGCAAAATGATGCAGTCTTACATAATATCATCATGGAAGTGCAATTTAACACTTCCAGGTGAGAAAACGTCAGATTTTTTTGTATAAAATTGGCTGAAAGCTACAATAAAACAAGCAAAACCATCTTTGTCTAATGCTGCAACCAACGTTAATATGTTTTTTTCACGTTGTTTTCTCAGATTTACCTCATGTTTTCACTTTATGATCCTTAAAGCCCTTTAAAAAGTCTGATTTGACATGTGTTTAGGAATTAGAAACCAACATAAAAACACACTGAAAAACCTGCAAATGATCTCAAAACAACTTTGTCTGTTTGCGTAACTGATGTTTTTCATTCATTAAATCTCATGTCAAGTGTTTTTTTCTCATATTCTTTTCGAGGATTTCAACCGATACTCTGAACAAACCAACCAGCTACTGAAACTGTGTTTGTAGGATTAATCATTTTCTCAAGTTTCCGGACTTTATGAGTCACCGACTTCAACAGGAAACCCAACGACACCTGATCCACTTCGTAAACAGACATGACGCCACGGACGCCTTCAAAATAACTTTGTGTCGCCACTGAGGTTTTTCTTCACAGAATTCCACTTTGAAATGCTTCAGCGGCTTTCAGTCTTATTTTCAACACGACGTTGTGTGAGCGTCTTTTAAAATACGAAAACCAGTGACTGGAAGCTTGTTTGTGAAGAGGATTAGTTATGAGTTATTACAGAAACATTGTCCGGAATCGAGCTTAATACTAATATATTTGAGCTAAAAAACAAATCTAAATATCAGCTCTTACATTGAAAAACGCTGAATACAAGGTCTTGGTTGTTAAGCGATCAACCTGGAGCCGAGTGGACATACAGTCTCATGCGTGTTGAGAAGCTCTCTGTTGAAACCATCCACTTCTACTCACCGCGCGTTCGTGGTTCTGCCTTTAAGTTAAAAACACAATAGAATCCAGGTGAATAGAAAAAGGCCTTGGGGGAGTGAAAGGGTTTTGTGGGCCGGCGGCGTGCAGAGACGGAGGGACGGTGAGGCTTGGAGACCAGCTCCAGCAGTGCTGGCTGAGGCATCCAGTGACAGCTGGTTTTATTTTAGAAGTCCCCCCTCTGGAGAAAATAGGACGGACTTCTGGGGGCCAGTGGGGGAAGCGGATGTGGGGCTGGGGTTTTTTTTAGCGTCGGGGTACCTGGCATGCTCTTAACCTTATGTCACGGCGGTTTTCTGGACGCAGAGCAGACACACGTTTGGCATTTGGAGTTTTCTGCTTGTTAGAAGGTTCATTTTCACCGCATTTCATAACGTTTTCATGTATACAAACACAAGACGAGTCACTCCCAGTGAAACATGAACCTGACTGTCCCATAGTACCGCATCTTACCACACGATGGTCCCAGTAACAGGATAACTTAGAAAATTCCACATTGCGGAGAGTTTGGACCAGTGGTTACCTACAAAACCAGATTTTTGATAATAGAAACAGTTTTTACTTTATAGTATGGAGGCGAGACGTGGGAAACGGGTGGAGTCTGATGTGACCAGTGACTTGGAAAAAACTTGGAGATCAGCCTTTCTTCGAGGCTAAATGTCAAAATCCTCATTTGAATACGCCAACACAACTTTTGCTCGCCAAAATCTATGAGGTGAATCCTCAGGATTTAAAAATAGGCCGACGAGATGAGCGACTCAGAACTGCAGAGAAAAGAACAACGAACTACGTAGTGGAGTCGGTTGTGTTGACAGAGTTAACAGAACAGACGGCAGCCGTGTCTTTAAGGACTTCAGTTTAGTTTGAAGTACAATTAATTCATAACCTAAAATTTATAAAAAAAAATTGCCTGTTGAATGGTTCCGGTAGTTGCAGTCATTAATTTCCAGTTATGAGAAGTCATCAATAATTGGCTAAAGCCGAGGACCAGAAGGTTAGAGACCAAATCTGTTGAAATAAGGAAACAATGCTGGTGGTTTGTGTAACAGATAATCAGTAAACCTATCTTCCTATAGAAAGCTTGTGAATCCACCATATTCTCACAAAACCCTTTGGGAAACGCTGTCCAGGGGCCGATAAGAACGCCTAATCAATCGAGCTGATAGAGCTGAAGTTCCAAACTCTTAAAGAGGGAGTACTGAACAAAACATCTATGGATGCACTAAAGGAAAATCCTCCTTTGTTTCCAAGAGAAACACAATAAATGTTTGTAATTGTGTGGAAGAGAAGCGACAGACGCTCACGTTGCTGCTCTGAAGCTGAAAGTTGTTTGGATTTGGAGCCAGACTTTCACTGGCTCTCCTGTAATCTCAGGAACTGTCGGCAACTCCTCTTCAAATCTTTCTCAAGCACTTGGAAAGATGGAATGCTGCCGGAACTGATCAGTGGAGGCAATCACTCCAGACCGCCAGGAAAATAATCTTTAAGCACCAAGACAGCGACGTGTAATCGATAAGAAGGAACCAACAGAAAGCCGTCGTATTGAGGTTTTTATTTTCCTGAAGGGAGAAAGTGGCATTCGGTTTGGCTTTCCATTGACTTTCTCTTTCCTCAATGAGGAAGAATCACAAATTATTCCACGTGTGTTCTTTGTGCGTCGCCTGTGATTACGACTTCTCCGACTGTGTCGCGTATGAAGCAGACGGCGGAGTCCCGCGGCCGCCGGCAACACATCGACTGGAGCAAATCGTGGTTATCAGGCTGCTGGAGAAGCTGCACTCTGCTGATAATCCCACTGAAATTGCACATGGATTTCCTGTTCCTAAAGTGGAAAATAAACAAACTCCCACAGAATACCTAATGAAGTGTGGGGGTGTGTGTCCCCCAAACCCGGTGTCCAGAGTGCATCCACACTCCGTACAGAGAACCCGCTGTTGGAGGAGATCGGCATCTTTAATTTGCTAAATTAAATTGCCGATGAAGAGATTTACTGTTCTGACTGTGAAGCTAATGTCGGTGCTAATCAATGCAAGTATTTAATCGGGTATTTTAAGTTGGTGAGAACGTGGCGCTCAGATGTTCTCAACCTGAAACGCTCATTCCACCGGGAGGATGTTGATTACACCAAGTGAGAATCTACTTTATCACGGCGCTGGCACCGAGCTATAATCGATCCAGCGTGGGCACAAGACGGGAACTTTCCAACTGTCTGTGGTCGGCGCAGAAAGGGAAATGTCACGCAGAGGGATCAGACTAGGAAAGAAAGGATCCTATTGTTTGGGAGGAGGAAAAAAGAATAAATGGAATAAGACGGAAAATGGCTAATTTACAGACAAGAACAGATGTAAGAGTCTGTTTTCGTTATGAAGCAGAAAAAGTCTCATAACAGGACATGTTGTCTTCAGGAAACCTAAAACCCTAAAAGGAATGAGAAGAATTCCCGTTCCCGCGAGGAGGCCTGTCTGGAAGAAGCTCTGGAGGTGAGCTCTGCATCTGTTTAAAGCGCCGTTACTCCGCCGCCCGGCTTTATTTAAAGTCTGCGGCTTTGCAGGGAGCAGCTCCCGAGCCGCCGCCGTCACTCATCGCACCGGGAAGATTACGTGGCGCTGTCAAGCCTGTCAGCCGAGACAAAACGCCGTCGCTCGGCGGGGACGAGGGGTCGCCGACGAGCGCCGGTTTTAGACGCCGTGCAGAGAGTTGAGATTAGGGCGACACAAAGGTGGAGGCGGGGAATCTCTGGGCTTTACGGACGTCGTGCGAATGCCCCTCGGTGTCACGTCGACGTGTCCATCACTCCGGATTCAACCAGCAGCACCTCACGGATTCAGTTTTAGCTTCTGTTTGGCTCCATTGATGAGGACCGTGATCCTCCTCCTGCTGGATGAAGAGCCAATGATCTCCTGTGAGAAACCAAACGACGGGAAAATGACATCTGTCCAATTTGGGCGCCCGAGCAAAGAAGTATTAAGATAGTCAGCGAATAGAAGAGGTGCAGGACGGGAAAATGACAAAGTCCCGTCTGACAGCAAGACAGGAAAGTGGCAAGTGTCCAGCGTGGAAAGAAAAGGAATCAAAACCTGTCCATCATCAAAATGAGGAGCAGCGGTCCAACGTAGAGACAAGACGGCAAAATGAAATGTCTGTTGTTGGACAACGGTCCAGTCTGGGGACAGGAACTGATTTAACAAGTGAAAATAACTATAGCAGCTAAATTAGTAAAACTAAAGGAACCAGATAGATATGGCAAAAAAAAAAACCAGCTGCTGCAGAGGCCTCCCCCTGCGCTGGTTCTCCATGAGCCTTTGTGTAAATTTGTTTTTAAAGTTCAGTACACGAGGTACAGATAAGGACAAGATATGGAAAGCAGGGCTGGCGGCGGCCTCTCCAGGTTTGTTTGTATGGAAATGTTGCTGGACGTGATCGACTCCGTCAAATGTCTTCTCACCAAACAACAACTTTATATTAAACTGGTGGTGGTTCAGCGTGGAGCGCAGAGCTTTAGCTGATACAAGTACAGCAAAGAGCGAGCGACCTGATCTGGAAACCAACCGTCTGCTTCTGCCAAATGTTCGTCTCACAAAACGTTTTGGTCCAAGACGTCCAGATCAGCAGGTCCAATCAGAACCTGGAACTTAAAGAGAGTGGAGGACTCACGTGGAGCGGACGGCGGCGAGGACATGGCGGGATCAGCCGAACGGCCACGGGTTGTCGGCCGGGAGGCAGCGGAGGAGTGGAGAGAAGTCACTTCCTGGTCAGAGAGAGAGAGAGAGACAGAGAAAGAGAGAGAGAGAGAGGGAGAGAGGGAGAGAGGGAGGAAACTCCTGTGAAAGTCCTCACTGTTCAAACATTCAGCCTGTCGTCCAGAGCGGCGGACAAACACAAACAAGCTTCTGATTCTCACAGTTTTATTAATTAATACTGATCAAAGTCAATCCAGCCAAACTTCACATGATCTCTCACACACACACACACACACACACACACACACACACACACACACACACACACACACACACACACACACACACACACACACACACACACACACACACACACAATTCCAGACACACACAAAATGAGTCGTGCCGGGGGTGTTATGAAGAAATGTGTGTTTCCACCACAAGAAGTAAAAGGCAAGGCAAATTTAGTTATAGAGCACCATTCAAACAAAAGGCAGTTTAAAAGAAATGAAAGAAATAGTGAATAAAGAAATACATTAAAGCTTTAGAAGAAATGAAAGAAATGCATTCAAACAAATGATGAAGAAAAGTATAATAAATAAGGTAAGAGATTTATGAAGATAAGTTTAATAAAGTAAGTACAATCTATTTTTCATTCTAAAGCCTGTGCAAATAAAAATGTTTTAAGTCCTGATTTAAAAGAGGTGAGTGTGTCAGAAAGACAAGGATTCTGTTATCCCTGTGGGCAACAAACACACCTGTGTGTGTGTGTGTGTGTGTGTGTGTGTGTGTGTGTGTGTGTGTGTGTGTGTGTGTGTGTGTGTGTGTGTGTGTGTGTGTGTGTGTGTGTGTGTGTGTGTGTGTGTGTGTGTGTGTGTCCAAGTTTGTCTGTCAAAACACATTGTGGGTGCTTCATTTGATTTGCAAATGCCTGCACACACACACACACACACACACACACACACGCACACACACACACACACACACACACACACACACCGTGTCTCTGCAGCTGCTCTCACATGAAATGAGGCTCAAACAAAGCGAGTGCGGCTCCGTGTCACTTCCTGTTTGGCCGCCGACATTAACCCTGGTGTTTCTCTCAGTTCGCCGGCTCAGCGGATGTTGAACTGAGTGAGCGGCGAGACCGGCCTGTGGAAAATACCCCCCCCACCTCCCCCCTCCACCAAGTGCATGGAGATGTTCCTCTAACTGGAATCTAGAACGTTTAATCGTCTGCAAACGTGAGCTCGACGCAGCTGAATGTTACATTTCTGAAAACCTCATCGTCAGAATCCATTTTTCTGATTCTTGTTGATGAAACTTTTATTCCATAATGAACAACCGGAAAGTATTTTCTTTCTGGAATGGCACATTGGCTTTCCAGAAAGCGTGTGATGGACGGCATTGGGAGAAGACTTTTGGACTCGGACGGGAGAACTGTGATTATTCATTGTATGTAAGAAAATAACAGGCTGAACAGACGCTCATGAAACTGCCACCGACTGCGATCTAGCGCCATATGCCACACTTGGCAGCGGCTGCAGCAGCAGAGGGAGGATGAGAGGAAGCATTGGGGGGAGGGGGGGGGGGGGGGAGGGGGGTGGCGTTGGCAGTTTCCCCGACAGAGTGACACAGTTAATAAGGGCCAGTGTTGAATTCTGTCTAAACGCTGCCGGTCAGGGCTGCAGCGAGGGATAATCCCCCCGGGTGTGGAAGAGAGAGAGAGGGGAAATAAAAAAAAAGAGGGATTCTTCTTTAAAGGTGCTCCGATGATAAATTCAGCTCTGGGACCGTTTTATATGTGACAAAGTGAAACCATGGTAACTGAGAAGAGTCGCCACACCTTCCACCTTCACACTGGCGCCTATTAGAGGGGAACATCGCCGGAGCAGGAGCACATCGGGGGAAACTGCATGTCGAGGTTTTTTTTTTACTCCCACCGATTGTCTGGAATCAGCTGTTGGCATTTACGTCCTGCAACGAGGCGCCGGGATTTTAAGTGACACTCCGCGGCGAGCCGAGGGTCTCCGCGGAGAGCTGTCGGCCTCCGTCTCATCCAACGCTCTCCATCTGTCCTCTGCCTCCGTCGCCCGAGTCATCGCGCTTCAAGAATGTCACTTTCAATAAGTCAATTAGTCGGGAATGGAGTGGGAAGGCTTCGATTTCCCGAAGCAGAGGGAGGCGGCGAGTCGGGGGAGGGGGAGAGAGAGAGAGAGAGTGATCCAACCATGGAGTCGGTGGTTCAATAATTAAATGAATAAAAAATTCTTCAGAAACTGGTGTCAAAACGAGTTTTAGACCAAAGCATAGAGAGTCAAACCAACGTATTTTATACAAGACCTATTCCAGATAATGAGAAGACGTAAAGTCACAAGGATCGTTTTCTGTCCTACTTCACCTCCACAACCTGACCAGCTCTTCTCACTGTGGAGCAACATGAGAACGTACTGCAAGGACGTCATCAGATACCAGGAGTGACCCTGGTTCAGGTCCTTCAGGCTCTCAGGATTTTCTTTAAAGTCGAGCTTTCATGTCAACGTGTCCAACAAATAAGATTATGTTGTCAGGTCACATGAACAGATGGACAGGAGGTCGTTACGTAGTTCAATCGGTAGAGTTACCATCGTGGTAAAGACTTCAGCAAGTCAACAGGGAGATGTTTGTTTCTTCCAAAATGGAAGGATGTGTAGACATCTTGAACTTGTGGCCATCAGTGGTTGGAGGCGTACGACGAAGTGCTGGACGACGTTCAGTCAAACACGACGTGAAAACTGCTGCTTCTGTCGTCCAACTGTGACGCCGGCCAGCCGAGACCGGCGCCGGCGCCAAGCGTTGGCCTGCAGAGTGGCTGCAGCCGCCAAATGGACCAAAACACCCAAAATAACGTTCCAAGATGAAGAACTCTGCTAATGTGGCTGCAGATTCTTCTGTTTCTGACACCAGAGCAGCGAAAAACCTTCCGTGTGATTTGTGTCTGACGAGGACAGGAAGGACTTTATTCTTTTTGTAGCTTTTGTAATCTTTTGTATTGTTGTTGTAGCTTTTGTATTGTTGTAGCTTTAGAGCCATTACACACACACACACACACACACACACACACACACACACACACACACACACACACACACACACACACACACACACACACACACACACACACACACACACCTTCTTTCATCCAGATTTCCAGCTCATTCCACAGAACTCAGCGTGGTTAACCGTCGCTCTTCCACCTGACGACTCAAACATCTCCGAGACGCTGCACGGGTTTTGTTTTGTTTTTTTCTTTTCTTTTCCCGTTGAATCCACAGCAGAGCGAATCGATGAGGTTCGCCCCTTCCACATCTGATGAGACATTTCAGCGCAGAGAGGTCGCACTAACTCGACAGGATGTGCTCCTTAAACACTTCAAGGATCTTATTTTTGGATTTCTCGCCCCTCATTCTTCACGTTTCTCCTGACCTTCTGCGCTTCAGTCGACTTTGTAGAGTTTTTCTCCACAGAGCTGTGCAGCTCTGCAGAGTCTTTGTTGCTCAACGTGTGAATAAATGTTCAAGGTTGGTCCCTGTTTTCTTGCTTCTATTAATCAAATTACAGTGAATATAATAGAAGCCTTTTGGAACAAAAACAAAATGAGTCGTGTACAAGCCAGACCTCACTTCACCTTCTGTGTGTGTGTGTGTGTGTGTGTGTGTGTGTGTGTGTGTGTGTGTGTGTGTGTGTGTGTGTGTGTGTGTGTGTGTGTGTGTGTGTGTGTGTGTGTTCCCACTTTAATGTGCTGCCAAGAAAGCAGTCACACACGACTTCCTGTTTAGGTGCTTCAGTTTAAATTACAAGAGTCGGTTCTCGAGCACACACACACACACACACACACACACACACACACACACACACACACACACACACACACACACACACACACACACACACACACACACACACACACACACACACACACACACACACACACACACACACACACACACACACACACACACACACACACACACGGGTGAAAGTGCATGGCTGCGAGCACTCGTGCCGGCCGGCCTCTCGAGCGCCTCTGGACTGTGAAAGCCGTCTTACGGTGGCCGGCTGGCGTGACTGACGAGTGTCTGCTCTCGAGCACGACTGGCGAGGCTCCTCAACAAGACAAACAAACATGGCCACCGGCTCCCGTCCGGCTCTCAGCAGACATCTCCAGGCTTCCATTTAGGAAACGGCAAGAAAACACTTGAACCATTCAGCATTGAGAGTGGAGGCTGGGTATGTGCGGCGCTTATTGCAGGGCAGCTTCGATTCTGCTGTTTTGGGGTTCAGTTACGGTGAGTTTCAGTCAGTGAAGGACGAACCGAGAGAATCAAGCAGTCGCCTCAGCAGTCGAACCCACAGGTCTGCAGCATTCAGAAGTATTTTTCAGAATTTACATTAAATTAAATTCACGTGGAGCCAAAAAAACATGTGCCTACATCGTCTTATTCTGAAAGGTTGAAGTTTTGCTCCATCTACAAAAACTCTCTTCTATTGAAGTTCTCATCATGTTTCAGAAATTAAAAGTATAATTCATTGAAGCATTTCGACCATTTTCCCCCTATTATAGCAGTTTTTTTCTTTTTCGCCCTTTTCAAGCAATTTCAGCCAATTTTGATGTTTTTTCACGTGTTTTTTTTATTAGAACAATCTCTTAAAGCCATATTAAGCTATAAATATACGACTCATTTGTCAATCTATAACACTGCTGATTCCAAGTGACAATTTCCACAAATTCAGACATTTTCTTTCCTGTTTGTGTCTATAATGCATCACGCTTTGAGGCGCGGCTATAGTTGGATCTGATTGTTGCCAAATTATGAGACTCGTGGCAACTAATTTATCAAACACATGTTATGTATTGTTGACGTGACGATGTGTCACCGCCTGCATGAGAAAAGACTAGCATTATTATTATTATTATCATTATAATCTAACATCGCATTAACAGGGTCTGATTCACTGACATCCTGTACAAAGCATGCTGAAAAAGTAAAAGAATTGTCAATCTTCAGAAGGAAATATCCTGGAATGAACGTTGAGTGAATGCTTCAGCGTTAGCATTAGCATTCGTTAATCACGGAGTTAATTGTGGTCCTGATGGAGAGATTGATCCGCACCGAGAGACGTAATCCAGCGGGTGCAGCCACAATTACTTTCATCAAGTGGTAATTCACTTTTAATCAAATAATTTACACACGTCCGCCCCTGTAATCACGTCTATTTATATTTGTTTTAAGCTCATATAATGAATTCCAGCGGGGGAAACTTATCTCCTGTGTGATATCATTTCCTCTGCTGGCTGTCGGGTGATTGATGGCAAACACCGGAGAATGAAAAGCGCACAGTGATGAAATAATAAAAGTTGAGAAGAAGAAAGTTTGGGTAAATGACTGTATGTTGTCTTGTCTGGGGTGATGGATCGCCTGTCAAGGAGGAGCTCATTTGTTTTCTACAAAGTTTCAGGTCAAGTGAAGAAAAGTGCACGAAGAAAGTGTAAATAAAGCGACTTTTAGGATGAAAAATCGTCTTTCCTGGATGTTAAACCTGAGATCAGATGAGCAGAGAATAACTTTTATTAGTTTCTGTCCAACGTCTTTAGGAATTTCACTCATTTGACCTTCATGCAGGTTAAAGCTCTGCAGTTTCTTTCTCAATGTAAAAGTGGAGTTCTGACACAGTGATATCCCTGAATGCAGTTGCATTTCTTCACAGAGTCTGCAGCTTCCCTCGGTGGAGGTGCTGACACTGGCTTCATTCCAATCCCCACTCTGGGAATATTTGTCGGCACTCCAGTCTGAATTGTTTGTCCTATTTCCAATAATGGCCGGCGAGCGAGAGCCTGGAACGTCTGCCGGAAACTGGAGGAAGTGCTAAAACATTGGCCGGCTATCTGGAACATTCACGCTCAGAGATTCAGTATGTTAAAGTCTGCTGGATTACAGGTTCAGTTTTTATAAACAGAATAAAGTCTGAGTTCCAGACAAAATGTATTTTTTTGTCAAAGTCAAAGCTGAATGAACCAAATCATTTGGAACAGAGTCTCTCTGATACTGTAGTGTCATTTTGATGTTCAGCCGAGCATCTGAATAAACAAGGCAGCGGTGCGTTTAGCAGAGCAGCAACACGTTTAGGAGAGTGTTCACATGTTTACGAAGTAGTCACACGCTTAGCAGAGCAGTCACGCGTTTAGCAGAGTATCAACATGTTTAGCAGAGAAGCAGCAGACTCAGGTGAGCAGCGCCACATAGATGAAGAAGCAAAAGAGCGACAGACTCAACAACAGTCACTGACAGTCATGTGCAATATTGTCGCTCGACCTGAAGGCTAAATTCAAAAGAATAAAACAAAGTAGATACGTCCGATTTTTCCAAATTCCGACTTTCTCATGAAGTCTGACGCTGCTCACTCATGTTTTCAATCATGAGTTGGAATTATCCCAATTCCCAGTTTCTTGTGAAGGCCTCATCCAGTACAAAATCCAAGTGGGAGGTTTAGACTTGTTAATTCCGTTTTCCCGATTGAGAAGTAGGAACTTCCTAGTTCGAATGCGAAGCCTTGAGAATGTTCCCATTTAAAATGACATCTATAGAATATCAGCTGCTTTTCCCAGGACTGGACAACAAATTGCCCACATTCAGACCAGGTCTTCATCAATCTGTGGGATTAAATCGACATGTTAACGGTTGGCGATGAGACAGCAGGGATGTGAGGAATGGCGATAGCTCTGACACGCATGAAAAGAAGAAAAAAAAAAAATCAATTCGTCTCTCAAGGCCGCCTCTTTTTACCGCCTCCTGATCGCAGGTTAATGAACAATGCAACGGTTACGCAACCCAACCTTTTGTTCACTGAAGGTCTTCCTGTCTTTCTTCTCTCTGTGCGTTTTCTGTTTTCTTTCCGTCTTCAGGCGTTATAGCGTCTGCCTTAAGCGAGGAAACTATTTCCTCATCACGCCGAGGTAACCGACACTGCCGTGTTCAGAAAGACTGGAGTCGTCTTCTTCTTCTTCTTCTTCTTCTTCTTCTTCTTCTTCTTCTTCTTCTTCTTCTTCTTCTTCTTCTTCTTCTTCTTCTTCTTCTTCTTCTTCTTCTTCTTCTTCTTCTTCTTCTTCTTCTTCTTCTTCTTCTTCTTCTTCTTCTTCTTCTTCTTCTTCTTCTTCTTCTTCTTCTTCTTCTTCTTCTTCTTCTTCTTCTTCTTCTTCTTCTTCTTCTTCTTCTTCTTCTTCTTCTTCTTCTTCTTCTTCTTCTTCTTCTTCTTCTTCTTCTTCTTCTTCTTCTTCTTCTTCTTCTTCTTCTTCTTCTTCTTCTTCTTCTTCTTCTTCTTCTTCTTCTTCTTCTTCTTCTTCTTCTTCTTCTTCTTCTTCTTCTTCTTCTTCTTCTTCTTCTTCTTCTTCTTCTTCTTCTTCTTCTTCTTCTTCTTCTTCTTCTTCTTCTTCTTCTTCTTCTTCTTCTTCTTCTTCTTCTTCTTCTTCTTCTTCTTCTTCTTCTTCTTCTTCTTCTTCTTCTTCTTCTTCTTCTTCTTCTTCTTCTTCTTCTTCCCCTGCAGTGGGTTTTTAAAAAGGATGATGCAACATTTAGCGAAGACTTCTCAGCCGTGTTTGTGCTCCCGTCCTGTCAACTGCTCCACGTGTTCTGCATTCCTAATCCTCATCCACCGGGGGTGAAATCTGAAGGCATTGAAATTCAGGGTTCACGTTTGTATTTTTTCTGAATCATACTCAAGCTGATGATGATGTGCGACGGTTGCTCAATGCACTCATAATTATCTGCTTAAATTGCACTATTAGAAATGCTGATTTTCAGCTGAAAGAAAAATAATACCATGCCAAGCAAGCTTTAGATTGTGTACTGCTGCTGCTAAATACACCATTAGCCTGTCAAACATACTGGTAATTGCTGAAAAATGTGATAATTACACATGCTGCTACTCTGATTAATGCGTTTGAACACGCTAAACAATATTCAATGCAGGTAGGATCATTTACTCTGTAATAAAGCATGTAAAACCTCCAATTTAACACGTTTTATAAAAGATCTTCATAAATCAGGATCTATGTGTTGGGTTGACTCATTACACCATCTTGTGGTACAAAGGGGAACTACAAATTTAATCTATACTTGAATATTTCAACTTTTTAAAGCTTGAAATGCAAACGTTAGAGTTCATTTAAATGACTTTTTAAAGGCTGATACACCTTCCTCTACACCTCTTCAGCTAATTTAGTATGTTCTATGCAGGATCTTAGTAAATCAGACTTCTATAATGTCTATTTTGCTGTTTCATAACTGATTAAACTACCACAATCTTTGACATTTCAGTTTTGCTTGATTTTATGCAACAGATCTTCCAGAAAAAAAAACCCCAGAAAAACACTGAAACTGTAAAATCCTCCTCTGCTGCTTCAGTTTAATGAACGTCCACCTGGGACCTTCCACGACGAGCCAGTCTGTTGGCTGCCGACCGTCGAGCAGCTTCGCCGGAGCCGCCAGGACTGAACCTGCTGCTATTTTTAGCGTTAGCAGCAATCATCACGGGGCAGCCTAGCGCCACGGTGGAGACCAGGGTGCTTTTGTTTGGCACATGTCAGACATTCGCTGAAGTCATCTCAGCGATCCTCAGAGAAGCATCTGATGCTAATCGGCTGACGTGAGCGCTTCGGTACGCTGCATAGCCGCGCTCTAGTTATTTCTCTGAGGCGAAAGAGAGCGAGGCTAATTGTTCACTTGACTTCTGACCTGGAGTCTCACAAAGTTTTGAACAAAGAGTCCAAACGAAACCCGCCGTGGTTTATTAGCCGACTAGCGTCTGTGTGCTATATGTCAAACCTTGGTAGCGACTGAGCTTGTTAGCCGATTGCTAAGAAACATTTTCACCTAGATAAATGACAAATAGAGCAAAGCTAATGACGGATTAGCATTAGCCTGATCCAGGCTACCATTCTCAAACTGGTCAGATTTCTAAGTGGCTAGTTTAGCTTAGCATCACATTGAGCATAGCAGCAGCCCGGACTCGAACCGAGGACATTCTCACCATGAGGAATCTTTTAGTGATTAAAAGAAATTCTGACATGTTTCATCGCCGCTCATCACCTCTGAACCGTGAAGATGTTTTGTTTATTGCTGAAGCGGGGGATTCTAACCCCCACCTCCTGAATCAAAACCATATTTCAGTCTCTTTCATCAGGATCTATAAATTCTCGCTGCGTACCGACTACTATTAATACAACGAGGGGGCTCAAGGCTCCAGCTCTGTTACAGCCCCTCGAAATAGAAGCCGTCATGTTCTGTGGGATTCAGCTCTATAATTACCCGCGAGCGTAACACTATGAGCTAACGCTGGTGTTACGCTAGGCTGTGAGTGAATCCCCCCCCCCCAGTCAACAATAGATTACGGTTTCTTCTGTGAAATAGACTTATTTCATCAATTACTATCAATAACAGTAACTCCAGAGGATAAATTATAGTTTTGTAAGTCAGTTTAATAGCCGGTTCTATTGTCTTAGCACATTTAGCATCGCAGCCTATTTGGCCATGAATTAAATGTTCACATTTCAGCACGATAATTGATCCAAAAACAAACATTGTCAGAGGCATCGATCTTTAGATCGATGTGCACCTCGCTATCACACAGCAATTAAGATTATAAACCAGTTTTCACTTGAGTGAGCGCGACTGTTCCGCGATGATTAGCATTGTAATCCGTATGGCAGAGCTGTGACCTCACTGTGACCTCACCGTGACCTCACCGTGACCTCACCGTGCAACAAAACTGTTCCGAGCAGCAAGTCGATGCTCCATGGAAAAGCTTTGTCTACTTGAAAGCCGGGCCGAAGGTGACTCAAACGCCGTCGTCATCGGCTACCATCAGTTTCCTGCAGACACATTGCGGCTCTGAGCTCCTCCAGCGTTTAATTAAAACGCGCTTGCTGCACGCCGAGCGTGTTTTCCCCCTCGTGTGCGTCGAGAAAAATGGCTGGCAATTAAGCGAAGGGCTCGGCCGTGTCGCTGCGGGTGCACAAGTAAACTTTCCTGGCTTTAAAAAAGCGATAAAAATGAAGGATATGGAAGCTTGATGCGTCGCTCCATTTACCGCCTTTTAGATCAAACGTTGTGAATGTGTATAATGAAAGCTCCAGAGATAAAACACTGTGGTTATCTCTTCAATTCACTCTGGAGACCGAGAGCCCGTTAGCAGCTGCGTACACACCGACGCTGATATTTCAATCAGTTTAAAAGCAAATACACTGTAAAACACCTACATGTTGTGTCTTTTCTCACCCACTCAATGGGGGCAGCAGGCTGCCACACACACACACACACACACACACACAAGGATTGAATGATTTAGCTTTATTATTTAACCCAAAGTGTTCGACAAACAAACTGACAGACTGTAAAACGAGCGCGTCTGACACGCTCTTATAAAGCAAGTCGGGCCCGAGTCGGGAACTCGTCGGTCATTCGCTCCATAAACAATTGAAATAGGCCAACGGACATAAAAAACTCAGAACTTCATCAAATATTGAGCCGCAGCTCTAGAAGCAGACAGTCTCCCCTCCTCCCTGGGAACGACGGCTTCACATTCTGACCAGCTGCACCACCAACAATAGAAGCGTCCGTCTCAGGAAACTGCTAAACGAACTACCGTTGAAAAGTTTTATTTATAAAATTGTTTGCTGAATAAGCAACAAACTAAGAGGTCATGAAAGGATCGTTAACTGAAACTTGAACAAACCAAAAATAAACAACTCTTCATTCCACGAGATATGTAATATATATCAGTTTTGAGTCCTGTGATACTCTTTTCCACCACAAGATGGCGTTATGAGTCACTTCGAGGTGTGACAGGATAGTCAAACGATGAGCCAACAGCAAGAAGCAATAGTGCTAATGCTAATCTGGATTAGGCAACGGAAGCTGATTCTCTCAATGAAGCACAGAATAAGACGGAGACGGTTGATTTCCAACATGATTAACAGTCGATGACTCAGAACAAACCACCGATCTTTGACCTGTCGCCGTCAGATCTTTGCTTTAGCCTCGTGGCTCATTAGCCACGCTAATCTGAAGCCAGATGTGTTGGCGACGGATCCCGATGCTCCCGGCAGCAACAATTATAGGGTTATTTTTAAAACCCGACTTAACCACAAAGCCCCTGAAATAGCACCTCAATGACAGGGTGTGCGATTTCAGCAGGCCGGCGTCTCTGCTACCAGGACTTCCAGGACTTCCAGGACTAACAGGACTACCAGGACTTCCAGGACTACCAGGACTACCAGGACTACCAGAACCACGATTCGTGGATTTCTCTCATTTCAGAGCTGGGACGTTTGCAGGAGGGAAGTTTCCATGCACAAACTCGGAGCTCACAGACGTTGGAGAAGCCACATGGGAGGGAAAAAGTAGGTCAGCAGGCCTTTTAGTCTCCTCCTCACACTTCGATTTTTCCTCTAGAGGAGGCCAGCTGGAGAAGAAAAACCAGCCTTAAACTGTCCTCCGAGGCATTTCCTCGTCACCACAAGCAGAAAAATAATCCCAGCTGGTCGCAGACGGATCCGTGTTGTTCTGAAAGCTCTGCTGCGCCACAGAAAAGACATGAAGGACCACGTCAACCAACTTCTTCTGGAGTCACATCGGTTTGCGGGAAAAGATTTCGTTTATTCACATGTTCCAGTAATATTTCTCAAACCGTAATGATTTTTAAATAAGTGTGCAGAATTTAAGGTTGATTTTAGAGGTTTGTTTCTGATAGATTCTTGCAGTTTCACTCAACAGAACAAGGTTTAGAATTCATCATGACTGTTCAAGAATTAAAAAAGACGTTTTTCACATCAGAAATCTACTAAACTTGAAAGAAAAATCACTTGCAAATCTTCTTCTTCAGCTGCTTTATGACCAAAACTACCTGGAACTAAAAAGGTTCCTGTATGTTGTTGTTGTGACGGGTTGTGCAGAAAACACAGTAAACAGAGTCTTTAAAAAAAGACTTACTCTAACTACTGTACTTTGAGGATATTAAATAACACTTCTTTCTTTTAAATTTGTTGTTTTTCAGGTCATCTGAGTTTAAAAAAAAAGTACCTATATTTGAAAATACAGCGGTGCATACCATGTGAGACCACTAGATGTCACTGTATGACAACAGAAAGCTGCTACATCGCCACAGAAAAAGCGGCATTACAATACTGTTTAGTTTACCGTTTACTGTATCGTCAAGGAAATACGGGAACTCAGTTTTTCCGACCTTGGATGAATTCCACAGTTTGGAAAATAATGATGTGGGTCTTGTGGAAAATCCAAGTCAGCAGGAAAACAAACACTGAACTAAAGTGTTAAAACAGTAAAAAGGGGACATCAAGAGATTATTCTGATCAGCGACTTTACAACTTTCTGCAAATCAAGACAGCCCCCTAAGGACTCGGTCTTTGTTGGTTGTTGACGACAGGAAACGTAAAGCAGCAGTTTAGTGAATAAAAGAAGAAGTACTCACGGTGTCGTGCGCCGGAGGCTTCTCAAACATCCTCTTCAGGCTGTCGAGCGGAATGTGGAACCTCTCGATCTTCTCTCTCCGATCGTCGACCTGTGGCCCGCGGGAAACGGAGCCTCCGTCCCCAGATTGAATTTCCATTGTTGCCGAAACCCAACACTCCCCCGGCCGCCTGCGCTCGCACCGCCAGGCGAATGAGCGAGGGGAAGTCTGGAGGAAAGAGGAGGCGGAGGAGAGGAAAACGCTCACTGGGAAACTTTTCCTGCTCGACCCTGTAATTACTCTCACACTCAAACTCACATGGAGCCTCAGAAGAGAGAAAAAAAAAAAAAAAAAAAAACACCAAACGGGGGAAGTTGACCCTGAAACAACCCATGAGCAAATGAACCGGAGGCGTAGGAGGTTTTTAAAAGCTCTGTTTCATTGTTAGACTTTGTGTTTAACCTTTTCAAAACAGGCGAAAACAACACAAACATAATCTGACTTCATTCTGGTTTTGCTGCATTTGATCACAAACTGCCAATAAAGTATGTCGCTATGGAATCCTACCAGCTCAAATGTCTGAAAGTATTAAAATACACTGAAAACAAGAAAACAGTTGGACCCACTTAATTGGATTTTGGGAATGAATCTTTGAATTTAAGTAGATGAATTCGATTAAGTTTGAAGAAGTTGATTCATTCACATGATTCAATTAACTTTTTTCTGTTTTCAGTGAAACGAACATAAAACTGCAAAAAATATCCAAAACAGCTAAAAATATTGAAAATGACAATAAAATGTGGCTAAAACAGCTAAAATGACTTCAAAAGAAAAAAAAATCCTAACATAGCTAAAATTGTTAAAATGATACAGAAATGACCAAATTAGGAATAAATGTTAAGTTTAATATTTGATTTTATATTTAAATACAACATAAACATCCATTTTGGTAAATTTTTGAAAAACCTTTCTGGGGAATCTCGATGTTTTCTTTTGTTTGGGAACATTTTGGTGACGAAGGTTGCGAAATATCGTTTCCCAATATTCTGGCGCAGAGGGATCATAAGCGCAGTCCTGCCGTTTGGTTTGAAGGATTCTGCTGAGTCGTCAGAAACCTCAGGAAACAGGTTCACGGCTTTCTGCCTCCGCCAGAGGAAGGCTTATTATCCCCAAACAAACCGCGGAAGAACCCGCACACTGGAACCGTTTCCGACGCCACAGAACCAGAGAAAGCCTCGACCTGATCGTCCAATCGGTGCGAGCCCACCCGAGAGCCAATGGGGACGGCCCGGACCGGATGAATGAGCGGATCATGATAAATACATGTGGTAGTACTCTGACAGGTTTCTACCAGCACAGGATTCATTATTCAGGGACTCGTGTGTCACTTTCAGCTGGATCCAGTGTCGACTCGGCTTACAGCACCACCTCACTACGCCACCCGGAACGTTCCCCAACCGACCAATCACATCGGAGGAACCAGGCAGCAGACAGAACAACTCCGGAATGTGTGAGGAGGTCGCATTCCTTCAGCGTGTTGGATGGTAAAATGGTGTTTTTCAAATTAAAAGTACTGGAAAGAGTTTATGTTAATATATCAAAGTCACATTAGCTATGGTGGCGCAGAAGGGCCAACAGCACAATGCAACCGCAAAAGCCACAACGCAACAACAAAAAGACACAACACAACAACAAAAAGACACAACACAACAACAACAAAAAGCCACAACTCAACAACAAAAAGACACAACACAACAACAACAAAAAGCCACAACTCAACAACAAAAAGACACAACACAAAAACACAACAACAAAAAGCCACAACACAACAACAAAAAGACACAACACAAAAACACAACAACAAAAAGCCACAACGCAACAACAAAAAGACACACCGCAACAACAAAAAGACACAACACAACAACAAAAAGACACACCGCAACAACAAAAAGACACAACACAACAACAAAAAGACACAACACAACAACAACAAAAAGCCACAACTCAACAACAAAAAGACACAACACAAAAACACAACAACAAAAAGCCACAACACAACAACAAAAAGACACAACACAAAAACACAACAACAAAAAGCCACAACACAACAACAAAAAGACACAACACAAAAACACAACAACAAAAAGCCACAACACAACAACAAAAAGACACAACACAAAAACACAACAACAAAAAGCCACAACACAACAACAAAAAGACACAACACAACAACAAAAAGACACAACACAACAACAACAAAAAGCCACAACTCAACAACAAAAAGACACAACACAAAAACACAACAACAAAAAGCCACAACACAACAACAAAAAGACACAACACAAAAACACAACAACAAAAAGCCACAGCAGAACATCAAAAAACTTTCATGTTGTGGCTTTTTGTTGTTGTGTTTTTGTGTTGTGTCTTTTTGTTGTTGTGTTCCATTCATTTTCAAAGCAACGTTCCTAAATACTCACCGGAGTTGAACTTGAAGCCAAAACGTCCTCATGGTTCTCAGGAAAAGTCTGGAAATAAACAAGTGTTTATATAATTAAAAACAAACAAACAAACGCTTCACAGCTTCGACACACATTGGTTCTGTCGTTCTTTTCATATCAGTTCTTTACATTGTTCGTTTCCTCTCAGACTCCAAAGAAGTAAAAATTACAGTAATATTTCATTATATTTCAGTTTCCCAGTAGAAATGAGTCAAAATGACTTTTTTTTTTTGTTTGTTTGTTTTCTTTTCATTTCCTCCACTGAGCTTGGCTGAAAGTATTTGGATCGTCCCAGGAGACGTCAGCCGTCCTCTTTGAAAGCCTCTGCTTTCATTAGTAATGAGTCCATGGAACGGAAGCACGCCCCCTGCTGGGCCTGGACGGGATCGCGTCTCGTAAAATGTAACAGCTCAGCCAGGCCTGTGAGCGGAACAGAGGCCGAACCTACTGCTGCTTTTATTAGGATGTTTGGTAGCAGAAGTAATCGGAGTATTTAGAGTAAATCTGGAATGTTAAAAGTGAAGAAGATGTCTTGGATCGAGCGTCCAGAGTTCGTAACAGATGATAAAAGGATTTCTTGATGTTCCTTCTTGTATTTCACATTACTTGGTTTGAAGTTGAAATGTCCCTTCTGGTTTTGAGCGTCCTCGTGTTTCCTCCTGCTCCCTGACGACCCTTGATTGCTGCCAGCTGTGCCTCATTCCTCTGGTTCCTCTGTTTGCCTGAATAAACCCGAGCCTTGTTGAGCTGGATTATCCTTTCAACCTCACCTGTTCCCAGCTAATCAGTCGAGATGTTGGTCTTTATTGGATTTCCTGTCTTTTGTTAAATAATCCCCTTTCATGCTCAGGTGTGTTGCTCAAGGACGCATCGACAAGTGGACAGAGAAGATAGGGAAGGGAACCTGCAACCTTCCAATTGGAAGACGACCACTCTGCCATGGCAGAAACTCTTGTTGACGAGGTCAGAGAGTCGGATTCAGATCCAGTTTCACCAGTAAAACACCTGACGGATGTTTCACCGGATTCAGGAGGGGAAACAATAAGAACCACCGCACTCCACCCTTCCCTCTGCGTTTGGTCGGGAAAGGCTCCGGGTCGCAGGACGCCGACGGTTTGACTTCCTGTCGACTTTCTAGGTACACGGTTTGGACGCAGCAGCTGGCGGATCGGGTGACGGCGTCGATTACTGAGGTTTCACCTTCGTGAGGACGCAGCAGGTCACCCGATAGCGGCGGAGGAAAGTCGGTTGAGCTCAGTGTCTCAACAATGGAAGCCAACCCCCCGAAAACGGATCTTCCTCGGTTACACAATCTGGGCTGATTGATAAGTTTTGTCGGGACTTCAAGAGAAGGTTCTATCGATTGATCAGAGGGTCGGAAGCCTGTCGGGCTCCGTGTTTCTCCGGCGGCGCCAGTTAACCAGATCGGACAGACGGAGACGCCATCTGCTCCCCCGATCACCTCCGGGCTGCCGCCTCCTCGCAAAGTCTGACAGCTCCTCACGCTCAGCACAGCTGTCTGGAGCCGGCGCCGAACCGCGACGCCGCTATCGGAAAGTTACCGTCGGTGGGCTTCCATAAAGCATCTCGCTGGTGGCGTTTAGAGAAAATACCTCATTGATTCTCTCAGGAAAGCCCAGGTGGCTTTAATAAGGATTCAAACCAACAGTTACTGCGTCATCACGGCTTTTACTGCCAAATTAAAATGAGTCATTTCAATTCTGAACAGAGGAACGTGCTCGTTTCAGTCTCTGCTCTGAGGAAGTTTCTCTGGACATGATGCCACTTTCTTTTGAATTGCAAGCCTGCCACCTGGTGGTCGATCACTGGAAACACATTAACTGGAGAAACACGTGAAGCGTCTCCACGTGGAGCTTTTTTTTTTTATCTATTTCTAGTCGTTTCTTGTGGTATTCTGGTGTCTTTTTTGTGTTTCGCAATATTTGTTGTTAATATGGTCATTTACATTCTTTTGTCTCGTACTTTGCCTTTTTTTTTGGTCTTTAAGGTAAATTGTTTTTTCTTTCTCTCGTTTTTCTTTGTGTGTTTTTTTGTTATTTTGGTCTTTTTTTGGATTAATATTTGTTTTCCTGTTGTAGTTTTTGTGCATTTCATGCCTCCAATCTTTTGTTACGCTGAACATTTTATACATTTTGCACCAAACTGGTCTATGTTGTCATTTTGTGTTTCTGTGGTGATTTACTGTATTTTTAGTCATTTCTGCACACACACACACACACACACACACACACACACACACACACACACACACACACACACACAGAGTCCCCAGGGGAACAATTACCCCGGTGGAGCAGCAGAAAGAGGCAGACAGTCCGGGGCATTAAAGAGGTGAGCGCATCAGCGCCACCTGCTGGTCGCTGACAGACATCATCAAATCTTCAGGAAGAAACACAAGAACAGACAGAATGAAATCAATGAGAAACTAATTAATCACAAACGGACAAAAAATCGCCACAAAGAGACAAAAAAACTAACAATAAATGCAAATAATGAACCATAAAGTGAAAAAAATAAAAACCCACAACAAATCCCCGCAAAGGAAATTCACAATAAACACAAAAACACAAAATATGAACCACAAAAAGACACAAAATAACCATAAAGTGCAACAAACTATCAATGAAAGCAAATACATTAAACACAATATAACCACAAAAACACATATGTATAAATATTGGCAAAAACATAAAGTCACCATAAATGGATGCAAACTGGACATAAAATAACCTGAATAAGAAAATAATCAGCATGAGTAGCAAGAAAAGACAAACATGATCCGAGAAAAAGATCATCGTGACAAAAAGACTCAAAATAACCATAAAATAAGACAAACTGCCCATAAAGTCAAAGTCATCAACCACAATAAAAACAAAATAACAATCAAAACAAACAAAAAAAAGCCATAAACATGAACGCAAACACAGAAAAGAACCTTTTTATTGGTATTTACTGTTTAGTTCTAATCATACAGCAGCTGGTTCGCACATCTTGTGTTGTTTTGAGGTGTTTAGCAGCAAACAGAAGATATTTACTCTGATTACTTAGTTTGCAGTGATTCGTTTCTCCTGCAGACAATGTTGGTCTCAACATGTGAGCATTAGCATTAGCGCAGAGTGGGAGGAAGATTCCAGTCAGATATCTGTGGAGGGAATAAAGAGACTTCAGCTCCATCCCAGCCCCCACAGACCCCCCCCCCCCCCCCCCCACCCCACCCCCACCCCCCTCCCTCCCCCCTCCACCGTTGCCATGGAGGCTGATTGGAAAGGCGCCTCGGCTCTCGGTGCTTTCAGGAGAAAACATCCAGAGCAGAAAACCAGCTCCAAAAAAAAAAATGTCTAAAGCTTCTGCCGGGAGGACTTCACATCTGACAAACCCCATCAGCCGCTCTGCCGGCTTCCCACGTGTGAGATTAACGAATCAGATGTGTAATTTTACCGGCACGCCACTTTTTAATCACTCGTTAAAATAATTAACGCAGCATGAACGTTCAAAACTCAACGCTCACACTCAATCTCTCCAGTCTCCTTCGTGGGGTTCGAAGCAACGGCGCCAGGTTTCGGGGTCCAGCGTTGCCATAGCAACACTTCATGCTGCGGTATTTTCCCCAACGCGTCATCGCATATTTCACACCTCACATTGAGTAAAATAAATATGGTTATCTTGAAACGTTTGATCGTGACTGTTTGAATTGGCCAACGCAGCTAAAAATGGCTAACGAGGCTAAAAAGAGCTAAAAATGGTTAAAATGTCAAAAATAGCTAAAATAGTTCAAATGGCAAAAATTGATAACGCAGCTAAAACAGCTAAATTGGGTAAAATGGCTAACACCGCTAGAAATGCTGAACAAGGCTAAAATGGCTAAAATGGCTAAAATGGTTAAAATGGTTAAAATGGCTAAGACGGTAAAACGTCTATGAAAAGTTAAGACACAATTCTATTTCTCCATTGTGATATTTTACAGCCTTTACCATCATTTTAATTATTTCAAGCTGAAATGTGAAGAATTTCTTTAAAGTGACACAAAATACAAAGAAATTATTACTTAATTACTGAATTAAATGTTCTATTCTTTCAAATTTCATCCTCGCCTGTAATGTTTTTCCACGACAGCCAGCAATGCCAATAAGACATTTATTGTGTTATTATGACTCCAGTTTCCTGGAGGTATTTTTTTTTCTTTCCACCCCCACCTCGTCACATCCCCCCCCCCCCCCGCTGTCTCTCCCTCTCTCTCTCTCTGATCTCCCCTCTGTCGGCTCCAGCACTTCCAGCTAACGAGTCTTTGTGAGGAGAGGAGAGGAGAGGAGAGGAGAGGAGAGGAGGGTAGAGGAGGCGAGTCGGAGTCTTCCTGCCGGCGGAGAGAAGCAGCGAGGCAGCGATCGGGCATCATGGCAGCGCTCGGCGCCGCATCGTCGCCGCACACGAGGAGGACGCTGGGACGCCGCTGAGGCCGGGAAGCAGGTCAGGAGCCCGCATGCACGCAGACACGTGAGGCTGAGGAGGGAAAAAAAAACTAAATAAATCACCTGCGAGGTGAAGACGGGAGGAATACCTGAGGAGGTGGACAAAGCCGGGCAGCTGGGCTCTGCTGCAGATGATGTAATCCGCCCCGGGTTCCTCGTCCCTTCAAACGGCGGCAAAAGTCACTTCGGCTCGCAAGTCACCGCGCCGCTAATCGGATCCACACAGCGTCGTTTCCACGTCCAGGCGTGACGAAATTCGGCAAGGTCACCGAGCTCCAGAAAAACAGACCAAATTGTGCAAAATTCTGTCAAAAAAAATTGAATTTTATGCCTCAATTTCTGTGTAAATGAGCAAAATCTTTGCTGGGAAATACGTCTACTGACATCAATGACTCAAAACAGCTTAAACCAACTAAAACTTGGTATATAACTTGGTATTGTGTCCCGGGGACAGGTGTGAGGCGGCCGGGGGCCACACGATGAGCGGGATCCTGAAGAGGAAGCTGGAGGGGGGCCCCTCCCCCTACCTGACCCTGCAGGCCTCCGACGACGACGTTTCCTGCAGCGACAGCGGCAACAGCAGCGACAGTCTCAATCAGCCCATCCCGTCCGGACTGCTGGACTGTACGTGAGACTTTCTAGGTTCAAACCGTTGAACGTCCCTGTGGTGTCCCTCAGGGATCTATTTCGGGACCACTTTTGTTTATGTAAACTGCTTTGCAAAAAAAAACAAAAAAAATCTTGGGTCGAAGTCGTAGACACAACAAAACTAGTTAGACTACTGTTGCACGCCGATGACACCCTGCTATACATCCTTTTAAATCAGGCAGTGGAACCTGAAGCTTCTCTGAATTCAGGTGATGTTGACGTCATTTTCAGGGGGTTTTTGGTTATTATGTGTAACTGGACTTGAAGAATGTTTTGTAAACGTACTTCAGGACTTTAACGGTTGAATTTCTTTCCCACCCCGACGTCTGGACCCCAGCGTCCCTCCAGCAGCCGTCGAAGCGCCTTCGAGGTCGTAACGTGCACTTTGAGAGCGTGACGGTCTACTACTTCAACCGGCGGCAGGGCTTCACCACCGTTCCCACGCAGGGCGGCAGCACTCTGGGGATGTCGCCGCGCCACAGCGGCGTGAAGCGCTTCACGCTCAGGGAGTTCGCCATGGAGCAGAAGCTGAGCCACCGGAACATGCTCCGAGACCACCTGAAGGAGGAGAAACTCAACGCCATCAAGCTCAAAGTCAGTCTGGTCTCCTGAAGGTCCTCACCCCGGCGGTCCCGTCCCGCCCTCCAGGTCTTCAGTCTCTCGTTTTTCCGTCCGCAGCTGACGAAGAACGGAACCGTGTCCTCGGCGGAGGCGGAGACGCTGACGCTGGACGACGTCTCGGAAGACGACCTGGACGTGGACAACACGGAGGTGGACGACTACTTCTTCCTGCAGCCGCTGACCACCAGGAGGCGCCGCGCCCTGCTGCGCGCCTCGGGGGTCCGCCGCATCGACGTGGACGAGAAGCACGAGCTGCGCGCCCTGCGGACGTCCCGGGAGGAGTGCGGGTGTCGCTGCCGGGGGATCTGCCACCCGGCGACCTGCGCTTGCAGCCTGGCCGGCATTAAGTGCCAGGTAAATGGAGCTGTGGTGAGGCCCGACTATAATACTCACGTTCTTCTTGTCTGTTCGTGCTCAACAAACCCACTTTCACAACTTCTCCTTGCAAGTATTTTATCTTTCATCACAAACGACAATAATTTTGACACTAAAATACGTTGGGAAAAGAGTTCCGCAAAGGTGTTTTTACGGCGTAAAATATGCAATTTGCATTCGTTTTAGCAACAATGCTACTTTCACCCATGAAGTTTGCCGTGGCGAAACATTCTCCTGAACAATGAGAATGAGAATGAGAAAATTTGTAAATGTGGGTCAAAATTGGCCAAAATCCGTAATACTTTTCAAAATGGCCGACTTCCTGTTGAGATTAGAGTCTGCGTGTGAAGGACGTCTTGGTGTGCTGCATACATGCGCCACATTTCGTAGGTGCAACGTGATGCAGGGGCTTAATTTTCTAAACTTCGCAGGTGGCGCTGTTGAGCCTTTTTGTCACGTGTGTAATTCCCTCTAATTATCCTTTTGTTTTGTAACTTTGAGAGTACGTGTAGGACAATAAAAATGCGTTGGAATGTGTAGAGGAAAGGTTTTCTGGGCTTTTCACTCCAGATCTCTAAAGATGGAACGTTGATATAAGGACTTTCAGATGAGCACATTTTTGGATTCTTGTCATTTAATTAAAAAAAAATTCATTTTGAAAAAAGAAAGTGCAAAAAAAACTGCTTAATTATCTAAGATCAGGATATAAATACTTGCATCTGCACTAAAAAAAAATAAAAAATAAGATGCTTTCGCTGTTAGCCTGCCAACGCTATCGAAAAGCCAAACGTAGCTAATTGATTTCCAGCGTTTATGGTAATTAAACTCCGGGATGTGTTGGTGCTTCCAGGTGGATCGCATGTCGTTCCCGTGCGGCTGCACCAAAGACGGCTGCGGCAACTCGGCGGGCCGCCTGGAGTTCAACCCGGTCCGCGTGCGCACGCACTTCCTGCACACCATCATGAAGCTGGAGCTGGAGAGGAGCCGCGAGGAGCAGCAGCATCACCCTCATCTTCTTCTTCATCAGCAGCAGCAGCAGCAGCAGCAGCAGCAGCTTGTAACCAACGGCAACGGTTACCATGGCGACTCCACCTCGGTCCAGCAGCAGCAGCAGCAGCAGTTCCCGCTGATGAGCGGCGCGCCGCACATTCCCATCATGCACCTGCAGAACACAGGCGATTTAGAGGATGAGGAGGAAGAGGAGGAGGAGGATGAGGAAGAGGATGAAGATGACGATGATGAAGCTTACGAGGAGGACGGCAGCAGCGTGTGCAGCGGGTTGTCGGACTGCAGCACGCACAGCTTGGAGTCGATCGATCCCGAAGAGGATGAGGAAGATGATGAGGAAGACGACGACGATGACGAGGAGGAAGAGGATGATGATGACGAGGAGGAGGATGACGAAGAGGAGGACTGGGACTGCTCGCTACACGGAACCAGTCCGCCGCTGTACTCGGCGCCGCTTCCCTCCTTCGCCTTCAATCCTCCCGTCCAATCAGAGAGCTCCGTTGACGCCGGCGCGTTTGGAAGCGTCGGCCCGACGCTCCCGACCGTCGAAACCGCGCTGAACTCCGAACTCCAGCGGCCCCGCCTCTTCCCCGACCTCCACGCCGCCAACGCTAGCACGCCCGACCAACCCTCGGCGCACAAAGACGGAAACTCCGAACCTGGACGGACTGACGCGTCGGCCGAGGAACAGGCGACGGAACGAGTCCCGAACCCGTCGGACTGACGGGAACGTCGCTATTTTTACGTCAACAAACGGTTAATTTCAACAGAAAGAGTTATTCTGGATAAGTGCACTTCCAAAGAGAGACTTCGGACTCGGGAAGACTCAAAGACACTCGATTGTTGTTTTACGAAAAAAAAAAAAATCGAAAAAAAAAAGAAAGTCTATTGCTCGTGCTCAACAAAGTGTTTCCGTGAGTTTCCCCGTCACAATAAAGTGTAGAGTTCAGGCGCTGTTGTGAGGTTTTTGATCATCGCCGCATGTTTTTCCACTCCTGACCGGCATCCGTGACGAATCCACGCCAGGATTTCGAGGTGCTCGTACGCTTTACGCTACGTCTGCCCGTCTGTATCGCATGTGTTCAGTTTACCAAAACATTCATTAAAAAGAAAAAAAGAAAAAAAAAGTGATCGCCACCTGAGTCCGTTAAGAGTCATTGCTCGCGTCTGTTTCCTCTTTTGTGGTTTTTTTTTTTTAAGCATTTTGCTGAAAGAATCGTGCTAAATTTTCTGACCACTCCTCAAAATGTTCGGGAAATAAATCATTTATATTGAACTCAAGATTCACGTCCTCTGACTTTCTTTCCGTTTTCACGTTAGAATTTTATTTAAAGAATATATATTAAAAAAAAAAAAAGCTTCACAATAGGCCAGGCTGTCGTTCATTGAAGAATTAAAACATGTGCATGTTATTAGACATTATAAGTTGTAGTTTCGTTAGGTTTTTTTTCAATTTTAGCAATTTTGGCTTTTTTTTTATTATTATTTTTGTAGTTTGGAATTTTGCTGAGCTATCTTCTCTTTTTTTAGATTTTTTTAAATAGGATGTTTTTTGCACTTTTATTTTTTAAGTTTTTTTTTTCTTCTTAGCCTTTTTAGCCATCATAGCGTCATAATAGCTTTTTTCATGTGGTGTTTTAAATTTTGCTTTTTTTTTGTCAAAGTGATGACAGAAAATTAAAAGATACCCCAAAATTTAAAAAAAATTCCACATAAAAGCACAAAAATGGCAAGTTCAGGTAAAAAAAATTTTAAAAAAAGGGGAGAAATTCTGACAAAATCACCACAAGGAGGAGAAAATCTGGTGGCAAATGTAAAGAAAATGAAAATAAAAATTCCTAAAAGAGACTCAAAACTGAAAGAAATTAAAAGTGATGTCCAGTAAAATGGCACACAAGTGATACAAGCTGAGGCAAAAACACAGAAATTAATTTAAATAAACACAAAACAACAGAAAGACAAGGAAATATTCCAGATGAACTCAAAGTCAAACAGAAAAAGACTGGAAATTTAAATATGACAAACATGCAAAATGTCTGGAGAGCAACACAAACACACAGTGGTCACAAAAATAAAGACCAATGGAAAGAAAGTCACACAAACTGACATTAAATTATAATAAAAAGACAAAAACAAATAAAAATAAAGGCAAAACATCACAAAAAAAAGGACAAAAAAGACGGCAAAGCGACAAGAAAAGACGCAAAAAGATGCTAAATTAAGCCAAATAAAAGCAAGACAAACACAAAAGGTAAAAAGTTTTGACAATAAGACAGGAAATAAAATTTTCTTTTACTCCTTAAATCTTTCAGAGGTGCAGATTGTAAAAACAGATCGAGATGGATGAATGAAACCTCACATAGCTGCAATCTTCTCCTCGACCACCAGGTGGGGCCTGTTACACGTTTTCCCCTCAGATTGATGATGATGATGATGATGATGGAGTCACTCAGAAAATCACATTTCCTCACATTGTCGACTTGAAGCTGCAAAAAATAAATCATTGATATAAATAGGAAACAACAAACAAGATATGTTGAAAAAGTCTGAGCTGCACTTCTGCCTGCAGCCTGCAGGGGGCGCAGAGGAGGAGGAGGAACAAGGGAGGGTAAAGGGGATGTGACGTGGTTGTGTTGAGGGGTGGGGGGGCAGTTATTGAGGGGGGTGGGGGGCGGGGTGGGAGGGTTGTTGTGGGTAGAAGCGCTCCGAGACGCTGCCGATCAATCACAGCCGGGGGAACTGTGATGTTAAGTTGCTAGGCAACAGGATGGACGGGGTGGTCTCCGCTCAGACTGGGGCTGCTAGAGAGAGTGTGTGTGTGTGTGTGTGTGTGTGTGTGTGTGTGTGTGTGTGTGTGTGTGTGTTTCACAAGCTGTACCTTGACAAAGTGAGGGCAGACGGAACACAGGAGACGACAAAGTTCAAACTGTGACGGTAAAAGAGGAAATATGACAGTAAAACAAAAATAAACAAAAATGACTACAATAAACACAATGTGTTGAAAATAGAAAAAGACAAAGAAAAAATAGATACAAATTAATATAAAATAACAAATAAATGGGACATTAACACCAAATAAACTACATTTATGCTCCATCTGGTCTGCATGGGCACATAAACAACACAAATTATACGGACACACAAATAAACATTAAAGCACAAAAACAGCACCAAGTCAAATAAACATGAGGAAAACAAACATTTCAAATAAACAAGGATATTATTACTTTTCCCATCAGAACCTTCAAAATAAATCCATCCTGCATGAAACCAACACTTCCCAAAATCACTTTTATTCCAGAAATCTGCTTTTCTTTTTTTTTTTTTGCAACATCTTTGGTTAGAACAAAAATAAACAAAAAACACACATCAAGCTCAGAACATTTTGAATTAAAAATAAATAAGAAGAAAAGAAAATGAAGACGCAGTTACGAAAAATATGTCCTTTATTCTTTTGGCTTTGAAATGATGAGACCATATGAGCGTATTGACAGAAGTCACTTCCTGCATGCAGTTCACCGAAACACTACAAGCGCAATGAGATGGCGACTGATTGCCTCAAGGTGGCGCCTTACAGACAACGAGGGACCGTACATGAGTTTCATCGTGTTACAGTGCAGAAAAACAAACAAAACAAACAAACAAAAAAGAAAGGAATGACGGGAGAAAACACACTGGTATCTACAGTAAAAACTTTATTCATAATCCGAAGTGAAGCGCCCGCGGACCGCCACAACGCACTCGCTCACATTTACATTCCAGCGTTCCCCGCCGGTTTCCAGAAACACCGCGGCGGCTCGCGAACGCGCTTCTTTTTTCTTCCATATATATTTTTTTTCTTCTCAAAGCTACATCGAGCCGTCGCGGTCCTGGTCGACTCCCGCCGGGAAACTCCTCATCCTCACTTCGTCACGCGCATCGCAGACGCACGACGGGACGACACGGCGGCGGCGGCGGGCGAGGGGTGGGTGGGTGTTGGTGGTGGGGTTTAAAAAGTGCTCTTACGTCGGATGTGAGTGTGGCGCGAACCGCGACACTATTTACAAACCCAACCGCTACGTGGGAAAACCGCGGTTTGGGGGAAATTAGCGATTTGGCTAGCAAGATGAAGACGGAGAAAGTTGACACCACTCCCGTGAACGCTCCGACGTTAAACTGGTTAAAAATAAAAAGTCGCTACCGGAGCAACAGCGCCCTCCAGTGGTCACGCTAATTATAGATAATAACAACAGTTAATAACAACAATTGTTTGTAAGATGTGATGACAGGTCATGTTGGAGAAGTTTGGGTGGGAGTAGATCACAGTGCCCCCTGTTGGCAGCTTACTGTCGGTGCACCAGGCACTTTGAACCGACCATAAAGTCAATACATACCATCTTGTCGTCTTCGCTTGACGCCATAACCACGTCGGGAACTTAATTTTTTTTAATCAACTCTTCAGTTTCATTCACAGACGTCAGAGTGGAGTCAACTTTCCGGGGTCATCTGGACTTAAAGGCAATAAAGAAACGTCGGAATATTCCCCCAAAATATCTTTGAACGCGCCTCGTTCCTTCGGCTTGCATACATTCAGCTTCTCTCACGTTCAGATCTTCTGCTGAAACTGGAGTTCAGATCGAAGCGCAGCACAGATGTTCTCCGGTGACGCGTCACCAGACGATTTGTTCATTGCACTTCAGCGGGTTGTTACTTCATGAGTTTTCCAGCATTGACTTGTTCTTGTTTAGTTTTTTTTTTTTTTTTGTTTTTTTTTTTTTTGGGACACATTCTCACGACATGGCACAAAAAAAGTAGAAAACATTCTTTCTCATTTAAAAAAAAAAAAAAAAAAACCTTAAGATTGCAGAGTTAAGTGATACAGCGATTGTTAGATTCAAGACACTGGATTTATAGTAGTAGCAGCAGCAACTAGCTACAGACAACTGAACAGTACACTCAAGTGTGTCAGAGAACAACAACCAAGAGGAAAATCACAAACATTTTGCACATCTCGCTCACACTGTGGCAGCGCCTCCTGGTGTCGGATCTCCTCCCAACGTATTTGTACATGACGTGTGGCTCTTCATCACACTACGCTATCTACCCATTCTAAAAGCTGTAAACAAATTTCCCCTCGAGTCTGATGCATTTTTTTTTTGTTTGTTTGTTTTCGTCCCTTGACCAGAAATCTATTTCTTGCGGTCTTTTAAGTCTTTCCCTTTGTTTTCCTTGTCCCTGTTTTCTTTTTCGTATTTGTCCTTGTCCGACTTGGTCACGCTGTTGTAGGACGGCGGCGAGGCCGTGGACGGCGTCATGTCCGTTTTGTCCGACGTGGAGTTCTCGTGGAACTTCCCGATGACCATGACGTCCTTGTCGGGGTCGCGGACGCCCTCCTTCAGCTGCTCCTTGTAGAGCGCCGAGGCCTTCTTCATGGCCAGGCGGATCAGGTAGCGGCGGAACGCCCGCTGGATGACGGTGGCCGACATCTCCTCCTGCTTGCGGCGCAGCGTGGTGGTGATGGGCTCGTAGGACACCTTGGACGGGTTGGAGGCCATGAAGCGCTCCTCCATCTGCCCGCGCAGCACGTCCATCTCGCCGCCTTCGCCCAGCACGCGCTTGGTGAAGGCGAACAGGATGTCCAGGCAGTGGATGCGCTCGCCGCTCACCATGGGCAGGTCCATGGAGATGAGCTGGATCATGTTGGGCTTGGCCATGCGCAGCGGCGGGTCCAGGGCGTCGGCGAAGTCCGACAGCTTGCTGTACTCCATGAACTGGGTGGCGTCGGGGTCGAAGCGCTCCCACACCTCGTAGAACATCTCGAAGTCGTCCTCGCTCAGCGGCTCGGCACTCTCCTCCGTGGCCACGCTGAAGTTCTCCAGGATGACGGCGATGTACATGTTGACCACGATGAGGAAGCAGATGATGATGTAGCTGACGAAGAAGAAGATTGCCACCGACGGGTTGCCGCAGTTGCCCTTGTAGGGGTTTCCCGGGTGCTCCGTCAGGCTGTCGCAGTCCGGCTCCCGCTTGTTCAGGATGGGCGCCAGGAGGCTGTCCCACCCGGCCGACGTGGTGATCTGGAACAAGCAGATCATGCTGTTGCCGAACGTCTCGAAGTTGAACATGTCGTCGATCCCGGCCTCCCGCTTGACGTAGGCAAAGTTGGACATGCCGAAGATGGCGTAGATGAACATGACGAGGAAGAGGAGGAGGCCGATGTTGAAGAGGGCGGGCAGTGACATCATCAGAGCGAAGAGGAGCGTCCGGATGCCTTTGGCACCTTTGATGAGGCGGAGGATGCGGCCGATCCTGGCCAGGCGGATCACTCGGAACAACGTCGGTGACACAAAGTACTTCTCGATCACTTCGGACAAGAACATACCTGCCAAGCAAAACAACGGGAGATCGTGATGTGACGCTTTAAAACACAAAGTCAAGTAACACACTGGACCTTTTAACGCTCGCCCTCAGATAAACGTTGGTTTATATGTTGACTTAGTTTGGTTTGTTTCCAGGGAGCTTACGGATGAGTAGCATACGGAGTAATACTACTGATGACCTGTGGGGGCATCACTGTGCCTAAATAAAGGGATAAAGAAAACAGAAATGTTGGATCCCTTCGAGGAAGTTAGCGCTACCTCGTCTGGACATCAGGATCTTTCTCTATCTATCTTTAACCTCGACGAGTTCAACTTGGAACCGGAGCGCTCAAATTCGCCAGGCGTGGCTGAATTCCCTCACCGACAATGGAGAGGATCACCACCACAAAGTCGAAGATGTTCCAGCCAATGGTGAAGTAGTAGTGTCGCAGAGAGATCATCTTGAGGACGCACTCGCCGGTGAAGAGCACGATGAAGACCAGGTTGATCCAGTAGAGGATCTTGTCCATGTCTGCCGTCTGGTCGTCCGTCTCCACCATCATGGTCACCATGTTGAGGCAGATGAGGATCATGATGACGATGTCGAAGGCCTGTTTCATGATGCAGTCGAAGACACAGCCCTGGAAAGCGTTCTGAAAGCACAAACGAGAGGAGGAGTAAGTTCTGTAGAGTCTCCACTCCGACGAAGAAGCGGCCAGGTAGATACCGACTGTCGGCCGAGGTATCGGCTTCTGTGGTTTCTTGGAGCCCAACTTCTTCATGGCGTTGTAGTACTTCTTCTGCTCCTCTGTCATGAAGATGTCCTGCCCTCCAAAGTAAAGGAGGAGCACAGAAACCTGGTTACAACCACACACCATCGCTTCGACGATTCAGGAATTCTCGACGTGGAATGAGTTCAGAAAACAGTCTGGATGAAGATCAGCTTCTTGCTCTTCATAAGCAGAACAAAAAATTAAAATGATACCGCATTTTATCCAAAACAACAGCGACAGCTACTCAGCATTGTGAATTTCCATTTAGAGTATGTTAAAATTACGCATTTATAATTATGTGGGACATTTTCCAACAAAAAGTGTTTTTTTACTTCCCTGATTTACACCTGTGTCAAGCAGGTGTAAATCAGGGAAGTAAAATCTTTTAACTATGTTTTTTAATGTTATTTTGCAGTGCAGGTTGGTTTAGGGAGAATATGGGGGGGGGGGGGGGGGGGGGGGGGGGCTCAGTGACTGACTGGATGATGTGTGTCTGCAGGGGGGACTGCTGTCATTGTGTGTGTGTGTGTGTGTGTGTGTGTGTGTGTGTGTGTGTGTGTGTGTGTGTGTGACGCTGGGAGGGAAGCTGCTACACACCAGCTGATACAGAACCCCTAACCCCCACCACCAACCCGTGTGTGTGTGTGTGTGTGTGTGTGTGTGTGTGTGTGTGTGTGTGTGTGTGTGTGTGTGTGTGTGTGTGTGTGTGTGTGTGTGTGTGTGTGTGTGTGTCAGTGACTCACTGGTCCTCACCCTGCTGCAGATGATCATTACTGTGCGGCTGCTTTCTTTGTCTGACGCAGCTGTGGGTCGTGCTTCGGGCTAAATTTGTGCGTCGGCTGCTTTAAATATGAGTGTGTGTGTGTGTGTGTGTGTGTGTGTGTGTGTGTGTGTGTGTGTGTGTGTGTGTGTGTGTGTGTGTGTGGCTGCAGATGTGATACCTGCTGGTGTCCCTTTTGATCAAACTTGTGTCTGACAGCATTAATAAGCCACGTGACGGATGAACTCAGTCACAAAGTGAACGACGATGAACAGAACACTTGCGTGTTATCAGCTGAACGTGGGAAACGTGATTAATATGACACGTTTCTTGGTTTATGCATGTTTGGAAATAAACAATTTAATTAGAAACACATACGCTGACGGTGTGAATGTGTGCAGTTTACATAACAGTTAATTTACATACAGTCTTCCTGTCTAATTGGTTTTCTGTATTTCGGCCGAGTTTGATGAGGAGTACTTATCTTTTTCTTCTGCTGGTTGAAGTTGTCGATGATGACGCCGATGAAGAGGTTGAGGGTGAAGAAGGAGCCGAAAATGATGAAGATGACAAAGTAGAGGTACATGTACAGGTTGACTTCGTATTCGGGCTGATCTTCCACCTGAAGCAGAGAAAGTCCAGAGTTTACTGGGAGCCATCCTGGAGTTGGGACTGGGAATGAGGCAGGAGGAGACACTTCTACATACGGTTCTCGAGTCCACAGCCGCGTACATGATGTCCATCCAACCTTTAAATGTGGCCTAGGAGAAAACGACAGTCATTTCATATGAATGGAGATTTTGTTCAGCGCCTGGTGTTTGGCTCTCAGTGACACTCACCACCTGCAGCAGAGCCAGGTATCCCGCCCCGACGTTGTCGAAGTTGATCTTGACGTTCTTCCAGCGGGCGCTGTCGTTGACCATGTTCAGGCACTCGCTCTTGTTGTTGACGACGCTGATGGGGAGGATCAGGTCCGTGGTGGTGTTGACGCAGTAGTAGTACTTCCCGGCGAACAGGTTGACGCCCATGATGCTGAAGATGAGCCAGAAGATGAGGCAGACCAGCAGCACGTTCATGATGGAGGGGATGGCGCCCAGCAGCGCGTTCACCACCACCTGGGGGAGCACACGCACAAACTCAGCCCTCCAGAGTGGCCGGTGCAATCATCCTACTGAATGAGAGGCTATTACAATCATGTAATCACTTAACTGTTCTTACATGGGACATGATTGGACTGAGTCATACAGCTTGTAGAATACAAGGCCAGAGATTTTACAGTAATAGCGGCCATGTGATAATTACAACTAGCTCCAATGCTTCAAATCTGCATTCCAATTTAACAACATGGAGAGAAAAAGGTGGACAGGCAAGAGAAGTTACACTTTGATCGGTAAGAAAAGCAGAACAGAAAAAAACCTTAGAGAGGCGGGATGAAGTCACAACATTTTGTTTGACTGTAAATGAAAAAAGACACACAACAAAGAAAACAATTACAGGTCGAAAGGCACCACACGGCTACAGTTACAGTAATCCATCCACACAATGCAAAGAAAGTCATGCACGTAGAGGAACTACGGCGCTCGACTGCGAGGACAACTTCACAGCGCTGATATAAGCATGCCAGACATTTAACAGCTTTAGCAACGTTTTCGCTGCTCGGATAAAAGGATGGAAATCTAAACCCTGAAATAACGTATCGATATCTTCAAAGACATTTATTAAAAAGGGGCAAACTGAATGCAGCCTCAGACGCTTGAGACCGAACAGGGTCAATTCAAAGGTCGATACCACTCCTTTGGCTGAATGTGAGAGGGAGGAGCCAGCAGGGTTTCTGACGACGCTGTAATTTAGCATCACCTCCAGGAGCAAGATTCTCTAGCAGGAGCCTCCTTCGCAAACTATCAGCATCAGATGACACGTTTGAGAAATCTAGTGGCAAATTATTGATGCCAGCTCCGAACATGGAGCTGCACCGTGGTGGAACTTCAGTGGCGTCTCAAGTAAACCTCCTGCTGGCATCTTGTGGTACTGCGCTGGTCCTCCAGGATCGCATAAGCCTCGCTTCTCTAGTGCTGGGTACCCCGAGCAAAGTACGACACTTTTGGTACTTATGTCAGTGGAAACACATGAAAACCCGTTCCATACGGTACTGTCCCATAGCCCACCGTACCGTTTATTGTGGCATCTTGTACAAACCACCGTCTGACACCCCGCTGGCGTTTAGCTGCACCACGCCATTGAGTTGTGTAGTTTCATCATTGCGCCACCAAGCCTGAGGCTCCTCCGTTGCACCCAGTAACAGTGTTATGACCTCTCCTTGCACGCCTGTGTAACTGCATATTGGTCACCAACCCTTGCTACTGGCTGCAGCCTCACAACTAAAGACACAAGAGTGGTATCCATCTTTACATTTTTGGTATCAAAGCGACAAAAAGAACATTTTTCATTGTCAATGTGAGAATTATTGGGACTGTCTTCAGTTTGTCCACCAACAAGGTTCATCTGAAAGGTTTTCCTTGTCACTGGTGCTCTGCCTGCACTCACCCTCATGCCCTCAAAGCGAGACAGAGCCCTGAGGGGCCGGAGGGCTCGCAGCGTCCTCAGAGACTTGATGGCAGTGAGTTCAGAGTAGCCCAGAGCGTTGGCTACCAGGCTGACCAAAGACACCTGAGAGACGAACGGCGAGACATGAAGAATGTTTGAAGACAGTTAATTAGACATTAATGATGAGGCTTCACACAATAAAGGAGGTTATGAATCATTAGCCGGTTCATCGGCAGCTTGTGGGATTGTACGTACGTCCACAATGAGGAAGTCGAGCCAGCACCAGGCGTTGGTGAAGTACTTGACGAAACCGTACGCGACCCACTTCAGCAGCATTTCCAGGATGAAGATGTAAGTGAAGACCTTGTCTGCGTACTCCAGCACTGTTTTGACGGTGCGACGCTGCTCGATGTAAATGTCCTCGAAGGCCTGTGTGGGATATTAAATGCAGAACTCTGTGAGACGACGTGTCTTCAGGGTCCACGTTCTGAATTAAAGACGCCTCCGAGGGGGTTACCAGCGCTCCACTGCTCAGCAGGATCATGAATATGATGAAGGACTCGAACCAGTTGTGCTCCACTATGATGAAGCAGGTTTTCCTGAGCGTCCACCAGCTCTTGTACTTTCCGTCCTCCTCATCGATTTGGCAGCACTGAAACCTTCGCACACAGCCTGGGGGCAAGGCGGGAAAACCAGAAAGAGACGGATTCAGATCTGGATCTTTTTTCTCCTCGCCGGCGAGCGCGACCTTTGACCTGGCGAGGGAAGCCAGTGCCGTTCTATGGGAACACTGTCTTTTTCCATTAGCAGATAGCATGCTGGTCAAACAGATTGAGATGACCTTTCACTTGTGGGCCTGTTTTCCATTTCCTCTGTCCGGAGAGGTCGCACAGATACAAACTTACACTGCCTGTTAATCGAGGTGATACAATCAAACAAATGGCTCTGTCGTCCTCGCTGCTATTAAAGTGTGTTGTGTTAACGCATTAAAATCCCTCTACAGGCCTGTGAGAGGAAAGGTTACAAGGCCAGGACTGAGGATTGATCGCTTCAGACAAGAACAGGTCATTAAAACCTTTGAATTTCTTCCCAGGATCTAAAAGTCAACGTGCACGCGACTGATTTCTGTTTCTGCTTGACATCACTGCACAGAGGCTGTTACGGATTGTGGGGTTTTAAACTATTCTTTTTGTTTTAAACACACTAGTTTGTCTACAAGTAGAAGGATAATTTGTACAATTTCTCTCTGAGAGTAGAAACAAGGAATGTAGACCATCAAACAACTAAGTCCTATATTTTAAAAAAAAGTATCCAAGAGGAATGAAATGAAATCCCAGTGTCATTAAGATGCTCTGTGATCCTGGAATGTAACTATTGCTGTTATAATAGTGTGGGAGAAAAGCTGCTGGGAATTTATGAAAGCAGAAGTGGATACTTCAGTAGGATTACAATGTTTATTCTATTAATCCAGATAGGATTCAGCTGAAGACACCTCAATGAAACAAATAAAAGAGAAGCAGTAGAGCTGCTCTCCGATCTTGAGCTGTGTTCCTGAAGAGGTGTCTGGGAATCGTCCGTGTCGGATAAAACGTCAGCTTGCATCAAAGAGCGACTGAATCCTGGCGAGCGTCTGTATCCTCCGTCGCTGGAGCGCGAGTACGACGCACCGCTGACAAGCGCGGCGCAGTTACTGCGATTTCCCAGCCCACTTGAAATGTGCTCGGGAGGTGTTTGGCCTCCTGCCCCCCCCCCGTAAGAGCTCACCCTCCGTGAAGCAGGCCTCTGGGTCCATAGACTCCTCCGGCTCCAGCTCCACTGAGTCCACCCCGTCCCCCGGTGGGCGGACATCTACAGTGCTGCCCTCCGAGGAGCTCAGAGGCCGAGGCTCCACGTCGAGCTTCTGCGTGGACGAGGAAGGAGACGGCGGGGCAAAGTTACACCGCTGGGCCTGCACAAGCAAAATGGCGAGTGGTTTACTGGGGCCAACCGTCTCGGCTGCTCATCACTGTTCCACATGTGGAGCCGTCTACGCCAAAGTGGAGGCTCGGTGCTGTCAGAACTCAGAGTTAGGCTCTTTCAAGTCATTGGATCATCATCATCAACACATGCAGCATAGATCAAATGTACCTACAGGCTTCGTTTTTATCACTTTTATCTGATGGCTCGAATCTGATGGAGTAGCATGGGGGAGGTTGTTGAAATGCACTGTGGGTACGTTTGATGTGACCTCAGTTAGAGGAAGAGTGCATGCAGTATTCCAGTGCATCATCAATCCAAGACTGAAATCGTACCAAGCAGAACGTGTGCTCAAGTATTTTCATGTCCACTGAAAAATGATCCCAAATCGCCAAAAACAAAGACAAAATACCCCCAACTTCTTATTATTTTCTGCAAAATCTATTCTGTCCCGCCCCTCATACCAAGAGCCCCCCCCCCCCCCCCCCCCCCAATTAACCAGGATGGCTGAGGTTGTTCCTCAGTGACATGAAAACACGTTATTTCCATTCCTTGAAAGCAGTGTACAAGCTTCTTCTGTTTGAGTTGAAGTAGACGGAGAACCACATTAGCTTACCAGCAAAAACCAGCACTGTGCACTGTTTATAAGACAGCATGTGGTCTGGTGCTCTGCCCGTTCTCACACAGAGGAGATTCAGGACTGTTGAACAGGGTTTTCCCCGGTCCACCGACCATCCGCAACCTGAATATGACCTCTGAGGGATTGGAGCAACTTGTTGGGATTCAATCTGTCCATTATTGGACACAAATTAACTCTGATTCAAGATAAACTCAGCTGCTCTCTGATGCATTTGGGCTTTTCGTTTTACAATAAACTGACAGTATCGTCTGAAATGCATTGTTTGGAAATTTGGTATCAATAATCTTTGGTGTCCTGACACAGGAGGCTTTCATGTGGAGTTGAGTCACGCTCACCGTTGTTTTGGAAGAAAATGGTGAAAAATACAGGAACAAAATAAGACTATTAAGAGTTAATAGAACATTTAAAGCGGACCTTGACAAAGTGTGGAACGCTGAGCTCCTTTACCCAGAGATTGAAGCAATATAAAAGTTTGAAAATTTTGATTTTAGTCATTGACGAAATCAAATTCTGATCATCTGCATGACAAATTGTAAATAAGAGCTGAAAGTTGCTGTTATAAACATTTCTGGGGGGAAACCCTGACAAGTTTGACTCATTCTTCGTTCAATTTTGGACCCTGCCAACACTTTGTTGAAACCCTGCAATGCAGCCAACTTATTTGCTTTAGACACATAGAATCGAGCATCGTCTGCATATAGTGAGACTTGATGCTGACGTGAGGCTTCCTCCTGTCTGGTTCTGTTTGTCGTCGTGAGGAACCATGTCATCCTACACAGTGCAGCAGCCCTGATTGCGGTGCGATCCAGCTAATACGGCGCGGGAATGATGGAAGCATGCTGCTCGCATGCGGCTTCACTCTGCTTGTCTCCCTTTTCCGAAGCGTCACCGAGAATCTTTTGGTTTTTTTACGTTAAATTGTTGGCAAGTTTCGCTATCCTTGAAGATCATTGCAGTGGAACAAAAGTAACCAACACAGGCAGGGAGTAAAGAAACGTAAAACTTAAATATGTCTCAAAAGATTTAATATGTAAGATGTTTGTGTTTTTTTTTGTTTTTTTTGATTTGACCTTTGCCTGTGTTGTCTGTCTCGCTACTCTGCAAAAATCATCATTCGTTAGCGTTAAAATGACCTCCTTTCATCATTCCGTGGAGTTTTAGGCGTGCATATGCATGAGCTGTGAACCAGACAAAAGAATTTTGTCTCGCGACAGCAAAATTCATTCCTTCAATCCATCCTCTCTCTCTTTCTCTCTCCACTCGCTTCCACCTCCGTTCTCTTCCTTCATTCTCAAGCTTTCGGAGTGTCGGATGCCAAATCAAGTCCCAAGTCCAAAAGAAAATAAATAAATCAAACCAAGCAATGAAATCAAAATCAAAGGTCATGTTAGATGAGTTCATCTATCGATGGGGAAAAACAAACAAAAGAAAAGGTGGCTTTGCTCATTCCTAATGGTTTGGAACTGCAATACAGCCTGATGCTCAGAGATAAGGGGAGGGGAGGGGAGTCGGAGGGGTGATGGGGGGGGGGGGGGGGGGGGGGGTGTTGGTACAGCAGAGTGCTGTATGGGGCAGGCGAAGGAGGAGGAAGGAAGGGAGAGAGGGGTGTGGAGGGGGATGGGAGGTGGGTTGGACGGAGGGCAGACCAGGCAACAGGACAGAGAAATGGGCAATCCACTGAAGGTATGAGAGGAAACATGTTGTTGGTCTGTACATGGAGGCAGTCCTCATGGTTAGTGCTAAGGTACAATAAAGTGGTCTTACAATTCCTCCTCTCACTGAAAACCTTGAGAGCGTCTCTGACACGGCTGCAATAACAAATGGGGAGGGGGAGGGGGGGAGGAGGGGGAGGTTAAACAAAGTAAGTCAGCACCACAGCGGGGTTGGGGTGGGAGGAACAGGTTAACCTGACACAGTTTCCCTGAAAAAACACAGAAACCACAAATGAATGCAAGAATAATTTGTATTCAGCTACGGGGTGTGGAGATTAGCATCAGCCTGATTGGTGGAACGTGTGGCGCCGTGGCTAGAAATAGTCCTCCCGGGTGGTTTTGAAATCCCAGGGAACTGGCACCGCGCCCACACCAGCAGGGAGCCTTCGCTGCTGACGCAGCCTTGCTCCTCGGGGGGCCCCCGGCCCTGCAAAGACCCCTCACTCTCATACAAACCAATCAAACCAACACATCTCCATCAAGTTCCTTCAGAATTTGAACAGTTTGTCGGAGGAGGTGTGGATCTAAACCCTACAGGGCAGGGCCGGCCCCCAAAGAGCAAATCTTTAGTGAGCTACATTCAATGTCTACCGCGGACAAAATAACAACAGCAAAGCTGAGTCATTGTTTGTTCTTCTGTTGGAGCTTTTGAAACTCCGGCATGTGGTATTTTTAAACTGCCACACTTCTTGTAAACTCTCTGAAAGGTCGTATTTATGCTACTAAATAAGTAAGTACTGACTCCACGAGAGCGTTAGCAGCGGCGGCGCTCACCTCCTTGCTGCCCTCCACGTCCGACGAGTCGCTGCTGAAATCTTCCGTGTTCAGGTTCTCGAAGTCCGACTCGCCCACCGCGATGGGCACGGTGACCGTCAGGCTGGGGTTGTGGATGAACGACATGTAGTCGCAATCTTCTGCCGGGTACTTCACCACCGGGTCCACCCCCACCCCCACCAGCAGCCCCCCTCCGGGCCGCCCGTTGCCCTCCGTGACGTACACGCCGCTGGGGTCCTTGGTGATCTCCAGCGACGTGTGGTTGGAGATGCAGTTACCCTTTCCATTGCTGTGGAGCTCATCGAGGGGCTTGCTCTCCTCGCCCAGGCCGGACCCTTTCCCAGCGCCCCCGAAGCAAAGGCTCCGGAGGAACTGCCGCACCAGGGACTTGACGAACGCGATGCCGCGTTGGATCCTGCCCACCGCGATCTGGAGGTTGTTCATCTCACTGTCGTCGTCAGTCGCCGCCAGGTTGTCGGCACTGAAGGAGCTCAGGAGCAGAGCCAGGAAGAGGTTGAGGACCTGAGCGGGATGAAATATCCACGTTAGCGTCTAAACCGAGAATCGACCGCCCGCTAAACCAGAACCAAGACCTCCGTACCACCAGGTTCCCAATGACCATGACCATCATGAAGACGATGAGGCACATGGACTGCCCCGCCACCTCCATGCAGTCCCACATGGTCTCGATCCACTCGCCGCACAGCACGCGGAACACGATGAGGAAGGAGTGGAAGAAGTCGTGCATGTGCCAGCGTGGCAGCTCGCAGTCGTCCGAGATCTTGCACACGCACTCCTTGTAGCTCTTCCCGAACAGCTGCATTCCCACCACGGCGAAGATGAAGACGATGATGGCCAGCACCAGGGTCAGGTTCCCCAGAGCGCCCACCGAGTTCCCGATGATCTTGATCAGCATGTTGAGCGTGGGCCAAGACTTGGCCAGTTTGAAGACCCTCAGCTGACGGGGAAAGAAAAATGATGATATGGAGAGTTGAGTGTTCTATTCTATCCTCTTCTATTTTTCCACAGGAGTTAAGGTTAGTTATATTGCCTTGTCCAAGGCTGAAAAGACAGTAAATCTGACCGAACGATGATATATGACCGTATGCTCGACATAACTGCGAACAATAGCACCACTCACATGATGCATTTTTACCAAATCTGTTTATATATATACGATTTGTTTGACAGTCAGACGTCAGGCTTTTACATCGCTCATCACATAATCAGCTATTATACTACAACAAATGAGATACAGAGAGATGGCCCGTGCTCCATATTTAATTAACATGTTCGTAATTTATAAAACTTCTTGTTTAGTGCCAAATAAATGAGACAAATGAACACCTTTCCCAAATACAAAGTGCTGCTTCGAACAAAAGCAGCAGGGCCAAGGATGAGCTTGTTTGTTCGCCAACTGAATGCAGTATTTTGTGAATATGTTCAGTTTGAATAGATAAAGATCAGTTTGGGCAAAGGGAGCAGGGTAACTAATAAGGTGAAGCAGAAAAAAGGCCTGAGTGGAGCTTTTCATGCCCGGGACAAAAACTCCTGTTACATCATTCTGGGTGAATCTTACCAATCTGAAGGACCTGAGCACGGAGAGGCCTTCTACGTTCGCCAAGCCGAGCTCCATCAGGCTCAGACTGACGATGATCCCGTCGAAGATGTTCCAGCCCTCCTGGAAGTAGTAGTACGGGTCCAGGGCGATGACCTTGAAGCACATCTCCGCTGTGAAGATACCCGTGAACACCTGGGGAGGAAGGAAAGGAGGAAGAGCCACATCTGATGAGGAAACGTTCCAAGCGGGACGCTTCGAGTCCAGGATATGACGAAGGCTCACCAAGTTTCCGACGAAGAGGACTTTGTTGAACTCTTGTGTCATTGGGTAATGCTCCATGGCCATGAAAAGCGTGTTGAGAACGATGCAGATGGTGATGGCCAGATCCACGAAGGGGTCCATCACCACGGTGCTCACCACTCCTTTAATCTTCAACCAGGCGGGGCAGCAATCCCAGATCAGACACGTGTTGGCGAATCTGTACCAGCAGGGGGGGCACTTCTGTCTCGACTCCTCAAGCTCTGGACACAAAGAAGAATCCACTTGAGACGCGAGAACAAAGACAACGCCCAAAAAAAACAACGTAAAGGCGGTAGGACTGCGACCTTCCATGGTGTTGGTCAGGATGCTGGCGATGCTCATGGCTCTGGGCCGGGCGCCCGGTTCGTCCAGATAATCCATCCTGCGCTTCTTCAGCTCCATGTCCGTCGTCGTCCCCTAGAGAAACGTGTACAACAAATTTGATCAAATATCGAAAGAAGATTCCTCAGGATTCCAGTGTTTCCGAAGTAAAAACAAGAATATCCTCAAGTTTACTTTGCTTTATTCACAATTAAAAGATGAAAAAAATCTGATTAACCTTCATGAGAGAAAAAAAAAAAGAAGAGGGTCCTTTAAGAAAAATTCTGTAATAACATGAAAATAGCTCGACTTTAAAAGCCTACTGGTAAAGGTACTGTATCTAGGATGTTTGTTTGTTTTCATCAGTAATAGAAAGAATGATTCAGCACTTTTCTTGATGACACCTTTTCTAGCATTAATTACGTCCAATTTTCCAAGCTGGCAATTTGAAGTTCCGTGAATCTGTGACATCATTTACATAAAAGTGTCCATTCAAAGCTTTTTAAGCGTGAGCTTCGATTTAATCGTTGACGCTGTCGTACGAGAAGAAAAAGACGGGAAGTGAACCGTGAAGCGGTTGAGTCACCTCAGGCAGCGGCAGACCTACAGGAGAGGTTGTTACGGACGTCCCGGCGACCAGCGACACCACGCCGTTGCAGTCCACGGCGCAGTGCATCTTCCCGTTCGCGGGCAGCGCCACGTGCGGCGCCCCCAGGCTGGTCTGGCTGACGGCGCTGCAGCGGCGTTCCAGGCGCCGCGGCAGGAAGAGCGAGCCGCGCCGGCTCTCGCTCTCCTCGAAGGTGCTGTGCTCGTCGTCGGCGAAGTCGTTCTCTGAGCCCATGTCGCGGGCGCGCCCGCGGAAGCTGAAGAGGCTAGCTCGGCTGTTCCGCCGGGGCGAGAAGAGAGAACCCCGGATACTGAGCAGAGACTGAGGAGGCAAAAAAAACCCTGATTATCTTCTGCTTTTATTAAGTTCAACAACACAGAACGCAAACTTTTTGTTCCCCATTTCAGCAATCTGGACACGTTTTAGACTTTATAACCACCGCGAGAGTTTATTTCAGTGATTTTAAGTCATTTTCACCTTTTTAAGTCGTTGGTAGCCACATTAGCTGTTGTTTTGATGCCTTTAAATGTTTTAAATGTTTAACCTTATCCAGTAACTGCAGTTCTCTAAGCCGTTTTAACCATTTGCCATTTCATCTGTTTTAGCCATTTTAAATAATTCAAGCTATTGAAGCAGTTTTAGCTATCATGTCTCATATTTCTGAGGGTTTTTTGTGGTAATTTATATTTATTTTAGCCATTTTGATTTATTTTAGCAGTTTCAGTCATCTTATCCATTTTACCTACTTTGGCAATTTTTTGGTGTTTTTCTAAGCCATGTAAAATATAGAAATACTTGGGGTAGTTTCCCAAGTTCATTTGATTTAATAATTAAATAATCTTGATAATAATCCTCTCACATTTTGATGAAGTTAATGACAAACGCTGGCTGTGTTCGTTGCCATGCATTAATCTGACGGGTGTCGATGCACCTGGTTGGGTGAGGAGCATCTTTTCTCGTAGGACAGCCGGTTGGCGTCCATGGAGAAGCGGAAGCTGGACCTCTTGATGCTGTCCTCGGACTCCGACTTGCGGACCTTGTCCCGGGCCGCCCGGCCCTCCTCCTCCTCCCGCTGCTTCCTCTTCTTCCGGCGGTTGCGTCGCTCCTTGGCGCTCTTGGAGCTCAGCTTCGACGTCCCCGAGGACGACTCGGAGGCGGGGCCCCCGCGCCCGCTGTACTCCCCGCTCTCGGCGGAGGCTGCCACTGCCGCCGCTGCCGCGGCAACCTGCGGGCCAATTGCACGTTAACACGGTCACCATGGAGACACCCCCCCCCCTCGCTCCTTCGCCGTCTCAGAGGCACCGGAGTGCAGCTGAAAGCCCGACGAGGCTCAGACGCGTTTAAAAATGTGACAAAGTGCTTCGTCAGAAAAACCCACCGAACACCTCAGGATGGATTTCTCACTGCTTCCTTATTTTAAAGTCTCATTATTTCAGCCGACTCCTGTTAAAGTACATTTTGTGAGAATCTGTGAGGGACAACTGCAGGTTGAATGCAGTACTAGAGTGAGATTCTGAATCAAAAATGGATATTCAGGATTAACGTACATTCAGAAATATCTTTTTCTTCGCTACTTTAATATTTTACAACTCCTAATTAATGCTGAGAACGTTTTTATTCAGCCTGTGTGCATAAAATATGTGACATTTCTCTTGTGTTGGGAATAATTCTGCCTATTTCTTAATCCAAACTGAGCAACAAATATACTGAAGATTTCTGCTTGTGATACCTTCAGAAAAGCTGTGAAAACTTTCAAACTATCAGGTGCCGAGGTGGAGCTGCTTAAACCAGGCCTCCAGGTATCGCTCCCAACATTCCAGCTCTCTTTAGTCAGTGCTGATCCCAGGCCGCTCTCTACACTACAGCCGTCTAGCTCCTGCATGAACAACGGTAGATCCCATCCAGCACAAGCAAAGCCAGCTCGCTCCAGTAAGTCTGCATTTATCTCTATTTATTAGAGAAGCTTTAGTCCGATCGCAGCTTGTTTTTCTGGCTTTCTGCTGGAAACGGTGACACATGCCTCCTGCTCCCACTCGGCCGCGAGAGTACGAGGATTTAGGAGTGTCATGGCAACTGCAGCAGCAACAACAACAACATGAGTGTGAATGTGCATGAGACTGATAAGACACAACAACAGAGAGGAGGAGGAGGAGGAGGAGGAGGAGGAGGAGGAGGAGGAGGACTTTGAAACGCACTGGTATCAATTCAAAGAAAAACTCTGGAGTAGCTCTTAGCAGACCCTGCTGCCACGTTTCAAGTGTCGTTACATCAACTGCAATCTAAATCAACCTGCAGCAGCTCCTTCACTCACAACAGACGGGACACACTGGAGAACGCTCAAGAAAACGCTGATAAAAACCCCAGCAGGCAAATCATTTGAAGAATTGCTATAAAAAATGTAGCATTTCAGAAGATGAATGATTTTTCATTTCATTTCAGATTTAAACAAGTCGGGGCGACGATCAAAGAATCCTGCCTATGACCGAAAATACAAATTACTGTACATGAGACTGTTTAGTGTCACATCGCAGGGCTCACACTTCTGTCCTATTGTTCCAGTACTGTCAAGCTTCAGCAGAGGGAAAACAGATTCAGTTTTTATGTGATAGTAAACAAAGTAACAAACTCCACGAGAGATGATTTAGTTTGGTAAAAGGTGAAGATTCTCATTTCATTTTTTCTTTATTTAATCAGGAAAATAAAAACCCATTGAGAGGAAGATCTCTTTTACAAAGTGACCTGGCCAAGGGGTCCGCAGCATCGTTTGATTTAAGAAATATAAAACGGATCTGACAACAATCAACAGAACGCAACAGTTAAAGTGAGATTAAGAAAGTTGAGGAAAACGTTGATAAAATTTCATTCTGCAGATCAGCGCCGATCACAGCAAATAAAAATATGAATAATAATGTTTAGATATGACTTCCTTTTAATTTGATTGAAATGTTTTGGGGTCTTTTCTATCATTATAATTATTATATATTTCCCCTTTTTGCTGTTACGGTTCGGTTTGTAAAGATAGGGAACCATAAAAACCAAAGAATTTCAGCTTCCAATTGTCATTTGTTGATTTTATCATCAGGTTGGATCCATAACAGAAGCTTGAAATTGTCGTTAAACAAAAACCAGCCTTTTCTTGTGAATCGTCGTTCTTTGTGTTTTTACGCTTTTCGTCTCCTACTTCGCCTCAACATGTTTGGTGTCAATACGTTGACACTAACCTTGTCACGTTGTTGTCTTTTGCTTGTGCGAACAAAAACGTCTTGAAAACGTTTGGCTGATATTTCTTGTTGCTCTCGTATTAAAAAACGTTTTTGGAGACTGTGGTTCCTGAGCTGGATAGAAACCGAGCATTTCTGTGTTCCTGTCACTTCCTGCTCCTCTGCATCGCTTGCACGAGGACCGCCGCTTCCAAGAGGGAACACTAAGTGGGGGTAAATCTCTCGGTCGCCATGGCAACAATGGATTTAAGTCAAGGGAACAACACTGCAAGCTCGACGAGAAGAGAAATCAAAGGTCTGTTTTGGAGAGAATGCGACGGAGGTCCTTGCCTGCGCCTCCTCCTGCTGCCTCTTCAGCTGCTCCAGCATGGCCTGGAACTCCTCCTCCTTCTGCTGCGCCTCCTCGATGGTGGCCTGGTTCTGCTCGTCGTACGCCATGGCCACCACGGCCAGGATCAGGTTGACCAGGTAGAAGGAGCCCAGGAAGATCACCAGCACGAAGAAGATCATGTAGGGCTTCCCCGCCGCTCGCAACGTCTGCGCGAGGACAAGAAGTGGTGAGGAACACGACAGGAAGTGGTGAGGAACACGACAGGAAGTGGTGAGGAACACGACAGGAAGTCGTGCGGCTTATAAACAACTACTCCTCAGATTGGATGTTATTCTCACGATACGATGTGGAAGATTCTCCTTGAAAAAAAAAAGACATTCTCGACTTGCGACTATTCTAGAAATGGTTCTCCACTTCAGTTCCAGATTTCTGAATCTAGAAACAGTCAATTGTTTAAAGGCGAGGTGGTCGTGGGAGTCTTCACATATTAAGATTCCCTTTAACAGACTTGAACTTCCAGAATATGACCACAGTCTTGCTTATTGGCGAATGGGGATTGAAAAGCTGTGCAGACCTGCTGGTAGAGGTTTTCCCAGTAGTCCTGCGTCATCAGTCGGAACAGTGAGAGGAAGGCCCAGCTGAAGGTGTCGAAGCTCGTGTAGCCATAATTGGGATTGCGGCCTGCCTTGATACAGATGAAACCCTCTGGACAAAGCCTGCATGGAAACCAGACGTGGAGACGAGAAAACCAATAAAACCCCACTTTGCTTTAAGACGGTGAATAAAAGCTCAACGTATTATAATATACGGATATACTTTAAATGTTTGTCTGCATGTTTTTGATGATGTCACAATGTTTTTTAAACTTTCTTTCATGTACAGTAAGCCAGAGTGTCCTGAAATCTGCTTAAAAAGGTGTTTTATTATAAATCTTATGAAATAGAAATGACATAAGACAAAATGTGATGTCATGATGTTGGTGCAGAGGACAATCAGTGTCTTCTCAGTTATGTAGTCAGAGTGATCTGATGCACCAGCAGCAACAGATTATTAATAACTTGATTATTCTGCAGGTATTTTGTCCCCAAAGTGTCCAGTCATTTCCCCAACGATCAGCAGCACTTCACAACCCCGTCCAGGAAGTGTCGACTCTGAACTGCTCAGCTCCGCGGCTCCACTAATTGGCCACATAAATAAAACATGTGGAGTCTTACCCGGTGCCGCTGCCGTTCCCGCAGAGCAGAGCGTCCCTATGGCCAGGGAGGTGATAGTAATTACCTAGAAGGGGGACAGAGCGGTGGTTAGGTTTAGTTTATTTTTACAACTTTCAAATCAAGTCAATTTTGGCTCAAACAGGGTAAAAAAAAGGTCAGAAAGTTGTGGAGCTCTTTACATGCTGACAGAATTATCAGTCCAGCTTTTAATTATCAACTGATTTGCACCGATTTGAGGGATACCAGAGATGTACCCTCTCTGGTACATCCTGCTTCGATCGGAATGATTCAAATAGCAGTTTGAAGCAGTATTCAGTGGAGGGTGTGTTCTACACAGGCGCCGTCGGTCTGGACGGTCCGAACACGTCGCACTACCCTGGAGGTAGCGTTCACGCCGCACATGACCGCGGCCACCGATGCTATGAAGTTGCCAGGCTACATAAACTCCAGTGTGAATCAGCTCCGTCTGTCTCCCTCAGCTCGTCACGGCGCAGCTTCACGTCTCCTCGCCGTCCCGCTGGCGGTCAGTGACTCACCCCCTCCCTGCTCTCCGGGCGGCTCACGCCACACAGATGGGTTATGGGAGAATGACAAGCGGCGGCGAGGCGGCCGGAGAGTCCAGGGGTGGTGTTGTTGCGGCGATTTTGTCGCCACATTTGCTTTGCTTTGCCACCGGCGCTTGTTAGAAAGCGAGAACGCCGCTCCGAGCCGCCACTGTCACTACCAATCAGAGCGGACGATCCTGACCACCCCCCTCCTCCTCCTCCTCCTCCTGCCACCACCACCCTGAACCGTGCCAACTAGCTTGACCCTGGTTAACCTCTGGCACTCACTCTCGTCGCTGATGTACTCCGTCCAGTTGAAGGTGGAGGCGTTCTGTGAGAAGTTGGCGTTGATCTCCAGCAGCGAGCCGTTGAGTAACAAGGCGCCGTCGTCCATGGCGACGTCCTCGCCGCCGCCGAAGCTGCTGTTGGTGGCGTTGATGCCGACGGGCAGGCGGACGCACTTCTGCCGCAGGTTCCCCATGAAGAGCTGCAGGCCAATGAGGGCGAAGACGCTGAGGCAGAAGACGGTGAGGATCATCACGTCCGACAGCTTCTTCACCGACTGGATCAGCGCGCCCACGATGGTCTTCAGGCCTGCGAGGAGGGTGGAGGGGCGGCGGGGGAGGGAGGGTGGACACATCACAGAGTGATCACCGCCTGCTAATTACAGCCTCGGGCTCGTGCAGAGAAGAAGCTGCTAATAAGAGTTCAGAGTATCAAGCAGCCAGTGAGGATCTGCAGTGGAGCGGTTCCTGCATCGACACACAGGAACCAGCAGATCCGTCAGTTTCCCTCAACAGTCTGCAGACCCTCGCTTGGAATCACTATTCCAGAGCGAGGCGCCTCCAGTCAGCTCGTTTTGGGACCGCTGCAAAACCCCAGCAGCAGGTTTGATCCACGGAGTGTGCAAAAAGCAACTCGGGGTTTCGTACCGAACGACGGAAAAGGCTTCAGATTTGGTTGGAGAAGTTGAAACTGACGCAACAAAAGACTGGAAAAATTCAGTGACGTTAAACGAATCCCGCTGCTACGGTGAGAAAATCATTGGAAACCTTTTCCACGTTTAAAAGATGAAATAAAAAGAATAAAAAACAAGGAGGAAAATTTTTTTTAAAAAACTGGAAAAAAAAGAACAAAAGAAAAGAAGAGAAAATAGAAAAAAGGGGAAAAAATAATTAAATAACTTTCAAAAAGTTTTCTAATATTAAAACAGTCCCGGTGTCCTCATTTTTGTTATCATATAACTTTACTTTATTAATGTTATTAGTGTTTGCCTACTTCACATTTCTCTTAAAAATGTGAATAAAATTGGAAAATGGATCTATTTTCCAGCGTATGTTGAATAAATCTATTAACCATACATCAGACAGAACAATATTATATAATATTTGGGATTTTGTCAGTCTTGCACCACTTTATGAGAGATTTGATGATAAAATCGTTGTGTCCTTGTCTGACATTCCAGTCTTGCCATATTAAGGATGGAACTTTTCAATTTGTACATTTAGGTTCCCAATAAATGCTTCTGATTTGCCAAAAGGGGGAAAAAAAACCCTGTTTGGTGTCACGTGTCCTTCAACCTGCTGCTGCTTTGGTTTGCAGTGTCACACAAACAGAGACCAGCGAGTGAAAAAGCTCAGATCAGCCGATGAAGCCAATGGCAGCTCACGTGTGGCCGACCTTTTTGTTCGTGTGTGAAGTGAACCGTGTCGACGTTTACAATGCAGTTACACAACAGTTAATCAGAAACACACACACAGAACACAGAACACAGAACGGGGCATGCACGGGAAGAACCAGGGAAGGAGGAACCCTGCTTTTGCCACCAGAAAATCGGCTTTTGCAATGTCTCATGCAGAAAAGGAAAAACAACGGAGAAATCTAGTCGTAAAGGCTCCCAAGGCGAGAGTAGATTTCCACCAAATGATATAAAAAACAAAAAATAAATAATACGAGTTGTGCTTGAAGGAGCGCATCTAAAAGCAAAAGAATCCCGTCAATCTGTGCAGATTGGAGGCAGATTCCAGCTTTTACGGCGTCGCCGGGCTCGAGCTGCTACGGTGAGATGAGCTGACAGTGGCGGGACAGCGAGTACGTGGTGGGGGGGGGAGGCGGATGTTAGCCAGTTAGCCGTTAGCATCTGGTCTGAGCCGTTTGGGGGCTCTTCGGTGGCTCTCTCACCTGGGATGACCGATATAGTTTTCAGGGCTCGCAAAACCCTGAAGGTTCGCAGTGCTGAGACATTGCCCAGGTCCACAAACTCTGTGACATATCTGTAAGGGAAGGGGGAGGGGGGAGGGGGGGGAGCGGGGAGGGGGGGGGGGGGGGGGGGGGGTGACGGGGAAGGGGGAGGGAACGGCAAACGGTCACGCACAGAGGACAGGTAGCAGGAGTGCCGGCGGCAGGCGCGGGGGCGGCCTTACCTGGGATCACCGAGATAGTTTTCAATGCTCTCAAAACTCTGAACGTGCGCAGAGCTGAAACATTGCCTAGGTTTACAAACTCTGTTATATACCTGCAGGATCAAATGCACAGTTACTACACAGGCAGACAGCAAAGTCTCTCAACACACAAGAAACTCCTCAGTGTTTCCGGCCCGGGGCCGTGAGACGCTCAAACAGGGAAAATAACAAAGGACGCTCATGTTGTCAGACTAACTGTACCTGATGTGGCTGTCAGATTCTAACGTCACTTAAGCAGATGTGAAACACTGAATGAGCCGTGACCTTTGGACCAACTGGTCCCCGTCCAAACCAGTTGAATAATCCTCTCAGGTTCCCAAATAACATAAATAGTCAATATTCTCTGGAAAAGTTCACATCTGGACCGGGCAAACAGGGAAAAAGACTTTCAGTTGATGAAGAAACTGGACGATGTCAAACCTGCAAAGTCTCTTTAAAAGATGTGTGACTCTTCACGTAAACAACTTGAATTACAAGCCAAGAGTTTGATTGTGAGGCTGGAGGTTTTGTGTCGGAGTTAGAAAACATAGCTGAAGCTCACTGAGGCAAATGTGGGCCGAGATCATGGCCTCTTCAGAGGATCTGTTAGATCTGCTCCAGCCGGAGTAAAGATCGCTGACTACGCTTTCACAAGTCATAAACTGGACGTCATCTTCACACGTCTCCTTTTTCTTAATCACATTTGGACAGAATTCAGAGGACGATTAGCATTAATATCATTTGAACTGGAGCTTCACGTGCCTCTTCGGCTCCTGAGGATATAAAAATGAGCTGAAGAAATTACACTGCGAGAATAACTAAAACAACAAGCCAGAAGGTTTCAAACTGACAGAAACCCCCTAAACAAAAACACATAAACAAGCAAAGCAGCTCAACAGGATCATTTGTTTTTAAAATCCAATAGAATATCTACTATAAATAAGCTCAATGAGCAGTTTGATCCCCATTTGGAGGCTGAACATGTCTTGCGGCTCTCGATTGCTGGAGACACTTACGCCATGAGGATAACACTGAAATCCAGCCAGTTCCATGGGTCCCGCAGGAAAGTGAACTTCCCCACGCAGAAACCTCTGGCCAGGATCTTAATGAAGGACTCGAAGGTGTAAATCCCCGTGAAGGTGTACCTGGGAAAAGAGGGCGAGGAGGACGGGACATCAGTGTGTGGCGAGGTGATGAATGACACACTGCCTTGTGAACAACGATTTGGTGGATCAATGGACGCCGAGGGTCAGGAGGCTCTGCTCCACGGTCTGATGTGATTACAGCCAATCGGACAAGTGGAAATCTGTGTAAGGTCTAAGACTTTCTTGACCCGAGTGACCTGAGACGTCCTCTGGATGGTTCAATGGAAAAATCAGGTGTTTTCAGAGGTTAGTAAATATTCCAATATTAGAAGTGATTATAGCCATTCCAGAATAATCGGTACTTTACGCCGATGTTCAAACTTATTTTTCACTAATTAAATGCAGGGAATTTGGTGTTTTTGTGTCCTTGTGTTACGTGTCCACTAGAGGACACTCTGACGATGATGTTATTTTTGATCAATATTTTGGTATCGATCTGCTTGTCATGAAGTCAAAGATCTGAAGTGGTGCCGTGCTTCCTCTTCTGGATCGCTGTCAGCACACATTGACTCAGAGGACAGTGTTTGGCAGAGGGAGGGACTTACTCTACATTCTTGGCCCAGTCCGGGGGATTACTGAGGGTCATGAAAGCACAGTTGGTCAGGATGGTGAGCATGATCAATATGCTGAACTTCGTAGAGAACAGAGGGTTAAGGAACAAAAAGCAAAGGCCTGGGTCAGCGCTGACATGGACGAATCCCGAGAGAACGCGTATTTAAAGGATATGAGTGCACCAACACTCGAATCGCTATCCTCCTCAGAGGGTTGAAGGGGTTGAGGATGTACAAGGCAGGAGTGGCGTTGAAACGGAAGATTGCCTTCCCGCGGTTCAATACTATGAAGGTCTGGAAGAGAAAGACACCACAGCTTAGTTATCATGATGAACACAAACATTTGGCGGACAACGTATACGAGCGCTGTGGCGCCGCCGCCGCCCGACCTTCTGATTGCTGTAGAAAGGGTCCAGGTCCTCCAGAGGCGAGGACACCAGCCTGGACGGGATGTCCCCGTAGATGAAGGGCAGGGACTTCCCCGCCTCCAGGTCGCTGTTGGGTTTGGGCCCGTTGTCGTCATCGCTGTCGTTGCGACGCTCCGCCCGCGGTCTCCGGGCCTCCTCCTCGGCGATGCGCCTCTCGATGGCGGCCAGCGACTCGGGGACGAAGGGGCGGAAGCTGTCAGGTCCGGGCGGTACAAGCAGCTGTGCCATCTTGTCATCCTGCTCCTTCAGAGGGCAGCGAGGGGCTCAGCTGGGGCAGGGAGCTGCATCGGGGACAAGTGACAAGACTGAAAATAGTCGCCATTGCTTGGGGTCGACTTTTTACCAATCGACGGGAAATACTGCTGGAGAAACCTTTTTTTTTTTTTTATATTCACGAAGTTGACAAATACATAAAGCGTTTTCAGACGTTTGTTGTTTGGTGCGAGTTGGTTGAGTGTCGGTATGAAACAGTAGGTAGGGTTACGGTTAGGTTATCGATCAGTGGTGAATGTCTGTCATGTAGTTTTACTGTCATGTAGTGAATTTAGACTAAATCTGTGCTGTAGTTTTGGAATAATCTTGCAAACAGACAAACAAATATACACCGGTGATTATATTATGTCCCTGGCCGACGTAATAATACATAAAATTGTACTAAATGTAACATTAAGGCTCAAAGCTCATTTGTGTTTGACATTAAATACAGATGTGCACAAACCTTTTGTCCATGATCGGTGGTTAAAAAATACTTTTATGGCTGTACAATATTTGTCGTCAACATTGTTCAGTCAGAAGATTGGAACAAGTCGACCAATGCTGCAGTACCACCAGTGACCATGGGGGCGACGTTGCTCCAAAAGATTTTGCCGTTCCCTCAATATCAACAATGTTAACAATGAATTTCAAAAACATCAACATCATCTTAATAAGTGTGTTTTTAATTATTGTCAAGGCATCTGGTTAAAGAAAAGACGCTTCCATCTCAGCTGAGAGGTTGGCTGAGAAAAAAAAACTAGAGAAGGAGCGAATTTTAAATGCTAATGTTTCTGGTGACTAATCCCAATCTGAGTGTTCGACACAATGGTGCCGCCGCGGCGGTTTTATAACTGATGACTGACGAGCATCATGACTTGGAGGGGGAAAAAAACATCAGCGTTGATATAACTTCAATTTGCTATGAGAGGTGGGATAAAATAAAAAGGCCAGGGTGAATCTATTCTCGCGTCACTCCAACCGGCGGGTCGAATACTTTATTGCGCGCAGCGAGAGGTCACAGGTTGAGGCGGCGGCAGTAAATAGACGGTCTGACGTCCTTGAAACGCCTTCAGGGACACAAATAGTCGAGACGATGTGCAGTCGGAGCAAAGCGGGTCCCGTCTTAATCTGGTTACTGCCAGAAAGTGGCTTCTGGAGACGGAGGAGAGCAGTCCATTCACCGCTTCGTTAATTAGCCCACGGCCGCAGAAGAGCACAAAGATTAACCCTCCTCAGCACAGCCCTCGGCACAAACAAACATGGCAGACGGTAATTAGACTCCATCCCCGGAAGATTTACCCCCGTGTACCAGAAACGGTACCAACCCCCTCCTTTACCGCCCCACCACCACCACCACCACCCTCCAGCTCCCTCCGGAGGGCAGACAAACAAGGTCCCTGCCCTCATGGGACGTAGTACTACCCTACAACACAGGAACTGCCTCTTCGGCGTCGGCGCTGCGTGGAAATGTGACGATAAGAGACTTTAACGTCGAGTCTTTTGAGTCAGAAAGAGCTGGAACACTCCAGACAACAGATACCGTGAACCTCCTGCTGCTCGTGAGTCAACAGACGCTTCTGGTTTAGACCGACTGGCTGCTGCCTCCGACACCGAGGAAGAAAGAAACACTGAAATACATCTGTTGCCTCTGTTTTTGGTGTTAAACAACTCTTTGCTGCCTCGAGTATACGATGTTATTTGTGAAGATCTGGGCTACCTCTGGTACTGGAAGGATCTTTGTTGCATCTGGTATTTAAATACTTTTTGCTGCCTTAAAGAAAAGAAACTGTTGCCTCTGGTACAGAACATTGCTTTGCTGTCATTGGTGGTCATCTGCTATGAGTGTAAATGTTGACTGCCTCAGGTACTGGACATTTATACTTACCTCTGGAACACAAAACATCAAAAAGGCCTCCAGGTATTAGAACGTAGGTGTATTTAATATAAAAATAGTGATTTACTGCCTTTGGTGTTTGCCTTTGGTACAGGAAACTTCTTTAATGTCTTTACTATTCAAATTCATTGACAAAGTTTCTTTGCTTTCGGTACCTGACGCCTTGTTGCTGCCTCTGGCACTGGTACTGGTACTGGTGGCCATGTTGCTAACTGGAGCAGTGGAGATCAGATTTCTGTCTCAAGTTCCATACAATACATTCCTCATTTTAAAGATCTCTAATACTTTTCTGTATGTTCTACATTTCAGTCCACAAAGGAGTAATAGAATAGAATCCAATAGAATCATAGAAAGAAAGTAAAACTGTGACTGAACAGGCATAATGTCCCAAAGACAGAATTCATCGCAGAGCTCTCATAATGGAGTTCATCTAACGAAGTCAAACACCACAACAAAACAATTAATTAACTCAGAAATTGGCCAATAGAGTCCTGATGAGCAATAATGGACGATTAGCAAGTCACTGCAACCAGCAAGTTTTGTGTTTCAAAGAATTCATTGGACATGAAAGACTATTTAATGGAACACGACAGACTGGGAAAGATCCTGTATAAATATCTTCCCACTTATCTTCCCACAAGAACAGTAACTTGAGAAACAAAGTCAGAACAAGCACAGCCTCATGAACGAAGCTCCGTGATGTGACGTCATAATTAGAGGCGGGGTATCAAACAAGAGGGTGGAGTGACATTGTGATGACATAAATACATCACCTGATGAAAACTTAATTTTCACAGGACGTTTGAAAAGTTTTTTTTTTTGGTGTTTTTACATATTTTATGTGTATTTTGGTCTATTTTTTTGTCATTTTGTGTCTGTTTTTTGTTTATTTTCACAGCATTCAGGATTAAAACGTGCAGAATTTGTGTAAAGAACAGTCTACATTATTGTCTAGAAGTAGATTCAAATACATTTCTGTTGTTTTCAGTTCCCCGAAGCCCCCTGGAGGCCAGGTAGGGTCTGGAATCCTTTGTCAGGAAGCCACGGGAGCCACAGGTTGGACACTCCGGATGTTTGGCTGTCAGTTTGAAAGAAGACACCAGAACTAAACGCCTGAATCAATATTTAAAAAATATGTGACAAAAGAAAACGGAAACAGGCTGAACGAACCAACACCTGTCTGCACACGTCCAGATTTACGCGTAACATCTGCGGGGGGGGGGGGCGCAATGTGCCACCGGCGCACCTGGATGGGTGAGCCGCGGTCGCCATGTTGACGGTGACGGCGATGGCACCTCCATCGACACCTTCCAGCGTCACATTCACCGCGGCCATCATGTCTTCTGCTCCCCCCCTCCCCTCCTCCCCACCCGTCCTCCCCGCCGGGCGCACCGCCGCGGCCGCAAGACGCAAAAAAAACCCTCCTGAAATGAATCCCTACATCCTCATCGTGAGGAAAACCCATAAAACACACAGTCCTAATAAAAACTACTCGTTTTTCTCTCCATTTGAAAAAGCGCTCACTTCTCAGTCGGATGGAAGGCGTCTGGGCGCGCCCTTCCAGATGTGCGCTCTTCATCAATCCAACACCGGGGGCAAATGTTTTTACCCCCAATTCTCCATTTTCACCCTTCCTGACACCTCAACGCCTCGCACAGGGAATACACCTCCGAAAATACCCGCGTGGCTCAGATAACCGGCTGATTTTAACGTAATCTGGATGAAAGTGAAGGAAATCGGGCAGATTGATGAGGGAAGAGCGGAATGAAAAGGCGGATGATATTTTAACATGGATGTCTTTTACGCACAGAATTAGAGGAGGATTTCTATTAGATGCAACATGTTTTTATCCCGTTTTCACCAATCAAAGCGAATTCTAATGATGAAAATAGAAATGACGTGAGTGAGATGATGCAAAATAATAAAGATGTGACTACTTACCACCATTACGGTGCCCAGCAGGTGGGGACCCCGAAGGTAGATCCCATCTCTCAGGGAATAATCCCTTATTACAGCGGATAGAGCAGCTTTGAAAGCCCTTCTATGGAAGAAAGAGAATAATAATCCCGTGCGGTTATGGGATTATCATGTATTAGGCGCGTCTTTTTCCCATGATTAGGTTATTTTTTCCGCCGCCCCTCGCTCGCTCTGCACAAATCAATGCGCGCTTCCGGTTGGTTAGACATGGCAGGCTGGGAATGAATGTCCGCAACTGTCACAAGATGGCACACGCACACGCACACACACACACACGCGCGCCCAAAGGTCCAAGGCGCATCCGACACAGAGCGGCTGCAGCAACCTGTTGGGCCACAAACACGCACGCACGCGCGCGCGCACACGCACACGCACAGACGTCTGCTGGTCCACTTCCTGTTAGAGGACAAGCAGCTGCTGTCATCCATCACCTTATTCTAAGACCCCGTTTAGATACAAGTTGTGGATTATTTTAGTACTGTGTGTTTTTATTTACTGTTTTTAGTCATCATGTGTCTGTTTACCTGCTTTTAATAATTTTGTGTCATTTTTGAGTGTTTTTTGTGTGTGTTTTCAATCATCTTTGTCTTGTTTTGGTTATTTTATGTTGTTTTAATCTTTTAGTTTCTTTTTAGTCATCTGGTATCTTTATGTCTTTTAAATAAATGTGTGTCTTTTTTAATGTATGTAATCATTTTGTCTCTGGTCTATTTTTAAAATCGATATCTGTCTTTTCGACTGTTTTGGTCTTTCTGTAAATGTGAGTCATAGCATAACACTTTGTCGTCATTCTGTGTGTCTTTTGGTGTGACTTTGCTCAATTCAATTTTTCTGATTTAGGGTATGTTTTTTCTCTTAGTCGTTTTCATTTTGTGAGACTTCTTTAGTGAGTCTTTGTGGTAATTTTTCCTCACTTTCGTCATCATTTCTGGTTTTATTACATCATGTGTTCATGTTGTTTCCTTCTCTTTGTGTTGATTTATTCTTTTTTCAGGTTGTTTTCTACGTTACTTTTTTTTGTATATTTTCGGGCTCATTCCCAGTGTGTGTGTGTGTGTGTGTGTGTGTGTGTGTGTGTGTGTGTGTGTGTGTGTGTGTGTGTGTGTTTTTACACTGACGAACAGGGAAGTGACTTTCCGCCACGTGCGTCCCCGGTGATGTCACAGTTGTGCGTCACCTGTTTATGTTGAATTCCTGCCATCTGCTGGACGAAACCCGGAAGTGCGCCTCAGCTGCTTTTTATTGTAGTCATAATAATTTATTCGAACAACTTCGCTGTTTGATTACATTAATTGAAGTTTCAATATCGTGAATAGGTTTATTTTAATGCATTTTTATGCTTATTGATATCTGAGTTGCTCAATAAAAATAATATACGCGGTGTAAGCGAAAAAAAACCTTATTTTTTTGTGTTCCTTTTTTTTTTTTTTTTTAAACTACATTGAATTGAAGTTTAAAATAACTTTTTTGTAGTTTACAGATTGTATTTTCTGTTTTATTCTAGAAGGTTGATTGGGCTATTTTTTTATTTATTTAATAAAAATAGAAGTTTTTTTTTTACTGTAAATAAAATAAAAGTCTTTTAAGTCTAGGAATAATAATCCAAAAATATTTTTTCTGAAAATGACTGCCGTTAATAAGATTCATTTCTATATTGTCTTTGACTCACTTTCTTGAACTGAAGCAAAAAATCCAAATACTTTCTCAGCAGTAAAAAGATTTTAGTTTTTTTGATTTATTGTTTTACTGGTTGTTCCAGATAAAAATTGCCGATCTTTCTGTGTGTTGCAGTCGCTTTTGGCATCAACAGGTCTTTGCGCGACGCCGGCACATGTTTGGTGGAGAGGTTCATTCTGCAGCTCGCTGAGACTTTCATTAGAGTCCACGTGGTGAATTTAGGAGCCCGGCTCAGAATGAGCTGCTGGAAAACAAAGTCTGGAGCTTCGGGATCCAAACTTCCTGAGTTTACAGTCGAGACGAGCGCGGAAACAAAGTCCTACTGCTGTCTTCTTCACTTCCCGTGGAAGGAACTGGGAAATAATCCCAGGTGGCCTGTCAACAAGTTTGTCCCTCGACCCCCAGCAGATAAAAGACACACGAGCATGTTTTCATCTGACTGGGAGAATATTCTGCTACGAGCAAACTTCATGAAGTAAATCAGATGTGCTTTTATTTGAAAATATAAAAAACATTTTTTAGAAAACAAAATTACTCCTAATAAAAGTTAAAACAGCTAAAAAGATTTAAGCAACTGAAAAGGAGAAAACAAAAGTGCAAATGAAACCTGGTGAAATGGCTTGAAAGTGCAAGAAAATGTCTGAAAGGGTAAAACAACCTAAATATCTTAAAAGGTCAAAATGGCAAAAAGTGATTAAAATGGCTAAAACTTCTAAAATCACAAAACAAAAATAACGACACAAAAACGTAAGCAACACCTAAACAAAGGAAAATATTTTAAAAAGCCAAAAGCGCTACCAAGGATAAAACGTTTAAAGGGACCTTTGACTGTTTCAGCAGTCATAACTATTGTCATGGCAACCGGCACAAACGCTCGGCGCGCGTGGAGTCGACGCAAACGTCAACAAAACAACAACAAAAAGATGAACGTCTACTGGAATGATTGCGGTCGGAACCGGAGCGAATGTCTTGAACAAACTGGTTCAGCGGGTTGACGCGTCCGTGCAGACACACACTCCACCCTGTTCCCGCGAAGCGCACACACACACACACACACACACACCCACACCCACACCCACACCCACACACACACACACACGGTCACATGACGGGCGTAGGTGTGGCAGGACCGTCTGCTGAAGAGGGATTACAGAGGACAGGAGCCCGTCCATTCAGAGCCCAGGGGACAGCAGCAGGGGGACCATGTGAACAGAGAATCACAGGTGAGTGTAGACGGCTACAGGTGTATTGTGTGTATGTGTATGTGTGTGTGTGTCTGTGTGTGTGTGTGTGTGTGTGTGTGTGTGTTGGAGCATTGTGTCTGCATGTTGCAGTGTGAGCAGGAGCAAACCCACTAATCCTTCTTAGTGCAGAAACACAGTAAGCTCATTTACTGTCTCTGGAACATGGCAGACACTCGTGGCTTTCTCACCGCAAAGGAAATCAAACGTTCTTCAGGAAGGTCTCCCAACTCTGTGGCAGACGTTTAAACCAACGTTTTCTACCACTCCTCCGTCCAGTTCATCCCAAAGCAGCTCGGTGGGGTTTAAGTCTGGAGGCTGCGCTTGTCACAACATGATTTCAACTCACCATCTTCTTTTTTGGGTCATTATCTCGCTGTCGGATGAAATCCTGACCAACACTCTTCATCCCAAAGGGCTGTACGGTGACCACATGGTACCAGAGGTTAATGCAGACGTCCAGGTTCCCTCTCGCTCTGTACAAGTGTGACAGACAGAACAGACGGGACTGAAAAAGTTCTGAAATGTACATTATTTTTCAGTCAAACTTACTTTTGTTTAACCCCTGGAAGTTTTATATTGATATGTAAAACTAAATATACAGATTGTTATGTAACATGAGATATTTTACTGTTTTTACTACTTCAATGAGGCACACGTATAAAGATCAAATAAAAGGAATAACATTTGCTAAATGAAAAATGTCTTGATGAATTATTGATTACTTGTTATTATATCTATTTTAAAATTGAATTAAATGTCCCCCCAATCATGTTAGATTTATTTTTTTGTTTAATTTTGGGTCAAATAAACTATAAATGGATATAGGATATGTACATATTAAGAAATAACAGATTATTTTTCTAAAATCCCACATCATTTTTTTGCTGTGAATGTCATCAAATCAACAAAGTTAGGTTTTAAGACGTAAAAAAAAAAAGGTAATTAAATTAGTTTTAAGAAGAGCACCCTTTAACACCGCCTCTGTCACCTAATGGGGAAAACTCCCCCTTTTTCTGTCTGGATTTAGGAAATAATCAGCTAAAAATAGTGATTACAGTTTCAATAGAGTATTTAGAAGCTGACCATCTCTATATTCATCTTTAATTGTATCGTTTTATCGATTTAATGCTCAAAATCTCTAAGACATTATCAAAAACGAGCTTTTGTAGTTCTAAACCGCGGGGTTGACTGGGAGTTGTAGTTTTTAATCAAACTATACTTTGATCGCGGGATTCAGGACTTGAAACACGTTATCAGGTACACTTTTCACTTAATATGTAATCTGAATGAACTATTTTAGTCAACGACAGCTTGCATATATCTTATATTGTATCATTTAATCGATTTGATGCGAATATTCTCAATCTAAATCTCCCAACAAACATTAGCATTTGTAATTATCAGCCATGCAGGTTGATAGGACATCATACAACACTTTGCTCGCTGGAATTCGGCTTTCAACACGTTTTAGAGTACACTTTTTATATATTACCCCGTTTAAAAAAAATGTTCATCAATATTAGGTCATATTTGTTATTTTTACCTGGGTAATTCTTGAACTTTAGGTGAGTAAATCCCGAAAAGTGATTGAACGTTTGTAGCGCTGAGCCGCGATGGCTGATGGGACTTGTAGTTTTTAATAATTGCTGGGCTCTGGGCTTGATACACGTTTTTGGGTACACGTTTAACTGAATGTGATTATTTTAATCAACAATGGCTTACATTTCTCTTTTATTTTATCATTTATTTAAAAGAAATTAAAAATATATATTCTTTAAAAACCCACCAAGTTAGCGTTTGTAGTATTCTCGCGCTGGGGTTGATGGGACTTGTAGTTTTCATCAATTAAGGACTTGAAACACTTTTTCAGGTATGTTTTACCTTAATCCGTGACTTTTAAATGACCGTATTAGCTCGTGTTTGAATTCTTATTTTTGTGTTTCGCGAAGTTACTTTTCCTGGTTAAATAAAGGTTAATGTAAAAGTTGAGGTGGGAATTTGTTAAACAGTGACGCTAAACGTTAGGAGAGGTTACTAACTAACCTGTGTACTGTGAGGACACGTGATATCAACGTTTGTGAGCCTTTTCTGGTCTTTAAATCGTCACAAAATGCCTGAAAATATCATTTAAACCATCAGATGCCACTTGATTTCACAATCAACGACCAGAAAATCCAGTTTAAATGTAATTTATAGGTTCATGTTGTGGAATACGATCATGGATTTAATGATGATGAATGATTCAAACCAACCATTTTATTTTAGTCAGCAGATTAAAAACACTGATCCATGTAATGTGATCAGGCACTGAAACCATAGAAAAGTCATTTGATGCTACATGTAATGTTTACAAAGTGGGAAGAGTCTAGTTTTATTAGCAAAAGAAATAAAAGTGTCCACACTGTGTAATTTGACACCCGCCTCATTGTGTTTCGGGCTTTTGCGTCTCCTCGGTTTGTCAAGATTAGGTTGTTAAACACCCAAGACAACCGGAGGAAGAAGTGGGCGTGAGCATTGGTGTTTGTGTACAGAAAGTTGAGCATCTTCCGTGCTTGTCAGGAGGTTCAGGTGACGATGGAGCAGGACGAGCGGGTGGATCCCCTGGAGACGGATCACTCTCTGTGCGTGGTTCTGCCCGGAGGCCTGGAGAAGACCGTCACCGTCCACGGCAGGTAGGCCCTTGTATCCTGTGTGTCTTTGTGTCTCAGCTCGGCCAGCGTTGGTCTGATCTTTTCTCGTCCCGGCAGTAAACCAGTGATGGACTTCCTGGTGACTCTGTGCGCCACTTACCACCTGAACCCTTCGGACTACACGGCGGAGGCTCTGTCGGCCGACAACAACACCATCAGCTTCCAGGCCAACTCCCCCATGGGCCTGCTGGAAGCGGAGAAGCTCGTCCTGAAGCCCAAAGGGGCGGAGGAGAAGCCGAAGAGGCCGTACGTGCCCGAGGTAACGAGCGATGCTCCGCTGGCGTCGGCGACTTTGGAGGAAGAAGCGTGAGATTGAAAGAAGCGTGTGCTTACAGGCGACGGTGCGTCTGCTGATCAACTACAACAAGTCCCACAAGACGGTGGTCCGTGTGAGTCCCCGGCTGCCGCTGGAGCTGCTGCTGCCGGCCGTCTGCCACAAGTGCGAGTTCCAGGTGGAGAGCACGGTTCTGCTGCGGGACGCCGGGTCCGAAGAGCCACTGGACCTCGCCAAGACCTTGAACCAGCTCGGCCTGAGGGAGGTATTCGCCAGGGACACGGCCGCTCCGGGGCGGGGAACCCCCGAAACGCCACCCGGGAGCGCCGGCGCAGGTGGGAGTCATGTTGTTATTCTCTTAATGTGGTTGTATACTTGATATATTTGCACAGACAGAAGAGTTCAACGCCCTGAATCCTGCTTCTGATTGGCTCAGGTACTGATAGGACTCAGTGTAAAGCTTCATTTTCTCATCTAATGAGGCAGATTTAAAAGATTTTTCATATTTTTTTGATGAGAGCTGCCATTGCCAAAGTAAGCGACACAGAAAAACACATTTTAAATTTTTTTTTTTTTTAAGTTGGACTTTTTTCAGTCACCGATTTGACTGCATGAAAATGAGAATAAAATAAAAGTTGACCGCCATCAGAGCCGCCGCGGAGGGAGAAGAAGCAGAAGGAGAACTCGGGGTTCTTCAGTCTGTTCCGGAGGAGGAAGAAGAAACAGGAAGTGGTACGTTGTTGGTGGAACGCGGCCGAACAAACGCCGTTCCCGCTCGTTCCTCACCTCGGTTCCTCACCCCGACAGAAGCAGCCGCCCGGCGCTGCCGCCATGTTCTCGTGCAGCACGCTGCCCGCCGACCTGCCCAAGAAGAGGCGGGCGCCGCCGCCGCCCCCCGCCATGACGCCGTCGCTCAGCATGCCCAATAACCTCAGCAGCTGCCACCTCACTCAGGTTTATTCCTTTTCCCTCCATTTCTGTTAAAGTTCCAGCTTTTGTGATCCAAAAACAAGAAATGGTGAATAAAGTAAATAGGAAGTAGATTCAATACTCGTTAAAGATTAGAAAGAAATCAGATTTTATTAAATATAATATTTAGATTTTTGTATTTTTATGACTTCTTTGAGTGACTAATCGTATAGAAATATTATCAAAAACATGGTTTTATATCAAATACTGAGATGCTTATTTGATGTGATTCTAATTAGATGTTAATAATTTCGACGTGTTGCATGAACGTGTGTTCAGAATGTTGACTTTCTTTCTGCAGAGGTCCGGAGACTCGACCCTGAGGAACACCAAGAGAAGAGCTCCGCCTCCTCCGTGTGCGAGTCCACTGCATGAGCTGCAGACTCACGCCGACGTCACAGGTATGGAAATATAAATGGAGAACAGGATCTTTTAAAGGGTTTCAGTCCAAATTCAGGAGGTTTTATGTTTGTTTTTTTTAAACTCTGGACTCTTCAGATGGTTTCAGTCTTGGTCGCGCCACGTCAAGACAGATTGGAGCTAAATCAAGATTAAAGTGTCAAAGTCGATGCCGTCACACGGAGGATTTAGCAGTTAAATCCAGCGCAAAATGCAGCTTTTGTCAGGCGGGCAGTTTCACCCCGTTGGGGGCAGTTTCACCCCGTTGGGGGCAGTTAAAGTGAGCCAGAGGCTTCAGTCTGGTCCAACCTCAATCCAAACAATATTCAAACTCCTCAAGTTTTTCTTGAAGGTTTTCTGGAAGTTTTCAAACTAAAGTACTTTGGCGCCTCTTTGTATTTGCCGTCATGATGTTCATATATGAGTTGAGACGTTCTGGTTGTAAAACCACTCCCAGCTTTTTTGTGCTCCTGCTTCCAGGCTGACTGAGATCTGCTGCTGCCTCCTTTCCCTCCTCTTCCTCCTCCTCCTCCTCCTCCTCTTCCTCCTCCCCGTGGTAGTGGCTTCTCTGGAGGCTTCACTGCTCCTGGACACTTCTGGGTCTTATTTTCTAAAGCGTGTGAACGGATCTGTACTTTAACTTCTTTCAGTTATAGTTTGAATTAATAACGGATCAGACTCGGTCCTGACAAATGTTCATGTTTTTCTTTTAAGACTTTCAAATCATTTTTTAATTTTCCTTCAATCTCCTTTTTGCATTATTATCATTATTATCTTTTATTTTTTTAATTGTCACATTTCTGCTCCAATAAAACAACTCTACTTGAATTCATTGATTCATTGATTTTTTTTTTGTTTTTCTTCTAAAGCATCTTGAGATGTTAAGAGCATCCAGGTGAATTTTTTTATTTATTTTTGATTTTTTTGTGGACTTTTCTTGTGTTGTGGTTCAGACTGAAGGAGGATCAGGTAAGTCTCTCCTCGCTGTCGGCGCTTCGTCCCGTTTTCTTACCGGGAGATCCTCTCAAGCCGTGCCAGAGCGTGGAGGAGTGTGGAAACTTCCATTTCCAGGTCGGCCCGCGGAGACTGGAGGTTTGAGCCGAGCCCCCGGGCCCCCGAGCCTCCGGGCCCCCGAGCCCCTGGGCCCCCGGGCCTCTGAGCTGCAGTCTGGGCTCTGCTGCCGGTTCCTGATCGCTCAGATCAACTTACTTTCTCTTTGCATTGGGCTTCTTTCTTCTTCCCCTCAGTCCTGACCAGCCCTCCTCATCCTCCTCCTCCTCCAAGCATCCCTTCAGCATGATGCTGCCGCCACCGTGCAGGCTTCCGCATACTAGCAGCTCTACGTTAGAAAGACTTCATACATTTTTCTGTGGTGCAGCGTTCCGGAGACGCTCACATTCACAAATACATGAAGAACAAGGAAAATCATTGGGTAAAAAAAATAAATAAATAACCTCATGGAAGATTTCATCATGTAAAATCTAATTTTAACTTATTTCTGTTCAATATGTTACTATTTATTATTATTATTTATTATTACTATTTACAATATGTCCCTTTAAAAGCTTATTTTCTTTAGGAATTCAACCTGCAACATTAAATGTTTTACTAAAAATATATTTAAATATATGTCTCGTTGTAATGTTACAATTATACAGTCATGTTAACGTGTTTTGAATATGTTGCCTTTTAATGTAAAAGTTTTTAGAATATAATGTAAAATATATCTAAAGTGAACTCCGTCAGATTTCTGAAAATACTTTCTTACTGGCTCTATTGTCCAGATTTATCATCTATTTTAAAAGATTTGTATTTTTTATAGTGTTTTTATATTTTGAAAATACAGATTTAGTCTTTATTCGTCTAAAAACTACTCGATGTCAAATGACTATTTCTGATATTGCGTCTTTACTTCTGACATTTTGGCTTTAGAAACAAGCTGCTGTTTAGTTTTAATCTTCTTTTTTTTTTTTAACCCAAACAAACAAAGAAACTCCTGTTTCTTTCATGAATGTAGAAAAAAGCTAAACTAGTTTTGTGGAACAGAAATATTTTCTCCAAGTTGTTTCAGTAAAGTAAAAAAAAGACTGATGATGGTTTATTTCACTTTTATTTCTAGAGCAAAAATAAAACATTTGGTGTATTCTAATGTTTGTCGGTTTATTTTTGATTTAAAGTTTTATAATCAAGGAGATTTTCCTCGAGGTTTTTCTGAGTTGTTGATAAAGTTTGGCGTTGTCGTGGTCGGATGCCGCTGGTTGCTAAGGTTGTGTTGTTTCTCCAGTGTCTGTGGGCTCCTCCAACACGCTGAAGTCACTGAGAGAACGTGACGACTCATCATCGCCGTCGTCTCCACTTCCTGCTCGGCCGCTCTCGTCCTCGCGCTCGTCGCTGAATCTCCTCCACCAGGCCGCGGACTCGTGTCTGCCGGCGTTCCGCGGTAAAGACCTCTCCGACGCCCGCGCCGCTCTGGCCAAGGTCCTGACCTCCTCCGTTTCCAAAGGGACCCTCATGAGGCGCTTGAGGAAGCTGCAGCACGGTTCCCCGTTCATGTCCGCCGCGCCCAAGAGCTCGGGGAACGGCGTCTTCTGCTCGGAGTTTGAGTCCGTCTTCACGTCGGACCTCCCGACCGAAAGCGAGTGGGAGGATCCGACGGAGAGGCGGGGCCTGACCACCTTCAAGGTGGTTCCCCCGAAGAGAGCCAACCCACCCGACACGGCCGTGAGCCCAGAGGTTCCACCAGAGGGAACTGCTCCAAACTCGGACCCGGAGGCCAAGGACATCCCGAGCTGCTCTGACGGATCGGAAGTCGAAGTAGCTCCGTCCAGTCCAGAAGCGCTCGCGTCTTCCTCGCCGCCTCGCCAGGATCCAGACCATCACAACTGTCCTGACTCGCCTCAGTCGCAGGAAGAGAAGCAGCCCGACGACTCGTACCAGGAGGAACACGGCGGCGGCGAAGTACTGGGTCGCACCGAGGACCAAACCCACTCGTACCAAACCCACTCGTACCAGGAGGAACCCGGCGACGGCGGCGGCGAAGGACTGGGTCGCACCGAGGACCAAACCCACTCGTACCTGGAGGAACCCGGCGACGGCGGCAAAGGACTGGGTCGCACCGAGGACCAGACCCACTCGTACCTGGAGGAACCCGCCGACGGCGGCAAAGGACTGGGTCGCACCGAGGGCCAAACCGAGTCGTACCTGGAGGAACCCGCCGACGGCAGCGAAGGACTGGGTCGCACCGAGGACCAGACCCACTCGTACCTGGAGGAACCCGCCGACGGCGGCAAAGGACTGGGTCGCACCGAGGACCAAACCGACTCGGCGCACCAGGAGGAACCTGACCTCAGTGTCGACTTAGAACGATGTAGTTTTCATACAGTTGAAGAAAAGGCTCAAGAAGAAGAGGTGAGCTTCCCTGATCCTCCTCCGCCCGTTTTCTTTGAAGACTCCTCGGAGGAGAAGGACGGCGCTGAACCAACAACCGAACCGAGGAGTCCGACCTGGAACGGACGCTGCGAGGCCCCGGAGGCCGAGTCGACTTCGGCCGGCCCCAGACGCTCCCAGAGCGCCTCGGCGCCGTCCAGGTTCGCCCAGGCGGTGGCGAGCGCCGTGCTCAGGGCCCGGCGGCTCAGTCACAGTAAAGGTTCCAGACCTGGAGCGTCCGGCGGAGCGTCGCCGCCCAGATCCACCTTCCAGTACGGTGAGCTGGCTTTTCGACGAGAGTTCTGGTAGCGTCCAACTTGTAGTTGTCACAGTTTGTCAGTTTGCCAAGAACTTCAAATATCACATTTGGATAATTTTGCAACTAAACATGTAGAAATATCTGCAATTCGGAGTAATTAACTCCTCAACTCATCCATGTTAATTATCAGCTGTTGGTGAAATGTGTTTTTTAAAAGGCGACAATTTTTGGGTGGAGTTGATGCCATTTCAGTAACTTTTAGATTTTATAGTCATTTTTGCATTTGTTCATTTCATCAGTAATGTTTACACCTATTTTGTGTCTTAAATTAGGGCGACACAATATCTCCAAATTTTCCTATCACATAAAAAATGTCATGAATTGTGGATTTCTTTTTTAAATATCTTGTGTTGAAACAAAAATTATATGGGAAAAAAATGAATTATAAATATATTTGTAATTATATAATGTTTCTATGTGAAATATGTGACAGAATTTATGTGTAATATTAAATAAAATCCCCCAAATTCCTTTTGATTTCACCTGCAATGTTGAACTTTTTACTATATTAATGTAAAATATGGTACAATATGTTAAATATAATTATAGTAAGACGGAAAAATCCTAAATATGGAATCTGTAAGTGTACTCTTGTTGCAATATCTAAAAATCTGAGTTCATTTTGACGTCCATTACATATTGTACCAAAGAGGAATTAGACCAGCGTTTCGTTTTCACTTCATCTCAGTGGCTTTTTGTGTTTTCCTGCTCAGATTCTGAATTTCTCTCCTTGTCCCTGTGTCTTCAGGTGCCTGACATCAGATTCAACATGTGACCGGTAAATGACCTGTAAAGGTCAGTGGAACCGTTTCCCAGAACCGTGAGGGATTTTTTTTTTTGGTTTTGTTCTTCTACCAAATCTGTGTGTTTTTATCTTTAAGTTGAGTATTGGGAGTTTTTCCTTTGTGCCAAACGTTCGGGACGTTTCTCCCTCGCCGTCCCCGTCTCCTTTTCTTTCCCTTCAGCGTGTGCCGAGACCGACGCGACCCTTTAATTTCCTCCGTAAGACGAACCAATCGATGGCTTTTGTTTTGTGTCTTGTACCCTTCAGACTATAAAGCTCTTTGCACCGTCTGCGGCTGCTCTGGTTTTTGGTCAGCAGGTGGCAGTAGAGCACTTCTCTTGGAACGACAAGCAGGAGCTCTGCTCTTTTATTAAGCAGATTTGAATACTGTGAAGATTTTTTATTTTTTTTCTTTCCTGTAGGGTCTCGAATCTCTATACTTTCCAGGGACATTCCCACAGTGAAGGTAAAAAAAAAATAAAAAATGGAAAAAGAATAAGAAAGAAGCTGAATATTAAGAATTTCCAGCAACAAAAAGGAAGCCTGCGTTTTCTGCCAAGCTTCCTGAATAAACTCGGTCCACTTTGCTCGCACTGTTATGTCTTTAACGGACCTCGGGGCGATGCTGCGCAGCTATACTCGGGTGCCAAAAAGAATCCTGCACGTATCGATCCGGCCGCGGCCTTGGAGGAGCGGCGATGTGAGGTAGAGGCCTCGCCAGAAGCGCCCGTGGCGAAAGCTCCTCGTCTGCCAGGCCCGGGCTGAGTGGGCTCGCTTCGAGACGTTTCCCTCCCTCGCCGGCGCTCCACCTGAGGAGGAAGAGAGGCGGGGGTGGGGGTGGGAGGGTGGGGGGTTTGCTGGTGGATGATGGGAGGTGACCGTTGACCCTGTCGTGTTTCCGCGGCGCTCCCCCCAGAGGGGGCGCCGGGCCCTCAAGGGCACCGCCGTGTCACACCGCCGTTGTCATGGAGAATGCCATTACCGCCCCTAAGGGAAACAGCCACCACTTTAAAAAAAAGAAAAAAGAAATATATATATAGAGCGAGAGAGAGCTTCTTTTTCTTTTCTTTTTTTTTCTCTCCCAAATCGGGAAGAGAAAAGAGAGAAGCTCTTTTCAAAGCAGCGATATCCAACGTAAATGACATCGCTGGCATTCTCCTCTTCTTGGTTGACTTTCAACCCAACGTTCCGTGTTACGAGACCGCGCTGTGATTTGGCCGAATGCGACACTGATGATCTGACCGTCAGGAATTTAGTAAACGTGGAACTAAAACGCTCCATTCTACTGCCTCAACAGAAACGATCCGAGAAGTCTTCCTTTATTTTCCTTCAAATTAAAGTAACTTTCTCTATCAACAAATTATATTCAAAATGATCTAAATGGAAATGTGACAAAATTGTTCCAGAAGTTTTCACACTTGAATAATTTTTTGTTTTTATCACTCTTGGTTAATTTCATTAACGGAGCCCAAACGAATCTTTAAAAACTGAGGCCTTGAAAACTTTTCTTGGTTCATAATAGAAATGGCAAAGTGGAAAAACTAAAGAATCAAATGAGTCTTTTCAACCAGACTCACATTTTCAAGTGATAGAATCAAGTAGAGATCATGTGTGGAATCCTCAACTCGTTCAGTATCGCCGCCGCGTGTTCAGAAAATAGCATGTGTAGCATCGCAGCATCTTTAGAAAATTAATACATTTAACAGAACACAGCAGCTTGTGGTTGAATAAATCCGTTTGGTGGAGCAGTACACATAAAAAAACATTTACATGAATTACATATTAACATTTTAATCGTAGCGGTTCATATATAAATAGACTGACTAGCATATGCAGCATAGCAGCGTCTGTGGGACATTTAACAAAGAAGCATATTTAGCAAAGTAGTTTAAATATTAAATTCAGCAGAGCAGCATATTCCAATATAAGTTTTTAGAATAGTACCCTTAGTGTAGCCGCTTAGCTAGCATTGCAACACCGCCACAACCATAAAAGTTTAGCGAAGTTCTTGCAGCCTACTTTAGATGCCTTTAAAACATTAATCTTCTCCACAACATTCTGTACGGCTCGACAATGAGCGTTTAAAAAAAATAAAAAATTCGGACTACGTGCCCAAAAATCTGGGCACTGGAATCGATAACCTAATAGCTGGCCCACACAAACGCTGCTAACGCTCGTTTATCATTTATTTATTCCTTCATCTCTTCATTCATCTCCATTTAGCTCTGCGTCTGAAGTCTCTGCCCGCTGGTTTGAAGGAGCCCACGGGCCGCTACCAGTCGGAATGCGATTATAAAAGTGCGGCCCGGGGCTAGCTGTGTGTGCGCGTAGCCCCGACGCTAATATATGTGTGTTTACACGGCACCTCCACGCCGGCTGGAAATAATCAATACGTGAATCACCCAAAGCAGCTCGCAGCTATTCTTTCCTTCCACCTTGGGAGCGCCATCCGTCAGGTCTTCTTCTTCCTCGCCGCCGCCCCGATCGGAGGTTCGGTTTCCTAAAACATCCGCAGCGCTGGAGGGGGGGCTGCTTGGAGAGTGATGCAGGGGGAGCGCGGCTGACCTCTGCCCCTCCTCCGTGCTGGCGCTCGCTCCCCCCGCCTCCTCGCCAGAGCGGCAAATCACACACTTCCTGCCTCATTGGCGTTGTCAGCGGCGTTTCTCCGCACTGTGCTGCCGGTTAACTGGTTCAAATGTTATGGAAATGATATTTACCTCGTCTTTGATCCTGCAGGAGCCCCCTCTCCAACGGTTCGGGGGGAAAAGGAGCTATAAATACAAACACGAGGGGAAAATGATGGAATCAATGTGTTGAATCACAATCTTCTCCATCTGTGACGGAACGTGCTAGTCCACGAAGACGCTAATCAAGGCTGCAAACCAACAGGAGGCGCTGTAATTCTGCTGCACATCTCTCAATGCTAAGTAGCATTAGCATAGCGGTGGAGGAATACTGAGATCTGATATTTTTGACCATTTTCCATCAAATTTGCCATAACGGAACAAGTAAGAAGTTGGCAGTGGAATAGCAACGCTAAATGCTAACCCAAACATCTTTACAATTCCTGATCAATAACGACCGTTTTCCATCGACTTTGTCGAATCTGCAGTGCTGGCTTCAAACCAACAGGGGGCGCAGGAATCCTGCTTCAGATCATTTCGAAAGACACCGACTTTAGTAAAGTGACGTGTTTTTAATTCCAATCAACCGACGCATGTACTAACACATGTGAATGCTATCAGCTAATCTGCAACAAAATGTCTTTCAACTGCAAAATATTTCAAAATGTTATATATATGTATATATATTTTATTTACACAAAAACTGAAGTTCATGTAAGAAGATTGAGGAAGATTAAGAACGTCCATCAAGAAGAGTTGATACTTTTAGTTTAAGCTCATTTAGCCTCTTTTGCCGGGGTAGCGCGCTCTTAGCATTTTGCTTTTCCTTTTGGAATTCTGATTAATCGTGTTGCCTTTGGTAATGGATTGTTACAAACATGATATTCGTCAATAGATATAAATCAATACAGTTGAGTTTACTGCTGACATTTATTGACGTCGTCAACCAGCTGAGATACGAGGACGTCTTAGATTAACTGGAACTCTCCATAATGCTAACTGGCTATGGTGTCTCCGATGCTTCAATGTCACAAGAACCGTTCATTATATCAACTTTGTTTGATTCAAATATTCCCGTTGTGTCGCCTCCTTTTGCTTATTGTCGCAGATCGACTGCCCTATGAATTAAAATGTATTAATTCCATTAAATTAGCATCCACGAGTTTGAACTTTAATCTCATGCTGATTGCTAAGCTAAACGTTTTCCAATATTTCGCCAGATTCTGGCTCATAATTTCAAAACTCAAACTTCATTTATGGAGAAAAGTGTTGCCAGAAGTGAAGCCGACAGTGGAGCGAGCGCTCCGTAATCGCAGCGATTGTCTGATTTTGTTGAAGAGGTGACGGTGTCTTCATGGAGCCGCACAAGTCTTTCTTTTTTTTTTTTGTCCGTCATCATTAATAATTCATCTCTTTTCCTCGGATGGTAAAACAACAACAAACAGAACAACAGCTCGGATAATGTATTCAGTCAAAAGCTGGTCGTCTGGGGGGTGGGGGGGGGGGGGGGGGGGGACGGAGAAAATGTGCACTGGAGTGAGACAAGAGAGCACCCCGACAGGGAGAGGCTCAATGTCACTCTGCAGCGTGGAGGAAGGAAGGAAAACAAACGCCAGAAGGAGGGGGGGGGGGGGGGGGGAAGAAAAGAAGCAGAAAATGAAGATACCGTTTGTAAAAGTCATAAAAGCCCAATTAGAGACATCAGGGTCTTTACATGAATAATTTGTGCAATTTCTCTCTTAATGCGACGGACAAAAATAAAAAGGATATTTTTGAGTAGAAAAGCTTTCAGTAATTCAAGGTTACGTGTTCTGTGCTGCCCAATCTGCACCGGGGCAGTTCTTTAAATCTGCCCCCCCCCCCCCCCCCCCCCCTCCCCAATCCCACCGTGACCTTGAACATCGCCGGTGTGAACCACAATGGATCCGGACTCGTCACGTTCACACAACGCCACGCTAATTAGCCGCCGTTATCGAGCCGCTTCCCTCGACCCCGGCCAACAATGGTCCTGGAACCAACGCCACGACTCTCAAGCTAATTATAGCATTCATGCTAGGTCTGATTGCTGGAACGACATACATTTATTGTGTAAAAGTTTGCTTTGTCCATTTCTCTGTCAGTTTTTGAAGCTTCGGGTGATTAAAAAAGTTTAAAGTTGTTAAAAATACAACACGTCTTTAATAAGTGACACTGATTTTTCTTCGGTGTAAAATTCTGTAAAAGAACAATTCAATGCTAAAGACTCATATGGGGATCCAGCTTGTCAAAATGTTATTTTAAGGAATTTTACGTGACTCAAAATAGTTTTAATCACTTTCCATTTGACTCCGTCAGAAAGTTCAAAAGTATTAATGGAATGTAGATTTTTGGGGGAAATAGTTAAAGCAACTCCATTATTTATTTTTTTCATGATTTTTTAATCAATCACTTAAATATTTTGAGTCAATCAGACATTTGATTTCTATTTACCTAAATAACTTTGGCTTAACTGGGACTTTTGTTTTGCAACAGATAAAATATCAGTTTTTCCTTTTTACAATTTTGAAAGTGATTTTCAAAGTTAAAAAGTATAACTTCACTGTATTTGTTTATTTATTTACTTTAAATGTCTTGACATAACAGCGTCCATTAAAGTAAACGAGAGCATTTTTCATCCCATTATTGTTGTTTTTCCGCACTTTCCTGGGGGTTGAGGTTCACTAGAATCTCTTGAGGACTTTGTTAACAGGTGTTTTCCTCTCCATGCGGCCCGAAGCTTCGGGTAAACAAACATGAACCCTGCGACGCAGCAGGACGCTCGGAGTCAAGCCGACGTATTATCCCAGACGCTTTCAGGATTCCTGCACAGGATGTAAAGAGCTGCCGGCCGCCAGATGTTTTATGTAGAGCGAGGAAGCGGTCAGAGCGAGGCCAGCGTCAACATCTCAAATCTTTACATTTCTGACCCGCAAACATCTCAAACGGCGGCTTTGATTCTCTGGACTTTGTCCTCAAACTGACGTGATTCTCTCCGTCTTGGTCAAGCTGCTTCTGCTGCTTTCATTTTATAATCACTTACTTAAGCGCCTTTTGGTTTCTGAGCCACTTAGCACACTAGCTTTAGCATAGACATACCCCTGTATGTCTAAGATCTATCTGGTTGTCATGGTAACGACAGTTAGCCTTTCTAAATATCCACCGATATCAATGAATTATGCTAAATTCACAAGGCTGGACAAACTTTGGTTAGCTTTTTAGCTCGCTGACTTCCGCAAAGACGGATATCGACGCGCTATGCGAAAATAACAACTCGAGCTAGTTGCTAACCTAAGTCACTATACCTGCAGCACGCCACATAGACGTACAATAAGTAACATCGATATGCGATGCTAACGTTACAACACAAGGAAGGGTTGGGATCGCTAGTTAGCACGCTAACTTTTTTACTTATCAGTCACGGCACAACTGAGGCTTAAGGCTCACTGGTTAGCACGCTAACTTTTGCGCTCTTATACCTGCAGCGCAATGCATTAACATATATTAACCGATAATCTTTGAGAAATTTCCAAAAATTAAACACGCCGAGGCTAGCTGGGTAGCATGCTAACTTCAGTAGCCACATCTTTTAGCACAAGAGAGTAGATAGCTGGCTGGGTAGCATGCTAACTTCCAGCACAACATCTGAAGACGAAAAAAAAAAAGTTATTTAATCAGTCTATTTTTAAAAGTTAAAAATAAAAATTGCCTTGAAGAAATGACCAATTTCTTGATTGAAATTGCTATTTTTTCTTTCTGGTGCTAACTTTACTGCAAACATATTTCAAGCTGTTAGTTCTTGGGATGTAGTTTAGGAAATGAATAAAGAACACGCTTATAGAGAGAATTTAATAGAGAAGTGACATGAATCTCTGTGGCGTTAACTTCATTAATTGTGTATAAATAACTCCTGGATGTATGTGTGGAGCCTCGCTACTTTACATTTCCAAGTTCCGTGTCAAAGAAAAAGTGCTGTGAACAGACTTTTAATTGTATGTTTTTACAGTATTGCAATGGAGGAGAGGGGAGGGGAAAAAAGTGGAGTGTTTTATGAATTCATGGTGCGATACCTGCAGTTTATTAATTCAGGGCCACGGAGACGACTGAATAATGAAATTTAATGAAAATTTTAGACAGACTAAAAGTCAGAGTGCTTCTGTCATTAATTTTAAAAGCACATCGGGTTCCACAGTAATGACGGATCCTCTTTCATGCTAACTGCTAATGCAGCCCAAACTGGATAGAACCTTTTTGTTTCAATCGATTTCCTGCTAATGCCAGAAAATGCTCACGTTTTATGTTTTAAAAGCTTTTTTTTTTTTTTACTAAAGAAATCAATTAATCAAAACAGTATTAATCAGGATGTGGCAGAGCAGTCAAGATAATGGCTAGCCGTGGCTACGATCACCGTTTTATATGTATAAAGGAAAGGTTTTGATTTTGATGGTCATATACACAGGAATACATTTTTGTCACAAACGTTATGGTCCCTTTGCTGGATATTGACAAGCCATGAAACTTAATCTCACTTTTTTAGGGGAAATACAAACCTCTTGATAATTCGGACTTTAGATAATTAAACCTCGGAGACAAACAAAAACATAATTTGGACTTTAATGGTCTTGTTTCCAAGATTCAAACCAAACACTTCCTTGTGATTGAGACTTCATCGAGATAATTATTCATCTCAGTATTAATATGAATAAATCCTGTGAAAATACTCCCTGTAATACCTCAGCAGATCAATTTTAACCCACAAAAACACATAAATGACATAATTATATTCAGGAAAAACTCACTTTTAACATGTGTTTGGTGGAAAATCACAACTATGAACTTAAAGTAATTATTATAGTGTAAAACTTTTGGATCTCATAAGTTAATCTTTATTCAATTAAAAAAATTATAATACAGGCAAGGCTAATTACTTAGTTATTTATTTAATTGAATCAATTAATTGGAGTGTAGTTTTATTTTATTCTGTTCTTTTTTGCTGTTGTGGATCAGATTTTTCTGTCTACCAATTAGAATACATTTTTATTACTTTATTTGCATATATCATAAATCATTCAACTAAAATCTCACCAAGATGACATACTTTTTAAATGGAATAAAATATCAACTTATATTAATGGGTTTTCGCTAAGTTCATGCGTAAAATGTTATTTAGCCTGTTGGATTTCATGGAAATCAAATAACTTGAACAAAAACAAATTCTTGCTGCTATTAGTTTAAAAAAGGAGATTAATTCTTAGTACTTAGAATTGTTTTTAATTCAAAAGTCACAGGTTAACACCAAATGACACTGTATTTGTCATTATGAGGAATTTTCTTACTTACTCTTCCTTGTTTGCAAATAATTTTCAGACGGTCCCTGACATCAAATCAGATTTTTTTCTTAAATTAACCTTGTTTAGCATTAAATGGAAATAATAATAAAGTAAGTCTTATAACTGAGCAACTAGCAACACAAAACCTGTTCGATTGAATGATAGTGTGACTCTCTGTGGTTTAATGTTCCTTTGTGCACTTTTTTTTAGTCTGCTATCATTTTTGTACGGTCCCTGAGGTTTTGGCTCACAGCTTGTGGGTCAGGAACCGAAAATATCAGGAGAATTTGTCCAAATTTTGTTAGTTTTGTTTATTAAAGGGATTTTTTATTTTTTATTTTTACTTGAAAGAAAGTCTCTTTGCTTGTTTCTTTCACCAAATCAATAAAAACACCAAATTTAAACCCTTGACGAGGATGAATTAGTGGGAATGCTAATTTTCGGTGAGCTTTCTTTGTCTTGATGATTGACTCAATTTAGAAATGATCCGTCAACTTATTGTACATTTGGCAAAGGACGGTATATTTTTTTCATTTATTTTTTTAGTGACTCTTTTTGAAGGTGTTTTGTCGGAGCTGTCAAGCGACGTTGTCACATGAACGTGTCGCGGCGGGATCCAATACGAAGCCCCCCCCCCCCTCACCCCCCCACCCATCCGGTGGCTGACAGAACACTCACAAACAAACAAACACACAAAAGATTCTGGAAATCTTTGAAAGAGAACTGAGCCTCTGTCTCCTCTCACTTAGCTTTTGAATCACATTAGAATACATGGGGGGGCGGGGGGGGCTCCTCTCCTCATGTATGACTATTTCATGGGGGGGGGGGGGGGGGTTTGATGGGGGAGCTGTCTGTGGGGGTGATTGACACGGGCTCACATTAGGAGCAGCTTTTGGAAATGGGTCCATGGAGACTTGGGGGGGATCGAGCCGGGTGCCTTCTTAACCCCGCTCATTGGTATGCCGAGGAGTCGCCCCCCCCGCCCACAATCCCACCGAGGACCCACGACGATGCTCGGCGCCGGGCACGGAATCAGAATACGCTCCCAATTAATGATCACGTCGTTAGTTTCTGGAAGGTGTGTGTCTCTTATTTCACTTCCTGTGGATAAATTGAAAGCGGATTTAGAAAAGACACACAAATGGACAAAAACTCAAAATAGCGGCGTCGTAACGATTCCGCTGATCCTCGGCCAGTCCGATACCGAGGAAAACATGGACTCTTAATATGTTCTGGATACAATATCGATACCAACGGGATACTGATACGATATCGGCATGATACGAAAACAATACCAACTAACACTAATACTAAAATACTTAAATGATACTGATACACTATCGATACCATGTTGACATGTCAATAAGATCCTGTTATCGTATTGGTACAATACCGATTGATAATGATTATGATATAGGATAAGGATATTTGATAATGAAGTTGTAAACACAATACTGATACTGATACAATATGAATATGATACTGATATAATGGTTTGATACCAATACTAATTCATAATGATACAATATTGTTACACTAACGTCAATATATTGTTGTGAAAATAATGTGATATGAAACTGATACATTATCAATATGGTATTGATCCGATATCAACATGAAGTTTAGAAATGGTTTTCTATTGTAACGTATATTATGATGTAGGGTGAATATTTTATTAGCTGTTGGAAAATGTAAATCTTTTTATTCAAAATAAAAGGAAAAATGTGAAAAAAGTTTTTGAATATGTTTCAATGTAAACCATTACATATCACATAATACTTTGTCGTAAAATATTTTACACTATGCAGTCATGTTGTGATTTAAATAAAATATTATGTAACTTTTTAAACTATCAGAATTTAAAACATTTTATAATGTGAAATCACAATACAACAAAACACTTTTTATAGCGTCACAAAGTGTATTTCTAATAGAAAATTATGTATTTTTATGCTGACATTGTGGCCAATTTTACAATATAAAATTGCAGGACATTTGAGCAAGATCCTATGTTACAACGGAAAACTTTTACATTATAATCCATCCTACAATACCTATACAATAACATTGTATGAAGTAAAAGGAAAGTATACCATATAATACATACAAATATGCATAAAATAAACATGTAAATAAGGCTTTTCTTGTTCATCTGATTACTTCTCATGGTCAGTATTTTATACCCGTGTCCAGTGTTCCATAAAAAGTGGAATATTCAACTTTCCAATAGAAGAGCACCCCCCCCCCCCCATGATGCACCCCTGGCTGTGGCTGCAGTTTGTCCCAACTGAAGTTTCAGTAAGAAGAACTTCGCTTTCCTTTTCACACACAGGAGGGGTGTGTGTGTGTGTGTGTGTGTGTGTGTGTGTGTGTGTGTGTGTGTGTGTGTGTGTGTGTGTGTGTGTGTGTGTGTGTGTGTGTGTGTGTGTGTGTGTGTGTGTGTGTGTGTGTGTGTGTGTGTGTGTAAATGTTTAAATTGTGTTTCAGATCTGGGCTCCCTGGAACAACATGTCAGCGCGGCGGCGTCCTCGGCTGTCAGCGCAGACGACAGAAACGTCACGTTAGCGCGTCGTAACTTTAACGATCTGACGCGTCGCTTTTGATTGTTTTTGTCACCCAACCGAGCGACCTTGAACTCGGCCCGCTCCTGTTTCAAACTCTTCCTCCGTACGTCTAAAAATACTCCCGTCACAGGCGAACTGATAGAATCTACACGACCTCATGTCATAGCGAGAAACCCTCCCGCTAACGTACACTTCGTCTTTTCCTGCTCGCGTCCCGGGTCCAAGGTGAGACGGGAAGATTTGAGCGTTCTCAATGAAAGTCGGTATGAAACAAAAAAAAAAAAAAACAGAGGTGTTTGAAATTGTGTTTTTTGGCTGCGTTACATGTGCTGCCGCTAATTATACAAGCTAGGTGAAAGTCGAGCGTTTTTGACACGTTCGTTTAAAGTTACTAATCAGATGTAAATATGCGAAGCAGCTCCCGATGGGATTTCTTTGAAATGCTAATGAAAAGTGCAAACAAAGGTTTTAAAGGAGAGAGGCTTAAATGTATTAAAAAGAGAGAAAAAAAGGGAGATGCTATTGTCAGGACGTTGCGATCTGGGCGGACGGAATGCAAGCTAACAATGCTAATCGCTTCGACGGAGCCACGAGCTGCAAAATTACAAAATATTCCAAATCCAGGTTTTTGTCCCAAAACTGAAAAGGAAATAACAAAAAAAAAAAACACATGAAAAAACAAACTTTTCAGTGTTGCGACCTCTCGTGGTTGGAATTATAACAATATAAAAATATCTCGCTGAATGGCATTAGATTTTAGGTGTATAAGAGATGACTATAACAATTCAACAACTTATTTGCAAAAAAAGACGTTTTCAGGATTGAAGATCTTCGGAAATTTTAAAATGTGCGTATAAAAGATGACGTAAGCTTCACCGATCCCCATGTACAAGGCAAATATTTGATTTATCGTTAATTTAGTGGTTGCCAACATTCTACTGCCGATTTGGAAGGGATCATGACGTTTAGAGCTAGCCGAGCTTACGCATAAAAAATGAAGTGAATTTACTAAAACATTCCCGTGAAGACAAACTTCAACACAACATCCACGGCAAACAGTTTGACCTCTCGACGGAACTGTAGCTACATTTATTTCAACGTCTTTCATTATCTCATGTTGCTCGTGGAAGTTCTGTCCGATGTCATAGATCGGACAAGTCTACCTAATAATGTGTCTCACGAATATAACAACAAACACATGAAAACTGCTTCTTCTGTTCTCGGACTGAACGTGGTAATAGAGGTATAGTAACTAACTGCTGGTACGAGTTGGTACTGCATAACGGATCAGCTATAGCTAGCTGGTTAGCATGGTAACTTCAGTAAATTTCGCTGCTTCATCTTGGTTTTTACGTTGCTCTTCGATGAAAAAAGTGACTCACTACTGCCCCCCAGTGCACAAAAGTGGCCTTACGTCAAAATTTCATACTGTAATTTAGCGACTTATTTTGTTCAGCACATGTCAAATTTCTAATTCTGAGTTGCGTCGCTCTGTTATCGTATGGAAAAAGACGAATCGTAACTAAGTTCGCCACCTTGTGGTAAAAAGTTGTATTGCATGACTGATCAAGCTGTAGCGAGCTGGTGAGCTCATGAAGTTTGTTTTTTTTACTGCATGCTGGCAAAGGTTAAAAAAATACCTTCGTCAGAAACTTCTGCCTTTAGACGCAATGCAGGAATAGTCATAGAACGACTCACTGCACCATCTAGTGGTACCAAGTGGTATTGCGCAACGGATCGGGCAGCAGCTAGCCGGTTTAGCTCGCTGACGTCTCGGGTGGTTTTCCTGGCTGTGACGATGAAATACTAATCGACACAAAGTAAAAGCAGCTATGGGAGAAAAAATGTTTTTCGTGGTATTTTGAGAAAGTAAAAGACACTTTTTAAAATCGTGGCTGTAGATTTGAGAGGCTGAATTGATTTTCAATGAATAATTATTACTGGAGGTGGAGATTCGTCACTCTGAGGACCGAACAGAAAAATCCATCACATCTTCAATATCTTGTGTGTTTTCCTACTTGTTGATGGACTATTGTGGCGCGGGATGTATGTAGGGGGTGAAAAAGAGAGGGAGAGCGAGAGAGCGAGAGAGGGGGATTTATTATCCTGTATTGAAGTTCACCCCAAAAGAGCTAGCATTTCACAGGAGCCGCACGCTGACCTTTCCAACAGCCAAAAATGTCACTGAAGGTTTAAGGCAAAGAAATCCAGTCGTATTTAACCGAGCCTTCACAATCTTTGACATTTCTTCTGATGTTGCCACAGGATGGCACCCCGAAGACCGACAGCCGGCCTCCAACCAACGCCGCGGAAAGACAGGACACACAGCTGAAAGACGATGAAAGATTTCTTTATTTAAAAGCCTTTTCTTCGCTTTCTCTCACCTAATCGGGTTATTAATCAACCGAAACACTCCGGTTATTTGGGGATCACAGAGGAGACGGCTGTCGCGCGTGTTTAGCGTAGTTAGCACGAATGCATCATTTATATCGAGGCTGATTTATATCAGGACTTTTTTAGTTTTTCGATGGTAACCTTTGTGAGATGCAAATTGTGTTTGTCCCAACAGAAAGTCTGTATGTCACCAGTTTAGCAGAATGTGTACGTGAATTGTTGTGAAGAGCTGCATCTTCTTTTCTTTCTTGAACCACGAAAAACGAGGCACTGGGCAGGTTTTCCACGGAGCTGATTTAAGATTTACTCCATCTAGTGGTGGGCAAGTGTATGATACTTATCAGTTTTGAGTAAAAAAAAATTTTTTGTTTGTATTTTTCTTCTTTTTCACCCGGGGTAACTCTCTTTGCGAGTTGACTTACACTATTTCCCTAAAATAGTTTTTTGAATATATCATACACGAACTAGGGGGTTTTACCTGCGATATCTTCTGTCATTTAATTTATCTTTTGTTTTACTGTGGAGAAATTTCACGAATCAGATTAGCCATTTTTTAATGGTAATCATGTTTTTTCTGTTTTTTTTTTTAAATTTGACCTGAGACCTCTCTCTCCTCAGCTCTCTGCAGCCACCTTTAAAAAAATAAATAAAATTATTCTAATCCCCTCCACAGGGAGATTGTTAGTGCTATAGGTAGCAGCTTACATTGGAACCTTCAAAATTTATGAAAAAAAAAAATAACAATAATGTTCTCGTGTAGTTTCACATCTTTATTTTTCCTCTCTGCCGGACTTTGCGAGAAGGAGGGGGTGATTCTTGGTGACACACACACACACACACACACACACACACACACACACACACACACACACACACACACACACACACACACACACACACACCAGCGCAGTGTCAGTCTGCATCTTCACCACCACTCGCTAAATTTCAGGGAGAAGTGCTGAAGCTGGAGGCAGAAACGAGGGACGAAGGGGGTCGGGGGGGGTGATGTGTGTGTGTGTGTGTGTGGAGGGGGGGGGGGGGGGGGGGGGGGGGGGGCTGGTTGTGAGAGAGATTGGGGGAGGACACGCTCCCTCCGCCACTGGTTTCCACCACGGTGGTCCCCTCGTTGATTCGCATTCTCCCTAATCCCAGCTGGCAACCTCTGGGACTGACACACTGGAAAACACACAAGCGCTGGAATCGTGGGACACGGAGGCGAAGCCTCGGCTTTATTTACGCTCTATGGGCCCAAAACAACGAACAACACGAGTCGCTAAACACGTTTATTTCATCCCCGCACAACAACCCCGTGTCCTGCTCCTGTTGCTTTACTCAACATCTTTGAATATGATCGCTTGAAAAGTAAATGGTGTTGATAACTTCCTTCAGCGCTGGCGACCTCAAACAGACGTTGATCTTAGGAAACCAACATTCAACTATTCCCACTATGGAAGATGACGGCCTTCACAACCTTTTTCCCCCCTAGTGACCACATGTGGCACTGCAACAATATCGTCGTCTGGTAAATACGATTAATTGATTTCATGGCCACAGAAGTACTGCTTTATTCAACACATTTGAATATAATTGTATTAATCGCAGTCTTTATTGAAGAATTTATATTCCGCGCTAGCTGCCTTGAAAAAGCCGTCCGAATTCTGATAAAAACAAGTGGTAATTTTTCAGTGTAAAAGAGATGGATGCCTTATTTAGAAGTGCTGAGAATTCAAGGATAAAAGTAGTGACTAGTACTAAGGAAGATGGTAAAAATAACGAGGCTTCATTGCAATCAGGTGAGAGAGAGAGAGAGAGAGAGAGAGAGAGAGAGACCTAAAGCCTTCATGACGCCGGCCGCCAGCACCGACTTTGGACGCTTTCTGTAGATTCTTTACTGTTTGGTTCTCTGCAGGTTTCTGGGCTTCCATGATTCTGATTTGCCGAGGAAATGAACCATCTTGAGTGAAGTCCAGAAACCGTTTATTCAACTGGAGGTCGACCAGGTGTGACGAACAGCGACAAGACTGCATCTGTAGGATGCTGCAAAGTCGGGCTCCTCTGGCCTGAAGGAAGATGGTTTGGTGGAGGATTCCAAACAGAATCTTCTCGTCTCTTTCGGGTAAGTTACGATTCCTGTTATTCAGACTAAATCAAATAAGTGGCAGTTTGAAAATAAAGACATCCAGTAGGTTCTTCTACGTTTTCACATGAGAATACAAACAAAACCTGGACGGGACAGATTTTCCCGCCTGATGTTTGGAACGTCACATTGTTCAGCTCCTGAACAAACAAGATGTAACTGTTCCCGACTGCGTCCAGCCGCAGTTTAATGTCAGTTCACAGACACGTTTTTGGGTCAAATGAGTTAATCTGAGAGTCACGCTGAGCTTCTCACGGCGCGGGTCAAACCAGTAATGATGCACTTTTCCAGACTGGTGGTTATTATGTCTTTGGGGTTGACGCAGGCGTTCGCTGTCGGACACGACAGACAGGAACTTCATCAGAAAACAGACCGCAGGTTTGACAAACACCAACACACACCTGTGCGTGTGGCGCCCCGCCAGCAGCGCCGACGGACTCCACTTCCCTCCATCTGGCTCTTCTTAACATTAACATGTGCATCTTTATTCGCTCTCGGAGTCTCAAACCTCGCCCATTGTATTCAGAGCCTGTCTGCATGCGCCAGCTTACCTTGAATCTTGAACAGCATGTGTAAACATTGACGTCTTTATAAACTCGAGGGGGAATATATATCGTCTTTTCTGGGTGGAAGAAAAAAACAAAACATATTTTGATTTATGTGCATTGTGAGGTGTAATTTCGGTTGTGTCCTTTTCGCAGCAACAAAAGCACAATGAGTACAGTTGTTACCTTTTGCTGCGGATTATTCAGTCATTTAGAGAAAGTCGGGAAAGATTTTCTATATGAATTAATTACAAATGCTTGGAAATGTCAAGTATAGATAAAGCTTAATACCCTGTCTCCTCCCTTCTGCAACAGAGAAGCTTTTAAATGGCTCTCTGCCAGCCCCTATCTGCCAAACGACACCAAGGTTACTGCGAGAAGCTGAAATATTCATAATATATGCAAAACCACCGCTGTCCATGGACAGTGTTCATTGGAATTCAAGAGCGAGCTTCAAACCTTTGACAACTGCTTAAGTAATTAGTTGCTGGGAGAGCGAACCCCCCCACCCCCCACACACACACACACACACACACACTCGTACCCTCCTCCGCCCCCTCCCTCCTCCCTCTGCATAGCAGCTGAAGCCAGCAAGTAAATATTAGAGCATTTTATCTTCTGGGTTTGATGGTGTAATTGAATGTGTTGGGAAAAGGTTGTTCTTGTAATCTAAATTCATCTAAAGATTGTTTGATACGAAGCAACTCGCCGTTTAGATTTGGGTAAATTGATTAGATAAAAGAGGCCGAAGTACAAAGCGGAAGCAGAAGTGTTCAGAGGAAATGGAATTCAAGCAAAGGTTCAATATTCTGCGAATTCCAATACGACATCTTGAAGCGGGATTGTCGTCACCTGGTGGCAGCGGTACACATCGGCCTTCGGTTTTAGGACAAGATTCCACTTCTGAATGAGATTTCAGACGTGATTCATTTAGAATTTGTCGCCCTGGAAGAGATCGACGTATCCATGAGCACGATTCCCCAGAAGAAAACCGTCGTAAGAAGTAAGAAATACAGATGGAAAACTCGGTGTCTCCTAAAGGAATGCCAGTCCTGTGGTGGGTGGAGGGCGACTGACCCCTCAGTGATGATCTTGAAGACCTTTTGGAACGTCTCAGATTAACCTGGAATCCTCAACGGGACAAATTGTACTGCGGCGGGCCGTCGGTGAAAACGTTGCACCTCTCCGAGCTTGGAGGTTGTTGCGATTTGGAAAACGGTCTCCTCTCGTCTGGTCGCCGCCGTATTTGACTTACAGATTCAGCGCGATGTTTTATTAATAGCAGACAACAAAGAACAACATGTTTTGTGGGAGAACAATGGCAGAAATCAGTGTTGGACACGGGCCTGCTTTTCTGCTGTATCTCTCTCTCTCTTACACACACACACACACACACACACACACACACACACACACACACACACACACACACACCCTCTGCTGCTACTCACCGGTCAGTTCCATCAAGCAGCACAATGAGAATCATGCCCGGATTGGAGCGGAGCCAAAGCCCATTCAGAGCAGCGTCCCGTGCCTAACGCATTAGCCCGGCTTATTAATGTGAAGAGACCGTGTTTTTGTGTTTACTAAGCACGATTCGCTTCTAATTAAAGTGAAATAATTATACTTCAAAGGCGCGGGGAGGCAGGGGAACCGTTCAAAGACGAGAGCGCCTCTTGTCACGAGGAGAGTTGCTTCCCACAACAATGCGGGACAACGAAATTAATCACACGGCCTGCCCGAGATATTAAGTCTGTTCTGTTACACAAGCGGAAAAACGGCGGAGAATTCCACACGTGCGGCCGCACATACTAATTACACCTACCGTTAAACGACTTGATTTCACGGTCGTATCGTATCGTCATTCGCCAGATGTCTGCATTTTAACGCTTCTAATGAAAAGTTGAATTTGTAGTATTTCTGTTTGTATTGAATGTCAGTTTTGTGTCATACTGGGTGACGTCAAATGTTCTTAAACAACGTTCATAATTAAAACTATGTCTTATTTCTGCGAAAATATTGGTCCGCCGCAAAAATAAGTTCATCGACAAACAGGATGTTGCATCCGTCATTTGGAAACGGTCGCATGATGATCGCGTCTGTTTTGAACACTTAGAAAAGCGGCGTAGCCTTTAGCAGAGATGCTACTAATTCCTCACAACTTTTATTTGTGGACTTTACTTCCTGTATGGTGTAATACCTTCGCCAACACGTCCAGGGTGTTACGTTTTATTCTGTACCTGTGGGAGCTTTGATCGCTCCATGGTGAACTCCATCAAGCAGTTACGTGAACGATACCGATTCCAGATCCTTCTTGGGTGAACGAGGCCTTATACGACGTATATGTATATATATATATATATATATATATTTGCTGGCATGTATTGTCTCCTCTAAAGATGCTTCAGGACGCTGGCTCCTGATTGGCTCAGGATAAGTGAACGTTATGATGCTAAGCTAACTGGATTCATTCCCATTGAAAACAAGACGATAACAAATCATTGGCGGTGATGTGTGAGCTCGAGCTGGTGTGAACAGTTGAACCCCCCCACCTTTTTATTTTTTTTTTACGAGCACGAGTGTCCTTGTCCTTGGAGAAGGTCGACGTCCCCCACCCCCCCACTCCCACCTCCACCCGCCTGCTGTGGTCGTTCATTTGGGCCAGTGATGGCTCTAATAACATCTCCATCACATTAAAGGCGACGCGGGCCGAGGCGACGCTCATGTATTACAACAGGCGGAAACCGTGGGACACTGCGAGCTCTTAACACGGCGGATTTTCAAGTTGTGACAGTTCAAGGGAAGCGCCGCCGTTAACGTATTCAGAACGGCGGCGCAGCAAGGCCGTTCCTCCAATTCCTCTTTGCATCTCCGCCGCTCGGCTGACAAGGCTGCCTCTGATTTTTTTTTTTTTTTTTTTTAAAGAAGATTAGAGCTGCAAACACTCCACTCAAAGGCCGACTCTACTTAAAGGAAATTTAAAACGCCAGGTAAATAGACAAAGTTTAGCATTTTTATTCAGGTTCACCGGAGCTTTGTGTGGAACTGAAGGAGAGAAAGTGGCTTCACTCCACTGAGAGGAAGAAAGAAAAACACTCCCTCATAATAATGTGCTTCATCCCTTTAACAGTTTTACACTTTGTATGATAATAATAATAATAATAATAATAATAATAATAATAATGTTCAAGGAAAAATCTTTTTCACTAAAATATGGAAAAACCTCTCAGTCACACCATTAAAACTTTTTGTGGTCATTTTTTTCATTTTCATCATATTTTACAATTTTAAAGACTCAGCAACATGACGGTGATTAAAACTAAAGATTCTCCTGACATCAGGTTGTAAAGCCGCACGTTTGAGTCGGTCCCTAACTTGATCAGTTTAAAGTTGAACAATATCAAATCAACTAAATGTTTCTCATTTGAAATTATTCAGAATAAATGTTTCGTTGAATATTTTTCTACATACAATCACTTTATACAACTTGAATTTTTTCAAGCTAAACAATTTAATATAAATTTCACTACAATAGTACAATTCAATTTATTTTATCAGTCAGTCAGATGTGTGTAAAGTTACAGAACTTAATTGTGGGAAAAGAAAACTACAGTTTGTGATAGTATCACTTTAGATTTGAGAAGTGCTGCTTTAACTGAGGTTGATCAAGTTTACCTTCATCTAGAATTAATTACAGCTTTGAAATGAGATAAACCCTAATTAAAGTGGCACTTTTAGCGGTTTCATGTCTTTCTAAACAACTGAAGTTGTTTTAGAAGTTTTCGCAGTTTTTACTCTCAGTAACTTATATTTGTTGAAAAAGCTCCACCGTTTCCAAAAAGTTGCGTTGCCAGTGGCTCTGAAGATGGTTGCCGTGTAAACAGAGGCACAAAACAGCAAGAAAAGTTGCTTCCCGCCGTTTGTTTTGTCGTGAGTCGCGCAGAAGAAAAGCCGTCGCGAATATAAAGAAGACATTTTACCCATTAGCACCAGGAGCTGACGCAGGAGGAAGCGTGAAGACGGGAGGCGATAAAAGAGCGTCCTTGTCTTTGTCGTACTCAGGAAACTGGCGGTTTATCAAGCTTGGAAAGGCTCCGCGGATGACAGCGATCTGAATATCGTAGCTTCAACAATCAGGATCTACAAAGTGATCAGGAGGATCCAACCCCACGTGGCGGCTCGGTTGGAATGTTGAGAAAGAAACTCTGAGGAGTTTAGGAATTCAGACGGACGACCAAAACAAGGAAAACGAAACTGGTTTAAAAAGATCATCAAGGACTCCTCACCAAAAACATTCCCCTCCAGCCCCAACATGGGAAAAGCACATTCTGTATTAATCCATAGGGAAATAAGGCACAGCCGGTAGCAATCCAGCGTAATCATGGTCAAAACCAAACTGAACCCATTCAGGAAACTAAAAACCAGAAACCAAAACCTTTTATAGACCAGGTTTGTAAAGGTACTGGTTTTACACTCTTTCACTCTTTCATTTTAGAGTGTTTCTGATTGGTTTTCTGAAGTCTTATGTCCTGGTTTTCAACTTCCTATAGACGATAGAAAGTTCTTTTGACTTCTTACTAACCGTTTCTGGACAAGAACTTGTTTCAACGAGTTTTAAATCTGGTTTTGGCGCCAGTTTTCCCACCAAAACAAAAGCATTAGAATTTAATGATCAGCCCCTTATTGCAATCAGGTGTGTTGAAACATGGAGGACGTCGGAGTTTGACGCCTCTCGTTTGGGTCAAATAATCTAATGTACCCTGGGACTGATAGAAGACAGGACCGTTAAGGACAGTTATAAGGACAGTTTTTATTGTAGTTTTTGACCCTTTTGACTCTCATCGGTCTCAGGACCGGCGTGTTTCCAGGTTCTGCAGCTCATTTCCAGGTTGTAAATGACTGTTTGGTGGAGAACCGAGGGGGACTATAACCCCCAGAGTGCATTTCTTCCCCATTTGTTGTGTGACAGATGTAAAAAGACCAAACTACTTGAAAAGATTACCTCTCAGCAGGGGAGTCAATAGACGTATTTCACTGCGTACGGCTCCTGATCCCCCCGCCGGCGGTGCGGTGCGGTGTGGGGTAGGACCAGGCGAGCATGGAGTTATTCACTGTCTGCCTACTTGGCTCTAATAGTCTGGCACAGCGTGACGGACGCTGCCTCTCTCGGCAGTGATTGAGTGTATTGATCGTGAGCCTCTGCCGCCGGCTCGCTCCCTGGACACCGGGCAGGAGGAGACCGACAATCAGATCCTTCACTGGGGGAAAAAGCCCTCCTCATCTGCCTTAATCATCCGATCGATGATTAGCGCGCCGGCCCACTCGTGTGTCTCTCTCTTTCTCGCCGACAAAGACGTCTCCTCACTCTGCGCTCGCTGTTTGTGTGTGTGTGTGTGTGTGTGTGTGTGTGTGTGTGTGTGTGTGAGCGAGTGTGTGAGTGTATTTCCTTCTTTTGCCTCGCGATGACGAGCTGTGACATTTTCTGTACGGGACTGGTTCAGGTCGGATCTATACTTTTACAAGCAGCGCGGTGGCATTTCTACTTTGGATCAAATTTGAAAAAAATGTTTTCAGGAAACAAGCATGAACGTAACCAAGAGGAATGTAAGAAAGTCAGTGATGTAATTGAGTGATTTTGGGTACATTATCTATATATATTCCCTGGTGATCACACTGTTTTGTTAAGAGCTATAGTGCAGACAAACAGTCTTAACAGAATAAAGTGGCTTTTTTGAATTCAATTAAAATAAAAGTTCGGGGAGGATCACGTTCTTTGGACATGTCATGTTGCATGTGAAAGCATTTATAAAAAAGCAGGAAATGTTTAGCATTTTGATAATCTGCACGTCTCTTCACACTAAAACAAATGCAAAACGTGACAATTTAGTTATTTGTTGTTTTGCTGGATTTACACCACTTGTGATCAATTTGAACCGTATCTGGCGCCAGAACAAAACTGCTTTAAAAGTCCTGCAAATGCCAAGAAATCTGATGCAAGCTGTCAGGAAAAGCTTTCTTTTTTCAAATCCCTGGTCTTGTCCACCCATATTTGTCACTGACCCCCCCTCGCCTTATGTTCCTTTGTTGCTTCGTTGCGTGAAGCCAAACAGAAATATCCCCCAGCATGGAGGCCTTTTGCTGACCAATCTTTCCCCTTTTTTTTTTTTTTTTTTGTTGAGTGAAAGTGAAGAAGACGGAGAGAGCACTTGATTAGAAGAAGACAGAGGGGAGTCGGGAAAGACAAAGAGGCGGGAGGTGGAGGAGGTGGAGGGTAGAGGCTGGAGGGGGGGTGTAATGGAATTCGACAATAGGAACTGTTGAATCACCAGCTGCTTTTTCGGGGTTGGGACAGCTTCCAAGCCCTCCCTCTCTCTCTGCGAGTCACCCCCCCGGCGGCCAATGGTGCGCTCGTCTCCCTCCGTCGTTGGCCGATGATTGGGCGGTAAATTGCTCCCGTTGCCTGGCGTCGGTCCAAGTCTCGGCAGTCGAAGCTTTTAATCTGATCGTTATCCCGGCGCTGAGCGGCCTCTGGTCGCCAGAGCAAGATATTGCGGCTGATTGAGTGAAGCGCGCTGAGGAATTTGGGCTCAGTTGGCGTCGAAGCGTTTAAGGGTGCGGATTATCAGAACGGGATCACGTGACCTCGGCCCGCATGCTCCACTTACCCGGCAGCTCTTCTGCTCACACCTCCACCTACTTCCCACCCAAGGTTGCCCAATGTGTCAACACAATGGAAGCCTTCCTTTTCCTCCAGCGCCGTTCTGTTTTCTGTCATGTCCTTCAACGCAGTGACCATTCTCTTCTTAAAAGTGTTTATCATCGGCTTTTCGACGGGCGGAGAACACAACAAGGCCTCGTCTCTCGCGAAGCCGCCGCTGTAAGTGGGTAGGGAACGTCTCGGCGAAAGACGTCTCGGGTGAGAATCCCCTGCCTCCCCCGTCCTTGGCTCTCGGGAAAATGCAGCGAGAACTGAAGTGGAGGTCCGTTCCATAACCCACCCACTTAAAATCCGCCGCACTTTGGCGAAACTTTCCAAGGCCGACGTCTCTCGAACGAGAACTTCTTCACAGTGTCTGTGAGAGAAGTCGGGCTACCAGACGCGTTGACACCGTAGGAGTCGGCCCAACGTGTTCTTCTGAGCCAAAAATACACTAGAGTACCTGACCCTTCTCGTGGCGGTGAGAAAAATGAACACATCATTAACTTTGTGACACAGTCACAGTTTGTTGGGTTTCTCAACTTTATGTACAGACATTCAAACTATTTGGTTTATGTTCACACGTGTTTTTGCTGCTAAAAACGATTCGTTTGGGGTCAAACTGCATTGTTTAGCAAGCATCAAAGCACAGATTTGCCTAAATTGGGTTTAAAAGTCATTCCGTGCGTTAAAATTGCGATTCTTTTTTTTAAGGCTTCGCGGAAATACCTTAATTTAGTTAGAAAACCCACTAATGTTTGTACAGCAACCTGCACCGAGAGGTTTGAGAAGTTTAGACGGTATAAAGTCTTGGACCTTTTAAAAACTGCAAGTTCAGCACGTACGGAGGATCAAGTCTGACAGACAAACTGAACACACACAATCAATTTAGTGCTTTTGTCTTCATGGATGTGGAACATTGGTTGTGTTTTGCAGATTGAAGTCCTTGGAGAACTTCACGCTCATAGATTATGGTGGACATCACGTTTTCTCCAGGATCCTAGTATAACAGGATTTTTGTTGCGTCCTTTCAATGCTCAGATTTTGTGGTCAGCTCTGCGACTTATTGAGGAAAATCAGTAGTTTGAGGTAAATTCACGTCATTACTACAATTACACAACGGCTGGATTTATAAGAACACAATTCTTTGGGGGAATTATAACCACGATTTGGTCCTGAAACCAAACAGCTTTTGTTTCTAAAAGTGAACATTTATCGCCAAACTCCCACTTTTAAATTTTTCTCACGTTTTAAGAAACTAAAACAAATTAGTTTGGTTTTGAAACATCATCATTTGGCTTATAGGACATGTGTTTTATATAAAAACATAACATGTATGCATTAAGTTATTTTTATGGGGACAAGTGGATAATTTACTTAAAATTCAGGAAATGTGAAGAGCAAAAGGGACGATTCCTGTAGCTTCTCAAGCCAGAAAGTTCGATCAACTCGTCTAATCCATAAATTTGTCCAACTAGATCTTAGTATAGTTTGTTATTTATAGCTGATTTAGCTCTTCATAGGCTATGAGGCATTGCATTTTAACGTTATTGACCTTATAGGATAGTTTGAATTCCATGTTGTGTCTTCGTTCCTTCTGCAGTTGTTGTTCTTTCTCATGCGAAACAAAAGTATCGTGAATCCGCGTATTCCTCCCTCTTGGTACATACAGCTGCCGTTCGGTTAAATCAAAAACCTCCACGTAAACAGACAATGTATTCAAGTAGGACTTCTTTCCCCAGCTTTTCCAGCACCTATATAACGCATAGCGTCCATTAATGAGCCCTTTCCATAGCCAGTCCAGCAGACTGTAGCACATGATTACCCAGGAAAACACCAGCCAATGGCTTCTAAGTGCTCATTTTCAATTACCTCCTATTAGGGATTCCAGCATTTTCTGGCCCCTCGCAGAGCACCCACTCCTGCTGCCCACCCGCTAACCCGCCAGCACTCAATCCGCCACCCGAATGGGCCGAGAGCCGGTGGAGCCCCCCGGCCGGCCAAACAATGTAAGTTTGGAGGGCCACTTCACTGGGGGAGAAGCAGCGCCGTCTCTGGAGAAGCGAGGGCCGGAGGGCGGGGAAGACGCGGCGAGCAGAATGACTGTTTTTAGAAGATCCACTTCGTCCTGATGAAGCAGATTTCCCCCCCTCCACGTCCCCCGCCTTCACTGGAAATGGCTCTTGTGAACACAGAGGATAACTAACACTAGAGGTAGGCAGTTATCGTTCAAGAGGCCTCCTCCAGCTCGCAAAAATAGCCCCTCCAACCTGTGTGGAGGGGCTATTTTATCTTGAATTGAAAGTGCTCCCTCCAAGTAAATGAAGTAAAGAAATTACAACCAACATTCGACAATGGAAGCGTTGAGTGAGTGCGAGAAGTTAATCCGGCACAACCGACCAACTTTGGATTGGTTAAGTTCTGTTTGGAGCAAAGTGGCGGGAGCTCAGGACGGCGCCATGAGGGACATCAGTCTCCACCAATCCCCCGCTGACAGTCGGTCCACTCGACGTGACGCCAGACAACCAGCGGCGTTTTCCTCGGGGGCTGATGGATCGTTGTGTCGCTCCCTTGACAAACAGGAGGCTGGGGAACCAATTAGCTGCGTACGGCCAGGGACGGGGGAGGTTTTCCTGAGGTGTATAACCGATTCATTCATCGGCGTTAGCATCGCATTCTCACTGACGACTTGTGCACTCAGAGTAGCGCCCGTTGCTCTGCCATCGATTCCTCCCGTCTTATTGTAAATGGATCCAGACTGATTGAGACGAACGCTGTTGCTATTTACAGGTCCTCCCAGTACGTGCTGTTACCATGGCCAACCAAGCGTAATGTCATTACGCGCTGGAAGTCCTTCCGAGGAATCTCTCTGTAATGTCTTTAACATATTATACTTAACACCGACAGCAGCGTTATCAGGTTATTGGTCCAAAGACTGTCACCTCAACAACTCTCCAGGTAATCTGACTCCATCCGATAATAATAACATTAATAATGTCCAGCTGCTGTTATGTGTCACGGTAATGATAAAATGTCTTCCTTGATATCCTGCTTCTTGTCTTAGAAGGAAAATGGACTTCCTTCAGGTTTTATCAACATTAAAATGCTCGTCTGGATTCTAACACAGATGTCACAAAAATGATTTTAAATGTGAAGAAAAACACACAAAAAGGACAAATCATATATATATTTTGGATGTATTTCATATATGTATAAATAAAGGTGTATATTTTGAAGTCTAAAGGTTTATATTAAGAAAATAGCAACTAAAATATCTTCAACTCGATGTGCAAACTAAAAAGTTTCAATACAGCGAATGTTTCGCTGTATGTTTCCTCGCTCGGTCTGACTGGAGCAGGTTTTCTGACAGTTTATTCCCGAACAGAAACCTGCTGCCAACTTCAGTGCTTCTCTTATCGGATACAGATGCTCCGCAACGCCGAATCCGCCGTCTCTTTGATGGAGCGAAGTGCTGTCAGCTCCAGCGTGACATAACCTCGGCTCCATTAGCTTTTGGTCCTTCTGACGGCGTGGAAGTGTTTCTGGATGTTTCCGCCGCTCGCCGTCTCGGCTCGTCCGCCGCTGACTCGTTGGACTCGGCCCCGAGCTTTTGGGCTCCGACTTGTTGAATTTGACGGGGAGCGAAACGGCCTGCGGGCAGCTGGCGCCGGCCCTCCTCTACCTTTTGTTTCCTTCTATTGATTACGAGAAGTTCCTCTCCGCAGCTTTGGCCCGTGGTGCCTCGTCTCCTCGGCGTGGCTCCGGCTCTTGGAGGGTCTCCAGCTCTTGGAGGGTCTGATGCTCTGCAGAGGTGAGCGGCTGCAGCGCCGGGTTCCCGAGGTTAGCTCGCAGAGGTCTTGTGTTTCCTGGCACGCCGTTCCTCCGGAGCGCTGTCACGTCTCCTCAACTCTCCCCTCCTCTGATGTTACCTGACAGGTTGTGGAGTGTGTGTGTGTGTGTGTGTGTGTGTGTGTGTGTGTGTGTGTGTGTGTGTGTGTGTGTGTGTGTGTGTGTGTGTGTGTGTGTGTGTGTGTGTGTGTGCTTCATGCATTCTGCAGCTGTGTGAGAGGGGGGGCAAACAGGAGGATATGGATAGGATGCGAAGAACGGAATGTGTGCATTGTGGAGCTATGTGTGGGCATGTGTGTGTATCGATTTATGTCTGTGTGTGTGTGTGTGTGTGTGTGTGTGTGTGTGTGTGTGTGTGTGTGTGTGTGTGTGTGTGTGTGTGTGTGTGTGTGTGTGTGTGTGTGTGTGTGTGTGTGCAGTGGACAGGGAGTGTGTGTGATGGCAGTGCCTTCAGGCTCCTCCAGGCGTAAGAATCAGTGAGCAGGTGGAGCGCACCGGCAGCGCTGTCTTCTGACGAGTCCCCGCCGTCTCCTGTTTTGTCAGGACCCCTGGAGCGAAGACTGGGTTTGTGTGTGTGTGTGTGTGTCTGTGTGTCTGTGTGTCTGTGTGTCTGTGTGTGTGTGTGTTGAGAGCCTGTGATCATTAGGATTCACAATGGCTTTGACAGGAGCAGTGGGCGCAGCATATGCCCACGGAGAGCTTATCCTACCTCGTCCACTTCACTAATAAATCCAGATCTTTCAATTCAGGTTGACTTTAGTCGGTAACACACACACACACGAGCACACACACGCGCACACACACACTGAGACCACCCATGTGAATTATTCTCCGAGTCTCAAAGTTGGGATTAATGTTGCAGGACTTCCAAGCAACTGCAAAAACTGTCGCAAAATTTTGATGAGAACCCCAAACAGCCACGCAATCGCCGAAGATGTGTGTGTGTGTGTGTTTGTGTGTGACTGAGTGTGTGAGTGGCTCAGGTGGTAAAGAAAGGACGTCCTAATAATAGCCCCCCGTCTCCACACTGCTTCACGGGCTGGAGCCGGATCGATGCGGCCCTCCGTCTTCATCGTTACGAGTCTTTTCCTGTGGAATCCTGCACAGCCGATCCTCCCGACCCGGGCTGGGTGAAGCCCACCGGAGGGGGGAGGGGCATTGTTGTTGTCTCTTTCTTTTTTTCTTTTTTTTTTTTAATTGTTTGTAGTGTTAGCCGGCCACGCTGGAGGCGAGCTCCTGGGGGACGGGCCTCCAGCCGGGGTCCTGACCTCACTACTCGCACACAAACACCAACGACGGCGCCAACAAACAGTCTCCAACACGTACGACGGAGCCATGGAGGACGAGTGTGTGACGGCGTGATGGGGAAAATCCACTCAACAGTTTTCTTTAAGGTGAGAACGGACGTCAGAAATACACTGAAAAGTCAATGGAAAACACTCAATATACTTAATCGATAGCCTACTTCACTACAATAAAAATTATATATATATATATATATATGTGGACGTGATATGTACATATTGCTATCTATCTATCTATCTATCTATCTATCTATCTATCTATATCTATCTATAAGTGTGTGTGTGTGTATATATATATAAATATATGAACATAAATATATTACTGTAATGAATTATGTTATGTTTTGTATCGAAAACAACATACTATCAATATTTTAACTGTCTCTGCAGTACTGTGTTACTTCATCCCTGTGTTAATAATTCAATAAAAACCACACACACACACAGACACACAGAGAGAGGGTTATATACTGTTATGTTTCTCCTTACGGTGCTGAAGGGCCTATATGAGGTAAGATATTTGATAAATGTGCTTTGATTTTTGCTTAAGTGCCTTTTAATCGAGGCTGTAATCACCGGTAGCAGTGAAAACCCAAATGGACGACTCATAAAGAAAAATCTAAAATCTTTTTTTTTTTTTTTTTTTTGCCCTCTCATCTGCACAAGTGGATGTTTTATCCTTTGATCCGCGGTACATTAAAGTAATACTGCGGCTTTGAAAAACCATTAGATGGCCTTTTACGGGGGCAGCAGGTCTCTTTTAAAAGCACAATGAACCTCTGTACGGATCAGGTGAGAAACTTAGTTAAAGCCACAATAACGCGCCGTCTCAAATTAGCTTTAAATGGTGTTAGCCCTCAAATAAGACCGTTGACTTCTGACCCGCGGCGCTCCAATTACACCTACGGCTTTTTCCTGTTTCCCGAAGGAGACGGCGGCTCCTCGGTCTGGAATCCCCCCCCCCTCGTCCGTCCGTCCGTCCATCAGGGAGGACGAGGGTCTTGTTGAATACCGAGCGGGTCATCTCCCTGACAGAGCTCAACTGGTAGTTATGGCAGCGCCGCCACGGCTGGACGGCTCTGGCGAGTCACTGGGAGACAGCCCATCATGCGGCGCCCACACACACACACACCTGTGTCACACACTAACACACACCTTCACAGACGCCCAACACCGACCTGTAACGATCAAAGTGTTGGACCGTCACTACGACTAACAAACTGCCTCATTTCCAAAGTGTTTGGAAGAAATAGAAATATTCAGATTCGAGCACCGTTTTCTCTGGACTAAAGGTCGAGAGGTCAACAGTCGGATATTGTTTTTCGTGCGTTATGGCCACAGAACTCAAAAGCACGCAAATCTACAAAAAAATACAAGAATAGAAAAAGTAATTACTTAATAGAAAATATAAAACAACGACATTAACATCGTCTATATCAGTGTTTGTATTCATCACAAATTATCTCGTATTCACCAAATATTGTGCGGCTCTACTTCGACCATGGTTGTACATTGTATTTACCGTATTATCTGGACTATAAGTCACACTTTCCTTCGTTGCGTTGCTGCTCGCTCAACATAGAATATGACTGTACAGTCTGTCATTTTTCAGTCAAACAGCAGTAACGGAGTTTTTCTGTGGGACCTTAGCAGCTTTCTGTGGCTATACGCTGACATCTAGTGGTCGCAGATGGTTTGTACCGTATAATTTTGATTTAAAAGTTGTTTCTTTATTTATATGACCAGCCAAACAACACAAATGTTTTCAGACGTCCGCGCAACGTCACGTCAAATCTTCGATGTCTAAACTTGTTGCGTTTCCTCCCCAGAAGCACTTTCTTATTCAATTCCTTTGGAATTATTTAGTCTTTTACCTAATTTATGCTATTTTGGAGGCTCAGACTAAATAAAACAACAACTGTGTGCTCTGAGCTTTGCTAAATTATGGAAATATGTTATTTAGCTCGTTCGTCAAGACTTCGAAAACCACGATAGCATACTTTTAATGCAGGGGGGTAAGTGATCATTCGTTTTTTCCAAAAGAGTGCAAGGAAGTAAATCAGGCTCTTAATCATGACTTTTGCAGGCTTCTCCGAAGACGCTCATAAACGTGAACTGACGATAAGAAGTACGATTGATCATATTAGTACTTTATAATGCGGGGCAGTGCGCAGAGATAATTCATGTCTGGGTAAGAGGAATCTAATAGATTTGGACGGCCTGCGAGAAAAATAAAAAGAGACACCCGGCAGCTAACAAAGCCAACAGTGTTTTAATCTTCTCCGCCACTTAATGTCCCATTTAAATGTTCTGCAGCCTTCAAATATGAGTCATGAATATGTGCACCCGGGGGTTGGCCAGCTCAGTCTATTAGAATACATCACTGGGCTACCAGGGGACCACTTTGTGCATCCCTCTAAAACGCAACCATATCTCCACTGTAGAGAGGGAGACATGACTTCATGTGTCTTGTGATGTAAGTATTATTACAATTCATGAAATTCAAACACTTATGGCAGGGCCATTAATTTGAACCATGAGCCATCGGGGAGAGATTTACAGTGGAGTTGAGGGCGATCGCGCCATTAGAGAGACGGAGGGAGAAGCTCGCTGTTTGAATTCCTCCATAAGCAATTAATACTTCTTTTCCGCGATCTTAGGTCAACTTGGCAAAACATTTCCGTTGGAATTAGAGGAGGAATCATGGAGCTCTGACGGTTCAGCGGTTAAAACATAACCCCTGCCTTTCCGCCCGGGCTCCGTCGTCTCGGTCTACATACAGACGTGCTGAATTTTGCATGAGCGTATAGCAACGGGAACCCTATAGTGTTGTTTACTGATGCTTCCTCAAGGCGCTGGGCTCCGCGCCGCCCATCCTGATCAGCAGCTGCGGCCCGTCTCCCGCCGCCGATCGTCTTGTTATACAGCCGAGCGTGAAGAGGCGCCGGGCAGAGGTCAGGACGCGCGCTCCTCCGCTCGGGAAAAAAAAGAAATGACCAATCGGGAGGCCGCCGCCGCCTCCTCCCGCCGAGCCGCGGCAAATTGACATGTGACTCGCAGCAGGCTAGTGCTACACGCTAACAACAAACCTATCCCCTCATCCTGTGCAAATCAATAGTGAGGTGCTCTGATGTGACAGACTGAAACTTGTGAAACTGCGAACGGAGCAGATCGCCTCCAATGATGGACCCGTCTGGCGAAGCTACGTGACCTAGCGCCGAAGCAACTTCTTGAGGAAAAGACTTTCTGAGTTGCAGTTTTGAGTTATTTTATATTCTAAATATATATATATATATATATTTATATACTTTGAGTTAAATATGCTAGCCTTTGTTAGCAACTTTCTCCCCGACTACCGTGGAGCTTCCATCAGACTTTATTCTAAAAGCTTTAGCACAACAATTAGCTCGTTGCTAAATTACTCCAGAGGTTTTATACCAAACTTAACGAGCTAACCGTGTTTAAACTTTTGTAAAAAAAAAAAATTATTTTGTAAAAAAAAATTATTTTGTAAAAAAAATTTGTTTTGTAAAAGAAAAAAAAAATTTTGTAAAAGAAAAAATATTTTGTAAAAAAAACATTTATTTTGTAAAAGAAAAAATATTTTGTAAAAAAAAAATATTTTGTAAAAAAATAAATAATTTTTTCCGAGAACACCAAGCTGGCTAATTTCTCTTGCGAGCTATTCAGCTAATAAGTTGGATGATTATCTATTAAGTTAATGCTAAAAAGCCGACTGCATAACTTGTTTTAATCGCATTTATTTTCAGTGAAATAATTAATTAATAATCTAAAGTTATCAGAGCATGTTTTCTGTAGAAAGTTGACAACTTAAGATGTTAACGGACATTCAGATTTAACTTTACATTTGTTGTATGAATTTGGGAATGTGGTTAGCATGTAGCCTGCTAGCTCCTGGAAAACAAAACTGACCTGTATTCATTCTACCAAGTAAACAACTTCTCTTTATTTATGTTTGAGTGAGACTTTCATTGCCGCTGAGGTTTTTCTTTCCTAATCAAAACTCCACAAAGCAAAAGCAAATTATGGCCATGACAAGGACAACAGCGACTTTTCTCACTCCCACAATCCTTTTCACTTTTGTTTACAGTCGGGTTTCTCCACTAATATGTTTTGTCCCCCGTCTTCTATCCTGGACACACAAAAGCCACATTCAGGCCTTTCCGATGGACAACACACCAGGTTGAAGGGAATTATCTGTGAAGGTTGCTTCGAAAATACAATCCGGCTGCGTGGAAGTTTAAAAAAAAAAAAAAACTAAATTACAAAAATGAAAATGTGAGAGACTGGGCGAGCTTTGTGAGGCGGTTCGGTTTTGGATCCAGCTGATGGTAATCTTCCCCGAGTGGCTCCGGCTCTGTGTTTGCTATCATTTGTCACATGGCCACAGTGTTATGGGTTCAAACTGAAATTTGTGACGGCTCAGTGCCCGCTAACAGCACACCGTTCCACCGCCGCTCCACTTTCATTATGTCCAGGCTGCTGAGACAGAAAACGGCTTCCAGGGCCGCACACCTATTGGTCACTTCAGGTTCTTTGGTCGGTCCTCATGTTCATGTATTGGACACAACTGAAAAGATTCAGGCAAGGAAATACAGTTTAAGTGGAACTAAACTAGAAACAATCCAGAGAAAAAGACCATAAGTCTGGAATCCAGCTACTTCAAGAGTCAGAAGCTCGTCTAAACACGGACAATAAATAAACAGTAATAAACCAGTTGGACGCCAGCGTGAACTCAAAAACCAGATGAGAGAAAGTCCAGAAACATCCTGATGACTCATTTTAAACCAGTGTGAAACAGCTCAGAACCAAGTCTTTTCAAAATAAATCTAAATTCAGTCCAGTATCACAGAAAACATGATAAACGAGTGTAAACTCTCAGAAACAGTGAGACGGGTGTGGAACCAGTTTAGTCCCAGTCCAACAAGCAGGATTTAAATCAGTGTGAATAATCCAAACTCTATTACACTCAGCTCAGAATACAGTCAGGAGGAAAAAATCAGTCCTTTAAACACGTGATAACCAAACAGTTTGATGTCTTTGGTTTAACGTGTGAGAAGGTTTGCGTATGAAGAAAAGGAGCTGAGGTCTCTAGCGGCTGGCCCGCCGCGACTTCTATCTGCAGACTTTATTCAAAGTTATTTTACCTCAAATTTCTATTTGCTGCGTCACTGCGATCGCTCCCTCCACCAATAAAACTCAACACAAAGACGAGCGTTCTCGTCGGATACATTCTGTTGTTCTTAAAACAAAGACTGAGAAATGAATCCGCGTGTGTGTGTGTGTGAAACGTCAGCAGGCTTTAATCTCAGTAAATCAGCTCCTCGGAGTCTTGCTATGCTCGAAATCCTCCCTAACCTCATATCAATATGTCCTTTGTTTCTTCTATTTCAAAGCCGGTGACAACAATTAGAGAAATTAACGGCTTGTTTGATGTCGGTGAGTAAAAAGAGGCTTTTGTTTTGCTGCTTGAGATTCAGGTTTTCTTTCATGTAAGCACCGTCTGAGAACCAGGCCTTGGTCTTTTTATTTTCCTCCTTCCCTCCGAGGAGCTGCTGTAAGTGTAACTTCAGCTCCATTGAGCATCACCCTTCACTGGGCTCGAGGTATCTGATTGAGTCCATCCATGTGGAGCGCCATTGAATCAAAAGAGTAAACCTCAAGGACACGGTCCGGCACACACACATCCAGGAAAAAACCCTCGCTTAGCGGCGACGGAGGTTCCAAGTAAAAAAAAAAAAAAAAAAAAAAACGCCTGAAAGAACGAGTGCAATCCAACGATTCCACGTGAAATAATCGGCGGGTCGAAGCGAGACGTTCCTGTCATTTCTTGAGACGTTTGTGTTGGACGTGGCGACGGAGCGGTCAGCCGGACTCCGCCTCTCCGGTGGCTAATTAAAGGAGTCCTCGCGCGGAGCTAGCGCACTACGCTCGGTTTACCATAAACAATGTGATTAAAGCCGCGACGGGGGAAAAAAAACTAAAAAACGACGAGACATCACATCACCATGGAAATGTGCGAGGAAACGTAATAGATCGGGACGTCATGATTACTTTTTTATTCATTATTTCTCATAATGACTGTCGTTACAGATTGAATTCCACTTTGTTCGGCAGGTTTGCGATAATTATCTCTTTATTAAGATAAAAAAAAAAAAGACTTTGATTGGGAAAGAAAAGACGAGAAAGTGGGAATCAATTTCACACGTTTTGTGTCGTCGTACTTTGATCACTTTAAAAGTGGGCGTGTCCAACGTTGGACGGCGGGTGTAATTCCAGCGAGGCGAATATTCAGGGTCTGTTTTTTTTCCAGAGCGACCAGCGCGGAGGGAAAACCAGGGTTGGAGGTGTTTCATGCACCGCCGCTGTTCGTCCTCTTTTCATCCGGTCACCTTTACGAGCTGGGAAGGGTTTTTCTCCTCGGCGGTGACACAGATGTGGCGGCAGCGGCGGCGGCGGCGGCGGTCATAGCGGAGGAGGTGGGGGTAGGAAGGAAGGGGGTCCGGGGGTCCGGGGGGCTCCAATCAATCACTGCCAGATTAGCCGGGAAGCCACTTCCACGACCGTTAAAGCAGCACAGATGCAGAATCGCGGCCGAACAAGTTGGAGTTTTTAAGCCAACAGCAGGACTTCCTGGTTATTTGTCAAAGTCAGCGCCGAGTGTGTGTGTGTGTGTGTGTGTGTGTGTGTGTGTGTGTGTGTGTGTGTGTGTGTGTGTGTGTGTGTGTGTGTGTGTGTGTGTGTGTGTGTGTGTGTGTGTGTCGGTGTGTCGGTGTGTGTGTGTGTGTGTGTGTGTCCACTGGAGCTTGCAGTAAATCACACCCCCTTTATTGCCAAATTTAGTGGCTAACGCTCGATAGCGTCGGCGGCCATGTTTACCGACTTTAAACACTTAAAACTAAAGACATTTAATCTGAAGCTGCAATTTATGATGTGAGCTGTTTCATCTTTCTGAGCCATTCTTAGGCTTTTCCTCCCGTTTTAGCTGTTTTTAGCTGCATCAACACTTTCAAGGCATTTGCTTGTTGTTGTTGTTGTTTTTACTTTATTCAGTGGTTTAAGCTCTTTCAGCCACGTTAGCCATTTGGCCGTTTTAGATGTTTTAGTGATTTAAGTTGTGTCAGCTTTTATGTCATTTTAGCAACGAGCCATTTTGTTTGTTTGTTTTTACTTTGTTTGTTTTTATTATTATTAGAATAATTACTCTTGTTTTTATTATTATGTTGTGATCTTACCTTCGCCATTCCAGCTATTTTTTAGCAATATTGTTTTTACTGTTATTAATTGTCGCTCATTTTTTTAAAATGAAATGTTTGTTTGTATCTTGAGCTGTTCTTATCTTATGACTTTCAAACTTTTCTTTTTAGCAATTTTCCTTTTTTTTAAAATCTTTAGTGCATTTTTATCTAGTTATCTAGCTATTGTATCCCTTTTAGCACTTTCATATATATTTTGGTGCTTTTTAAAAAAAACGCATTTTAACCATTTCAAATATTGCAGTTTTAGCTCTTAAGCCATTTTCTTTTCATCTTTTACAATGGTTTGAGCACATTTATGTAAATTGAGCCATTTTTCTCTTCGTTAACCGTCCGTATCCCGCTGCACAAGAGCTGAAGAGCCACATGTGGCTCCACAGCAGCAGGTTTTTCTTCTTCTTCTTCTTCTTCTTCTTCTTCTTCTTCTTCTTCTTCTTCTTCTTCTTCTCCTCTTATCTTTCCATTTCCTCCTCCTGAACGCACCGGGGCTTTTGTTTACATGAAGGGGAGCTTCTATAGAGACGCCGGAATTGGATGTTTCCCAGCCTGTATCGCCGGGGGAACGTAGCCGCTCTCCGAACGTATCGTAAAGAAAAATGCGTTTCATCCTACAGCTCCTCACACAAATGGATGGCGACGGCAGCGCGTCTTGGCAGACACGAAGGGTTAAGTGCTGATAATTATCGGGAGGAAAAAAAAAACCAAGGAGGCGACATGAAAGCCGTCTCAGGCAGCGGCTATGCTACGTTGATTAGCGCGACGTCCGGGGACTCCTTTGATTAGACGCTTTGTTTTGGCGGCTTCTCGTTAGAAGGAAAGGCTTTGTCTTCGCTTTTGATTTCATAAAGAACACATGAGGTTTGTTTCGAATCCCAGAAGAAGAAATGGCGCCGAACCGCTGCACAGGAAGTGGATCTACACGTTAGCGCAATGCTAACAATGAAAAAAAAAACTGTCGTAAAGCTTTCGAGTGTCTGCGTATTCCGAATTTATTTTATTCCTAAAAGAAAATTCGTTGAGATTTACGATACAGTTTTACTATTATGTCTGTAATTTGTCTCAATTTTAACAAATTTTTCTGAATTTTTTTTAAAGCGAAATGTCACACTAGCTTATTGGACGCGGTGACTTTCACTAACAAGGCAAGGTTTAGCTGTGATGTTGGAACTTTGACACCTTTTCAACATTTTAAAATTTTATCTTAATTTTCCAGAAATTCTAAATCTTTTATGTAAAATGTCTGAATGTGTGAAATGTAAGATTACATCGAACTGTTTACATTTTGAAGCTGTAACTTGTTTTTATACTACAAACCTTACTTTCAATTGGTATTTTTCAAATTCTTTGACCTTTTCTTTTTTTTGGGTTGAATTTCCAACTTTTTGCCCATCTGCAAAATACGCTGATTAAGATTTTTCAATTCTAAATTTCAACTTCATTTGAAACTTATTAACCTAAAATTTGTCTCACGTCATGAAATATTAACCTCGCTCATGATATTTTGTCGTCAATGTTTGACTTCTAACATGGACCTTTTGAAAATATTTGAGAAATTTCCATTTTTCATTATTATAACAATTTTAATATTTTACCACTTTACTGTGGCTGTGTGTGTGTGTGTGTGTGTGTGTGTGTGTGTGTGTGTGTGTGTGTGTGTGTGTGTGTGTGTGTGTGTGTGTGTGTGTGTGTGTGTGTCTCCCCCCCCTTCAATTAAGAGCTTAAGCTCATTAGTGGCAGACTTACATCATTACCTCTCCAACGGCTAATGAGTTAAAATCTATTTAGATTTATGTTGCTGTTAAATCTTCTCACACACACACACACACACACACACACACACACACACACACACACACACACACACACACACACACACATGCACACGCCAGCGACCAGGGGAGCTGAAGGTATCCTCACACGAGCTTTCCACTGGTGTGGGATCCTTTTATAGCATCGCTGCATATTCAACACACTTGAGTTGCAGCTCGGGATGTAAATGAGCGCAGATCCAGGCGATCTCTCCTCTGATGTGCCTGCGACGCTCTAATGCAACACAAACCTCCGTTTCCTCTCACCTCCATGTCCGCCGCACGTTTTGACGAGTTAATATCTGAGTAGCTGGACGATAAGAACAACGTTTCCTCCAGAGTGTCAGGACTCCCAGTCCATCTTCTCCTGGGACTTGGTACTTTTACTTTGACGGTCACCATAATAACAATCCAACTGTGTCGTCTGTCCACTAGAATGTCTCCCATTGTTTATGTTTATGTTTATTGTTTACGTTGTTCTCTTCACTCGTGACAAATACAACCAACAGCACCAACTTGTGGCCTGGCAGGCAAACTACATCAAAATGTTGTGTTAACGGGACCTTAGTTGACAAAACGGTTTTCCTTCTTTGTGCATTTCAACAATATTCCAATCAAATTTTTGTGACTTTGAAAACTTTTGTTTTTGCTCTCAGCAGCTGTATATTAAAAAAAAAAAGAATTATTTAAAATGCCTGTTATTTTAACTTTTTTGCATGTTTTTACACTCAAAAATTCCATCTATCTAATCTATTGGTAGATTTTGCATTATATTTATGATCCTTAACATACTTCATCCATTTTTAGCATCTCATTGAAGTTCTATGTTATACACACACTTCATTGATTTAAAAAATAGTCACAATATTTTAACAGCGTTCCCAAATTTTTCACCATTTTGCCCAAATGTTAAATTTTTCTATTTTTTTTTATAATTTCGAAACAATTCTTAACATTACTTTTGACATTTTGCAAACATTCATGACAATATTCTCTTATTTTACGCAGCATAATGCTCAAGATTTTACCATTATTACTGTATAATGTATATTTCTGTTAATATCCTAATGTAACATGTCAGCGCTATCAAGGATAACCATCCTGTTTGATAATTTTTACGATAATTCTTGATGCAGACGTACAGTTGACCCCTGATTAAAGATACACACACACACACACACACACACACACACACACACACACACACACACACACACACAGGGTGGTGGTGGGGGTGGGGGTGGGCACAATGCAGCGACAGCTCCTCCATCTTTGATGTCTTGTTTAAACCTGCTCTCCCTGCTGATGCTTTGATAACGTGCTAACTGGGACATTTTCATCCTAATTAGAGCTTCAATTGCTAATTCCATATCGCCGGCTATAATTATCACTGGGAGATTTGTGCAGACGATTTTGAAGCGCTTGTTTTCCTCGGAGGCGAGCGCTAAAGTTTACCTGTGCGATATATATATTTATTTATTTTTATTTGTATTTTTTTTAAACACCCGCTGATCCCTTGAGATTGAACACAAGAAAAGAATAACCCGTCCGACCTTTAAATTCAAAATCACATCCAATCATGTCTCAGACTTTAATACTTGGCGTGATGCTACAGTGGGGGGAAAAAATACTTTTTTGATGTTTTTACAGCAACAAAAGTCACAAAAATAGTATATTATATATTAAATTGAGTGTATTATTTAAAAGAAATCATCAAATTTTGGAACAAAGTTACATCATTTTGCCTCCCGGTGTAAAAAAAACAGTAAATTCTCACACTTTTGGAGCATTTTGCAGCCTAAATGCATATTTTAATATATATAAACATGATAGTGCTACTTTTATTGTCTCTATTAAAAAATATAAGTAGAATAAATTTGCTTTTAAAGTTGATAAAAATCACACAGATCTCATGTCTTGTGCAGCTTAATCCACCGGGAATGTTTTCGTGAAAATCTTAAGCTGAAGTATCGAATGTCAACAACGTCTAAAAGAGCCAAACTTTTTAATTATGTCATGAATTAAGCTGGAATAAATATAAAAGTTACCAGATTCCATTAAGAGTTGAAATAAAAGTCCAAATATAAAAATTCGGTGCGATATCGTTGATCTTCACGAGCCGATGGCAAGTACAGCCACAACTGGTATCGCAGAAACACATCCAACACCGATACTGTACCGATACCAATAAACGGATTAAATACAGATATTGAGACTACAAAGACATGATAACAATGCTGTACCGACACCATACTGATACCGATAAAAAGAAATACTATACTGATACAATACAGTGACAATTATAATGGGATATCAATATGATATCGGTACGACACCGATACCAGTGATACACAAGCAAAACACATATTTACTTATACGATATGTTTACATGACCAATAATACTGTTACTGATCAGATACCAATACTACACTGATCCCAAAAACCCTGATATGTGGGGATCACAGTAGAGTTATCTATAGATATAATCAATAACAATAAATGATTGGAGAAAGGTGTTATGTACAATACAGAGGATTCACTTGATGATATTTGATTGTTATCAGATTATTACGAACCTTTCATTCTAATTTTATGTATGTTTCTATTGGTTATGTTTTATTTGTACTAGTTTTGAAGTTGTTCCTGTAAAAAAACCAAAAAGACAACTCAAAGGTAAACGTTTAGATTTCAAAACAAAACAGACTTAATATGCACAACACGATCTATTTGCGCTAAACTTCAACAGTCCTTTAATCTTTAAGGTTAAAATCAGTTAGTTGGAGTTTGTATGTGTAGAAGAGTGCAGTTTTAAGGAGTTTGTCTTCTTTAATGGTCAAACGGAGGCTCTCAAGCTCATCTGCAATAATTGGATGTTTTTTTTTCTTTGGTCCACTTGTTTCCTCCCTCCCGCCCTCCTCTGCTCCTCCATGTGTCCTGCTCCGGACGCATGCGCGCTGGGGGAGCGCATACTGGTCAGCGTGAGAGAAGCAGCTGTTCACAGGAGAGAGAGAGGGAGGGAGAGAGAGAGAGAGGGAGGGAGAGAGGGGAGGAAGGCTGGCTGGCTGGTGAAATTCCAACATGGCAGTGGCGGCTGTGGTCAGTGTCTCCTCTCTTCTCCACTCGGGATGCTCGCTGCGGCTCGTGCGCAATAACCCGGCGTAACCAGACAGAGAAGAAGCGCACCCCCCCTTTCTCCTCTTCACCTCCGCTTCCACCTCCTCCTCTCTGGGATCGATGCGACCCTAACACCTCCCCTCTCCTCCTTCCTCCTCCTCCACCCTCCTCCTCCTCTTCCTCCACGTGAGAGGTCGACCTGAGCAAGGGAAAGGGGGGGACAAAAGCAGGTAAGGAAAGGTGGAGGGGGGGCTGGGGGGGGTTAGCGGATACCTCGGAGATAACGCGACCTGCACTTCCACATCCGACAAGTTTTTTTTTTGTTTTTTTTTTTCTATTTCCTATCAGTCTTCTTCCCGGTAAGATTGGCGAGCGAATGCGTAAAATTCGGCTTTTGCGCACCTGCGCGTAACTTGCGCGCACACGGACGCAGGAGCTGCGCGGCTTGTAGACAACAAGTTACCGGATCCGGCGCTGATTATGATGGTGGAGGTGGAGGAAGAGGAGGAGGAGGAGGAGGTGGTGGTGTTTTTTTAAGGGCGTCATGAGCAGATTTAAGACTTGATCCGCACCAGTTGATTTCCTCCCTCCCTCCCTCCTCTCTCTCTCTCTCTCTCTCTCTCTCTCTCTCTCTCTCTCTCTCTCTCCCCTCCTCTGTCATCCTGGCTCCACTTTCTAATGAGATGCATGTAGGTTAGGTACCTCCACCTATTGAGTTGCTCGCTCCACAGACTTTTCCACTCCACACAAGAAAGAAAAAAAAGAAAGAAAGAAGAAAAGTGTCATTATTTTTCATCCCTAACTGGAGAAATCTTCCCTTTCTCTCTGTGTCCTCTCTCTTCTCCTTCCCCATTCATTCCAATGCTCTCACCTCCTCCTCTTCCTCTCTCTGTTCTTCCTCCAGCACGACATGATCAGCAGCAGCAGCAGCGTCTATGGTAAGAGCATCTTTTCTTTCTTTTCTTTTTTCTTTTTTTTTTTTAAATCAGGACTTGATGATTGTGTTGATGGTGCAGGAGGAAGCAGTGTTGTTGGGGGTGGAGGCGGGGCGGGTGGGGGTGTTTACATCCACAGCTGTATGCTGAAAATGCTGCAAAACTCTCATCATTGCACACAGTTTCGGCATTTTTAAAATTGCGAGACACGTTGCACAATGTAGTTTTGAACTTCAATCAAGCGTCAGAAAAAAGAAATGCATGAGCAGAAAGAGTTTTTAATTCTTTTTTTATAATTTTTTTTTATTTTGCTGCTTTGGATGATTTCCTGTTTATTTCCTCGCTTGTTTGTTGACAATTCCTCTGTGAAAATGCATTTTTGTGTGACTTATTCAAAGTGTTTCAGTGTAAAAGCTGTTGAACAGGTAATTGCGGTGGATTAATGGCGAGCGTTAGCGGCGAAAACACTTCAAAGATTCACATTTCAGGTATTGCTAATAATGCACATTGGCGGAAATTACAGTTTGGGGGTCAGGGGGCCTTTTTCCCTCCACAGCAGATAATTGCCCCCCCCCCCCCCCCACCTCTCTATAGAATAATTGTAGAAGCACATTAACAAAAATAAAAGCTTTTTGGGAATGTTCCCTGTCGACTGGAGTTTTAGCGACAAAGTGAAACGGCGTTGTTTTCCAGGCTGTTAGCGGCGACCTTTGACCTCTGGGTGACTCTTCCTGGGCGTTGAATGAATCTAACCTGCGAGCGGGAGGTACTTTCCCGACGTAAAAAACCCACGTCGGCGGGAATTCGTCTTCATTCACTGTCAAAACGAGCTCTTTTCTGCTTAAAGATTATTATTATTTTATTTTATTTTGTAGTTTATTATTTAATGCAGAAGGAACTAAACCGGGCTAATTTGTCGGGGTGCGATCGGAGGCTCGCCGACTGTAAACACACCGGAGCGGCGTGTTTATTTCCTGTTAACTGTGTTTGTTTGCTTCAGATCGGCGGCGGCGGCGGCCGTCTGACAGTAGCAATAATCCCCCTCATTATACACATAACGTATCGCCTCACATCCCCCCCCGACGCGGCTAATGGGGACGGAGAGAGGCGAGATAATAGGAAAAGAAGGGGAGAAGAGTGGCGCGGGAACAGGCGGGCCCCCGTACTCCTGCCTTTATTTATCTAAATGTGGAGGTTTGAGCGTGGAATGAGCGGCGAGAGGCGGCGTGCGGCGAGGTGGCCGCGCGGCTCCCAGCGGGGCCGTATAAATAAATTATCCTGACACTTTCTATCAGTCTGTAATGTTTACCATTAAAAGCTGTTTGGCCGTCCGCCGGGAGGCGCGGGGGGGGGGAAATATCCCCTCACACGCAGACGTTTGTTCGTCTCGGTCCGTCGTATCAGAGGTTCCTTCTTCTTTTCTTTTTTTTTCCTTTTACACAGAGAGAGAGAGAGAGAGAGAGAAAGAAAAGCCTCTTCAAACGGGATCCAGGCAGGGTTGTCATCTTTTAGCAAAAATGTTAAGTGTTATCTTTTGTGCTCTCGGCTGGCGGAGCTCGGACCCCCCCCCCCCCCCCCCCCCCCATGGGAGCCCGGCGCATGCAAATAGAACAAATCCCTCTCGGACCTGTCTGTCTGTTTCACTCTCCCTCCATACACCCCACCACCCTCCACGTCTTGTCTACTTGCTCTCTCATCTATTTCACTCTTTGTCCACTTATTTCCTCCCTCTCTCTCTCTCTCTCTCTCTCTCTCTCTCTCTCTCTCTCTCTCTCTCTCTCTCCCCCACATCCATCCATCCCAGAAGACAGTGCCCAGGCTGTGTGTGTGTCAGCTAACTGTATTCAGGCTTTGTGTGTTTCCCTGACAGACCCCCCCCCCCCCCCCCCCCCCCACCCCCTTCCCCCCAGCCCATCACCCCTCACCCCACCACCATCTTCCTCCCTCCTCTTCCTCCCCGAGTTCCTCTTCCCCACGGCGGGCAGCTGTCGGTCGGTAGCAGCACTGCTCCTCCCGAGTTCCTCCGTCCACGAGGCAATTCCTTAAAATCCTTGACACCTTGAGCCACCTCACCCCCACCCCCCCACACCACCCCTCCACCCACCAATTCTTAGACAGCTTTCACATGGCGTGTGTGTGTGTGTGTGTGTGTGTGTGTGTGTGTGTGTGTGTGTGTGTGTGTGTGTGTGTGTGTGTGTGTGTGTGTGTGTGTGTGTGTGTGTGTGGTGGGGGGGCTTGTTTTCTGTGACTGACAGTTGCCGGTTGATGGATTTTGTTGTGACTGAAGCTTTTTCACACACTGATCCCCCCCCACCCCCCCCGATTACCCCGTCCACATGTGTGTGTGTGGGGGGGGGGGGGGGATACTTAAAGCGTGGGGGTATATGGAGCGGGCCTGTTGTAGTGTGAAGAATGAGGCCTGTGTGTGTGTGTGTGTGTGTGTGTGTGTGTGTGTGTGTGTGTGTGTGTGTGTGTGTGTGTGTGTGTGTGTGTGTGTGTGTGTGATCAAAATCCCGATTGTTGTGTGACAATGATCTGATATGGCAGCGTTTGTGTGTTAATATATATTTGTGTGTATATCAAGACTTGTGTTTACAAATATAGAAGTATCTATAGAAGTGTCGATACAAATAGTTTACAAAAGTATGTGTGTGTGTTTCTATTCATGAATACACACAACTGCAAATTATATATACACACACACATATATAAAATATAAACACTGCAATTGTAGACATTCTCGTTTATACTCTTGAACTTCATTTCTATATGTATATATATATATAGAGAGAGAGAGAGAGAGAGAGAGAGAGAGAGAGATACACATACCCGTATATAAAGTTATAACTTTGAGTTATCTATAAATTATTTCATTTTGTATAATGCTTGACACCTCTTTCTCGAACTTGTATTCGTGTATTTCGATATATACCTAAAGAATTGTGGCTAACTTGGCTTCAGTAATTCACTTGATGAAAATTGTCTTTTCACTTATGTAACTAAACAAATGTTTAAATGACATGCAATAATCTATCATTATTGCTAACACATTATATATATATATATAGTTTTGGTTGCTCACACACACACACACACACACACACACACACACACACACACACAAAGTAGTCATAGATCAACATATAAATACTCTGACCCTATCCCAAACAAAACTTAATCTATCATTAAGTACCATGAGAAATAGAGGCATGTATAGGTGGAAAGGGTAGATTGCATACGTGTGTATGTGTATGGAGGTAGATCGAAAGATTGATAGATAACTGGATGTATGTACTTAAGTTTATGAAATGTGGACTATAAATACTTAAATATCGAATGTAGATAAAATTCTTACTCAAACACGTCATATCTTTCGGTGTTATACTGATACTATTGATTATAAATAGATGGCTGGATACTGTCTGGTAGGATATATATATATATATATATATATATATATATATATATATATATATATAGCACACACACACACACACACTTAAGCTTTCGTAGATAGTCACACGTTAAATACACGTTTAGCTGTAAATTAATTAAGTAAATATCAGGATATATATACTATAAAACACCAGACTGAGCTGTGAGTTTTTCATGAAATGTGTTGCGTTGGTTTTGCTCCTTGTCCACCGATATATGGAAACATCTCTGTGTGTGTACATAAAGGTCTTTACTGTAGAGGTTAACGTATAATGTTAAAGTGAACCCTCCCTGGCCTCCAGTCTAAATGTGTCTGTGTGTGTGTTTATGGGGGGTGGGTGGGGGTGGGTGGGGTGGGGGGGGTCTTTATTCAAACAAGTCTGATCCGGGCAGCTTCTGGCCACTCGAACCTCTTCTGCTGCTTTTCTGAAAATCTGTCATTTGAATTATGAAATTGTGAGAGTTCTGAGTTGTGGGGGGGGGGGGGGGGGGGGGGGGGACTGGGGATCTGGTGGCAGAGGACAGCGACACCGGGGGTCACCTCAGGTCTCTGCGGCAGATCACTCCTCCTCCTTTTATTTCCCTTCTGCAAATCCATTTCCATGTTAATTCCCAGCTTAAAAGCATTATCACCTTTTCTTTACCCCCACAACCCAAAATTATTTAACTTAAAAGAAATATTTTACATTTTCTCCTTTGTTCTTCTCGTCCCCGTCCCCCCCCCACCCCCACCCACCCCACCCCACCCACCTCACCTCTCCAGATACTAAAACATGAAGTACGCGGAGGATTTATTTAAACTGGGTGGAAACGTGCAGCGTTCGACCTGCACACACACACACAAACCACAGCTGATCATTCAGACGAGGAGAAGCTTTCTAATTAGGTTATCGCCGTGGAAGTGTTGCCTTAAATCGTGCATTGATATGCAGGGGAGCGAGCCACTCACTGGGCCCTCCATGACGGAGCACCAGGGCCTTTTTTTTTTTTTTCTTTTTAAATACGGGGGCCCACAAAAAAGTGTAATCTGCTCGTTTCTTTCCTGATTCTGTTAACGGCGGGCCCTGGAGAGACAATCGCCCCCCCCTCACCCCCCCAGCTTGAACGTCTTGATTAGCGAGCACGTCGGATTTTTATTTTTTTTTTCTTCCGACTCTCGTCTGCGAGGCTGCGAAAGGTGTGCGTTAATGAACAATGCCTCATTGGGTGCAAGAGTGTGTGTGTGTGTGTGTGTGTGTGTGTGTGTGTGTGTGTGTGTGTGTGTGTGTGTGTGTGTGTGTGTGTGTGTGTGTGTGTGTGTGTTGGAGGGCTGCCAGGCGATGGACACAAAGGATGTTGAGTGGCTGGGCGTGTGGCACAGCGTCACTGGAGACGGGACACAGTTTGGTTTTTTTTTGTTTGTTTGTTTTTTTGGAGGTTTCATGTTTGGTGACGTGTCAGAAAAACATACGGACGAAAGCAGAAGTGGTCGTTTTGTTTTTCTACGCTCCTGGTGTCAGAAGTTTTTCAAGAGAAGAAATAAATATTTAAGCAGAAAATCTTTTCAGAATCATCAGCAGTGTTTTTACTTTAAATACAATTATTATTATATTTATGTATATATGTATAAACACATGAGGACAGGCGTGTTTGTGATAGATGGGTTTATCCATCTTCTCATGTTATCCTAATTGTTTTTCCATCTATATATTTGTGTATGTAAACACATACTTTGCATACTCGTACTACTGCTATCGGAAATATATTTACATAATATTTGAACATACACAAAAGCTTACGAGTGACACACATACACACCTTTATCTAGCACTCTCTTCTACAAAAGTGTGGTTGTATGTATATATCAGTTCAAGATATGTAGAATATACATGTGAAAAAAGTAATCGAAAAGATAAAAGATTAAAAAAAAAGAGAATTAAGTTCTTGGGGTATATAAATATATGTGTGTCAGAGTGTAGAGTATGTAAGAAAAATATTTAAAGTAACCACGGGTATGTTAAAAGAACCGTGAAAGATAAACAGATATACTGCATGTACAATAAGATAAGGCATAGATATACATGCATTTCCCTTTTTAACACACAAACTTATATACACATTATTCTTTTTGAATATGTTGTTTTGTAGATCGGTAAAGGTTATCTATGTGTGTGTGTGTATATATATATATATAGAGTCTATAATAGTATAATCTATATCCTCAATGGGTACATTTGTGTGTGTTTATAAAGTACATAAAGTTTCTGAAAAGTAGACAAATTATATAAATGAAAGAAATTCATATATTTTCATCAGTATGTCAGTTAATGTGTGTGTGTGTGTGTGTGTGTGTGTGTGTGTGTGTGTGTGTGTGTGTGTGTGTGTGTGTGTGTGTGTGTGTGTGTGTGTGTGTGTGTGTGTGTGTGTGTGTGTGTGTGTGTGTGTGTGTGCGTGTGTGTAAATATATGTGTATCTTTATATATATATACTGTATATGTTCACACACATACCTAAGTGTATAGCGTGTTCTTGATGTTGATATTATCTATGTTTATATTTTTAATCAGCATTCGCTTCACGTTAGCCGAACGAGCGCGAGCCCCCCACTAGCTTGCGCCAGCCGATTGCGGTTTCGTCTGAAGTGTCATTTTGTCGGAGTGACCGGGTCAAAAAACCGGCGGCCGTTTCTCCAACCAAACACAAACCGCACCTTTCTTCTCGTCTTTACCTTCAAATCGGCGTCGGAGCGCTCAGCCAGGCCTGCTGGGGGAGGAAGGCTGTTTGTACCTGTGATTATCTTGTTGCATGCCTGCACTGAGCGTGTGTGTGTGTGGTTAGTGTGTGTGTGTGTGTGTGTGTGTGTGGTTAGTGTGTGTGTGTGTGTGTGTGTGTGTGTGTGTGTGTGTGTGTGTGTGTGTGTGTGTGTGTGTGTGTGTGTGTGTGTGTGTGTGTGGTTAGTGTGTGTGTGTGTGTGTGTGTGTGTGTGTGTTGGCCAAGTTTCCCCCAGTGGTAGCAGGCGAGAGAGAGAGCGAGCATTAGGATGTTGCCGGTATGACTCCGCTGGCAGGATGGACACATGTGGTAGATAGCTAATGATAGCACGCAGCGTATAATGAGATCCTACTCTCCGTCTGTCTCCTCTACCTGGCATCATGCATTAACCATACGAGAGGAAGAGGAGGCACGCATGGTATTGACTTTGAGTGGGTGTCTGCTTGTCCGTTGTTGGTTTTGTTTAGCACTCAGAGGTCAGCATGGCTGCAAGCGCCGCACATTTATAACAAGTTCTCTCTCTCTCTCTCTCTCTTTTTTTTTTTTTTTTTTTTTTTTTTTTTTTAAGGGGGGCTGTTTTATATTATTCATTTATTTTTTTTAAGGATATATTAAAAAAAAAAAAAAAAAAAAACCAGAACATCTCCTCATGCGCACCTCTTGAGCTCAGTTAAATGGTGCTAAATTGATTTTGGAAGGCGCCGCGATGTATACGCTTAACAAGCCAAATGGGTTCAGTTTGCGGGTTAGTTTGTGTGGTCAGGAGATTATTCTATTAATGTATTCCTCACACTGTAATCTACAGTACGGGAGGGAGGGGAGGCGTTGGCAGCGCTCCATCTTCTTACCCAGTAACATATATTTATCCTCTTCACTACTCGACCCCCCCCCCCCCCCTCACCCCCCCTCCCTCTCTACACACACCTCCCTGGGGGTCCCAATGACATGCTTACTAATGTGTGCTTTGGAAACGGAGTGCTATTGTATCCCCTAAATCTCACAAAGCGCTGTATGATTTGCCCATTGTCGCTAAATCGCTTTGCTTGTGCCAAGTGCTCGCGTCTCGCCGAGGCTTTGGCGCTTCGAGGGTCTCGGGGACGGCGTCGAGCTCCGCCTTTGTCGAGTTCGGGGAAGAGTGCCAAGACCGCTGCGCCGAATATTGTTTTGAGTGGGAAAGGGAGGGGGTGGTGGTGGGGGTGGGTGGGTTGGGGGGGTGACGGGGAAGACGGGCCATTGCCAAGCGACTCCATTGAGCCCCCCAGTGAATGGGCCCATTCATATTTCGGAGAATCACCCAGATGCCATATTGTTGGCTCAACAACGCTAAATATTCTCCAACAAGGATGGGATTGTAGCAGCGCTTTGAGTCAAGGGGGGGGGACGTTGGGAAATTAATAAATAAATAATAATAAAAAAACGGGCGAATCGCGAAGCAGAGATCGGGTGAGTCCGTTCGGTAGAACGCCAAGTGTTTGTTGGCGTCTTCAAAGCTTCTTTCTTTCCTCCTTCAGGTGGAACTTTTGTTCACTAAAGCTTCACAAACGTACAGGGAAAGTTTAATAAATCTTCCTCTGAGGTGTTTTTTAGTTTGACAGAGTACTTTAAAGTGGAAAAAGTAGATTGTTTCTTTAAGATCCTAAGTCGTACTGAACGCTTTCTGGTTAACTTATCAAGTATCGCAACAGCGAGAAGATTCGTGATGAAAAAGGACATTTTTTTTGCTCCATGTGGTTTTCCTCCTCCGTCTTCCTTCGACTTTGCGAATCTTAATATCGCGATATTAAATATGTTGCGTAACGTCAAGTCATTTCCTCGTGTTACCGCCTACAGATTTCAAAACTCCACTTTATATTAGTTTTATTTATAGAATTAAATTCCTCTTGTAGTGTTCAGAGTCATTTATTTTTATATAGTTCTTTTTCTCTGTGTGTAACAACGGAAACACGTCGACCCGACGTGTTTCCATGACGACGTCAATCACGCAGATCATTGATTTCTGGGTTTTTCGGCCAAAGGCATCATAGATGTTGAAAATGTAGATCCTGCTCTAACCCATTGGACCTTATTAAATATATATAAATATATATATACATTAAATATAGCAGATATTATATATGATGATAGTATGTTGTTGAAAAAGTCATGACACTTACGCAGATGATGTTAATCTATTTGTGCTTTAGTTCCTTTTCTCTCGATGTTAATTAACTTTTTATTTTAATCACATTGACTTTAATGCTTTTATTTTTCATCAGTTTTCATACTTTGCCTCTGACTTGTACCTCGTGGCCGCCAGGTATGAAATCTGGACTCTGTTACTATTTGAAAATTACTTAATCGCACAATTTTTGGAAACTAATTGCGACGAATCCCATTTTTGAATTTGAACAGTATCCTGGGAACGTATATTGTTGATATTTGCGACATATATGTGCGACCCCGAGTGCAGATGTATGTATGTAGATAAAAACCTGACTGACATAATGAGCACATAAAAGATTCTGCTCTATAAGGACCGTTCATCCATGATTCGGATCTTTATAGAAATGCGTTTTATAAGCGGAATAAAAAAAAAAAAGCCTTTATAAGGTTGGGAACTTTATCGACGGAGGTTTTAAGACCTCAGGTGAGAGGAGACGGGCCTGCTGAAATCCCAACAACCTTGAAATGTAAGCAGGTGAACTTTAACCCACACACACACACACACACACACACACACACACACACACACAACAAGACTTAGTAAAATGTCATAGCGGGTCCTTTATGTCATGCATGCACTGAGTATTAATCACGGTTGGATCTGCGCCTGAGAGGCTGATCAAATTTATTGTTTGGCTGCACGGGACAGTAATGGGTGTTTAATTACTCAATAAAAGCCCTTTTATAGATTCCCGGGCCTCCTGTGTGTTGAGCAAATGGTATTGATCCGTCTCCGCGCTGCAACATGATCGCCTGTGAAGGAGAATTAGAGCCGTTAGCCCGCTAGCGCTTTCTCATTCATTAGCCGCATTAGCCAGAGGGGCGGTGAAGACGTAGCATCATAGTTAATACCCCAGCGTCTGACGTTCTCTCTCTCTCTCTTTTTTTTTTTTTTAAAACACAAATATGGATTAGACGTGTTTCAGCGGGAACCTCCAGGAGGGTCGTTTTTCCTCGGCGGCATTTCCGCCCGCGATCCCGTCGATACGCCAACGGCAGATTCGCACCTGAGAGCCGCATTAGTCGGCGCTACCGTCAAGACCGTTTAATCCCGACGCCTCCCCGCCCTGTAATCTGTAATCTGACTGCGCCTCCTCCTCCTCCTCCTCCTCGGAGGCCTAATTCGGGATCACCGTCCCCGACATGGAGCTGGTCGACATGTGTGGCGTTGGCTCACCGGCCTGCACCGTGTCCACCCCCCCCCCCCCCCCCCCCCGCCCCACCCCACCCCCTCCTCAGTCCACCTCGCCGCATCTGCCTTGCATCCATTGTTCTTTTATGTTGAGAGCATATCGCTGGCTCTGTGAACCAGCACCACTCCTCTTGATGCTCGGCCGAAACCGCTGCAGCATCGCCCCTTGATGTGTCGCTATCAAATGAATGTGGCCTGTTGCAGTCGGTCGGGGGGCTTTGTGGACCACGGAAAGTAAAAAAAAAAAAAAGGGGGGGGGGGGGGGAGGGGGCTGCGAGCGGCCATGAAAGAGACATTGTCCAATACAGAGCGAACAGTTCCTTTGTAGATAAATGGATTTTCATGCTTATCAAGCGGGACAGTGAATGAGTGAAAACTGTGGAGAATGTGGAATTATTCCCACTGCTCAAGAACTGTAGTTTCAAGTGTGTGTGGTCCTTCATTTTTTAATTATTCTGCTGGTATTTTTCAATTGGGAACACTGTTAATGCTTCAGACGCATGTTTTTGCTCTGAGATTGCAGCTCTTGGACAATACTACTCTGGGTTACCGTGGGTTAGTTACTTTAAAAAAAGTAAGATTTTCTACAGTGAAGTGATATTTTACATGAATTTGAGTTAAAAATATCTGCTTTCAGTCTAATTTTGAGAGAAGCATAGGAGCGATCGTAAAATTAAAGCACATGCGTGTATAAGTTGCAGTTTTATATGCAATTCTTTAATACATCCCTTTTATTAACGTTCTTTCAAAGTTAAAACTTTTGCATTTTCAGGAGTTTTTTTGTCTTAACATTTGTTAAAACGTCCACACATACAGCTTTGTAGCTTCCAGCCTGGTCGGGGCGATGCCTTTTCCTCACATGATTTTACAGGATTAGTGGATTAAAGTAGATTCTAATTTCTCAATCAAGTTATGTGGAACTTTTTGGAAGTATATTCGGAACGTATTGAAATTACCTCAATAAATTCAGAAAGCATCGTCGTCTGATAGAAATAAACCATATTCTATAGGGTCAATTAAAGGTCAATTCTTTATTTATTCCCTAGAATTGATAATAAAAAACATTTTTATCAGACGTTGTTCCTGTTTTTGTCCTGATTCTGAGACAGGATGTCATTTTGAGAAGATTTACTTTATTTTTCGCTTTAAACAGAAGATTTGAGGAAGAAGGCTTTAAGATTTAGACTTTAAAATGAATTTATTTTGTGATAATGGCAAAAAGAAAAAGTGGAGTGAAACATAAAAACTAAATAGAATAGAGACATTTTGAAAGTAAGCAGTTACAACTAGATAAATTCTTGGTCAATGAGGCTTGAAATGTTTATTTTTTTTCACTTGAACTTTTCTTCATATTCCCGTCTCTAAATCCTTTTATTCTCATTGTGCATAATAATCTGCACATTTCATCGAGGCCATTTAAGTGAATCATATTCTTTCAGTAAACACACGAACCAAAGGCAGTGAGGTAATGTCAAATGTTAAGACTTGCCCACGATCTGGACTAAAATCCCGGCGCACCTTTCATGATAATATTGGATTGATAATTCGGGATTGTGTGGCTGCAGAGCTCCATTCATTGTGCATCTGGCAGCGTGAGGCGCCGCCGCTGAACGGACGGAGTGTGAATCATTGTCGGGGATGTGTAACACACGAGGCGAACAGAGGCGACCCGCGGCGGTGGCGGCGTCCGCGTACGCTGGCATTCCTCCGCCGGCGAGGAGCGATGTGCGCTGGATGCAGAGCCGGCGGTGGCGGTAATCCGCCCGTGCGGTGGGACAGGTTCTATTGCTCCACAAATCAATTGGCTTCATGTCCGTGCCATTAGGCTAACATGGCGCTGAGAGCAGTAAACAGACTGTTTGATTCCCCTGGACGCCGGCCAGGTGGACGCTCCTCTACCTCCTCCTCCTCCTCCTCCTCCTCCTCCTCCTCCTCCTCCTCCTCCTCTGCTTCCTCCTCGTCCCTTCTTTCACTCCCTCCTTCCATCGTCCTCTCTGCTCCAGTCAATGCCGGATTCTCAGAGGACGAGTGCTGACAGGAATATCGCTGGGAGGGATTGTGTTTGTGGGTTTTCTTTTCTCCCGATGGAGTCTACCCTGGGTGAAGTGATGACCCCCCCCCCCCCCCCCCCCCCCCCCCCCCCCCCCCCCACATCATCTCCTTCTTTGTTTCCTTTTCCCTTTTCTACCTTTTTCATTTTCCCCACCCGGCTCAGATAAAGTTGCAACACCGGTGATTAATGACTTGTCGAACATTAGCGTGTGAGTGTATTTTCTCGCCGATCGACTGATAAGACAAACAGCTCCGGCCGTGCAACAGGTACCCCCCCCCCCCCCCCCCCCCTCCACCCCCCCTCCACCCACTCCCCCTCCACCCTCTTCAAACCTGCAGCCGACTTGACCCCCGGCCCGGAGAAACCGCTCCGGTGCGGCGGCGCACAACAATGTGGGTTCAGACTCACCCCGTAGCGCCGCAGGACTTTTACTGTTGCTAGGCGACGCTGCGGCCGCCGGACACATCTGGTCAGCTGTTAGTACAAGTTGTTGACAAGAGCAACAGCATGATAGTGTTTACAGAACCCTCAATAGACCTTCCACAGTCAATCAATCCCTCCAGAGCTCGGCAAATACCTTCTCCTACGGGGAGCGGAGACCAGTCGGCGGTGCTTCATTTTGAAAGTCCCAAACAGGAAGCACGGGGGGCGTTTTGGTTCCCCGGAGGAAAACTGACCATTATTGCGTCAGGAATACGTGGGAGGCACACCGTCACGTTTTCACGACATTATATGGGAATTTACGTTTTTATCTGATTGGAAAACCAGATTTATTCTGAAAAAGACTTTTATCTCAGGCTAGAAAAGGCTAAAACAGCTTAAATAGAACAATGTGGAACTAACTCCATCAAATAGCTATAATAGGTACGCTACATAATAAAATAGCTTAAATCACTAGAAACATTGAAAAGACTTAAAATAGCTAAAATGAACTGAAACTCATAAAGAAGAAGGTTTTTTTTATTTTGGCTAAAAAGAATTAAAATGACTAAAACTGACTAGAATAAAAACAAGGTTTAGAAAAGTGAAACAGTCCAAAAGATCTAGAATCGTTGAATTTATAGCATCTAAAATCACTAAAATGGTAAATAAATGGCAAAAAAATTAAAAATGCAGTGAATTACAGATGGACTATGGTAATGGCTGCCGGAACAATGTGGTGTATGTTTGCTGTATATATTTGGGATATTTTCTAACTGGGCGAACACTGAAGGAAAATATTGTGCAGCTCTTTTATTGACTGTTTCAACCTCTGTCCTCCCGACTGCTTCCTTCCACTTCTAATCTTTTCATTCCAATAAAACTGCTATTTCTTGTTCTTGTGTGTCGGCGCAGCGTCCTGCTTCTGATCAACCCGCTTTTTTTAAAATCATTTGAATATTTTGGGGGCTGCTGCTTGAAGTTTTTGTTTGCACGTTAAGTTAAATGATCAAATATTTTACATCTGCCCGTATTTAATGATTAAAAACCACAAAAAGGCTTGAAACTTGAACTGAAATGTCAGTTTAAGCAGATTTTAAAAAAAAAGTATGCAAATTTGTCCAAAGTAGGATTTTAAATTAGAACGAATCACTGACAATAACTAAACACTGTATAATCCCATATCAGGACTTTTATTTAATCTGGACTTAAAAGACAAATTCAGGCTATTTTTCTTAAAATTCGCATTTTAGCCGCTAACATTAGCCACTGTTTTTTGGGGGTTTTCTACTGCGTTGACGTGGTTATTTTACTAACCCAACAATACAAGTACTCACATGATTCCACATTCTGTATGTTTCCATTTCTACGTATGAAAATATGACTTGGTTCCAGAAAAACAGCAGTATAATATGAAGACTTACGCTGATGATGTTAAAGTCTTCAGCGTTTCCTGACTTTGTTTTTCGCAGTTTATTTCTACTTAATCTTATACAATTCATTCCTGTTAACATATTTAAAGTGATGTCTTGTAGAGCCTGAATGCACAGAGCATGGAAGTGGAGTGGAATATGTGATATACTGTGCAGAAGCGGCTCGTGTTAAAACTTAAAGGTTTCAGACGTTTCCTCTTTTTCATTCAACTCCAGCCTTTAACAATATCAATACGCATATAGCTGGACATCGCGATAACGATAAATATGCCATATATCGTGGAGGAAAAGACATGGGACGTGTTGACACTGTCTGGGGCAGGTGTTTGTTCCCAGGTTTCCACGGTTGAAGCTTTATTCGCCGTGTTGTTTGTCATGTCGTCCCCTGAAAACCGAGAGCCGTGTTCACGATCCGTGAATGTGATTACAGCTATTGATCGATAGACGATGACACGATGCTGCTGGGTGTCACCTGAAGAAGAGGAGGAGGAGGAGGAGGAGGAGGAGGAGTGTGAAGCAGACAGTGCGTCCATATGCCGGAGCACGATGGTCCATATGCCGTCGTCCGTTCTCACCGCGGCGTAGGAAAGAGAAAGGAGGAAAAAAAAGCGGGTAATGTGAGATGAGACGAAGCCGGTTATCCGGAGCCTTACATCTGCTGTCAGCCGCGCGCTCTAACTCCGTTAAGGACGTTATTGATTGCTCATTATTACCCCGCTCCCTGAAAGACGAGCGTCCCCTATGATCACATTAAATCTCTCCCCTCGTCCAATCCTCCCGAGACGCCTTCTGCTCGTCGCCGCCCGTCAAAATTCCTCCTGCGAGATCTGATATCAGCCGTCCTCCTCGTTGCCTCTGGTTCTGGTCGCGTCTCCGTTTGATTCACTCCAAATAACTCCTTTTTTCTCCCGTGTTCCTTCCTCACACACACTTTGGCTAATTGATCTCTTTAGTCTTGTGTAATGGAAATCAGCGAACACGGATGATTTGAGACGGTGATTTGTCTCCTTTGTGTTATCAGGTTTTCATGTTCGCCGTCTGATCCCTGTTTATTGACTTGATGGCAAACAAGAAGAGCTGACAAGGGGAAGTCATAATATGTACTTTATTTTTCCAAGAGGGGCTATTTTTGCTCCGCTGCTATGTTTTTTTTTTTGTTTTTTGTTTTTTTAAAAAGAGCCTTCAAACTTCTGGCTTTGCAGACATCTTCTTCGATTTATTATAATATTTTTTTAAAGCGTCGACGGAGGTGTCACACGTGTAAAAGTTTGGGACTGTTGAGATAGAGGCCGTGTCGTCGCCCCTCCATGAATAATGCAGCGCTATCGACTGTGTCAGTTGAGCGAGGAGACGTGGCGGCGGCGGCGGCGGCGGCTTGATGTTCAGCTGCCTGGACGCCCTGAGACAAACTGAAACGAGACGCTGCAGCGGGAGTGTCGCGTCTCCAACAAGTCCGTCGGTGAACGTTCACACCTGCGTGTGCAAAAGACTTAAAACACCCCCGTTCTACTTCTATTCCTCCATTTTGGAATGGCGTCCTCCGCCCAGCAGCTTCCTGCTCCGCTGAATAAACAACATTTCTTGACAGTTTGTTGCTTTGGAAGTTTTGAGTTGGAGTAAGTTTGTGTTTCCGTGGCCTCGGAGGCAGAAGAAGAAGAAAAAAAATAAACCGCAGTCCGATATTTTCCGTCCTTAGCTATGTGCTATATATCTATATTTCCCCGGGTCTGTGTGTGAGCGTCCTCCAGCCCGCGGAGAGCAGCGAGAATCCCCTGCCCCCTCGACACCGCCGCTTCAGTCTCAATGCCGCCGATCGATGGGCGTATTGATCGGCTGTTTGGACAACCTGTGTGAATTCCAGCAGAACTCGGTGGATTTAGCGGCGCCCCCGGGCGCTAGCTCGCGCGCTTACGCGCGCTCGGATGCGTTCGTCGCCCCGCCGACGACTCCGTCGTGCTAATTGATTCCGCTTCGATCGGCTTCAAATTTAAACGCGAGACACTTTGGCGCCTCGCGCATCTGCAATCAAACCTTTCAGACTAAAGGACTCGACTTCTCGGCAAATGGATTCACCTTCAGGAGAAAACGATGCTCTTTTATTCTAATTTCTACAAGTTTGACTACGTTTCGCAAAACTTAAGTTTGTGCTTCATTTATGACCTTTTCTTTTTTTTAAATACAGTAAAAAAAAAACCTGCTGAAATCTTTCACAGTTTGTCATTTTAGCCATTTTAGCTGTTTCGCTACTTTTGCATTTTCAATAAATGCATAAATTGTATATTTCAGTTACCGTGCAAGCTATTGTGCATTCAGTTTATAGTGCTCAAAAGTTCACACACTTAAGTTTTTTTGTTTACAATTTACCCGGTTACACCAGTGATACAAGAGAAAAACAAACAAACTGAAAAGACAAAACATAACAGGAGTAATACAAAAGAAGAAAAACAAAACATAGTTGTTTTAACTGTTAAAGTGGCATTTTTACTGTTGTATGTTTTTGAAAGATTCTAGCTTTTTAACGATATTACCTATTTATTTTACGCTGTTTTAGCTAGTGCAGCTATTTTAGCCATTTTAACCTTTTAGCTTTTTTCACAAAAAAATCAAACCCTCTTTACCGTTTTCGATGTTTTAGCGATTAAACGTGTTGTGTTTGGCATTTTTGCGATTGCACGTTTTTAAGGTATTCTAGCTTTTTAACTATATTAGGCGTTAGCCATTGGCGTTATAACTACGTTTTTGCTGTTTTAGCCATTTTAGTTGTTTTTTCTATTTTGGCCATTTTACCTGTTAAAGTAGTTGTATTGTGTATTTCAGCTACTTTATCTTCAGAGGTACAAAAGCTTAAATCATCAAACCGTCACGTGTGACAGATTTCTTTTGATTCTCCTGATGAGTGCGTCGGAAGACTTTCTTGAGTTTTGTCGTGTATTTCTATTGAGCCACTGACAACCTGCCCTTATTATTTCATCCTACTTTTGTGCGGCGGTGTACGTTTGCGTTGCCGAGTTGGCAGACGTGGTTGCCGTTGCCGGGTTCCCGGCGCCTCGGACACGACGGGTCCTGCGAGTTTGCGGGCTGGGGGTAGAGGTTATCCGTGCACCGCTCAGGACGGAGCCCTAATCTCCACCAACCGCTGCTCCGTCTCGCCCGTTTGCCAAGCGCTCCACAGAAACGCTGCGAAAATCCACATTCTGACTCCCGAGAAGTTGTTTTTTTGGAGCCGCGCTGATCTCTGACCTGTGCTGTGGTTTTTACAGGACCATTAAGTTCCTGCGTCGACTCGTGAACGACACTTTGGTTTTAAAGTGCCATATAAGTAAAAGTGACTTGACAGGAGAAGCATCAGTTTTAATGGACATAACATAAACCTGAAATCCTATTGGTTCAATTAAACGTTTGGGTCACATTCAGCTGTTTTAATTCGTTTAAACGACAGGTTGTAAAATTGCAAAAAAATTTAACTTTTCTGAAACGCTGCTGCTGGTCCTCGTCATCGCGGTTCTAGTAACTCGGTGTAACAGTTAACTGTTAAAATACTCAATACTGAATCAAATGTAAATATTATGAAAGAAACGATCATACACAGAAATATCGAAGGACATAGATGTTTCATTGTATTTCCATAGAATTGAATCCAATATGATTGCTTTTTGTCACAATACTAGTTGGTAAACCTACAGTAAACCAGTTATTGGTGAAATTGTGTTTCGGAACAAAGACTTTTATTTTGAAATAAGCATATTTGAAGAGATGTTGACTTGTAGCGTTAAAAAAAAGCATCTCCTTTTCACAATTGTGGCTTGTATAAATAGAGAGTTTTCAAAAACGATTGAGGCACTTTTCACTCCTTTGATTGGGGCCTTTTAATTTGAAAAACATCAGTTTATTATAACCATTATTAACATGCATTGCATCATTTCACAGATGTGGCTTATCAAATTGGAAACGCCTCTTCACGATGCCAGTTGGTAAAACATGGTCTTTTTCTAAGCGAATAATTGTTTGATTTGAAAGGGGAGGTTTTAATTTGGTACATATTTCATGCTTTTCAAAATAAACTCAGACTCAGTCACAGCAAAGTTGAATGTTTTTGCAGTTTGTCTTTGGCAGTGAGTCGTCTCGCTGTTGTTAGAAGAACTACACACACACACACACACACACACACACACACACACACACAGCCTGCTGCAGACAGACATAAATGCATCCACAGATGGTGACACTCCGGCAGTCACTCCTGGGCTGTCTGTCGACGTGCCAACCGTCCACAACACACACACACACACACACACACACACACACACACACACACACACACACACACACACACACACACACACACACGCACACGCACACGCACACGCGCGGAGCCCGTGTGATGCATCATTGAGCATGGGCTGGTGTTGGTGGAGCTGCTGAGGGGGAATCAGTGTGGTGTTAAGTAACCATTCATGTGGAGCCGCACACAAACAAACAGCTCTTCTTCTAAAAATACAGTTTTCACCTCGTTTCCATCAAATATCAACCGTCCAATAATATCAAAGTTCTCCGGATGATTCATTCTGGAAAAGGCTGCCCTGTTTCACACGGAGACGATCTGAAGCTGCTCTGCTAACGCATCACAAAATGTCTCAATTCATATAATATCAGGATTTTTCAATAATGGAATTATTATTATTATTTATATTCTTAAGTAGTTCTTGGACTGGAAATTGTCTTTTAAAAATGATGTTCTTGTAATGCAGTCATTTGTCTAGAGTTTTTTTAGTTTAGAGTTCTTAGAGTCAGAAGTACATCTTTGTAGTTTTTGTTAATTAAATGAAATAATACAATTCTTTTTTTTATTTTTTCATGTTAAAAGTCCCCCAAATTTTTAAATCTTTAAGTTTTGAAAATGTGGCACAGAATCCTATTTTTCTTTTGTTTTGCTTTGTTTTTTATACAGAAATTGCTTCATCTTCTTGATTTTGTGTCATTTGCTTACATGCATGTGGCTTTTCGGGATTTTCATTTCTCAACAAATTGACAGAATTACATCAGTGGGTGGATTTTAACTATTAAGATACTTTTTAGGAATTTTTTCGTTTGTTTGTTTTCAAGCCCAGAAATATTTTCTTGATTTGCACAGCGTTGCATTTTAGTTCTCGTTGTGTTCGGCTTTTAACTCCTCTTCTGCACAGTTAAACTAGAACTTGGTCGTTATCGTTGTTCCGACATGAACTGTCGAGCAAAGTCGAGATTATTTAGGCGCTAAAACTAACGATGGAACTTGTTTTAAGTCGTTTTATGTCTGAACACCTTCGCACACTCAACCAATTTCTTTTCAGAATAATTGACAGACAGACTTTTCCGTGCTGCTTGTTGGCGTCATTTTGCATTTTGGACTTGTTTCCCTTTCTAGATTAGCCCACTAAGACACACACACACACACACACACACACACACACACACACACACACACACACACACACACACACACACACACACACACACACAGTAATACCACTAAATGGCTCCGCTACACTTGTGAAAATACATTTGCTTTGCCTTGATGATATAATATGATTGACTAATCTGAAAGTTCTCAGGACTTGTGTACACGTTAGCCGGCTTCTCCCCGAGCGATCGTTGATATGTTAATGCCGCTCGCCGCGTCTCTATTTAATTCATGTGGCAAATTTCTCTTGTGGCTTTCAAACTCTTGCTTGGATTGTGATATATTCATTTGTTGATGCATTGTTAATGTTTCCACTCCGATTCTGAGTACGCGGCGCAGGTAATCGCCCACTCCGGGGCCGCCGTGCCACTGTTTGTGATGTGGATCTTCCCGAGGATTGTATTTGAATAATGAGGGAGGCTGGAGCGTTCTCTTGTGCAGAGTGTCTCGGCGCTGCCGCGCTAAATGACCTCTGAATAGTTGTTTTGGATTAGCCATCAAAGTCTTCTCTCCAAGTGGCCGATAGATAGGTACTTCCAGAAATGAGTCACTTGAAAATGATCATTGCCGCCGTTCGCCGTATAAGATAATGGATAACCATTACACTCCATTTTCCCCAGCTCCTCACCCACACAACGCCTGCTCTTGAAATATGATGCATCCACTGTGCTTAGCGAGCACTTAATGTCCAAAAGCACCGTGTTTGTTGAGATTTACAACCGCGCCGGCGGGAGGGGGGCGCAGAAGAAAGAGTGCGTCGTCGGCGTATAATGTTGTTCACTCAATAATTATCTCATTTTATTTACGAAGACAGACAGCTTTAGACGAGGTTAGAGGCTTCCTCTCTATTACCTCCACCCCTCCACCCCCCTCCACCCCCCCACTGATGACGTCCTTCATGTCGAGGACTTTCCAAAGTTTCCAATCGAGGAGTCGCGCGTCCTCGACGTTTAGGTTCGGGGGGGAAAGACGACGGAATTACAGCAGTGTGGCTCCGGCGGTCGGATCGATGTCATTTCTAAAAGGATTAGACCTCCTCTCAGAAATCTATTTTAATTACTGAACACACAGGTAAACAAAGTGCTGCTGGTTCACAGGTATGGATCCCGGCGTCAGCGGAGTATTGATAGCGCGTGGCCCCGCGTTAACCCCGAAAGATCCGGACGCCGCAGCTTCGGCTCCAGACGCCGCTTCTCCCCCTTTGCTTATTTTCACCGCCGCCGCTTTGCCGGTTTGTTTCGTCCCGTTAGCGGGATTTAAAGACGACAAAACTCGCTGACGAATCTCCCTGGATGTGGAGTCCAGGACAAAACTGGAAATTATGAACGAAAACATGCAGCAGAACATCCAGTCAGTTAGAACAACCTTACAGCAGAAACCAAGTTACCGGAACATATAGGACAATAAGGCAAAATAACGATCTTTACATAAGTGACAATAACGTAACTTAAAACAACTTAACATTAAATTACCTAACAACACAACATGACATAAAACAACTTAACATGGTATAACAAATATAAACATCACTGACAAAAACAAGATAATGTTATACAAGCCCCGAAAAGCCTCATTCAGCTAAAATCACACAAAACAAACTGAAGTAAGAGGACGTAACAATGAAAGGTTTACCATGACGCGGGAAGGATCTCATCAGGTTCAAACCTTTTCTCAATCAAAATGGTTTCTACTAAATCATTTCTACGTTCCGACACTAAATCTTACCAATATTCATCAATAGGATTGACTCTCCTCCTCAGTTTGAACGTTTCCTCCCACTCACAGCCTCAGCTGGAATCCGTCAACTTGTGGAAAGTGAAATCATCTCAAACACACATTGGATCATTTTTAATTGGCTGGTTATGATAATCAGGCAGGTTAATAAAAGTATAAAAAGTATGAAGATCCATAATGTGCTCCAGGTGTATTAGTGACTGATAAAGGATTCATTGACTTCACATCGACGTGGTGAAAAACCTTTTGACCTTTAAAGGGTTTATTAAAGTGCTGTTAAGTGGTTTATTAAGGCTTTTAACAAATTAGAATTAATAAAGTGTTGCTCTTTCATATTATGTTTTTTAGTCTCATTAATGGAGCGTCGAGGTTTTCAGATTAAATCTGCGGGGATGCGCGGAACACAAACATACACAACTGCCATTTTTAACAAGCGTCGTACGACGATGACGGTTAAATCTCTGTTGTTATTGAGACGCAATGGAGCGCCGCATTACGTAATAATGTTATAGAGCTTCAACTCATTATGGAATGATGTCATAGAGCTTTAACTCATTATGTAATAATGTCATAGAGCTTTAACTCATTGTGGAATAATCTGCCGCATTTCGGAATAAAATCCCTGAACACATTTTGTAATAACTTCTTAGATATTCCAAAACGTGGGTGTTCCTCTTTTTTTTAAGTAATAAAATGGAATCATTTAGTCCTTGAAGTTTTTAAAACACCCGCCACTGTGGCTGGTAGACTTTTAAAGTCACAAATCAGGATTTCCACCAGCCGTTGATTTTATTCTTGAGTAACTGAAACCCCATTGTAAAGCGTCATTGATTCATTTTAACCCGTGTTTTTACATAATGAGTTAAAAATGTGTCACGTTATTACATATCGCAGTATTACTACATATCGCAGGATTACTACATATCGCAGTATTACTACATATCGCAGGATTACTACATATCGCAGTTTTACTACATATCGCAGTTTTACTACATATCGCAGTTTTACTACATATCGCAGGATTACTACATATCGCAGTTTTACTACATATCGCAGTTTTACTACATATCGCAGGATTACTACATAACGCGGCGCTGCAGAGCTGCACTGCTTCGGCGGTCGCCCGCAAATGACATCACAGTGTCGATACGCGACGCGGCGGACATTGTTGTGGCGCACGCCATCAATACAACACGTGGAAGTAAACGATGCAGTTTTGGTCGTGACGCCGAAGTGACCAAACTGGTGATGAATTAAAAATCCTGCATTTTTTTTAGTAAAACATCGACTTCATAGCGCGACGGAATCGACATGGAACTACTGACTGTACGTAAATGACGCCACGCCGTTAATTACGTAAGCAACGTCGCATTATGATGTCACGGCGTTGACGGCGAAGCGTAAACGTCTCGTGATCTGATCCTCGCAGCTCGGCGTAAACGAACCGTTTTTTTTTTTTTTTGGTTTGTTTTTTTCATTTTCGTGTTTGACTTTTCAAGCCGTGGCGAGCGATCCGCAACTCCGAGCCTCTTGGGTTGACACTTTTCAATGTGACAAACAAAAACGGCGACGCAACACGTCTCCGGGTGAGAGTCCCATTTGTCTTTTTCCCTCTTGATGATGGGAGCGCGGGGTTTTCCCGCCGTCTGGCGAAGGCTCGGCGTCTTCCGAGTGATGAAAGAGGAGCCGCGGCGACGCTGCCGGGGTCGCGACACTGTTAGAGCGCCGTGGTGGCGAGAGTCTTTACAGATGTTTTGTTCGCCAGATAAGAATAATCTGTTTGCCTCAGCGGGCCTGATGTTTTCCCGTGTGTGTGTGTGTGTGTGTGTGTGTGTGTGTGTGTGTGTGTGTGTGTGTGTGTGTGTGTGTGTGTGTGTGTGTGTGTGTGTGTGTGTGTGTGTGTGTGTGTGTGTGTGTGTTCTTAGAGGAAGGATCCCCGCGTGGAGCCGGGTGATTAGGCACGCTGCGCTAGTCACAGGAAATGGAGTATCTGACGGACAGGCCGAGTGCATTATAGATGAACGCCACGCGTTGGCGGCTTCCAGCCCCCGTCCAAGATCTCTCAATTTCCTCCCCGAATGACAAAAGAAGCCACGCACAATTTCCTTGATCCGGAGCATTTGTTTAACTGCGCCCTCCCCATTTAACCCGCCCGTTCAATAGTCTGTCGAGTGAAAGGAAATTTAGACGGCGTCAATTTATACGAGGAGGATCTGATACAGGCGGCTGGAATTTAGTTAAGTCTGGTTCCTTCCAGTCCGCGGACGTTCGGCGCTGAAGGTCAGGAGGTCGCTGATTACAACCAACGTTAGATTTTAAGAAAAACGACGCCGTCGTTTGTCAAATCTGTCTGTTTGTCGGCTGGAAGGCTTCTCAGACGGGATTTCGGGGACTTTTTTTTTTTTTTCTTTCTTTCTTTCTTCCCTTGACGAGCAGTTTTGTTGTCAGTCACGACGGATGGGAGTGAATTCTGTTAACACACTTTGTTGTGTGTTTTCTCAACTCGCACAAAAAACAAGTGAAAGCGGCCGCCGAACTGAAATCAAGCCAAGCTTCAGTTTGAGGGATTAAATTGAGGGAGTCTCTGGGGGGTGTCGTTTCCAGAAAACCACCTTTAACATGAGAAAAACAAATTGTACTTCTACGTCAGTTTAGGTTTTAAATTCTCTGGAAAGAAATTCACCATGAAGATTGAATGTAAAATGGGGTTATACTGGATCAGATTACATTTCAATTTTGGCCAAAAATTATAGTAATTTCTTGAAACGTGAATTTAGAAACCTTTAGAAATTTGGAAAAAAAGAGAAAAATCAGACAAATTTCTTTTATTTTGTTAAGATATACATTTCCAGATTCACTTCCGCTTTTCAGTTTTCTCATATTCACATCTGAAATGGACTTTTATTAACCTGATCATGAACCTTTATTGTAAAAACTGTGTAATTCCATGTGTTTGCATCAGGTGGCAGCAGTGAGTCACTTAAGCGTTGAACCGTTCGCTATGAATTCATACTTCAGATTAAAACTGAATTTCAAAGTGAAGATTGATATGATGTATTATGAAACTATGAAAAATAACCAAATTGTATTGTTGTGAACTCACTTCACCCCCTTGTGGCACAAAGTGGTATGACAAGAAAAGAATAAACTGTTAAAATTCAGTCTAACTGTGACCAAGACAAACATTTCACTGCATAACGTGCAGATTTACCTCTTAACGTCGGAGCAAACACAAACTTATTGTGTTGTGATGTTCAGGTTTTACGTTACATTAATCATAACGGCACAATTCTTGTTTTGTGACGAAAGATTTTAGTAGTTTGTCTTTAAATTTTACTAGATAATCGCAAATTACCTCAATAAAACCTGGGAAATGTGGAAGTTGAAGGAAAGATTCAGATCACGATTCTTCTTTCGCAGTGATACAGTTTGTTGCAGCGGAGAGGATTGAGGTTGTGTGTGTGTGTGTGTGTGTGTGTGTGTGTGTGTGTGTGTGTGTGTGTGTGTGTGTGTGTGTGTGTGTGTGTGTGTGTGTGTGTGTGTGTGTTCATGACTAATTTTGTAATTAATTGCCTTTTGGAGGACCTAATCACTTTATTTGACTCTGTACTGTAGGTTGTGTGCCAATACAGCGTCGCCCGTGGCTTCGTCACAGTGTGCCCGACTCATTAGCAAGCACACACACACACACACACACACACACACACACACACACACACACACACACACACACACACACACACACACACAGTAAGTTGTTCAACCAGGGGCCTCTGTCGGCTCTGGAGGGCCACTTCAGTGTTGGAGTAGCATGAAAATACACAGTTATTCCTCAAAATCAATTTGATATTTAAAACTATTGCTGTGGATCTTTCTTTTTTTTTCCCTCCCTCCTTCCTAAATACCTCATTTCCATCGGCCAGACGTGACGGCGCTTCTTTTCTCCGTGTCCCGGAGAGCAAACCGACGCGTTCTGAGGTTCTGATCTGGAGGTTTGAAAGATGCCCTCTGGTGTGTTTGATAAGGATTTGAATAACCGCTGAGATTTCCCCGGTGGCGAGTGAAAACAGGCCTCTCCTGATGAAGTTATCGCTTGTCACGCCGCCTCTTTCTCTCTCTCTTTTCTCTCTCTCTCTCTCTCTCTCTCTCCTTGAAACCTTCGAAGATCTCCCGGAGACAAAAGAAGGCCGCGGCGCGTTTATCCGTCTCGGATTGCCGCAACATGTGTGTGTCTCCGCTCTCCCCTGCCACACACACACACACACACACACACACACACACACACACACACACACACACACACACACACACACACACACACACACACACACACACACAGAGCTTTAATTATGACGTTACTGAAATGGGCAGTTTGCTCTGACACCCCGCTCGCAGAATCACACAGCGGACGGACTTAAAAGAGCTCATTAGCTCTCTCTAAAGAGCTGTTTACTGCACATACACGCTAACAGGCAGCTCTGTTGATGCAGATGGACGCCGAGTGTAATGAGAATGATTAGGCTTCTCTATGTGGAGGCTGCACCAGTTTAAAAAAAAAAAAAAAAAAAAAAAAGACGGTGCAGAAGAAATCTGCTGGATGTTGTTTCAGCTGAGTGCACGATCCCTCTCCCTCTCCTCTTTTCTTCCCCCTCTCTCTCTCTCTCTCTCTCTCTCTCTCTCTCTCAGCAGCTCCAGAAAATAAAATAATTCAGTCCAGTTTAACTACTTCCTCTGAAACGTGCGGCTTTCAGACGGGAATCCACAAGTAGCGGGGGGAGAAAGGGAGAGAAAGAAGACGGCCTTGACAGGCCTGCCAAATGAATGGGTGGCGTTTCGAATCCTTTCAGTGACTTTTGAGTTGATTTGAAGGTCGCCGGAGAACGCGGCGGCGGCGGCGGCGGCGTGCTGGTTGCCCCCGGTTTACATCACGTTGAATTAGAGGATACACCCCCGAAGCCGGCCCTCCTCCTCGCTCCGTCCATATGTTTGGGAGAGGAGGCGGCGAGTTCAAAGCGCCGGGTTCAAAGCGTCCGTTCCTCATTTGAATAGCGTAGAGTAATCGCTATTACCTTATTTAAATAGTGCAAGTTATCATTTGGCCTTCATTTGCATTGGCGGGGTAATCACTGCGTCTCTGCATTAACCTCATTATGGAGGAGATGAAAGCCCTGATGGAGCCTGACACACTCTTTTATATATGTTATCTTTATTAATGATGGAATTACAAAGATTCCTGTTTCTTTCAGCGGCGCAGTTTGATGGGAGGAAGGCCGTGACAGGTTTCTTTCCTCGTCTCTTTCAATGCTTCCGCTTTCAGAACGTCTCACTTTAAGCAGTGTTATCTTTCTCTCCACCACCCCTCAATCGCTCGCCGTGTTTACAGGTTTTGTTTTGTGCAGTAAATGTACGTCTCAGATGGGAAACGATGCTGAGGCATTGAATTATCAACCCGTCTGGTCAACTGGTGACTTTATTCTGATAGAACTTCACCACATGGAATAGTGTGTTGGAAACAAGAAGCTCAGGCTTTTCTGCATCTGAGCCGATTTCTTCTTCATCCGTCACGTTTTTGTTTTCTGACCATCAAGATTCCCAAAAACAAAAACAGACATTATGTACAGAAATGGCTTTTAGCAGTTTTCAATGAGTGTAAATGGCGTTCTATTTGATGCGTTCCTAACTTAATTCCTAGTAAAGTATCGTTGAAGCTCTCCATCGTTCTCAGAATTAGAAAGGTTTTTCAGTTTAAGCGGTTCGTGACGAGCCGAGGTGTGTTGATCCTCCTGAATATCTTAAACATTGAAGTACTTTCGTAACGTCGTCGTGAGTTCACGTCGCTCATATCGAAGGAATGTTGACGGAGGAATTCATCTATTATTTGGTGACGGTGTTTTCGGGGTTAAGTCCATTGTTAACGTTCGTCCAAAGTCCATCCGTCTCTTTAAAGTCTGCCGTGTTTCAGAATGCCTCGTATAAGACCAACATCTCGCGTTCCTGGAAAGTCGTAGTTTACGACGTAGTAAAGCTCATTCAGAAATGGTGCTTTAGTTCACTGGCGTCCGTTTCAGTGATAAAAGATGGATTTTATTTATTTATTTCTACAGTTTCTACCGGCCACTCTGGGCCTGACGTGCTGCTCTGCAGCTTTCTTCCCGTAATTCCGCTGTGGAGATCATGACGTCAGCCCCGGAGCGCTCGATGACGTTGTAGCGCCTCCATCGCCGGGTCAATAATGAGATTAGGGCGGGATTGGCGAATGCCCTTTTTTAAATGACAGGTGAAGGTGGGTATTCGGGCGCTGGAGATTGACCCGGCGGCGGTGAGGCTGTGGAGACGAGAGCTGTGCCGTGACGAGAGCTCCTGAATCAGAGCGAGGGCTTCGGGGGCGTGAACTCAGCCTAAATATATATATATATATACATATATATATTTATTTCCTGCTGCTGTGGGGCCGTAGAAATACATCCTGTTTCGTCATTGTCCCCGGCTGTGTATCATTAACTATCATTACTTCCCACTTCCAGATAATCCTGTGTGGTTCAGGAGTGATGTTTTATATTGGCTTATTGATAATCCTCTTTACTGGTTACACTGCAGGATCAATGAGGAAGACAAACACTCTGTGGCGTCACGTTTGTTCAGCTGAGTGAAACCACGCCGCCGTGGAAACCTGCGATTTCGCACCATTTCCCGTCTCGTGGAATCGCAGCTCTTTCATGCTCCCGCCTAATATATTCTGGGTATTAAACCGGCGCCTCCCAGCTAATAGGAAAGTTTCGCCGGCTGGGCTCTTTGTCTGAGGCGTTCCCTCCCCGCTACAGTGGGAGGGTGACGGGTTTGCCAGCCCCGGCAAGACTCCCCTCGGCTAAAATGTTGTAAATTAACACAATTAGCAGATCGCCATTCTGCTAATTAGCCAGTGGCGTCTGCCGAGAGACGGGTGGAGAGGAGAATCAGAGAGGGAACGGGAGTCTGGGGGATTTCCCCTCCCTTCCCTTCCCTTCCTTTCCCTTCCCTTCCTTCCCTGTCTGTGTTGTTACCAAACAAACACTGGGACTTGGAGAAGAGAGCAGGAGAGTGTGAATGTGAAGTGTGTGCGCCGCCTCGCTGTGTTTTACGCTGCTTAGAGTTCCCAACTATTTGTTTGTGGCTTTGCTTTTGTATGTTTTCAGCCCCGCTTGCCTTCTTTTCACTTGTTGTTTCTTTTGTTTGCACGGTAAATGTGTGGCTGCCGCTTTTTGTTGTCGCTCTTTGTTTGTTGATGTTTTGGTTTGTATTTGTATTCTTGCTTCTTCCGGTCCAATGTTATGTCTTTGCAGCTTCTCGCCTTTTTTGTTTGTCTGTTTGTTTGTTTGTTTGTTTGTCTGTTTGTTTGTTTGTTTGTTTGTTAGAGTTTCCTTTTTTTTCATACATGTAAACATGATATTTCCTACACAAGCAGGCCTGCAAGCTGTTTTCCGATGTAAACATACCGGTTAGCAGGTTTTCTACGTGAACAGGGCGGATAGTTTTTCGGGTGTAAATTTTCCCTTCGTGAAAACGCCTCCTCGCTTTTTATTGTTTTCCTGACTGACATTGTTAAACAAAAAAAAATAAATTCTGAACATTTGAGTTAAGAAATGCTGGCCGTGTGACCTACCCACCGTTTTGGTGGTATAGAACGTTACTTAAAGCTCGTTAGGTCGATGTTTTGGACGTGTGAGGTAAAGCATAGAAAATGTATGTTGTGGTTAATTACTAATGTGAGAGGGAGCAGCTCGGGACACGACTGCAGTGCTGCTGCATGCTGATTTCACTGGAATGTGAAGGAAATCTTCAGAATTAGGGAGGAAAAGGCTGATTCAACTCGTTTGGGTTTTCTCTGCCGGAACTTTGAAAGATCACAATCACTGCTCCTTTCCAAGGCGACCACATTACCAGTGTCCACGGCTCTATCAGGGTTATTGAGTCCTGTGTTTTCTCTGATAAATCTTCCTCCTTGTTCGCTTCATCCTTGGTAATTTCCTGGTGACTGCATTGCTTTTTCACGTCACCCTTCTGTGTATGTGGGCTTAAAAAAAAAAAAGAAGAAGAGATGCTTTCACATGAATCGTTTGTCCTTGAGTAGATGTTTTTGGTGCAGACGTCCTGAATACGTTTGGCTCGTGTCAGAATTGTAGTTTCCTTTCATGCCATATTATAAATCGTATGTTTGTGGCAGCTTTTATTTTGTCCTTGTGTGCGCCTCTTTACTTCAAATGTTCTGTACGTTTGGAACTGCACCTTGTTATATCATCCTACTTGATTGAATTAGCTGTATCTTAACAGGCGTAGAAGAAAGGTGGTGTTTGTGGCTGCTGGGTGGAGGCGTGTTGCGTCCCTCTGTGTGCAGTGTTTGCCGGCTGTATTTCCTCTGTGTTTGTGCTCGCCCCTCTCTCTCTCTCTCTCTCCCGCAGGAGAATAAGTGGATGTGAGGAGGAGAAGATTTGCTCCTCCGTGAATGGCTCTCATTGTGCGCCGCCGCTTTACTCACACAAGCACAAAAACCACGCGCATAAACCAATTGTGAGGCGGGGATTGCTCAGCAGACCCCCAGCTGTGGGTCCCTACATGCAGCCGCCGCCAGTCAATAAGTCGGAGGAAGCAGCCTAAATGACACCGATATTATCCTTTATTTGTGTGCACTAAGTCAAATCAAACGGGGTTCAATGTGCCGTGCGGCTGCTGTGATTACGCCCCGTCCAGCCTTTGATAGCGCCGCGGCTTTGATAGCGAGACAACGATGGAGTCGCTGTGTGACTGTCAGTGTTTGCAGATGGCATTGGCTGGGATTAAAGGAAACAGTGGCTCTCCAGCCTCCTGAGGCAATAAAGGGGAGAGCCAGGTGAGTGTGTCTGAGATGAGATGGAGCGGGGGGGAGAGGGGGGGGGAGCACGGAGGGAGTAAATAAGGGAAGGGGTGGCTGTGAAGAAAGGGAATGAAAAGGAGAGATATATATCGAAATGGATGGAGTCAGAATAAAAGGAGGTGAAGAGATATAAAGACGGATCTAGCAGGAGGGGAGGATGGAAAATGGATGACGGGGGTGGGGGGGAGAGGGGGAGGCAGCAGGGAGGCATGGAGGAGAAGAGAGGCAGACAGGAAGGTAAAGAGAATGGTGGAGAGAGAGGAGGTCAAGGTGGAGCTGTGCAGACAGGAACCGAGCTTGAGACACAATGTGTTGTAATTCATAGCTCGCCACAGCTCCCGTGTGCGTGCCTGTGTTTGTCCGTCTGGGTCAGTGGATGTGAGCTCGTGTGCACGTCAGCACGCCTGAGTGCAGGCACAGATAGTTTCTTTTTTTTTTTTTTTTAAACGCCTGTGTGTCTGAGCTTTGTGTGTGTGTGTGTGTGTGTGTGTGTGTGTGTGTGTGTGTGTGTGTGTGTGTGTGTGTGTGTGTGTGTGTGTGTGTGTGTGTGTGTGTGTGTGTGTGTGTGTGTGTGTGTGTGTGTGTGTGTGTTTGGAATGAAAGCATGAGCAAAGAGAGGTGTGTGTGTGTGTGTATGTGTATGTGTGTGCTTTGTGGCGCTCGGCGAAGCGCATTTTCAAACCCATCTCCAGCCACCTCAGATGAGCTGGGGATTATAGAGTGACCCTCGATGCCTCTGTCTTATTGGTCTGGCCGGGGTGCATTAGGCTGCCGTAACCAGACATCCCACCTTCCCTCTGTACCGCAGTGGAGCCGCTGACGCCTCCTCCGAGTCCTCACCAAGTGTACGAATTAACAATTCATGTGTGGCTGCACACAACAAGACTCAAACACACATATCCAGCCCAAAAAAAACAAAACAAAACAACACACACACACACACCAGCTATAGGAACAAAACAAGCTGGCAAGTATGCAGAGATTAAAAAATCGGCCAAAAAAGAAGCACAAAGAGGGAAAGAAAAACTGAAAGCAAGGTGACCCACATACACACTACCTTTAAAAAAGGACAGCCATGTATATGGAGGACGTCCACACGTACACACCGAAGGTAGAAGAAGAAACGCTGTCCCACGGCAGGGAGCAAGCAGCGTCGGGTTTAAGAAGAGAGTTTAGAGGAAAATGTGTAGAAACTTAATGCCAGCAGCTCAAATCTTAAGAGGTAAAATCACATGAGAGGGAAGCAACTGCTCAATTTACAAGGAGGGGGGGTCAAGCAGCCATGAACTTCAGGGGGGGGGGAATGGCAAGAGGCTTGAGGGACAACATGAGAAATCCCAAGAGTTTGAAGCAACGTATACAAACACAAGGACAGAATAAAGAATGTGGACTCACACCAAACCTGTACATGAGAACCACGATGAAAGAAGGCTTTCTTCTCTCTCAATCGCACCAAAAGATTTCAGGGTCGTTCGCATTGTTCCTCGAATGTCTGTGCCTCCGCAGGCAACTGAATGTTTCATTTCACAGTTTTTCAAAACTTAAATTTTCTCAGATTTCAGTCCTAATTTTTCTCTGGTGGTTCTGTCCCCAGGAAGAGTAGCGACGACAATAATCGCAGTGTGGCTTGTGTTGTGAGGTTTTTAGGCTTTATTCAGCCGCTTGAGGTGACGTTGATCCACAATGGGAATGTAGCCGAGAGCGCAGGAGAAAGACGTAAAGATATTCTTGCTTTTGTTGAGAACAGGTGGTTTCACCTTGGTGGATTTCTCTGCAGTGCTGAATTAACTTCTATGACGGTGAGGCGTTAATGCGGCACCAACGCTTAGAAATATACTTCGATTTTAAAGAGAAATAAAGGTGCGGAGGTCAATTTAAGTGCAACGGCCCACCGGTTGATAAAGCCTCAGGAGGAATCTCACCTTTTTAATGGGCCACCCTTTGTTTTAGGCAATTTGAAGGTGTTGTTATTTTAATTATTACTAAAAAATCTTTGTATTAAGGCACTAATGTGTGTGTCTGTGTCTCTCTCAGGCTTAAAAATGCAGTGGACCCCCGAGCACAGCCAGTGGGCCGAGCAGCATTTCGACATCTCCTCCACGACGCGCTCGCCGGCCCACAAGGCCGAGGCCTACCGGGCGGTTCCTGGCCATCTGCAGCGCTCCGCCACCTACCAGTACGCTTGGGCCAATGACGACATCTCGGCTCTCACCGCCTCCAACCTGCTCAAGAAGTACGCCGAGAAGTACTCGGGCATCCTGGAGATGCCGGGTTCGTACACCGAGGCGCCGGTGGTGATGAACGGACGGAAGGGGGAGTCGGAGCCGTGGCAGGATGGCGTCTACCCCATGAGCTGCATCCCGGAGGGCGTCTCCATCAGGAAAGGAGGCGTGGCGGCGGCCTCAGAGGTGGTGTCCGGCATGTGCAGCTCCCCCGGCCTGGCCTCCAGCACCCTGAGCGAGCCCAGCTACTCCAGCAGCAGCTGCGGGAGCCACACCGCCACCGCCCTCCACTCCTCGTCCATGGCCTCTCAGGAATACGGCCCCGCGTACAGCGGCTCCTACCTGCACAGTAGTTACAGCTCCCAGTCCGCCCCCACGCCGGCGATTCCCTCGCCGCTGCACAGCTCCGGGCTGCTTCAGCCGCCCCCTCCCCCGCCGTCACATCCCACTTTGGTCCCGGCTTACAACGGGGGTTCTCCCAACTTGTCAAGTTATAATTACCCCCCAGCAGGCTACCCGGCTCAGAGTGCAGTCGGACCGGGATACAGCCCCGGCGGCGCTCCCCCTCCCTCCTCCTACCTCCCCTCAGGCATTGCTGCGCCTACACCCCTTCCCCCATCCTCCACTCTACCTGGATACCCGTACCAGAGCCACAACCTGACCCCGATCGCCCCCACCCCTCTCAACAGTAGTTCCTCCAACTCGTTGAAGAGGAAAGCTTTCTACATGACCGGACAAGGAGAAATAGACTCGTCTTATGGCAACTTCGGCTACGGCCAAGCACGCAGCTCGGCCGACAGCCCCATGTACCGGGTGGCGGACAGCAGCAGCACCAACGGGGGCTCCGGCGGCGTTGGATTTGACAGGAGTGCTGAGAAGTCGTCTTTACCCTTTAATCCTCAGAAACAGTCCGCCATGCCGTCAGAGCAGCAGCAAAGGAAGTACAGCAGCCAGGCAGCAGGGGGGCCGCTGACCCCGCCTGCCTACGTCTCCTCCAGCCTCGGAGGCTCTCGCTCCGCAGACTCTCTTGCGAGCTTCACGTCGCCTTCCCTCAGCGAGCAAGGCACTGACGACCACCGCCTCCACCTCTCCCACTCCGCAGCGGGGCCTACCTCCTCCTCGTCCACCTCCTCGTTGCGACCTGCTGAAGAGCAGCTAAAAACCAGTGACCCTCACCTCCTGGACATGGTCACCTCTGAAATTGTGCAACAGGGACCCCCTGTGGATTGGAGTGACATCGCAGGCCTGGACCTGGCCAAGGTGACCCTGAAGGAGGAGGTGTTGTGGCCCATTCTGCGTCCGGACATGTTCAGCAGTTTAGGACCGACCCCGCGCTGCGTGCTGCTGTTCGGCCCCCGAGGCAGCGGCAGGACGTTGCTGGGCCGCTGCCTCGCCAGTCAACTGGGGGCGCCGTTCCTCCAGCTCAGCGGCTCCACATTGGCCACCAAGTGGCTGGCGGACGGAGACAAAATAATCCGGGCGTCGTTCTTGGTGGCGCGCTGCCGGCAGCCCTCGGTGCTGTTCATCAGCGAGGTGGACATGCTCCTGTCGGCCCACCTGAGCGAGGAGAGTCCCATCAACCAGCTGAAGGGGGAGCTGCTCGCCCAGCTGGACTCGCTTCTCATGGCCTCGGGCGAGGAGGGAAATCAAGTGTTGGTGGTTTGTTCTACCAGCAGACCCCAGGACATGGACGAGGGCTTGCGCAGGTACTTTGCTCGGAGGGTCCTGGTGCCCCTGCCGGACAGCGCCGCCCGGCACCACATCATGAACCAGCTCCTGACCCAGTCTCAGCACAAGTACTGCCTGAGCGAGGAGGAGCTAGGGCTACTGGTCCAGCGCACCGAGGGCTTCTCCGGACTGGATCTGGCCAGACTCTGCCAGGAGGCCCTCGTGGGTCTGTTACACGCCTCCACGCAGGGCATGGACCTGTCAGGGATGATGCCCAGAGGGCAGATCAGGCCCCTCACCTACCAGGACATTGACAGCGTCTTTTGTAAATTCCAAGCCAGTATATCGCAGAAAGAGATTGACACTTACACCGAGTGGAACAAAATGTTCGGCTGCAGTCAGTGAGGAGACAGATTCTGCCCTTGAGAAAAAGAGAAAAAAAAAGAGGCATCCCACTATTCCTCCCCTCAGGGCAAAAGCATTGTGCTGGAGGGAAAGGCACACAGAAGGCCAACACAAGCCCACAGAGTTCTCACAAGCAGGGTTCAGATGCTCCCAGAGACCTGGTCTGATGAGGCGACTGGCGCTTTGGCAGTTAATGAGCAACGGTTTTGGTTTGAATGCTTGAGACTCCGGGAAGCCAGGCGTTGTTTACACATTGCAAGCAAGTTGGCTTCGGCAGAGACGCTCCAGTGTCCGTGTGTATATATCGTTGCGTTGTCGTTCTTGAGATTTAGTTGGCTATCCAAGTGCCTGAAGTGGTGCTTTTCTCATTTCCTTTGTTTATTTGCCTCACAATCTACATTCATGGCATGAGCTGATGATTATTAAAGAGCTTTAAAAAACTCCAGCGGTGAGTCTGAAAACGCAAAAGTGGCGCTCGCCGCCGGCAGCAGTCAGTCATCCTTTCATGGTCTTGTTGAGAGCGGTTCACCGTTGGGGCGACAGTATTCTGGGCTCCGACTCACACTTATCGATTCTGACCCCGCAAAACAAACAAACAAACAAACGTAACAACAAACAACACTCAGGAAAGCGTTTGTGAATTGTACAGTACCTCAAGATATCTTGACGACGAAAAGCACTAAGACCCAAGAGAATCTGGCACTGGACCTCAAGAGGCTGCAATGAAGCAACGAGGTGACAATGAATGTATTAGACGTGTTCTGGATTAATGAGAAATACTCTGTACTGAGAGTAACAATGTTTTTTCTTTTCTCCTTTCTACTTGATCGGTCAATATGATCTTCCATTGATCTTCAAATCCGTGTTTTTCATTGCGATTGTTTTAAGGTGTTGGAGTGGTGGAGGCTGTTTCTTTGCGTTTGGCTGCTTGGTTTCTCTCTGCTGAAGCGTCAGGAGTCCAAAAGCTCTTCTTCCTGATTCACTTGTCCACATGTTTGGAAAATTCACTTATTTGCTTTCTTACTGAGCGAACTTCCGAGCAAGCCGGTTAACTTATCTGGACTCCATCCAGCTGGAATAAAGTCCACACTTATCAATTATTGTTTACCGCAGGATTCTTTTATTTATTTATTATTTTCAGATTCTGGTGGGTGGAACTCGCTGGGGCCCTCTTATGACCTCCGAGAAGATGAAAATCAAATGTTTCCACTGTTGGCCAGCGTGCCAACACAACACAACATCCGCGCTATTATTAGACGTGTGAAGATATTTTAGATTCATTAAGAAAACTGGTGGGATGGATTAAAACGGCTGCCAACACTGGGAGCAACACAGACCTCACTGTATTTACCGATTTCATTCACTTTCAATTCATTTTAATCTTCTGACGACGTTTTGGCCGATCGCAAGGTGATGAAGCAGTTCAAAGATTAAATAGATCCTTCATTACCGGCTCCATTGAGCCCAAATATAAGAAAGTGTGTAAACTTATTAGAGAAGATAACATTAGCAGAGGTAACAACAATACACATAACACATAATTAGATAACAAAACACAAGATAACAAGCCTGGAAACAACAACATGTAATAAAGTACTTTAATTCATAATGGTTCTAATTAATGGAAAACAACCAGAAGCAACGTGGTTTTAAATGAAGACGTTTTCAGTGAGAAAGCAAATAACTGCGTTTCTAAAAGAGTTTCGTTGGTTTTATTTGGTTCCATTGTGTGATTTCAAGAAATCTGTTTTGTGTCTCTGGAAAATGTCCAACTCGTCCGACTGGAATCACATCAGGTCATCTCCGTCTCGCAACGTACAATCATGTTTTTTAGGTATTTTTAAAAAAATGCTTTTAGTGGTGGAGTCTGGATGAAGTGAGACTCTCAGTAATTCTGTCAATTCCAACAAAACGGCTGAATTAAATTGATCAAATGACTGATAATTACTCGTAAAATCTAAGTTCCTTCCAGATTACTATAAATTATTGTGACAACTGTCATACAAACGATTAATCAACATTCAAGAACATTTGCAGAAAAGACAGAGGGATTCCAGTTGGACTTTTTTGGCATTTTAACTTAATATATATATATTTATATGAGCAGAGGTCAAAGGTCGTTTTACAATGCGGTTGATTGACAAATGTCAGTATTCTTCTTGTCACGGTCCAACCAGCCGCCGGCGTGTAGATAGAAAGGGAGGGGAAATGTAGAAAAACGTACAGCTGCCTCAAGAGAAACAAACAAACAAACAAACAAAAGAGAAACGGGATTAGAGTCGACTCAGTTTTACATTTTCTACCACAAAATGCAAAACTTCACGAAACCCCGACATCGTAACATTTTATACACGTAAATGTCTTAATATTTCATCTTTTATTCTCAAATTAATTCTATGTCAGTTAAAACATGTCATTATATTATGATATACTACTTTATGACAAACGTTAACCTATTACCACATTTAGTTCACCTTATCCTGTTTTACAATGTTACAAAACTTTATTGCACATTTCTATTGTTATATGTTGATAAAAGAATCATGTTATTTTAACATGAAATTCGTCTTTTCTTTGTGAAACGTAATCCAATTATATAATTTTTGTATGTAAAAACGTGGCAATACTATATATTATAGTACGAAGTGTTCAATATCACTTTATGAAAGAAGTGAGGTTCACGGTTCAACATGAAGATATTTGGGGAAACATGTTATTTGATCGTGTGGAAATGAATTGTACTGTTATAAAACCTGAACATGCTTTTTTTTTTTTTTAATGACACTATCTCATGAAATAATTCAGAAATATGCAGAACATATGTTGTAACATGGTCACATACTGTCAAGGTTCATCATGATGTTAAAACTTCACCTACTAGTGACGTTTCACGCTTCATAATTCAGATTCTATCACGTTCTATGGTGGATTTTTATTACAATCCAACGTGACGTCATTGTGTCATTTAGTAAAACGTAATGGAATCGTATCACCAAATGGTCGTCTAACGTCCATTTTATGAATTATTGTGTCTCGGTAATATACTTTTGTAAATTTGAATCGCATAACATGAAAATCTCCTGTTTTCTTTTTTTTGTTCAATTTAATCAACTCATGTCATGAGAAAGTCAATTTTGTACATTATTTTATAATGAACAGTTTGTAAACTCATTTTGTCAGCTTCATTTTTAATAATCGAAAGTTTCTCGACGCAGTTTGCGTCAATTATGTTCACAAAACTTTTCAATATTACTTTTTGAATTCACTTCATCACGTGGAATATTAGATAACGGACGTAGCTTCGACGCGTTTCGACTGGATTCTCTCGTCTCCGTCAGAAACGTCATTGTAGGTTGACGTGTTTTTTTTTTTTTTTAATGAATCCAGTCCAAACATGTCAAAGGTAAGTTTGGAAAAAAAAAAACTTGCCTGAAAAGAAGAAAGGAGAAAATACTTATCATACCTAATAAGTTAATTCGAACACTGATCAGTTTCACTTGTGGCAGCCGTACCAGACAAACTGAAGAAATCTCATATGAAAAGTCCCAAAAGATGTGATTCAATCGGTGTATTGGTCCGTCTCTAAGTTGTGTGGTGTTCCTGTTTCATCGCCGTCCTCCAGGAAATGTAAAGGAATGAAAGGAGGTGCATCTTCTCCACGTGTTTGTAAGGGGGGGGGTTCTGCTGAGCGTCAGCAAAACTGATGGTGTAGGAGGGGAAGGCAGCGGTACGAGTGTGGAGGTGGGGTGGAGGGAGGGAGGAGGGGGGGTCCGTCAGAAAACCACCCTCAAAAACAATCCAGAATTCCTTCTGTCAGCAAATCCTCTGGAGAGAAAGTCCCTTCGGACAGAAAAACCTCCTAATGCACTTCAGAGCACAGAACAGCGGCGCAGGCTTCCTCCGTCTTCTCCAACAAGCAACACGAGCTCTTCTCTTCTTTTACAATCCCTTCTTCTTTCAAACGCTCTTTAAAGCATTTCTACCTCATGGTTACATTCGATCTTTTTTCCCCAAATGTCTGACGTTTGTGGATTTAAAAGAAAAAAAAATAAAAGAAAATAAAAATAAAAAAAACTTAAAAAGGTAAAAAAATAATAAAAACAAACGAGTGAAGAAGACCATGATTTTATTTTTTATTTGTCGTTTTGTTTTGTTTGCGCAGTCTACCTCACACGACTGTACTCAAAATGTTACTGCTAGCTAACGGTTGCAGCATAGCCTAGTGTGTGTGAGTCACCACACACACACACACACACACACACACACACACACACACACACACACACACGGTTCGCCTCGAAGGTGACCCGGAAAAAAAATGTATAATCCAATACATTTGCTTTAATCTTTTGTGAACTACTGTGGTTGTGCGCGTGTGAATGTGTATATACGTGGGCACTCTCTCTTTTTGTTGTTGTTTTTTTTTTTTTTTTATTTAGTGTGTTGAATTTTATAAATTGTTAGTATATATAACACACTTGCACAACTTTAAAAACCAGAGTGTAACGTGTTTCCGTTGTACATACCTATACATACAGTACAAATGCACCACTTTGTTTATAAGTGTGAATATGTTGCCATACTTGCAGTCAATGTATTTTCATGTAATCTGAGGTACAAGCAGCAACAAACGATTCATTAAAGACGTTTTCTTGGGAGATTATTTTCTTGTACATGTCATTTTTATATATATATATATATATATATAAAAGAAAAAAAAGTATTTATCGTCACCGGTCACGTTAAGAAAATCAGATTAATGACGCAGTTTATTTATCTTAGCGCGGAGAAATAAATGTATTGTCCTGCCAAAAAATAGCCCAGTTGAAAAATCGCCTTAATGAGCCTTGAGTTACTCACCCTTGTGTGCAATTATAAAATCATCCGCGTTGCGCAGAAAGCCCGCGCTGTCGCTTCTCTCATTAAAATGTAACAATTCATTTCTCTTGCCGGCGCTAAGAGTGGCAAGACCAAAACATTAAAGCATTAAAGCATTAATTATATTTCTCCATCACAAAGAATTTGGATTATGCGAGCACTCCTAATGAAAATGATGTGCATTTGCCCGCCGCATTTCCAAGGTATCATTATGTGGCTGGTGGCGAGGTGTGGGAAGCCGCTCTATAGCCTCTATAATTATCCGCCGAAAACTCAAACTGGCGTCGCCGGGGGTCAAAGGGCACGGAGGGCTGCTGTTTTCTTTATTTTCCCCACTTTGAAACACGCTACAGCCATGATCAGAAATAATTCATCACACGGGGCTTTTTTTTTTTTTTTTTTTAATTCATTTGTCCGTCTTTATTTTCTAATTCAAGCAGATTTTCAGTCTTGATTAACACACGGTTGTACCTTGTTCTGGGTAAAAGTCGTCCATCAGAAGTATATTAAACAAATAGTTTCTTGGGTTTGACGTGTCCGTCCGTCTTCAGCCTGTTGGTTCCGTCGCTGGACTTCAGGTTCCTCCGACCCGATATCAGCAAACTGCCTGGAGTTCAGTCTGATGGATGACCCGTCCGGCTGCAACCTGCCGAGGATTCACATTCCGCCGGGATCGCCTCCAGCAGCCCTGAACTCCTCCAGAGCGGAATAGAAGAGGACAGATGGATTTGTGTTTATGGAGCAGAATCCTTGGTTTAGTGGCGGAAGCCTGAGGAATTCAGAACCAGAATCACCAAAACAGTTTTGTACAGTCATAGGAAGCAAACCATTTTGATCAGTACCCAATAGTACTTTGGTGGGAACCCAAAAATACTGGACTGGGACACAAAACCAGAATCGTGTGGAGGAATCCATAAACTTGGTCTGGAACTAAACACACTTGGGTAAGTTTAGGATCTAAAAGTATTTGAGCAGCTCGGTAATACTTGGACTTGAATCCAAACACTTCTTGGTCAGAGGAAGGGAACGTGCAGCTCAACACACCTGAATCTGATGACATCATCAGCGACCTCCTCATGGCAGCTCAGCTGGGACTCAACTGAGACGCTGGCCAGGTTCTCCAGGAGCGGCGCTGCTGGTTCCTCTTCCAACAGAACCGAAAATACTTCAATGATCAGAAGAACTATACCCAGATATGATGAGGTACCGGAACTTCTTGACAAGGTGAGGAACCAAAGTGACTTAAATAGGAACCAAAAGTACCTGGTCATGGTGAGGAAACCGATTCGTTCTCTTGGCAAAAAGCCAAAATTAGGAACCAGAATTACTTGGTGAGGATTGAAATATTGTTTTGGAATATTAGTTAGAAACAAACATTTCTCGGTCGGGCCGAAGAATCAGATATACTTTGGTAGAACCAAGAAGAAATGTGTTTAGGATTCAAAAATCGCTCGACCTGGAAATTTCTTAAGATTAGTAAACAAAAACAAGTAGCTTCTGTTCTTCTCGGTTCCCGGCGGCGGTAGAGTCCGATCTCCTCAGCTCTGTTCCGACGTTCCTCGCTGCAGTTCCCACCACTTCCACCGGGTAGTTTGCGCTACGCGAGCGACAGTTTGACGGACGACGGCACCTTCTCTCACATTTGCAGTCCCCGGCTTCGCTCACCATTTGAAAAGGTTTACGTTCTTTTCATCGGCGATAAAGTCGGCGGCGGTCCGAGTGCGCGTTGTCCGACCCCGGGGTTATCAGGCGCGACACCGAGGCGTCCTCCTCACTTGAAAGGATCCCGGCCCCATAAGCTCGGCCTCCGCACCCCTCGCTCACTCCTTCTGCACGACAATTAAAATATGCTAAGTGATCATTTTCCTTAAGTAGTCTTAAATGTGCAATCCATTCAAATATGAGAGGAAATTGCCCACAGCGCGCAAAAAAAAAGAAAAATGGAAGAAAAACACACACACACACACACACACACACACACACACACACACACACACACACACACACACACACACACACACACACACACACACACACACACACACACACACACAGGGGTGGATGAACAGGGGGTAAAGCTGGAATAAATTATGCAAATAACACAAAGGACTTTACCACTTGAAAGCCTAATTTTCCTATAATCAGCACACTGTCGCCTAATATTTTTTTCCCACCTCTTATTAAAAGTGACTGTTCTTTTGCCGATCATCAGATGGCTCTATCTGTCTCGCCGCTCCGTGAAATGACTGCAGCCCGCCAGACTAAATGCTAAAGCATTTTGCCGGAGCTTTTAGATGATGGTTACATTCCCACACAAGTAATTATGCGTCGGAGAGTCCAGAAATAAGGTTTAATTATACAGTAATCGCCTGTGATGGACACTAGGAAGTGGTGAGTAGCGCCAGACTGCAATCCATCAATGACAAACCTCTGGCCAGTTTTAATTCCTCCTCATTTGCATCCTAACCTCCACACCAAGTTGCGCAAACGCTGTTAAATGTTAATAGGACCTGTCTCGCCACTCAAAATGAATGCTTAAGCCATTTTTGAGCCACTTTCCCGCCTCGCCCCTCCTCGCCCACCCTCTCTTGTTTCATCTCTTTCACTCCTTCTCCACGCTCTCCGCCTGTCATCCGTCGTCCCATCTCCTCCTCCTCCTCCTCCTCCTCCTCCTCCTCCTCCTCGCAGGCCTTCGCCGTGCAGGAGGGAGGAAGATGAGGCAACCCGACGGTCACCGCTGCACTAATTGGGAGCAACACTTACAGTTTTATCTCCCCTCGCCGCTAATAGCGGTCCACGCCGAGGCAACTCACCTCCGGAAGAGGAATGGACGGACGAGTCGGAGGCAGCAGGTAGTGGAGAAGGGAAGCTGAGGAGTGTGGGAAGGGTGTGTGTGTGTGTGTGTGTGTGTGAGTGTGGGGGGGGGGGGGGGGGGGGGGGGGGGTGTATAAAGTCGGGGGGCCTCGAATGTGAAATTCCTCCTCGACTCGGTGTGAGATTGGGCCCTCCAGCCATCATGGTTAATCCATATCCCGCAGGACCTCGGACTCAATTCCCTGCTTCATTAATTGAAAACGATGGCCTTTCCCCACCCCCCCACCCCCACCCCCCCTCCAAAAAAAAACCCCTTTTTTTTTTGGTGTGTGTGAATAAAACAAGGAGGCATTTATGAAAAAAAAAAAAAAAAAAGCATTTTGTCTGGTTTTGTTCCTGAAGTAGCTGCAATCTCATTATGTCTCTGTGCTGCATTTCAAAATGTGCTATCATCTTTGTCTTGATTGTCTCGCAGCGTCGGGAGAGATAAATACACTCGCCGCTTTGCTGTGCCGCGCTGATGCCAGGACTGTTTTTCACTGAATCATTTGAAGTCTTATCAGCCTTTATGGAAATAAAGCCTTTGCTTAATAAACTGTTTCACAGGCTTCGGGAGAGTAGCACATAAACACCTTTTTTCTCCCGACAACGCCATCATTAGTGCATCTTGTTCAATGCTTTACACATAATTGGAATCAACATCTATTGTTCGCGTTCTTGACCTTCCACTTGTTTTCCAGCAGACACTCAGAAACATTGTATTACTGCTGAGAGGGAATCTTAACTAGGAGAACACATGCTAAGTGCCTTTGCTTTGTTTTATCAGGGGCACATAGCTTCACTTTGAATATAACTTGAAAACTCACACCGATCTGATTTAATGATAAAAAATACCCACGGCGGGGAGCGTGGATCCCAAATATATTGAAATTAATCCGATTCTATTATGAGTGGCTGACGGGGTGTGGCAGGTATGGACTTCTAGTTGTGGCGTTCTGTGTCTGGTATTGAAGTGATCGTCTCGTGTTTCTGCCTCCGGCTTGATTGCCCCTCTGATGTGTTTCACCTGTACCTGAGTGTGTGACGCCCTTCACCTGGCGGCTGCACTAGAAGTTGGCCTTCAGTGTGTTCGTTTTTCAGCCTCATGCATGCTGGTTTTCCATCCTGTGGCTCCGCTTTAAGTTTCCGATCCTCCACCTTCCTCTTTCCCTTAAATGAGAAGAGTTCTTCTCGTGTCACTCCCCCCCCTGCGGTGGACTCGGGCTGCTCTCAGACGTTGAGTTGAGTTTCCGGGTTGAGTCCGGTGCTGCGGGGCAGATGTGGCCGCGGCTTTTGTGCTCTGGCGGCGATCAGAACGGCTTTCGAGGAGATCGTCTTTAAGAAGTGGCCTCGGTACAGATCCAGTCACACTGTGCAGGCTGAGGTAAAAGCCTCCTGCCGTCTGTCGAGCCGAGCATTGTGGGAGCCTAATGCACCGCACACAGTCGCAGCCAAACCTAAAGTGAAGTCCGTATTCAATCCCTCATTCATTAAACAAGGTGCACATGTCATAAAAGTGCAAAATGCAGGAATAATTCTCTCTAAGACGCCTCGTTTGGACAAGATCGGGAAAGTTAGAAGCCAAAATAAACAACCTTTTTAGTTTTTTGAAGACCACAAGCATTTTTTTTTTTCCTTCATCCATTCCAGATGACGAGTGTGCAGAACTGTCCTCCAGCAAAGAAAAGCCAATAAGAACACCTCGGATGCTCACTGCCGTCCTTGAACGCCTCTCAAAACATGCAAACAATGAGCACACGCCACGCCATCCTGTCACCTTGAAAAGCCTCTCCGAGAATCCAAAGAGTGCTTGTGACCGAAGCCCACGACTGTCCAAGAACGCCGCTGGAAAACCACAAAGGACTCTCAAGTACCGGACGAGGCTCGCAAACGTCCATTGAAGACGTCAGGAAGAAAAGATCAGCCTTAATTTTCTATTGAAAAAAAACCCAACATTTAAACAAGCTGAGCTTAAAGAATGTGAAAAGTGCAACTTTCTTTGAAATCTTTTTGAAACTAAAAGACACAAGAATGAGATGAGCGATTGTTCGAGGTGTCCCTGAACACATCTTGAAGAATGGAGGGGAAAGAAACAGCAGAACGCTCAGAGTAGCCTCGCAGAAAACCGACGCTCCAAACGGCACTCGAACACTCTTGAGTGGACAAACTCCTGTTAATGACACCGAAACACAAAGACCCAAACACAAAATCTGCTAAATTATTTCCTTTTGATGAAGATCAGAATGCAAACTTGAATAGGAATGACGATAATGCCCTGAAGATGAGTCTGATCTTGTATTGAAGGAATATATTGGTAATGTGAAGATGATGTGTCGACTTTTTGGCCTCTGATTAGAACTTTTTACAAATGGCTTTGCCTCCGTCGCATTACAAAAACAACCAACAGCGCCGTCTAGTGGCCTGGCATGCTCACTACACCCTCGTAGGACCAGCAAACCAACATGGCGCATACTCCTGCCTCAACCTGATTGGTTTACTTTTTGGTTCCCGTCAAAAATGGGTAAACTAGCATCTCATGGCGACAAAGGTTCAAGCTGACACACGATAATGTATGTATGTACAAAAAAATGGTTATTTTAATCATCGCACATGGTATTAACAGGCCAGGGTATGTCACGTAAAATCCTCCTTTTCTCCAGCTTTGTTTGATTTTCCTCATTTAAATTGAGTAAAAATTAAAAAGTCACATTTTTCCCTTAATAGCTGAACACGAGACAAGAGTTTGAGACTTTAATATTTCATAGTTTGAACTTCGAGCAATAGATTTCCATGGCTGACTTCCAGACTGTTGCGTCGGCTGAATTGGTGGAAGAATTAGATCAGAGCGGCGTCAGACTCTGTAAATGTTGGCAAACGGATCTGAAGTGAAACCTTGTGGAGATTCTCGCGCTTTACTCCGACATCTAGCATGCAAATGCTGCTCTTGATTATGCTAATATATTATTATGTTAATGGCGTCCATCTTTAATAATGCATGATGTTGGCCTATTGATAATGCATTGCATTTATTCTCATGCAAATTGTAGGGTGGGCGCTTATTAATTGACACTTATCAACGATTCTAAATCAGAATAATTAAAAGAAATTGCTTTGATTGTTATTTTTTATTTTTTTTAAATGTACTCGCCCTGTCTGCTCCTCTTCAGGTTTTCACTCGGGTCTATCTGTCTCATCGGCGCCGTATGGGTTTTTTTTTTTTTTATTTGGAGATCAGAGATGTTTCTTTGGGTGTAACAGCTGGCTGTTATCAGTCCGGCTCCCGAGCAGCCATCATGGAGATTAGAAAAATAAAAAAATGTATTTGATCGCTCGGCCCCGTCGCTAACAAGGAGTCAGACGTGAGTCATCGGAGAGAGAGAGAGAAACTTAAAACGAGCCTTTTTCCGGCGTCACAGGAGGGTACCTTCAGATACACTCTTCTTCTTTTTTTTTTTTCTCCTCCCTGTCCTGTTGTTGTCAGATCGGCGCCGCTCGCCTCGCCGAGCGTTCACAGGCACTCGGGGACGGGTTGTCGCGTTAGCGGTGAGTGGCAGACCGACCGACTGACAGCCAGCGCGGCGGCGGTCTCTGGAGGATTCCTCCTGAGGAGGTGTCGCTGAGCCGACCAGCAGGGACTGTGATGTGCATTAGGCGGTGCCACAGACCTCCACAGAAACAGGATTTGTTGTTTTGTTTTGTTTTGTTTGTTGTTGTGTTATGTGTCATGTTGGGGAGGCGGTTTAATCTAATAATGTTTTTAAAAGTCGGCTGTCGACTGCTTTTCAGATCACTCCTTCGTCTTCCCAGACAAGTGACGGACGCCTTCAAAACACTGGGTCTCTGCTCTTTTGGATTGATTTGCAGGAAGCACAGACTGTACCATCACCATCATCATCATCATCATCATTATCAGAAGAAGAAGAAGAAGAAGAATCCCCAGTTTGTCGCATTAGCTTAGCTACGACCGTCACACACAAATCCACTTCACTACCAAATTTAAGAAAATATGGGAAACAGTAGAAATTGTTGGTCAAAATGTTGCAACAAAAAAGATTAAAGAACGGAAATTGAACGGAGCGGGACATTTTAATTTTGAGAATGAAGTTTTAGAAATAGACATTGAAGCCAAAGTTTCAGGAGCAAAACTGAATTTTCACTTATAAAGTCAAGTATTCGGATAAAGTCCCAACAGCAAAAGTTGGTTTTCACTTAAAATGGCGCAAAAAAGTTGAAATTAGAAATCAAAATTATGAATAAAGACAAAATCTTGAAAGCAAAGTCCCGTTTTATTTGTTTAACTACAAATAAAGACACCTTTTAAAGAAAGAAAATCTTCCGAATGTTGAGAATTGTTCTGCGCTAAAATATTAATTCGATTTTTGTTTTATTTTCTCATATCCTCTAAGCTTTTGATCTTTCCTTAATTTTGTTTCTTTATATGTTCGATAACTTCCTCCATAACAACTCGGCTCGGCGCTCCATCCAGTCGTGATGCGAGCAAACGAAAACCGGAACAATCCCTGTCCCAGCAGATTCTTCAGTAAATCTGATGCTCATGAATCCCTCATGGCGTCACCTTGTAGTTGATCACCTTGTCAGTCAGTGGACTGTCGATACATGAGCATCGTTCAGCGTCCTCATGCAGGGAGTTTGCAGCAATAGAAAGAATTTCGGTTTGATGGATGTAAACTGCACCAGCCTCATCATCATCCCCATCATGGTGTTTCCATGCAGGCAGCAGGATCCTCCACAGTGCTGGAGGCGGGGGACTTTCCGTGTCACGGCGGACGGAGACGTCCAATTAGCGGCAGTCGGGTTGCGTTTGCTTAGTTAAGATCGCACACCTACACGCGCACACATCGTCACACGGGGGACGCGGCGCCACGCACACAACCGCTTGCTGCTTCCAGGCGCCGGGGCGGGGGATGGGAACGTGGTCGCGATGGCGGCGGCAATCTCACCCAATCATGTGTACCGGGAATGACTTCATTAGGAGGGCCTGTAGAAGTCCGGAGCCTGGGAATTGTGTTTGCGGCGGGAGGAGAGGGAGGGAGGGAGGGAGGGAGGGAGGGGAGGAGGAATGAGTCCTGAATCCCTCTTTTATCTGGCGGCTGATGGAGAGATCCAAATCAACAGCTGTCAGTCAGCTGGGCTGCAGGGCGAAGGCCTCCAGCGGTGGTGGGGGGGGGGGAGTGAGGACAGGGTCTGACTGATGAGGTGAGTGTCGGCCCCGGGTACCGTCACAGGTTTATCACATCATCTCCTGGTTCACGCCGCCTGCTGCCAGTTTGCATTTCAACACTTTTGCATGAATCCACGTTCCAGACAAAAAAACCTTCGAACAAGTCGCTTCGGGGGAGGGGATACTTCAGATCGCACGGAAACAGTGGGAAGGGCACAAGTTCAGCATCGCGGCAATAAAACCAGACAATCAAAGCTGCAAACACAACGCGGAAACACTGACAACGATGTAGTTAGCACGCCAGGCCACGAGGTGGCGCTGTTGGTTGTATTTATAATGAAACACCTGCAGTAGAGAAAACAGACCCTCAAAACGCTACAGAAGGTTTTTTTTCTTGAAATCGTTGCCGTGTAAACGGGCCAATCCTCTTTCTCTCCTGTCGCCTCCGGTTCTGCAGGTTCTGCAGGTTTTTGTTTTTCTTCTCACCGTCGCCTGTATTTTCTCCTGTCGAATACCTCGGGATGACTGTGGTCACTGCTGCTGTGTAAACAAAACAGGACTGAACAACGGCTCCTCTGATTGGTCTATTTTCTACCAACATATTTCTATCTGACCTTTTCACACGTCACGCAACATCCCTTCTTTCTTTTCCTTTTTTTCCTCCTCGACTCAAAGCAAATCTTCCTCATTACCGTACTGAAGCAGGCTATTATGGAAATAGCATATGTGTGCTAGCCTGATACCTGTAATAAACACAAGCAGCCCCCGCCATTGGCCGCCTGGGCGTCCCGATGTGGGGGAGGAAAGGGAGACGGAGGGCGAGACGGAGCGATTGAACGCCACGGCGAAGGTCAAGCCAGATTTCGTTTGTCGAAATGTGACGACAACTCTTCTGTTGTTTCAGGTTCTCCTTTCGGCTGTGTCTCGTTATCTCCCCATGTGTATTTCGGCTGTCTTCTCGCTCATTTCTCATGTCTTGTTGCAGCTTGTTTCTCATCGAACGAGCCACTTCTTCTCATTTCTGACCACTTACGTAACGTGTTGAACGCTCTAATGAATTGCGTGAATCAAGTTTGCTTTCGCTGCAGCATCTTGATGCGACTGGACGTGGAATTCAGGGTTTGGTTAAAACTGCGTGACCCACGGTGAACAAACCTCGACCTCCTGCCGGGTCGGTTCTGGCCCGCAGGCCGTATGTTTGACACCCCGGGTCTGAAGCGAAGCTGGAAACTTAACGGTCCAAATGTCACAGATGAGATTGGATGTCAGGGAAAAATGCTGCAACTTGAGTTGAAGTGTCGAGAACAAAAGTCATAATTTGAAGAAAAGATCGAAAAAGTCCTGATGAAGTCACGTTTTCAAGAGTTTGACTGTCCAACATTCAGAATCAAGAGGAAAACGTAGGAAGTGAAGTTGAAAACGGGCCATTATGTAAATGTTGTGTCTCCCTGTAATAAAACACAAACGGGCCCCGGCTGGTCGGGACGAGTGAGAGTCGGGAGAGAGAGAGAGAGACGGCGAGCGAGCCGAGAGCGTTTGAGCGAAGGTCACTCCAGATTGAGAAGTTTGTCAAAATGTGATGACATCAGCAGTCTGTAAACTGTTATTGGCCTCGGCTGAGCCTCGTCCGAACCGTCTGAAATTACAAAACACACACGTCTGAAACCGACCGCCGCCACAGAAATGATTGCCTTCGAGGTTTCTTTCTTTCCACCCCTCCATCCCTCCATCCCTCCGTCCCTCCGTCCCTCCATCCCTCCGCCACCACCAACGCCTCCCCCGTCCCCCGCTGTCTCTCAGCCTGAGCGTCCTGCTCCGTCAAAGCCAGGCTGCCAGATACAGTACGAAGGGGGACGGATGCGGATTTAACGACATTAAACGTGGTTTTTATGCTCGATAAGAGGCCGCCGTATTATGATTGATCCCAGACAGTCAACACTTTATCTGGACACAAATGGAATCGTCTGTCACCGACTCTATTGAGTCATCAATATCCGCTGTAGTCCCCCCCCCCCACTCCATCCCGCATCGTTTACAGTGAGTAATCATCTGTCTGGTTGCTCGTGTCTCCGGTTTTTGATCGGATGACGCTTTGGAAAAACCCGCCTGACAATCCCACGAGCGTCTCGCCGGAGATTGAGCGGGCCCCATGGCGTCGGTTTCCTGCCCTCCTCTCTGCGTAACGTTCAGCGGTAAATAAATCACGGAGCGTTCTTATCGATCGGTCCGGACGACGGATCCCGTTTCACTTCGTCTCCGTACGATGAATCGTCGCTCCGTGTGTCGAGGACGGCAAGACTGTCAAAACAGCGGCGACGGAGGGAGTTCGCACGCCGCGCCGTCGGCCTACGAGAGGCCGCGGAGCAATCCGTCAACAGACGAGGCCTCGAGTCGGACGTCTACTGTCGTTCATGTCTTGGTTGTTTTGTTTTTGTTTCTTTGCTGTGGTTCACATTGTGTTTGTTACCTGGCGGTTGTTTGTCTCTCGGTGTTTGTTTTGTGGCTGTTTTGTTTCCTCGTTGTGCTTTTCTGTTTCTCTGCAGTTCTTTGTCTGTTACCACGGTCTGACAGCACTTTGTCCACCTTCTGCATTTTCACGTTTGCTGTCTCTTCGAGGCTTTTCTCTGACTTTTTGTCAGCACCGTTACTTATTTTGCATCCCTTATTGATTGTTTTACATCACTTTGCGGTTATTTAACATCTCAATGTGTCGCTTTAGGAATGATTCTGCTTCACGTTTTGGTCAATTTGCACTTATTTTGCACACTTTATGGTTGATTTGTGTGTTTTTGTGGCCATATTTAATCATGGTTACTTTGCATCCCATCTCTGTTCTTGTCATTTTGATTCCATCTGTGCTTTTCTTTTTTTCTTTTTTTTTTTTGTCTCTTGGATTAGGAATGTGGGATGATTCCAGTCCTCGGTGCACCACAGTTCAGGTCTGAAGGGGTTAATGAAGGTGGGCTCCGGAGGCAGAAGACGTCCTGTGACTGAGAATCATCGCTAATAAGACCCCTCTTCTCTTAAAAGACTCGCTGAAAAGCCCTAAATCCATTCTGAACACATTCAAAGGGGAGAGGGAGGAAGGCTCCATGTGCTGTGATGTTTCCCGTCTCTTCCACTTCATTATCATTCCCAGGTTATCCACAAGCCAACGTGTGAATTAAGGGAGAATTAAGGATCCTGCGCAGAGTGAAGCCTTTCCAAATCTCACCGCACATGAAAAGCATACACACACACACACACACACACACACACACACACACACACACACACACACACACACACACACACACACACACACACACACACACACACACACACACACACACACACACACACACACACACACACACACACTCACTATGGCAGATATGTAGATTTGTGTGTGTTCGCTTCGAGTGTTTGTCCTCACCTTGCTTCTGGGCCCACCGCCAACTTCCTGCAGTCCGAGGAAGCACAATGGCGCTGCTTCAGCGTCGCCCGCCACCTCCTACCGTGTTATATCAGCTGTGAGACACGGCGGGGGAAAACATCACAGGTGAGGACTACGTATACAGCGTGAAAACATGGTAATACTCACGAGCGAGACGGGACGCGATTGGAGGACGCCACCCAGAAGGTTGACATTGAAACGGTTCAGTGGAAAAGTGACGGTGTGACTTTCACTCCCAGCCGAGGAGAAAAATCCCACATTGTTGTTGGTTCAAATCGCACGTTCAGCATCAAATTGTGATGAAAGGCGAGGGAGGAAGTGGAAGGCATCAGGAGTAGATGGTAGAATTCCATCACGGTCACAACTGGTTATTGGTTCAACTTTCAAATAATCTGTTCCAATCACTTCTGGCGCGCTAATCATACAACCGTCTTGAGAAGGGTCGACCATCGATTGTGCGGAGATGCAGATTGATCCGGCTGAATTTGCATGGGAATCCATTGCGGTCGAGTCGAGAGATCAGAATCGATCAGCCGGGATAAAGCCGGCGCCGCTCAGCTCTCCCAAAGGTTAAGGTGAAAATTAATTTGCTTGTTCGTTAGTTACATTTTCAATCCCGTAATTAAGTCCTGCAAATGATTAAAATGTAAAACAACGGAGGAATGAATGTGACTTTGATTGCTTGCGTGAGTGTTTCTTTTTTTTTTTTTTCCTCCTCCCTTCGATAACTCGGTGTGTTGACCCCGTGACCGCCTCGCTTGAATCCTAATGAAGTGAGCTGATCGTGATGTGAGGAAACCAGTTAGTTTTTATGAGCGATTATGTTGGAACAACGTTATGGTGGAAAATATTGACAAAAAGAATTCAAGTTTTTCAACAAAAAAGAAATTGTCACTTCCAGTGAATCAAAGATGTCTTAGTGAAGTCTTTTGGATTTTAAGTTTATTTTTTTCTTGCCAAAACTGAAAGGTGACTTGATTGTCTTTATTGTGAAGGAAAGACAGAAAGAAGTTTGTAAAAAAATATATTTTCTTGGAGGAAATTAATTGATAAATAAGCAAACATTTTCAGGTTATTTGGGGAGTTTTTATGTGTTTTTGTTCAATGTAGTCAATCACATGGTGGACATGACTGTGGGCGTTTCACAAAGTGCTGATCTGCTGGGATTTTCCAGTTTCCAGAGAATGTTAGAGGAAATATCCAGAGAGCAGCGGTTCTGGAGGTGAAAACGTCTTGAAAGATGGAGACCAAGTTGATGAACTAGAGGTGCAGAAAAAGTCGTCTACTGATGAAAACTAGATTATAGAAAGTTGGACGAATTGTCTCCTGAAAAAGATCAGTTCATTCACATGCAAAGTCTTGAGGTGCTTGTTGCAAATGAAAAAGACTGGAATTACACAAGCGCCCACTTTAAGACGTAAATAAGTGGATCCCAACCAGTTGCTCACAAGCTGAATTCTTGGAAACCTCGGATCCAAAGTAAAACCGAATTCTCGTTGCTTTTGTCATTTTCTTGGATGATCAGATACTACAAAGGTCTGCAGCTTCTATTCCAAGCAATAGACTGACGGGAACGACAGCAGTTTATCGCAGTCGGGCTTTAAAGTATCTATATGAGATGTAGTTAAAATGTTTGGGAACAACAAAAATAAGGTATGTTTATTGTTTCTGAAGGGCGTTCATTTCCACTCACGTCTATAGGTCATTCCTTGGCATGCGGCTAATTAGCATGAACCAAAAAAAATACTCCAACTTTCCAGGCAGGCTGCTCGATTTCATCAGGTCGCTCCTGATAGCGGGAGCGTAGGATCGCCGGGTGCCGAGATATCGACTCCTGGACCGACGCCACGCGAGGGGGGTGTGGGGTGAGGGTGTAGGGGGGTGTGGGGGGTGGGTTGTGTGTAGCTCGCGCCCGGGCTCTCGGAGCCTTCTGGACAGGGCCGGGGGTGAAGGGGAGCGCTAACACTCTCTCCTTGTCAGCGGCAAGGGTAATTACTCCTGGCTGAAATTACTCAACATTTGTTTATAAGCTCCCCTGAGCTCACTGTAAATAGATTGTCTGCTGGAAGCCCCCCGCCAGCGACTTTCAGTGGCGTTTTTCTATTTTTTTTATTCTCAACTTTAAGCCGAATCTCCAATCATTCTTTCAGGCCTTGTCACGGCATCTTTCTTTCTCTCGCCGTTGGAGTGTTTCTTTGCATGTGGTCGAGTTGAATCTATTAATCTTGTATTGATCTCGGCTTCGCCGCCCTTTTCACGGCAAACCCCCCCCACCACCTCACCTCCAGCTCGACATCTCCGTCTTTCCGTAGCGACAATATATCTTTTTAGCATGCATATGAAGAGAGAGGAGAGGGAAAAAAAATAAAAATAAAAAAGAAGAAAAAGAAGCACTCCAAGTCAAGGTCCATCCATGTAGTTATTGTATGAGATGGTTCCTGTCAAAAATGACAGTTTGAAACACTTGACCCACAAAAATGAATTCTTGGCCAGGGCCAAGTGACAGCCCGAAGTAATTCATTCTTTTGAAACGTTGAGGGAGATGGAGAGAGGAGCGAGGAGAAGGGGAGTGACACGGAGAGCGATAGAGCAAGACAGAGAGACGGCGAGCGAGAGGGAGGAAGCCAGGCGAGAGAAACAAAGGCAGAAAGAGCATTAAAGGAGTGATCGGCGGGGAGAAATACGTTGAAAGGAACCCAGACATGTTGGTAATTGGTTTCCAAGGTGCTAAAATCATTCCTCCTCGAGGATTTCAATCTATTTAGCCAGCAGTGGCATATTTAATAATCTTGTTAAAGCAATGAAACGTTACAATTTTGAAGCGGTGTGGCGTTAGCATAAGCTAACGGACGAAGACGAATCAACATTCGATCAAGATTCATCAGGACGTTTATAAATAAAAGCATTTCCTACGCGGTATAGCATTAGCTTAGCAAGCCAGCATGATGATTTCTGTATTTGCAGATTAGCGCCATGAGCTAATGCTAACGATAAAGATTCTGAATATGTGAATGTTTTAACTAGCGATGGGATCTGATAAGATTTTTCTGATTCCGATTCCATTTTCGATTCTGTTTAATGATTCAATTCTTTATCAATTCTCTAATTTTTTTATTTGTTTTAAAGGAGAATAAACAGATTAGTAGGGGTGAATTGATAAGATCTGATCAATATCAATGCCGTTGTCAATTCTGCTTTTCAATCCAATTCCTTATCACTTCTCCAAACGATTCCTGAGTATTTGTTTGAGGTAAAAAAAAAAGTAGTTTTACAGTCTTCTGCACCAAAAGGAGAACAATTTAAGTTTTTTCCAAACATGAAACTTGAATTATAATTTTCCCTAATAAAGAATAGTCAAATGTGTATTTGCCTTCATTGGATGCCCCCTGGAATTTACACTTTTTCGAATTTTGCGCTGTTGACAAGCTTTACCCCCTCTGGGAGGTTGGAGACTGGAGAGGAACGTGGAAGTGATTGTGGAACTCGTTCTTGGTCTGTGTTTTCATATAGTGTTGTGCTTTTATTGAGAGGATTTTTAACACAGAATGATCTAATACATAGACATACAGTAGTTATCCTCTACTAGATTGTGTATGTCTACACAGTAGACATACTCTAGTAGATCGTTAATAATATGGGGTGAAAACTCAAGACTCACACATACAGTAAGGGATCTACTAACATATGTCTATGTTGACGGCTCGTTGGAGCAGACATTCACTACACGGGACAGATTGACAGCAGTTAATTTATTAAAAGTCCCTCATTAGTCCTCAGACAGGACATTTCTTCACTAAAATGGACCGTCTTCAGCAGCCACACAGCGCAGCGCTCTGGGGAGGTGATGGAGGCCGGAGAGGAGGTGATGGAGGCCGAGGGTGTAGCTCAGGGAGTCACATTGCAGGTTGTTTTGACCGGAGTACCGGAGAAGAACCAGCACACGGAGAGAGAACATGAAATCGCCACACAGAAAGGCTCCTGACGGGATTTGCACCGAGACTTTTTTTGTTGTTGTTTTTTTAACTGGGACCTTGTGGCTGTGAGGCGAGAGGCTGTGGACTCTGTGGATTCCGGACGTGGTGAGTGGAACATGTATTAACGTATGGTGTTATTTTGTTGTTTATCGTCTCCCACTTTAGACCTTCTTCCGCCATGTTTTCTCGTCTGCGTCGCAGAGTGTGTGACGTCATGCAACGCGACTTGTCTTCGTGCTGGGAAATGAATCGTTAAGAAGAATCGATCACATTTAAGATGAATGATTCCGATGGAATTGATCAATTGGAACCGGTTCTAAGTCAGAACCGGTTTAACTCATGTGAATTGGATATATTACAATCTTCCTTCTGAATTCTTAAGAATCAATAAAAACATTTCCTCCGTTCTAGATAAAAACATAAAACTTTGCAGAAAAGTATGTCACTATTTTTACAACTATTATTTAATGTTTTATTGATTCGCTGCCGCGTTAACATCTTTTTCTAGTCGTCGCGTTTCTTCCACAATCGGTTTCGTTTTTCAAATTTCTCCGTAATTTCCCGTCTTTTTCTGTGGTTTTCGACGACTTAACGATCGTGAGCAGAGATTGAAGAAGAGATTGAAGAAGAGATGAATCTGCAAGGTGGAGAGTGATTGTTTTCACGAGAAGCGAGTTGCTAATGATGATTTCGATTCCTGCGTACAACAAACCTCCCGACATATGTTGCCGTTATTGCGAGCTGCCATCCGGGCTAATTTGTCTTAATTACGCCGTCCGGCGCCGAGAGAGAGACGGACACGTTAGATGGAGTGGAGGGCGGGGAGCGCAACATCTGTCTGCGGAAGACTCGACACACACACACACACACACACACATTCATAATTGCAGTAACACACAGGCATATCCAGCGAAATACAAACAGCTCTCTAATAATAAAACCTCGGTCCAGCCACCCTTACCTCCCGCGTCCTGCTAATGGCGGCCACCGCAGAGGTGACTGTGTGCAAACAGGGCGGCAGCGCCGACGGCCATCCATCACCAGGCCCCGGAGCAACATTACAGCGCTCTAATGGCCCCACTCTGGCCTTCCTTATGATATTAATCCACCGCCTCGCGGCGCTGATTTCATTTGTAAAGTGGTGCGCAGGGCGCCAACATCGGCTAACGTCGCAAAAAAAAAAATAAATGTCCGCTCACCTCTGTCTCTTGCATAAAAACAGAAGAAAAGTTCATTCTGGGACTGCGTCAGCGTGAAGAAGATGACGAAGGCTCAGCAGCGCCCCCGGAGGACAAATCTGGAACAGTAGGTACTTTAGTAAAATAAGAAATGTCATCCCTGGCCCAGTTTTGGCCCGCGGCCCACGTTTCTGACACACCTGGGAATGGTGAGAACAGTTGAAGTCTTTTTAAAAAATGAGATGAGGGTTTGGAACTCGTTTATCATTTATATTTCATCATTATATTATCTGGGAGATAATCCGGCAGGAGCCACTCCACGTTTATGAAGTTTAATCGGCACATTCAGAATTTATTTGCGTTAAAAAAGTGAATTAAGATTAAATTTGCTTCATCCTGATGTGCAGTGTGTGCATGTTGAGACAACAAAGTTGGCTTGAAACCAGATTTTAACCTTTTTTTTAGGGGTCAATCATTATTATTGTGTAAAACCTTGTTTCTGCTGCAGATCCAGCTTCTGTAAGACAACATTTTATTTTTTTATTATAGTAAATTTTAAATTTCTATCAATTCTCCTTTGAACAATAGAGTACCTGCTCTTTTTTTTTGTGCAGTTATGCATTGAAATCCACAACAAACACACCCGGCAAGCAGGATGAATGTTTCATGCAGTGAATTATCTGAACCAGCGAAACACGTCAATGGGCTTTTACATGCGGCATCTGATAAACGCAGGCGTTGTGGGTTTGAAGGACGCTGTAACCTGCGTCTAACGCCTCACAGCTGTTTGTCTTTGCCGTTGTGCCGGCTGCACCGCTGCAGCAGAGAAATAAGAGCCTCTGACAGCAGCTCTCCGTTGCTGCCCGGCTCGTGCATTTATCACTGGAGATGCAGCTGACGCATCGTGTAACACGGAGCGGCGGGAAAACGTCGACTCACAGTCCGAGCATGAAGGGGAACGACTCTGCGTCATCGGCTGACTCCCAGGGGACTGAAACGGCTTTAAAAAGTCGAGCGAATGGCTCATGGGGCTAAAATGGTTTGGAAAGGTAAAATAGCTAAAATGGCTATTATAGTTATAAATGGCTGAAAGAGCAAAAGAAAAAAGAAAAGATGCAAATGACACAATTTTCTTAAAACCTCACAAAAAGACCAAATAGCTGAAATTCTGTTGAAAATTCTTTAATAAACTTTTGGTTACGTTTCTAACTTGTGTGTTTGTGTGTAATTATATATATATATGTGTAGAAGGAGAGAGAGAATTTAGTCTTAGTTTTATTTTCTTGCACACTGAACCATTTAAGAAGATGATCTTTGCTAAAATGACTAAAAACTTGTGTAAAAATGTCTTTGAAAAGTCAAAAAGCTAAAAGGGCTAAACCTGACTGGCTAGTGGTAAAAATTTACATCATTTTTTATTTATTTTCTCAAATGGATGACTCTCTCGTCTCGGTGTAACTTGTATATTTCTTTGTTCAGTCATTAAAAATAATAATTGAATATCAGGAACTCGACGTAATGTCCTTTATTCCTTAATAATTCAAATCCGGTGTATGAAAAGCCGGCCAAACTGATGCAGGGTTTTTTCTCTTGTTAATTTAGTTTTTCTTCCAAGGCGCCGCTCTGCAGTCTTCGAGGTTCATCCTCCACCAAAACACCGTCGATGCTTGAAAGAACCACTTCACTTCTTTGTGAGTTCCTGCAGTCTGAGGAGTCAAACGGCTGTTTTCAAGGTGAGCAGCGGCGTTCACTACACGCGAGCACTGGAAATCTCCCCCAGGATAAAAAAGAAAAAATGGCGGCTTGCTCGTGGAAGTCGTAGTGGACAGAAAAAAAATCTTGGGTGCTTCACACATCAGTGCGTAACGAAGGCCGCCACCGAGCGGGGGGGGGGGGGTCGGGGGGGGGGTCTGTTGACCTGGGGAGCAGATGGCGGGCCGAGACGAAGGTCTGCTTTCTTTTTTTTTTCTTCTTCTTAACAAACCAGCACTGGCACAAACAAGGCAAACGCTCCGCACGCACACACAAAGACCGCATGAATGTCAAAAGCTAAAAGTGTCAAGTTAAAAGGACGCGGAGAAGCAAACCTCCGCGTTCTCCCTCAAATACCATTTGCGGAGTTCGACCCCGACACGAGTCGACCCGGATATCGTCTCTCCTCGTGTTGTTTCTCCCTCCATGAAAGCCCAATGCTTTTAACCCTTCTGCTGGTCAATTCTGACCCCATTTCAAATGTTTTTACATCACAAACTTTTTTTTTTCTTTCACGTTTATTGCGCCTGAAAATATCACAAATGGTGCGCACTCGGTGATCCGCCGACACAATTAATAATCGGCACTTTTTTGCTGAAAATTTTAGGTGTTTTATTCAATTTCGGAGTGATCCCAGGTCAAATACAAGCCCGGCAGTACTGGAGGCTGCGCACAGGCAATGGATAAGTAAATGTTATTTAGTAGGGAATTTGCAACGGTTAGTTTTGACCTGCAAATAATCGACTCTTCTAATGAGCCGGAGTGGAGTTTGAAAAAAAATTTAAAAATAAATATTTTGGTGCAAAATTGCTCGAAACAAGAGGAAAAATCCAACGCGGGTTAATTATGACCCAACAGGGTGATTTTCTGTTGTCATTAAAACACAAAACTGTTTACAAATGTCAGTATTTCTCTTAATCGAACAAAAGTCTCTGTAACTTTGGCGAAACTTTAGCGAATGACGTCTTGTGGTTTCACACCGGCGTTTTGTGGATTTCTCAAAAACAAGAAACACATCAGGGCGTTGCAGCAAATCAATCAGAAGTCAGAGAAGAATCTTCTGTCAAAGTCTACAAATGAAAGTCATTTGGGGCCAGTTGAGGAATGACAGCAGCGTCAAATGTGTTAAAAACCTATCGTATCATATTGTACATAAACTCTTGTGTTTTGTGGATCTGTGCCCGATATCGGGTTCTAACCGTGCAGGTCCACTGTCTTTAACACGTGAAGACAACCCTGCAAGCAACATTCTGCACGCCGCTCATTACACATGAGGGAAGCAGGGAGCAAACAAGACACAGGTGGAAACAAGAAAAGTCAGAATCACTCAAAATATAGCGGCTTGTCAAAGCCGCCGCAATTAATGTGAAAGTTTGTGGTTTATTGTATACAAATGTCACGTAAAGGTGTATTTATGGGAAAAAAAGAAAATTCTGTGCGATGTAATTTTGTTTTCTATACATATATATATATATATATATATATATATAACGAGACTGAACAAGATTTGTAAATGTGAAAGAGGATTATATTATCACACACACGGATGGGGTTCAAAGGCACTTCAGGAATCAAACCTGCAACCTTCACATTGAGTAAATATGTCTTGTAATCCATCTCTTCTTCTTCTTCTTCTTCTTCTTCTTCTTCTTCTTCTTCTTCTTCTTCTTCGTGTGTTGGGAGTAAAAATTTGATGGCGGCTGCAGACAGGCGGAGGAGTGGAAATGAGGAGAGCAGCGCTGATGTCTGGAGCTGAACGTGTCGAGGCAGAGGTCAGAGCAACTCCGACGAAACCCAGAAACAATCACACACACACACACACACACACACACACACACACACACACACACACACACACACACACACACACACACACACACACACACACACACACACACACACACACACACACACACACACACACACACACACACACACACACACACATTTATAGAGAAACATTCTCTCTCACACACACGCACACACACAATACACACACAATGTGCGTTTGTAAATTGTTCTATTCACTTACTAAAAAAGAAAAAACAGTGGAATTTGAATAACCTCCCGGTCATGAAAACAAACTTTGTGAATACTGAAAGATTTTGATGCCTTTATTAAGGACTGACTGCGCTTTGAGTTCATCTGAATCGTCTTGTATGATGTCCATGAAACTTCTAATATGTTGTGAATGCTAATGGCTCGGTGGGCAGTGTGTGTGTGTGTGTGTGTGTGTGTGTGTGTGTGTGTGTGTGTGTGTGTGATGGAAACGTCTTTGAATGCCGGCGTTGTCCTTGGCTGACTGGTGGGTGCCGTTTCATTATGGAAGATTCGCCGTACTTTGAAAATTAGCGAAACCTGGCAGGTATCAACAGCCTCAAAAGCTGCGTCTTTAAGCACTACTCTGTGTTCTCGGCAGCCCTTGAACTTAAAAAAACACACACACACACACACACACACACACACACACACACACACACACACACACACACACACACACACACACACACACACACACACGAAAATCTGGATTGAAGATGCAGAAGAGAGTGAAGTGATATTGGTGAGCAAAGAGAATTAAAAAAAAAAAAAAAAAAAAAAAGATGATATAAAAGTGAAACACTTAAAATACAAAACTGGCTTGCCGGAGGTAAAATAGCTGTCGGAGGGTGGCCTTCTAGCCTCATGACAGACTGGGCTCATCACGGGAGAGCGAGACAAAGACGACACAGGTGGAAACACACAATATTTCTATAGATACACTTATTTTTTTACATCTTCATAAAAGCTTGAAAGGAATAAAGACGCCGAAGACGGCAGTGACAAGAGGGAAGTAAAGACGTGGGGTGGGAGTAGTGAAGGAAAACTTGCTATTGAAATCCAAGAGGCCACGAGGCCAAACCAAATATTCCTTCAGCGAGCGTCTAATTCTGAATATTACCCGCTGTGGTTTTAAATGTAAATATGCCATTATGCTGTCATTACAGTGTTCACATCCACAGGCCCACGGGTCAAACCAGCCACTGTTAATTTTGCAGGCAAAAGCTTTTTTTTTTTTTTTTTTTTTTACCCCTCCTCCTCCTCGCGCTCTTGAAATGTTAATAACTTTCTATTAGTTAATGTAGCGTGACTAAAATTCCCGATTAGATATAATTCATTTTAATATCTGTGACTGGCCGGCCTGATCATTTCCACCGCGTTTGCGCAGCGCCGCATTACACGATTCTAAATTGGACTCATTTACATCGGCCGGTTAAATCAAGGCCTTCTCTTGCAATTTAGCTGTCACCGAATCAATTTTGTAATTTTCTTTGCTCTTTGAGGTACGACTGTTTCCGAATTGAATAATACCAGCCATCACATTTAATTAGCCGCCTGTCGGGACGGGGAGGGGACGCGACTAGACGGCGCCGCTCGGACACCGTGGTCATCCTCCAACGGAACGCAACAAATACTCAACTGTGCCACCAGGGGGCAGCAGACACCTGTTTAACCTATTGCTATAAAATCGCTTTGTCGGATTAAAAACTAGTCCTGCTGAGGAAGTGCTGTAATAAAGTTAATTAGATGCTATAGTTACGAGTCGCGGGGCCTTGAAAACGATGTAGTTTTCATGTTGGGCCACTAGTTGGCGCTGTTGTGTGTTTGTGTAATGAGACCCCACACACAATGCATGCAGAGAGAATTAACGCTATGGCGAGTCGAAGCAGCGTCTCAGAAAAGTTGCGTTTACATGGAGACGGAGTGTTTTCGGTGACATTTTCCCCTTATGATTGAGAAGCTGTTAAAGTTTCCTGAAAAGATCTAAAATAAACGTTTTCATCACGTCTTTGCTCTGCAAACAAAATGGTTTTTCAATCCTTGTCAACCCGGTACAGATTGAAATGACTCTCAATTACCGTGGTAATACATCACGTGTGCATGTAAAGACATAAAATCAGTCCATTACTTTCAATCCGTGACCGTGATCATCATAACTCCCCGTGGTGGAAGTCCTTGATCACTTTTATCCCTCACAATCGTCTAAGTTGCTCATTTCTGCTTTAAAACTAAAGACAATGTTCATTATCATAAAATGTGTATTTAAAGGTTATTGGGATCCAGTTTTATTAGACCGATGATCATATTGATGAGAAAAATCACAGTTTTTCTCTTGGAGACGTCGTTGCACAGACTGGCTGTTCATGTTTTCTCTGTTGTGTCGATAAAAGTGGAAATTACGTACAAATACAACTTAAGTGCTTCAATCTGTTGCATTGTGGACAAAGTGTGAGAAACCACTGATGTGTTTCTGGGCTTTCAAAGTCTAAATACAATAATACTGCCTCATAATGTATCGATAGAAACTCCATCAATTGTGTTTTTATGCATGTTAGGCGCCACATGGAGCTCCAAGAAATCCTGTTTGACTTCATATCTGGTGGAAACTGAAGATAAAATGACCAAAAACATTGAAACGCTCATTGAAATGAGGCAAATCTTTAGTGAGACAAGAGGACGTCCATATTTAGTTTTTTAAGCTTCTGTCCTTCGCTTGTTCCGGTTGTATTTAGATGGTGGGAAGTGTTCGATTCCTTTGAGTTGATGGAAAATCATAAGTTTAACTGTGCCCCTGCAGCCGTTTCCACTTCCTGCATGGCTCCGACGGACGACAGTCCCAGTGGTTGTTTCGGGGTTTTGTTTAAGAGACGGAATGTTTAGAAGTGAAGCTCGACAACAGGAATGTCTGCACGGATGAACTGCGACCTCTTCCTTCTGAGCCACCTTTCCTTGTGAGCCAAACAGAAGCCGCACGGCAGGCTCAGGGGTGGGGGGTTGGGGGGGGGGGGTGGAGGCCGGCACTGGAGTGGAGCTCCCATGCGACTCCACTCGATGGCGGCTGAACCGTGAGAGCAGGGGGACAGAGGGCGGCCCACCGCGGGGACTCGGGGACGGCTCGGCCGGCTCCTCCGAGGACCGCCGCCTTGGGTAAGTGGCGGTGTCGCTCCAGATCAGAGGACGTCCGGGCTCCCAGGGGGGCGGTGGGGGTGGGGAGGGGGGATAAGAGGGCAGATCACAGAGGGAATAGCAGCAGATAGGTTGGTTTCTCTTTGACTGGAGACAGATTCTGGTCCCCGGCCGGCAGTCACAGATTAGCTTGAATATTTAAAGCAACATAATCACTTCAGTATTCCGATGTCATGTTAAGCTTTCTAGAATAATGTTTCCACCTTCACATCCTTTGGCCGTTTTCAAACTGAGCTCAAGAATAAAGTATTCCAGCTTTGCGCATTCTAAAAGACGCGTGAAGTCGATGTTTTGTGTGGCAGTTGAAACACACGATGAACTGTTTGCCTCCATGAAGAGAGAAAACCATTCCTGTGTTCCAGATTGTGTAAAACACCGCGAGGCCGTTGTGCCAATAGACGAACGGAGAACGTCTTCGTATGTGTTTTTAACCCGTTTCTAAAAGAGTTGTCTGCTTTCTTCAGGATTATCTTTTCTACCTTGTTTCAAAACCTCCGCTTCAATTGGGTTTGAATATCAACATGCAACATTCAAGTGCTTGTAATTTGACACCTGCCTCATAATTTTTTCCGTTGCCACCATGCTTCCAGTGTGCAGGGTTTCTTTTTATTTTCTGTGTAGTACGCAGCATAGCAGCAATATAAACAGTACTGACACAATGTACATTTAAATCACATTAAATCCACGATGAAAACTCTTCAGTCAAGGGGAGGATAAATATTCTATCACGTTCTGCTGGAATTAAAAAGAGCCTTGGCTTATATAACTTGGCGTATTTATGACAGTGGCGACATTCAGGAGAAGAAATTCTTACCACGAGATAGAGAAACATCTTGTCTTGTTCAGTTTGTTCTTGTCCCTGAATGGAGGACACTTTAGAAAAAAACACAACATCACAAAATGTCATTTCTAATTAAATTTTCACATTACATTTTACAATTTAATGTGCAAAAGAGACTCAGTCTGCGACTGTTGGGCCAGTTATTGTTCCACACATGGAAAAAACCAACAACTAAGTCGCGAGGCCCTTTTTTAGGGGGGGTAATGTTTCAGGTTCAGGTTACTCCCGGGCATAAAGAGTTTGACACTGTCAGTCATCTGCATACAACATGGGCTGACCTGCCCGTGTTGTTCTGACCGTGTTGCATCTTATTTCTGACCGTCTGAACAAACGTTCTGAATGGCACCTCGGGCTCAATGAAGCACTTGGGGGATTTGCTATCTAAATCTCCCCTCGCCGAGATACATATCAAAGCCACAAATGTCAAAGGAGATAGCAACACAGTAGCCCTGGTAATCCACTTGCTGCCGTAGTCTTACGCAAGAGGCGGGTTCTGAGCTCCGAGCGTTTCCCACCGTTCGGCGCCGCCAACGTGGGATGAGGCCCCTGTTACAGCGGGGGGAGGAAATAAAGACAGCTTCGATGTGCTTATTTCAGATGGAGCCGGCTCTCTGATTTCTATGCGCCGGTAAATGAGGGCAGGGCAATTTCATGTATGTATAATAAAGAATAAATGAAGCCGACCCTCCTTTGCATTGCTCGACTTTCTCCAGCTCATAAAATGAACAAACCCCGTCTTTTAAACCAGAACACAGACAGCTGATAAAGCTAAACTCTCAATCCCTTCATCTTTTTTTTTTTTTTCTGATCTCTCCCCCCCCTTTCTTCCCTCCTCCCTCCTCCTCACCCTCAGTCTCTCTCCTCCCGTCAGCGTCGCACAGAGAGCGGCTGATGTTTTAATCATGGCCGCAGGGCTCATTGTGATGTGTAGCCACCTCTGGGGTCTCTAATTGTCTCAGGCCAGGCTGGCTCTGCTGATCACCCTGCGTCTGGAATGGCTAATGACTCGCGGCGAGGTGGAGACACAGAGACGCTCCATGTAGAAGAGCCAACGCATGTAAGCACATAATAGATCGCGGAATTATCTGCGGACAAAGCTCGATTACTCTCAAATCGAGGCCAGCGTATCACCGTCCAAGGTTTCACCAGAAAAAAAACCTTGGACGGCCGGTACGTCTTGTTCCGTCAGGTTTTCTGCTTTGAGCATCAAGCCATCGCATACATTGATGAACTCTGACTTGCAACACGCTACGCCTTTCAACTTTACCTCTTAGAAAAGATTAAGGGTAAGCCCTTCAATTGTAAAGCACGAATTTCCACCAGTTTTGCAGAGCACGTGAAGGAAAACTTGACATTGCAGGACTATATAACGAGGAAATCTAAGTAGATCCGGGTAGAGCAAAACACCTTCCAGGACAAATGACCAAGTCCAGTTGACCTCACTGAATTATTTAGCTGTGATGCTTCTTCTCCATCAGATTTTGGAGAATTGCCTCCTCTGGTTCTTTTCATTATGAAATGGTTGACTTCCTTGTTCCACGTTGCAGGACGATGTCGAGGTAAACCTGAAGGTTGGCCGGCTTGGTGCCGAGGCGTCGGCTTAGAGAGCTTCACCCACTGCTTTTCCTTCATTTGAGCATAAATACTGATCATAGCAGACTGAGGACACCGTACAAGACCTTTGGATTGTATGATTTAGTTAAATAACCTCACAATTTTTGATCAATCTCGCTAAAATCCTTATGATTTTTGATTGATCCTCAACAAACACATGACCGATGCCGTTTCCAGCAGATGGTCTGAAACAGGGCCTCACGCATGCCATACCCCAGTCACCCTGGAAGCTCAGTCTATTCAACTTAGCACCCTTTATGCTGGATCTGAGTAAATCTTAAAGCCTGTTTGTTCCTGGGCATCCTGCACATACTGTGAAATCTTTAGTCAAACCTGAAAAGGAATTAATTTGAGCCCGGGGTTAAATGGTTAAGACACGCTGCAGACATGGCACACCATTAGGAAATGTTGTGTTATGAATGATACATTCCCTCCTTCACCGGATCCACACCTTAATCTCCTTCTAAGCTCCGAGCGGCACCCCGGGTCTGCGTGGCCGGCCCGCGGATGATGTGGTCTAAGGGTAAAGAGAGGCTATTGCTTATGTTGCTGATTGTACACCTGTGGATAAGGCTTTCAGGTGCGGCGGACAAAGAGCCCTAAGCCTCCGCTGACCGACGCTCACAGAATACAGATCTGCCTCCTCTACAGCTTTACCACGACCACATCTTCTCAAGATCATGTCTCCCTCATTCACACTCGAGTACTTTGCTGTTACCGCCTTTGTTGTTACCAAAGCAAACAGCATTTGAATGTACGGATGAAATTCAGATTTTACAACTTTGTATTGCACATTGAAGACAATCTAATATCAATCATACATGTCATGTACCATGGTATGTGGACTACGTGATATTCAGGGGTTTTACACATAAAACACTTATTAATTAAGATCCAGACTAAAAGGATGTCTGTACTTTTCAAAATGAACCTCCTTTGGTGAAATAAAACCGACTGAGGTAAACAAGGTCTAACAAATGGTTTAAAAAGATGTTCAGGTTCGAGATGTGAGTGTGTATAAAGAGTCGTGGTTTACACCTTCCAGATCAACGTTATTGGGATCGAAGTTCAATCTTTAAACACTGAAATCGACTCTTTTGACTGTTTGAACTTGATCCAAACTCTTTAGATTAGGTTCACACTCTTACTTCCAGACCTGGACTATTAAAACAAAACCTATGGTCTCATGGAGCAACCACTAATGTAATGTAATGCATTTATATGTATAATTGACAGAGTGCCGCAAAGGATTAATGATACGCAAACTGGACAAACATGAAAAAAAAACAAAAAACTTCAAGAAATGCAGTTTCACATCAACAGATGTGACTCATAGTCCAAAGAATATATAGAATTATTATCACGTTAGTATTCTAAAATTCCTAAAACAGTTAAGAGGTACTGTCAAAGTTGGTCAAAGTCATCCACAGAGTCTGCAATGGAAGTCGATTAAAGAATTCCTTGGCCTCCCCAAGTCTTTCATTTACACACAATACCTCAGTACGATAAACCCGATGTAGCGCCGCTGAAGTGTCGAACCCTGAGCATTAATAAGCAGCCACAACTCAAGTGTTGCCTAATAACAAAGCGTGGCTGGCGCTCCCCTCCCCTCCGTCCGGCGCCCTTATTAGCATACAATCTGAATGCTGAGAGCGCCCACAATGGCGGGGTCAGTGCCGCTGGATGGGGTCAATTCTGAGGACGGCTTGGCAACACGCTCTGTATGTGTCTTTGCATACTGTAGGAAATCTATTGCGGTGGGGAGTTAAGTGGCGCTGAATGCCAATAGTAGACCTTCCAGGCTGCCTTCTTGAAAATACAAAGCATGGCCTCGCCAATGGTGTTCTGCTCCATTTTACCTTTTGAAGAGGCAATCCAAGAGTTTAACCCCCAGAATATTATCTCTCTCCCTTTTTTTTTTCCTCCCTCCCATGAGCAGAATGGCCAGCACTCATCACTCCAAAAAAAAAAAAAAAAAAATACAATTTTGTTCTGTGGGTCTGGTCCAGGCCTTGCGATAATCCACTTTTGGAGTACTGATAAGACAACCTATTAAATGTAATTATAAAACGGTGTGGTACAAATTGTTAGCGCCGCACCAATCTTCCCCATGTCTTAATGTCTGGAAACAGCCCTGGTGATTTAAATCATTTTAGCATTTCCTTGCAATTAGCTTTCACATAATAATACCGAAGCTAATTTCTGCACCACGTTTGACATTATAAATGTAATTGGCTCCTATTCACATCCCCACTGTGACACATCTATCAAGCCTCGTGGGCGACATTTATGCATGTTTATATGTGCGATCGCTATTTGCATCTCATAAACAGTCACAGTTTTTTTTCTCCCCCCCCACCCAAATCTATCAGCCTTCATTGTTCTAGCATCGATTTTCAATTTAACGCCCTCAATAAAAAATAAGAATCTACAATGCATTCTAATTACACTTCTTAGCTGACCTATGTAACGACTGTTTCCCAATGAAGGCTCATTAATTGGCCTGTCACAGTTCAGTTGGAGGCTATTGTGGGCACTGTCCTTTTCATAGGAGGCGCCGCGGCATGACCAGCATCGCTGAGCGCTCATATATAAGCGCTCCAATAACAGTTAAAACGCTATTAAAGCGGATGAGGCTCGGCTAGGCTGCTGCTCCCCTCTAATTTGAGACTGACTGGAGGGCTGCGTGGACGGCTCTCTGGGGAAAAGCATTCCCCACGGACTCCGGCATATGTTGTGACCACACACACACACACACACACACACACACACACACACACACACACACACACACACACACACACACACACACACACACACACACACACACACACACACACACACACACACACACACACACACACACACACACACACGGCAGCGCGTGGCTGCACACACACAAGCATTATAATTGCCGCTGGACTGCAAACTGTAGCTTCTAATGTTATGGGTCATAACAATCTCTCTCTTAAGCAAATATCCTCGTGGACGTTTGCAGCCACTCATATCCACCGTGCAGGTAATAGATTACCAATACTCCCATTGCTGTGATTAGATACAATATTCAGGTAGGGAATTTCACTTTCTTCCAAAATCTGCACGCTGGTAGCCAATATGTTTTATTTTAAATGCTTTTGTTTTTAATGTTATTGTAATATTGTATTTTAAATCAAACTTTCTTTAAACTTCCTCATATTCAAGTTAAAGACCGAAAGAAAAATAGACATTAGTGTTAAGATAGAATTAGTCTGAATAAGGACAAAACGCGGAAAAAAAAGCTGCTCTAAAAATCATGGAGGTTAACATAAAACACCTGAATCTACACACACTGGTGGGTCTGGTGTTCAGGAAACCATTGTCTGTGAACACTAAGTTTGCTGTGTGTGAGCACGTATGAAGACTAACGTCTGTGAATTAATTAATAATTAAAAATTAAGTAATTAATATAAACTATTGACGGAATGCTCATAAATACCTATGCTTTTCCAACATTACCTGAGAGGCCATTGTCTGTGAACACGCAATGTAAAAACCATTGTCTGTGAACTTGCTTAAAATCTGTAGTCTGTTGACACTTGGTAAATCTATTGTACGTGAACATTTCTGGAAACCATTGTTTGTGAGCAGTCATGAAAACTCTGGTCTTTAACAACTTTGATGACCATTGTCTGTGAACACTTAATGAAGCTATGGTGTAGTGTGAACACTGGAGATCTAATGTCCATTTAATCTGCGAACATGCATGAAATCTATTGTCTGTCTACTCTTATAAAATCCACTGTCTGTGAACATTTATAGAATCCTTGCTTGGACAAACCAACAAAATCTTTGCTCTGTTAATATTTGTGAAAACTAATGTCATGCCACACTAATGAAGACCACTGTCTGAGTATACTTATGAAATCTTGATATCTCTGAGCCTTTATTCAAACTATCGACTGTGAACACTGAGGAAATCTCACGCCAGTGAATACGTATGGAAACCCTCATCTGTGAGCGATCATTCCATTTTTAGGCCTGCGAAAACTGCAATCCATTGTCGGGGGACACTTGTGAAATTATAACTGTCTCCAGATATTTGTTTTGGCAAATATTCACAAAAAATAATGTCGTGATTCTCAGAGAGTAATTCTTTAGAAATCAGTTGTCTGACAGGAACCAGCGTCCATTGGTAGAAAAAACCATTGCCTGTGAAGAAATCTATTTTTTTTTATTAATGGACGCTATTTTTGTATGGGAATGTTGAATTTTCTCAACCATATGTATTGTCATATTATATATATATATATATATAAATAAATAAAAAATGGCATCTTTTCATTACATTTTCACCAAAAAACCCACTTGAACGTCAGTTCTTCTTCTTTCATTCTCAGTCTGATTCTTATTTTTTGCTCAATTCACAACTTATTTATACTTGACACGACTCGCACATGGCTGCAGTGGGGCTTTCTTTCCATTTGCACGTCCCGACTTGTGTGGGATTATACGTACAGAAACTCCTAAACAGTCAACAGCAGATTAATAAGTTATATTGATAAAGGAGGCATTGAGGCGGCTGAATGGGATAAGAGCGTATTCAGGTACAGTATAGTGGCTTTTGTTGCGTCCTCCTTGATAGCCATGGGCGGTTCAGGGACGGCACAAATTACTGGCTTCTCATGAGTAAATAAGTGATTTTGCTGCACCAGAATACACCTTTCACAGATTTTATATCTTCCGGAGATTTTATTATCCTAAAGAAATGAATAGCCAAATAATGCAGGAAAATTTGAATACAAGGCAAGGTAAGCCTTTGATACAAGGTAGAGCTCTCTGAAAAGCGCCGCCTCTTGATGGATTATTTGGTAATTTCAGGCCACTTTGTTGATAGAAGCTAGCCTTGCGAGTTATAACAAAGCGACGCTTTTGCCGTAGGAAAATTGTTCTGTTTAAGGGCAATCTGTGACCAAGTTTTCAAATGAACTGAATAAGAGAATGGAAGGTTATTTTTCTTGGATAGATGCCAGTTTTCAAGTAGCACTCCTTGCTTACCAGAGCTCAATTCTAAAGGACTGTCTTTTATTTGTGCTTTGAATGGAGCTCAAATGAGTGGACGTCGACCAATCGATTTTAACCACAGCGCATGAATAACTTGAATGACGAGGAAAAAGAAATAGTGGAGGAGAGAGAAAAAAAACACACACACACATTTGAATGTAGAAACAATTAGTGATAATAAGCATTAAAACCCCTATCTTTCTCCGGAGAAAAACACACAGAACAAACTAATTATTTTTAATGTGTATATGCTTGGTCTCATCCCACTATCATCCTTTAATAACACAAATTTAATGGACTGGTATTTAGAAAAAAAGGCGACGCCATACATACGTAATGCCATTACTGACCAAATTAACCTTGAGTAGATCTTAATTACGTTTAGTTCCATTTGGGTGGTCATGCAATTCACACGGCTTGGGATGCCACCAAACGGACTTGGAGGGGGGGGGGGGGGGGGTCTCTATCCTCCCCACAAAGTTACCTCCACGCTCCAAACTCTCAGAGATGATCCACTAAATACAACATGAAAATGAACGGGCTGCCTGCAGGTTTAAGGATGTCGCTTTTTTTTTCTTTTTTTTTTTAAACACACTTTTGGTGAAATTCAAGACCTTGCTGTGGCGGAACATAAAACACTCACTCACATTCACTGGAAGCTATTATGATTGTTATTGAAATACCCATTCAAAGGGGTTTAGAAGGTTCCAAACTGCAGCTGCTTTCATTTCTACTCATTTCATCGGCTTTGGAAGCGCCGTTTCACGACTGGGCCGATTGGTCGGGTTGATTTTTTGAAATCTCCGGCCCCACACGGGGGGAAAAACTGTAGTTCTGAATCTGACTCGTCAATGTGGAGACTGAAAACGAAGTTACATCACAATCGCAGCGTTCGACCAGTCAAAGGTTCGAAAACCTCCTCAGGTTTGGTGATAAAATCCACAACACCAAGTGGAAACGCAATTCTGCCTAGTATCGTGACAATAATGTGATTTGGGACAAATATAAACACTTACGCAGATGACAGTAATTTCTTTGTCCTTTTTCAAATTACAGTGCTCTTTCTCTTGCCTCGTCTGTGAGTTAATCCAGATTAATTGCACTAATCGGGCACCATTACCTTATACTTGAATTTCCTATATGAAAACATAATGTATTGCAGTTCAACTGGTCTTTTGCAATATGTTTATTGTGAATGCGAATGTTGATATCACATCAAGAAATGTACAATATATTGGCCTTCATGAGGATCATTTCTCCAGAAATGACCAGCGTCAGTCTGTCCAGTCTTCTGATTAAATCAATATACTCTTTTTCTCATGAGTTAGCGGCAAGAATTCATCCACAAGGTGGAAATGAGACTTTTAGATTCACATGTTGAGAAAAAAAGCAGGAACTTTGAGGGAGGAAAATGTACTGGAGAGCAAAGTCTCAAGAAAAATACACAACAGCAGCAACTTTCCCCTTTACAAGCTTGCTGGACGGAACGGGGACGAGTGGTTTCTGTGCTTTGATACGGACACATCAATGCCTGCCTGACACTGTCCCCTCTTTTGATTAAAATTCACTCCATGACAAGTCCTCAGCTGCCACTCACCCCGTCATCTGTCAGCGTGATTCAGTGCTATACAATATTAGCCAAAAGCGTACTTGAATTCTAATGAGAATCCCATTGACAACTTATTGCTGGACGCGGCTGATGGACATCGATTGGAAAATGGGGGGTTCAGTTTGGAGTGGGAACCCCCCCCCCCCCCCCCCCCCCCCCCCCCCCGACGGTGTACCCGGAGCTCGACGTTACTTTGATGAGAACGTAGCAACAACCCATCGACGGCTGCATATTTGTCTTTCTCCGGGTTTTATCGGAGCGCTTGTGTTTGCTTACGACTGGTTTAACGGCCGGCCGGAACAGGGCGTGTTCACGTACTTATGGCCCATCCGAGTCCAAGGCTGGCGTGCAATAACTAAGACAGCACTTTCAATAACCTTGACGGACAGATTAAAAAGAGGATTCAATAGCGACTCTTCCCCATGAGCACTCCATCACCGAGGCCGCCATCCTTCACCCCTCCTCCCTCCCCCTTTATCGTCAGCCCCTGTCAATCACTCTGTGTCTCGGCCAAACGGCCTCTGCTGCCTCCGAGGAGCGTCGCCGTGTTCCCGCTTATCCTCCTGTTGCGGGTTAGCGAGGTGCAGGAATGGCGGCAGGAGCCTTATCATTGAGCCGGCGTGTAGGGATGGCGACCCGGCTCGCTTCGCACGGCGGGGGGGGGGGGGACCAGGGTCCGGGACGTCGGCCGGCTCAATGGCGTCGCACGTCATGTCCCGACCTTCCCTGGCAAGGGTGGCCTTGTCGTTCCCCATTACTGCGCCGCATCTCGGCGGCGTCCAAACAACCGTCATCCCTTTCAGCCGCAGCGCTCCCTCCACCTCCTCCTCCACCTCCCCCTCCTCCACCTCCTCCTCCTCTCTGATTTTCAGCCTTTGAAAGTTCACAGCCTGGCTCGGAGGCACAGCCAGGAAAATCAAACTGCTCAAGGCGGGCTCGGATCACAGGTGATACCCCGAGAAAAAAAAAAAAAAAAAAAAAACCCTGATGTGAATTCAGGAGACATGTAGCCTGAAGACGGGGGCACGGGGTTGAAAGACTCCCTCTCAAAGCCAGACATCACCGCCGAGGTTCACTTATTTGTTATTTTATCGTTTCTGTGCGTGCTGCGTCATATCGTCCATCTTTTGGTTTATTCCCGGCACAAAACTACATTCATATCATTGACGCACGTCTACTTTGGCTTCTTTAAATGACATTTTCAATAAAGCGCAGCATTGTCCCGTGCTCGGTTTCAACAACACTGGGCTTGTAGTTGAGCCGACTTTGGAAAACAGGCTGAGGTGAGGTTGTGTTTTTTTTTTTTTTTTTTACAGTGTACCCAGTCTGTATCAACAATAGAAGTAAGTGATATATTGGCTAATTAATGGTTCCAACTGCTTCCTAATTGCCGTGGCCCCCTGACCTGCTACCTCCTAGGAACCGGTCTCCGCCCCAAGGGCATTGGAGACGCCCGCGCTCACGCGGCCACACTCGGGCGCGAGTGTGCGCCGACGCACACGCGCACAGCAAGCTACCCCTGTGATCCCTGAATGTCAGGCTAAGGGCATCCAGAGGCCAGCAGTCCTCTCAGGCGAGCGTACCGGGAGTTGATAAAGAGCATGAAAACACACAGTGGGCAGTTTAGCCACTATAATCGTGGGGATTACAGGTCAAAACGATTCCAGACAGGGAAAAGGGGAGGGGGGGGGGGTAAAAACCTAAAAAAGTGTGGACACCCTTTGCTACAAGGTACGAATATCGTGTCTTTGCACTTTTAGCATCTTCATGTTGGTTTGATGGTCTGTTCATAGTTTCCTGCAGAATTCTTTCCTCAATTGTCGCTGGACGTTGTAAAGTTTTACTCTTCGTTGAAATCAACAGGCCCAACCAGACACAACTGTTGAATACATTTCCCACCAATATAGTAAAAGTTTTGGCCGAATGCTAACTCATTTGAGTTTCGAAATCTCAACCCATCGAGCCCGAAGGTTGATTTTTCTCCCAAAATATGTCTTGAATAACTCCACCTTCAGCCGGCTTGTATGCACCATCTTGGTCTCTATGTAAAGGTCAGGCAGTAACCTTGTAGATATTACTATACCTGAGTAAACTGTGATAAACCAATGGAAAATCACAGTAGTTTGTTTTTTTTACCTCTGAGTGAACTAAATTCAGATTTTGACAGTGTATAACACTGCGGTAAGAATGTTCCCATGCGAGGAAATAACACAGAAATCATTCATCACCTTCTTTTCTACAACTGTGCCAGAGTTCATTGGAAATATCTCCAGCATATAGATCTTGGAAAGGGAGCAGAGCGTCCTCAGCCTCAGTCCTGAGGAATCATTCACATCACAGGGCTTTACATCGTTGCCTCTTCACAGTAGTTAAAACCTTTTAAACCCTCCATACCTCCAAAAAGATCATGTCTGCAATCAAAGATCATGGCAAATCCTCATAAAGGTAGACGAATAACTTGACGATTGGACTCAATTAGATTTTGTCCTTGTTTCTTTGATTGTACTCCAACTTACCACAAGATAAGGAAGAGATTTACTTTGCTTTTTGTTGCAGTTGCCGCAGGATTTTTTAAATTTTTATATTTCTTAGAATGAAGTTGGAGTTTTGCTGCGTGTTTAGTGAGTGATCAGCTGATGAGCTGAGCTTTGTATTGTTGGAAAGACGAGTTTGTGTCGAGTGTGGCGGCGTAAAGCCACCGTGGACGGTGGTGTTCGGTCTTTGGTGGCGCGGACAGATGGAACAAAAGACCGTCGCATGTGGAAGATCCTGAGTGTTAAAATGACTCACCGAATGCGGCGCATCAACCAATCAGGAAACAGTTTGGCCTCATGCTCAGGGTGATGGAAAGGGTGGAAAAGCTGTGGTCTTGTTGGCGAACGACAGGGGGAGCGACACACTGAGGAATCTTTTTACAGGAAGTGCTTGATAATAATAAAGTTGTGACATGTTAGTGTGAAACGAAACACAACCTGAGCAGGGCTTCATTTCAGTGGATTTATGAGTGATATACTTTAACACAGGTAGTCGTCCCGTCAACTGGTGAGAAAATTTTTTCTAAATGACAAAATCCCTTTAATCCATGATGGATTAAATCATTGAAATGAATACCGTCTCAAGATCTTTTAACATAAAAATCGAATTTCAAAGTGTTGATGGCTTTAATAGTAGGTGGGACAGAGCTAATCCTGTCAATAGTTCAAACTGAATGATAGTCGGTATCATCTTCTATGAGGTTTTTTTTAGCTGTCTGTCTTTTCCCTGCATGCTTGAGGAGCCAGAGGCTCGAAGGAGGACGGAACGTATCCTTCACCAAAACAGATCCAACCGGCAACAACCACCAGCCCCTCCAGGAATCCCATCACCCCCCTTCGACTGGGCCACTTTAAACACCACGTTAACACAGATTAAACTTCATGTTTGACATTTATATTGGAAACTTTTTTCAAGTGGAAGTCATCGCACTTGATTCCTGATTGTCGCTTTGTCTCAAGACGTTCGACGAACACAGCGCCGTCCTTCCACGCTCACTCGCTGATAAATAAACTAAAGTTATTGTCAAACATTACATTTCTCAAGTAAAACGCGATAAGCAGTAGACACTGGAAGCACAATGTTTAAGCACCATTTAAAAGGGGAGTACAAGGGAGCGAGTAGTGGAAATATAGACGTCTGTGTCCATTTTCAACCCCATTAGATATCCACTGACTGATTCTATTCTGCTGTTTATTAGAGCGCTCATGGGATTCAATGCATTAAACCATCCCATCAAAACTTAATCTATCGCTTAATTAAAGTTGTCTGGTATGAAAACAGAACCAGCCTAGGAAGAATTAGCTTCAACCCTCCATTGTCCCTCCATCGGAGCTGCAGACACTCGTGAACCGGCTAATGAAGATGTGTTAAGATACAGATTCGGGTCCATTTGCATGCAATTACAGCACACTGCTTAAACGCCAGAACTGTCAGCATCCATGCGTCCACATATCCTGCATACGCACTTCTCCAGAGAATTAGGAGCGACCCCCCCCCCCCCCCCCCCCCCCCCCCCCCCGCGACCCCCATGTACCCCCCACCCCTCCCCACCACCACCACCACCTCCACACACACACCACCAAAGTCATTGCTCTGCCTCTGCAGTTTTGTGGCAAATGGCTGTAGTCCATTCAAACGTGTGAAATTGTAATCATAGCTGTCTCTGGATGGGTGTAATTAATGTGCTCTATCACAGAGATTTTGATGGCCAGTGCAGAGTATGTAGGGAGCCGAGCCAGCGAAGGACGTCGGCTAAATGATGTGCTATTATATGGAGTGTTTGGTCATTTGTAATAGCGCGCGGTGCGGAATGCGCGATGAGCAAAGAGGAATGTCCTCCCAGTGCTATCATCATTGTGTTCATTAATTGCATTGTTGATGGCGGGCTGGTAGCACAGCAGGTTGGACGTGAGGAGTGTTTGTGCGACAGAAATAGCTCGCGTCGTAGGCTTTGGCGAGGATTCCAGAGTCGAATTTGTCAAAGAAGTTTGCCTGCAGTGTTTTCTGACAAGTGGATGTACAACACATCGCTAATGCACCAGTGAAAAACACAACTTTTATCGTAGGAAGCTCAAGAATACTGAGGCCCAATTCGATGTGGGTGTGGGATTCTAACCTGCAAAACTCCTGTTCTCGTCCAGGTCGATTCGTTACACAGCAAATAAACGTGGAGCCCGATGAGTTCTGTGGGACGATACAGTTTGACAGATTAGTGGACGACCGGTGACTGGAGTCTCGGGTGAAACTCAGAGATATTAGAGGAAGTTTTGCTCAGTTATGAATGGAGACGAACGATGGACGACTTTAGGTTTTACCAATGAAAGCCTTAAAGAACAGAACAGAATCTTTTATCATGCATTTTCAAGTAGAAGCAGGAAACGGTGGCGGATCATCGCGAGTTGTTACCCAGTCATTCTACCAGCTGCTGTACTGTTCACGCGCTCCAGATGGCGCCACAACCAGTGAAATGCCAGAGTTGAGCAGACCGCGAATGTCGTCGCGCTGTGTAACGCATCAACACTCATCACAACTAATCCACACGCTCAGCTGCGAATTTCACGTATGGAGGCGAGTCTTGGAAGATCTTCTGGCAGCCAAAAGCTCCAGGAATGTCAGGAATGTGGCAGGAATGACGGGAGAATGCTATTCGTACGGAGAGTTGCACCACAATGAGACGTTAAATATGAGAACCGATGCGATATGTGAATGTCTTCATTTACAGGGAACATCATCGGTTTCTTTCCCAGAAACTCTCAACGATTTGTTCTGTTTCTTCCATCAACAGCCTGACATTCATTTCTTAATGAACAGAATTCCTACATGTGTGGTAATGCTGAGTTTATATCTCACAATAAGTAAAAACTCTTACACAAGTCTCCCCTTGATTTTAGTCAAGTTACAGTATGTCGATTTAAAAATGTTCTAATGTATTCCGGTTCTGGCCCGTCCCTGCTTCTTTAATTCTGCCTGTGTTTTCTGCTTCGAGGGTCTGTTTTGTTTCTGGTCTGGTGGTTTCTGTGCTGGAGCGCCGAGGACGCTTCCTCAAGAATCGTTTCGTCTTTTCTTCTGCGGGATGTGTGTTTTTTCCTGCCGTGATCACTGAATGTCACCGCAAAATGATGAAAGAGCTCATTAGTCTTTCATTCTGAAGGACCGGCAGCACAACCTGACTGCCGTCTGCTAAAAGTAAAACCAAATAAAACCAAACATCACAGCAGCTCTGGAAATATCTCAAGGTCGACTTTTGGTCAATTCGAAGGAAGAGGGACAAAAAAATAAATAAATAAAGATCCAGTAATCAAGCAGCGGATAATGCCAAAAATCTCAATGATTCCTCTTCCTGACGCGAAGGTTGTTATTTTAATTTGGAATCCATTTAAAAAGCAAGTTCAGGTAATAACTTGCCTCCAAAACCACATTCAAAAGTTTTGTTTACGACGGAACACAAAGACAGTAATCACTCTTCATCTCCAAGTCTTTTAATGCAGCGGTCTGCAGGGAAAACCTGAGCCTTTCACTCTCCAATATTTACGCTTTTGTTTTACCAGGAGCAAAGCTGAAGGCCTTCTCCACCTAAATCTATCTGACGAGGTGGGAGGAAACCGGAGTAGCTCCCTGGAAGACACTCAGACACTAGGACACTCAGACACTAGGACACTAGGACACTCAGACACTAGGACACTCAGACACTAGGACACTCAGACACTCAGACACTAGGACACTAGGACACTCAGACACTAGGACACTCAGACACTGGGACACTCAGACACTAGGACACTAGGACACTCAGACACTAGGACACTCAGACACTAGGACACTAGGACACTGAGACACTCGGAGACACGGGGAGAACATGCAAACTTTGATGTCGAAACTTAACTAAGACGATCAGATTTTTATAAAAATGAACTAAGAACTGTGAAGATCTGAGTCTGAACATAATGTCTTGATATAAACATAATTAAAACTAAACATGCATTTATGTTTTTGTTTCTTAACCAAACCAAGATCCTTCAGGAGTGTGAATTTATTGTGGGTTCACTAAAACATCAGTGATTTGCTGCCTTGTTATTATGATTTCCTTAATGTCTTTTTTTGTGGTAGTGCGTCCTTCTGCTTTTTTTCATTCCACGATATCTTTAGAAATTAGAATTATATTAGAGCCTTCCAGGTCTTGATCTGGTGAGTCTTTGTGGCAGTCATTTAATTTAATTTATTTATTTAGCTTCACGCCTGCTGCTTCATTCAGTCAATCAATAATTAACTATTGCTATTTTTCTAGCAAAGACTCAGAATTAATTTCTTTGTCACTTTGCACATAGTCAACAAATATGCCGGTTTTCTGTAACATGAATGAGATGTGGTCTTTCAGAGAATGTGCTGACTCTTGTTTACTGTGAAAATGACGGCGTATTCAACTTTCACGGTCACACTTTTTTTCTGTTTAACTGAATGTGGTCAAAACTGAACGTCGGAGTATTTTGAATCGGTTGTAAGAACCTTGATTCAGTCAGATGAAGCTGCATCTGCCTCACCTGAGGGCTGAATAACTTCACAACCCAACACGCCGTTCCACATTCGGATGTTCAGCCGTTTGTGGCTGAATAGATCTGGAACTTTTCTAAAAGTGATAATTAAAAGTGAAAAGGCGAGGAGGGGATTGTTCGTGTGTGTGTGTGTGTGTGTGTGTGTGTGTGTGTGTGTGTTGGCCTTAAAAACCACCGAAGAAGAAGGAGTTTTTATTACTTGAATGTTTAAAACCTTGTTCTTATTAAGTTTAGTTATCTTGTGGTATTGAGCAGAAATTACAGACCAGATCGAGTCTTTCTAAAGAACAAATCTGGTTTAAAACAAGCGCTTCTCAAAGTGTTAATTAGCTCGAATACATTTTTATTACTGAATTGGTTTTAAGTCTTAACCTGCATAACAAAACTGTAAAATAAGAATAGTGGTAAACAACATATACACTTTCTTGTTGGCATTATTCGACCTGCGATCAATCGAGGGAAAGCTGGATTCGTCTGAAATGTTGTGTGGTTATCTAATTAAATATTTTTAATGGATTGACCGAGGAACGGAGCTGCGAGTCTGAACACATAAACACAATAGCATCATCGACATACGTGCTTTATTGTGGAAATTCAGTCCATATGACTGAATTTGTGACACATTCTTATTGACATTTTCCTTTGACTGTTGTACATTTTCTGGGTGTAACATCCAAGCAATATCAATATCAATGTTGTCCAGTGTTGCTGGTGCTGAGCTCTATTATCTGACCAATAAACATCCTCACTACTGAGCGAACTCTTATATAAGATATATAGCAACTACTTCATGTGTGTTTTAGTTCAATTGTATGGGTTTTATTTCCTGAATGAACTCAGGAAATACAGTTTTGGGTCAGACTGTGACCCATATTTTTGGGTGGATTTCATCCCATTTCTTTATTTTAGAGGTTTTGGGACTCAATCCCACCGTATCTGATCCAGACTGGACCTGGCTGGTCCGTTCGGTAGATGCTGACACGTCGGCCTCATCAGATCTCGGTTGAGTTTCCTTCAATCCGAGCAGATTGAACGAGGAGGAATAAAGTCTTTCCCCCAACAGTTCCAGCTCCAGCAGGAAGAAGTGACACGCACGGCAAAGGCAATTAGGATACCTGATCTCACTCCTGCTAATAAAGACGGTCTGCAGAGGGTATTTAGACTTCAGTGGGATTAGGGAGATCTTTGTCATGTAGATCTCCGGAATGCCCCTGGCGTTCCGAGATAAAATGAAGACGAATCCTTAGTAGAGGAAGAGGAATGAAACGGAGGGAAGGGAGTGGAGGACAGAGAGCTCTCAGCTAATGACGGGGCGACTCTGCATCACTGCACTGACTAATGAGCACTCCAACACGGGTGAGCTCAAAGAGCGCGCGGTCGTCCCGACGTGCATCGCAGTGTTGGTAAAAGAGGAAACTTACAAGGGGAAATGAAGGAACGGGGAGAGAAAACAAGGGAGGAGGGAGGAGGGAGGGCTGCGGCGGCTCCGCGGTGCGTGACAATGCAGGAAGCTCTTAATAATTCACATGATATTGATTCAGCTACCTTAGCTCCATCGCACTCCCACGCCCCGGGGAGAGGAAGCCCACCTGTAGGCTTCTGAGATGGAGACGTCTCGCGGTCGGCTCCCTGACCTCCAGGATTCCTCCGGCCCGTCAACGGTTGTTAATACACCGATGGTGGAAAAGGGTCTTGAAATCTACAAATACTTCTCAATAATCCATGACCAACCTGTCAGAGCTTTGCACTGGAATTGAATTTCAAGTGTTAGTTTATCTGTTTCCTATCAAGTTTATTTGAAAACTGTTGTTTGGACCGGGCGTCTCACACTCAAGCTGCACTGGAGGACAAAAAAAACCTAGTTATTCAATGAACTGGCTGAGAACATTTATAATCTCTAAGTATAAATATTGATTTTTCGACAAACATCTTCATAGTCTAATGACTAAAAAAATAGTTTTAACCAAATCGCGGTATATTTTTGGCATTGCATCAGAGGAAAACAGCATTTGCATAATTTCTATATAAATGGAAACACCGATGAAAATGACTCGATTCAATAAATACTGAGAAACTAATGTTTACATGTATCTATAATGAAACTGTAACCGTTGATAGTGTGAATGTGTGGGACCGGTCCATGGATGGATGGATGATTTCCTCTCCTGGTGTCTGATTGCCGCTCCACCCTGATGTGTTTCACCTGAGTGTGTGATCGTCTGCACCTGGTGCTTTGCTATATATTGCCGTCTCTTCCGTTTGCTCTGGTTGTCGGTTTGTTGGTGTTGTTGCGTTCCTTCTGCTCCTGACTTTCTCCTTTGTCCACTCTTCTTGTGGATTTTTGGATTTTTGATGGAAGTAAAATGAGCCTCAATCCCTCCAACGGCCTTTTACATTCTCCATTTGACGAACGCTGACAAAAGAAATCAGTGCAACACGATCGAATTCAGATTCTCATCATTTCCAGAAAATACTTCAGGAAAACCTTGAAAGAATATTTAATTTTCTCCAGAATTGAATTATGCATTATGAAGACATTTTCCGATCATATTTGATTCAAACTTATGTCCTGCTGAAGTATTTTAACATTTTCATCAAATTCTGACTACCTACTTGAAAATGGAGTATTTAATGGATCACATACCTTATTTTTTTTATTTGCACATTGAAATACACGATAGATTGCATAAATACTGTGATAATTCCATCTTAATTTTCTTGTATTTTAGCAGAAATAATGAATAGTTACAGCATTTAGTACTGAAGTAATCTAATCCAAAATCACCTGTTTCAATAGTATCTTACAAATTAACTGTAAGATATGCATAAATGTTGTGATTTATACTCACTGTAAACTCTTAAAGAGAGCTTAAGTTTGCAATCTGTGTTTAGATCAGTTTAATGTTATTCAGAATTGTATTTGGACCAAAACGTTGTGCTGAATAAATGTTATTTTTCTGACCAATTGACACTGAATTATGAAACGTGGACGATATTTTGCTCACGAGTCTGTATATATTCATAAAAAGCAACTTTGTGAATGCACCAACTATATTTTGTTTATTATAATAATTATGGAAAACCTATTTTTGACCCCCAAAAAACACACAGGAAATAGCTGTGTATCCACTAAATAATAAAATACACTGTAAACACTGAGCCAATAAATAATGTCAGAAAAGTCCAGTGTGAATGTGAACAGGCTCGCAATAGTGAAGCCTTTTTTTTTAATTACGTACGATTGTCAAACATAAGGCCCGGGGGCCAAACCGTGTCCTATTCAGGGTCCAAACCCGGCCGCTGGATGATATTATATAATATCAAAGTGGAATATTCTGATATTTGTTAGTCATTTTCTGTGTTTTTCGCAGTTCATCGACATGAAACAACATAAATGGATTAATGAGGCGAAAGCTAAGTTACTGTAGCGTCACGTTAAAACTGCTCTTATTTGGCTCTAACTTTCAAATTTATTTTCTCAACCAGAATATCCGCGCTTCTGATACCACGAGAGTCAAAATATAATTTTTTCTAATTTCCTACTTGCTATATTTCATCAAAAGTATGTAGTTTTTTTTTTAAGCCATTTAAGTGCTGTACTTTTTCTTTTTGGAAATATATCTAAATTTGACTGAAAATAAGTAACGTCCTCGTATTGTGTGTAAAGTACCGGTATCCTGTCGGTGTCAGCGATGCTTTTACGCGGCGTCGGACGACTTCTACGCTGCTTTTGATTCTCGCAGTGAGATTTCTCTCCTCCGTCAGACTCCCTGCATATTGCTGCTCCCTTCTTTCATAACTCGGGCGGCTCCGTTGGCCTTTTCCTCTCGCAGTTTAAGGAGGAATTAAAAAAGGTGTCGTTTTCCTCCAGTATTAGCGGCTGCTCGTCTTAATCACACGGGAAGATGGATCAGGATTGATTTCTTTTTCTTTCTTAAATAAAAAATAAATGTGTGGTGTGTTTTTGACGTGCAGCAGGAGTGAAGCTTGTTCATGCACTTTTTCCTGCCCTGATCTTTATCGCCACCCTGTGGTGATGAGAGGTACTGCAGCCACTGCAGGGAAAAAAAAAAAAAAAGGCCTTTATTCCCCCTCTTATTCCCCCACCCCGACCCCCCCAACCCCCACCCCCACCCCCACCCACCCATCTCCTTTGGTTAAAAAGGAGCTTGTTCCACTTGGGTAAACCGAGCCTCTGTTTCTCAGAAAACAAGACTGGGAGTGACGACGGGTGAAGACGACACGCTAAATTTAGTGGCGCGTGACGGAGTTAAACAAAGCTGCTGCAGCCTTGATTGGACAGGCGTTAATTCTGGGATTAAAGGGTCGCTCCCCGCTCTTTATTGGGGAATATGCACAGCTGAAGCATGCGTGCGTTAGTTAAATGTGATCAGCTTTTTGAGTTAATAATAAAAAAAAATTAAATGTATAACTTAAAGGAATCTCTGTGAAAAGATCTAATAAAAAGTGAAGCCTCATATCAAACAGTCAGGACCTTAATGCCTTTTTTAATAAAGATTATTAGATTATAGGTGGAGATTTTTTATTACACTTTCTGTGCATTATGCACACCTTTGTGGACTGAATATTTAATCACTTGCACTTTAAAGATATGAAGATATCTCGGTGAAATTGGAATAAAAGGCCCTAAAAAGAGGCTGATTCCACTCCTGCAGCCTGAAAACCTCCAAATCCTCACACTCCTGCTGAGGGGTCACAGACTTTGATGCAAACATGGAACTTTACTTGACGGATTGATTTATAATCATAAAAACCTCGTCTCAGTCTACGTGGGGGGAAAATCAGCCGTGTTTGCTTCTGATGCACAAAAGACAGCATCAAATACTCTAATTACTTTTATATTTACTCATTTTATTTAGTGCATTTCTGTGTCTATCTGCCTTAAAAGGAATTCCTAGTATGAAAAATGTATTTTCTTTAATATATTTAGAGCTAAAATTAAAGCTCCAAATTAAAACAAGAAAGGAAATGTCATTAATGTAGAAACATTAATATATAAAATATGTTTAATTCTCATTGTATTGGATTCAAATTGATAGTCTTCAGCTTTATTTACTTCCACAGCATTGACCTTTAATTCTTTGGCGCCTTCTGTTAAACAAAGGACATGTTTATATTTGAATGTTTGTTTTTTTGTTGTAATTCAACCATGCAATTTCAGCCATATTTTAAAAGAGTGTGTCGCGTGGTGGAGTTTGTTTCTGTCCCTTACTGAAGAAATACTGAGATTTTTCAGTTTTTATTAAAAGATAAATGGATTTTCTAAAAGGTCATTAAACACCGTGTGTGAAATATGTGCAATTTTCACAAATAAGTGCAAGTGAGAATTAACAGGAGTCGGAAAAATAATGAGGATTTCTCTAAATTATACAAGTATAAATGCACTCCTGCATATTTTGTCACCTTGTTTTTGTATTTGCGAAAAAAGGTGCATCTTTTTTTTCCCTTTTTTTTTTTTAACTTGGATATAACAAATAAGACTAAAAGCATTAAAAATACATATTTATCGAGTCTATTATTATCTGGAGTCATCTTGATGTGTCCAGGCTACATTTTGCAGATCTGTCGGCTGCGTTTTGCAGCACATTGATGGAAATTAAAAGCTGCAGGTGGAAATCAAACTCAGGTTTTGTCGTAACACCCAACCTGCGTTGTTCCTGATGAGCTCTGTGACTTAAAGAGGATGAAAACAAGGTCAGTTAACAGCACAAGGTGACGCTTTATGTGGGAATAAATCACAAAAATATCTCATTTTATCTCACAATAAAGGGTGGAATAGCAATACTTAAACAATGTGTGTACATCTGCAGCTAAAGATGTAAATAACCTTAATCTCTGCACAATTTAAAGCTTTAAAACAAGTTAAAGGCTTTAATTTACAATGCAGTGTGTGCGCGTGTGTTTTATGAATACTTACTGCCACCTGCTGGGGAAAAGCACAGTCAGCACCCTGAGAGAGGAAACCGCCTCAAATCTTTAAAATGTGTTATTTTAACAACAAAAAATGAAAAATAGAGGCTTTTAATGATATGTACAATAAGTATATGATCCCAACAGCGCATGCTTTAATAAAAATGTGTAGAAAAGTCATTTTCTTCCACTGATTCACCTGCATAAAGTACTGTTTTCCTCCTCATACTTTGCGCTTAAAGAAGTAACTTTTAATAGATTTTTTTTCAAGATTGCATCTATTGTTATGAGCAGACATGTAATACTTTCTAATAAGTACTGAAACTGTATGCAAGTTGTAAAAATAAAACGTGTGGATTGTTGAAAACACCTTTAAGTTTCAGACAATGAAGTTACATTATTGTGTACTAAGTGTACTCGTTTGGAAAAGTAGATTACATGATGAAAAATGTACTTAAGTAGCCAAAACAAAATAATTAATTCCATTATTGGTCTTGTAGTTTGTTGCTGCTTATCAGTGACTTCCAGTGTAAAATTAGTACTTGATTACATTAGTAGTTACTTCAAAAAGGAGTATTTAACATAAAAAAGTAACTTATTTCGCTAAATACACTGAGTATTATTTAGTGTTGTGATGCCAACAGAGCGGAGACTCATCGGTATGTTAAAAAAGAAAAAGAATGATTTTTAAAAGAGCTGAAAACAAGTAAAGTGATAAAACGTTGATAAAATGATTCAAATGGATAAAACGGCTTACAAAGGTTTAAACACCGTCTAAAATCCACAACAATTACCTTTAATCGGTTTAAAAGTTAACCAAATTTAGTTAAATCTTTTAAATTGTGAAAAAGTTTTAAAAAGTAAAAAAATTTAAAAGTGCTGAAACAACAATAAGTTAAAATGGAATAAAAAAAAACAGCTGAACCGGCTGAAAATCTATAGTTGTTGAAACAACTTGAACATATAAAAGTGAAAAAATAAAATAAAATGGTTGAAACGGCCTAAATGACTAAAACGAAACTAAAAACAAGTTAAACACAAAAATAGCTTAAACGGCTAAAACGGCTGCCACTTTAGATATTTTCTAATGTGTTGATTTTTGAAGCTTCATGATGGAAATGCGTCTCATTAGTTTGAAGCTTTATTACATTTTCGGGCGAGAAAAACTTTGTATTTGACTGACGGGCGAGTGGCGCCTGAAAGCAGAGCTGCTGCAAAGTGCAGTCCACTCTGCTTGAAATCATTAACCCCCGGGGCATTTAGACGTAACCCCGGGGGGGGGGGGGGGGGGGGGGGGTATTAGTGTCAGTAAACCTATAGCACGTATCTCCACATTACACAGTCGGGTGTGCACAGTTTGTTCACTTTCTGGGTGAAAAACAAGGTCGTGTTGGAGGAGAGCAACGTTCTTTCCATCCCAGGGTCACATCGCCTCCTCCACCTGTAGCAGGGGTCAGGGACCAAAAATATGTGGATTTTATCCTCATGGATAGAACTTTTACACCATGTTCCACTCGAGTGTTTGTAAAATATCCACAACTTAACACGACTTAAAATCCACCCCCCCCCCCAATAAAAACTTAACGTTGGAGGTTTCAAAATGGCGCAAACTGACACAAACCAACCTCAATGGGAGTCACGATGACCGCAAGAGACACAAACTAATAATCATACAAAGGATGCAAAATGGCTGCAAAGCAATGCAAAATGACTTGATGGATAAAAGAATGATCATGATGAAAATGGTTCAAAGCGATGCAAGATGAGGCCCAATGAGAAGAAAATGATGATAAATGGCTGCGAACAGACAACAAACGACAACAAAACGATACAAAATCACCATAAATAACACAGAGGGATCAAAAAGGGATGCAAAATATAAATGGAATGATTTAAAAGGACCACAAATGTGACACAAAATGTCCAAAAGTGAAAACCAATGGCCACAGGGACATAAAGGGACACAACATTACCCTGAAGAAGTGCAAAGTTACCACAGAGGGATGCAAAATTATCCACGAAGCAATGCACAATGATTGCAAACTCCCGAAGAATCTCCTGCAAAAAGACAAAATGAACACAAAATGCTGATCAATGGCCATATAGACACACTGACTGACCTCAAAGGGATGCAAAATAACAATAAAGGGATGCACAATGACTGTCAAGAAATGAAATATGAAGACAAGAAGTCAAAATGACCATGAAGTAATATATGATTATCACAAAATGATGATAAACATCTGCAACGAGACATTGAATGACCACAAGGGGATGCAAAATGGCAACAGAGTGAATGTAAAAGTCAGAAATGTGTAAAATCAAAATTCAATCTTTCACTGAAATTAAGGGAAGGAAATTAATATGCTTTTCTCTCGTTCACGTCAACACAGAAGGTGTGTTTGAGTCACCTCACCAGCAGAGGGCGACATTGTCTCATCAGTTTTTGTTTTATTCACACAACCTGAGATTCTCCCTCGCGAGCTCGAATGAACACATATTTTCCTTTATCATCCCAACCAAAAAGACCAAAAAAAAGAAAAGAAAAAGTAAACTACCTTTCAATGTGGCTGATGAAAATACAAACGCCCCTGGAAGCGGCTTCCCTGCTGAGCTCTCAACATGAGACGCCGCGCCGTGGCGGCGGCCTCATGCAATATTCAGCGAGGGGATGAAGGCCGTGCAGCATGCCACCTGCGTGTGATCGCAAACAAACTGCATGCAAAAGCCGGCGCGGAGGGACGTGCAGACGTCCCCGCCTCCGCAGCGTCTTAATGAGGCCAGCGCGACTCGGGAGATGTCGGGGGGGGGAAACTCAACCCCGCTGGCTCGGCGGCGGCGGCCATTGTCTTGAGTTTACAGGCCGCCTCTATAGTTTCGCGTGGCCTCGATAGGCCGCGGATCCCGTTACAGCGGAGCCGTGCGAGGCTCGCCGGTGGCGTCACACCGGCAGCTCTAATTAATTGCGTTTAATTACACCTTCATAAACTGAGCGTGTGAACGTCTCCGCCTGTTTTCCCGCCTTGTTTACCGCTCACTCCGCGGCGCTCCGTTTCTTTTTCAGCGCGGGCGGATTGTTTAATTGAAAATCAGGTAAATGGAGCCGACATCTGGCGGAGCGGAGCTGATTGGATGAGAAACGCCGTCCCGGGTGTTTATTACACTGCAGATCGGACCGATTCTGGTGGATTGATGTGTTCATAATGGGCTAACGCTGCAATTAGCTTCCTTGCTAATGAAGTCGGCAGATGTTTGACAAACGAGTCGAACACGAACTGTGTGTGTGAGCGCCGACGCTTCGTGACTCTGGAGGCTGACGCCTCCCCTTTCTCCTCACCTCGCCCTCCTCAAACACAAAGTCAGCCATTATTTCTCCACCGCGCTCTAATGAGACGTTGGGCCGCTATAAATAACCCCGCTGATTAAAGCGGCGCTCTAAATTTAGCCGTTAGCTCTGTCAATTAGCCGGCGGGTTGCTCTGCCGTCCCGCGGCGCGACTCTCCTCCGGCTGACTCGATGCGGCACGTCGATGAGCTAAATGTGGCCGTCGTCCGTCGATCAATGTGGGGAATTGATCAGCTCCGCCTTGTATGACATCTTCGAAATGGATCGTCTTGTCAAGATGGCGGGCGGCGTGGATGTACGAGGGGTTTGCGGGGGGGGGGGGGGGGGACACTTTTTAGACGGTCCAAAGCGTGGACTGGTCCCCAGAGGAGGATTTCGGATTATCACATTGATTTGACACCAGTAAAATAAAAGTGTAATAATCTTTTAAAAGGACCTGATTGACATTGTTGATTAATATAAATCAGAACATAGAGATGATCAGTCCACAAATCATATCAATTACAGACGTTTTTAAAGGCTTTTAAAAGTACCTTAATAGAGATGTATAATAATAATACTAATGTATTTTTATTTGTTTATTATTTAAGGGAGACAGAGACGGTTCCTGACATGTCATGTCAACATACGTTTAATATAAAAAGAAAGCAAGCTCCAGCTCTGCCTTACGGGGAGCAGGAAGTAGACGACGTATGTAATCTCACCCCCAAACTGATACCAGCAGTGGTAATATACAATCTACCAATACTACTAACTTTATTCATGTAGCACTTTTAAGAACAGTTGTTGCACAAAGTGCTTCACACTGAAAACACAAAGTCTGTCGTTAAACAGACAAAACACCACAGGCTAAAAAGACAGAGCACAGGAAAGATAAAAGTACTTTTAAGTACAAATACATCAGTGGAATAAGTAAAGCAAAAGGTAAACTTCAATTAAAAGCGAGTCTATAGAAATGGGTTTTTAGACGAGGTTTAAACGACGTCGCTGATTCTGCCAGGCTGATCTCCTCGGGCAGGTCGTTAAAAAGTCGAAGAGCGCCGCCCTGGTGGAGAACGCGCCGTCGCCACCCGGGGGTGTCAGGCTGCAGGCGGGCTTGATGGGGTCACTGGGGGGGCGAGAAGAAGTAGAACCAGTAGTGTACGACGGCTTCGATCAGATCGCTGCTCACAGCTGAGAACGCGGGAGGAATCACAACTCGCACATTCGCAGTCGACGTCGCTCCTGTTTCTGCGTCCAGCGTCCCGACGAGGGACCGCAGTCAGATTCCTCGCCAAGTGTGAAATCGTTGTTGTCTTCAGCCCGGCGACTCGCGCACACCTGAGACCTGCACTCATCGCTCACCTGTGGGTGTAATTAGACGAGGCGGCGCCGGCGCCGGCCCCTGCAGATGGTGACAGTCGCTCCCGTTCGTCACAAACAAGTCGCATGAATCACCCTCTGGCAACAATGGCGAGTCGGTGTGTCGAAAACCCAAAGCGATGAGATTGGAACGGAGTCTTATTAAAAATATCGCCGGCTTTGGCAGCCGAGCGGCTTTGGGCTTCATTCCGGTTTAAATTTAGATTATTCGTCAACACGTTTCGGCCAGATTAGCTGCAGATCTCTGGAAATTAGACACAGAACTACTTTTTGGATGAGCGGCCTGCAGTCGCCGACTCTTCAGCGGCGGCATCAAGCCATTTTTTAATTCTAAATAAGAGAAGGTCAGAGTTGTCCCCCATCAGCGCTGTTCCCCACCGTGTACAAGTAATGACCCGATATGATGCGGGGCGAACATCCATCAGCGCAGATAAGAAATCAAACCAAATCAAATATTACAAAATGTGGATTGTTAAGACGGCGCTTCACTGTCCGGTGTTTTGGTTTCACTGGTGCCCCTGTTAACTGGTGACTTCTGCCACCAGCCGTTAGCAGCAGCTGATGTTAAAATAAGACAAACAAACGCTGCGGTACTTTAAACTTCTCCGCGTTCTCCAGGGCAGCTACGGGCTCTGGTCAGGTTTTCAACATCGGCTGTGAAAAGGGGACGCTGGAGGAAGAAGGTCACCAGTTAACAGGGGAAGCCAGTTAATCCAAAACTGTGACTGTGAAGAAGAAACCAAGAAGGCTCACCGGCCGGAGCTGGAAGAACAAATTTCTACGTCTAAATCTGGCCCGATAGAGTGACCCGTCAAGCTTTTCGTCCACAAAACGACCCGATTCCATCAAAATGGACGGAGGTATTTCAAAACCTCCCCGAGCCACACGGACACCCTGCGAGTGGGCCGGTCGGACTCCAGGATGACACCTCGCCGTGGCGATGAGCTGTGCAGTCGCAGGCGTTTAGCTGTGACGGCGCGGCTGACAGAAGACAAAGCTGTGCTTTTGCGAGGAGCCGCCGGCGGTAATCTGGGAGCGACACGCGGGTTATCGCCGTCGTGCCAACGCCGCGTCCTTGGCATTTCCCACGGACCGCGACAGATAGCGAGACGGCCGGGGGAAGGGAGGAGGTGGCACGGTTATCTGGGGGGGGGGGGGGGGGGGGGGGGGGGGGCAGCTGTGGAAAAAGTACGGGACATTAAAGCGCACGTGTGACTGAGGCGCGAACAAAGAGGCTCGCTTAGCAACGACGCCAACTTTCTCATGGTGACGAAAGTTGTCCGAAAACAAAGCCCAGACACCGAAAGGTCATTAATGGGAGGAGGAGGAGGAATGATGCTGGATTAGAGGCCCCGTCTAAACTGCTCCACTCACTAAACAGATGGAGGTAAAGCTGAATGAAGGGAGTCGTTCCCCCACCGAGGGAGAGGAACCCACCGCGGTATTAAAGCCACTGAATCAGCGTCACCATTATGATAAGTGACTGTGTTATTATCCCAATCATCTTTTCCACTTTAATCAATTTCATCCTATCAGCGGTGCATCATCTACATCTGATTTAGTCACGCTCTCAGCGTGGCGGCAACCCTTCTACATCCCCACAAATTAAAAGAAGTGGCGGGGGGATTAGTTCTACTCTTTAAGACAGGCGTGGATCCTCCACCTGGATGTTTTAGATCGGACCAGAACTCTTCAAAATAATACATTGGTTCTTTAAACTACACCTGCATCCAAAACGCTGTAAAACTAAACTCTTCAAAAATAATCCCTGATTAATCTGAAACCAGACCCTTTGAGCTAAACCTGGATTATTCTGAACTCAAGACTTTTTCATTACAAATCTGACACTTTTAAATGAACCTTTTAACCTTTAAATCTTTAATCTTTAATCCCAACCCAGATTTTTTCACTTGAACCTGTCTTTAAACTAAACCTTGAAACTTTATCCAGATTAAACTAAATCACGATTCATGAAACTAGATTTACACTCTTCAATCTCAACCCAGACTCTTTAAAGTAGAGCTACAGTCTTTAATCTAAACCCAAAGTCTAATCTGAACCCAAACTCTAATCTAAACCCTGACTCTTTAAACTAAACCAGGAGCCTTTACTTAGAACCCAGATTAAACTAAATCACGATCCTTTAAACTAAACCCAGATTAAACTAAACTCAAACTCTTTCATCAGAAACCCAGACTTTACAAACTAAACAAAGTCTCTTTACTCTAAACACAGAAAGTTTAATCTAAACTCAGACTCTTTAGAATAAACTTGAAGTCTTAACGCCACGTATGGTGTAGAATCTCAAATTAAGTTGCAGTTAATCCAGCAGAAGAGCAGATTTTAAGTCGCTGATATATTTTTCCAGTTCAAAGACTCCATCAGGATCCTGGGATTAATTCAATCATCCGAGTCTGATCTTAAAAAAAACAAAGAAAAACACAAAATTTGTCTAAATATTCACATAAATCCAACTTTTTCTTGCTCCTTTCTCAAAACTGAAATCACAGCGTCACTGAGCAACTCCTCCTATAAAGCCTCTCTGACACGACGTACCACTCACGGCAGAACTACGACCTCCATAAGTTTCTTTTCCCTTCTAAAAAATCTCCTGTTCCGTATCTGGATGCTCCAGATACATAATAATACTCCAGGATGGGCTTGGCGTGGATTAAGAAGCAGCGGGTTAATTTAATGACGGTTGCAGGAGTTCCAGCGCAGCGAGCGTCTCTCCTGGGCTCACATCTTTACAGCCATCAGGGGAAATCACGGCTGGCTTATTGGACGTCCGTGTAATTAAACATTTACACTTGTTTTAATTGACGCAATCTGACCATTTCAACCCGACGGTGTTGAGGGAGATTTCCTGCAGAGATGTAAATCCTTCACATTTGATCTTTGTCGCGCTTTAAAAGTTTGGGAAATGCATAAGAAGTGCATAATGACCACATGATATTAAAGCATTTTATGTTCAGAATACAAATATCGATGCAGACGGAGCTTCTGTCTTCATTATTGTAAATAAATACTGAGTTAAACCCTTTCAAAGTGCTAACTCCAGCAACTGACGTGAAGATGAAACTATCCTGACAGTAACTTTTCACACTAGTAATCTCTATAAAAACACCCCACTCTGACGAGTATTCTCAGAAGCGTACCACCGGTGATTCCACCGATGGCCTGCGGGGGCAGCGTGGATGTTTTACTTCACAACAACGCCAACTGTTTGAAACCTGGATGGCGTCTTTCCTCTGCAAAGTAGAACCCGATTCTGTTGCCTTGAGGGAGGTTGAGGACAGTTTGGTGAATGAGTGCGCTCCGGCTTGAAGGACAGACGTAAAAAACTCAAACTTCTCCGAGGACGACGGCCCGTCACGAGCTCGTTCTGTTCCGCATCTGTCCGGCTAATCATCAGGGCCCGAGGGAAGGTTACACTCCGCTGTAATACACATTGTTCTTGCCCCAATACATCATCATGGCTGCGATTATCCCACGGGGGAAAGTGGTAATCACTCACCTGCTGACTCAGCTCCAATTATATACTGGCTGTTTCTGCTCCGTCTTTTATCAAAAGAAAACCTAGAGGGATATCGGTTTTTGTTCAAGCGGAGCTTCGGCTCAAAGGTCTGTCTTATCACCACGTCGGCTGGACGTCCTGCAAAGTCAATATGTCGTAGCAGAACGGCCGCTCGGACCGAAGGGAATCCAAATGTGACGTTAGTGAACTTTGACTGGAGCATTAATCACGGACAGAGCTGACCTTTCAGGGGACGTGGTGCTGGAGGGAGTAATGAAGCGAGCCTGAGGAGCGCGTTTCTCAGATTTCACACACGATTCTTACCCTGTAATTGCTACCAAGCGAGCGCGCGAACCCATTGCAGTTCCATTTGGGAGAGGAAACTGGAAAAGGAATCCAAAATGAGCTAAAAGGCTTAAAGCTTCATTGTGAAATAGAACAAATAAATAAAAACACAAGAAATGTGATATTTACAGTTGTTCAGTTGTAGTTTAGCTTTGAACCCCCATCCCAATTTCTTTGTGATTTACTGTTGGTAAATTGGTAAATTTCCTTAGTTGGACTGAGGAAACGTAGACCTTAACTCTCATTTCACCAAACAACTGTGTGACGGAAACAAACCGTCTCAATCTCCGGGTCCTGCCGAGCTCGTTTCCCCGTGAAGGTTTGATCTCCCCGCGTCAGAAATCAATCAGCACGTAGATGCATGTGACCGTAGAATAGCTGGATGGAGAGACGGACTCCTCGGGTTATTTCCCCGGAGGCGACGCTCTCATCACACGCCAGGATGATGGAAATGATAACCGGGATGCAGGTGATGGGACGCCGACAACTCCTTCGTCCTTTTTCCTCACAGACTCTTTAAACTCGCGTCTTCAGCGTAAAGCTTAATTTCCTTCGCGCTCCGTTCCTCGTAAGCCTGGCAGGAAGGACGCAGACTCATAAAGAGGGCAAACAGATAAGTGACGTCCAGCATAAATGGAAAGTAAATACGGGTTTACTGTCACTGCCCATAAAGCTCTGAGCTGCACATGGAAACGAGGCTGTCTGGTCTCCTCCCAGTAGAAAGTCTCTTTCGGACCTCGGTAATGTTCTGACAAGCACAGTGTTTCCTGTGGTGGGCCAGGAGGGACGCCACAATCTGCATGTTCTGAGTGTTGTATTAATGTCTGGATTTCAGTGTTCGACGTGCGAAGTGTAAAGATCAGTCATTTTTCAAGGTCATCTAATGTAAAAGTCAGCCTCGCCTGCTGCACATTTTGAAGTAAAGTTCCTGTGGAGACCTTAAAAGTTACTTACTGCATCACAATGAACATAATATCTCCAAGCAGGACGTGCGACAGGACGGTGGTGTAATCCAACAATGAGGACCGTATTATCTGAATTATCACCACTGACTGTGTATCGAGAGAACACAACGCGAGCTAAAATACGATGAGTCAGTCTGTTTATTGTGCATGTGACTCCGGGGTTGGCTTCGCCTTTACTGTTTGACTGCTGCCAGTGGGCCACACAGAATGAAATGACGGATCTGCTTGTCTGGATTACAGATTTTATGGATTAACGTATAATCGCATCGTTAATTGCGGATCAGAGGGAAGGTGTTGAGAGAAAAAGCTGATTGGCGCTGATACCTATCCAGGGACTGTAGCTGGAGAGAAACGGCGGCGGGAAAAGTGACGCGGGCTAACGTGAAGAGAAGAAACTCCGCCGCAGCGACTCCACTGCAGCCGGCGTTCAGAGAAAAGGTCACCCGGGCGGCATATGCTGTGAGGAGTCCACCGACTGTGAGCACTTTTCTCTGATGTTTACCTGGCTGTTCAGTGTGTGTGTGTGTGTGTGTGTGTGTCCATTTTTAAGGGTGAGGTGGTCAATGAGGGAACAGGCCAGCAGAAATAATCTCAATCCAACAAGGAAAGTGGAGCAAATGCAGGCAGTGTAAAACACTCGGATCTCCGTCCCGACAAGCAAATTTGAGTTTTTTTTTTCTGTTTCCAGTTGTTTTGTTTGTCTTTTTTATATTTTTCTGTCTCTTTACAGTTGTTTTCTGTCTCTTTGAACGTGATCCTGTTCAGCAGCACCATGGCCAGCGCCTCCTCTTCCTCCTCCTCCTCCTCCTCCCCCTGCTTCTGCAGTCAGTTCGGTGCCGGTCACCACGGGGACACTTGCAAACATCTGGAGCTGGAGGCGAGAGGAGACATTTAGAGCAGGACCGACCGCCGAGTCGTGGCCGAAGGCTTCACGTTAATGAAATACCGCAGACCTGCCAGCGCCGCCGGCGCTGCTGTCGGGCCTCGCAAGTGACGCAGCAAATGAAGAAGAATTGCAGGTTCCCCCCAAAACAATCATCGACGGGAGGCAGGAGCTTTGTTGCTTCAAGTGAAAGGCAGCCACACTGTGGGATGAGACACACCATTTAGTTGATTAAGTATTGAACCATTCTTTCATTAAGATGCCACATTTATCACCTTTAACTGTGATAGTGCGCGGACAGAAACGAAACTGAAAGGTTCATTTATACTTAATTATGTGGCTGCAGAGCTGCGGGTTGAAGAAGCTTTATGTGATATTAGATTCCTATTAGTTTCTGGTGTTGACTAAATTGCCCCGGTGCTGGTTTCTTGTTTTGTGTCCCAGTTCTTCTTGGTTTGTCCTCCTTCATTATTTCTTTCTTTCATTGTTCCCAAAGTATTTACCGCCCTGCTGTCGTTCATAGTTGATGTGATTGCTGGTATGGCTGGTTGTTGTGCCCGATGTTGTTTTCAAGGGTAAAATATGCAGAACTGGTGACGTGGCTGGAAAGATGCTGCAAACCAATCAACTCCAGCTTTTTGCAGAATATCAGACGATGAAAGACCCGAAACACGACATGACCCCCAATGTGCCCAAGCAGCAACATCAGGTCTGTTCAGAATCTGTTGTTTCCCCCGATTGTTTCCACATGTGTAACGTCCAACTCCTCCCGATTTCCTGTCAATAATAGTATAAATAACTAGTGTGAGCAAACCTTGTCAGTGGAACACGTTTCGACAAATTGTACTTACTATATTGTTTTCCTTGGTGAGTGAGGAAATACTGCTCATTTACTGCTCATAAGTATTACAAAAACAAATTAATCTGATATATGTTCTTTCTTTCTTTAGTTTCAGGAGATAAATATTAGTTTTATTAGTATTTTACAAGATTTATATTAGAAATATTGATAGTGCTAACTCACTACTGCCACCTAATGCACATTCCTGTTGTTATTGTACTTCTAATTATTATAAAATAATTTTAATGTGATGTATTTCCCTTGTTTCTGACAGTTTTAGAAGATAAATTAGTTTTATCTAGACTATGGTGTTAAAATGGAAAAAAGGCCTGTATTGACACCACTAACATTAGTGACTCACTACTGCCCACTAATGCAAAACAGTAGCGTTATTGACATTGTATTTACTTTATCTTTAATGTTGCACAAGTAAATTTAAGTTGTTTTCTTTTTTTGTCACATTTTTGTTGTAAAATACCATAAAACAACGTGAATATTTCCCCTTTTTCTTCAGTTTTAGAAGATAAATAGGCGCTGAATCCCAAATTATTGTGATAAAGTGGAGGCAACGCGTGAGTACGATGCGTTAACTCGTTACATGACTCCGTTACTTGGCATCTCTGGCGTTCCGTCTGCGTCTTTGTGCGCGCAGTGCTCCGCGGTGGGTTTTCCCTGCAGCGCGTCGACGCAGCGCCTCTCAGCCATTGGCCTCACGGACCATCCGTCTTCCCTTCACAACAATAGCGCTCCCCCCCAAAAATACACTCACACTCTCCCTCACACACACTCTCCCTCACACACTCTCCACCACACACTCTCCACGCAGCATCCACTCCCGCACTGGCACAAACAGCTTTCGAGGAGCGGTGCGATGTTGGCGGAGCCGCGGTGCGCCGGCGCTTCGATTCTCTCCAGCGGCGGCGAGGCGCGGCGCGCAGGATGCGCTCTCCCGGGGACGCGTCGGAGGAGCTGAAATAAGGGAAACACGGGGGCTGGGGGGCGGCAGGAGGAAGGGGGGGGGAGACAGGAGGAGAGGGGGGTTGCGTTTTCTTCCGAGGATGACTGAGTGGTGACAAAGGGGGGAGAAAACGGGGAGCCCCTCTGGCTTCGCTTGACACCCGCTCACAACTTGACGGTCGATTATCAGGAGGAGGAGGTTTATTTTATCCACCTGGACAGCCGAAGATCTTGGATTTTCGGGAGGCGGTGGCAGCGGTGGGGGAACCATGCCGGTCCGGAGGGGTCATGTCGCGCCACAGAACACATTTCTGGGAGTAATCATACGCAAATTCGAAGGACAAAGTGAGTGTCTCTTCCCTCCCCATCTGCGTGCGTGCGTGCTGCCTGGCTTTTGTGTCTGCGCCCTCACTCTTATTCCATCATTATTGGGCCCTTTCTTCCACGTTGGGGCGCAATAAACAGAATATCTATTTGGTGACTTGCGCATCTCTTTGTGTTTTCTTCTAAACTACCAACAGACGTTTGATAGATTGTAAACAGCTGAAGTAAGGCTCGGAGATTTATTTTTTTAAATGCGTAAACTGGGGTTCACAATAACTTGGAGTGCGCATCCATGATGAATCTAATGTTCTTCTATGTTCAGCACTTTATTCTCAATAATGTTTCACGAAGTAGCCACATTGTGCAGTTTTATACTATTTTTATATGCTTTTTTTTTTAATTTAATATGTTTTAGTCTACTTTTAAAGCTTCTTCTCTAGCAATATCAAATAAATTTTACATTTTTTAAAATCTATTTTTCCACTTTTTAAAGCACTTTGAGCTGCATTTAATGTTTGTAGAGTGCCTCGTATAAATTGTTGTTGGTGAAGCATAGCGTTTGTCAATAGCTGCAATTTAATGAGCTTGTACCCCCTCCCACTGTTTGTACATGTTTTAGGAATGATATTACATCTCTATAATGTATTCCAACTAAATAAAGTTCATTCATTTAAAAAATAGCAAATAGAAATTGAGCAAATCAGTGAAAAGCAGTTCTGGACACTGCAAAATACCCCAAAAGTCTAGTAAGCCACAGTTTCTAGTGAAGAGCAGCTTGCATTTTGGATCTTTAACCCTTCCAATCTCCTCGACCCTGGACAGGTCGGTCAGAGGAAAAGCACACAATCATTTTAAAATCACCACGTCTAGTCACAAGTTAGCCTTTAATGTAAGTGTTTGGCCTGTGGGCTAAAACCTCTGCACAGACGGGGATCACATGTGAACTCTGCACAGAAAGGACTCGAACCGCTGTGAGGCGACTGCACCAAAATACAACTCAACTTCTTAACTCGGGTAGAGGATTTTTGTCCGTTTTATGCCATTTTGCAAGAGATTTGATTGTATAATTGTCACATAAAGTTATGATATATCTTTAAATGTATTCATTTAAATGATTTAGTGTGTCTTTTTACAGGTCCATTATTGCTTTATGAATTTAATTTACTCAATTAACAAATATTTCATTACTATATTTTAAATTGAAATTATAGCGTTTAAAGAGGATTTATTCCCAGATTTGAAAAGTCCCCCCCATCCCCACCCGCCCCCAGATTTCTCCTGCTATTCAAGCTCTGTAGCGCCCCCTACTGGGGGAGGGGTGTCTGGTAGATTGGTAGATTGTTGTTTTAAATGGTGAATAAGAGAAATAGTGACTGAATGGGTTAATTACTTCCATAATCTCACTTCAAATTGTCTTCAATCAAGCTTCATTTCATAAAACTCCTCCATGTCAGAATCAGAGGGATCCCATCTGATTCAGCCTTTTAATGTAGTCTCATTCACCGGATCAGCTGAGTGCCCACGTTTGTGCAAGTAATGGAGGATAATCCGGTGTAAATCCATTTCCTCCCACCTCTGCTCGTCAAAGAAAGCCTCGGCCGCACGCTGTGTTTGGATAACTTCTCCCATCCCCCTCCTCCCCACAGACAAGAAGTTCGTCATCGCCAATGCCCGCGTGCAGAACTGCGCCATCATCTACTGCAACGACGGCTTCTGCGAGATGACGGGCTTCTCCCGGCCGGACGTCATGCAGAAGCCGTGCACCTGCGACTTTCTGCACGGGCAGTTCACCAGCCGCCACTCCGTGGCCCAGGTGGCCCAGGCGCTGCTGGGCTCCGAGGAACGCAAGGTGGAGATCACCTACCACCGCAAGGACGGTGAGTGCCGCCTCGGCCGACGCCACATAGCATCGTCACCACGGACGAGTCAAACCCGCAAGGAGCTGTGCAGGAATACGAAGTGCTGGCTGAGTGCTGACACCTGGTTTACATGATGTTTGTGTTTTTGTGCCTGTAGACCTACAGTGTTGTAGAGCTGACGGTTTCTCCAGAACCAGAGTTATACTGCATACAAGCAGATACCTTACTGACCGTCGCTCTGGCTGTCTGTTAAACAGCTTCACTGTGGCCTGAATAGTGAAGGTGACCAGTATTATAACTATTTTAAGCTATTTTAGTGTTTGAATGGTGCTCTATAAATAGATTTGCCTTGCCCTGCCTTGCCTTAGTATGTATCCTGGATCATAGCTGCACATTTGTCACAGACCAAGCTCCGTGTCTCAGTCACAGCTGGTGGAAAGTTAGGATAGGCTTGTATTTACTGAAATACTCTACGTTCTCTTAGTTAGCATTTTCACCTGATATTGTGCAGCACGTTTAAAAGTTTAGTTTTCAGTTCAGTTCCAATGAATTCCAGAGTGTTCTGCAGGTTCGCCTTCATCCAGCAGCTTCGTCAAAGACTTTGATGATGAAATGATTGCAGGACTGGGGAGAGATTTCCTTTTTATAAGGTCAAGAAATGTTTCCCTCATCAAAGAGAGTCAGAATTCAAGTGACATTTTGAATTTGGTGGGAGCTTTTGCAAGAGCCGTACGATGTATGCACACATTTTAGGTCCTGATTTGCTCCTTGAGGCTAAACTGCACGTCCATAGGATGTGTTTCAGCTTCGACAAAGAAGGATCACATGAGTAGAATCACATGCAAACAGTATTCAAATGAGGTTTTTACATGAGTGTCAGAGCAACTTACAGCAAATCAATCTGAATTCAGCAAGACCGAAGGAATGAAGTAAATGTCGGCTGCAAAGAAGCACGAACTCTGTGCATCTTGTCAGTCAATCAGCTTCCCCGTGTGTTTGCGTGACATTGGTTTGCACTTCTTCTATGTAAATCAGTAAATCAGTTTTTGCTCCCTGTGAGTTCGGTGTAAGGCTGAACTCTCGCATGTTTTATTTTCTAGCGCCTTGCACTAAATGAAGGGCGCCCCGCAGAGCGTGTGCACGGTTCGTAGACACAGGGTGACTTCTCCCATGTCTGCCGCGACACAGCGGGTCATTTTTAGTTCTGACTCAGCTCTATTTGGAGCGTTTTGCAGCACTCATTTAGATCCCCCAAAGAGCAGCTGCGAAGGTTCCCTCCGCTGACATACAGCTTTGAAACGGCGCAGGTGCCGGATGACTGCGCGAGGAGTTCATTAGCTGTTGCACCCCAGAAGGATGTAGCCCACCTCCCTGAAGACTCTGGCTTAAGATCTGCATCTGTCCTCCTCGTCCTCCTCCTCTTCCTCCTCCTCCTGCCCTCCTCCACAGCCTCGTGTGGCTCCATATGCTGCTCATGAACGCTGAGCGCAGATCATGACTCGCATGACAGCTGGTGTTGCGTTGACGAGTCGCCAGAGCTTAAATCTGCCACGTCAGCTGCTCCTGGTCAAGCGGAGTTCACGTAGTGACCTCTAACAAGGCTTCTATGTCGGCATCACACCTGTATGGGCCGCCGAAGCCACACAGGAATGATGGTTTTTGATAACGCAATCGGAGAACTTCAAGGCGAATGTCTTTATCTTATAGTGGCGGACATTTGCACCTTTTTCAAGCATTTTATTCGCCAGAAGAAAGGAAACAGGAAGTCACTCTCAGTATCACTGATTCACCTGGGACTGGACCGGCTGTCAGAAAATGCAACTTAAATTGATTGGTAATCAACTTCTGGATTTCAGTTGACATTAGCATGGTTTACACTTTTGTTACCAATTTATCATAAAACATTCGCAAATAATAACAAGAAAACCCCCGACTCAGTTCATAGTGGATGTAAATTCATCCAGCACATGTACTTTTTCAATAATTTCTTAAAAAAGTGATTTTTTCAGCTGATATCAAGCAACTCATTGAAAAAAATAAAAAACATGTCAAATTGAATCACAGTATCTTAAGAATAAGAGCTGCTTGTTGATTCTGAAATGTTCTCAGTGTATTTCAGTACTTTTTGGACATTTATACTACAACTTAACATTATAAAAAAGTTGTTTCAGTCAAAATAACCTTGATGTGCTATTTTCTCAGCCCTGCATGTCTTGTTGAAGGACCTGTTAATGTCAGGCTAAAACAGGAAGTTTCCCTCGGTATCACTGCGAATCACTAAAAGGTTCATGCTCATACTCACACCCTCTTCCAGAAGTAATAGGCAGTCGGATGTGTAAGAGAAGCCAGGAGGAAAGAGGTGTTGTTGATGAGGTCGATAACGGGTAGAAGTGATAGTATCCTCTGAGACATGCATGTCAGAGGTTGAAGGAGTGAGATAAATATACGGAAAATAGCTGAAGGGTGAAGACGTGAGCTTCTCCTCTCAGAGGAGTCTCGTTCTCCAACCTGCACCTCTTGAAACTGTCAAAACCCAAACCGGAGCCTTGCATGTTGACAAGAGAAACTAAAGGAAATGAAATAGTTCCTTTTTTTAGACCCACAAAAATAAAATATCGATTTTCCCCTCCCGTGTGTGTAGAATTTAATTTCTTCAGCTAGAAGAACGGACATCACGACCCAGAGACTGTAAAAGTATTTATTTTCTCCCAGTACTCGTTTTCCACCATGATTCCATGTTTAACTAATATCGTTCAGCCCACCACGTTCTGCTTTGGATGTTGGCGAGGAGGCAGGACTCGTTGTCCAGTGAAGTCCAGTCTGCCAGCAGGAGGGTCAATAAGCCGGTCTGTGAAGGTGAACTGTTACCTTTAGGCCCAACGTCGATACCTTCAGACTCCCTGCTGTGATCCCAAATCAGGACTGTCGATCTCGTCTGAGTGTTTGTCCCAAACGCTCTCCCACACCTTCACTGGGTCACTCAACAATAAACGGCAGATTTACCAGCCTGCGGATTCAGAATGACTCTAAAAATAAATTAATTTGATCCTGTGAAGCTCCTACAGTTATGGAATATTCCACTTGGCAGAAGTTCTTGAAGAAACTTTCATCAGTTACCTTGTGTTTTTTCTTAAAGGGTTTGCTCTCCAGGACTGTTAGTCAGTGCTCCCATGAGTGACCTGTGTTACGCAACAACAACACAACATGTTAAAACCTCGTGGGAAAAGTTTCTCAACTAATTAAGCAAACATGCACGTTCTTTGAAGAGGTGGATCGGCATATTATATAGAAATGATTGGGTATGATTTGAATGGAAGGCTTTCTCACGTAACCTTATGTTTGACACGTTTTGAAAAGGCAGGATTTAGCTTCTTTTAACTTGATCATTATAGGTCTATTGCCCCCCCCGGGACGGTTTATTGTCTGCCAAGACGAGCCGGTGGTTCAGTCCACATCGATCCTCTCTGCAAACAGCATTAATGAGGACACAAATACCTTCATGTTGCATTGATCTTCAAAACAGGTGCAGTGAAGAGGGGAAATCAATCACATGGCCTCCCTCCACTACCCGATCCTCACGGGGTCCTCCATGAAAAGAACTGGGGGGGTTCTGACTGTCGGACCCTGCAGCGGGCGAAAAAGCCTCATTACCATTCGGTATCCTGTGCCCCTAATTACCTCCGTGTTTTCCTCTCACCTGACTCTCCTGGGAAGGTCAAACACCTGTTTGCCGGCTATAATCTCCTTTTTGGCCCACATGGCATAACTCTTGCATGCTTAATCGGCCTTTGAGCTGATTTTTCAAAATGGAACTATTTTTTTTCTTTGTTCCAATGTTTGACCTCACAACTTTTTCTGATCAGGCAGCCTTCAACCTCCACAGTGTCTCTTTTGTCGACATTATTGGGATTCCAGCGGAAATGTCATTGCAGAAAGCTTATTGCTCCCCTCAGCGTCGACCATCGGGGGCTTCTGCAAGGCAATCTTCTTCCGTTTAATCCTGTGGCCCAGGGCCGGCATAAACGCCTCGCCGCTGTCCTTTACAGTCCGTGAAGGAGATCCTGCCTGTCAGCACAATCTCTGGCTTAATGCTTTATGATTTGTGCCGTCCCCGAAGCCACCGGTCTATTTGCCGTCCGTCTCTGTGACCTCTAAGCGAGAAGTCGCTGTCATCAACGTGGCAAAAGTTGCTTGAAGAGCTTTGTGCTTTGACTGCCTGAAATGTTTACTACTGCGGTTCCATCAAACAGCTCTTAAGCCGCAAACTTGCCTTGTGATGTTGATGCTGTAATGCACAGAGTCGTCTGCATACAGTTGCATACAGGAAATAGTGTGACTCTCATCTAGGTAGTTCTCCACTCGCGTTTCAAAGCTTTAGTGTTTGTTAACAAATATCAAGCTTGTAAAAAGATAAAATCTCAATCTGCATGAAAAACCTTTAGGATTATTTTCCTCCTGGTTTGAGAAACGTTTTGAACAATTAGATTAACCAGTAATAATTTACTCAACAACAAGCAGTTGGTTTACGGAAAAATAGGTTAAAATAGCAAGTTTAGTAGATGCAAAGAATATCAATCGGGACAGAGTATTTCAAATAAAACTGCACTTGACAGTGAGAATCTCTAAAGCTCTTTATTTCCCTTCATGCTGTCATCTTGAAACCTTTCCTTCCAAGTTTGAGATGGTGAATTTAAACGAACGTTCTCCCATGGAGTTTGAGTGACGCCCTCAATAACTGAGCTTGACACGTGTTCTGCACGCATCAGTCATCACCAGGAAGGACGTGGCCGTGCATTTGTGTCGTTCTGCATCATGTTAGTGTAGATTTCTGTTCCTGACCAGCAGAGCAGGCAAATCTCCGGTGTGTGTGATGGATGTGCAGACTGGTGTGCTTCTCTCACTTTGAAGTGAGATAGTTTGAGTTCTGAGAATCTCAAAAAAAGTGCCTCTAATCCAGATTAACTTGATTGTACCTGAGGGTTTGACTCAGGTACAGCGCTGAATGTTTGTGTCACATCAGCTGCGCTTTCAATTATCATGACGGTGTGCAAACGAGGCAAGCAGAGACGACACCGTGAAAGATTGAAAGAAGAAGAAGAAGTCACCATTGGCGAATCATCTGTGATGGCGTGGCGTCAGCAGCTGCATGTCCTCCGAGTGAGGCCTGCGCATCCAAAGGCAGCATTCAGTGAACACATGAAAAGAATTTATAAAGTCTTGGAGTCATCAGACCGGATCTCTCGTGTTCAAACCACTCATCACAAATAGATGTGCCACAAAACACGAAAAAAAAAAATCTGCAAAAATGCACATTCAGCAGAGTATCGTCTTAAATTAAAAATGTTTAACAGTGCAGCACGGAAACAAGTTTTTTTTCTCCACAAAAGACACATTTTTACAGCGTTTCGCCTCATCAGTCTCAAAGGAAACAGACCGCGGATCACAGGAGGAGCAAAAGCGGCAAAACTCCCAAAAAGAGTGATTTTCAGTATCACATGGTTAAACTGCAGCGCCGAGAAACAGATGATCCTTCACATTATAAAAGATTTTAGGCTCATTTACCGTCTGCACCCCATTAAAACACTAATTCTTAATTAGGTAATTAAGATGTATTAAGATGGAAATGACATGACTTTACATGCAACCTGCTACGGCTTCTGGCTAATGAATGTTTTCAGCCTGTATATTTATTGCCAAGGTTAAAGCACTTCAATCTTATTGTTTTGCCTCCGCAAATAAACATTTACTCAGCAGCTCTTGTTTTCTGCGTCTCCGTTCAGGTCGCAGGAGAATAACGGCGTGACTCAAGGAGACCACGCTCAGGGTCCCAGAAATCCATACGCTCAGCACACGGTGGAAGCTCTCACTTGCAAATTGCAAATGAGACTGAAAATGTCACGCTATAAATAGATTAAAGTTGGTTGTGCTTCAGTGATGCTCACTGAGATTAAAGATTTTTTTATTTTTTTTAATTTCTGCCCACCCTCGCATTTAAAATGTCTCGCATAAATGCAGGAACATTAAAAAAAAAAAAAGGTAGCAGTTGAAGCTGTTCCTGAATTTAATCATGTGTTTGTAATCAATGGAAAGCAATGAGGCAAAATACGATGGTGTTTGTGCTGAGAGGGTAAACTACGGTGGCCCAGCAGGGTCACCGTGTTGCCAGAAGACAGAAGATGGAGATTCAAAAGATGCTCTGAACCGGCAAAAATCACAAGACGGAACCAAACGTCACGCCATGACAAAAGTTAAACTTTATTATATTTGTTTTGTCATTTATACAAAAACGATCAGATTTGGAATGTCCCTGTTTTCAAACTCTCAATCCTTTTCAAAACTCTAAAATCTTGTGGAGCGTTTTCTTTGAGGAAAAAAAAATCAAGACGTATCTTAGTTATAAAAATAATCTCAGATCATTAGTATCATGAGGCGGCGAGGATCCGCCGTGCTCGGAGGGTGTGAAAGTTGTTTAGTCACAGCTCCGTGACTTTCATTAACCTCGTCCTGACTCATTTTTCTCTCTGCAGCTGCTGTGCACACAGTATTCCATCCCTCCGCCACTCCACTCAGCTGATATCAAACAACTCTTTCTGCGTCCGTGCAGCGCGCCGTGTCGCCCGGGGGCCAGATCCGCGAGAGGTCACAGAACAGACCGTAACACCGGTGTTACACTTGTCCTTCCAAAATGTGGAAAAGCTGGAGTTTTGAGTTTGACGTGGAGGACGAGGGATCTGTCCGGGTGACGTTCTGAAATGCTGATGTCAGCACAGTTCGCCCTGTCACATGTGTGTTGGTTCCCTCGTGCTCGTGACGGTAGACTAGTCGGGGCTGATTGAAACCAAAAGTGGATATTGGAGGCCTTTAAGGTAAATCTTGAGAAAAAGATGCTTCATGAGGGAAAATTAACCAGTTGAGGGCCGCCAAAGTTTGGGGAAATATTTAGAATAGACTGTATTAAAATGAAGGACGACAGAGGAACGTCACAGTCATGGAGCATGGCTGGAACTGCACCGGACTGATCGCATTACGTGAATCCACCTTTCAGCGTGACTTCATACAGTCATGGAAATGTATTGTAAAAACACCGTACTGTGAGAATTTGAATTAGAGTGACTGAGTATTTTATAGAAAGACAAGATTGTAGTGGGATTATGGTGCTCTGGCCTTTTGGAATCGTAAAATATAACATTTTGTGGTCCTCAGTTTCAATAATTATTGGAAAACACTTCAGTAGAATCATTTTGCATCGAATTCTAATCAAGTTTGGACTTGTATATTAAACTTCAAATTGATCATAAAGCAGCACTCTTCAGAAAATGTGACTATATGGCATTTCTCCTTGCAGTGGGGGAGTTTCCTGCTCGGGTTGAGCTGACCTGCTGCAGACAACAATGATTCAATTAGCCAGCAATATGTAGACCTGCACTGTATACGTGTATTTCCATAACACTGCTGGAAAAAGACAAGAGCCACAAAGTGTAAATAAGCCTGAAAACAAATGACAATAAATGAATAATTGTGTGTCATAAAATGGTACAAACGAAATTCTGCTGAATAAAAATGGCCCATTGGCAGCATTTCCCTTGGAAATGAAAGGGATGCATGAGCAGAGCCTTGTGGCACTCCGCTGGTCGCAGTATAGATTCTCCATGTGGTCTGAGTGGTTGTTACGGGCCATAATTCAGTGTAGTTGCAATAATTAATTAGTGAGACGAGTGCAGCCAGATGATGATACATCGCTGTGGTTTGAAAAGCCGCGCTCTGTAGAAACTGCTGCGCAAACAAGATAAGCGCTTTGACTGTGTCGCCTGCAGCCTCTTCCACGTCCTCAGGTTCACGCTGGACAGCTTGTTTTCTGTCAAAAACATGCGTGCAGAAGAGGAAGAAGGAGTCGGGGGGTGCGGAGAAAGAAAGAGGGTGGCAGAAGGGGTAACACAAAGCCAACATTAGTCACCTAAATGAGACGGGGGTGGCGGGGGGGGGGGGGGGGGGGGGGGGGGGGGGGTGCTGAAAGGAGTGTTCAGCCTTTACAAAGTGTGTGTGAGAGAGTGTGAAGAGTAACTGAAGGTGTTAGAGGGAGAAATCAGGTGCAGCTGGATATCAGATGGCTTCTTCCATTGCAGGAACGCCCTTTTGAATTCGGTCCAGCAGCTTGAGCGCCGCTTCAATTATGGATGGCCCTAGTTTTCTGTCCAACACCCTTTGTCTGCCTCCCTGTGTGTGTGTGTGTGTGTGTGTGTGTGTGTGTGTGTGTGTGTGTGTGTGTGTGTGTGTGTGTGTGTGTATTAAATTAGTTAATGTAATTCCCATATGTCCTCGTTGTAGATATAAATATTTCTGGTTCTGATTCAGATATTTTCTCATTGTTGATCTAATTAATTCATCACACTTTGATACCGGACATTTTTAATCCAAACTGATTTATTTTAGATTTTTTTATGAATTAATCCATAAATACAAAATACTAAATCTTTTGCTCTTGATACCTCGAGTTAAACTATACATGTAAATCCCTTCCAGTGGCTTCTTTCTAACTGAAACTTACAACCTAAAGGAGCTATATAGAAATATAGATTTTAACGATTGCACTCCGATGCATGTCTTCTGTAGAAAAAAAGAAGTGAAGTCACATGAACAAACCCAATAAATTAAAACAGTTTAAACTGTTATTTCCAAGCCTTTCTTGTACCTGACGATAAAGCCAGCCTATTCAGGTCCAGACAAAGAGGAGCTGCAGATGGTGAGCGTGATTTACGGCTGTCGAGCTCGCTCTCATCACTCCCCACCAGCCTCAGAGAAGGCAGTGTAATAAGCAAACACACACACACACACACACACACACACACACACACACACACACGGTCTGAAGTGACAGGGACAGATTCGCGCTGTAGCAAAGCCTTCGATTTTCCCCGAGCTCGTAGCTCACGCTGGATCTCATTTATAATGAGGCTCTTCAGACGCGACTTCGAGCTGTTCAGGCTGCACAACTGCAGATCGGCTGTTTACATGAGAAGCCTAACCCATTTGTTGCGAGTCTCTGAGTGACTTTAGAGTTTTAACTCCTTAACGGTCTTAACAGACCTGGATTCCATGAACCTGTTAAAATTAAACTGGAATTTTTAAAACACAACTAGACTCACGTATGAGTCCACACACAAACTAATTAATCTCAACCTGGACTCTTAACACTGAAGCCAGACTCTCTAATCTGAACATGAATTCTTCACTCGAGACCCCGACTATAAGATTCTATTCTTTGAACCTCACAAACACATTTTTGAATCAAACTCTAAGCAGCATTTACAAAAGGTGTGTCAGCAGTATTTGGGAGTTAAAACACACTCGTTTAAAGCTCCAGGTTCTAAATCGCTCTTATTAAAGGTAAAAACATGTCAGAGAAATCGAGCCGTGACTGTAAATCTGACCCACAGAGAAGATGTCACTTCAGCTTTTCAACTGTTGCGTCTCCACACGTCCGTCCTCATATGTACGAGGAGCGTCTCTCTGTGCAGAGCGGCGTAGTGTTGTCGTGGCAACCGGTGAAAGAGCTGCGGTGCATCACGGCGACTCTCAAATCCATGCTGGCGTGTGTGCCTGTGGGGCCGAGCGCTGGAGAACAGAACGACCGAGTCCCGATCGCTCTGTCCTGAGCACACTGTGTGTGTGACTGTGTGTGTGTGTGTGTGTGTGTGTGTGTGTGTGTGTGTGTGTGTGTGTGTGTGTGTGTGTGTGTGTGGGCAGACCTGCTGGTGCTTGTGGAGCTCCACAGTCATCAGCTCATGTGCATGACTTGTGAATTTCTGCCTTAAAAAATAGGAAAGTCAAAGCATTTACAGCCCGTCCACTGAGCATGGTCATAGTCATTTCATTTGGAACGAGACTCGTGGACAGGGGAAGGCCTGGAGTCCAACCCGCACCATCTAATTGTGAGGCGAATGCTCCACCAACTGGGCCACAGCTGCTGGAGTAGAAAGGGGAGCATGTTTAACAACCTATCATCAAGTTTAGCAGAACAAACCATCCAAACAATGAGCTACTGTCCCGCAAATACAAGCTTAACAGCTTCTTATAGTTTCACAAATAATGGAACTCCACAGAGAGTTCTACACAATGAATCCTCCCCCCAATCTCTGCCACACTTGGTACGTTCCACTCACTCCCCCCATAAAAGTCTTGAGGAGCTGCTGCCTCCTGTTTGCCAGTCGAACCTGAGACCTGCTGACCGGACACAGAGCGCAACCAAACATTTTGAAATCAAGCAACAAGGGTGTGTAAGTATCTTCTGATCTCTGGGCCCAATGCACAAGTATTTCAATGGGTGTAAACACGATGACAATGTGTTTATTTGACAAGAAGTGGACATGCGAGCCAAAACCTGTCCTCTTGTTGTCAGTCCAACGCTGCAGGACATTCAACCCACTGCTAAAGCAGTGTTGCAGCACATTTAGCAGAGTTGAAGCATCGTTAACAAATACATTTATTATTTATTGGAGTAGCTGCATATGTGACGGGTTCCAGGAACTGGATATCAGTAGTTTATTATTTACAACTTTGCTTCTGGAAGATGTTTTTCACTTTGCAGACCTGCAGTCTTAAGAGCACGTCCTCGGATGCATGAACGACTCCTTGGCTTTCTCATCCTTGCTTATCGGACTCGATGAAGCCGCACACTTAAAGTGCGACGAGTGACTTCGGGGATCGATAAGCCATTCCTTCACCTGCCCCCGCCCAGCCCCCCCGTCCTGTCGGGGTCATTCCTCACAGTCACCAGGCTTGACACCGTTTATTCCCAGAAGGTCAAAACGACAAGTCGAATGAAGCAACCCGAGGCGCCAACGCCTCCAACCTGCTGCCTCTGCAGGTGACGGTTCGCCTCAGGTTCCCCAGCGGAGGCACCAAGAATGTGAAAGATTAAAAAAAAAAGTGATTGGAATATTCAACAAGCAGACACGCACGTATAGCCAGTTAATCTGCGCTGCGAGCAATGAAATCTGTTACAGGCTGCTGGTGAGGCGATGTGGGTCACTCTGGTGTTGGATCTATGGATTAAGCCTCACTCGTGCTGCCATTATGTGATGGTATTACAGCAAACACAGAGTAAACAGTCTGATAGAGCCCACCCTTCCTCCTCCTCCTCCTCTTCCTCACCCATTCACACTCGCGCCCGCATGTTGATTAAACCTCCAGGATGTCACGCGAGCAGATGATGCATTGCGTCCCACCCGATCATATGAGTCCCTGACCCCACATCCCCCCACAGATATGCAACGATCACGTCTGTGAATGAGCAGCCGTTCATTTTTTTCTTCCATTAGATCGCGTGCTCTTCGGATTGTTTTCATTCATGCTGTCTGACATTAACATTTGGTCTTTTTCTTCCTCGAGGGATTTCAATCATAACGCCTGTGTTTGGATTCTTTTGGAAAGGATTTCCGTTTATGCTTTAGAGGAGGGGAGGGCAGCTTGGATCATCCTCATTACCAGGGGGGGGGTTTATCAGAATCAGCTGCTGCTTCAATGAAAAGGACTTACTGCGTGATATAGCACACATTTATCGTGACATCAGTATTCGGGTGATATATGGCTAATTTATGGTCGTCGGGATGTACATGGTGATAAACACTATACAGCTGCTCTGCTAAACCAGCTAGAAACCAGCCTGTTGAAGGGTTTCCTGATTGTAGCAGCCCACACACACACACATGCTGGGCGTGCAGTGGAGATTGTGGCGGCGATCGGTCCGAGCCTCAACAGAACCGCACATTATGGAAGCGCTGGATCACGGCGGCCCCGCTCTGACATCTCTCCCAGGCCTGGGATTTGTCTCTGGCTGTTGGAGTCCTCTTCATGATGTCTGCCCAATTTAGAAACACCATGGATCCTGTTTTTTTTTTTTTTTTATGTTTTTATTCTGGTTTTGGAGGTGGATGTACAGAACACAAGTCTGAGAATCCTCAGCAGGGATATAAATCGCTTGTCTGGGAGCCCTTCAGGCCTTTGTGGACTCCTACGTGAGCGCCCACCCTGCCTCTGACTGATGCTGTCATAGCTTTTGCTTGTGTTCATGTGAATCCTGCCTCAGAAGATTGCTCCAGCCTGATGTCGTACAGACATTGTCCAGATGAAGCTAGATGTAGATGACGTTATCAGTATTTCTTTGATATTGGCTGATTCGAGCTCATTTAGAGTGTAACTTTAACAGTATTGTTTTATTTTGATGAATTCCATGACGATATACAAGTTTTACCTAAATTCCTCATCTGTATCTGCAGAAATTCCGCTCTGCTCTGGCACATGGAAACTTTGAATACAAGGTTTTTTAGACCAACGGAATCATGTGAAAGTGTTGAAAAGCTGGATAATATGACCCCTTGTACCTGAACGCGTCACACAAACACTTATACAATTTACAGATGTTACCTGAATATGTGAATTCAAATGCTTCACACTATTTGTTGCAGATGTTCACATGCAGTTGTACACTACAGCTCGCAGATGAGCGCTGAGGACCGGAGATCTTCTACCTCTTTCTTTCAATGTGATCATTTACAAAAACGTACTTTCCCACATGTTCAGACAAGCGCTCTTGCTCCATGCACCATCTGTCCATTTTGTATTTCTGCACATTAATGCTCCGTCTATTTCTGGCGCCATTCACAGCGTGCTGTTTGACACCACCCACCATGATCTCTCGGATAACCTTTCGCAGTACCGTTTTCCAAAGCGTCACACGCAGTAATGCTGGCATGCAAGGCTTTTTCTTTTTTTTTTTTATACAGACATTTAACCATAACTGTGATCATGGAAACACTCATACATCAAGAAATGTGTCCTGAATGCTAAAACTAATTAGGAGGGTGAATATTTAAGAAATCAAGGCCTTTTCTGTCGCCTCTGTTTGAAGGCCGGTTGTTATGTGGCAGGCAGGTGAGGCGGCGTGTCGGGATGTGTGCACACTGAACAGCTCTCAGAACTTTACGAAGCTGAAGCTTCCAGATATTTCTAAATGTTCCCCAAGTGGATCGAAGTGTGTTCGCCACTTCCTCCTCTTTCTTCCTGCGATTGGCTCATCGGAGCTTCTCTCTCTCTAACCGGTATCGAGCAGAATTTAGCTGGCTTAGCCCCGCGTCTCCCAGCATCTCGCAGTGATTTGACCTATGACCTTTGGCGGCCCGCTGCCTGAAGCTTTTCCGGCCCCTCGTGTCGCAGCTGATGATGCTGTAACCCCTCGTGGATAAGGCGGCGCTCTCCCCGCTGGATTAGAGCGCCGCCGTCAGCTCTGAGAAACAACCCGATGTTCCCAGCGGAGGAAGGGAAGGGATCACGTTTCCCTGGAATGACACACACACACACACACACACACATAATAAGCCTTTCTCCTTTTGAGAGAGGTCAGCTCTAAATATTTAACAAGTTAAATATCTCCAAGTTCCCTCGTCCATCCTACGAATTGGACTCAATTAGAATACACGGATGGAAGTTCTACTGATAAAGAGGCTCTGCAATTAGTGTAATTTTCTATCTCCATTACTTGGTATATCGTTTTTATCGCACCCTGCAGCTACTGGAAGTTTCTGGTTCTCGATAAAAATGTGAGGCTTCAAAATGAATTGTTTCTGACGGGAGGTGTTGACGGCTCTCTGCACTCTGAAGTCCTTTTGTAATCTAATTACACCAGAAACTGTGGTAAAAAAATACACGTCTTTGTCAGAGCAGATGGAAATTAGGGTTGAGAGAAAGAGCAGGGAACTGTTTTTATTGCACATTTTATTTAATTATCAACATTATTGCATATATTCACCTGATACTGTGCAGCCTTGGTTTCACCATTAACCTAATTAAACCTAATCTTGAACAAGAAATTTAGGAATTTCCATGCTACTTGGCAGGATATGTGCCGGTATCATTGTGCTCTTTAAAGCTGGACAACACTGACCACAAGTCAGGTTGTTGTACATGTGCCGCCGCTCATAAAGCATTTGCCTCACCTCGCCGTGTAAAGTCAAAGAGGAGGCAGTAATACCTACGGCGGTGATTGACACGGGTTCAGAAAGCGACCCGGATAAGTTGATTTGACGACAATTAGCCGCTGCGAGGCGGCCCCCCCCCCCCCGCTGAGTCGTCACCGTAACCCCCCCCCTCCAACCCGCATGCTCCAGCTCACATCACTGTCACTCACACACACTGAGTGGTTTTATGTGGCGTTTCACCGTCCAACAATCAGTCACCAACGAGCACATTAAACTCTGCCTGTGTGTGTGTGTGTGTGTGTGTGTGCGTGCGTGTGTGCGTGCGTGCGTGCGTGCGTGCGTGCGTGCGTGCGTGCGTGCGTGCGTGCGTGCGTGCGTGCGTGCGTGCGTGCGTGCGTGTGCATTTATTTCCCAGCCGTCGACACACGGCGTCGTGCAGCGCAGGCGTCCAGCTGCATTGCTTTAATTATTGATGGTGGAAATGGAATCGAATGAAATTTCCAGCGTCTTGAAAGGGGAACTCCTCCGGCTGCGCGGCGCTCGGCTCGGCCTCGGCCTCGGCTCGTCCTGCAGCGTCAATAATGTAGCTTTGCTTCACCTGTTGGAAGCGACTCGGTTGGATTATGTTCTGGTAGACTGATCCATGCATATCAGAGTTTTAGAAAGTTGGGTTTAGTTTGAGCTACTTTGCACTAATCAGTTCTATACGGGAATGAACTTTTAGCATTTAGTTAATTAATCCAAACTGCAGCTGCATATTTCTTATAATAAACAGATGAAACCAAACAATAGATCATATTGAGAAAGTTTTAAATGATATATTAGAGTGGGATTTGAGTAATTATGGTTTTTAACTGAGCTGCAGTTTTATACAATAAATCCATAATTAAGATTATTTACTATTTCTGTACATTAGACTTGGAGCTTACATAATAAGCTTTGCTGTTTTCTCTAAAATATCATTCTCTTCCATCTTTCCTTCCTCATTAAATATTTAAACGGTGGGGAGGAAAACAACCGTCTGAAGCTAAATCAACTTTAAGATGGGACTCCTTTCCTTAAAACGTCAGCCATTACATTGTAGTCAATATCAGATCAATAAGGTGCATTAGCTTCTATGTGTGTACTTCATAAAGTGGCCATCTTTTCTTTTTTTCATTGATGTTAAAAAACAAATACACATTAAAAGTGAGCGTGTTGAGAAGAGCTGCAGAAAAAATGTGTACAAAATGAGCAGAAACAACAAAGTTGACTAAAAAAGAAAGAGCACTGTTCACAAGAACAAAATCAGTTTGTATTTCTCTCAAACTGTACTGCAATTCTCCGCAGCGTCATCGTGATGATATCGTGTGTGTGTGTGTGTGTGTGTGTGTGTGTGTGTGTGTGTGTGTGTGTGTGTGTGTGTGTGTGTGTGTGTGTGTGTGTGTGTGTGTGTGTGTGTGTGTGTGTGTGTGTGTGTGTGTGTGTGTGTAATGAAGGCCAGGCTCAGTGGGAACAGTTGGTCATCAGTTGGTGCACTGGCGTGTCCTCGTCTGAACTTCGTCTTCAGCTGTTGTGCTGAAGGTCAAAAGTCCACTGAATGTGAAAGACGTCATTGTGTTGCTCCGAGCGGGGGGTCCGAGCCCCCGTCAGACAGATTTCCGTGTTCATTTCGCTTCTCCACACTCGTAATCGTGTTGACTCCGTGACGAATGTCGTCATCCGAACGGTTCACTCGAGAGACGCTGAAGACAAAGTGGCGTGGAGGTGACTTTCTTCCTCTAATCTTTGGGTTTATCTGACTGAAAAGCGATCCGACACTGCGGCATTCAAAGGAGACCACCGACGACACCCTCCCCCTCCGCCTTCGTGCTGCGATTCTGGTGGCAGCATCGCGGCGTGGTCCTGTGCCGTCGTCCTGCCGAGCCATCTGTGTCGCAGCAGATTACCAGGTAGCTCTGTTAATCCAGGTGGGGCGGCGGCGCGTCAGCCAGGAAATGAAGCCCGCTGGAAAATGTTTAAATCGATAAGACCCCGCGTTTCCTCTCGGGCTTAAGGCTTGACTTTCACACAGCAGCCGAGCGCAACAATTCACCAGCAATGCAGCCGGCTTATCAAAGTGTTACACAATCATGAGAGGAAGTCAGAACAGCACGCGGGGAGTCAGAGCTTCTTCCAGCACGTTTCCTTTGGACACCTGCAGAAAAGTTTCCTCTTACTGCAGAACTCTTTCTCGCTCTGAAACAGTTTAAAACCTGTGGATCCTGTGAGACGCGTGTGCTCACAGCCATCGAGAAGAGACCAATTTGACTTTTACGTTGCTTTTAAAAAAACAAAGACTTTCCCCCTTTTTGGACCCGTGCAGGTCAAATTTGTGGAATCTCTTTCTCACGATGAAGAACTTCTTGTGTTGTGATATTTTTCTGCTTCCTTGGCTGGAATCTTCTTGTTTTGTAGTGATTTGTTTCCCCACATGGCTGCATTTGTTGCGGGAGTCCCTGTGGGAGTGGATGACTGGCAGCTCTGTGTTTATCATCCACTCTCACCTCGCAAAAGTTTCACATTCTTCGCCTCTCACTCGAATCCCGAGTCAGCACTTTTCCCTTCCTCCGTCTTCCTTGGAGGATTAGAGCAGGAGAAGAACAGATTGTGTTTTTCTGTCTTCAGTCCATCCATCCATGACTGAGAGATGTGAGTCGGGGAAGGAGATTTGCTGACTCGTGCCGTTTTGTTTTTTTTGTCATCTTTTCAAAACTTGAGGAAGTCATTTTGAGGAGATGGCGCCTGATGTGTCACGTTACGATGCTTCGAGTGGCTCTATAAATATTCAGGCCTTGGATGTTGTAGGAAGTTTTTCCAAAGGTGCGTTCTCTCATTTCCAGAGAACATGGTGCTAATTAATGCTTGGGGCAGGCTGTGTGTGTGTGTGTTTATGTGTATGTGTGTGTGTTTGACCCTCCTCTCAGGCAGGATGTGCATGCAGACAGGCAGACATTTGGAGCGCCTGCAGCCATGGGAGCTGACGTGAAATAGGAAAGTGGGAAATGTGAGAGATCCAGATTTGCAAGCGCTGACTGGGAAATCGGGAGAAATGCAAGGGCAGATCCACTGGTGGAGTCATTCTTGTGTTTAAAAGCAGATTTGACTGTTTCGGCACGCCTCTTCAATGTTCTCAGGGTGTTTTTCATCTCTTCAGGTTGAAATCAGTGAACATAACACAGCATTAACAGCTGAATATGTTTTGTCTCACTGTGGTACCACCAAGGTGGAACCACCTGCTGTCAACAAGCCCTTTGCTTGTTCCTCCGACACTGTACACACAATTCCCATCTGGCCACGACATCTGGAACATTTCCATGAAACACAAATGTGGAATCTGATTTAAAACACAAAAATGATCAACTGTGAAAACTGTAATGTAAATAAAGGCAGGGCAAGGTAAATGTACTTATGGAACACCATTCAAACACAGGGCAATTCACAGCGCTTTACTAAGGAATGAAAGAAATACATTAAAACAAATAATCTGTGTGTTTCCCACAACCACTGAGCATACGGTTCACTGTGGGACCACAAAGAACAAAAGTCAAACCTCCCTCAGCAACCGGCTCACCAGTTAGGCCTTTACCATTACCATTACCATTACCATTACCATTACCATTACCATTACCATTACCATTACCATTACCATCTTGCATGTTTGCCCTCTCTTAACAGAGACTGAAAGCATATAGCACGTCATTTAGGAGGAGTCGGCAAGTTAGCACAGCAGCAGGTCCTTTTCCTAATGGGAAGTCATTTAGCAGAGTTTCATGGTGTTTAGCCACAGTCACAGGATGCTTAGTAGCAGAGTTGGTTACTATAGTAACAGAGTCGGTTAACATAGTAGCAGAGTTGGTTACTATAGTAACAAAGTCGGTTAACATAGTAGCAGAGTTGGTTACTATAGTAACAGTCGGTTAACATAGTAGCAGAGTTGGTTACTATAGTAACAGTCGGTTAACATAGTAGCAGAGTTGGTTACTATAGTAACAAAGTCGGTTAACATAGTAGCAGAGTTGGTTACTATAGTAACAGTCGGTTAACATAGTAGCAGAGTTGGTTACTATAGTAACAGTCGGTTAACATAGTAGCAGAGTTGGTTACTATAGTAGCAGAGTCGGTTAACATAGTAGCAGAGTTGGTTACTATAGTAACAGTCGGTTAACATAGTAGCAGAGTTGGTTACTATAGTAACAGAGTCGGTTAACATAGTAGCAGAGTTGGTTTACTATAGTAACAGTCGGTTAACATAGTAGCAGAGTTGGTTACTATAGTAACAGAGTCGGTTAACTTAGTAGCAGAGTTGGTTACTATAGTAACAGTCGGTTAACATAGTAGCAGAGTTGGTTACTATAGTAACAGAGTCGGTTAACATAGTAGCAGAGTTGGTTACTATAGTAACAGAGTCGGTTAACATAGTAGCAGAGTTGGTTACTATAGTAACAGAGTCGGTTAACATAGTAGCAGAGTTGGTTTACTATAGTAACAGTCGGTTAACATAGTAGCAGAGTTGGTTACTATAGTAACAGAGTCGGTTAACATAGTAGCAGAGTTGGTTACTATAGTAACAGAGTCGGTTAACATAGTAGCAGAGTTGGTTACTATAGTAACAGTCGGTTAACATAGTAGCAGAGTTGGTTACTATAGTAACAGTCGGTTAACATAGTAGCAGAGTTGGTTACTATAGTAACAGTCGGTTAACATAGTAGCAGAGTTGGTTACTATAGTAGTTAATTGGCAGAATCTCAACAATAGTGGTTTGTTTAAAAGCAGGTTCGCAGAGCAGCACGATAATATTTAGCAGAGCAGTCAAGAGCAAAGGAACATCCAAACCTCTACTTTTCTGTGCATTGTTTTGAAGTTTGAAACTTTTTGAAATGCAACATGCATGTGATGACACCCTTGACATGACTGAACACTTTCTAAAGAAAAAATCTGTGTTTAAAATGATCACAGATGATAATCGTTCCTGTGTGGTTGAACCCGGCAGTAACCCCCCCCCCCAGCCCTCTTTTTCAAATTCAAATTTATTTGAATACAGCGTGTGCTTGAAAACAAAGACTGCTTCAACATGACGTGGCACTAATTGATTGTTTCTTTTCGAGCTGATTTGGGAAGGGGATCTCTGAAACGCGTCCTGCGCCGTGCCATGGATCCTCAGCCTCATTCTTATCCCGCTCAAACAAGTCAGACCATTATGCTTTCTAGAACATAATACTTAACTCTTATGAATTATAGATGCCTGTGGATTCCACACGGCTTATTTTTAGTGTACACACATGCATGCACACAGATTGCTTTACAAAGCTGACGTTACGTCCCTGCGTGCAGAGGTCGCGCCTATTGCTCCTCAGTGTGTGGATTTGTTTGACCTTTATTCAACCTTCACTTCAGTTACGCTGCATCGGCTTCAGCGATCGTCTTGGAGAAATTGCGGTTAATGTATTTTAATTGGGCTTTGCCCATGTGTCCATTTGTGCAGAAGCGTGCAGACCACATAATCCTCTGCATGGCAGCGCGCAAAGGCACAACAGGGCATAAGCATTGCACCTGTGTTGGCACGGGCAATTTAGTTTGCATAAGTGTGGCTGGGAAGCTCCATGCAAATATGTGTGTGTGTGTGTGTGTGTGTGTGTGCACACTCGCAAGCACACAGCCATGCAACTCAATACCAGAGAGGATCAAGTACTCTGAGAGCAAAGTGGCTATCAAGCAATCTTTGAAAAAACAAAACAAAAAAACCCCCAACCGATCTCGGAGTTCAAAGTGACAAATGTGACGTTAGAATTGAAGAATGGTTCGCGCTCGCTGCCTTTCACTGCAGCTGATAAATGCTGAGTTTCATAAGTCACCTCTTGGTAAGGCAGCCGCGATTCAATGCAAATAAAGAAAATAGAGTTGCACTCAACATGGACAGGGTTATTTACTTCCACTGACAACCTGCTGCTTTTCCTGGATGTTTCATATGTGCAGGACGAAAATTACAGAAACGGTTGAAACCACAAGAAGCAGCTTGAAAAATGACTAACTCTCCCAAAAGTACTGAAACAAGTCATTGGTCGGGAAAGCCGACAATGTTTATACAACAAAATCAGGTTTATTTCTTAACAGTCGTGTGTAGTTTGACTATATTAAAGATGTTATTTTAGCAGATAGATTCATGTGTAGAAGAACTATAATTTTTCGGTGATATGTAGATTTTTTGTTACGTATTTAGCACATTGCGTACTCTTACTGTTTAACCTGCTCCTATTAGATTGCTGTCTAAGGAAGGGATTTTTTTCAAATGGCTTTTTGTGGTATTTTAGTTTTTGATTTGTTCTTTCTTAGCAACTTTGGATAATTCTAAAGTACTGTGACGACGCAGCAATGTTCATTTTCTTTCATTTATTTGTGAAGACATTGTAAATAAGATGCAACATAATCCAAAGCCGCGGCATTCGTTTGTTGTTCTGTCTGAAAGAAAACGTCTTTAGAGAAACATCTCAAAGTCGTTCTGCTCCGGTGACAAATGAAACTAATATCCAACTTGGTGCAACAAGTTTTACTCTCTTTGAAGGGATCACTTGTTTCCGTGGCAACGCACAAGATCATTTTAATTTGCAAATAAAGCGAGTCAAATAATAGGACTCTCGTCACCGTGGAGGCTGCTCTTTGCGCTTGCGGGGATGAAAACAGGCGAGTTTCCATTGCAATAACAACAAATTGGAAGCGCCACATTGAAAGACATCAAGGAGTCTGGTTTAAAATTTTGATCCAATCAGGAAAAGATCGGAGTTTTATTTTATCATCAAATCCTCTGTTTGCGGTGTACGGTGGGTATTCCCTCCTGCTGCAGTCCAGACTCCTTGGAAGTGAAGACGCGGTCACCCCAGCGTCCCACCTCCGCCCCATCTGACTGCAATTAATGGCTGGAGCTCCTCATGGTGACACTGATGAACTATTAGGGGCAGCGTATTGCTTCGCCCAGCGGAATGAGGGCTCCCTGAAGCATAAATCAACCCCCCCGAGCTGGTGAGGTAGCTGCCGCCTAACGCCACTCGATAGGCAGCGAAGGTCAGCGAAAAGCCGGGGTTCCACCATCGTCGGCTCCATGTCCGGTCGCTCTTGGTGGTGTGCTTACTATTGTGAGTAAGAGCGAGGATCGAGCGTGTCAAGAAAAAGAAATGCTGTGGGCAGGATGCCTGCTGGGCGGTCTATAAATACCCTGGTGGTGACAGCAGGACTTGGAGCTTGATGCGAGAGCAAGCGTCTTCCAGAGATATTTAACAGACACTGCTGTTTTGATCATTTTGTAGCTACACATATTATTCAGGTGTGGAAGATTTAGTTGTGTTTGACTTGTGTGGCTGCGTCTCTCTTGACCGTCTTGTCTCCTGCTTGATAAATTAGGCGGGGCCTCCTTAAATTTACCTCCCACTGTGGAGCCAGCGCACATAATTGGCTTTTAACAACAGAGAGCAGTTCATTTATTTCTCCTTGTTGCAGAAAGGAACACTCGTGTTTGCTTTGTTATTCCTGTGACATTTGGATCTCCTGTCATCCTCGGGGCCGGAATATGCAAGTAATTGGATAATGTATTAATCTAAACTTGTCTTAAATGGATGTTCGCAGTGTGTTTCACCAGACTAAACTGTGCGACACACACACATGCACGCAGGCACACACACACACACACACACACACACACACACACACACACACACACACACACACACACACACACACACACACACACACACACACACACACACACACACACACACACACACACACACACACACACACACAGGGCATGTCTGCATCTATGAAATCATTGGGCTCCAGAGGCTTTCCTCTCTGTGGACCTCTTGACCTTTTCACCCTGGTTTTATTTCTGCACACACGGCCTTATCAGGGATAAGATGTTTGAATGTCAAAGAGTGCGAACGCAAAGCTCCAGGGTCGCGCTGCGCTGCAACTGCAAAGCTTTCATGTTACTTTAACTCCGGACCAAATGACTTTTGAATGTGATTGATCGATGGGAGTCGGGATCCGTTGCAGTCAAACAGTAATGAAGCGATTGAAGGATTGGAGCATGTCAGCTCGAAGGAGCACTTTTGTGTGAATCAAGAGGTTTGATAAATGGATCTCATGCAGGTTTTTCATCATTCGTTTACATTTAAGTCCAGTTACGAAGACCATTCAGCATTTTTGTGACAAAACAGGATCTTTTCCTCAACGTCAGCGGGTGTAAATCCAGAATCATACCATCAGTAGCAGAAGCTGATTTCCTTTTGTACTGTGTAGGTTCAAACTTCCTCTGCGCCACCCACATCATCCCGGTGAAGAACGAAGAGGGCGTGGTCATGATGTTCATCCTCAACTTCGACTACATCCTGGACGAAGGCAGCAGCGACTCCCTGGAGAGACTCAACCACACCTCCCCTTCCAAAGCTGACCAACGTGAGTAAAGACCGTCACCGGCGCCATCATACTTCAAGTCTTAGCTTGTAGTAGAGTATTTCAGGTACTTAAACTTGTGTACAAACCCAGTCAGAATATCTATAAATTGTGTATTCTAACAAATACTGTACATACCACCAAGGAACTCTGCAGTGTAGGTCTGGGATGGAGGAGCAGTAGAGCAGCCATCGGTGACCTTTTACTTCTAACCTTTTCCCAAATCCTCATCATCTCCTGATCTTTACCTTTCCTCCACAATCTGAAAGGTTTGACGTGACCCCGTATTAGTGTTGCACTCATTCCTTCTTACAAGGAAAAGCTTCCTTGTTAATGCTCTGACTGTTGGCAGTATGGACTCACTACATTTAAAAGATATTACAATTAAAGTTACGGACATTTGATCTTTGATTTTGCTTGAAAGAGCAGCACTGTGAGGCTTTTTGTGTTTATTTTTCTTTTCTAAACAAGTACAAACGCCGTTCCTTGAGGAACTTTCCATTTACATCTGAATGCGAGCTGAGAATCACAGTAATTATTCATCTTTTATAGTAGGCTACTTGTAAGATGTTTTGCAGTAGTTGGCGCAGGACTTAAAAATATATTAGTCAGATTCTAAAAGATTTTATAATCTTGACGGTGTGGGGAGAAAAACTTAATTCAGCAGAAAGAAACAAACCAAGAAGTCCCCAGTGACACGCCAGGTGGTACTCCACTGTTACAAATCATCCACCCAGTGGAAAAAGGAAGATGTAAGATGAGGATTATGTGTTTAGCATTCGCACCATTACTCCAACGTTGCATTGCTTTTCCAGTTTGTGAGTTGCTGTCATATTTAAATTTGTTAATGACTGAAACAGTTTAACGAAGCACCGCAGCCTCTTCCCAGCTCACTGCAGCTTTACTTGTGAATCCGTCGGCATTAGACTGGCTCACATTATAGTAGTTTTTTTTTTTTTAGTATTACATATATTATCCAGGAATGTCTGATCCGTCGCGGCACTCGCACTGATCTGCTGCTTGTACGTTACATCTGTACATGCAGACGCTATCACGAGCGCAGGAATTCCCTGTTAGACGTCTCCTTTGGCATGTTGACACCAGCATTTAGCAGACACTGATGTGTCCGCCTGCTATCATCTCAAAGGTCTGGCCCAATTATAGCTCGCTGCCTGCCAGGATGGCCTGACGAACCAGCGGAGCAGCGCCGAGGAGGACTCTTCTTCCCAGAGCTGTCGGTGTAATAGTGTATGATGCCATTCCCCTGCGGCGCTCTCCAACGCAATCTCCATGCCCCCTCTCCCCTCTGAGTCTCTCTCTCCTTCCACGTTCTGCGGGTGACATATAAAGCGGCGGCGTGGAGGAGCAGAGGTCACCTCCAGATGACTGTAATTGGATGAGGCTCCCTAACAGGCTGAATTGCCTCATGGGGGGGTGGGAGGGGGCTGGAAAGAGTCGGCATGCGTGGATTGAGTGTATAAGCAAGTGTTTTCTGTTAGAGAGTAGGGAAGTATTCACCCGCTCCAATGTTCCATTATTATATACCTTGTGTGAAGTGACTGTGGATCATCTGGCTTGTCACGAGGCCAGTGGACATGTTTCCCTGTGTGACATGGGACGGCTCATAAAGACAAATTATAAATTTTCAGATGACATGCTGTGGAAGACTTATGATCTTAGATATCGTTCTTCGTTGATCGCCTATAAAGCAAATGCAAAGCAAGAGTCTGATCGCTTTGCATGAGGTGGCAGGCGAGCACGATTTACACAGGATCTTAAATCAGGCCCCAGGGGTTTTGTTAATTTGGATCAGACTTGGATCCCACCATATTCCCCTGCCAGGAATATATCCACAACCAGATTTATAACTGAACATTTTATACCAATTCTGTAGTTTGACTTCCCAGACAACTGCAAGATATTTTACATTTTTCTGGCTCTGTTGCACAGCATGGCGGAGGCAGCATCATGCCATGGGGCTCCTTATGGGCTGCAGGTTTGTGAAGGTAGAAGGAAAATAAATGCAAATGAAATTTGCCTGGAGGCCAAATAAAAATGTCTGAAATAAAGAAAAAGTACAGCAAAAAATGTACAATACATATAAAAACCTGTGAGGTTGCGGTCATGAAGTTTCATTACTTCAATTTAGAGATTAAGTTTTTAACTGTTCTAGGGGTTTGGAGTGACTTGATTTATTTATTTTAATGGAATATAGTAATTTTCTCAGTTTGAACTATTTGACTTGTTCAGCCGCTGCGGTTTTCTCAAATTTGTACCTTTTTAAATGGTTTCAACAGTTTTAGCTACTTTTACAAATTTATCCATTTTATCCGTTTGAACATTTAAAAAAAACTTTTTTAGTAACTTTCTTGCTTCTTTTGCCTATTTTTTTATTTATTTGAGGAGTTTTTCATCTGTTTGTATCCGATCTGAAAACTTTCAGCAGGTTTACTTGTTCAAGCCATTTTTTATTTTTTTTGTAATTCTAGCTGTTTTATCTTCTTGAGCTATTTCTTAGGGAGAAATTAAGGGTGCTTTTGAAAAGTAGCCTGCTACCCAAGCAGACATGACAGAGAGGCTGAGGAGTTGCAGAAACTTCAACACATGGACACATTGACCACACTTCCCTTAATGGAAGACGGAGACTTCTGTTTTTATGTGACTGATGAGTCTGTAGCTTCTCTTGGGGAGTTGAGCTGAAGGGCAATCCCAACCTCTCAAGTCCGATCTGAATATCTAAGTAGTGTCAATCTGCTCGCGAGGTTCAGATTTGCTTACAAGGTCAAGTCCCAGTGTTGGACACTTCCTCTGCGTCTGTCCACTCTGCCGCTACAGCAGCGAGTCGGCACTTCTTGGCCTCGCTCCTCCCGGTGAAACCTGCGAGTGCACCAGCAGCAGACGGACAGAGGTCACAAATCACCAATAACTCTGCATAATTCACAGGAAGATCCCCGCTGAAGACACTGCTACAGATGTGAATGGAAGTGGCCGGAACCTGTTGTGTTACTATTCCGAGGCGGCGCTGTGTGCAGGAGGTGTGACACCGGAGAGCTGATCTGTGTGTTGCTTTATTCCCGCGCCCTCCGGGGAATGCATTAGACGCTGCTTATCAGTTGTCATTCCGGGAGCATCCGTCTCTTCTCAATCCATCTTCTCTCGTGCAAAAGCGTGTGCTCGTGTGCCGTGTCGTAATACAAAACGTCCTCCGACTTGTAAAGCTGAGCATCGGCAGGGAGATAATGAGCCGAAATCAGAAGCATGAGCGGTTCGTTTAGCGTGTGAGTTAAGATGTGATACTGAGACCGTTTGAAATCAGGCGGTTTGGGATGTTTCTGACCCTTCTCTGGAAATGAACAAGCAGAAGAGTCGATGAGCATTCTTTACTTGCCTATACGTCCATCATTTTGGTTTCATTTTGTTTGACTCCAGACTCATTCCAACAAAAGTTCTGAACAAAAGATGACATCTCGGCATTATTTTTATGTCAACATCTTTTTCAATCTTTTGAACTTATTGTCAATTTGTTGCTTTGATTTTTACGATATTCTTCACATTTTCTCAATCCTTAATGTTTTATTTGTACTTTATTAGACACTGTAGACTTTAGACCAAAATGTTTCAACCTCATAAGCGACAGCTTTATGATTTGTAGATATTTTGAATCTTTCTCTCGACATCATATCGTAATCCTCAATATTTCAAAGTTGGTTTTTACAGTTTCTCCAATTTTCAGCTCGACTGTCGACATGAGTCTTGTCATTTCCAGTACAGGTGACATTTTAATGACATGACATCTTGAGTCTTGACATTTCATTGTTTTTGCCAATGAACTGTTGTTATTGTTGATATGTTGACCTTAACATGGTGGCGCCGTGCTTGGTACTCAGATGTCAGAGAAGATGTCACTTTCTAAATATACGTATGATTTTAATCCAAAAAATAGAAAAGACAGTGTTGGGACCAATAATAGTTAACCCTGACCCCAAATGAATTCTAATTAATTCCTGAGGAGCTGCTGAATATCTTGTGGGGTATTTTCATGGGTAAACTGAGCTGTTGCTCGCCTCTTTAATCCCGGTGTGGGATTGCCCACCAGTGACATAGTTAGAATGATCTCGTCTCGTCTCAGTGAATGGGGCCCCAGACAAAATTCTCTTTATTTCTTCATTTTACTCACAAGGTCTTATCTCCTACAAATCATTGATCAGTGATTCATTGTGCTGAAACTTTCTCATGACATTGAAACTCAAAATATGAGTATGACTTTGGTTTTTAATCAATAGTCTCCATTTGTTGGGTCCCACCTTTGACCTGTTGGGTGCTCAAACTTACTAAAACCGTCCAGCTAATATACGATGATTAAATAGTAATTTAAGGGTGTAAAAGCTGGAGACGTTATGCAGTAATTTACGACTGAAATACCAGTGTTTTCTAACCTGGTACTTACTTTTCTCCTCATGTTTTCATCCTGATAATAAGGCTTTCCTCTATTGTTTTCACCTTTGTATTGAACCCACAGTTTGACGTCCAGGTGAAGACAGCCCGTGTAGTGAATAATGCCACTGTAATTTCCTTTTCAGATTCGAAATAGAATTTGGTAGAGACCTTATGTTCCGGTTCATCAAGCTCCTGCAGCGAAAACCGCTCATTTCTAAACACCAGAGAGGACCCGCCGTCGTTCACTGGGAGAGTGAAATTGCTTTGGTTTTTCTTTCACCTGCAGCAGGGATGCAGTAGAACAATGAAAATGTCCAACAACAACCTCACAAACAGTTCACCGTTTTCCTAATGCAGCTAATGGAGCGACGCCCAGCAGTGAGCAGGGCGCAGTTTATAAAGAAGTGAACATAAAAGCTTCCATCTTAAAGCATGTAAACCTTGTCAACCGTGACTGAACCGTGAACCCCGCTTCGTAAAAGACTTGCAGGAGAGAAGTGTAAGATAAAATTGTTCTTCCTTCAAAAGTCGTCATAATAGTAAGTGGTAGGAATGACATCATAACGCACATGACTTGGTTAGTTGCTGTATTTGTCACTTCCTTTGGGACGTTTCCACGGGAACGTATATACATTGTTCATGTGAAGTTTTCCTTATAAGCACTTCTTTCTGAATCAAATGGTTTTCCTCAGAAGATTTGTGAGTACAAAATTAGATTTGAAGAACAGTTTAACTGTAATATCTCCCACTTTAAACTGATTGTAAAGTTCATTATTGGATTTGGTTTTAAAAATCAATAGTGATGTGCGCGGCTCAGTCTGAATGTGGCTTCCACCGACCGTCAGGATGGGACAAATCAGCCATTCCGATGTTAGATTTCTACTTAAAAACACATGTTATCCTCTCTAATTGTCACCCCGAGGTGCTGCCACTCTCTGCTAACAGCTGCCTAATGAGGAAAAAAGAAAAACACCATAAAAATCAGAAACTAAGTACGAGCAGCTCCGGCTCATTGCAATCATCCACTCATTACTCCTTCTAATAAACGAGTGAGGACACAGCGGAAATACCCGCCTTATTCTCCAGAGCTGGTGCATAATCGGAGGTCTGGGAGCGCAGGTAAACAGCCCTGGAGGTGAGAGAACGGAGCATGCAAATCCACTCATGAGTGCGTTAGCCGATAGCGCCGCGCTTTTATCCTTGTTCATGTTTAACGTCAGCAAAAAATAAATAAATGAAAAAAAAAAATCCGGAATGAAAAAGTCACAAGAAGCACAACAAGCCCCCCTGACATGTGAATCACACTCACCTTCCACAGACATTTCTCTCCCCTTCGTGAGGATCTGAAGCCCTAATTAATATTCAATGCAAATAATACCACCTTGTATCATAGCAACAAGGGCCGGTGTGCGTCCAGTGGCTGTGCAGAGCCGCTGCTGGGAAGGAGAGCTTTGCTACGAGGGCACGGGAAGCCTTCTCCAGTCTCCCTGTTAACTACAGCCACACACACACACGCACACACACACACACACACACACACACACACACACACACACACACACACACACACACACACACACACACACACACACACACACTCCATGACTGAATTATGAGCTAATTAAAAGATTTGTGGGCTATAATGTATGCTTATCCTCCAGGCACCGTAATTAGGCGCCGTGCTCCGAGCTCGTGCCGCCATTCATTATTGTGTGAAGGTGTCAATTCTTTAACAGTGGCGGCCCACGATTGACTGCACCATTACGCGGTAAAAATGTCAGAGTTGTCATGTCACCGCGGCGGGATCGCAGGGAAAAGGGCGGGAATTGATTGTTCGAGATGAGCCCGAGTGATGGATCGGACGCCGCCTTTTGATCGTCACTTTTAGCCGTCACAGTGGGGATGGAACGGACTTTGTTTGTGGCGGCTGCACAGACGAGCGTGCCGACTCAACAGAATTTCATCTGGGCGATGGATGAAGGCTTGTTTAGTCGCACTGCGGTGCTGTTGTGAGCTTCGCACCCCGCTCTCAGCCACCAAATTGAATGCAAATGATTGTTTCTGACGTCGTCGGAGACTTAATTTAAACACGCCACGCTGACCCAAACACACTCAGCATTGTGTCTAAAATTAGTCTCTCTCTCTCTCTCCCTCCCTCTCTCTCTCTCCTTCCTGTCAGTCTTCCTCCAGTAAAAGGAGCGTCGAGGAAGATAAAGACGCAGGCTTCTGAAGCTCAAACTCTCCCTCTGTTTTTTAATTTACCACGTTTTGTGTGGCTGAGCACGTCTTTAACGATTTCGCTCTTTGCAGATAGCGGGGAGAGTGCAGCTCAGAATTACTGGCACCGCTGGAGTAGACAGAAGAATTTTGCTCACAAATTGCCAATTTCGTATAATTAGAATGCAAAAGAAAAAGTTGGAAGATGGATCTCGATCAGGATTCATTCCTGTCCACTTTAAAACACTCCCATGGGTCACTCAAGCCGGGTTTTCTGACTCTGCTTAGAAGCTTTCTCACTTAAACACCTTGGTTTCTGCACCATGCAGCCTCAGCAGGGTTTTTTTTTTATTTATTTCTTTTTCCCCTAAAGAAGAGTATTTATTTAATCATCAGCTTCCTCTCTGCTCCGCACCATTTCCAAGGCACTCGCTTGTCACTGTGCGCTTGTGGCAGCATCCCGACGTGTACGACATATGTTCAGGCAGCTAAATGATTCACAACATGAAGGCTACAGTTTGCCATCTACATGTGACATCCTGTGAGCGTGACATGTTTGCACATAACATGCGATGCCAATGCACGAGTATTTGCGAATTGTGTATGTGCTGAACGTCAACCACGTGATGTTTCTCAGCCCTTTCCTGCATCGCACTAACTTATGCGACAGAGTTGCATATTATAATAATCTGCGCATTTCTCCTCGGGAGCTATTAATCACTCATTTACTGGACCAATTCTTCCACATAGCTCTACAGTTATAGTATTTCAGCAAATGTTCTCGGCTCTCTGAATAATTGAAGGAAACTGAAGATTGAACAGATGCCCGAGGCAGAGCAGGCATTTGTTTTGATCCACTAGGATTTTTTTTTTCTAATTAATGTTTTATTTTTTTAAAGATAGCTGCTCTGTGCTTTTTCAGCACTGTTGGTGAGTTAGTGCGAGACATCCAGCAGGGATGCTGAAGACTACCAGCCAGATCTGTTACAAACACAATGAAAACACAGCGCGAGGTCAGGAGGGGGCTGTGTCGATCCCACTGACTCATTAAAACTCATTTTGCTTTAACAACTCGTAATCTTCACTAGAAGTTCCCCACTGCCTCACAATTCATCAGTGATGTTTCAATAAGAGGCTTCAGAGAGGGATTTGCTGTGAACGTTCAATTTCTTTTTACTTAACCGTGTCTCCGGGTATGCAGACGATGGTGTAGTAATCGGTGGTAAAAAGTACTGTATGCTTTGTTGAAGAAAAACTCTTCAATTTTAAAGAGTGATTTGGGAACTAGTGGATAAGTCTTTGTTGTTGTTGTTGTTACTGTATTAAAAACTCGTTATGATGGAATTGCTGCACCGAAACATGAAATAAATGATAAGTGGAATTCAACAGGACACCAACACCTGCTTAATTTGCTTTTCCTTGCCTTCTTTCTTATGAGTGTTGATGTTCGGTCGGTAGTGACTCTTCCTGACAGTTTTCCTCCCTCTTCTTCCTCCATCAGGAAAAGGAAGATTCTTCCGCTTCCGCTTCCCGGCTCTACCTCTCCTGGGCATCAGCAAGCAGTCCCTGCCCCAGGAGGACCCCGATGCCGTCATGGTGGACTCCCCTCGCCACAGCGACGGCTCGGTGGCCACGCGAGACTACCAGCTCCCCACCACCCGCGAGAGCTGCAGCCCCTCCTACGCCAACGACACCCGCGCCCTCATCGGCCCCAGCCACTGCTCCACCCCCGTGTCGGGGCCTCTGGACCACTCGTCACCCAAAGGCCCGTGGGACCGGGCGTACCCGGAGCAGGCGGTGGTCGCACAGACGCAGCAGAGCCAGGAGGACACGCTGGTAACGGCGCCGTCGATCCCCGGCCTCACGCCGACCGCCTCCAGGGAGAGCATGTGCAGCATCCGCAGAGCTTCTTCCGTACACGACATGGAAGGCTTCGGGTGCAACTCCAAGATGCCGTTCAGGGATCGACACGCCAGTGAAGGTAGGTGACGTCACTCAGGATATGAATTTTTCACAATTGTGTTGATATCTAATGCGAATGGGGCGGCACATCGTCGATAACTTATCAGAATCGCAAGCTCAACATGAACAATGCGTGTGCTACAGATTGAAAGTAATGGAATATTGTGATCTACCATGATTATCATGATCTACCAAGTTTTAACCAGTTGACAGCCTAACTATTTCGTACCTGGAGGCCACGGGACAGAATCACAAAGTCACAAGCAATGGGGATGGAAAACACGGCGCACTCACACAGCTGGAATAAAAATGATGGCGAAAACAAGAGCACTAAGACAAATACATTACCATCGTCTGCATAAGTGTTTGTATCTTAGATCATATCTTGATTGCAGGATTCCACAACATTATTGTATATTTCACCTGATCTGCGGCAGTCAATGCAAAGTTATTACTCAGCAAATAAAACATCGATCATCATGAGGGTATTTATTGATGAAGTGAAATGGGAGAAATGTGATGAGCCAGCCTCTTAATCACTATTATAGTGAGTCACAATCCAAACTCTGTGCGATGGATCTTCCTTGGAGTCCAGATCGCTCATTAGCCTTTTGGCCCTCGTTTGGTTGGAGGGAAAAGTGCCCCAGACTGGCCTCGTTTCCTCCCGGCCAATCAGTCCTCCCCAGTCTCCTTATCTCCACTCCTCATTCAAACAGCTCCCCATGGCTGACACAGTAATACGTCTCCTTCACTGTAATGAATTGTTCACGGGGACACTAGTGGGGGTTTAATGCCAGACCCCATTAATCACCATAGGAAAGAAGGAAAAAAAAGAAATTCCTTTCTCATCTGCACTCCTCCCCCCTTTTCTCTCTCCCGCTGCTGCCATCACAGACAATGGTCGCAATATCAAAGGTAACCAAGATGCAGTGCGCTGCATCCTCATCTCGCATGTATCCTGGATGTGTGGCGCTCAGAGCCTGCTTGCTGCATGTGTTTCCCACACGGGATGTATGTTGAATGCCTTAATGGATTGACTTGACGCGTGTGTTTGTGAGTTTTCTCGCGCCGGAGCCCACGTGGAAAGACTGGCACAGCACTAAATGCCTGCGTCTGGGTGTGCACGACCCGCCTGACCCGGACCGGTCGCCCAGGGGAAGGCTCTGCTATAAACAAGAACAAAGACACCACACTGACCTCTGCACGCGCCTGCATGAAGCAACACTTTAAATCTCCTCCACTGCCTGTTTTCATTGAAGAAAATCAATGAAGCCACACAAAATGAAGCCTCCTACTGTCTGTAACCTCAGTTTTCTTCTGCGCAACCTCTGGATCCCTGCTGCCATGTCTAAGTGAATGAAAAGACGCCATTCAAATGCTTGTTTTTCTCCCTGATGGGATACAGTAGAAGCACAGCAGTGCTCATGCTGCATGCAGTTTGTAATATAAGTACTTACTCTTTTCCTACTTCTTGCTTTGATTTTTGACACGTTGAGATCCAACAACGTGTATTTGACGTCTTCATTTTGTCTAACGGAGCCGCCACGATTCTTTATGCTATAGTAGCTATGCTTACATTGACACTAAACGACTATATCAGGATAAAAAAAGCCACTTTAATGCCTCTGTTAGTGGGAGGGAGCTTTGTGTCTGTGGCACTTTGTTTCCTGGGGTGCGAGTCGTCACTTTCTGCCTCTGGTTCTGAAGCTGCCTCTGCTGCTGAAGGCCTTGTTGATGCCTCTGGTGTTGCGTCCCTCTCTGGTGGCCTTTCGCTGTGGAATTCAGTCGCTGTCTCGAGAAGTGGAGGACACCTTCCTGCCTCTGTTACACTGGTAGATCCTCTGATTCCTTCTGTACTGGATGTCTTTGGTACCACAACTGCATTACTGTGGGTGGCAGTCCAAGTCCAAGATCCAAGCTGTGTCTTCCACTGGGATCCGTCTTTGCTTGGTGGGGTTCTGGGAGTCACTTTACTGCTTCTGATTCTGGATGTAACGTCCTCTGTCAATGGAAGCCACTGGTTGTCTTGGTACTGAAAACTGCTTTATTGTCTTTGGTACCAGATGCAACGTTGCTGTATCTGATTCTGGAAGCTCTCTTTCCATCTCTGGCACTAGAAGTTGTTTTCGATGGTACTGGCAACCTTGTTGCCGTCTCTGGCAATGCAGCCGCCTCTCCCTCACATTGAATGGAAGATATTAGTGGGTTGTAGCCCTTAAGGCTATTGTGCTGCCTCCAGCTGATGCAGCATTGGCATCTCTGGTTCTGTAAGCAGCAGAAAACCCTAACAAAATGAAAATAGATTGATTTTTCATTTCCAAACAATCCTGTAAAAACATTGTCTCACAGTTTGTCCCTTTTTCCTCCTTTCTTCTTCAACTACCGTTGCCTATTTTGAAGCTAGTCTTTCAATGAATTATATCAGGAAGGGCTTCATTATTTAAGGCACGACAAAACAAATGGAAGAAACAGTGGCAAGTAATTGGATTATTATAAAGAAATCATGAATATCGTGTAACCTTTGGCCTGTAATGGTATAAATGTGCCTCCTGTAGTCATGTTTGATTTAAGATTTAAACAACTCATCATTATGATTATTATTAGGATGCTTATTAGGCGGCTGTGGTGCGCGTAAAGTGGAGATGTGCGTGCACTGAATTAGATGCATGACATGTGAGGAAGCAGCAGAAATTAAGTAATTGTCGGCATTTAATAGTGATATTCTTGCATGTTGTTCCACAGACCACCTTAGTTCCATTCTCTCTTTGTATTGGTAATTATTGAAACATGGCCACGATTCAAACGCTACCTTCACAGGAGAAGAAAAAATATAAGAATCCATGAAATCCATGAAATAATCTCACTGACAGTTAAACCAAATGTTTTATTGATCAGACCTGTTATAAATTCATGTATATTTATTTGTCTTTTGATAGTTTACATTTCAGGCCGTGTAAGTTTATTAAAATGTTCCTAGTTTTATTTTATTTAAATTTTTTATTACAATTTTCATCTTCTGTGAGATTATTTGTATTTTATTCATAAAACAATTTATCATCTATCATTTAGCATCTATGAAACTACTTTTTTTACAATTTTTTTTATAAGTATAAGGTCATTTTATATTATATCTATTTATTTTCAGTCCACAGTTGTTTGTCAGTTCATTTGAGCTTTGATTCCTTGTATACAAATATATTTATTAATTATATCCATTAATTCCATTGCCATTTTTCTCATTTTATTTGATTTATTTCATCATGTGATAACATTTCACCACAGTTCGCACACTGTCTTCTTTGGGAAAAGCAGCTCGGTGTCCATGTAAGCGCAGCTACTGTTGTTTGTATTCCTGACTACTGACGCTCTAATCCCGGCACCCCCTCCATAATCCCACTCTCCCCTTTCCCTCCTGTTTCTTCTTCTTCTCTCCTGGTTTGCCAGTGTCTCGCTCCTGGATGGCTGTGGGTATGGCTTTGGCTTTTTTACTTTTTCTTTTCAGCTCCTTTTTTTGTCTGACCGCTCTGATGTTTCCTGACTGTGGCATGTCCTGACGCTGTGCATGCAAACCAAAACTCTTCATCCTCAGCTGTCTGTTTCCCCGTCCGTCACTTTTACTCACCGTTCTGTCCAGAGAGGGTTGTGGGCGATGAACTCAACCCGATTCAGCAATCGTCTGTTTTCCACTTTGGCGTCACGTGTTTCTCAATGCATCCACGAGATAGCAGAAAGCTAACAGGCTAAGTTGTTATTTAGTTGAGCGTACGATGAGGGAACGTTTTGACGGTCGCAGCAACACTGTGAAGTCGCATTCTTTGACCGTGCATCGAGTCATTCTTTTCTGTCACCAGCAGTGTTCTCCATTATCCTTTAATGAGAAACTTTGAAAGGCCCGTTCATCCTAGACGGGTCAATCAGAGGCTGGACAGTTTGTATTTCAGTATCTGTTGTATCCTCGGTGTTGTGTTGTGTTTTGGTTGAACCCATTCTAGACGTGTGGGTCACCCCATGCTCACCACCCATGTCGCGGCAATCACAGATGAACACTACACTGTTCTCCAATGTTCACAACTCACAGCATCTGTACGGATCAACAACAGCCCACTGTCACCCCCCCCCCCCCCCCCCCCCCCAATAACCACATACCAGCACTGAGTGATGACATCTGCCTCTGCCTTGTTCATCAGGGCCGCTGAGCCAGATCAAGTCCAGCCTTCTCGGCTCCACGTCCGACTCCAACCTCAACAGGTACAGCACCATCAACAAGATCCCGCTCATCACGCTCAACTTCTCCGAGGCCAACAATGACAAGAAGTGCCCGTCACCCCCCTCGTCCGAGAAGACCATCATCGCCCCGAAAGTCAAAGACCGAACGCACAACGTCACGGACAAGGTCACACAGGTAAGAGTTCCTCGAACCCCGTTTAGATGGTTCTCGCAATGAGCACCGTCGAGGTTCTAACTCTTAATTAAGGATCTAAGATAAACCTTGGTAATAGATGCATGGGCTTGTTGCCTCATTCATTCATAAATGTTTTGAAAATGTACTTTTCCCTTTAAAATCCAGGCGTACTTACATTTTGTTGCTTCGTTTATTTCTAGGTAGAAAGATAAAAAAGAACCCAGGACTGAAAATAGTTGCTGTGTAACAAAGAAACTCTTTCTGTGTCTGAAATGAATAATAATCTTCTGTTCTCAAGTACAAATCAACTGTATTTGATTTAAATGGTAATAAATGTGACCTCAATGCCTAATGCTGCCTCCTTATAATGCAGTTTTTAGGCCCTAAAGTCTCACCATCAATACAACATTTGAAGCCATCAAACGATAAGTACTGAAAAATTTGTTGTTTTATTTATCTTATGAATACATATTTTTATATTAGCTAATGTCTGATGGCACCATCGTGACATTGGAATAAAATCCCAACAGCAGCAACACAAATCTCACTTTGCACTTCCAGTTTGAACCGTATGGCAGAACAAGGCTGTACGTTTGTAGAAGATCGATGAAGCGACTGATGGCGCCTCCTAAAATTAGAGCACAGATGAAAGCCCTCAAGGGCTGAACGTTCTTTACGTCTTCAGCTATTAATAATGTATTTGTTGACAGTCTGAGGTGCAGACAGAAGCAGGGAGACGTGTGGAGTGCAGTCATTGGTCAATCACATGGAGACTTGCCCCGGCTGGGCAGTCGATGGAGTCGCTGGGTCCTCTTGACACGTCGCGCTGCTCTCCCAGAGCTCCGCCATGATTAATTGAAGCTCGGCGGCAGATGTGTCTTTCACCTGATAATCAGGGATCCTCTTACAGCTTCCAGACAGCGTTCAGAGTAGGCCGGGATTCTAGAGTTACCTGCAAGGTTAGAGGTCATCCTCACCTTCCCTGCTCATAAGTACAATGGGGTCTGTACTGTATTCGGAGCGGTGGATTGAAGCTCCGTCCGCCTCTGATCAGGTCTCAGTTTTGCATTTTGCCCATTAACGGTGTAATAGATAGAGGGCACCGAAATTGTTGGCACTCAGAGGCACTGAGCGGAGCAATTCACTCAGAACTGAAGCCAGATGAAGTGTGAAAGGACTTTTTAAAGGTAGTTTTACTGCTACATTACAGTAAACTTATGGTCTCAGCGCTGACTGAATTTTATCTGAAATTGTCTCATGTCTCAAATATCACTGTTTAAAAGCAAATCTCAATTTCCCCCAAATAAATGCCCCTGAGAAACAGAAGCTGGTCAATTTCTGTAAGGCAGGAAGATCTTTTAGCAGTCTGAAATCGATGGCAGTTCTCATAACTACCAGGTATAAATACACAGATGGCACTGGTTAGATGAGCGTCAAATAGCTTCATTCACTGGTCTCGTGTGGCTGCATGCCAGTGAAAAAAAATAATGTAGCCTTAAATAAACTCCACAGGTAGATATTTTGACAAAACAAAAAAGAAATCACTTTTCACATGAAGGATAAACATCTTCAGTAAATTCTGGTTGATTTAACGGCCAAGTATTGGTGAAAATCCGACAAATGAATGCCGGTCTCAAGCAGATATTGATTGCTCTGAAGTTCAATAGGTGGCTGTACGTCTATTTTGCTGATGAATTTTGACAGTATGTTTTTAACAGTCATTCATACTCAATTTAAATCACTTTGAGTAACCGTTCAAAGTTTAGCAAACACTAAGTTTGAATTAGTGGCTTCTGAACAACAATGCTGATTACCGGTGTGCCGCAGGAACATAAGATCCAACAATAAACAACAATAAACATTCCCCAATGGACTGACCCTGTATTACCACACATCTCAAATAGACGCCAGTCAACTTAATTCACCAGCTGTGGTTGCAATAAGTACCTATTTGGAGTAAATATATATTTTTTCCCCTGGCATTTAGTTAAAATGACGTGTCAGCAGGGTTGAATTCAGTGACTAAAGCAGGTAAAACAATCATCACCAGCAGCAGTCTACCAGAATCACAGTCCTTCTGTTCAGTTAGCACTCACCCCCTTAAACTCTGAACTCCCTCTCATCCTCCTGCCACCGTCTTCATTAACCTTTTGCTGGCTGTGTTGTCACAGTGTTATCTTCTCTTTCCCAAGTGGAACAATAATTGGCCTGTCTGGAAGTTAGCTGTCAAATTAAATCCATGTTTCTGTGGACTCACTGGAAGCCGCCCCACCCCCGCCACCACCACCACCCCCACCAGCCCCAGCTTCTTCTGTAACGGAGCATATGGCGCTCTGCACACACTGCCATTTCCGTGCGCCGCTTATACGACACTGTTCGGCATTAAAATGATCATAGCAGCAAATAGATGCAGAAAGCGTAAAGGAGATGAGACGATATTTCTCAGTAAACAATCCTCTAAGACACCTGACTGTGAAAACCACCCCAGCAGATGTCTGGAAAGGAACCCTGAGCTGCGCGGAGATGGTTTGAAGCGGGGATCAAGGCTCGTGAACGCTCGCCGCTGCCCTGGACTGCCTCACAGTTTCCACGGGCAGATGGAGGGTTCAGCCAGGAAGCTGCTCAAGTCACAAACTTGGAACTCGCCTCCTGTTTGTGACATTCCGGGCGTTTTTGCCCAACGCCAGCCTCAGATATCCGAGAGTGACCGTCAGCGTCTCGGGGTTGACTTGTTTGGCCCGTCTGAAGGAGAACGTGGAGCCGGCCTCGGTGATTGGCCGCGGAAACATGAAACAACACTCAGCTCTTATAAATAATACCAAAAGAACCAGAGAAGGGGAGAACGCCCAGGCTCATTTGCATACGTCTGAACCCAAAGCCAGACGCATGAAGAGCTTTCCATTATCCCACCAGAGTTCATTTGCACCAAGTGCACATAGCTACAGTACGCAGGTTAAATAATTAAGATGGGATCTTTTATTTAGACACAGATTGGCTTCAAGACGTTAATCTAGAACCGTCACTCTGCCAACTGAGCCCTCACGGGCTTCCCAGCAGGCCGAGGGGTGAAGGATCCACGTTTGCTGGGAGCTGCTGGTGTTTATTCTTAATGTTTGCCCAGGACCGGTAATCTCAACCTTTATTGTTGAGTTACATCTTTTGTCGCCATTTTTTATTGAATTCAGGGAAAGATAACGTCATTCTGAAATGATGGATCCATTTCTAACCACTGCTGATATAAGAGCAGGACGCTCCAGCCCAGTTCAACCTGTGTCAGTCCAAGCAGGATGTTTACCTTCGACACCGTTACTGGCAGCTTGTATTTAATTCATGAGTCCTACGTCATCCACCCCACAAAAACGGAGCTTCCTGTTAAGCTCCGACTCTCCACAGTGTCGGTAATATTAATCTCAAGTCCACAAAACACTATTTGATAAAGGACCTATCAGAGAAATGATGAAGCTGCTTCACGCTGCTGAAATTCTTCCTGATTGTCCAGTTGACCTCTGATTTCAGTAAATGAATATGATTCTTTTGAGGTCTGGCCTTTTAAAAGTTTTTTACCAATCTGTCTGTCTATTGTGAACCTTAGTAGAGCTGCTGTCCAAGGTTCTTATGGGTAAAAACATCACAGTGATAGATGTCCATATGTCATCCTGGACCTGGGAAGATACAGTATTTGGTGTTTTATCTTTTGATATTGTATTTATTTAAATCACCACTGAACTTCTTCACCTCCATATAGAAGAGTCAAGAAAAGACATGTTCTCACAGGGAAAAAGAGACTTTCCTCTTTAAGCCCAAGTTCCTTGGATACAAGACCAAACTTTTTCCAATCGTACTAATTTTAGCTCCAACAGATCACACATCGTGTGTCCCGTCACTGTGACGACCGTGTACAGTGTGGTATGCATGCATGCGATAGATTGTCAGGTTGGTGGATGGAAGAGCACATTTATTTCACCTTTTGGTCTCAGGTCTTTTCCAGATGTTGTCAAAGTCCTTGACCTTCCATTGTGGGAGGAGCTTGTAATGATAATTTATCCTCCTGGGCCCTGAATCTGCCCTCTGAACCACACGGGATAGAAAGACCACAAACGAAGCGATAAAGCAGTAAAACATGCCAGAATCCAGCCATCGTGTCTCTGTTTCATTTAGTGGCTGGTTTGCTCTTCCCTTCTTCTCATCTACTCGTCTTGCCTCTTTTCCTTTGCGTTTCCGCTTAAAGTTCTTATACTGAAGAATAAAAAAAAAAAAGGCGCTGCCTGAAAATTCAAGTGTGGAACACTTGAACAGATCTGTCTGCCTGCACCTATAATTACCTCCAAGTTATTGAGACTCTCGTCCTAAATGGTGCGTGACGCCGCTGTAATATTGATGGTAAAAGCTATTAGGGCATATATGGTATCTGCAATAACAGAGACAACGATAGTGGCAGGTAGGCTCAATGGGACGGATGATGCCTCCATTCTCCATGCAGCAGTAGACATTTCATACATCTTTAATTTCATCGTCCCGTGTTTGTTCATTTCCTGTTCCCATGAGCAGTTAAAACATTTTCCCGTCTCGCAATAAAACCTCTGATTCCCGTTAGAATCTTGAACTTTAATCCACTTATGAACTGACGAGCGGAAAGCCGACTGGACCAAGAGATTTTATTGTTGTTTTTCCTCTAAATATGTTGCTGCTTTGACATTACATGAGAATCACACGTCATCCTTCACTTCACATATGAATAATTAGTTTTTATGAAATCATGCCTCAAGTTATCTGCTCATGCAAAGATTTTCAACTGTACATCTTCATTTATTCTGTGCAGCGTGGAACAATCTGTTAAATCTTTTTAAACTTGAGCTACATGTCCAGAGACGGTGCATGAAAATGTTTTGTTTGGAGCAATTCTGTAAAGACAAGTAGTTCAAATTATTTTATATTCAAAACCACCTTCTCTCATGACAGCTTTCTATATGCAATGCTTTTCCTAAAACCCTCAGCATTAAACCCTAAAGTTCTCGATGTTTCAAAAGTTTGTGGGGAAATTTGTCAAAGATATTATGTTAAAATTGCTGAATGGTTTCCGCACTGCCTTTTACTTGAGCTGAGAAATGTTGAATTTCCAAAGTGACGTCCAATTAAAGAAAAGCTTTGGTGGGAAATCGAGAGTTTCATTCAAGATCTAAAACAGCTGAAACCAGGAGAAACAGCGTGACAAACGTCAAACAGGCAAAACAACAAAAACCTCAAGAAATGGCTAAAATAGGATAAAGTAAAATTACAATAACTGCTAAAAAGCCTAAAATCATTTTAATCAAATCATGAAATAGCCCCAAAAGGTAAAACATTTCAAATAAAAGGTCAAACAGTGAAAAGAAAATGGCTGAAACTATTAAAAATGCAGCTCCAAGTGGGAAAAAAGCTTCAACGTCAGGCAATGGTGAAAAACACCAACTGATAATGGTTGGGGAAGACGTTGGCTGAAACTGCTGGAACCAGTTGAAGTTTCATGATATAATGATAATAATAATAATAATAATAATAATAATAATAATAATAATAATAATAATAATAATAATAATAATAATAGCCAACATGGCTAAATTAATCAGAATGGCTAAAGCAACAACAATGGGAACAAACTGTTGAAACAAAAGGCAAGAAAAGCTAAAACAGCTCAAATGTTATTTGAATGATCCAGAATGATATTAGTGTTCTAATATAACTGAAGACAGTCAAGGAGAGCTTCCATGTTTCCAACATCTTCTCAGTAAAACCGGTTCTGTTGGGAACTTCTTCTTCAGGTTCTTTCTTTGGGCGCCGACGTTCTGCCCGAGTACAAGCTCCAGACGCCTCGCATGGACAAGTGGACCATCCTCCACTACAGCCCCTTCAAGGCGGTGTGGGACTGGCTCATCCTGCTGCTGGTCATCTACACCGCCATCTTCACGCCGTACTCCGCCGCCTTCCTGCTCAACGACATCGAGGAGCAGCGGCGGCGGGAGTGCGGCTACTCGTGCTCGCCGCTCAACGTGGTGGACCTGATCGTGGACATCATGTTCATCGTGGACATCCTCATCAACTTCAGGACCACCTACGTGAACGCCAACGAGGAGGTGGTGAGCCACCCGGCCAAGATCGCCATCCACTACTTCAAAGGCTGGTTCCTCATCGACATGGTGGCCGCCATCCCGTTCGACCTGCTCATCTTCGGTTCGGGATCTGACGAGGTAAGACGGGCGCTCATCGTTCTTGTTTCTTTAAAATCTACACCTGGTCTGAAGAGAAGCAGACTGTTTCTACTGGAAACAACTTCCCTTATCATGGCCACCACGTAAACACTTCCAGGGGTTAAGGACAAGTGGATAGGAAAGGATATAGGAGGGACTATTCGGAGGACTCTCTACATTAGATTAAGACTCTTGAACCCAAGATTGGATCCTTCAAAATAAATGTAAACTTTGCTGTTCTCATCAAACCACACCATGATACAACATAAAACGTTTGTTAAGAAACAAACACGGCTCCTCTCAGGCAGATCCAGGCTCTTTTCATGGTTCTTTAAAAACCATGAAGGGTTAATTCAGAAATCTGCAGAGAGCCACGCGTCATGTCGTGAGCTGACAGCTCTGGCGGTCGTGTTTGGGAGCTGTTTTCTGCGGCGCTTAGACTCCTGAAGCAATCTGACGCCCGGCTGTCACATCTGCTTCCCTCCACTCTGGTTTCATCAGAGGCCGGCTGAGCGGCCGAGCGGCCGCCGGGCGCTCCACATCATTTAAAAAGGTCTCAGCTCCGCCTGAGAGAAGCCATTCTGTGTCTGTGGAGGGAGGCGGCTTAGTCGGTCATCTAATGATCGCGGAGGGCTGTTTGGAGAGCAGGACACTGATGTCAGAGTGGAAACGCTCCATTTCTGTAAACTTCCCTGATTGAGTTTCAGGCCGTCACGAGCCCAGAATTAAGTGAAGAATAAAAATAGCTTTCTGTCGTTAAACCAGAACTTCTCAAAGTGTCAGGGCCATGCTTTTACCCAGAACTAATTTTTGTTGTTAATTTCTTAGGGAGAAATCTTTATTATAATAAATTATTAGAGGTAAAACTCATGAATAGTTTTGTAAAAGTCACATGCTTGATTGTTATTGATCTCTGTTGCAGCAGCAGGTTTCATAGTAAGACCTAATCGTTATGTCTTATTAACACAACAAATAAAGAAGACTGGAAAAAGGTTCTCTTAAACTCCCCTTAAGATATTCTAGATTAGATTGAATACAACCTGATTAGTCCTGCAAGTGAGAAATTTCAGGCAAAGTGGGCAGAATAATTTTCACACGGAGAAAAATACAAACGTAACAAGATAAATAAGTCACAAATGTGAGAATCAAAAGCAAAAACAGAGGATTACAAATAGGAAAACACAATTTAGTCAAGTCCACCTTGGTAATTTTGACCCAACCTGAACTTAGTTTTGAAGATTTCCACCAAAAATGTGCTTAAAATCGACAACAATAAAATAAAATCCACAAATAGACAACAGACTTTTATTCTGGTTATTTCATTGAGAAGCTGCACAATGTTGAATACTTCAGGTTGCACGCTATTTCTTATTAAATGTCCACTGTTTTATGATATACTTTTATGTTTTTGTACATAAAAAAAGAGGAAACATTGATCCACTTGGTTTTGTAGATAATTTATTGGAGTGAAATCACATGCAAACACTAATATTTCCATCCAAACCCTGTTGTTTTAAGAATGATCTGGACACGGTGTTTCCGTCTCGCTCACTGTGGAGTGATTGCATGAAAATGTTGAAATGTCCCATAATGAAGTCCACAAATAAAAGTCGTGAGGGTCCAGTGGAAAGAAACACGTCTCACCTCAACAGCAGCAGCATTTTAGTTTCAGTGGTCTGACTTGGTTGAGATCAAATTGGACTCTTAAGTTCTCCCTTGCTGCAACTCGTAATGCAGTGATCGCATCATCATCATTTTTGAATAAAAGAAAGCTCTCTATATTTAATGTAATTCTTTCTTCTTATGGCCCGTCACGTGTCGTTAAAATCGTAAGATTTCTTTTCTTCTGGATCCAGAATATGATTTGTTTTTTTCGTTGAAGATTAAATCCCTTCGTCCTCGTCTGTTTATCTTGTTAGTCTGCTGAAGGTTGACTGATCATTGTTTGGACAAACCAAACAACCAACAGTAATGAAACCATAAAACTCCTGGCCGAGATAAATGCACCGTGTGGGTTTCAGCTCATTTAGTAAACTTTATTAGTTTTATTCTGAAGGCCTTTTTAATTGTTCATTTCAGTTGCTGTCTTGAATTCTATGATAAAATAGTGTAAAGTCACCAGGTTGGTGTTGTGTTTGGTGGCTGGAGATGACAGAGCACACACAGAAACACACTAAAAGTTGTATTTTTATTTCATCAAGTCACTGACACACTAAAAATAACTTGTCCATGTACAGTTTTAGCTCCCGTCTTTCAGGTGTGTTATTTTAGCTCACTGCACCGAGACGCCGGCTATTTTTAGACCTAATCTCCTGCACCTTTGTTGCCTGGAAACCATATCTGACAATATACTCAGGTTTTTCTTTGCTGGTTGATTTCATTAGGAACATGGCAGGTTGAAATCTCTGGCGGGACTCTTTTGATTTCCAGCGAGTGTGGGAATGAAAAGAAATGATGTGGGACTGTATTTTCCTGCTGGAGTCATTCGAGCTCCTCCATCGTTTTCACATAAGTGCCGTGTTGAGATAAGCTTTGCATATCGCGGCCGCTCTCGTGCGCGTGTCATTCATTTCGGAGGATGGGCGGTTTAACGGAAAAGTCAACATGAACCATAGTACCGATCATATTTTGCATTAATCCTGAGCGAGCTTGTTAACCCTTTGCTTTCACATGTTTTTGTCTTAATCTCTTCAAAGATTTAGTTGTCAGTGATCATAAACAGTGTCAGGATGTTGTTTAATGTCACAAATTATAATTAATGTAAGCTTTTCCTATCCAGCACATGCGCCGTTTGATTTAAAAAGTACTTATTGTTACACCAATTAGCCAGTAAATCTATTAAATCTGTTCTTGCGAATTTCATACTGATATCCTGTCATTTTCCTGTCCGGTTTCACTGAACACCCAAACAGAAAATGATCCAGACATTTAAGTTGAGTGATTTGGGACCAGAAGTCTTCCTCTGTTGTCCCAGGATTTGTGCATACTTAAAGCTTGTTAAGGTAAATTCCTCTCCGGCACGTAATCTCCAGTGAAACACACACTGTGGACGGAGGCTTTTATGACATATTCAGTTGACTCGTCCACTGAAAGTGTATTTTCATAGTTCAGACTGATTTTCATGTCCGGCGCCTAATTTAAATTTAAAAGTACACCGTGTGCGTGCTGTCACAAGCTCGTATTAAAAAAAACCTGGTTGACACTTTAAGTGCAGCAACAACTGCATTGAAAAGCACCTTGTCCACTTCCATATTGACACTTTGGCAATTTTCCTGTCAACCCCTTCTTTTTAAGTTCAAACTACGTTATAGTACATCGTGTTCATCTTATATTACAAAGGGCAGAGGCCTGTTTCGCTTTTCCCTTCTCGTGCCCGTGTGTGTTTCTAAAAAGCAAATCCAACTGCTGAACCATTGAAAATGTAAGATTTTCTTTTTTCTTTTTTTGCGACCAAAAGTTTGGATATGACAGAAGTCTCCAAAACGTCCCCGGAGGCACAAACACTAAGCCGGGGTGTTGAACATCGGGCATGCAGACCAAACCTGCCCTGCGGCAATTAAAAACATCCATTTCATTTATGTCAGCTTGCTCAACACGACACAGAGAGCTGAACCAGCGTGTGCAGTGTAAGTTAGATTTTTTATTTATGAGCATTGCAGCATTAACATCACATTTAAGGACAAACGGTCCAGAAAGCCTCAATTTAGACTTTTAGAATTGCACCAAATGACGCAAACACATGATTTTAATGTGTTTGTGCAGTGAGATCTCTGCTTCTAAATCACAGTGCTCTTTCTCTTTTTTTATTAGGGTTGTCAATCGACTAAGATATTTCAACTGAATAACCACCTTTTCTTTCACATTTTGAATTCAGTCATATAGTGAATAAACAGCACATGGACACACAATTTATCTTAGTTTATTTTGTCTTTTGTCGCTATGATGATTGGAGATATTGTGCTGCCGTCACTTTAATTTGTCTAGAATCAGACTGAAGCGTTAAACTCCTGCATACATAGAGAAAACATGCAGACTTTGCACAGAACGGCCTCGAACACAACATTCCTACGATTAGGCTACGAGCCACTCCAGGACTGTGTGATACTCGATTTAACAACCCTTCGATGCACGCTCGGTTACATTTACAGTTGCAAACTTCCCATAATGAAAGCAACGCCCCCGGCAGATGGCCACAGGGATGTTTGGTGGATACGTTGTTAATGGGATCTTTAGCTTCCCTCCTCAGCGCCAAACTTACAGTGAGTCCAGATTTTAATCAGCATTACACTGTGTGGGCCTCCGCCGCCAGCCCGCCGCACTGCACTCGGGGCAAGCGTTCGGCGGATAATTTAGGGCTCATCTGTTTCCGCGTGTGATTCATTCGCCGCTCGCCGTGTTGTCAGCGAGAGGGCGCGCCGGGCGGGTGAGTGATGGCGGTGATTTAGGCGTGAGATTGGGAAGACGAGGGCCCTTTAATGGACACGTCAGAAGCGACTCCATCGGCACTCACGAGCCCTCGTGAATCATTCAACTCCAAAAGAAGGAAAACTCCTGCGTGGATTTTGTCATATTTACTCTCGCCCGCATAGAAGGTGTAAATAAGGGAGCGCAGATGTGGGAAAGCGCAATTACGGTATGAGACTGCGCGTAATGATTTCCCCAAGGATATTAGGATAATTGTCAGGCATGATAGGGAGTGCTAGGACCTATTAGCATTCCCTCTTATTGTGTTTACACATTGCTTGACACTAATAGATCAGGACTTGTGTCCCCTCTCCCCAGTTTCCCACATAGTCTGTGGTAATTTACACAAGCTGGAAACCGGAGGATTAAAGTGCTTCGAATTAAACGGAGCAGAAGGCAGCAAGTCCACATTGTAATGTATGCACGCTAATCTGTTTATGTCTGCTCTCCGCATCCAGCGGCGCTCGCCCAGGGTGGCTTTCCCCGTCAAATCAGGCTGCTGATGTTTGTGTTTTTGAGGCTGATGTTCAGAGAAAAGCGCTTCATCGTCGGCAAACAGACGGACCGCCGAATCGGAGCTGACTAACAGGTTGTGTCTCGGCAAAGAGACGCCGACGGCTTCAAAGACGCAGAACTGGTGTCTCGTATGTGCAGCCATGAATGGGATTCCTAAGTTGTGTGTGTGTGTGTGTGTGTGTGTGTGTGTGTGTGTGTGTGTGTGTGTGTGTGTGTGTGTGTGTGTGTGTGTGTGTGTGTGTGTGTGTGTGTGTGTGTGTGTGTGTGTCTCTAATTCCCGACCTTTGACCTGCAGACGAGACAAACAACTTGTTCATTTTGATTGCTGGCCAAAGGTTATCAGGGACTTCTCTTACCACAAGCTGACATTTGACTGGATGTGACCTGCTTGGATTTTCAGAGTAAAACCCGAAAACAAACTTTGTTGTTGTGTATATTCTTGCACGTTTTTGTCAAAATGAGCAGCGACTTCTGCAGCCCTCGTTCCCTACTGAATCACCCAATAAAGTCTGGCCACCAACCTGCTTCCTTTTCACTATATTTCCTTCCTTTGACTTCTTTTGATATCGCCATCGTTCCAAGTAACAGTGATCTTTTCTTTGATTGGATTTATTTCTTCAGTGTAGAGAAAAGCGTTTGTGCTCTCTCTCTTTCTTTCATCACATTAGAATACGTTTTCAGTCGCAGCAGCATTTCAGTAGTGGTGCAGTTGTTGCTTTAGTTTTGTGTTTCCGAGCCGCCAGCAGCTTTGATTGGATGTTGAAATTATGCAGAAGTTCTCCACTGTGTTGAGCCTTCTGGAACCTTCTGAATGTGTGTGTTTTCCAGACCACCACCCTGATCGGTCTGCTGAAGACGGCGCGCCTCCTGCGGCTCGTCCGAGTCGCCCGGAAGCTGGACCGCTACTCGGAGTACGGCGCTGCCGTCCTCATGCTCCTCATGTGCATCTTTGCCCTCATCGCCCACTGGTTGGCCTGCATCTGGTACGCCATCGGCAACGTGGAGAAACCTTACCTGGAGCACAAGATCGGCTGGCTGGACAACCTGGGAGTGTCGATCGGTACGGTTGTGTCGCGTCCCGTCTCTGCTGGACTTTTCCACTCCAGTGGTTAACCCTCTACTTTGTTCCCGTGTTGAAGGAAAGAAGTACAACTACAGCGACCCCAGCTCGGGCCCCTCCATCAAAGATAAGTACGTCACTGCGCTCTACTTCACCTTCAGCAGTCTGACCAGCGTGGGCTTCGGGAACGTCTCCCCCAACACCAACTCGGAGAAGATCTTCTCCATCTGTGTCATGCTCATCGGATGTGAGTGACGGCTGAGTCAGAGCGCACGCAGACGCAGAGTTTTAATCCCGTTACCACTGAAACCCTCTGTAATCAGAGCCGCAGGCGCGGGGAGGCTTATGTACTCATGGGTTGTGTGTGTAACCACACATTTAAAGAAACGCGAGTCCGAACTGATTTCATTTAGCAAACAGTGTTAGAACAAGTGTGCAATGAAGTGGTGGACAAACAGAGCTTCAACTGTCCCAAAAGTCATGAATATGTAGGAATATTACTCAATAGTTCTTCTCCTGACTCACAGTGCGACTTTTCTACCATTTCTGGAGAGTTTAGCCTCAAACAAAGCAAATCTTTTCTCATCGGGCGACGATTTCTCACAGAACACATGGTGATTGGTAGTGTAGTGAGCTAAAAGTGCTTCACGATTATTAATATTAAAAGAGATTAAGCTTCAAAAGATGAGATTATAAGCCAGAAAACTCTTCAAGAGAATCAGAGAACAGTTTAAACTGGTAACAGACGATGTCAGGAGAATTTGTGGAGAAATCTTCATGAAACCAGACTCAGCTTCACGGATCGTTCTGGAAAAGCACTCGAAGCCGGTTCTTAACCCGCCTCTTCCCTCGCCAGCTCTAATGTACGCCAGCATCTTCGGGAACGTGTCGGCCATCATCCAGCGGCTGTACTCGGGTACGGCCAGGTATCACCTCCAGATGCTGCGCGTCAAGGAGTTCATCCGCTTCCACCAGATCCCGAACCCCCTGAGGCAGCGGCTGGAGGAGTACTTCCAGCACGCCTGGACCTACACCAACGGCATCGACATGAACATGGTACGAGAGGGAGCGGGCGCCGACGGGAGGCGTAACACAATCTTGTCTTGCTCTTTCCAATCTGTACGAGTTTGATGTTCTTGACCATTTCTGCTGAGCTTTCCTGTCCCGACTCTCACCGCATTGTGAAGCAAGCCTCACGGGCATAGTAGGATGTTTTGATCCAGAACCGACTATGCGATGTTGAGTCGAAACGGAAGCCGCAGGCACTGTGGCGCCATCACAGTCCCTCTGGCTTCTCCCGTCACGATACTGCTCACGGTACTTATCTGAGTTTGTCTCTTCCATGTCTGCCTCATGTCAAATGGAATGACTCCACCACTCTGGTAAGAGCAGGAGGTACATGTGCTAACACAACTGACGTCTTCATGAATGTTCCTCAGTGGTAGAGCTCCATATTAGCCGTGTCTCACACCAGTAGTGGAATGCTTTCTTAGCTTTTAGTCTCACGTCACTTTTAATATGCAGATCAGTCTTTTTTGTTTTATTTCATTACTGTACCCAAACATGCATGTTCCAATGCAGCATTCTCCCTCGGTGTGTCACGTGTTACCTGCAATCCCCTTTTTCCAGAAAAGCTGGGACGTGTGTGAAAACTGAACGCAGTGAAGTGCAAATCATTTGAAAAGAACACAAACAAACCTACTTATGAAATGTTTGGAAAAAAAAAATACATCACGGGTCAGTTGGTCCTCGGACATATTGACTGTAATATAGCCCAAAAAGATTTTTCAAAGAATTTAATAAGTTGTGACAATATTGGCTGGTTTGTTTCATGTAAATAAAAGAGTTGTTATGCAGTTTACTCATCAAAAATAGGAATAATAGATGTTATAGATGTCATATTTATTTGTTGAGGATACTGTCAATCACTCCAAATATTACAACATATTCTTTATGAAATATGAGACTTCTCTATTTATACATCTGCAGATTTTTCTGTGCACATTAAGACTTGTGTGTACATCGCTGAACTGCACTCTCGTGTTGAGAATTACTATTTTTAACTTCACATTTTAACATTATTTAATCACTAGTGAAAACCAGCCAGAAGTCCAAACACGAAGGAAAAGTGACAAAATAACAAACAAAGGACAAAACTGATGCAGTGCAGATAAAGTTGGGTCCAAAAAGAGAAAAATTACTGTTACTTGGACGCCAAATCCACAAACATTAAGACATTAACATCATTCATTCATTATCTATTGTGTCACTGATGATCCTGTCAGTTAGCCTTCAAATCATTTGCACACGACTGCAGTCGCAGCTTTTTGGGAGCGGGGTTGTGCATGAATACACACTCTGTGAAACTATAAAAGAGCTGCACAGATGAATCTGCAGCGTCGCCGCAGGCATGCCGTTGTCGCGGCGGCAGACGCCGTGCATGCGGGCCCCCTATTTTGTGCATGAGGTGTGTGTATTCCAACCCGGTGCCGATCTGGAACCAGAGACAGAGTGAATCACGCCTGGCGAGTGGGCACAGCCTCGCCCGGTTCCACTCGTGGGAGGCCTGGCTGTGCGCTCGGCGGCGGCACCTGCGCTTGCCAAATGTTGTTCAGTCTTTCCTTTCCAAATCTACTCATCAGCTTTTTGTTGCGAGCAACAAAAAGACTTGTCAGAGCCCAGAAATCCAGCTCAGGGAACATTTCTTCTCCCCTGTGCTCGTGGCGTTAGCACATTGTATTCTTTATTTGTGTGTGTGTGTGTGTGTGTGTGTGTATATGTGCGTGTAAATGACCAAGATAAGACGTTTGTTTTCTTGTTCTTTATTCAAAGCTCTTTTTCTTGCCCTCCAGTGAATGTGGCTCTTATTAACAGTCAGTTGAAGTTGTGGCGGCTCTGTAGTAGTTTGTCAGTGGTCTCTGTGTTTTTGTCTTGAAAGGGTAAGTGGAATATGTTCTTATGTTCCAGAAAGTCCTCGTCAGTTCAAAGGCTTCTACTGTTAATTCAGTTTTATTCTCCTTTGCTTCATCTTGTTTTATTATTCTGGAATCTGATGTGGACAGTTTACAACACATTCTTCCTATAGAAATTTTTTTTAAATCACTCAACTCGCTGCCTTGCAGCATTAAAAACCTTGTCATTTGACAGTAGCCTCATCCTCTTGATGTCGAACGTGATACACATAAAAACAATGTACATACAGCAAAAACACTGGTTGAATTACAATTATTGAATTGGGGGGGTCAAATCACCAAAATATTAATCAAGAAAAAATAAGTTGCATGAAAAACTGTTTTTTTTTGTTATTGTATTTGCATTGCTGTTATTTAGAAAGACCAATCTATTATCACAATAGTCACCAATATCATATCACGTATCGTTATTTGATATTCATCGCTTTTAACATTACAAACAGCTTTAACGGCTGATTTTCACATTATTTTAATGAAATTTAAAGGCCTGCATAAGTGTCAATTGAGCCCTTCACCGCAACATGATCTCAAAGTTTATCTATCTATCTATCTATCTATCTATCTATCTATCTATCTATCTATCTATCTATCTATCTATCTATCTATCTATCTATCTATACCTGGGGGACACCACAGAAGAGCACAAGACGATGGGGAAATTAAATAAAAGAGAAGGAAATGCAAATTGATAATGCATGAACACGAGATGTTTCCTTTCTATCTTTAATTATGTCCTGATTGATGTGTATGTGACAGAAACTCCAGACAGACTCGTCAGGTTCTTTTAGAAAATGTGCAGAGTGATGATTGAATATTTCTGGGAATAGTTCACCGGGTAGTTTAATTATCACGGCACGTGTAAAGCAGCTTCAAAAAGACAGGAGACGTCAGCACTGAACCCGTGTCTGACTTGGTGCTGTGCTTGTTTATCTGCAGCTTCTCGGTCCCTTAATGTTCTGTCTCGTCTCTCATCTAAAGCGGCTCCATGGCTCGCTAAAGCAACCAGTTGTACCTCTGCAGAGAAGCACATTGCAGGCAATTTCTACTGCAGGCTGTAATAGGTTTTGAGAAGAAGGAAAGAACACAAGTGGCAATTGTACCAAATTTCCCTGTGAAGCCGGATAATTCGACCTGCAACCCCAAACCAAAGGCCCAACGCGCGTTCAACGCCACAGCCTGGAAGCTGACAGAACAGCTTTCGCGTCACGTCCGATCCCGCTCACGTGTGCTTTGACCCGTCTTTCACTCTCAGGTCCTGAAGGGTTTCCCCGAGTGCCTGCAGGCGGATATCTGCCTCCACCTCAACAAGAGCCTGCTGCAGGGCTGCAAGGCGTTTTGCGGGGCCACCAAGGGCTGCCTGCGCGCGCTGGCCATGAGGTTCAAGACCACCCACGCCCCCCCCGGAGACACGCTGGTCCACAGTGGGGACGTGCTGACGGCGCTCTACTTCGTCTCCCGCGGCTCCATCGAGATCCTCAAGGACGACGTGGTGGTGGCCATCTTGGGTGGGTCTACCGTACAGCTACAGCTCTGGCTACTCTTTAAAACAACATTTATTGCAGTATTTTTTACACTACACAAAAGAAAAGGCTATACTAACAAAGTATCCATATATAGTCCATATTTTCTACTCAAGTAGGAGGGATGGTTCTGCTTTAAATACTCAAACCTCGAACAAGGAGCTATCATGTGGGAAAAAAGACTTAAAAGCAGAAAACATTGCAAGAATGACCTCTATCAAGGAAATAACTAGTCCATCGTAGAACCTCATAGATCCTCCCACAGTGCAAACAAACCTGCCCACCAATTCCTCAGCAGATGAACAGACATCTTCAGTCATATTTAGAAATACTGTCTTGCCTCCTGCTGTCCTCCCTCTGTTGCATTGCGTCTTTTACATTCAGGCAGTACTGGTGGGAAGCAGAGGATGATCGAGGGAGCAGGCAAATCAAGGGAATGATTGCCGTGGAATAAGGTTGGATGAGAATAGATGTAGGGATGTGGGGATGGATGGGAGGGATGGACGGGGGAGGAGAACCGATACAGGAGAGTTGACGGCAGCAGCCGAGCCGCTCGGCGCTGTGGACAGCATCGAGATGTAATCACGTTAAATCTCCTCCCAGCGACTGCAGGTGGATCCTGCCAAGCCTTTCACAGGCTTCTTGTTTTCTTTCTTCCTCTTTCAACGACTCTCCATGACGCCAATAACCTCCCCACCCCCACCCCCACCCGTCCCCCCGACACAACAGGGTCACGATGAGCAAGAGCCCCAGGAGGAGGAATTGTAGGTTACACACAAGTCAGCATTTTCCTGCAGAACTGCTGATTTCTCACTTTCACTTCATTCATCATTTTAAGGACTCCATAGAGGTTTTATTTATCCGTTATTAACCACATTCTTATCTCGTCGACTCTTTCTGCTCATGGCCATTCTAGGTGTGGAAGAAAATATTGATACTCTCTAAAATTTCTACAATGCAAACAACACGATTCGATTCAGTAAAGTATTATATTATATTGTGTTGTATCATATTGTTCAGTTTGAGGATTTAGATGGTGTTGATTGTAATCTTTGGATCTTTTTGTTTTGGGCCTAAAAACTTTAAATTCCAGTTACTATTATGAAATTGAAGCAATAAATTGAATTAAATGTCATCACATTGTATTTAAGATGAATTATATAAGAGGTCATTGTCATTATTGGACCTTTTGAGCCTCCGTAGTCGTGGGGCAGACGTTGGTGGAGCCTGCGGTGGTTCCATATCGGTCATTAGTCAGTGAACAGAGTGGATTGTTTGGCCTGCGTGACTTCACGCAGAATAACCGTCATTGAATAAATCTGTTTTTGTTTTTATCTGACTGCGATGGCCTTTAGCCTCTTATGCATCCTCGCTCGGCTCTGCCAGGCGGCCTCTGGCTCGTTGTGTAGGTCACATACAGGACTGTGTCCTCAGCCTGCAGCTGGACGAGGACTTCCTGTCTGTGGGAGTCATTTCTAGCTGCGGTCGTTCTCCTGCAGGTAAGAACGACATCTTCGGCGAGATGATCCACCTGTTCGCCAAGCCGGGGAAGTCGTGCGCCGACGTGCGGGCGCTGAGTTACTGCGACCTGCACACCATCCAGAGGGAGGAGATTCTGGAGGTGCTTGACATGTATCCGGAATTTGCCGACCACTTCCTCACCAACCTGGAGCTGACCTTTAACCTCCGGGATGAAAACGCAAAGGTGCCTCTTTTTTTTTTTTTTCCTTCATGTTTTCTATTCCTATCTAAAACAAAATGTAGATGTGAAAGAGAAAATGCTCATAATTAACTTATTATTTCATACCTGGTGTCACAAAATCAATGAATTGCTGCGTTTATCCAGCTGTTGTAAAATCGAGGCAAGAGAAATAACACTGTTATTTTGAAGACCGATGTCAAACGTTATGCAGTTAATCAAACACAAAGCTTAGAATGGAAACTATTGGATTCTATTCTTGGAGACAAGTTTCTGTTTTGTCCGTTTCAATGAAGCAGTTCGCCTCGTTACTAATGAAAGAATTACTTTTCTTGAACGGTGGACACGACGGAGGCTGTAATCCTAATGAACCGAGTGTTTGCACGAATCCACTTAAGTCTCTTGAGGCTTCATTTATCCTCCAAAAGGAAAGCTAGACGGCCACTTTGGTTATTTATTCAGAGGATCAGAAAGAAGAGAGGAGACACACGAGTCGGTTCTGGTAGGATTACATCAAAAACAGCTGTTCCAACATGACTTTGTTGGTTTGCTGAGGAAACGCTGGTTTTCGCATGGCAGTGATTCAGTTACTTGTTGGAACCGAAGGTAAAAGATCAGAGGTGAGCGTCTCGTGTGCTCTTTTCTTACAGACGAGTTCCTCACAAGGAACCGATTCCAACGGGGACGACGTCACGTGCCGAAGGCGGGTCTCGTACAAACGGAAATCCTCCACAGGTTGGCCACAAACGCAACATCACGATTTTTCATACATGGTTTGAGGCCAAAACAAGGCTCACATACAAACCTAACCAGAGGTCATTATATCTGCTCATAACATCTCTCCTTGGCTAAATAGAGTGAGTCTATCAGAAATAATCAAATTCAACAAATCTCAGCAATATTTTTTGGTTCTGGTAATCTTATATAAATCTCAAAGCTGTGATAGTATTTGTAATTCCACATTGCGCCACTAGGTGATGCAGTGAGCGAAGATGATGGCTAAGAAACCTGAGCGCTCACTACTGCCATCGACATTTCACCAACCCGAATACAACTTTGCAAAAAATTACTTCATTAACATTTCAACAGATTCTTTCTCTTTTTTTTTTCTTGTTCACCAAAACGTGTTTGTTAAAATGAATAATTCTAAAGCTGGTACCTCGTTACTGCCGCTGTATCTCAGGCATTGTGCTGGCGGCGTTATCAAAGGACTTCCCACAGACCCCCGCCGTGCAGAAGACAGACGTTTGAATAATGCATGAAAGCTGTAACAATGATGTGTCCTCCAGTAGGTGTAATTATTTCCATGCTGTACACACCTAAACAGCCGCGTGGTTTCCCCGTCTCTTTGTGGAGGTTCTCAGACCCGCGACAGTCACGGAGAAACTCCACTCAAACTGAATCACCGCACGGGGGAACAAGGGCAGCAGAATTAATGGCCGTCTCTAAACCCCAAGGGCGAGTCCTTGGTTGGACGGGCCTTCCAAGGCGGGACCTTCGCTGGCTAGACAGGACTTGGAGAACACATAATCAAACAGGGTTTTAAAAACAAAACGCCGTTCCACATTGTTTTAATAATAATTCTGTCACGCAGTAGAATCACAGGACTTGCTGCTAATTGAGGTTTTGTCTTTAAGGTTTGACTCTTTGAATGTGTCGCCCAACCACGTACGGTATGGTGGCGCTGGACGATGGATCCCTGAGGTTTGACAGCTGCTTTTGTCCTTGGAGTGTTCTGGGATTTGATGACGTAGCAGCCGTGACATTAGAAAAGTGTGGTAGAAACGCAGCCTGCCAGTGATGAATCCTTCGCATTAGGAAACAGCCAATAAGACGGAGCATCCTGCTTGGCCAAATGGATAACGAGAAACTATAGAGGCCATTTCCTGAGGAAGAATGTACTGCGTTAGATCGATTCCTCAATTTTTTTTATTTTTTTTTTGTGTGCAAACATTGGCCTTCTTTCTATTTCCTTTTTCTAGTTCAGCTGGAGAAGTGCTTCTTTAATTGGTGAAAATTTGGAAAGATCTTGAGCAAGAGGCTGATTTTCAGTGAAATACAACCTGCCCATGATGCATCCTTGACAGTAATAAATAACCTTTAAAGAAGACCTTCCTTTAAGGGCAAGTGGATAATGAGAAATGTAGAGGCCACTTCTGAAAGGAAGAATGTTTGCTCTGTATGTCAGCGGCTGTGCGAGCACTGACACTATTCATATTTCCAACCACTCGTGGTGAACTTACGTAAGATTGCACTGCCAGAGGTAGAATGTTGACTGATATGAAGTTAAAAATACACTTTATGATGAAGAAACGGCAAATAAGGAATTTCCTCTGATGCCAAATTTCCATTTAAAAACGAGAGAATCCTTTTCCTGAAAACACGGATTTCCATTAGTTCTGTTCCCGTGTTGTTTCCGAAACGTTGGCGTTTTTTTACATCTCCAGTACAACATAGGGAAACTTTACCCTGCAGGACTTGTCATGGTAATATAGAAGGTAGAATTGCAGATCTTGAGAAGAAGTTTGAGATTTATTGATGGAGAATTATAAAACTACAGGCAGGCAGTGATGCTTCTCCGACAATAAGAAAGAGCAGGATTGAAGAGCTGATGAGAAACTGGAGTCCATTCCCAGACAGAAGAATAAGATAAATAAGTCCGTGTTTACTATGAGTAGAGTTTGAGTTACATAATGAAGCCTCTGTGATGTGAAGTATCCACTTAACATGCTTAACACTGCACTCACTCACTGGCAGTCTGCTATCGTGACTGTACGCAGGTCCGACTCCAGCCTGACAGCACCAGTGTTACATAAAAGTGAGATTAGCAGCTGAAGGAGATCCACTTAATCATCCATCTCATATTTTTCATGAAAGTTTGCCTGAGTCGAAGCGGCATCAACACAAATGAAAGCCATGTTTTTTTTGGGGGGGTGGGGGGGTTCTGACGGTACTGGAAGATTTTGAGCGCAGGTGAAGGTTCAGGCTTTTCCATGAATCAGCTCTGGTTTACTGAGCCGGCTTCTCCGCCGCCCCCTCAAGAACTGTGTGTTCTGCCTCGACTCGTCTCTCCTCGGCAAAGCTAAACACGGCGCCGTCCCCTCCCTCCGCCAGCGGGGCGGCTTCTCCACGACACTGTGTTTGAGCCCCAGCGCCCCCAGCCACCGCGGGAGCTCTTGTAATGTGGCGTCTAACAGCTGGGGGGGGGGGGGGACCCGGGACCCGGAGACGGAGCCGCAGCAGCATTCAGCACTCTGGCTTCCATTCAAAGCAAATCCAATCGGTCGCCATGGTTACAGGCCGTCTGCACGCACTGTCACCGTCTCCCAATGTAACGCGAGCGAGCGGGGACAGAGAGTGTGGCGAGCGGTCCATTTCACAGTCCGGCAGCCGGCAGATCCTGCTGCCGTGAAGATTCTGAGTTCAGCCGAGTTCAGCGAGCTGCAGCTTTCCTCGCTTTCTGCCGTTCACACCCAGAGTGGCGTGCATTTCGTTATGGCATCAGTACGCAGAATCAAGCATCCACAATGAGAGTTATTTTCACATCTGTGACATTTTTCTCAATTCAGTGGCAGTTAATTACATTTTTATCTTCAGAAGGGTTTAGGAACTATTTTAGAAGCGTACAGTGATGATGGCTTTAGATGTGTGCACAGACAATGGTTTTCAGGAGATGGTTTACAGTACTCATTACCTGCTCACAGACAATGACAATTAAATGTTTTACACTTATGTATTTTATATAGATATTTGTACTATTATCTTGTTTTAGTACACTTTGTGATTTTTATCTCTAAAAAACTCAAAATGGTTTCCAGAAGTATTCCGATGGATTTCAGAAGTGTTTATATTATGCTTCCCAAGCAGTGTCCACAGACGGTGAACTTTTTATTTTTTCAGAGGTGTTCACAGATTATGGATTTCAAAAGTGCTCATGGACTAAATCTTTAAATGGCATTCACAGTTCACAGGTTTATAGTCCAGAGATAACGATTTGTAGACAAGCAGTGGTGGTCAGAGTACGGGTTCCAGTAGTGTGCACAGACAGTGGATTTTAGAAATGTTCATGTTTGTCATTCACAGAATGGCTTTCAGTGTTCACAGGTTCAACATTTAGACTGCTGCTGAATTCTCCATAAACATTGTTTGTCCTCACTTGAACCCCGATGCAAAACAGCCACTACCTGTTGTCAGAGATAATGAGGCAAAGCAACGTCCCCGGAGACGTCCACGTTCCCCCTGCAGGCTTCCTGATTGCCGTTCTCTCCTAAACAGGCTCCCACAACAAGGAGCCGGCGGCCGCCTACTGCGACGCCAAGCAGGGGCGGCAGACGTACGCCTCCGAGGAGAGGAGGGAGTCCGCCGAGGAGGGGGAGGAAGAGGAGGACGAGGAGGAGGAGGAGGGCAGGGAGGAGGAGGAGGAGCAGAGGCCTCTGTGCTCCGGTGTGCTGGGTTACCCGGTGGTTAGGGACCACGCCCTGGGCCTCGGGCTGAGCGGCGCCCAGGACGCCCAGGCTGCAGACAGCACGCAGAGCCAAGAATATAAAGGTGACACGCACGCACGCACGCACGCACGCACGCACGCACGCACGCACGCACACACACACACACACAGTTATTTATTTATTTGTATTCTGTTTAAAAACAAAGAAATAAAGGCTTTTTTCCTTTACCTTTTGATTGATAACAAAGCAAGTCTGACGAACTGCCTTTAATATCACATTATCGTCATTTTAAAATTGTCCTTAAAATCTACAAGGTTGAAGGTTTTAACTCGAAGTTCATTGAGAAGATCAAAAACCCTGAGAGAAGAATGTCACACCTAGAATGTGGAATGGGGAAACTAAGTTCTAGAATTTCAGAGGATTATATCCAGCTGCTGATGTTGAACATGCAACCCTGCCGTTGAGCGATGACTTGTTCAGCAGCAAAGCCTTTGGTTTGAATCTGGGCCGGGACTGTCTGGGTGGTGTTTGCATGTTTGTTTTAAACACGCAATCTTAATCTGGAATCTTCCGTGTGAAAAAGACTCCATTACTGCCGTGGAGGTGAAGTAGTCTCTCTCACAATGGAGTTTAAATCCACACAGATATTCCCCATTTCTAAAAGCCACACCTGTAGTGAAGCATTCACTGCTGAGTAAGGCCTTCCCTGTATATCCACATGATGCCGCGCTGCGCTGCAGAAACTGCCAGTATTATCCCATAATTCAGCTGTAAGAGGATTTCAGCTGGAGTCCAGAGCAGAGTCACATTGATTCCTATAAACAAGGGACAGAAAATGTCCATTTAATGGAAAGTAGAGGGGATAGCTCCCACCGAGGGGTGTGAGAGCCAGCCAGTGATTTCCTCTGAAGGATTCAGGAGGTGCTATGCTAATCAGAGCTTCACACAGTTAAATGACAAGAGGACACAGAAGAGCCTCCATGGACCTCACCTATGTAATAACTGCAGTAATTCACAGAAGTCATTCATTCATCCCGTCTCGCTGTTTCCCAGCAGACGTCCCTGGGAACGAGTGGACGCGTCCCGTAGAGGCTGCAGGAGACTCGGCCCAGTGTCCACAGACACCGGCCGGGGAGGACGACAGCGACACGGACCTCACCTACGGCGAGGTGGAGCAACGGCTGGACCTGCTGCAGCAGCACCTCAACAGGTAGGCCGAGGGCTTCGCGTCAGAGAAAGACCCTCAACCCTCCAAACTGCACCCACGGCACAATATAAGGGTTCTACCAGGCTGAACGCTGAGCCAGTGTAAACATAGGACACATTAAACTCTTCATCGTTCAAGGTAATAGGTAAGCCATGAAGACATTGTATAACATGAATATCACTGATTGATCTGATATCGCTCAGTTGCCAGTGGTTCCCAAATCCTCTGGGTTACCAGGGGAAACTAACATTTCCTACACTCACACAGAGCAGCCTCAAACCAGTTGCATTGGTGGTACTCCATGTGTAGTGCTTTTCCAGCATCAGATAAATAAAGATAAATATATTTCAGACATCTGACACGTCTGTGTCGACGCAGACCGCCACCGTGTGAGCGGCCCGTGAGGATCTCAGCTGGTTTCACCTGTGCAGATGAGGAGGAGGCGCGCGGTTATTTTTAGCACTCATCCACCAGAGCTTCGGCGTCACATCAAGTTGTTCCTGCGGCTGACGTCTGTGTGAAGTTGCAGACTTTATGCATTGGATCCGGTTGTCAGACTTCTGCTGAGTGTAGAGATTTCCTCATCGCTCAAACCGCATTCATTCTGGTTTGGACGAATATCTGTCACAGTCTCTGATCCTCACTCTATACCATTGTAAGGCAAGTGCCTATGTCTGGTCATTCCTGCGACTGTTGACATTCTAAACTATGAGAGTATATCAATATAAATATAATTAACTACACGATATTTAGAACAACCTAAATCTCTATTGAAGAATCTGCGTCTGCCTGTAAAGAGCCACGTGTGTTTTTACGAGTCTGAAAAAATAAAGAGTTAAGTTTAAAGTTAATAAAACCAAGCGTGATGTAAAAGTGCAGTAAGGGTGTAGTTTAAGGAGTCTGTATGTAGTCTAACTAGTTTTGACGTAGTTTAAGGAGGATACAATCTATTTCAACTATATGAAAGTGAAGCAAACATGATATTTATTAGAGCATTTTAGATATGATCTTACATAAATGACAAAAGAGACCCGTGGTTATACTCTGTTCCCCTCTAAATATTTCTGGAAAAGCTATGAACTTTTAAAGATTTAAAAAGAATACCTGGAAAAAAAAACTGCCAAAAGGAGCTCATAATGTCTCCGTTATTACTCTTATTAATTAACAGAGTTACCACTAACAAGTCCAACCTCAGTCCACCGGCTCAGAACATGCAGCGTAAGTCTACACGCAGTGTAACACTTCTTTACCACAGAGTGAACCTGAAACTTTAAAATGAAGTGGCGCTTATTCAGCGGCTCTGTATGACACGATGCAACCTGCTGCAACGGGAGACGATGCAGGTGCTTTGTTTTTCCATCTCATCAGGGAAAACGTGCAAAGTTCACACTTATTTACACACGTCAACATTCAAGGTGAAAACCTGAGAGCCGTGATACCAGGCTGCAGTAGAGATACGATTCAAATAAATAAACAGTCATAATCTTTTGTCAATTTATTGTGATTAATCAGACATCTCATATTCGAAATTCTCTCATTTTGACACAAAAACAGTTAATCGCAGTTTAGTTAGACAGTTTAGACTGATTACTTTATATTGAGGACAGAAGCTGATCCAGGACATCAAGTTAGTGCATGAAAAGTAGAGTTGAGTCTTTAAACACCACTGTTTTCATTTGGTAGAGAAATGGCTGTTATAGTCGTAAAGTTTTCAGACCTCGAGACCAGAGGAACTGCATCTTTGAGGCACTGAGCTCCTGCAGCACTCCAGAGAGTGTATGCACCGCGCCACACATGCATTTGTTGCCTTCAGTCGCCCCCTTGTGTTTGACATTAGTATTGACACCCTGCTGTAAGAACTGCCCCAGCAGATGCAGGGCTGTGCAGCCATCATATGGATTCAAGGGTGAGTTCAGTTCAGGAAAGACGGAAAAAACACATTCGAGTTGGGATTTGTTAAGAACACCGTGATCATCTGTTTGATTTGAGACCTTGACTGTTAGTGAAACTGCCACAGGGACCAAACCCAACAGGAGGACTTGCCACTACTTCACATATTAATTTAGCTTATTCTCCTTTTTCTGACTTGATTTGAGATGAAAAAAACTTCGGCATCAGTTACAAGGCCCAGTTGATCAAGCAAGAAGAAGCTCACGTCTATGAAATTATCGATTAACTGATAAACTATGTGAATGAGCTGATTTCCAGAGCTGTCTGAAAGCAGGATGGTAGTTTTAGGGCGGGTTTGTTCAAGGCGGGAGATTATGGATCCATCATTATGGAAGGGTTAGAACCCCGGCTGGACTCCATGCAATCGTTTTATATTAAGGTGGAGGAATCATCATCTTAATGCAATGTGTCGTTTTATCTTTACATCCAGCTTTACTGTACAGTGATGCCTCATTTACATGTTTGATTGATGTACTAAGAACGGCAGTAACACACCTGATTGTAGTATGCAAATGAGCACTGATTGAATATCTAAATAATCAACTGTCACATGTAAATTCTTCTCGATCTCCCGAGTGTTTCCCTCAAAAGTGCTGAACACTTCTTTTTTTGCCTGCTCTTCACCCAGACTGGAGTCCCAGATGACGGCTGACATCCAGGCCATCCTGCAGCTCCTCCAGAGGCAAACCACGGCCGGCCCGCCCGCCTACAGCACCGTCACCTCCAGCCCCGAGTACCAGAGGCCGGCCATCAGGGTCCAGCCCGTGTCGTCCGTCCAGAGTGAACTCAGCCTGGGCCCCGCTCCGCCTCGGCCGCAGGTACACAACTCGCATGAAAAACAAACAATATGGGAATTGGTTACGGAAGAATTCACCATGTGATAACTTTGACCGGCTGCAGATATCGTCACTCGGCCACGTTTTCAACCTCACCATTCAGAACAACACTATTCCCGATGTTTGGAATGCAGCCAGTTTTCCTCCTGAATTCCTCCTTGTTACTGACATCGGCCTCTCAGCCTCAGGGCTCAGTGCTGGGACCAAGTCTCTTCACTATTTATATTAATGATGTGGGTCAGAATGTTACTGATGCGTCACGTTTCTATGCCGATGACACAGTTGTGTCCTCAAACAGCTTTTGATCGATTTCCATTTGATATAGTTCTCTCAGCTATCCCATATTGTGGATAAGATACCGGGGAAGTTGTTGAAGCGTCTGTACAATGTACATCTATTGAGTTTGTGGCCTCTGACAAATATTTGTGAATCTTGATTTAACTGAACATCTTTTTGAAAAAGAAAGAAGAAGCTAAAATGAAAACAGATTTTTCCTCTGAAATGAATCCTGGTTTAATTCAGTGCCAGTAAGAGGCTCGTTGCTGCCTTCCTCCCCTCTCCTCCACCGTGGCCATACTGTTCCCTACCGGCTCACTCCAGAGGCTGTTAGATTCCTCACAGGCTGCAAACGCCTTCACACATCACCTCTGGTCAGCTGGCCATCATTCGCCATACCCAGACTTACCTTCATTTAGAAACCCATCCTGCTGCTGCTCCACCAGAACACTCACTAGTGGACCTTCCCCTCAGCATGTACTCGGCTACTCTTCTATTTCAACCTGGAATAAGTTAGAACGTAATCTAGAATTTAAATGTCCTGTTAATGTCTGTGTTTTGTGTTTCCAGAGTCCTGGCTTAGAGAGGGCCCTGAACAAATCCAAAGAAACCTCCCCAGTCCTCCTCCACACAGAGACTCTTCCAGATGGCGACTTTGCTGGACTGCTCGAGGCCGAGGCCGACGCAGAGCAGAAGCGCCCCCTGAACGGCGTGGACTCGGCCGAGCGGCTCCAGCGGGCGCCGCAGAGCCGGCAGGCCTCTTTACCAGACGTACCCAGCAGCTCAGGAATGTTGGGACTCCACAGGCCAGTGTCTGACCCGGGGTTTCCAGGAAAGTAGGACCCCCGCCCACCCCCAACCGTCCAACAGTGACTGAAAGTCTTCTCTCAAGTTTGACTCAGGGTCTAAGAAAGAGACTGAATATGCAAAGGATAAAAACTGTAGACTCTCTTCCATTCCTTTTGAGCAAATCTCCCAGATCCCCTCCCCCACCTTCCCCTTTAGATGTATAAAGTCCATTTATACAGAGGTATTTATACACTATATTACTATCATGTGTAAAGTCACCATCGACCATGTACATAGTTCAAATAGAACACTGCCAGCAATTCAAGGCACCTAATGTGCTCTTTCTAGAAGATATGCATGATTTTGGTTCTCATGTTTTCTTTCCTGTGGCATGTTCTTCACACTCTGCAACTCAGCGTGTGACCGCGGCATGCTCGCAGACTACTGTAGCTAGCAAGTCTGCTTTTCTACGCCCTGTCCCTTCTCACGGGCAAAGCGAGCTACTTGAACCTCCGTTCGAGGCATTCCCATGTTTCACTCCACCTCTGTTATCCAGACAAACGGACGCCGCTGCCGCACACTCCTGATGATATCTGTCTGTATGTTTAGCGTGCCTACTGTACACCACTTTGCCACAAGAGAAGACGAGACACTTCCTATTCCGCTCCCAACGCCGGCCTCAGTGTGACCATACGACGCGAAGCAGCCGCGTGGACGCCCCCCCCCCCCAGAGCACAACCATGACTTCTTGTCAGTCTTTGAGAGCAATAATGTCGGGCCAGTACAGGAACATTTCTGGAGTTTAATCCGCTCTGGAAACAACTTTTTTTTTTTAAAAGCTCAATGAAAAGCAACAGCATTTAGGTTCTGGACTCATTTGCCACAAGATGTATTTACCACGTGACGGCCTGCATCACGTCAATGTGGAGTCATGAGTCGGGAGAGTTGTTCCTCTCTGACACACACACACACACACACACACACACACACACACACACACACACACACACACACACACACACACACGTAGAATTTCCACTGTGGCTGTACAATGTTACGATGACGCTGCAATATAAACACGGACGTAGATTTTTTCATGCTTCTACCTTCCATCCTTTGACAATTAAAACATTGGCTAAATGCATATTGCACAGGTTGATATGAAATAACGGCGAATCTGAGATATAATGTGCCGCTCTACTCTCCAGACAAAAGACTAATAGACAAAGAACCTTCATGCAAATGCATTTACATATATTTCATACACACATGTCATTGACAGATCTATAAGTGTGTTTACATGCATCTGAATGCACATTTCTTATGAATGTATATCTGTAAACACGTAGACGTGTGTGTGTGTGTGTGTGTGTGTGTGTGTGTGTGTGTGTGTGTGTGTGTGTGTGTGTGTGTGTGTGTGTGTGTGTGTGTGTGTGTGTGTGTGTGTGTGTGTGTGTGTGTGTGTGTGTGTGTGTGTGTGTGTGTGTGTGTGTGTGTGTGTGTGTGTGTGTGTGTGTGTGTGTGTGTGAGGAACAACAGTCCCAGACCAACTTATCAAAACGTCCTGAGAGTCTGCTGACTGTCACCCGGCTCCGCTCTGTTGCACGTTTCAGGTCTTCCATGTTCCTCCTACCAAGTAAAGAAACATCGTCAGGAAAAGTGACGACAAGAAACAAAAGGCCCAACTGTTAGTTTGTGTTTGAAAGGCCTCGACTCAGCCTTGAACCGCCTTAGCTCTATCCGCCTTTACAAACCACGGCAGTCCAACGCGGCGGCCTCCAGCTCCTCCACCGCCACACATGTAAATGTACTCTTAACTGCATGAGGTTAGTCCTTTTAGTTTTCCAGCGACATAGCGTCCGACACACATATTGCATGAAGACTGCACTCGGCTATATAAGGCCCCCCCGACACATTAACGTACAGCACAGCGCTCGTCCACACTGATCTAGCAGAAACGCTTCCACCTATTTTTCTAAAAAGAAAGTATTCCATCCGCCATTATTTTTCTAGTTTTGGTTTGCGGAGACCCTTGCTCTCAGTAGGACCGATGACGGGACACTGATGACGGGACACCGATGAGGGACGCCATTCGAAGCCTCTCAATGTAGCAAGCAGGACGTTGGAGTCGGTCCAGTCTGTTGCGCGTTGATTCTTCACATCGTTTTCCTGCACAGCGTGTCCACGTCTCCCACGTCCCCTCTGGAACCGTTCCAGACGGGGGCGTCGAACCCCGGGGCCTGCTCTTCGCCCGGCCCCAAGACGTCCGCCGGGACGTGAGAGAACCCATGAACCTTTTTCCGATTTCCCCTCCATGGAAGCTGCGGTGATGTGGAACCCGGACGTTCTAGAAAAACAACAAACCCTTTGATAAGATTTCTCTCAGATGTAGAACAAAAGTCGCTAAAGCCTAAAAGTCGTCTGCTGGACTTTCATGGGATTTGCAAACTTTTGCACAGAGATCAGAAGAAGAAACACAAACAAACTTGCTGTACTGGAATATAAATGTCACTTTTTAAATCTAGTGCTGTTCACAATTGTTTTTATGCATTTTTTAAATGTTTGCCACTGTATTTTATACAATGCAACACTTAACAGCTAATTTGAATGTTTCTGTTCTTAACTATATTTAAAGAAATGAAATATATTATGTAAATACTTTTGTGGGGGGGGGGGGACGTGCGCAGTTGTATAAATGAATAAAAAGAAGGCATACGGATTGAAGAAGTCTTTATTGTGAACAGGAAACCAAAAATTGTCTCAAAATGGTATGACTCCAAACAACACGAGAAAAATATTAGTTACTAATGATGTCATCACTGGGTGAAGAAAACATGAAACAACTTTCCCTCAGTTGTTCTCTTCATTTCCCCGTCGCGTTCGAAGACTAACGCTCCTCAGTTCATACATTTAGTATGTGGGGGTCGACGCTCATGGGGACGTCCAGCGGTAAAGCTCGGAGTGGACGGTGGCTCGCAGTGCTGACGTAAGGGAACATCCTCTCCGTGAAGTTGCTGTTGAACGTGTAAATGTCTGTCTGAGTGTCCAAGTCAAAGAATGTCAGCTTTCCTTTGTTCCAGTCCAACCTGACTCTGATCCTCCGAGGCCTCGTCCTCACAGAGAACGGCGTGTACGAATGTGACGGCGTCTTCGCTCTGAATGCGCCGTTATGGAGGTCGATGATCCATAACCCGGACAGTTGGTAAGTTTTGCCGCGGACGGACTCCGCCGACACGCCCAGCTTCCACTCTGGGTTGTCCCCAACCTCCACGTCCCAGCTGTGGCTTCCCGAGTCAAAGCCCTGAGCGCCGAGGACAGAGGAGAACTCCTGGATCCTCTCCGGGTTCTCCTCCGGGTTCTCCAGGAGCTCCCGCGGCTCTCGTGTGGCCAGGCCGGTCAGGTCGTCCGACAGGACGGTGTTGGGATCCGCTGTGTTGGGATCCAGGATGAGAGGCGTGTAGGACACCCCGGCTCTCATCCTGCTCCAGATGTTGTACTTCAGGTTTCCCAGATGTTTGGCCACGTCAATGTGAGCTTCTGAGGGCAGCGGTGGCTGATCCGCCAGGCGCCACCGCTGAACTCTTTCCACCGCAGCCTCGGAGCTGAGGAGGAAGGAGACGTCTTCGTCACTCAGCTCCTCCTCTGTCGCCGCGATGGCTTCTGAAAGAGCCTGGATCTGTCCACCCACAGTCTCCGTCGCCTCCTTCACCATCCTGTTCCTCCGCTCCTCTTCCTCCCTCAGCGCAGCCATCCTCGCTTCCTCATCCTCTGCCAGAAACTGATGAAGCTCCTCATACGTGTCCTTAATGTTCCTCTCAGTGTGTCGGGCCTGGACCTTGATGTGTTCTGCCATCCGATCGAGCTTCAGTCCAGCCAGCCGGAGGTCCTTCAGATGGCTCCTGAGGGGCGTCAGCGCCGTCTGCAGGCCCTGGCGGCGTTCTGCCGCGGCCTCGTCCACGGGCCTGAAGCTGTGGCCGGCGTGGCGCTCCGAGTCCCTGCAGACCACGCACACCAGCTGCCCGTGGTCCAGACAGAAGAGTTTGCACTTCCTGGCGTGCAGACTGCAGACGGCATGCAGCTCCGACCGCTTCCCCCTCGCCTGTGTGAAGTTGTCACACAAGATCTTCACCACCAGATTAGGAGGAAGTCTCTCCTTCGAATGTCTTCGTTGACAAAGCGGACACCGCCTGTCGTCTTTCTGCGTCCACTGAAGCTGCAGGCAGTGTTCACAGAAGCTGTGGCTGCAGCCCAGGATGACGGGCTCTTTGAAAATGTCATTGCAGACGGGACAGCACAGATCCCGCTCCAGTCGGAAAGACATCTAGACTCCGAGTAAAGCAACGGCGTTGTCTTCAGCGTGAGTATCCAGCAGGAGATCGAAGCGTCAGTCCTCCAGTCTGTCTCTCTCGTATGTCATCTGTCCGTGAGAGAGAGGGAAGGCGAAATAACGAAAGAAATACATCGGGTATTTCTCATAACACACCGGGTGTGTCTTCGGTGTGGAGCTGCTATTCCGGTTCTGTTTCATTCCAAACTTGTTTACACATGTTACATAACTTCTTGTACTGCAAACTGCTTTACTTCACTTTCAACTGTTTCCACCCGTTTCTTCTTTTTTTATTGACATTTGAACTTTTTGTTGTGGTTTTGTCCTTTTTAATTTTTTTAGTAATTGTAGCTTTCTTTATTTTTGTTCACAGCTGCTGTGCCAGAGGAGGAAACTCTGGTTTCTATACCCAGTTAATAAAAAGGTAAGAACCAAATATAATGAAAATCCTGTCAATTGTTCTTGGAAATACTCAATTTTGATTTAAGAATGAAATAATCTGAACAAATTGACTGAATTCATTGAGGATATTTCTTTGTCATTTAGCCTCTTGCGTTGTTATGTTTGTTATGAGCCACCAGAGGGCGCCAAAAGCTGACGGACAATCTGTGTAGAGACCTGAGGACATCATGATGAAGACTGCTGCTTGGAGAAACACAGACAACTGTCCCACATGAAGGTAAAGACCAAAGATTGTGATGTTTATCAGTGAGGAGTCCAGTTTCTGATGTGTGTTGGAATCCAGCCTGAAACTAGTTTCAATTGATTGTGTTTACTTGTTGTACCTGATAATAATTAACAGTAACGATTATTGGCTGTAACTTTCTATATATTTCTTCTGAGACAACAACACTAATACCATAGATTTGACCTTGTAAAAGTGCTTTTAGTCTGTTTTCAAACCTGTCGTACTGAAAAACACTGTTCTTGTTCTCCTATAATGATGTCACTGCATATAAACCTTGATTATTCAAAATAACTCATCGATTCAGGTGATTCTTCTGCTCCACATTCTCACTGATGATAATTTGGAAGTCATTCAGAGTCTTGTAGATGAATCTCCAACTAAAAACCAAAAATAAAACTTGTCTAAAATCCAATCTGAAACTTCTCTGAAAAAGTGTTTCCTTGTGTTTCCTTGTTGTACTTGACAATAATTAATGATAAAGATAATTGGCTGTAAAGAAAGGCAGTGGACTCTGTCTCCTTCTTGTTGCAGAATTATGTCTCTGCATTCTTTGACACGTTTCCAGATTTTCTTTTGGAGGAAACTTTGTTTTTTGTACTCAAATATAATGTTTTTACTGTTAATTGTTATTGTGAATACTGTATATTGGCTTTAAGATGATAAAAATCTGAAAGTATACTTTACATAATTGACTGAATTGATTATTTCTTTGTCATGCAGCTTCTTGTTGTTATGTTTGTATTGAGCCACCAGGTGGCGCCACAGACTGTCAGAGGATCTGTGTAGAAACCTGAGTGTGTTTTCTGAACGTGTTGTTTCTGTGTTCAGGTTCCTGAGTGACGTCACCACCTGGTGTGATCGTGGAGCGACAAACAACGTCCAGCCCTTCCTTCCAGAGCGGCGAGTGGAACATGTGGAAATGAACTGTAGTCCTCTGTCTGACTCCTCCCACTGTTCCACTTCCCTCCGGAGTGGAACCCGAGCTAACCCTGGAGAACCGGCAGCACTACCAGATGATCCAGAGGGAGGACCAGGAGACCGCCGTGTGACCGCCGACCGCCACCCCCCGCCGTGCCAAACGCAGATCCAGTCATTCCAGTGGTTTGTTCCTGAGGCAGTCAAAAACTGTCATATCAAAGAAATTCCAGCCCGGCTGACGTTCCGTGTTTGTGTTCCATGAATGGACTCGTCGAATGCGATCAAAACCAAAGCAGCAGTGCATGCTGGGACGTGAACCCTGTCAGGCGGTGAGTTTGAGCGCGGCGGGACGCCTGTCGGCGTGAAGCGTCACGCCTGGGAACACGCAGCGATTCCAAAAAAAGACCTGCAGACCTTCGTTCCGTTTGTGCCACATGAAGACATTGGATTAAAGGAGATCAGACTTCATTACAGCTTTTCATGCTTTGAGTGGAGAACAGCAAAGCATAATATTTCTGCACCAACTTTTAAATGTAGAGTGACTGAGTGATAGTAAGGCTATAGACTTACCAAAAAATGTGAAAATATGAAAAATTGGGATGATGATGGAAATGGGTCAGAAATGATGGTAAGGCTATAGACTTACCAAAAAATGTGAAAATATGAAAAATTGGGATGATGATGGAAATGGGTCAGAAATGATAGTAAGGCTATAGACTTACCAAAAAATGCGAAAATATGAAAAATTGGGATGATGATGGAAATGGGTCAGAAATGATGGTAAGGCTATAGACTAACCAAAAATGCTGAAATTTGTACAAATTTAGCCAAATTGGGATTATGATGGAAATGGGTCAGAAATGATGGTAAGGCTATAGACTTACCAAAAAAGCAAAAATATGAAGAATTGGGATGATGATGGAAATGGGTCAGAAATGATAATAGGGCTATAGACTTACCGAAAAAGCAAAAATATGAAAAATTGGGATGTTGATGGAAATGGGTCAGAAATGATGGAAAGGCTATAGACTTACCAAAAAATGTGAAAATATGAAAAATTGGGATGTTGATGGAAATGGCTCAGAAATGATGGTAAGGCTATAGACTAACCAAAAATGCTGAAATTTGTACAAATTTAGCCAAATTGGGATTATGATGGAAATGGGTCAGAAATGATGGTAAGGCTATAGACTTACCAAAAAATGTGAAAAAATTAATAAAATGGGATGATGATGGAAATGGGTCAGAAATGATGGTAAGGCTATAGACTTACCAAAAAAGCAAAAATATGAAAAATTGGGATGTTGATGGAAATGGCTCAGAAATGATGGTAAGGCTATAGACTTACCAAAAAAGCAAAAATATGAAAAATTGGGATGTTGATGGAAATGGCTCAGAAATGATGGTAAGGCTATAGACTTACCAAAAAAGCAAAAATATGAAGAATTGGGATGATGATGGAAATGGCTCAGAAATGATGGTAAGGCTATAGACTTACCAAAAAAGCAAAAATATGAAGAATTGGGATGATGATGGAAATGGCTCAGAAATGATGGTAAGGCTATAACTTCCCAAAAAATGCGAAAATATGAAAAATTGGGATGATGATGGAAATGGGTCAGAAATGATGGTAAGGCTATAGACTAACCAAAAATGCTGAAATTTGTACAAATTTAGCCAAATTGGGATTATGATGGAAATGGGTCAGAAATGATGGTAAGGCTATAGACTTACCAAAAAAGCAAAAATATGAAGAATTGGGATGATGATGGAAATGGGTCAGAAATGATAATAGGGCTATAGACTTACCGAAAAAGCAAAAATATGAAAAATTGGGATGTTGATGGAAATGGGTCAGAAATGATGGAAAGGCTATAGACTTACCAAAAAATGTGAAAATATGAAAAATTGGGATGTTGATGGAAATGGCTCAGAAATGATGGTAAGGCTATAGACTAACCAAAAATGCTGAAATTTGTACAAATTTAGCCAAATTGGGATTATGATGGAAATGGGTCAGAAATGATGGTAAGGCTATAGACTTACCAAAAAATGTGAAAAAATTAATAAAATGGGATGATGATGGAAATGGGTCAGAAATGATGGTAAGGCTATAGACTTACCAAAAAAGCAAAAATATGAAAAATTGGGATGTTGATGGAAATGGCTCAGAAATGATGGTAAGGCTATAGACTTACCAAAAAAGCAAAAATATGAAAAATTGGGATGTTGATGGAAATGGCTCAGAAATGATGGTAAGGCTATAGACTTACCAAAAAAGCAAAAATATGAAGAATTGGGATGATGATGGAAATGGCTCAGAAATGATGGTAAGGCTATAGACTTACCAAAAAAGCAAAAATATGAAGAATTGGGATGATGATGGAAATGGCTCAGAAATGATGGTAAGGCTATAACTTCCCAAAAAATGCGAAAATATGAAAAATTGGGATGATGATGGAAATGGGTCAGAAATGATGGTAAGGCTATAACTTACCAAAAATGCTGAAAATATGAAAAAATTAGGATGATGAAGGAAATGGGTCAGAAATGATGGTAAGGCCATAGACTTACCGAAAAAGCAAAAATATGAAAAATTGGGATGTTGATGGAAATGGCTCAGAAATGATGGTAAGGCTATAGACTTACCAAAAAAGCAAAAATATGAAGAATTGGGATGATGATGGAAATGGGTCAGAAATGATAGTAGGGCTATAGACTTACCGAAAAAGCAAAAATATGAAAAATTGGGATGTTGATGGAAATGGCTCAGAAATGATGGTAAGGCTATAGACTAACCAAAAATGCTGAAATTTGTACAAATTTAGCCAAATTGGGATTATGATGGAAATGGGTCAGAAATGATGGTAAGGCTATAGACTTACCAAAAAATGTGAAAAAATTAATAAAATGGGATGATGATGGAAATGGGTCAGAAATGATGGTAAGGCTATAGACTTACCGAAAAAGCAAAAATATGAAAAATTGGGATGTTGATGGAAATGGCTCAGAAATGATGGTAAGGCTATAGACTTACCAAAAAAGCAAAAATATGAAGAATTGGGATGATGATGGAAATGGCTCAGAAATGATGGTAAGGCTATAGACTTACCAAAAAAGCAAAAATATGAAGAATTGGGATGATGATGGAAATGGCTCAGAAATGATGGTAAGGCTATAACTTCCCAAAAAATGCGAAAATATGAAAAATTGGGATGATGATGGAAATGGGTCAGAAATGATGGTAAGGCTATAACTTACCAAAAATGCTGAAAATATGAAAAAATTAGGATGATGAAGGAAATGGGTCAGAAATGATGGTAAGGCCATAGACTTACCGAAAAAGCAAAAATATGAAAAATTGGGATGTTGATGGAAATGGCTCAGAAATGATGGTAAGGCTATAGACTTAACAAAAAATGTGAAAAAATGAATAAAATGGGATGATGATGGAAATGGGTCAGAAATAATGGTAAGGCTATAGACCTACCAAAAAATGCGAAAATATGAAAAATTGGGATGATGATGGAAATGGGTCAGAAATGATGGTAAGGCTATAGACTTACCGAAAAAGCAAAAATATGAAAAATTGGGATGTTGATGGAAATGGCTCAGAAATGATGGTAAGGCTATTGACTTACCAAAAAATGTGAAAATTTGAAAAAATGGGATGATGATGGAAATTGGTCAGAAATTATGGTAAGGCTATAACTTACCAAAAATGCTGAAAATATGAAAAAATTAGGATGATGAAGGAAATGGGTCAGAAATGATGGTAAGGCCATAGACTTACCGAAAAAGCAAAAATATGAAAAATTGGGATGTTGATGGAAATGGCTCAGAAATGATGGTAAGGCTATAGACTTAACAAAAAATGTGAAAAAATGAATAAAATGGGATGATGATGGAAATGGGTCAGAAATTATGGTAAGGCTATAGACCTACCAAAAAATGCGAAAATATGAAAAATTGGGATGATGATGGAAATGGGTCAGAAATGATGGTAAGGCTATAGACTTACCAAAAAATGCGAAAATATGAAAAATTGGGATGATGTTGGAAATGGGTCAGAAATGATGGTAAGGCGACTTACCAAAAAAATGCGAAAATATGAAAAATTGGGATGATGATGGAAATGGGTCAGAAATGATGGTAAGGCTATAGACTTACCGAAAAAGCAAAAATATGAAAAATTGGGATGATGATGGAAATGGGTCAGAAATGATGGTAAGGCTATAGACTTACCAAAAATGCTGAAAATATGAAAAATTGGGATGATGATGGAAATGATGGGTCAGAAATGATGGTAAGGCTATAGCCTTACCATCATTACCAAAAAATGCGAAAATATGAAAAATTGGGATGATGTTGGAAATGGGTCAGAAATGATGGTAAGGCTATAGACTTACCAAAAAATGCGAAAATATGAAAAATTGGGATGATGATGGAAATGGGTCAGAAATGATGGTAAGGCTATAGACTTACCAAAAATGCTGAAAATATGAAAAATTGGGATGATGATGGAAATGATGGGTCAGAAATGATGGTAAGGCTATAGCCTTACCATCATTACCAAAAAATGCGAAAATATGAAAAATTGGGATGATGTTGGAAATGGGTCAGAAATGATGGTAAGGCTATAGACTTACCAAAAATGCTGAAAATATGAAAAATTGGGATGATGATGGAAATGGCTCAGAAATGATGGTAAGGCTATAGACTTACCGAAAAAGCAAAAATATGAAAAATTGGGATGATGATGGAAATGGGTCAGAAATGATGGTAAGGCTATAGACTTACCAAAAATGCTGAAATTTGTACAAATTTAGCCAAATTGGGATTATGATGGAAATGGGTCAGAAATGATGGTAAGGCTATAGACTTACCAAAAATTATGAAATTTGTACAAATTTAGCCAAATTGGGATGATGATGGAAATTGGTCAGAAATGATGGTAAGGCTATAACTTACCGAAAAAGCAAAAATATGAAAAATTGGGATGTTGATGGAAATGGCTCAGAAATGATGGTAAGGCTATAACTTCCCAAAAAATGCGAAAATATGAAAAATTGGGATGATGATGGAAATTGGTCAGAAATGATGGTAAGGCTATAGACTTCCCAAAAAATGTGAAAATTTGAAAAAATGGGATGATGATGGAAATGGGTCAGAAATGATGGTAAGGCTATAGACTTACCGAAAAAGCAAAAATATGAAAAATTGGGATGTTGATGGAAATGGGTCAGAAATGATGGTAAGGCTATAGACTTACCAAAAATGCTGAAATTTGTACAAATTTAGCCAAATTGGGATTATGATGGAAATGGGTCAGAAATGATGGTAAGGCTATAGACTTACCAAAAAATGTGAAAATTTGAAAAAATGGGATGATGATGGAAATGGGTCAGAAATGATGTTGAGGCTATAGACTTACCAAAAATAGGAGAGGAGAGGGTAAGTTGGATGGAGACAGGGGAGGGAGAGGGGAGAGGGGTGGCCAATAAAAAGACAATGGTAATTTTTTTATAAACACAAATTCCAAAAGTTCTATTCGATGTGTTTCTATATCCATAGAAAGGTGTTTAAGGTTGTAACGGAGTTCAGATCGTGGACGTTATATGTCTCTTTCTGGAATTGTTTTATGAGACCATCCTGCTTAGCTTGGTGAGGAAGGACGCTGCTCCTGGTGCAGCAGGACGTGGGTTCTGTTCCACTTGAAGAACTTATGTCTCTTTATTGTTTGAGATAAGAGTGTGACTATAGAGCTGAACCCGTCCATGTGTCCCTGAGACAGAGTGATAGCTCAGTGGACAGCACTGCTGTCACTAAACTTACACAACAAGCGAAGGGTTGATGGTTCAAACTTTACCATTTTCAAAGTGCAACCTGTAGAAAATAAAAGACAAAAGCGCCAGGAGAAGTGAGTGAAGACGAAGACACGGTGGGCAAGTGGTTTAAGCACTTCGGTGCCGGTGGACAGGTGGCGGTTCGAGTCCTCCTCACGGTGGTTCCTGATCACCAGAAGACTCAGAGGGCTTGATGGGGGTGTGTGGGAAGCCAAAGGGGGCGTGTGGGAAGCCGAAGGGGGTGTGTGGGAAGCCAAAGGGGGCGTGTGGGAAGCCGAAGGGGGCGTGTGGGAAGCCGAAGGGGGCGTGTGGGAAGCCGAAGGGGGCGTGTGGGAAGCCGAAGGGGGCGTGTGGGAAGCCAAAGGGGGTGTGTGGGAAGCCAAAGGGGGTGTGTGGGAAGCCAAAGGGTTGGGGTAAAAGGACAAGACAGTAGAGGGTAGATGAGTGGGATGGGAGAGGGGAGGCAAAAAAAAAAAGACAATAGTAATTTTTTTAAAATCACAAAAAAAGGGTTGTAAATAATATTATTTGCCAGCCCTTTTTCCCCTCCCTCTCTCCCTCCCTCTCTTTCCCTGTACTCCCCTACCCTACCTCACCTGGACCCACCCACCACAAACTTCTAACTCCATAATTGGCCAAAATGTGAAAAATTGGGATGAAGATGGAAATGGGTCAGAAATGATGGTAAGGCCATAGCCTATAGGTAGGGTTCCGCTTAGATTCAGTTCCTGGCCTGTTCAGTTCCTACATTTAGTTCCTGGTCTTCCAGACCAGTTCCTTCAGACCAGTAACTGAACCTAACCCTAACCCTAGCTTTAGGGACCCGGGATTACAGAAGGTGAACCTCAGTCTCCCACACCAAGGTCGTTGGTCTTTGGTCATTTTTCTTCAACCACTAAGGACAAAGGCTGAAGTGTCCAGAGGGACACCTGTCTGATGTTTAGCTCAGTGAGAAGCACCTCTCTCATTGTCATAAAGTGTCAGTGGTTCAAGTTCTGGTCAGGGAGCACCCTGATTCCAAAAGTTCTATTTGATGTGTTTCTATATCCATAGATCGGTGAGACCGATGACACCATCCTGTTTAGCTCAGTGAGGAAGGACGCTGCTCTTTGATGCAGCAGGACGTGGGTTCAATTCCACTTGACGAACTTATGTCTCTTTATTGTTTGAGATAAGAGTGTGACTATCAAGCAAAGGGTTGATGGTTCAAACTTTACCATTTTCAAAGTGCAACCTGTCGAAAATAAAAGACAAAAGCGCCAGGAGAAGTGAGCAAAGAAGAAGACACGGTGGTCAAGTGGTTTAAGACTGTCTTCCACGCTTCGGTGCTGGTGGACGGGCGGTGGTTCGAGTCCACCTCACGGTGGTTACTGATGACCAGAAGACTCAGAGATGCGGGAAGCCAATGGGAGTGTGCGAGAAGCCAATGGGAGTGTCTGAGAAGTCAATGGGAGCGTGCGAGAAGCCAATGGGAGTGTCCGAGAAGCTAATGGGAGTGTGTGAGAAGCCAATGGGAGTGTCCGAGAAGCTAATGGGAGTGTGCAAGAAGCCAATGGGAGCATGGGAGCATGGGAGCATGTGGGCGGTGGCAGGAGGAGGGAAAAGGGTGGTAAGCAGGAGGGGGGGAAAGAAAATGAAAAAGGTGCTTTTTTTTTTATGTGTTTATAAAAACTTTGCCAGCATTTTTTTTTTTTTCCCCCCCTTCTTCTTCCTCCTCCTCCTCCTCCTCCTCCTCCTCCTCCTCCTCCTCCTCCTCCTCCTCTTCTTCCGACCCATCCACTCTGACCAACCTGACCGACCATTCCAATTCCTGCTATCCAACACCCCCCACTTGGGGAAGTGTCCTGGTACTGGAGGGATTTGAACCTCCGTCTGTCTGAGTCCTCCGAAGCGAGGAACCCAGACCAAACCGCTATGCCACGAGTACCTGGATACAGAGAACACTTCTCCTGGCGTATTTAAGTCTTCGATTTTACTTTTGACCATTAAAATTTGGCGCATCAAAGACTTGACCACCCTGCTATCTAACACCACCCACTTGGGGAAGTGTCCTGGTACTGGAGGAATCGAACCTCCGCCTGTCTGAGTCCTCCAAAGCGAGGAACCCAGAACAAACCACTATGCCACAAGCACCTGGATACACAGAACACTTCTCCTGGTGTATTTAAGTCTTCGATTTTACTTTTGACCATCAAAATTTGGCACATCAAAGACTTGAACCGTGACCTCTCAAACACGAAGCGCCATCCTGACTGTGTGAGCTACACATCCTCACACACTGCTGCTCTTCATTACAGCTTTTCATGTTTTGAGTGGAGAACAGCAAAGCAGAATATTTCTGCACCAACCTTTAAATGCAGAGGGACAGAGTGATGGTAAGGCTATAGACTTACCAAAAATGTGAAAATATGAAAAAATGGGATGATGATAGAAATGGGTCAGAAAGGATGGTAAGGTTATAGACTTACCAAAAATTGTGAAATTTGTACAAATTTAGCCAAATTGGGATGATGATGGAAATGGGTCAGAAATGGGTCAGAAATGATAGTAAGGCTATAGACTTACCAAAAATTGTGAAAATATGAAAAATGGGATGATGTTGGAAATGGGTCAGAAATGGATCAGAAATGATGGTAAGGCTATAGACTTACCAAAAATTGTGAAAATATGAAAAATGGGATGATGTTGGAAATGGGTCAGAAATGGGTCAGAAATGATAGTAAGGCTATAGACTTACCAAAAATGGTGAAACTATGAAAATTGGGATGATGATGGAAATGGGTCAGAAATGCTGAAATTTGTAGGGTATGTAAGTAGGAGGAAGCGAGAGGAGAGGAGAGGGAAAAAAAAGTCAACAGTGCTTTTTCCCTCTACCCTACCTCACATGGAACCATCCCAATCCCTGCTATCCAACACCACCCCTTTTCCCCCTCCCTCTCTCTCTCTCCCACCCCTACCTAAACGACCTCACCTGGACCCATCCAACCTGACCAACCATCCACCCTGACCGACCATTCCAATTCCTGCTATCCAACTCCCCCCCCCCCTTGGGGAAGTGTCCTGGTACTGGAGAATTCGAACCTCCATCTGTCTGAGTCCTCCGCAGTGAGGAACCCAGAACAAACCGCTACGCCACAAGTACCTGGATACAGAGAACACTTCTCCTGGCGTATTTAAGTCTTCGGTTATAGTTTTGACCATCAAAATTTGGCACATCAAAGACTTTAACACCCTGATATCCAACTCCCCCCACTTGGGGAAGTGGCCTGGTACTGGATGAATCGAACCTCCGCCTGTCTGAGTCCTCCACAGTGAGGAACCCAGACCAAACCACTACACCACAAGTACTAAGCACCATCCTGACTGTGTGAGCTACACAACCTCACACACTGCTGCAGCTTTTCATGCTTTGAGTGGAGAACAGCAAAGCAGAATATTTCTGCAATATTTCTCCATTTCTGAAATCGTTGCACCTCGACATTTGTTTTTGCTTTATTCTCCGTTGCCACATGTATTCATCATTACATCAAAGTATTTTTCCAGATCACTTTTTCATGCGTCAAGTAGTTTATTTTTCCCCCCATACATTTAAGTCACAGTGAAATTGTTATGATAAATAAATAAATAAGAATAAATAAATGTACGACTAAATACATTCATATAAGTGAATGAAAACATCATGAAACGTGGAGAGAAATATTGAAATAATAGAGGTTTAAAATCAGAATAAAAACACTTTAAAAAGGGTCAAATCTGGTCAATTTGGTTATATTTACAATTAATTACTGTCAAGTACAACAAGTACACACAATGAAGCACTTTGTCCAGTTTGAGGATCTGTTTTAAATTAATTCCAGACTTGATTTGAGCCTCAGAATAACTTCTGGACAGGATGAAGTTGAAAGAGTGTTTAAGGTGCGTTTGTTTTCCTCACTGTGTCCGCAGGAGTGGGCGGGGTAGAGACCTTCTGACACATATACACACACAATCACACCCAAACAAACGCATCTGATCCAAGAATGAAGTTAATATGAATGTTGTGGTGTTTACAGAGTGAAACCTGGAGTTTGAGGAGGTTTCTGGACGTTGGGAGTTTGTAGTTTGGTGGAGTTAAAACAGTCACATGTTTGGTTTTATAAATATATATATATTTAAGGAACTATTGCAGGGTACGACTAAGATATTTTATAGATGTATATATTTAAGATATTGCATTTTTTTTCTTTAATTATATCAGAATGTTTGGTGAATTAATGTCTCAAACACCCCCTGATGTTTTGGTTCAGCCCGTCCTGTCCTGATTGGACCAATTAGTGGGTTTGATTTAATCACCTGCAGACGCAGAGGTTCCTCTCTCACGTCCTCTTCCTCCTCTGGTGACGGTGGACACTCTTCATCACGGTGAAGAGCAGAAGATTCACTACAGTCTTCTCTGCAGAGCAACCTGGTGACAATCTGGACCGCTGTTGTAATTCCGGCATCTGTCCACAAGAGGGCGTTAGAACAGGAGGCGCTGTCCATTGAGAATAAAAGTATGCCCTCTGGTGGTCAAAAGTAGTAACTACTACCGCATTGTAAACCTGGAAAGAGATAGACGATAATCAAACTTCCCGGATTAACTTTACAGTGTTCTTCATGGAGATGATCCAGTAAACATTTATTATTACTTCATTTTTCTAAGATAATTTCGCTGAAATCTCCATCATTTGCTTTCCTTTCCGTCTTTTTGTCATTGGTGAGTGGACAGTCGCCCTCTGGTGGCCACAACTGAAAACTTCACGAGTGTTTTGTCAAATCGTTAAATAACAGATACTGTTCCTGAGCTTTACCTGAAGTATATTATTTTGTATATTTTAACATCCAGTGCTACTGTGAAGCCATTTTATAGAAAAGTAACAAGGTGGAGACGTTTTCTTCTACTTCCTGTCTAAAGTCTGTATTGTTTTAAACTTTGACCTATTAAACATCCTCACATACTGTATTTCGTTATTCAGCTTTAAACTTACAATATTTATATCATCTACCATATTTTATATCATTAAAAAAAATTACTTTTCTTTTAATCAAACACTTGAATTTTTTATTCTCTATTTACTTCAGGATTTTCTATATCAGTCATACTTACAATTAGGGTCCTGCAACAGTACTTCAAAGATATTTTTTGTACTCTACACATTTCTTAGTTTTTGTATTTCTTCTGTTCAGAATGATTAACAGACATACAATTCTGCTGTTACTCTTAAAACTTATAATTGATGATTCATTGATATTGATGTACACATCCGAATATATAACCTGAATTCCTCCAGATAAAACACACATTTTATTCTGAAAGTTGTCCTGAGTGTTTGTCCAATCCACGTTACCTGCTGCCGTTCTGCCAACGATACGTACCCCAAGTCAACATCTTCTTTTAATTTCCTTGTCAGTATTTGTCCTCCACAGTTTAAAATGTGCTTTAGTCACCGTGGATTTAAATAAGAAATTGACGTCAAGGTTCTGTGTTTCAATGAATTTGTTTCATCTGAGAGAAAAAAACACTTTGACAGAAAAACACTCTCTTTATTACGCTGAATGGATTCTAAGAACTCTTTTCAAGTCCACTGTGATATTTCATGGCTTCTTTGCAGCGAAGCGGAACATCTGAAGGTCCGTCTGTCCTCCTGAAACGTTGTGAACACGAAGTTTTCCCTCCTTCACACGAGGCGAAACGCAGAGAGCACGGGACCGCCCGAGGCGCAGTGTGTATGTGTGTGCGTGTGTGTGTGTGTGTGTGTGTGTGTGTGTGTGTGTGTGTGTGTGTGTGTGTGTGTGTGTGTGTGGAGAGAGCGCACCTCAAAGGAGCTGCGTCTCCTGATGCAGGACCGGAAAAAAGAAATCCAACCTTCAAAGCTTCTTCTGCCTCCAGCTGGGGCAAATTAAAAGCCTCCCTGGAAAACTGATGGGATAGTGTGTGTGTGTGTGTGTGTGTGTGTGTGTGTGTGTGTGTGTGTGTGTGTGTGTCCCTTCACGGACGAAGACACAGATTCATACATCGACACCTAAAAGCTGCTTTGATGATCAAAACAGCAAAAACCAGGAAAATAAAATAAAAAATAAATAAAATATTTACAAAGTAAAACGTCTAAAACGGGAAAAATATCCAAACACATGAAAGTTTGCCGGATCAGACCCGAGACCCGGACGCCCCCCGTCAGCTCATCCGGGCCTCTCGCCGCAGGAACCGGACGGCGTCGCCGAAGCCCTCCTCACAGAAGCTCCGCATGGCGCCGGTGGAGGGAGGAAACAGAGCCATGTTCAGACGCTTCAGGTTCTCCACCGACAGCTGGAGGAGGGAGGAGACGGCGGCGGCGGCGCCGCAGCGCAAAACACAGAGAAACCGGCTGAAATGGGTCAAGACTACTTAGAAAGGTCAAACAGCTAAATTAAGAGGAAAATGGTTAAAAAAAAATAAAAGGTCAGAAAAACTAAAAACCGCTAGAAAATGTTCAAATTCACAAAACAAAAACAGGCAGAATCCAAATAAAGAGCAAAACGCCAGGAGGCGAAGGAAGGACCCAAACGGATCTGAAGGTTAAAAGAGGTGAAGCTGCAGAAGCGGCGGGGGAAAGTCTCACCATGACGTTCATGTTGGCCAGTCGGAGCTCGGCGTCGTAGCGGCCGCGGTGCAGCGGACAGACGTCCTGCCGCCCCGCGAACGGAGACACGGTGACGGTTCGACCCCCGGGGAGGATCGGCAGGCTGTCGGTGAAACCTCCGTCCACCCACCGCTACACACACACACACACACACACACACACACACACACACACACACACACACACACACACACACACACACACACACACACACACACACACACACACACACACGTCAGGAGATGATTATCAGCAGTTACCATGGAAACCATCTGATTCAAGGTCAGTGTGTGTGTGTGTGTGTGTGTGTGTGTGTGTGTGTGTGTGTGTGTGTGTGTGTGTGCAGTGTACAGTACCTGTCCTCTGAAGGTCACTGGTTTGAATCCCGCATAAACTGGAACAAAGCTGCTGGCCAGTAAAGCCTGAAAACAAACACACGCTTGACTGAACACTGACAATAAATTAGAGGTGTGTGTGTGTGTGTGTGTGTGTGTGTGTGGGTGTGTGTGTGTGTGTGTGTACCTGTATGAGCTCCTCTCTGGAGGTGAACGTGGACACCAGCTGGTTCCGTCCACTCACTGAATTAGTGATGGAGACGAAGAGGCGACCGGACGCTAGACTGTGAGCCTCACTGGGAAGGATGTCCTCAATCCCCTCCCTACACACACACACACACACACACACACACACACACACACACACACACACACACACACACACACACACACACACACACACACACACACACACACACACACGCACACACACAGTGTTTACCTCCAGCTGTGAGGACTGAAGAGTGTAAACGCCGCAGAAGTTACCGTAACGCGAGCATGAAGTCGTATCCCGGCGTCGCCGCCCCGAAGCGCTGCCGCCTCACACCTTGAGCAAACCTGAGGGTGAAGTCTTTACAGTTCTGGAGGAGGGAGGAGAACCAAGCGGTGAGGAGCCGAGGAGCCACATCGTCAACCAGGAGGTGAACACGCCAGCTCACCTCTAACTTCTCGGGGGCCGTGACGACCACGGCGGCCACCAGCGCCCCGGCCGACGCCCCCGCGCAGCCTCCCAGGGACCCCAGCAGCCGCTCCCCGTGGCGGAGGAAGGCCTCCACAGCACCCAGGTGGTAGATCCCCATGAAGCCGCAGGCAGCGAAGGACAAGTTCAGGACGCTCATCTTCATCGCCTGCATAGTCACAGGACACATGAGGAAGACTGTCCAAGAGCTTCATAACCACTGTTACTGCTTAAATGAAGTATTAAGAGAATGAAAGGTCACATATTAATGTTTTAAATCATACTGGATCATAAAAGAAAAAAATCTGTTTACTGTCACAAACCAAAGCAGAAGAAAATGGCTTATAAACTCAACTGTGTAAAAACTTTATCAATACAAGTGAATGTACTGGAGAAGAGAGTCCTCATCCAACATGGCGGCTCCACTGATACATCCAATTAATGTCTACTTATATTTACCTATTTACTTAGTTATAGATGTCGTTTAATGCTTTTTACTGTACATATTTTTCTGTTTATATTTGTATAAATATAAGGAGAAGTCATGGGTACTTTCATGATACATTGTATAATGACAATAAAACAATAATGATAGATATACACATAGATAGATAGATATACATGTCCATGTCTCTAAGTACATATATGTAGTATGTCTATTGTTAATTAATCTATGTATCTAGTGACGTGAATCTCTTACAGTTTCTATCTAGTTGTATATGTCTGTATTCACCACGAGCTCGACGTGATGACGTGGTAAACGACGTTCGGATCACGTGATTAACACGGAAGACAAATGCGGTTAATTCGAAAATCCAGCAAACATTGTTAACCTGTAGGATTTTAAACTAACCTAAACTACTTTTTCGCCCTAAATGGAGCAAAGCGAGCTAATTACCCAAACTGAACCAAACCGAGCGAACTAACCAAGCTAAACAACACAAGCGAGCCAATGAGCGCTGCGTCACGAGAGCGAGAGTGCCGTGCATTACCTGCACGCGCAGCGGGCGGCAGCGGCACGACACACAGCGCGGAGGTGAATCCTGCTTCTCAACTGACCTCTGAGAACACCGGAAACATAACAACCAAAACATCCGGTCCAAGATTTTCAAAATAAAACCTCTTCCCGGATGCCCCACGGAAATTCAACCCTGAACACAGAAATTAAATCTGCGTTTACAAAGATTCAGTTAGATTATTTTCCGCCAATTTAATGCACATATTAAATAATAATTAGCAAAGATAACTCAGTCTAAAAGTGAACCTTTAATAAAGCATCACTAATGTAAACAAACCATGTTTTTATTTCTATAATTTTTTTTTATTCATATATCTATATACTTTTTTGCAGGTTATGTTTATTGTGAACCAACTTAAATCCCATTTCCCAAGTATTTCTATTCTATTCTATTCTATGATTGTTATTTTCTGTGATCTGTCATATGCTCTTATATGAATCTGATTAAATATTAAATGTTTGTATGTTATGGATCACATTCTTAAAAAGGTTTTCCAACAAAATACAATCAAAATCCTAATATATTAGATTCTGTGACTGGTGTTCTGTATTCTCTCCTGCTGTGTGCCCTCATGTTTTCTTGATAAATCTCAAGGTCTCCGCAGGGTTCCTTCGTGGTTCCCCGCGTTCTTGTATTGTCCTTTTCTGTTATTATTTAGTTTTTCTACTCCACTGCTTGTGTACTTTTCATGCTTGTTTTCATTAATTTACTGCTCTTGCTCTGAGTTTTGTTTTTGTGTTCAGAGTTTGAGTTCACCTTCAAAGGTCATGTTTTTATTCACGTTAAAGGTTCTTGTCCACGTTGACTTTATTCATGTTTCCTGCCTCACATTGTTTCTGATGTTTATGTTGAAGTGAACGTCAGTCTTCATGTTCTGTTGTGGATTAAACGCTTGTGTGCCAAGCTTTTCTATTTAATTCCAATAAACTGTTAAAGCCTTTGTCTGCTGAGCCATGTGCTTGGATGGATGTCAAAAGACGTGTTTTATAACAAATCTGAATGCACATCATTCTCCACCAACAGTAATGAGCTTGGTGAGAAAGACGTGGTGATCTGAGCTCTTTGATTTATCGACTTTTCAGACAGAATGAGAGGCGAGCAGCCACATTTTGGTGCTTTTAATGGTAAAAGGAAAACACTCTTGAGCTCTGCTTCAAAACACGACCAAACTTTCCAGCAGGTCAGGAATGTTAATCAGCTGCCATGTTTCTCCTGACAGGAGGCTGCTGCTGGTTAATCGCGCCTCACAAACCTTTTACCCTGCACAGCAATCATCAGCTACCTCACTCAAACGCCGAACCTCAGCGATTTGCAGGCAGAGTCCTTTCAACAAGTCTCAAATGTGAAGCATCTTCCAGGATGAAATAAACAGGTGGAGTAGAGCAACTGCTCTGTGTGGTGCTGCTACTTTAACAACATATTATGGGAGCAGAGGAACCTGCAGTAAAGCGTGAGAGGAGATTATTTTACCATTTGTTCAGCTTCAGGAGCTGCTGACTCAACAGAAATACTTCCACAAAAAAATACTGTGCAGAGTGTTTTACAGTACCCGCACATCTAAATATTGTTTGCAATCACTGTAACTGCAGTCTTCTGCAGGAGAACGTGGAATCAGTCTTCAGTGGACTCAAACGAAGACATAAACTCCTCTCAATATCTGGAACACACGCCTAATAATCATGAAGGCAGCACTGTGTGTTACTTTGTGTGTCTGTCAGATTAAACACCAAGCTTCAGTAGATCGGGTTGCCCTCTGCTGACTGGTTTGCTGAGAGGATTACTGAACCCTCCTGTCAGACGTAGAACCAATCAAAACATAACAAATGTTCCAAAGTTCTCAGTTTGAGAGAGAGACTCTCGCACTTAATGGGTTCTTAATGCTGTTCTTTTTTAATTGTAAAGAGTTTAAGAACAAAGTTTATTATTGTTGAAGAACCGGGAGAGGGGAAACCTCAAGAAGCTTCAGCACTGAGCTGTGATTTAATTATTCCTGCAGATAAAGGGGCTGGGAGTTATTCAGTGTAGAAGTACGAGAGAGCGAGCATGTGTGCGTCCTTGTCCATGAAATTCACGGATAAAAGAAACGAAGAAGTCCAATTTCAGTTATCACCGTCATTATCCCGAGCAAAGTTCTAATTAAGAAAAATGGTGGAGGGAACATTATCGGAATCACATTGAGAACTGGATGTTTGAGTGGAAACAGGAGGAGTTAAACCTCTCAGGCCTCCGAGCAGCTGATAAAGAAAAGATGCAGAGTGGAAGAAAGCAAGTGCTTCTGGAAAGACGTCGCAAGGTCGTCCTGATAAAATAAATCTGCTCCAGATCAAATAGTTCCTGCAGATTAAAAAAAAACAAAACGGGCAAGAGAAGGCAGAGTGAAATCACAGAGGCAGCAGAGGAAGGAAAAACACAAGAATGAAAGCTGGAACTGATGTGACGGCTCGCTGAATAGGCAATCACATCAGAGTAAACATGGAGCTGTCAGATCAGAGCCGATCTGAAGCAGCTCACCTCAGGACGTCACTTCCTGTTCACCTCGCCAGCACTTCAGCTGGAACGAGACCGCACTTCATCACACTGCTTCCAGACTGACAGGAAAAATAAACAGGGACACATCTAAATCAGTGCTGCTTGTCTCGGACTTATAAACAAAAGGACATTCTCTTTTTTAAACTTTTCATATTGTCACATAAACGCTGGTGTGTTTTTACTCTTGCACCTTAAAAAAATGTCCAAACATCATGTCTTTTATGACATATTAGAATCATTTATATGTTATAAAGCTGAACACATTATGTCTGTCCTCAACTGTAACTTTAAAAACTTGGACGTAACGGTGTTACATACCTACTTTCTGGACTTTAAAAAGTGTCACAGTGAATTTGACAATTGAAACAACTTTAAAAAAGTATTTCTGTGAGTTGCAGATAAAGGTTTGAAGATTAGTTTGAGGGTTGTGGTAAACACCGAGCAGAAAGCTTAAGCTGAAGTGATGAGATGCTTTCAGAGTTGGATGAAATCTCGCTGTGTCTCCTCTGGAAAATGGAGGACAAACTATTTAAGGCAGGGAAAATTGAATCTCCTTCAGCAGGAGGAGGAAGGAGGAGAAAACAGTAATTGTGATTCTTACAGCGGGCTGTCAGGGAGAAAAAAAAAAAAGTGTCCATATCACATTTAGAAGAAACAGAATCGCTCTGCTGTGAGACGAGGCTGCTGGGAAGGAATCGGCTGGAAGTTTAGCTGTAATTGGACGAGTTCACATCTAACAGGACTGCAGTCTTCCAAACCTCAGCCTCCATGGAGACACGTCTCTGTGGATAACCAATACAAGGCCCAGCTGAACTCCCTCTGATCATCACCTCCATCTGGTTCTGATACCCAGATCGCTCCAGACACCGGAAACTGTCTGGGTCGGGGCGTACGTAACCACATGTTAACATGCTTCAGCTTCAATGTGTTCAGGAGAGCAATCTTCTCTTAATCTTCTATCTACACTGATCTAATCACCTTAATTACACCTGAAACTCCACAAACAATACAAAGAAAATCACTTTGACTTAATGTGGGTATTGTACTGTAGCTCTCTAAAATACTTGATGATTTCAGCACCGTACAGCACATTATCTAAAAGTGAAATGAATGCAGCAGTTTTTTGTAAAAACAGCAGCACATAATTAAATCCACCTTGTGAGCAACATGTTAAAGAGTTTGATACCACGTATACTATTATCATCCATCAGAGAGAATAACTTAATCCTCCACTTCCCTGGACGCATGTTGAAATACAATATTTATGTAGTCAGTGCAACTGGTACAAGGTACCGATGTAATTTAATGGACATCCCATCGATACATTCAGCACTGGATAACAACACAATCCATAAACGCATTCAGCACGGGATGATGCCACAATTTATAAATGCATTCAGAATTGGATGGCACCACAGAGTACTAATGCAATCAGCAGTGGCTGACACTAAAGTTTATTAACGTATTCAGCACTGGACAAACATTGTTTAATAATGCATTCAGCGATGGAAATCTCCACAGTATGTCAATATATTCAGCACTGGACAGCTCCACACCTTGCCAATGTCTTCAGGACTGTGCAGCATCACAGTTTATCAATGAATTTAACATTGGCCAGGTCAATGGTCTTTTAATTTTAATACATCCAGCACTGGACATCTCCACGACTCGTCAATGCCGTTAGCCCTGGAAAACACCAGAGTGTATCAATGCATTCAGCACTGGATGATGCCAGAGTTTCCATTCAGCACTGGACAGCTCCACAGTTTATAAATGAATTCATTACTTGGCAGCTCCACAGTGTATTCAGCAGTGGGCAAAACCACAGTTTATCAATAGATTCAGCACTTGTATGCAAAACAATTTGTTAATACATTCAGCACTGGACAGCTCCACATCGCATCAATACATTCAGTACCGGAGAACTCCACGCCGCTTCTATGCCTTCAGCACTGGACAACACCAGAGTTTTTATTTGTGTGTGTTCAACACAGGACTGCTGCACAGCCTATTTTTGAATTCAGCACTGGACAGCTCCATTGTGCATCACTGCATTCAGCACTGGACAAGACCAACAAATTATCGATACGTTCAGCATGGGACGGCTCCACACCTCATCAATGCATTGAGCACTGGACAGCGAAAAACCTCTTGAATAGAGTCAGGACTGGACAGCTCCACAGTTTATTATTGCATTCAGCATGGGTCAGCTCATTAGGTTAGTAATGAATTCAGCAGTGGATGACGCCATGGCTCACTTTCAGCACTAGAGAGCTCCACAGTGTATCAATGCATTCAGCACTGGACAGCTCCACAGTGTATCAATGCATTCAGCACTGGACAGCTCCACAGATTATTAATATTAACATGATTCTTGAGCAGGTACATACATTTGCAAAAACAAGCAACAACAGCAGCAGCACATCTCATTGATGAGGAATAGGAGTGTGTGTGTGTGTGTGTGTGTGTGTGTGTGTGTGTGTGTGTGTGTGTGTGTGTGTGTGTGTGTGTGTGTGTGTGTGTGTGTGTGTGTGTGTGTGGTTTGCCCACTGGGTGCGGTTGGAACACACCCCAGCCCAGGAAGCACCAGAAGGACAATGCAGAGAAGACCACCTCTAGCCAGGAGGAGAAGAAGGAAAGCTCCATAGTGTATCAATGCGTTCAGCACTGGACAGCTCCACACATCACCAATGCATCCAGCATTCAGTCCAAACCTCATAAATGTCTTAATCACTGGACAGTTGCACAGTTTATCAATTAATTCACCATTGGAGAAAGCAACGGTCTAATAAAACATTCAGCACTGGACAGCTCCACAGTGTATCGATGCATTCAGCACTGGGTGACACCAGAGTTTACATTCAGCACTGGTCAGATCCAAGTTTTTTCAGTACATTGAGCACTGGGCTGCTCCACACCTCATCAACACATTCAGCAGTGGACAGCAAGAGTCCATCAATACATTCAACACTGGACGGCTCCAAACTGTATCATTGAATTGAGGAGTGGGCATCTCCACAGTCCATCAATACATTCAGCACTGGACAGCTCCATAGGTTATTAATCTATTTAGCACTGGATGATGACACAGTTTACACCCAGAACAGGATAAGACCAGTTTATCAATGTATTCAGCACTGGGCAGCTCCATAGTTTATCAATACATTAAGCACTGAACAGAAACAGAGTTTGTTAGAGCATTCAGTACTGGAACACACAGCAGCTTATGAAAACATTCAGCACTGGATGGCCACAGACCTCATCAATACTTTCAGAACTGGACATCTTCACAGTTTATCAACACATTCAGCACTGGACAGCTCCACACTTCAACAATGCCTTCCTTACTGGACAACACCAGAGGTTATTAATGTATTCAGCACTGGACAGCACTGGAGTGTATCATTGTATTCAGCACTGGACAGCTCCACTGTTTTTTGATGAATATAGCAATGGACAGCGCCACAGTTTATCAACACATTCAGCACTGGACAGCTCCATGCGCAATCAATGCTTTCAGCTTTGGACAGCTCCAGAAGGTTATTAATGTATTCAGCACTGGACAGCACTGGGGTGTGTCATTGTATTCAGCACTGGGCCCCACCACTGTTTATCAATGCATTCGGCATTGGGCAGCTTCACAGCTACCTGAACCTCATAAATACATTCAGTAATAGACAACACAAGCAAAGCTTTGCCATCTGCACTACTAGAAGACAAAGACAGGCAACAAAATCACCAGGAGTGACTGATCTACTAGTATTCCTATCAAACCACATTTTCTTTCTTGTTTGAGCAACAGACACGTCTTGAGTTTAAAATTATGGATTGGTCCAATATGGGGCAACTGCGTGGAGCAGCATTAACCTCACGGCAAGATGGTTGCTTGTTAAAATACTGGCTGGGCCTTTCTGTGTGGAGTTTGGATGTTCCCCCCATATGTGTCTGGATCAGCTCATGTGCATGGCATGGATGTGTAAGCTTCTTGAGTTCTTCCAGTAAACGCAAATGCCTCCATTTGTGGCATGAAAGAGAAGCAGAGAGAGAAATCTCGTAATAACTAGACATCTCCAGCCCAAACTAATGCAACAAACAAACAAACAAACAAACAAACAAACAAACAAACAAACAAACAAACAAACAAACAAACAAACAAACAAACAAACAATTCTTCTCCAAACTGCTACCACACTCTTTTCTATCACTCTCTGTCTCTATTCTCCACATGACCAAAGAATAGGACATTTCAAAGTGTTCACTCACTTGTAAAACCAGTGAAGAAACAAACAGGGTGTAACTGGGGTCAGTGAAGGAAATGCTCCAGGACTGCTATTCATACGACAGAATGATTGTTTGGAGGCATTTGTTTCAGTAACCTTGTTATCAGGGATAACACAACTCTTCCTGTAAAGCTCTAATTAATCCCTGTGTCTCAGAGGCTCTGTGGGATGCTGCCGCTTTTCTTTGAGCACGAGTCCCAGGGGCCCGTGGAGACAGATGCATCCAGACTGACGTGTGACTGAGCAGGACATTTTCGTCGGCCTCATTAGCCATTGGGCAACCCTGCCTGCTCTCATTGTTTATCTGTCTGTATATGGGTGCAGTGTAATCACTGTAATGAAGCACCAACTGTAAGCAGGAGGATGGTGAGGTGGAGTAACGGATCCAGAACACCATCATTTCTAACAAAACCAACATTTAACTCACCTTTAGACGTTTGAATCGACTGTATTGAGTTCCCAAAAGATGAGTGGTGGGCAGCATCAGTGGCTTCACTTTGCTTGGTTCTCTTGTTGGCCCTGAAGATGAGTGGTGTGGGGGTGTCGCCTCCTCTGAACCACTGCACCATCGCACTCCCCCCTGAGTTCAGACAAAAGGTATATTTCAGAAAAAATTAATTAATTTAGAGAGGAAATGAAGTAACATTTCCAAATTGTGAAAAATCTGGTCTTTTTAAAATCTGTTGCAATCAAAAACTTCTTACATTTTAAAGCTTCATTATTTTTGTCTTTTTTACACTTTGCAAGGTCAATCTGAAATTACGTGAACAGTGAAAAGGCTTGATAGACAGCTTTTATTCAGCAGATTTTAATCAGAATAAAGATAAAGCAAGTCTACAATGGATGAAGTTTTGGTTCCTCGTACAGGTTCATTTGAATAATCAATTGTACCGAGAAAAAAGAAATTCAACAGGAGCAAGGTCGAGGAATGAAGACTGGTGGAGTTGCTCCATGAAGAATCGACAGTGGTTATCATCAGGGATATTTTTCTGATAATTCTCCTCCACACCAGGTGTACGACTGCTCATCATTCACAGATTAAATTACAAACATCAATAGGAAATGGTCATGAATTATTGCAGCTTTCCAAAGTTTGAAGAGAGCTACAAGGCTGTGTCCTCACACTGTGGGCCGATTAAATATTTATCTCTGCTTCCAAAAATACCGCTGGAAATCCATCTCGGAATTGGGAGGAAAAGACACTTGAGCTTTTGTATCGTGATTCGCTCTGAAATACATTCTCATGTCTGGTTAGTTCCTCATAAACTACGAGCCAGCTTCTGTAACACGACCAGGCATATGGGCACAACAGAGTTTATAGAGAAGGACACGTGAACGACACAAAGAAATACAGAAAAGTCTAAGTTTAAATGAGTTATTCTTACCATTTTAGCCACTAAATACAATTCACCTGGAGCCACACAAAACAGTTTCACCTTTAAAATGAAGAGAACACAACTAGTGAAGTGTGTGTTTATTTTCACTTTATATAACTGGCATGTGATTCGTGAAGTTTAAGAACAACAATATGAAACTTTGGCTGTTTTAGTCAATTTCAAGCTGTTTTTTTGAAACGATTTTTCTTCAGTGAATATTAGTGACTACAGCCATTTTTTTCCCCATTTCCTATTTTCAAGTAGTTTGAACCATTTTGCACTTTTAGCATTTTTTAACAGCTTGGGCCATTTATTTATTTATTTATAGCTGATCTTAGCAAATCGAGCTAATTTGGCTGTTTTACATTTTTTAAAAGCCAATTTCCGTTTTTTTTGCTTGTTTGGCCAGTTTTTCTATTAGAGTAGTTTTAGAAATTGACTCCTTTACATGTTAACTGTTTTCCTCATTAACATTTCTCATGTTTTTAAAAATAGATCCACGGTTTATTTTTCTTTGTTGGAGATCAAACTGTTGGATTACCTGATCAGATCCGCTGTAGTTAATCCTACAGAAGTCTTGTGTTGAATTCACAGATAACCCCCGACACCAGAGCTGAAATCTAATAATGTCTGGGTGTTTATCTGCTTGCTGTGCTCCTGGTGAAATGTTGAACGGAGGCATGATGATCTGCTGTCCCTCAGCGCAGGCTGAGTCTTGGTTAGAATCTGCACGGCGGTCGTTTCCACTGAGGGTCTTTCCACACAGAGCAGCCTCTCCTGCATGTCGGCTGCAGGGAATGTGAGTCTCTGAGGAGACGTGTGCCATGTCCGCACTAATTCCAACAACATCCGAGCCGATTTGAAAAAGCAGGCCGCAGGGCTGTCAAGTTTCAACTTCAGATCTGGATCACAGGGCGACAGAACGAAGGGGGAGTGTGATCAGAGGAGAGCGCGATCAATACCGAGACACACACACACTTATTGAAATGCAAACACTGAGCAGGTCACACTCATGTTAACGAGTCTCTTCAGAACTGATTCACAGGAATCAGCTGATTCGGTTCTTGGCTGGTCAGTTGGTTTGTTGATTGGCTGGTTGATTAGTTGCTTGGTTTGTTGTTCAGTTGCAAACAAACAGAAATGACACCGTTTCCAACAGACTGTTCTTATATAAACCGGCTCAAACGCACAGAAAACTCTCATCTAAATACCCTGGATGGCAGGTGACGTCACTCACAGTGTTATCTTTAGTTTCATCACCTGAACACACACAAGCTGACGGTACAATCTATCTGTTTTACCTTGTTTTACAGAGTATTTTAGTCAACCAGAGCCACTGTGTATATGGTGATACTTACTGAGAAATGAAATGTCTTTACGAGAAGTGAATGCAAGTCAAAAGTGAGTCAAGTCACTTCTCTGTCACTCCACCAGACCGGATGCATCATCTGCTCTGATCCAACAGGTTTCACAGTTCAGAGAAAAAACATTCTACTCTTCAGATGTTTCTATTCGTCTTCTGCCATCGTGTGTGTGGGTGTGTGTCTGACTCCATCCTGTAATAACATCTGTCTTCACCCACAAGAACAAGGACTCCAGCAACAGATGGTCCGACTCCCACTGAGCGTCCAATCACAACAGCACAAAGTCAGTCTCAGACAAGAAGAGAGACAGTGACACACTGAATCCACACAAGACGCCGAGCAGCCTTTGTGTCTGGGAACTTCAGAAACCCGTGTCCGAGCTTCCTGAGGAGACGGCCGCGGCTTCACGTGGAGTGTGTGCAGAGTTCACCTACAAATAAAGCCTCATTATTTTTAACAACAGCGACTCTTTTTTCAGAACACGGACACCCACTGCAAAAAGTACATTGTCAAGTTGCTTTTTAGAAGCAGTAACCATTAAAGTAAATCTACTCGCATTCTGAATCAGTTCCTATCAGGGCTGCAACTTTAACGTATTAAGTTTAACCATTCGGAAAAAAAACCATCTCAGAAATATTTAAGGAGTTGCTTTAACTTTGTTGGTCGTTTTGACGTGGATACTCACAACATTTTGACTTTACTCGACATTTAGTCTTAAGTGTTAACATTTAGTCTTTACTAGAGCGTTTTATCTGATCTGATTGGAAGTTCTGCAGATCCAAATAATCTAAAACAGTGTTGCTTTGCTTCACCACCTCATAACCTCAGGCTGCTATAGGCTTCCATCATTTGGTGAGAATAATGGTGTTTATTCATTAATGCGGCTGAAGGAGGACACACACGCACACACACACACACACACACACACACACAGAATAACACCTCTTTCATGGTGTTTATTGCTTTAATAAGCAGTCAGTGTTTTCCGTGCTTAAGGGACTGAGGTAATACATTTATTGCAGTGACCTTGTTTGTTTCTCTGTTAATCTGACTGCAGTTTCGTCCCACGTGCAACATTATCACATCCAAACTACACGACTTAAAGTCACTTCAGCTTTTCACACCATGTCTTACTAATAATTTGAATCTTGGAGGAAGAAAAGAACAAAACTACTACAAACGCCTTATTTTTGAGCTGAAACTGCCGTGAACTTCTTTATCAGACAGGTGACTATATTTGACAGCTTTTTTTTTGATTTGGTGAAAGCGTAAATAAAGCTTGGTTGGAGTTTTCAGAGTGGGGATGGTGTCGGAGCGCAGCAGAATGCAGATGCCCTTTCTCTCACTTCTTTCTATTCCCTGCAGATCCCACCTGAAAAGGTTAGACCACCAGTCCGTAAAAGTCAAGCTGCCGCTCAGCATTGTAGTTTTCTTTTAAAAAATGACATTTACTTTGACACATATATATTTATTCTCTGTATTTCAGCAGTTTCTACACTCACACACTTCAGTATCTCTGCCGCTGCTTCCAGCACGTTACTGTTCAGAGGAAGAAAAAATCCCATTACATTCTTTTTGCAGCTTCATTATTTCCGTCAAACTGTTTTCACGCTGTGATTTGCCAGATGAACTGGAGACATAGATAACTGGTATCCCCTCCATTATTAAATGATTTAGGTAAAACAGCTAAAATGGTCACAACTGCAACACACGCACACATTCTCACAAAGAGCTAAATAAAAGGGTTATTCCTAAAAGTGCAGAAGAAAACCTCTAAAAAAAACTATACTAATAAACTTCAAAACAATAACAAAACGGTTACAATTTTAAAACAGGTAAAAGAGCTTAAAACTTCTAAAATAGCTCAAAAAGCTCAAATCGGCTGTAAACAAAACTTAGAAAGTTAAAATTAATTAATTTACAAACGTGCATTTATCGACTTTAAACCATATAGCTTGTCAAACATGAGGCCTGAGGACCAGAAGGGGCCGTGTGAGCATTTTAGAAGCTGTTTCTAATGTATTGTCTGCAGGTGGACGTGGGTCAGTGAGAGAAGCATCGGCGTTAGAAAGTCTTACGGTGAGGGTGAGCCTGTAAAAACGAGCTGAAGGCGTCTAAACGTGGCCACACTGGTTCATGGTTAGAACACTTTGAATTCTGAAACAAAGGAAACGACACAAGTCGTCCAGAAATGTGTAAAGACAAGTGAAATTAGGCTGCTTGACAGAAGCAGAGCTGTACAGTATTTGGAAATTTGTTGTCGGACAGCAGCCGTTAGGGTCAGTCGCTTCAGTTTATGATGCCTTTCTTCACTCTCAATGTGTGTGTGTGTGTGTGTGTGTGTGTGTGTGTGTGTGTGTGTGTGTGTGTGTGTGTGTGTGTGTGTGCGCGCTCTGTTTCTCTGTCTGGATTGCATCTGATGCGTGGGTGTGTCCTCTGAGACATGCTCCTGCAGGATGGCGAGGGGGCACAGTACCGTCTGCGGCCATGTGGGGGAGCTGCCGCTCTGCTGCTCCTGCTCAGCTAAACCTGCTTGATATTCAGCACAATCCAAAGAACCAGGCTCTGAAATTGATGTGCTTCAGTCCCCGTCACTCGCTGTAATACAATCACTTACCTAGGAGATGTTGGCGATATCCATCCACAAGGCAGATGACATAAAGCATCCCATAGTCGCTGTTGCTATGGCGATCCTCCAGCATCTGGAGGCAGACTCCGGCCTGCCCGCTGACACTTCGGCAGGGTGGATGGATTAACCAAATGGATGTTGAGAGTGTGGGTTAAAAAAAAAGGCAGCCAGGTTTGTTTTGCAGCTCCTGCGATCACACAGATTATGGCGGATGCATTATTCATGACTGGGCTCACATGTTTCTGTCCCCAGAGGTCTGAGGCAGGATGTACAGGTAGCACGCTCCCAGGTGAAGTGTGGACTTTCGGTTAGTAATCAGTTCAGGCACACAACTCACCACTGCCACAGCGCCTATTTGTTGTGCACTGTGGTGTGAAACAAGCTTTTACACGTTCAGGAGTGATGCACTGCTCCCTTTTAAATCTCCCTGCGGAGTTTCGTCGGAGGCAGGAGGAATCTCAGGACGGCGTGGAGAGGAAAGTCCACCCTCGGAGAGAAAGACTGCTGATCAGATCAGAGCGACGCTGTCAAACACTGCAGGCAGGGAAAAAAAAAAGAAACAGGTCAATGTGAATCCTCATTTCTTCAATCCGACTGTCCTGTTAACATAAAGACTGAATAAAGTGATTAGATTCACATGCGCCAGGAATAGACTGACACACTCACATGATCCACATCCAGATTTTCCAGGAAGAATTGAAGATTTGTTGTGTCTCTTGAGAAAGCCAAACACAAGAAAACGCTCTACTGGTTGAATCTGTTCAGGAAAAGATGATTATTTACCTGATTTACTCAGATCGTGTCGAAAACCTGCCAATGTGCATTTAGCTTTTGCTTTGCAGGTGAGCAACAAAAGAGAACCTCACACAACAATGTGCTGGGGGGAAAACAAAACGCACAAGAAGCTACAACAATGAAGACATCTCACCGTAAAATCCACAAATAAAAGTGGTTATGGGCCAGCTGAGGAAACGTTTCCCAGCACAATAACAGAAGAAGCTGATTTACACAATTAGAAGAAGAAACACATGATATTCTAAAAGAACGAACAGAACTGCTCCAGGTAAAAGAGCTAAAATGACTAAAACAATGAAGCAAATTAATCACTGAACTTATGTGGGGTAGTTTATTACATTTTAGTTAATAATATATATATATATATAAAAAAAACTCCAAAAGTCTCTTAAGAACCCAGAAATATGATTTCCTGCAGGCGTCTTACTGCTCGGCGAACTTAAGAACAAACAAAGCAAATAATTAGATTTAAAACACGACTGTAAGACAGATCTACTGTCATAATGGAGAATAATAATCCCCTTTACCACCTGGTTACACTTATAAAACGATTCAATACAATCCTAAAATGTTTGATATTTCATGAAGAGAAAAAAAAAACCTTTTTGGGGTGAAAAATGTTTTGCAGGATTTGGTTGGAAGTGGATCTTAACCCTCTTTAGCTGGTGGCAGATCTGTGGTCGGGGATCAGATCACATCGCAGCACTGCAGGGTTCACCAACTTTTCCTCTCGTCGTGTTTCGACACTCTCAGAAAGTCTGTCTCTACTTTGGGCCGGCGGTTTGTCATCGTGGATCAGGATCTTAATTACGCACCACAATGTGTCACGGATACTTATAATTAGTGTTTTTCAGAGTGACACATGTTGTTTTGGGGCATTTGCTGTGATGACTCAGGCTGTCAGTCTCCCCAGCAGCACAATCCACCGTCTGTATCATGGAAATCATTTTAAATTCAACACACACGGTTCACAACATTAAGATCATGAATGCGCCGCACCGTGGCACCACGTCTCTCCGTACGCGGCACTTAAAAGACGCATTCCCATCAAGATTTTACACTCCTTGGCAAACATGTTGGTTTTTCTTTATTACACGACTCACTTCTCTAAATTTACAACCTCCTGACAGATAATATGAACAGTGGAGAGTTATTATTTTACAATTATCTTCCTGGGAGAGTCTTGATAGATAAAAACATGGAAACATCTGCCAGCTGACTTCACCACTTTCCTCAATACTTGGAACAAATCGGGGATAATTGTGAATTTATTGGCGATCCGAGGCACTACGAGGAGTGGCTGAGGTCCAAATCCCCCTTCAGGAGGTCACTGTAAATCAGAAGTTTAAAATATTTGTGCTTCATTTGTTTATGGAAGTAGATTTTCTGAAGAATCTCTCCTCTTGGCCTTCAGTCGGGGTTTTAAGCGAAACGAACGGTGCTCATGATGTAAGTTTTCATGCAATGGCGGCTGAAAAGAAGGAAAGTCTTAAAGGCAATCTGGAGTCTCCAGGTCAAAAAGGTTGTGATGCAATGTCAAATAAAGAAAAGTGGAAGTAGCGTGTGCAGCTGTTTGTGCTGAGCACAGAATAGTTTAGTGTGTTCAGGAACATCAAACGCTTTGTTAAAGTCCAAAAACAGGATTAAAGTCTTAATTCTTGAATTATTCAGGGTATTGGGAGATATTAGAGATGTGTCGCCCTTACATAAAAAGCTGAAAATCATTCCTTTAAACATTGTTTTAATCTTTATAGTGAGAATGAATAATAGCTGCCAATTATTCTCCAACAAAGAGTGTGCAGTTGTGACTTGGAGATTGTTTTATACAACGGTTCGCTCTTTATTCTTTGCACAAAGCCTCTTTTAAATCCTCCCCAAAGGTTAAAAAGATTTCATGAGGTAACCTGCTGCTACCGCAGCTTTCGTTTAGTGTAATTACTGCTCTCAAAAGGCTCAAACTCATCTGATGAAAATGGACAGTTTTCGTCAATAACGTCACAACAACAATGATCAAATGAGGTTGTGTATAATTATGATAAAACAAACAAAGAGATTAAATGTATATTCTTATATTATACAGATCTTTAATCTCCAGTTTTTTATTTATTTTGAAAGTTTTGTCCCTTAATGAGCAAAACCTTTCCTCCTCCTCCTCATTACGAGTGTTGAATTCAGTTCTCGTCACTTCTCACTAAGTCTGTTCTGAACTTTTGTTTCAGAAACTTTCACATTTAACCATTTGAGTGGAAGTGATTTCACTCAAACTCAGAGTTTGTTATCCTTTTGGGGAATCTTCCTACATTCTGGGTCTGCTCTCAATAGTTAGAGTTGATCTCTAAATGTAAGTGGTTATATTATAACTCACACCTTCAGACCCGATCTGCCGACATGATGAGATCCCAGACAGAACAGGACATCGTCAGGGTGGAACATATCCCCCCAACACAGCTCTGTCTCTTTAAAACCAAGACAAACTTCACTGTTAATATTCAATGATCATATGGGATGAGTTGATTAACCACCGTTGGTGACACAACCTTATTTTCCATTGAGTTTAACTTGCAGCGTTCGGGACCGGAGCTTCTTGTGCTGATGTGAGAGAGGCGGAGGAAGTCATTACACACACTTTAATTAACAGCTGTAGTTGAGTTATGGACTCCATATCTCCCGAACTCTCATTTTCATAGAGTTTAGACTCGGAGTGCAGAGATATTTATTTCATATACGACCGGCCCAGAAACACAGGAAGTCCAATTATTCCCACTTGAAGAAACACAATAGCTGACAGTGAAGTTGAGACGTTTGGCCACTTCAGTGATATTATTTAAAGAACTTCTCTTTGCAGCCGACATTTTACTTTAGGTATAAAAAGATATGACACACAGAGGTTTTTGCCTCATGGTAGACAATTTCCATATATTACTTATGGAAAGCGGGTTTCTGATAAAAAAAACCTAGTGAGAGACAAAGACGAGAGCGGCGTCTCCCCGGAGACGCTGGTGGAAATATGTAGCTCGCGTTGGTGATAAGGAGCGACAGGCTTGTACTGACAGAGTTTATGCCCACGTTTTCCTTCTGCAGAGTTAAAACCAGCCTGCCTCATGAGGAATTAGAGAGCCGTCGTCTTCTCATGTCTCACCACTGTGCCACTTAACTAGGAGCCGACGGGCCGCCATCGTCTTCCTCGCCAGACTCATCCGTCACACGTTTGATGATGATTGGAGAATATGTAGAGGAAGTTACAACCATCCAAAGTCACTGCCTACAGGTGTTATCAGACCACCAATCAGGAGCGACACAAAGAAATCCCACTGAGTGTGAACATGCTGATCTAATCTCTGGTGTGTCGAATGCTGCCATTACAGAACGCTTCCACGATGTAATATGGAATGGGATGATTACCGGCAACTTTCAGAGGCATAATCCCACATCTAAAAGTGTCTATTTTTGGTCTCGAGGACCAGAGGCTGCAAAACGCATCAAGTCATAAAAACTGTTTTTCACTCAAAACAAAAATTGCGGCCAAAACCTTTAACAATCGCTAAATGCCGGATCAGCACAATTCCCAGCTGATTTGATGTCAGTGTTTGCCACAGCGGATTTATTGTCCTCAAATCCCTACATTAACTAAACAGACTAAAACAACTAAACTGGTTCAAGCTGCGACAAAAATACAAGAAATGAAATAACTGAGCTTACAGTAGCTTCGACAGCTCAACAAATGTAAAACAACTTAAATGGCAAGTAAAACCTGAGTTGAATCTTTCAGTGGAACTTTTTCAAGCGTTCATTTGGGCACAAACACTATTTATTTATATAAAAACAAAGATGCTTTTCATTCCATCTGGGTCATTACACTCAGAGTTAGTACCTGTACATTTAATAAATCGAGAGAAAAGCCTTGTTCAGTGAAATCAGGAAAAGTTCCTGTAAATGGTGTGAAAATGAATAATAAAACTACTTTACTGAACCCCGTGAGGCCAATTATTGAACCTCAAAGGAACTGCTTGTACTCTTTAAAGGACCAGATTAGTTCTGCCATCTGTACCCAAGCAATAAAGTTAATATACATCTACTACTTCCTCTAAATTATAAGGTAGATAATGAGGGGGCTTAGTGTTTTGTGTCAAACGAGAAAGAAGCAATGAACTTGTTTGAACTGCAGCTTAAATGGGCGAGGAGCTTCAGAATTAAAAGCGTCTAACTTTCCACGGTTTTAGGATTGTTTTCTATTTAAGTCATTGTTGTTTTTGAGGAGCAACTATAAGCCTGTGTGCAAACCGCGTGAACAATACGTTCTGTATGAGCAAAATGATTAGGATTGCTCTTTTAGCTGTATATAAATAACATGCTTATAACAGTGTTGTCTTTTTTATACATGCTAATGGAGCTGTTGTCTTGAAAACATGACAGATTGGTAATCAAAGCAGAGTTTTTTTTTTTCACTCTCAGCATCAACAGATCAACAGCTTTTCTAAAGGTCACTTCACTCATCACACCGTGTGAACACTGATGAGAAACACAAATTCATGCTGAGTCAGCCCTAACAGAAACATCGTGTTTCCTCCCACTGCTCACATGGACTCAGTTCACCACGGCGCTCACGCGCAAAGGAAATCACGTTCGGATTTTTCACCGACGCACTCGAATCGCCAACCAAAGAAAAATTTACCCGAAGCCGAAAAAATATGTTTAACATGAAGGTTTTCACGGTACATTTTAAAATCTGGATTTGTGACGTTTCATAAATGCAATTAAAACACTTATGAGACACTTTTAGCTGCAGCAGTTTTGTCTGTTTTAGCTGTTTCTATTGATTTATTTCTTTTAAGCTGTTTCTCACATTTTTTGTAAAAAAAAGAAAAAAAAAAAAGTCTAAAAATAGGAAAGCTAAAGCTGCATTTTCTTCATTTTACAGGTTTTGTGGCTGAAGATGAATTTGATGTAGTTGTTGTGAAGGTCGCAGAGCTGTTGTTTAGATCTATGCGTCGGATTCTTTCTCAGGTGACCGCAGGGGGTAAAGCGACTTCCTGTGCATGCAGCGAATTAGAGAATAATGAAAAAGCTGAAAATAAAAACAGAATCTGACATTCAGGCGGTGACCTTTCCTGAACAGGTAGATACACCGTATGTGTTTCAGCAGATATAGAGTGTGAGGCATCGTGAGGAGACGAGACAGAGCTCTGGCATTGAACACGAGGTCTTTGTGAAAAAAATCCTCCAGAGATGGAGCTGCAGCTCGCTGCTCCGTCATCATCTATACAGTATGTGTGTGTACGTTGTGCACACAGCCTGTGATCCCTCCACGTCTCTGTGTCTGCTGGTTACATGCTGCTCCCTCGCCGTGTGCATGCTCAGCTCACTTTCAGCTTTAGAGCTTCCTCTACCCCTTATTTTCTTTATTTTGGAAAAATAGTCAAAAAGCGTCAACAAAAATATTAAAAATATTCAATCCAAACGATTTAAATTCACATAATTAAATGTCAAATATAAGAATTTAGTGGTGGGAAAAAAAGATGGTGGGCCACATTTTAATCGGAAAACTTCAGTAAACTCGTTCATGTTTTTTTTAATGAATAAATCAATAAAATCTACTTGTTTTTGGTTGATTTTACAATAATTCTGCATTAACTTCATGTAAAATGAGATGCAGCCTGTGTGTGAGTGTGTGTGCCGTGAATTTATTATCCTGAGCTTTTAATTGAATTGAATAAAGGTCTTAAAGTGATTCAATATGTACTTTAAATATTTGAGGAGACTCTGGTAAATTTCACTGTTAATGGACCTTCTATTGTGAAGCGGCTGAAGGTCTTTTCTCAGTCTGGATTGCAAATGGACGCTCATCAGGATTAAATCCAACATGTAGTTTGTAAATGAGGTTTTTCATTCATAAAAGGACAAAAGTTATTTAAACTGAGTGACTCAGACGAGACAGTCGAGACGGTTCAGAGTTCTCAGGTCGAGGAACCAGACTTGATTTGTGGCAGTCACAGATGGATTAAGGCTGGAAAAATGAGACCACAGTTTATCAAACCTACAGTGAAACATGATTTTAACACCAAACCAAGAGAAATCACCTCCCTCACACCTAAACTCTACTATATATCATTTTCTCTTGAAAAGAAACTTTTAGTACGTTGAATTTCTACAACTCTGAGACCAAGATGAAGCTTTGTGTGCTCTGAAAAGGACACATGGGAGAATTATGTAACGCAGGGCGAGGGCATCAAGAAACAAGAACATTTTTTAAGTTCAATCTGAAGATACTAATTAAAGATGGAAAAGAATTAACTAAATATGATAGTTACCTAAAGGTACGTTGGGAATAATCAGCATGTCTAATAATATGAACTTTACTGCAAACAAGCAGAATTTAACCCTTTAATGGACTTTTCCTAGTATTTCTTCCAAACTAACTGTGATAAATCCACACTGTAGAAAACATGAGTATAAAGCTCTGCTAAACTTTGTGCATCGACAGATCTAGCTGTTTTGAACTTTAACTTATTAGTTTCATGCATTCGACATAAATAATGGCACCGTGCTTCATCCAATTAAAAACCAAGTGCATGTGACTCTACATCGAATACTTAAATTCTGCTTGTTCTTGCTAATCCCACAATATATTAAAGACCACCGCCTCCAACATTGTTTCAGATATTCAGTGAGAAATTATCCATTTTAAAGAAACTGTGAGATTATAAAGTGTAAAACATGTGATTTTCATCATGAAAGTTAAAAAAAATTAATAAAACATTATATGCAGAAGAATGAGCAAAGAGTCCATTCTGGCCCAAAGGAAAGATGAGATTAACTGAGTTATTCTGATGATCATGAAGACTTCCTAACTGAACAGCTTGGTTCTAAGTTACACAGCATTAACAGGACTTTAGTAAAAACACAGAATGTTTAGATGAGACTGGTCTTCATGTGGTCTCTGGACTTGATAAGTTCACTTTAAACCTGAGAGATCAAACCTCTGGAGGTGAGTGGCTACTTGTTACCGGACGAAAAGATCTCAGAGGGAAAACCGAAACCCACCGCTTGACTGCACCCTAATGGCCTCCTAAATGTCCCCGAATACCCCCCGGGGCACCGTTTCTGCCCCTGCGGCTTTTATGAGGGGTTAAATACTGAGGTGAAACCTCACTGTAGCACGAGTTCATGAAGGACTTTCTTTCTTTCTTTCTTTCTGTGAGCACTGCAGCCCAAAGTACTCAGTTCACCTGTTCTATTTATTATAAAACTGCAGCAACAACTCGCCAAGAAAATATGTCCGACTCTAATTAGAAAACAAGTAAAAATGGACATAATGGATAAAGAGAACAGATTCGAAAGGAACAGAAGCATATGTGTCATACACCTGACACACACTCATGTATAAACTCTACTTGTGTATTTTAATAAAATAATCAGTGTCTTGAGGGCCGGATTGGACCCCGTGGGAGGCCAGATTTGGTCCCTGGGCCACATGTTTGATACCCCTGACATGCAGTTTACACACATGTAAAGATCCCGCCATGGTTCTGGAAGAAATCCTTCAACCAAACATCCCCAGAAAGGAAAAAAAAATGAAAAGCCGTGCTGGAGGCAGAGAAGAGTTCTCGTCAAAGACTTGAGGCAGCGGAGGGAAAGAGGACCTGGTGTCAAGTGTAAGTGGGCCAGTTTAGAGTCGAAGCTCCACGCTGCAGAATTACCTCCGTCATGTCACTTCCAGGTTAACGGGAGGAGAAGCCGCTCGGCGACGGAGGGTCGTGACATTCAGCACGTCCGAGGCCGGCAGCACACGAGAGCTCTTCCACTGGAGTGGAGGACAGATGGAACAGAAGGAGTGGTGGTGGAGGAGTCCTGAGAGGGAGAAGATTGTATTGATTTCAGCTGCGAGCAGAGAAACACTGCGGAGTGTCAGAGAGACGTCCTGCAGCTCCGAGAGGAGGGAGGCTGAGGGCCCTGAAGACCGTGAAAGAGCCATAAAACCGGCATGGTTCACAGGATTTTATCATGTTTGCACCCCTGTGGCTCTACAGCCCCTCTGTAGCGGCTCCATGTCGGATCCATCAAATTATGTTTTTAAGTGTCAAATGTTTAATGTCGGTCTGATCTCTTCTCTCACACTCTGATTCTCAAATAAAAAAATGGTTCTTAAGCAAAAATCTGCAGTACACACTTGTTAAAGTTCCTGTGGTAGTTCATAATAACTAGTAAAGTTCCTACAAAGAATTTAAAGTTTCTGCAATAAAGAAAACAATTTCCATTCTTCTTGGATTTCCCTGATTTTAACATTGAGATTTTTAGTAATCTGAATTGTTTCAGGCACGTCCTCCTCCATCAGTGTGTATTTTTGGAACTGTTCTTCATTGATGGGAAAGCACCAGACAAACAGGACAAGTGTTTCCACTCTCCAGGAATCGAGGGGGAGACTTTGAAAGTGCCGACTGAGCAAAGCTGGATTCAGATGCAGTTTAAATACAGGAGGAGGAAATATCAGGGGGCTTCTGCCTCCACTAATAAAGCTTCGAAAATAAGGTATACGTGATATTCAAGAGAAACTGGAAAAAAAAACAACCTCCAGGGAGTTAATTTAAGGTACGACTGCTCTGGCTTTGTTCTTTGGAGAAAAGGTTTCAGTGAATATGAAACTGGCCGTGGAATAATTCACACTGGACATTTCTGCTAAACACTCACTTTAAACCTGGAACTGAAAAAAGCAGCTCACCATTAGAAGCTGTTATCCAAAAAGCATACGATTATAATCATTTTTCATCATCATCATATATAATATATGATATACATTATAATTTTTTTTAATTAAGAATCAAAAGCTATATATTCTGCAACCATCTTTTGTTTGAGAGTTTTCATCTGAATCAGCTCTAAAGCTGCCTTTAAAATGAAAATATTTATTTTTACGATATGCCACAATTTAGCCTCGAAGCTAACGCCAGTCGATTTTGTTAGTTTGCTCACTGTGGACTGAGGTCCGTGAGCTCTTCACAGTCGCGACTGATTGTGAATGGTTGATTTCTGTAAATGCAGTGCAAACATGCGATATTGTGCTGAATTATTCCTGGAGGGAATCGCTGGGTAATCACTGAGCTTGTGGCTCTTTCTCTGGTGGGAAACGCTCCGAGCGCTTCATGCATTCCAATTTCTTCACGACGCATTAACACTGTCCTGCAGCTCTCCGACGGTGACAGGACAAATTATGCATTTTCATGAGCAGATCAGAGGAGAAACAGAGCGAGGAACAAGCAGCATTACCGCGCAGTGGGTTTTCACACCGCTCCAGATTAAAAGTTAATGTGAAGAGCCGAAGATGTGACGAGTGCGCCCCACCACACAGGCTACTCGTCAAATCTGTGATTCACTGATGGTGACTGCTCCCTCCAGTACTTCTTTGATCATCCGGCAGCAGACTCGGGCCCTGACAGAGCTAATCAGACACGTTTTCACAGGAACAAGCGTCCACATGCACCTCCAATACAACCTGCTCCACACAACAGTACTGCACAGCTTTTAGTCAGTTTTTCCACTTAAACATCTTAGAACCGGTCCAAACTGCTGTTGAAACCCCGGGAGAGTCGTTCTTCGAAATGAGAGCATCACAAGTTACAACATTCATGACTGCTGACATGGTTTGAGCTGAAGATTAGGACTTTGACTTGAAAAGAAAATCAGTTTGATGCATTTTTGGGGAAATTTATTATAGTGAAAGCATGGAGCCGCTACAAAGGGGCTGTAGAGCCGCATGCCGCTCCACAGCTGCCGGACACAGACCTCTAATCTCTTTCTTTTGCTCATCAGTGGCTTCTAAGTGAGTTTAGATGATAACAGCGTCAGACAGCGTGAAGAAATGAAGGAATGAAACCTGTCCAAAGGCTAATAGTGCACAGTGGTAACAATCAGCGGCCCGCTCAGAGCCTGCAGGTACTTTATCTCCGCCACAGCTGGAACACGGCTCATCAGCATGACGCCTGAGGAGCGGCTTCACAACACCAGTGGACTTCAAATCCAGCAGCCTCACGAAGAAGTTAAAGGGATGCTGAATGTTTTGTAAGTTCACTTTTGGTTTCACCACAAGATGTCCAATATTGAGGTCACCGCATTGACGTGTCTTAGTCTTTAATGGACCAGGGGGTTGTTATGTAAATGGACACATTTGCAAATTAAATGATTTAAAAAGGCTTTAAAAAGGTTGAACTGGCTGGAATGGCTTGAAAAGATTAGAATAGCTACAATAACAAAAACAGCTAAATGAATAAAAAGAAAACAAGACTAAAAGGGAAACATTTCTAAATTTACTATTTGTTAAAATTACAAAAAAAACAAAAAACTTTTTAAAAACACATTAAAATAATCCACTTAAATGACAAAAAAAAAGGTTAAACAGAAACAAATGACACAGATAAAGAAGCTGCAAGCCAATATTGTGGAAATGTGTCCTTTTCTGACCATATTTGGAAAATAACTCATTAGCTTTTTTTTTGGCTCAGTAGAGACTTTCATCATTCTGCAAACACACTGCTCACTCCGGCACACTCAAACACGCTCTGACACACAGCCAGCGATTTCACACCATCAGGACAAGCCAGCAGAAACTCAGCGTTAGTGAGAAAAATGATGTTTTGGACTGGAACCTGCATAAAGGAGGCGTGAATGTGTCCTGACTTTATGAGAGCAGACAAAAGATCCAGAAGCATCCTGAGAGCATTTCTGTTGCTATTTTTTCTGCCCATTTCAATATATGAATTTGTGTTTGATGTGAAATGCACAAGTTAACACACCTGAGGAACAGATACAATTACGAAAAAGCCATTTTGAGGTTTTTTGGTTTATTCTTGCAGCCAGTAATCTTCAGGATCCAGCAGAAACATCTCAGTTTCATGATTGATTGCGGTGGGTGAGCTTTATTTTCAAAGACTCAAATGGTGTAATTTAATTCCCTTTTTGCTCTTCTTTTATTTGCCTTCTGCACTCAGCCGATAGAATTATCCTCCTGTGACGAGACGATTAATGTGACTGATGAAAGATGCAGCGAGTCTGTAATTTCTAATTACTGGAGTGTAAATATGAGAAGTATTGTTACTCGACTGATCCGTTTCTCTGTGGGAGCGTAATGAGGCTGATGTACATCAGGATCAAACAGTGAGCCGAGCCTCACATCTACAGATGCACATGTGAATACTCCGATTACACCAACGGTTCACGTGCAGGGGAAATGTTGAAGGAGAACGGTGAGGCTGAGTTGAAGGATTCTTCAGGTTTGTTTGTTCTGCTTCAGTTTGGACTCTGCGGTTTCCGACCGTGTTCCCTGTGATGTGCTGCTCTGGTAAGCGGCGTCCACCCAGGTGAGAATCTCTAATCTGCTCTCAGGGGTCGCCGCACGTCAGTGTGACGGACACATAAATCACCAGGACGATGTTCCTGCTGCAGACTGTTAATGTGCCGGACACACTGCAACACAGCAGGAGAGCCAATAATGTGATTTAATTCACTCTCCAGGTGCGCAGGCCAGTTTAATCTGCTCACTGCGCACTTCATGTTCCCAAAGATTACCTAATACACTATTTCTATTAACTGAGACTTCTAATGTTGCTCAGTTTTACAAAATTTTTCAAATTCTGACCCAGAAAACAAAATCACCTGATTGTAAACGATCAGAAACAACAAACTAAAATCCTTCAACCAGTCAAAAATACTCTTGACTTCAATTCAAACCAATATCTATGTGGATGTGTGGGTAGAGTAGCTCCGTCAGAGGAAGTTACTCCAACAAAATGAGATTATTTCTACATAATCCGATGAAAAGTAAGCATAACGAACACCCTTAAGTCCAGAGTAATAAGTGACATGAGTAATTCATGTTCTTTTCTTTAGAATTGTATCAGAAAAAGTGTTTTGCATTAAAATGTATCTTGCATTGCAAATATCTCTGACAAGACGTCAGCTTTGACGCAAAAGAGTGGAATATTAGTCGAATGCAAATCCAAGGTCTATATGTGGTAAGTGTAGGTGTACCATCAAAAATCCCCTGAAAAGGCTGAATGCACCAGAATTGGAGCATTTCATGAATGTGTGATGCTACAAAGCGCTGAGAGCCACCGAAGACGATACAAACTATAGCCATATGATAATCCCACATTCTCACCTCTGTCTCTATGAACCGTTACACTTTCCCCTGGGATTAAAATTCTGGCAAAACAAAAGAAAAGTAAGAAATGACCGTTTCTATTGAATCTAGTTTGGTCTCTTCGTGAACTCCTGGAATCAAGTTGAGCCAGAAACTGAGTGAATCTGCAGACAGGAAGTAAAGAGAGAGAGAGACCTTCGCTATCTTCATCTCCATAAAATCCCTTTTGGTTGGAGTCGAGGTCGCTCGCTCTGGCAGCCCAATAAGCCTGCCGTTCAGCTCCTTCCATGGGATGCTGGCGTTCCCCTCTCCTCTCCCCCTCTTGGCAGCCGAGCCTTCGTCTGTGCTTTGGAGATATGCAGACTTGAGATATGTTTCGCTTGGTGTCAAGAATAGAGAAATCTATCTTAAGTTGTGCCACCTTGCACATCAAAGACTTATTTGTTTTGACCAAGGCTTTGAGCGAAATGGAGGATTTGCTTAAGACTATCGGGACAAAGAGGCTGGCACTTTATAGACAGAAACTTTTTGGTTTTCTCTTCAACGGATCAATTAAAACTCCTGCATGTTTCCAAAAAGATGACGTTCAGTTTCTTCAGGTGAGGTGAAAACATCCATTCACTTTCTATCGTCACACAGAACGTGTAAAAATACAGAGAAGCTGAGCCCCAAAATAAAAAGGTTTACAATTTAAATTGAGGCCGTCCATACAACACATGCAGTGTTTCTCCTGATAAAGAGGAATCTGTCCTGCAGACACTTCGGACTATCAGTGTCGCGCACAGACGAGGAAACGTGTCGCTGCTGCCTCTCTGGAAAAGCTTCAGAGTGACGATGCAGCCGAAGGGTGACGGGCAAACTGGAAAATAATCATCGTGAATTTCTCTGAGGGTTTAGTTTACATCAAATACCTGCTGTACCGTCAAGTATTGCTGCCTTAATCGTTGTACTTGTAACATAAATGCACAACAGCTCTCATTTCATGACTTTCCTTTGCAAGGCAAACCTGTTTCTGGCACCAGAAAACAGTCAAAACTGTATTTATAGTTTTAAACGTTGTACCTGTTTCCTGTGTACTAAGATCCATTTAAATCTAAATATTCAAAATATTCAAGCACACCAGAGCACTGCGAAAAAAGTCAATAATAATTGTCTATTTATCAATTCACCTATTAATAGTTCAAGCTCTTTCTGTCAGTCCACTGAAAGACATTTTAATAGTTTGACAAGCCTAAAAAAAAGGAAAACACTTTGAGAATTAAACGTTAGGATCCAGATTTTTCTCTGGCCAAACCTTATCTTTAATAAAAATAAATCCCAATCCTCTGCTATGCTAGCATACAATTCCATTATTCAATTATTCCACTAAAAATCCTATGTGATCTGTTGCTGCTGAAGATCAGATGTGTGGTAAATACCAAGTGTAGCTGTGTACTTCCATTAATGCGTTTCACTGTAACCACCACTCTACTTCCACCACATAACCGATACTCATCTGATCACTCGGGCGGTGAATTCTACGTGACAGGTTGACTGCACCCATACGACACATTAAATGCTCAAATAAATTAAAAATGAGCCTGCTGCACATGCACGAGTCACATTCACCGAGCTTGAGAAAGGTCCTGAAGAAAATATGCAATAAGTCTGAAAATAACTCGTGGCCTAATTAAATCTCAAATCAAAGCCAGAAGAGAATGAATTAAAAATGAATGGAAATGGTGTAATGTAATGCTGGGGGTGGGAGGGGGTGGGGGTGTTTGTGGTGAAACGTAACACGTGCACAGCAGAATGGATGGGATCATACTGCTGTGTGGTGAGAGAGGAAGTGACCCTGCAGAGGAGAGTAATACCCCCGCCCACTGGAAGAAAGGGCAGGGAGGCACAGAGGGGAGATCCTGTTTGAGGAGATGGAGGGAGGAGATCCGGAGGCCTGCCTTCAAGTAATATCACATGGTAAATCTGGGTTCCTGTAAATTTACCCCAAGTTGTCCTCAGAAAGTGGTTCCGTTGCTGCAATACCCAGCGTTACGTCCGAGTTGAAGGACTCCAAGGCCGGCGACAGGAAAGCCTGTGCTTCGGTTTTGTTTCTCGAGGGAAGGCTGAAGTCTGGGGTTTCCGCTTTATGCAGATGATGGTGTCGTTTCTGCATCACATGAAGCTTCAGATCAGAACTTCCAAAACTGCGCCCATTATTAGTTTTACAGACTAAATGCATCAAATATAATTCATTGTTGTGGACGATTCAAAACTAGGATCATTTTAATGAGCAGATGATTGGATGAATTATTGGTCGGGCAACTCAAAGAGTCTTGACCGGAGAGAAACATTGGCTTTTCAGTGAAAGAAACTGGGGTTGTTGGCCGTTTACAACAGAAAGCCTGTTATTGGGCGATGAGGAGTGTATGATACATTTCTCCAAAATATGATAATTAAAGGCTCTGGTAAGTCTCATAACTGTAGTTTTATAGGAAATACTTTCTCTATGACAAACTTTTGATTTAGTGTCTTGGAATTGACGCTTCGTAAGGTGTAATAAAATCAGAGAGACAACATTTTCTTTTGATAAGCATTTAATATTGAATATTCCGTCCAGTTTCAACAGTTTAAAGCTCCGGCTGTTCCCCAAAACATTGAAATTCATAAAGAAACTACTTGTGCAGACTGAATTCTTGGACAAAGGTTCAGCTTTTTAAGGTGTCTGTGATGTCTCCATACAGAGAGTGGACAGGACGGGTTTGCAGTGGGACGTCGGGCGGATTCAGTCGTACGCCGGCAGGCCGAACATCTGCGGCTGGAAGTCCTCCATGCTCCTGAGCCGCAGCGTGGCCTCCTGAGTCAGGCTGGGGTCCAGGTTATCGTCCGGGATCATCACCACCTGCATCCCGGCAGCCAGCGCCGCCTTCACGCCGTTCGGAGCGTCTTCGAACACCAGACACTGAGGAAAGACAAAGATTCGTCCAAATTTGAGTCCAGGAAATAAACCGGGAGGAACAGGAAACAGACACGGAGTTTCCTTCCTGGTTTATCAACTCTTGATGTTTTTAAGTCTGATTTAGCCGCGAGAGGAGCTCTTCTGATAAAGAATTATATTAAACATCCACGCATTCTTTCAAAAAAGTATGACTATATGTGTGTAAGAGGCATCCTTTGTTTCCTGTATTACCAGCAGAGGATTCATTAGCGGGTTTAAACTCTTCTCAGTGAATGAAGGAAGCAGCCGGAGCTTTCCGGACCTTTGTCCACGTCGCTGGAACTCTCAGGTGAACAAAGGCGGCTCCTTCTCGTTCTTTAACCGGCTGTGTGATGTCACTAAGCCTCAAACTGCAGCTCGGAGACAATGAGGGCGGAAACACTGAGCGCGCTCGCTAATTCCCCGACTGGAAGCAATTAAAAGTGGTAATTACCAGATGAGCTGGTGAAACGACCTTTTAATCCGCGGAAACGAATGAAAACAAGACGCAGGGCGACTGAAGAGGCCGAGAACTTGAAGACAAACACACACTGAGACCCCAGACTGAACATTGGACTCTGGATACCACTGATACCCAGTAAACCACAGCCGACACGCTATGATGCCGATATGATAGTGATGTGATTCCATCACAGCAACGACAACATATCGACATGATAGAGACACTGACGAGATGAAAATCTAATACCAACATGATGCAGACATGATATATAGAGATTTTAACTCAAAATAATATTGTAGCTTTCTTTCTACCCTCGCATGAGCCTTTAATTGTACTTATTGTTTTGTTTTAAAGTCATTATGGCTTCTTGTGGTTGCAGTTGTAATTATTTCTACCCTTTCCAGATCTTTGGTTGTTTTCGAGCCCTTTTTTTACTTTTATGAACATGAAGGCAGGAAAGAGCGATCGTCCCTTGGTTTCCTGCAGTCAAAGATCAGCAGGGGGCAGTCAGATCAAACCCAAACACATCAAAATTGCAGATTTCTTCTCGTCAGATGACGACTTTCCTCAAAGGGGAAAAACATGACGGGCGACTGCACAGTTTGGTGAGAGAAACAACACGTGTGCTAAAAATTTACAGAGGATACGAATAGACAGTTTGGAGTGAAAAATGAGAGAACGTGCAAAGGGATGAAATCCCCAGGTGGTGCAGTGCGTCGTTTTTCTCTTTTAATAAAAGTTACACCTGCGATTCCAAACTGCAAACTGCAGTTTGCATACAAACACATGAAATTCATCTGCAGCCACAAAACATGTTTAACCTTTAAGAGAACAGCTCATGGAGTTTATATAGAGTTTAATGATCCGTACAAAAGCTATTTTACCCTGTTTAACTGTTTCTAATTATTTACGCTGCTTTAATATTCATGCATCGAGCTTTTGACCGCTTTTTTTTCCCGACCACTCTTAACTACCTTGGGTGTTTTAGCGCTTAACTATTTTATTGGTGATCATTATTACTGCTATCATGTTAGAATGTATTAAATTGTTCTCTGATTTGAGCTATTTTGGCTGTTTTTTAAAAGCTTTAACTATATTTGATCTTTTAGCATTTATTTTCAGCTGAGTACTGTTGTTTAAAAGAACAAATCTCCAAAGACAAAGAGATTGACATCGTCTGCATACGTGCATGTTCAGCTGACATCAAGTAGACCAATTTTAAAGCTGATCTTTACACTGAACGACATGTTTTTTTTTTTTATCTGAAGTGTGAGGGAAGAAAACACTGACAAAAAATGCTGTAAAAGTGGCCTAAAATATCAGGACTGTTAAAATTGCTAAAACAACTAAAAGTGGTAAAACAGAAAGAAAATGGTTAAGATATCTAAAACTAAAGTGGTATAAGTTAAAAGTGGCTATTTATGGGAACACTGCTAAAAAAAAAAAAAAAAAGGTAAAATAGCTCAAACAGCTAAAAATGTAAATATACGCCGGGGTTGACGTGTTTTCAGCGGTTTGTTCAAACATCAGCAGGACTTCCAGCTCTTCATTCACAGATGAAATGTAATCCGGCTATGATTGAGTTTTTTGGCTGCGGAGGATCACATTAGTGACCATGGAATTATATTTGGCGGCTGTGGAGCCGTGACACTAATGAAACGCTGAGTTTCACCACGACGACCAACCTGACCGCAGCTGATGATCTGTGGACGGTTCACACGTGTCCTGATATGAGGATTACTTATGGATCATCATTACTGTCCAAAGCAGAAGCTTCATAACTCAACCTAACAAGCTGGAGCTCCTTTTTATCTCTCAGGGATTCTCACAAACAAAATAGACAGTTTTAATGTGTGAACTTCAGTGAAAATGATCATAATTCCACACAATATCCTGTGAGGATAAAATTGAAATTTTAAAATGGCAGCAGACGACGACTTTCCTGTATTTTCTTCATCATTTAAAAAAACGGTCCTTCAGACAGAGTGACAGAAAACCAACACCGCGAAAGGAGATAAAGGTTAAAATGAAGAGCGGGTCAGCGTTATGCCATGTGTCATCCCAGCTATCAGTGCAGAAATAATGTGATGAGAGCTCTGGGGAGATTTTTTAGAACATTTCCTACTTTAACATATATCTGACCTCCTTCCTCGATTGACCTTTCGCCACTCATTAGGAGTTACCCTGAGGCTAAAGGGGAATCAAACTCCTCCTAGCTCCGGCGCCAAGTCGTCCGCTTGAGTTTATCAATGCCCGGCTTCAGTTTTACTCCGTCCATCATCGCCCGGCCACCCAACTGATAAGATGTTACACGTTCGTCGCCGGCACCGCCCCGAGCCGCGCCATCATTTCAAACGTACGACGGACGATCTGTCACTGCTGCTTATTCACCCTCCGCTGCACGCCGCCACACGGTCTCCATGCCTCTGCGCTGTGTTCAAACCAGACGTTTCTATGACATCAACGTCTGCAGATTTCGTCGAAACCACATTTATGAGTGAAAGAGACGATTTGACCATTTGGACCAGTGGTGTCGAGCCACCACGGTGGCGCTGTGCAGCCGCTTTACAGCCATGCTGCATCATGAGGACACAGAGTGAAGCGGTGCAGGTTTCAGAGGGCTGACCAGAGTGGGTGGGTGGTGGAGGGGAGGGGGGGGGGTGCTACAGTCGATGTTGCCGTGCCGTTGCAGCATCATTATGTGCACATCCAAAACTCGTGCGGCCAGGAGGGAATCCACGGAGACTCATCAGCCTGTGAGAAGCTCGTCCTCGCTCTCATTTCTCCGTGCAAGCTCTCCTCAAATCCACCACGACACCACGACACCTCGACCCCCACCCCCACCCCCCCCGCTTCACTCTCAGATAGAAAAACATTTATAGGAGCAGTTTATTACGCTTTAGAAACTATACGAACATTTCATTATCGTGTGTTTTATTTTAACTACTGTAGCAATTTTAGCTGTTTTAGTCACTTCATTTTATATTTGACCCATTTCAACCAATGTTCTACATTTCACTTTGAGACATTATAGCATCTATCTATCTATCTATCTATCTATCTATAATATCCAAAAAACTAAACTTACCATCGCTATACACGTCTTTCGTGACATGTATGTTTCCTGTATCGCCATGGCGATAAGGAGTTGGGCTACTTTGTGACCACATGACAAACCTCCACGAGAACGTTCAGCGTTCTCTCTGGAAGCTTCAGCGGAGGAACATTTCCGTGCACAAAGTCCCATTAGAAATCGATGTTGGGGGTGTAAAGGTTGACAAGTAGAGTCGTAATGGGCCAATTTGAAGCCGGTGTAGAAAAGTTCACGTCTTAATTGTAGCTGATTTGAATACGAGGACTGTAGAGGATCCCCGGTGTGTAACGTCCTGCATGATTAATGGCGGTGATAAAGTCTCGGGCTGGCTGCCTCCATCAGCGCGAGCATGAACTCGCTCTCTTTCATGTTTCATTAATCTTATTCAGGCTGCTGAGCACACCTTTGGTGAGATCTCCCGTCTTATCTGGGCCGTGGTGAGGAACGTGAGCGGGGAGAGGCGAGCGGTGCTTTTTCTTCACCGCTGGTCGTCGCGGACAGCAGCAGCGACACCACATTACTCACATCCCTTCTCTCAACAACACATTTTCAGAAAATCCCAAAGCTTCCATGAGACTTGTGGAGCACAATATTTACAATGCCTCCTTCTTTTTACAGCTCTGAGTGTTACCATTGGCCAAAAACTCAAAGAATTCTTCAGAAAATGCCCGTGGACTGGTTACACACACTTTGTTATCCAGGAGAAATATGATTTCAACTTTAGACGCTCACCAACATTTGGAGTTTCTCCACATAAACCACTGTTTTAGATTTGTTCATGTCAGAGTGGAGTTACGTCTGAATAAATCCTGACCTGCTGAAAATGGCTAAAATAGATCAAAACCACTGCAAAATGATAAAAAGGATAAACTGAAACAAAATCTAAAATAGCTATAATAATCCAAACAGAAAAACCATCTAAAAAGACAAAAACAGCCAAAATCATTCTGGGAGATAAAAAGTTATAAAAGCAATTGAAAAAATTTAACTAGGCAACACAGCTTCAACCACAAAAAAATGCATTCTTTTAAATTAAAATTTTTTAAAAACAAAAGCAAAATAGCTAAAAGAGTCAAAAACGTCTAAAAAGCAGCCGAGATGACTGAAATGGCTCAAACTAATAGGAAATAAAAAAGAAAAGGCTAAAATAGCTCAACTAGTAGAACAAAACTAAACAAGAAAAGTTGATAAAATTTCAAAAACTGTTGAAATGATGACTAAAATGCAATAATATCTAAAATATTTAAAACCACATGAAGAATGAAAAACTGCCAGAAATGACTAAAAATAGCTAAAACTACCCCAAAAATTATTTTTTTAAATTTTACAATACTATATTTACTTGAATTGATATTATACATATTTTTGGTTGTATGTTGTTAAAAAAGAGAATCACTTGTGCAGTTTATGTTGATGTCTTTGTGCTTTAAAAGGTAATTTTTCAAAATAATAGAAGCAGTAATAGTCAATCTTTAGCGATATGAAAATGTGATAAAATGCAATCTGTTTATAATATGATGCCATGTAAGGTATAATACGATGCTACATAATGTATTATATTCCTGGTTCCTATCTTTATAACAAATAGTGACGACAGTAGGAGGTCGCTCTAACGTTAACACTGTTAGCAGAGTTCCGTGCAGTCGCCACTGGCGCCTCCATCTTGTTACTGCTAACCATCGTTGGCGTGCGCGCGTCTCTCAAGTAATCCAATAAGTGCTTTTAGTCCGGGACAACAGCGCGGTGGAAGGTGGCGATGAACAGATTCTCCATCAGCCACAAATGGAAACAGGCTTTTCTTGGGAATCATATTAGTGTGTGAATGCTGCAGAGCAGAACAACAGAAAATGTAGAAAACACCTTTAGTGTGCAGCCAGAGAGGCAGATGGCGCAGCTTTTATTTCACAGACAAAGGAGCTAAACAATGAAGAAATATTTAATGAAAGCGTTTGCTTTTATTTCTACTCCACGTCTTAACGTGTTAATGCGCTTTGTCCTCACACGGAGGGGGGGCTATTTCACAAGAATGTATGAACAGTATGAAAATCAACAAAGTGTAGAACAAATCTCAAAGAAGAAATACACCAACATGCATGGTTATCTGATATCACAATTCTGCACCCCACCTGTATTTCCACTATACATCAACAACAAATGCTGAGTTTTGCTTTTTTAGAGCAAAATGTACTTTTATCACACAATAAATGTCAAAATCATTGAAGTCTTAATGCATAGCCTTGAATTCACAACACATATTGTGCAGCCAAACTATGGAAAATATACATTCCACGTATTATAAACTGAAGTAGACTTGTATAAAGGTGTGTGTGTGTGTGTGTGTGTGTGTGTGTGTGTGTGTGTGTGTGTGTGTGTGTGTGTGTGTGTGTGTGTGTGTGTGTGTGTGTGTGTGTGTGTGTGTGTGTTTTATTTGCTCCTGTTGGCAGCAGACTGATGTGATTCTGTGATTTTTATTCACTGTGCAGGACACATTTGTCACCACAACACTAACTACTGCCTTTGCATCTGAATGAAGCTCCACCTGCAAGCTGCATCACAAACAACAAGACCCAAATGAGTGGTTTAGGTGGGCTTCAAGGTCAGGCTGTTACCACCGGGGGTGGGGTGGTGGGGGGTGGGGGGGGGGGGGGGGGGGGGGTAACAGCAGCCACTACATACCTGCCCTCATCACTACTTTGTTTTCAAGGCTCAAGCTGTAAAACTACGACTAACATCAGTTTTAATTAAATATCAGCTATAAGTCCTGACAACATCTGAATTAATCTCCATTATTGAATTAGTTTGCTGATGGTTTTAAGCCATTTTTGCCGATTTAGGCATTTTTGCCGTTTATATATCATTTAGCTTCTTTTTTAATTGAATGTAATTTTTGACCCTTTTTAGCTTTTATTTTGTAATTCGCCATTTTTTTTTGCAATTTCTTTCGCCATTTTTTGTGCCTCTTTTAGCAGTTTTTTGTGATTTTAGTGATTGCCCTGTCTCTCGGTTTTCTTTTTCTACCCATTGTAGCTGGATCAGTTTTGGCTCTTTTATTCACAAGTTTCTTTTTTTTTGAGAAACGATCGGACTGATTTTAGCTGATGCATCCAGGCATTCTATGTTTTTCTTGAGAAATGTTGAAACATTTTCCTTTGTGGTTGTATTGAACCATTTTAGTAATTTATTCTTTTACACTATCTGAAACTGGCTTAGCTATTTTAACTGCTTATCTAATTTAGTTATTTTTGAGTCTCTTATTGCTTTAACCAATTTACTTTTCTCTCCAATTTTGCCATTTTTAGTCATTTTACCCAACGTGACTGTTTTTGCTGTTTTCCCTTTTGAATTTTGTCATGTTCTGTCTCTGCTTCTGTCTTTTTTCTTTTAAAAGTTAGTTTCGTAATGTTGTTTTGCTGCAAATTTTGCCATTTTAGTGCCTTAAGATTTGTTTTCGGTTGATGTATAATCAGCAATTGTAGTTACTACTATCAGTTCTATCAACATTGTCACATCCAATCTATGTAATAATCAAATTCAGTTGCAAAACGGTGTGTTTTTTTAATTGTTTATACCTGCACGTGTTCTGGTTTATCCTGTTTCCCATTTAAAAGTCAACAGGTAATAGGAACCGAGGGAAAAGGCGTCAAACTGACGCTCCAGCGCTCTGTGACACTTTAAAACCACTGCTGGATATAATGAGGAAAAGTGTTTTAAATCTCTTACAGTCTTACAGATTCACACAGCAGGTGGAATAAATACTAAGCAAAGAGAGAGAGAGAGAGAGAGAGAGTGTGAGTGTGAGTGAGTGTGTGTTTGAAGAGTCCATCACAGTGAGTGGTGCTCCAGAGCTGATTCAGCGTGGGCGTCCTTACAAAGTCCTCCACATGCTCTTTATTTGTTTCACTGTAGAGAAAATGTTTGAGGACTCATTGAAAATGAGTTCAGTTCACTCAATTCCCCCCCCCCCCGACAAGCCTCTGTGTCAAAAATCTGCAGCTGCGAACATCTTTAACTCTTGACACGCTTGGAAAGTTTGGGAAAAGTTTTCCTTGATGTGCATTTTTTCCCCCGTTATTTATTTAGATGTCTTCAGTAGTTTCCCGCTTTTTGAAAATCAAGATGTTGAACATTTTTTCTTTTGTTGGTGTCGTGTTTTTTGTTTTTGTTTTGAATGGAAACTCCTAGAAAAGACCTGTAAGGAACTTTATTTCATTTGATTTCCAGAACACCAGGACGGTGTTGCGATATCATCTGGGCTGAAGGTTACTTTAAAGTTTAGAATGAAGTTCAGTTTGCAAATTCATTCTTTTTTTTAAAATAAAACAAGACACTAAAGGTGGATGAATTTCAAGAAAAACCTGGTTTAACATCAAATGACCCAAAAAAAAGCTATCAAAATTTGAAATAACAAAAAAATTGCAAACAAAATGTTGGAAATAACTAATAAGAGGGCAATTGTTCAAACCACACAAAAACTTTAAAATTGTTAAGTGGCTAAAACAGCTTAAACCTACACAAATTAAAAAAGGAAAAAGACTTCAGGAATAATGGACAAAAGAGTTGTTGGCTTTACTACAAGTTGGCTATAATTGCCAAAACAAAAATAGCAGCTAGAATAAATAAGAGGTAAAACATTTTCAACGAAACGAAGTTAAAATAACACACACACACACACACACACACACACACACACACACACACACACACACACACACACACACACACACACACACACACACACACACACACACACACACACACACACACACACACACACACACACACACACACACACACACACACACACACACACACACACACACACACACACACACACCCCTACCTGCTGCGGATCCGCTGGGGGCTGGAACCGTCCGGCACACACCAGGAAGGAGTCCGGTTCGGGTTTGTTCTTCTTCACCTCGGGGTCGTCTCCCAGAACCACGTGATCGAACAGCGCGAAGAAGTCGCCATGACGACTCGTCTTCAGTTGGAACGTGGAGCCGGCCGAGCTGGTTGCCACAGCGATGGGAACATTGTGCTTCCTCAAATGGAGGACCAGCTTCTCCACACCTGATGGGAAAACCAAGGAGCGGTTATTGTTGTATTGCTCAATTTACCTGCTAAATTTGTTTCAGCCTTTCAGTCGTTTGGCCTTATTTTTGGCCATTTTTACCGATTTCAGCCTTTTTAGCTGCTTGATGGATGATTTTGTTGGTAAAGTCCAGAATTTTGTGAATAACTGAGACAAAACTTCTTATCAATGACGTATTACATAAAAATATGAGTCTGTCAGTGAAATCTAGATGTGCACAGGAGAAATCAAATGTACCTGGCAGGAGCTGGGCGGAGGGGAAGATCCTCTCCTGGATTTGCTGGCTCTCAGCCAGGAGCTCCTCCGCGGTCATGGGAAGTCCCAGAGCATCCCGGATGATCTGCGCAGCATCCAGAGCTTTCTTCCCCATCACCAACGCCTTCACGTCCCACGTGTAGCGCTTCCCGAAGCGATCGCAGATCTCTTGGAAGGACACGGTGTAAAGTCGCTCCGTGTCTGTGAGGAAAAAACTAATTATTCAATCAAAATGATGCTTTAATCACTATAACACGTCCTCAAATCTAAAAATGTGCCTGTTTACGTAGTAAGGTAATCCTGCGGCCCTGATTGGAGCTCTTGATGGACCAGATTTGATCCACAAACCACAAGTTTTCCACCCCTGCTGCAGATGTACAGATGAACCTAGATAACTGCCCTCACCAGACTCAAGCCAAACTGTCGCTCATTTTAAGGAGAAGCGTGTTGGGGGAAAATGTTCCAACACAAAGCATAACCTGCCTTATTTAGCAATGGTTATTTCAAACAAATGTTTCATTCGGTTCACATCTGAGTGGACATCAAATTCTAACAATTTTTAAAATCTGAACTGTTAATCGGGGTTCGTGTTTCAGACCTGCACTGATTTGCCCACATGAAGCAAAGACTTTAAATTGATTTTTGACAGTTTCTATCGCTAACAGTTTATCCACACATAAGCCGATTTGACATGCACATTATAACAGATGCAAAAAGTGTAAAAGAGTGTTCCATCGATGAAGGATTTCTTAAAAATATGCAAACACGTTAAAATCATCTGCTTTATCTAAGGAGCTCAACATGCTATCAGAAGCACGGAGCTATACAGAGAGACCGAGTGTGTTTATGTCTGTCTGTGCAGTAAAACCAGAAAAGATGTCATATAAAGCAGGCTCCAGTACCTAACAACAATCCGTCCATGTCAAAGATAACATGTTTTATAGGTTTAAAGCTATTTTCTGACATTTTCATTCAGGTGGCGACTTCCGGGTTGGTGTGTCGGACGGCAGCCGTGAGGAGACAAAAAGCTTCCACCGCTCAAACTCCGAACAATTTTTTTTTTTTTTTTTTTTTTTAAGTTTCCGGTGTGATCGCAACAGTTGAGAGATTATACTTATCAGTGTAACAAAGCAAATATCAGTTTGGAACTTTTTTTGGGGAGATTTTGTTTAGACCAAGGACTTCTGGGACATAAAGTCCAAACTGACCTGCAGCCACATGTGACGCCACTGCAGGGGCTCCATGAAGCTTACGCTCAAAAGCTGTATATTGAAATAAACGTCTTTTATCTGTTTTATTTCATTTGCACATCAGACTATCATTCAAATGTACTCTTATCCCGCAGCTGAAGGATCCAAATATAATATCTGAAGTAAAGAAAGGTTCAATAGTTGATCAATTAAAATCGGATGACGTCACTAGAAAGAGATGAAATTATTTAAATGATTAACAGCTGAACCTGCAATAACAAAACAAAGCTTAATGAGCTCAGGCATAAAACAGTTAATGTGCTTCAAATGGCAACAATGGTTAAGAGAGTTAAAAGGTGTGTAAAAAATCTAAAAAGGAAAAGCAAGAATGAAAACATCAGAAAGTGATGTGGGAGAAGATCAGGAGTCAAATTTAATGTGGCATTTATCTGAACTCTTTTACCATGTTGAAAAGAACTCTATTCAAACCAAAGGAGAGAAAAACTCTTCTTATAAAACCTGCTGTATAGCCCCATAGGTCAGTCAGTTTTTACCTTTTTGTGGTTTGGATGACTATAAAGTGACACGTCGGAGCAGAGAACCCGCTCTGTGAATGAACTCAGGGCGTTAAATAAGTGCTGCACTTTTCCAGGTTTTTATTTTGTTTCTTTGGGAGTCATCCGGAGTTACATGTCTTACCTGAGAACACAGGTGGAGATCCTTAATGATACCACCAAACCTGATATTGTAAGACTATAAAGTGAGGGAAGATTCTCTTCAGTCAAATTCCCTTTTCTATCATTTAAACACCTCAAAATCTTTTTTTCTTCTTTATTTAAAAGGACACATTCCTGAGTGGAGCTCCGTTTGTGTACACTAAACACCACGAGTATTTTAAAATCGGTCAATGTTCATTCCAGTGAGTATCTCCTATATAAAACATTCCAACATGCCGCTCTTCAACCTTCCGAATAGCCGATGTTTTTATTAAGGTCCAGTTCCGTCGTGTGTCTGCGTTCTCCACCGTGTGTCACAAGGACTCGAGCAAATTACCCACAAAAAGCTGCATTGTTAGCGGGCGCTGTGATGCCTTCCCCAATAATTGGAGGCTCCACGTTAACAGAGTTTGTCTTGTTAGTGTGAAAGAGACGTCAGGGGACTGAGAGGACCCTGGAACCCGGACCATGTAATGAGCCTATGGATTTCAGCTCTAATTGAGAGAGAAAAGAAGACTTCTCGTCCCGTCGAGCGTGCTTCGTGTTCAGTTTGCACTGACCACCGCCAAAGGAGCTGCGTTTCCTGTAACAACCAGGAAAAAGTTGCCCGTTTGTACCTATTTTTTTCCCCCCCAGCTGGATCAAGTATGGAGGAAAGGATGCAGGAAAAGAGGATAAGCCTGACGATACTTCCAATCCCACAAATCAACACAACAACAAAAAGATGACAGAGTAGGAGAAGTAGCAGGAGATTGCAATGAATGTAGCCTGGAGCGACACTTTGCTGCCTGACTGAAACAGTGTGTCTGGAGATATAAATAGTGGAGTGGTAAAATCACAGACAGAAACGCAGTTAGTTAGTTTCCACGTCTCCCCGTGGAGCCGGCTGCTGCTGAGACGCTGCTACAATTAGAAAGGAAGATGCTCACTTTCTCGGCTTTATGTCTGCTGCTTAATTATTTTAAAGAAATCCATCACTCTGACATGAAATTAGAATTTGGGCCACTGCAGGTCAGTAATATTGGGTTTGATATGATGGATGATACACAGCAGACTTGATTAAATCTGTAAAATGACCGTGATTGTCTCCACTCAAATTCTCCATCCTTAATAACATCATCGCATCACATGTGGTGGAGGCAGAAAGTATTGGAAACCTTTGAAATGTCCTAGTTTGTAATTTTGTTTGTGTTGGAACGCCTTGAGATGTTTGTGTTTCAATCTGGTGGACGGATGACTGGAGTTCCCCTTGTGGCCTGAAGATTAATGGATCATCGTCTGTTAATCCGAGGAATCAATGATCACATGCTCGGTCCAAAGAATGTTTTTTTTTTTTTGTCCAAGAGAATAATGTCAATTTGAATAGCCAGCATAGAGAAAACACTTAAATCTTCCTCCTTTGACAGACAGAAACAACCTTTAATGATCTTTTTGAAACCATTGACTGGAAGTTACCATTTGTAGTGTTAAAATGTGTGTCAATCAGTCGTGCTTAGTGAGAGAAGAGGCTGCAATTTCACAGGTTATTGTGGGATGATCAGCATGAGGAACACTTTCTCGATTGAACTCCAATCAGACATAATCTGATATTTTGTCTGCACATTTCATCATAAATGTCCTCGTACAGGTAAAGCGCCTGCTCCTGCTTGTGAGGTGACACTTCTCTGCGATAAACTCGAGGCTCGACATATAGGTTGAACTAATGAGTCCACAGACTGAACTCTGCGTCTCGACAGGATCGGATAATGAAGCAGGGCCTCACTCTGTCAGCTCCTGGGCATATAAAGATACGAAAGCAGAATTCAGTTGGCTCACAGTCTGTGTGCGCACACTTCATTACAGCTACACTTCCCAGAATTCAGCTTCACAGGAAAAACACATTTTTTAGGGTTGTTTAAGTGCAGGGAAAGATGTATTCACATTTCTTTATAAACAGAGTGACAGTTAGAAGGGATTCAGGACATTCAATGCCAATAAGAAGCATTCACTACTTTGGATGTTTCTACATTTTATTGTTTTCATACATGAAGTCATGGTCAATTCAATCTGGCTTCTTTTAAAAGAATCTGCAAGAAAAAAAACTATTTTTTACTATTAAAGTGAAAAGATACGTGTATAAATAATGTCAATCCAATAAAAAGACAGACGATAAAGCCAATGATTCAATGAATATTCAAGGTCAGCATTTAGTAGATGCAAGTCTTAAAGCAGCTCTTTCTCCTTTTCTCAAAGCGAGCCTCGGACTTCCAGAACTTTCACCTTAATATTTCTGTGGAGCTTTTGTTGTTTTCTCTGAGTCAGGTTCTTACTGATATTGCCACGCATGTTCCCCTTTACTGTTAAGACGCAGCCCCTCGCTCTGATGCTGCCTCAACATGGTGGTGGCAGCATCAGAGCGAGGGGCTGCCACCACCACCACCACCAACACTGTATTCTGACTCCTGTGTTCCTGTCTCGGGTATGAGGCTTTCTCGGTGGCCCTCAACATGGTGGTGGCAGCATCAGAGCGAGGGGCTGCCACCACCACCACCACCAACACTGTATTCTGACTCCTGTGTTCCTGTCTCGGGTATGAGGCTTTCTCGGTGGCCCTCAACATGGTGGTGGCAGCATCAGAGCGAGGGGCTGCCACCACCAAGTCTCGGGACAGGAACACAGGAGGAACACAGCAGGGAGTCAGAATACAGTGTTGAGGGCTTTAAGGAGACCAGGAAAAAAGCCCTAAATACAGATTTTGATTATCTATCAAGTCACCATCACCATGATCGGCCACCAAAAATACACTGTGGATGGCAATTAATAACAAAAAGAGAACAACCGAAGAAAATCGTCCAGAAACGTTTCCTGACCCGAGTCATTTGGCAGTTTTGGGTTTTGATGATCTGTGAATTCGCAGAACCTGGTCGCCCCAAGATCCTCCCAGATCCCTGTGATATTTTCACTGTGGTGCTTTACAGGCTTTATACCAGCCATTTTCTTGATTCTGTGTGTGGAGCGTTGCCTCCTGTTCCCGTTAGCCCGAGTCCAAGTCATTAAAGAGAGAACATCATCATAATATCTAAACACAAAAACATGAAATGTGAGGCACTGAAATGGAGTTCAGCTGTTGTTCCTGCAGCTCACCCTCAGTCCAGATGTCTTTCAGGTCCCACCAGTTTTCTGGCAAACTTGGCGCTGTTGTAAAATGTTTCCAGCAGCTGTTATTTGTTCTCTGCATTCGGGAGGAGGATACAGACGAGGTTTACCCTGTGCGGGCGGGACTGCATACAGCAGAACATTCCCCAGCTGTCAGAGGGAATTTACCAGTCACCAAACATGGAATTGAAGAAGAAAAAAAAAGAGAAGAGAAATAAACAGCTGAAGGCTGATCAGGCACTGTGTGATCGAGGAAATCCTGGAGAAAACTGCCATGACCCGACTGCTCACGCTGGAACAAATGAATTCATGAAGGAAAACACAGTGAAGATACCACATGTGCAGGGAATGCTCCTTACAACCTGCTCATGTGGCTCTACAGCCCCTCTGTAGCAGCTACTGAGGGCCTGTAGAGCCACATGTGGCCGCAGGTTGCGGACCCCGCATGGACTCGTTGACCAGCAGATTAAGCTGTGTAAACGAATTGAGTTTAATTTGGCGGGCAGGAATCCATGAGTGTGCTCTGACTCATTCTCACTCTGATAAATCTGATCGTCTTCCAGTGTGACGGACAGACGGGGACCGAAATCCTTCACAGCCGACACCGTCACATCCTCCTCCCGTACAGCCATTTGTAATTCTCCTCCAGTTTATCCTCTGATCTCACACACACACACACACACACACACACACACACACACACACACACACACACACACACACACACACACACACACACACACACACACACACACACACACACACACACACACACACACACACACACACACACACACACAGAGCTATTTACATTGCCATGATAAGCTCGTTAACTCTGCTGGCTGATCGGTATCGCCCTCAGCTGTAATTCCCCAGCCAACCATTTGTCCTGGGTGAGATATCAGCAATCACCATTTTAAATGAGCGGAGGTGATATGAAATGCTAATTCAGCAGCTAAGATCAATACGCCTCACCTGGGGGAATAAAGTGGACCTGCTGCAAATTGCTGTCCTTGAACACTGCGTGAAAGACAACACTTTTTCTTTTTTTTCCACCTAGAAAACCGTCCATTGCTTCTGGGGCCTTCCTTTGTGGAGTTTGCATGTTCTCCCTGGTAACAAAAGAAATAAACACTCTTATTATAATTAGATTTTCCCGTTGGTGTGTCCCTTCTAAGTTATTGTACTCTTCCTAAAACTTTAAAGAAGAGCTGATTTTTAATTTTATTTTTTATCTTTTTTTCTTCAATTTTAACCATTTGAGCAGCTTTAAGCTTTTTGATGTTAAGGAAGTGTTTAAAAAATGTTCTCACTTTTTTAATTTCCTTTACACCTTTAAAAGTATTTATAGCCATTTTAGTTACTGTAGCTATTAAAATCGAAAAGAAAAAAGCAATTTTTTTGTTTGTAGATTTTACTTTTATAACATGTAAATTTCAAGCAATTCTAGTCTTTTTTTTTCTTTCACTTTTTACTTTTTCCACGAGTTGCAGCTGTTTTTAACTTTTGCTCTCTCTCTCTTTTTATGCATATTCGGCAATTTTACCTATTTATCTGATTTGGCTCATTCACTACTTTTTTCTTTTATATATATATTTTTTTAATCCATTTTGTCACAGTTTTAGCTCTTTAAGCCTGTTTTAGTTTGAGTCTTTTTGAAATATAGCAGATGTGAAAAATATATTAAAACTGATTTAAAAAAATTGTTCCACATACATTAGGTTCCGTTTAAATGACAAAGTTTCAAGAGAAAACATATGATTGTTTACGTTTTCCCCCCATTTCCAAAAAGGACGAGCACTTTGACAGTTTGACAATTTTCACTTGGAAACGTTGTGGTGTAGACGGGGCACCGCTACAAAGGAGCTGAAGAGCCGTATGTGACTGCAGAGCTGCAGGTCATGGACCTCTGTGCTCGCCACTTGTTTACGTCCAGAGGCTTGTTCAGTCGACTTTCCACCTCTCCATCAGGTCCTTGATCTCTCCCTGACAAACTTTCCGCTTTGTGATGCAGCAGTTAGACAATTTACATGCGTGCCAGCCTCCAAAAAGTAAAACTGCTGTGATCCGTAGAGAAAAGTTGTGTTTGTTTCACAGGAATCTGATCAGTTTGATCTCCGCACGTTTCTCCTCCTCCTGCTCTCTCGTTGCCCTGAAGGATTCTCACCCCCCCAAAAAGAGAAAGAAAACAAAGCAGGAGGCTTCATTTTGAACCTGCTTCCAGGCTGCGTTTGAAGCTTCCGAGGCGCCGAGTGATGAAAGTGTGACGGGACGAGCTATTGTTGTTCTCATCAGCTTTCAGGGCGCGTGGAAGAGAAAATGATGAGGACATTAGCGAAATGAAGATGATGATGTAGATTTGTTTTAGAGCAGTGCCGAGCAGGAGGGAGGGCGCAGGCTTTCACTTGGAGTGTTTTCTGGAGTGGCTTCCCATCGCTGATGATGATTTTAATTACGGCGCTCGTTTGGATGCGTCTCCGTTCTCAGTAACGAGGTTGATTACAGGACGAGAGGGTCGGCGTGAAGGAGGCTGGCGCTTTGAAATCAGCCTGGTCAAAGTGACTTTTCCAGGTTCAGATTTACTCATTCTGCTCTGCGATGTGGATTAGGAACTTCGGTGCTTCGCTGTGGATCCCTGTCAAATAAAGGAACCAGCCTCAACTGAACGGTGCAACAAAGTAAATAGACATATAAACATAACATAAAATATTGAAGAAGTAAAACTGCTTTTTGCAAAGTGTTCTCGATTGATTATTGTGGCTGTACATTTGTTGAACCAGCTGGAGTTCAAAGATTCCAGCTGAGGATATTGGATATTTGTTTGTATGCACACAGTCTTTCCTCCAAGGATCCTTATCGAAAACCAGGCTGGAAAAATTCACTTAAAAGGTGTTACTATAGAAATGAATAAGAAAGTCTGGATATCAATGCTATTATTGATTCCACTCGTCCACTCGACTCAAACAGCAGAATAACTCACAAGATCTTCGCATAAAGTTACACTGACCGGACCCAACAAGTCACATCGACTAACTTGTTGTGAACATGTGTTTTTAATCAATTATCTTAATTTATAGGAATCCATTTCGACTTCCACATTGAAAGGTTATTGAGAAAGTGAAAAAAAAATCAGTATATGAGAGTGGTTTCTTTCTCACTCGGTTCACCTTTGATATTTTCATCGTTGACTTCAGCTTTGGTTCCACTTTGACTGTTGAGCTGCAGCAGCTCAATACTGAGCTTCAGGAAGTCGCCACACTCTGTCCAACAGACATTTCTCCTCATAGTTCAGGGCCTGCAGGAGAAAACTCTACAAGCTTGGAGAGTTTTCATCGACATTTTGTCATTTCCAAGCAAAATTGTCTTTTAGACGGGAGTTAGTTCACCAATGTCACCAACACAAGGACATTACCCCAGTTTTCACTGTGAGAGGATGAGCTTCAGAATTGAGAGTTTAGATTGTTTCTCACACTTTCTCACATTGTTTCTCAGCATTTCTCACAGTGTTGTCATCTCCTCACTCCTGCATGGACACAATTCTTTCCTTGGTATAATTAGCTGCTGCTGCTCTTTGTCATTTTATTCCTCGATTGTCGGCACTTTAATTGAACATTGATTCGTTTCGGCTGTCAGAATTCCAAACACATGCTGAACGAGGCTCTTAAATTCTAAAATAAATGTCTGTCTGTCCTTTTTTTGCTCTGCATCTTTTCTGCACCAGCCTTCTTTCCCTCTGTCGACCTGAACTCAACTCATTCCAGTATACGTGAACTGTGTGAGACTGCAGAGCTGCAGGTTGAGGACCTTGAATCTTGGGTGTTTTAATTTACAGTAGTTTCCTGTGTGTAATTTAAATGTTCAAGCACAAACACAATCAGGTTCAAGAATTCTCCAGGGGAATTATATTATTTTTACTGGCCGTACATAATGTGAGCTTAAAAGAAGTGATAAAGGGTTAGGGTTAGGATTTCATGTGTTGAGTCATCCCATGGTGGGTTAACGTGTTGGCGTTTGAATAACGATCGCCTGTGTGTGAAATCCTCATCGGACTGGAAGGAAAGGATATTGTGATTGTGTCTGAGAGCTAAACAAACCTGACCTGAGGATCTTGGTCTTCCAGCAGCCGCAGTGTGGCTGCACAGATCCACTCAGAGACGTACAGTATGCACAAAGGCTGCCCTGTTTACCGCTTTGAAGCTGAGCCTGACAAGTTTGTTGTTCCACCGTCGAGCACTTAAAAGGAAAATATATCGCTGCTTTTGCTTCTCTTCATCTCTCTACAACATGGCTCTTTTTTCTCTCTTTTTTTTTGTTTCCTCCGGCTTCCCCGCTTTAATGGTGCAACGCCTGAAATCCTGCAATTTAAACGTTCCATTAAAAAGTCAGTAAGCAGGCAGAGTTTCTCTCCTGCTGACTGTGAGCTCTCACGTTAATCCTCATGCCGCCTTTCAGGGACGCTCGCACCTTTTCAGGTAAATAATATTCACTGCTGCTCTGAATCATGAAATATTTCACTCTGATCGCCAAAACATGTATAATCCACAGAATAACAATCAAACTGCTTATGAACTTCTTTTGCAAGACATTTTTTTAAAATGGCTTCCATGTTTTCGGTTCTTGCATGCCTTTTTATTCCCAACTAATTACTGCACCATCGTCTGCATAAGTGGAGACATTTCTTACTCGGCAGACACATTTTTCTTCTCGGGTTCTTTTGTGTTGTCTAAACTTTACATTTGTGGCTTTTCTCAAACGTTTCTGAAGATGGTTCTCGTCTTTGTTCCTTCCTTCAAGATGTTTAGTTACCTTACTGTTCAGATCAGCTTCAACTAGTTGTTCCTACATTCCTTTTCCCTAATGGAGTATTTAGCCTCGTCACACTGCAGGGAAATGCGACCCAATTGAGATATTTTACTCACAAGTGACTCATATCCGATCAGTGATGTTTGACTGACGTCACGGATAAGTGCCAGAGGAAGCCAGATTGTCTTACCTTTTAACTTTGTTTATTTCGTGCATTAGTGTGTCTATGTCGTGCTCTTCATTACACATATAATAGTTTCATGGTTTTAACATGATTTCTACACAGGTTGAGATTTGGGCAGGTTTTTATTGAGGTGTGTGGGTTTTATGTGTTTTAGACTGGAAACACTCAAATCTGACAACCCGGGTGCTGACTGGCGTGCCATGCGTAAATCGAGTGCTTGGCGTGACTTCACGATGTCGTCACGATGTCTTCTGCGCTCTGGGGCCCTAAAACATCCGGTCCGATTGAGCATCAAGACCTGCGGTGTGAACTTCGCCTTTCAGTGACCCAAAGGTTTATTTATTAATCAAATCTTTTCAGTTTATCCCCACGTGCTGCTCATGTTCCTCATCAAACATCGATCTGTCGTCTTTTAACTGCATGTAGTTTGAGGATGATTAATCAAAAAGAGAGGTGGCTTTCTTTTTCCTTCCTCCCACTGCATGCGTCATGTGCACCGCGCTGACATTGTGGGACTTTTTTAATAAAAGCATGAAGGAGCATGTTGAGCCATCTGTGTGCAGATTCTCTCTCTGAAGGTCGACGTGGAAGAAAAGACGATACAGGATGACCTTCATTAAGCCTGGAGTCAATGTGTGCGGATCCAAATGAATAAGAACTTAAAATACTGACTAAAATCGATTATTATATATTGTCAAATTGAATAATTAAATTGAATTAAATAATAAATCGTCTTGTATTCCATTTGAACAACTTTTCAGAGATGGAAGAGCCTGTTTTCATGACCCTCAGCTTCTACACAGGGAATCATTTGTGCTTTTGTGCTTCCTGCTACCAACACTTAACCAGTCGCTGGAGGACAAGAGGAGGAAGAAGGCATCATCAGTGACGCCGAGCAGGAAGGTAACCGCACAAAACAGCAGCCTCTGTGACGAATAGGATGTTTAGATCTTCTGATCCACGAAGTCCAGAAAACCAAAACCAGGAGAGCTGAGAGGAACCTTCCAATAATTAGTGTTCCACTCTGGTTGAAAACACAAGCACTGACTCTGCTTTGTGTTCGGTTGGGATTATCACCTGAGAGGAGCAACACGATGTTCATGGTCCGATCCGAACGAGACACATTCTACAAGATGGATTCCTTAGTTTTCACGCCCAGTTTACCGCCATCAGATTCCAACATGGCGTTCCCAGTGAGATCCAGTCAGGGAAGTTCGGTTCGGTAGGTTATATGTATTTTAAATACCTTGTAGAAATTAGTTTGATGACTTGTTGAACAAACGAGAACAAAAAGGTTGTGAATGAGGTCGTAGCATGTTAGCGTGTTGATGCTGCGGGAGTCCAGTTCTATTTATTTCTTTTAGTAAAATTGCCCCATCAAACATTCATAATACTGTACGCTTTTAATTTGACTGTGCACCGCTCTGCTGAATTATTTATAGCAGGAATTGATTCCTGACTTAATTTTTAATCACATCTATATCTATTCCACCTTCCTCTGCGAGGGAACGGCGCTTTCTGCTCCACCTCAGCTGACGCTCTGCCTCAGATCACCGCGGTCCTCTCACCGGTTCCCCGCCGCGGCTTCACAGGAACAATACTGGGAGGAAATGTAAAGTCGAACGGCGGCCCATGAATATTTCAGGCCGGGGAGCGGTGACAAACGAGCTAACGGGGCATCAGCATCTCATTTCTGTGATCGTCACACCACTCGGGGCGTCGGCATCTCTTTCTTTTTTATCTCCGGCCGTTAATCTTCTGCTCTTTTCAGTCGCGCATTATGTGTCTTAAAGACGCCATTGGATGTGTGTGAACAAGTGTTCCTCAAAACGGCGGCTCTATTCCCACGAAGCGCCGCCAGGCAGCCGGCCTTCGTCTTCCCACAGACGGCAATAAAACGCGATGAAATATACATGTGTACAGTGTGAGGACTGCAGCCGTTTAAAGGAAAGCAAACGATGCAGTGAAGAGGTCACCTGGGTTCAATAAAGAGAGCCGCCGCCGCCGCCGCCACCGGCACACAGAGCTGCAAACAGTCTCCAACTATCCCAGCAACATTTCAGACCTCTGAACACATCATCTGCATAAAGCTGAATAATATTCACCCATTAGCCATAACATTACTACCACTGACAGGTCAGGGCTTTGCCACCGAACCTGTTATTTCCTGTCTCCTGTCTACTTCCTGCAGATTTTAATGATTCGACGAGCTCACAAAAAGCTTAATTTTTGGCACAACTTATAGTCAAATAATTTAAACATTGTCTCTGAAGTATATTGTGTTTTTGAAGCCTTCAATCAAAATTTTAAACTGCTAAAAGTTCAAAAAGAAAAACTAAAATTCAGTGAAAGCAGCTCGGCCTGTTTTGACAATTTTGAGCAATTTTGCTTGCATTTTCCTCTTAACCTTTTCTTACTTTTTCATAAATTTTCGATTTAGATTTTCACTGTTTTATTTTTCGCTTCTCTATTGCCTTTAGTTATTTTAGCGTTTTTCACCATTTTAGCCGTTTTTAGCCATTATAACTTCTTTTACATCCAGTTTTAGCCTTGACATTTGGTGAAGGACTCAAGGAGCCTTGACATAGAGCTGTAGAGCAACATGTGGTCGAGCTGCAGAGCTGCAGGTTACACACTCTTGAGCCAAGCCTTTACAGATCGTACAGGTAAAGCATTTTGATCATGGCGGGGACTTTTACTTCTCCTGTTTGCCATTTGAATTTAGTTAAATTTCTCCTTGATAAGCTGACATGCTCCAACATTAAGTAGATGTTAATTTAAACGTCCACGCATCCTGTAGCAAGGATTCTGAGAAAAACACTTTATCGTTTCCCTAAATGTCGACACAGCAGTGTTTAAAAATCTGCTTCCTCCCAATAGATGGATAAGTTTTGCGTGTGTGTGAGCGTGTGTGTATACTCATGGTGAACTCCGCCTGAACTTCAGGGCCTCAGCGCTCAGCAGCCGCAGCACGTCCACCATTCGGGGTTCATCACTGATCTTTACAGCAGCTGCTCTGAAAACTCCTCAGCTACAGTTTCATTGGTCCCAGTGCGAACACCAAGCGGCGGCAGGAAGCTCTGATTATTTTCACTCACACTGAAAGAAAAGTTAATGATTGCTTGATGACTACAAATAATTCCAGGAGTGGATGAGGTTGTTTTCCCATCTGTGCACTTCGCCGAGCTTCTTCATGGAAACTCTAAAATCTATTGCAGCGACTGACTTTAAGTGGAAATGGCAGCACGTTTATGGCTCATCGTCTGAAATTATCTGCTCCCACCAGTCACCATTAAAATGTTCTTAACTCTGTCAATCCTGGGTCATAATCTCACATTACCGTGATCCGTTTGTTTCTGCCAAAAAGTTTTGGATTACATCACTTCTAGAAGTGTCACATTAGTTTGATAGAGAATTTTAGGTATTGTTTACTAATACATTGAACTAAATTACATGATCTTATAGGTCTAATACGTGAGTATTCAAGTATTCAAATGAGGTTTAAAACAATATTGTTTGACTGGATGGACAGAAAGAAAAATCTTCAATAAAAGTCGTGGAGTTGATAAAATGTCTGTCACCATAATAATAGCAGCATCTCTGTTTAAAACTGAGCTGAATCAAAAGATCATCAACAGTAGAACACGAGATTCAGATTTAACAAGGCTCCTAGAATGTGGTTGAATAATTTCTGAGTCGTACTGCTAAAGGTTTAGACTGCAAGGGAAAGATCTTTGAGCTTCTTTACTTCTTTAATCCATCTCTTTCATGGAACTAAAAGTTTCCAACAGTCCATGATTCTACCCTTTCCTCCTTCACTCATGTCTGCTCTTAAGGGATTAATTCTCTCTTTATTTATTGTTAGATCTTGTTTGACTTCGAGTTATTACCGCAAATCACATTTATTCTCTGATGAGACATTTCTCATCTGGTGGGAGTGGTCTCTTCCTCTCTTTATCCACACGGGGGGGCTCACTGATGGAAACGAAAATAATCTGTTGGCAGATTAAGACAGATGATGTTCGATAGGAGTTTAAACGGTTTGCCCTGCAGAGAATACCTGCAGAGAAGCTTCACGATGTTTTCTTGATTTTGTGACAATAAAATGTGAATGAAATGCCACATTTTGCTGCATTTCATTGCGCTAATGTCATTTTAAATAAAAGATAAAAAAAAAGATCAAGTCCTTTTCCACCAAATAAAATTCCTCTGGAGCCACAAAACATGTTAAACCTTAAAGATAAAGCTAAAACAGCTCATTACGTTTATTGTATTGACTTTCATTTTACTTGATATTCTAAAACTGTTGGTTTAGGCCTTATTAAAATCCCTTTTAACCAGCTAGTAAATGTACGTGCACTGCTAGATTTCCCTGGACAGTCTTAATGACACTCAATATGACTAAGTATACTTAGTGGGTGGCTGTTATAAAGTATAAATACTCAAAAAATAACACCTATCTTAATAATTAGCACAACTGTTTTCTCAATATTTGAGTGTTTCCTACTATTTACCATTGTTAGTTAAGAAAACAAAATTCTTAATATTACTGATTACAAAGCCCCATCTTGTCTTCTCCATGCACAGCTGTAAAACTGTACAGTCAAATGCTTCTAGAATATTTTAAGGCTTGGAGAAAGTGTTCGTGAATACAGGTTATTTTTTGTATTTTATAGCACATCGGTGGGAACAGGAGTTCAGAGACCACCATAAAGTCAAACATCCACTGCAAGTGTTCGGTTTCCACTGATTTGTAGCCTGAAGCTTCGAGTAATCCAAACATAAATAAACTATTTCCATTTTTATCTGGAGCCGACGTGCTGGCAGGCCAGAGGAGACAGAAACTTTATCGGCTTCTTCGAATGTCTTTTGCTGTAAATAACGCTGCTGTTTTCCCACGAGGCTCCGTCCAGCTCTTTTTAAAAGACTATTACTCCTCCAAACTGATCAGTAATCAGTCCAGTCATGTAAGATGAACAGGTTGGTCCAGGGATTGTAACACGGCACATAATTTAACCAGGAACCACAAAATCAGAACGAGCAAGTCCCAAACCACAATAAAATGTCCAAAGCCAGTCCAGAATCATTCCACAACAAAGTCCAAAAAAAGTTAAAAAGACCAAGAAACTGATCAAATCTAAAACTGACTGACAACCAAGTCCAAAACATTGTCTAGAACTGTCAAGAAACTAGTCGACCACGAAGCATGGTCTGAACCTCGATGTTATGTGTCCTGAAATGGACGAAATTACTGAACAACCAAGTCGAGAGCCTGATGTAAAACCTTGATTATTTCTGACCCACAAGCAAGTCCAAAACTAGTCTAGAACCACGTCTAAAACCATCATAAAACTGGTTCACCACCAAGTCCAAACAGGGCCAAAAACTAGTCCCTAGTCCACCAGGCCAGAGAGACTGACTGGAATGAGACACTGTGACATCGAGGAGCAAGTAACTAGTGACAGACAAGAGAACAAAAACTACCATTTTCTAACAGAAGTTGACACAAAGCTGGACAAGACCCAGGCAGGAACAAGCAGGGACTGGAAATATGCAGACATATGGAACAAGAAGAGAGATTACGGAACACATGAACAATGTAGGACAATGTAGGACCGCTCAGTGTTTCTGCTTCTCTTAAGAATTCTGGGGCAACTTATTACCCCAACACTATCAGGTTGAAGAGGCCCAGTGGGAACTTCTGCCCTCTCCAGAGGCAAAGTGAGACTCCCTATTTGTGCTGCGTACGACGTGGAATTTGATTACACTGCAAGCCAGTGGGGCGGCTTTGCTGATTTCGACTTTGTTGTGTCTTTTGTTCGTGAATCATCACTGGTGGACAATGATAAATAGCCTCAATGAACACATGAACTGTTCGATTCTGTTTCTTATACATATTTGATGTGGACTGAACGTGCTGACCAGGAACAAAGCGCCATATGTTCGCTGTCGTCATAATAAACCATCACATTAACACCTTCATGCTAAGAGCCTGAAACGCCTTCGTATTTACAACAGGATTAATCAGAATCAATTGACACGTGTGTAATTCCCCTCCTACATGACCAGTGGGGTGCTTTTACAGGTCCGGGTTGTAAAGCTATGTTTAATAACCCTTGTCCCCCCCCCCCCGGGATATTAATGGACAGTGAGGAATGCTTTTTGTCTTGCCATCTGAATGGTTTGTATCAGCCGTCTGCTGAGTGGCTGGGAAAGGCCCCTCGGAGGGTCTGAGCTGGGGCCGGGCGGCGGGTCGCTGCTCCCGGGGCCGTTCAGGTCGATTGAAGTGTTTGTCTTGTGAGCCGTCACATGCAGAGACGTCGATAGCCCTGAAGCCCCGACAACAAGCGCATTAAATGACTCCCGCTGTTTGTTCTGTGACCTCCTCGGTAATGACTTTAAAGCAGCACTTTAATTGTTTTCCATATTTTCGGATCCGCTTCACCTGGACAGTCGTGCTCATGCAGTGAGTGACATCAAGGACAAACAGGAGGGAATGAGGGTTTTACGCAAGAAACAAATAAATCCGGCAAATGGGCTAAATGAATAGCTTGGCCTTTAGTTAGACTCAGTCCTCACTCATCGAATTCAATCCTTATTATCTGCACTTTAGTGAACTCCAACATGTTCAATAGATAGTGTGTGTTATTTCACATGAATGTCAGACTGAATCCTCCTTCAGTCTCTTGAGTGTGTTTTTATAGGTCTTAGTAAATTGGTATTATCTGCATTGGAACAAGGTAAATACTGAAAGAATACACGGTTGAACCTTAAAGCAGTGTTTGCGGTGAAAAAAACCCAACAGGGTTTTATGTGACTTCCATAGTTGAAGGGCTGGAGTTGTGGTGAATAACTACTGGGCCTTGTGTTGAGGAGTTACTTGTATTAAAGAGCTCTTCAGTTTACCCTCCTGTTTAACAGTTGAGGGTTGATGGAAACCTTGGGGAGTTGCGATATTCATTAACCGAACAATGTGGACTAAATGTCCACCTGCAAGCCTTCGTAGACAGAATTAAAACGTGGAGGCGCAATGAGCAACTCCATCTGGTTCATCATAATCAAGTTGAGGGCCACAAAAAGGTTATTGGCAAACAGATTAAGAATTTAATAGGGAAGCTGCTAATTTAATGTAAATGTCAAGCTGTGATTAGATGAAAAATAACAACAACAAAAAAAAAATAATAATAATTGGGTGAAAATTATTATAATTACTTACATTTTATTGATAAACCTCAACTCAAACATAAACACACAAACATATGACATCTGTTTGCTCTCAGTTATAAATACTGAAATATGTAAAAATGGTGCGTTTGACAGGCTTTATTATACATATCTGACATACGAGTGTGTTTCAGTCTCAGACTCCCAACAAAGGGTCAAATGACCGTCTCAGTGCTTCATCATGTTTTGGAGATCATCTTCAGAGAGAACGCAGATTCACCTGTGCTTGTATGGCGCATGCACGTACAGTATGTCAGCAGGTGGAGAACGAAGCGAGTGGCAGGAAGCAGAGTGCCGGCCCAAAAAACACTTTCTTCATTTATAGATGATTGGAGGATCCTCAGAGGAGGAGGGGAGCGTTTCTGCGCTGATGGCACACACACTTTGAATTATACAAGCATTGCTTTGTGACAAATGAAACAAAGGCAGAAAGTGGAACCTAATCTCCTGGGTCCCTGTTGCAATAAAAGCCCGAGCAATGTTTAAGAATTCAAGTTTGGCAGACAAACTTTAAGGCAGCAATTTCCCAGCTGGCTGTGATGTTCTGAATCCATTCCTCAGTCTGTGGGGAAATACATAATGTGGAAGTGCGTGTTTGTTTAAGCCGCTTACACAAGTGCTGCTCACTTTGAAATTAACCTAGAATCTGTCACATAGTCTGTCCATCATCGTACTTCAGTCTCGTTCCATTTTGCCCATTTTCTTAGTTCAGCTGCTGCAGGTTTAGACTTAGACCATGGCTCTTCAGCTCCTCTGGGGTGGTTCCCTGAAGACTACATTAAATCATGTCGTGCAAATAATTCCTTTTGGAATTTTGATGTTTTAATGTGCTTTTCAATTCTTAATGTAATGTTTTACTTTGTCAACAAAAATATTTTAAACTGTCTGCGATGACCAGTAGAGATGAAGTGATTTCTACAGCTAAAACTGCTAAATGCCTACACTGACAGTTAAAACAGTTAAAACAACTGTGATGGTGAGATTCAATGGTTAAAACCGCTAAATATAAGATGTGGAGCACAGAAGATTTAAAGGACACATAAGATATAAAAATAACATTTATATGGAATGATAAATATCAAAATATTATAAAGGTTTACAATAATTTATGACGAGAATAGGAATCTGTGATATTCCATACCAGTATTTACGTCTGAAACTGCCGTCTGTGTTTTCTAAAGAGTTAAACATGTTTGATGTAAAGTCAAGAAACACTGCCACTGCAATGTAAATGTGTGCATCGTCTGCATAAAGGAAATATTCCTGGAGAATAAGTTACTACTGAATACAGTATGCAGAGAGACTAACCGCTCAAGAGAACAATAAAGATCCAAGATGTTTAGCAGAACTAAGAGATTTGGGTGAATTGGTAAGATTTTTTTTTTTTGTGTCGATGAGACTGTTGTCTCCTCGTGACTCTCATGAATCTGTTGAAGAACAGTTTTCAAGAGCTCATTCACCTGAAGTGATGTGAGCAGCGAGCGTTTGCCGACCGGCAGAGGAGGCGCGACTCAGTATCCTCAGTACAACTGTTTGCTTTAATTATTGACGTGAAAATTATGAATTACTGGTGTTTCCTGCTCATGTGATGTGGAATGGAGGAGGAAGATCTTTTTGTTTAACGGTCTAATGACTGCTAACAGACATCCTACAGACTCCTCACAACTCCACCCACTGCTTAAATTAACACTTTCTTCATCTGCGGAATTGCTGGATATGTTAGATTAAAGACTGATTTGATAGGAAATTCTTTGACAGTCAAGTTTTCCTGATCAGAAATGGGCTTCAATTTCGACCCACAATGTTCCTGAATCACTAAATAATCTTGCCTAACTTCATTGTGGGCCATTCATGTCCAATAAATCCTGTTGTTCTTTATATTTGATCTCCTTTTTCTTGCTTTACTGGATATTTGTTTTTGTTAACTTACACCACCCACCTCGTTTCTCCTCAAACTCATAATAAAGGCAAATACAGACTTATAAATACTGTTCAATGCTCTGAGATAACCACTATAAAGGACAGGACAAACAGCTAAAATAGCTTTAAAGACACTAAAAATAAAACTGAACTGTAAAAACAGCTTTCAAATAGAAAAATTGCAAAAACAGCTTCAATTTCGCAGAATGGCTTCATAACAGCTAAAAAAGTGAAACAGATAAAACTTTTAAAAACAGCTACAATAGTCAAACAAAAGCACAAATTGTTAGTTCAGTAAAAACATTAAATAAGAAAGCTAAAATTGCTTTAAAACAGGCTTGAGAACAACAAAAAATCACCAAGAATGGTTGAAAAGACAAAAATAAAAAAAATCTGTGAAAATGGTAGATTAGGTTCTTTTTAAATGTCAAACATGGTTTGTGGCTGTGGATGATTTTTAGTCCGGTGCTCGGTTGATAGTATTTTGTCAGGCCCAGTCCGGACTCAAACCGGGGACCCTCTCTCGTGAAATGAATCCATATTCATGACTTTTCATTAGATTTGAAGCAGCAGCAACAGAAAGCCACCGGAGGCTGTCATGTTATCACAGAAGGATTTATTTAGAATTTTCTGGCCCGGGTGGTTAAATATAGTGGAACGACAGCCAATTACAAACCCCCTGCTCGAGCCCTCGGGGGGCTGCAGGACGTGGTAGCCTTACTAAAAGGAATTATTACCGCATCAAATTAAAAGCGGAGGCCCCGGCAGGCCCACGTTTCCTCAGGTTCTCCTGCAGGAAAGCCTCCACCGGGAGCTGGAGCAGAACCAGCAGCTTCCAATACACCGTTGTAATGAGACATGAGAAGAATTACCCCTGAACCCCCGGCCCTTAATGAGAGAGAAAAGGAGCCTATCAGCTCTGCTGATTCTTGCTGTAGCTGCAGGCGCTGGAGCCTCCGGACGCGAGGAAATGTTCTGTTTTCACAGGAAAAAACAGGCGGAAAACAGTATCTTACTGGAGTTTCCCATGTATTGATTGTCTTCTTCAGAGTGATTGAAATATTACCGAATAGACTCTGTCCGATCAGGACTGCATTATAACTTCAAACTTATTTTCCTTAACAAAAGGGTTCGAGATGACCGAGAACAAAGGGTTTTTGCTCCAAAGTGTCCGAGGAGAAAAATAGCCTCCGTCTGGAAAAGGTCACCAAGTAACAGTAAGAGAAAGCCCAAGAGAGAAAAAGACATTCAACCAAGAAGACATGGACACAATGAGGAAAGCCTGCAGAGAGCTCACAGGAATGTGGAGCATGTGAAGGACTTTAGACCTTTTGTTTCTCTCAGAGAAGAAACATTTGGTCAAAAACATGCACTTAAATGCAAAAGGCAGAAAAAGTACAGTCAGACGAGGCACAAATCTGCTTTATTAACAGGCGCTGGCGAACACGTCATTTTAACTGTATGTTATAAATGAAGTCCTGTAAGCAGATCCATGAAATTGTTCTGTATTTATGTTATAATATCTTTTTATTAAAGTTCCGTGTGGAGGCTTGGTGGGCCCATGATAAAAGAGAATATATTTGACTTTAGCTGTAGCAGGTGTGACAGTTGCTGATCTTTACCTGAAGACGTTTGTGACTTTTTACGCTCTTTGCTGCCCTTTTTTTGGTGATTTGCTGCCTGTGGTGAAATTACAAGCACTCAGTTCTTCATAGAAACGAACGTGAACGGTCGTTCATCTTTTCATCGGTTTTTTTTATTTACACATGGCTCTGCGGCTCCCCTGTAGTGGAAGCTTTCACAGCATTACAAAGAAATAAACTGCTATTTTCTATAAAACCTGGAGATTTCAAAGGATTTTGAGGGATTTCCATAATTTCCTCACCAACAGAAGTGTCTCTGCTGAAGTTTCTCTTCCTGAGATGTCAGAGGATAAACTGTTGAGATGTTTCCTTCCAAGGTTGCCGTCTTTGAGTGCGGGCTGCCGATCTCGTCACGAGCCTCCCTCATTGTGATGTTGTTACGACACCAAGGTTTCCTCTCTCCATTCAGCTCTCCACTTAATAGCAGGCAATTCAAAGTCACATGAATGCTAATAAGCCTGCCAAATCTTATGCAACGGCCGTTTTAATTCAGGTTCTGATTAGATTCATTCAGTCCAAGGGAACTCAAGGTTCCCGTTTTGAAAGAACATTTATATATATATATATAAAAGAAACTCTGCTCCAGTATGTGACAATCAGATGGTTTTAATCCTCCATTAAAACTCTGCAGTTATGTGGAACTGGGCTCACTTTGAGATGATTCGAGTTTGTCAAACATGTGGCCTCCAGGCCTGAAGTGGGCCACCAGAAGAGGCCAACATGACCTTCAAATTGTAAAAATGACAAGGAAAACATCTGTGTTATTAGAAATTGAAGTTTCACATCAAACAAACTGAACCAAGAGAAATATAAAAGGTCAAATATAAGACGATGTAGCACATATATCATTTTGTAATGTAAATATATTTTATGAATAAATGAATTACATTTTCTCGAGCTCCATCTCCTCCAAATGCAGACTTTATTGCTTTTTTTTTTTTTGCTTCACAACACATCGGATGCATAAATCAGCCTTAGATAACTGTATTGCAGAAGTGGCAGGAGCCCACTGGACCTTTGCCCTGGGGCTTGATCGTGGTTGAACTCCGATCGGATGATCTTCTTCCTACTCCGCTCATGTGGAACAATCTGGTTTTACAGCGGGTTTGTGCAGTGGAGACGTTAAAAAAGATCTTTCTTGGTGCCGGTGATAATTGCCCTTTTAGAATGAGTTCATTCCAGATATCGATTTCATAATCACTGTTGTACTTCTCTCCCTGACCTCTGCTGTACAGCCGCCATGTTTCCAAGAACATAATTACAATGGATCTAATATCTTTTTTATATGCGCCCAAGGCTCTTTTATTTACCCCAGCAGGCCTGCTGCATCTCGATAAGAGCCACCGTCTGCAGGAATGACTGTAAAGCCTCCTGGAGGAGGAGCGAGCAGTCCTGCAGAGCTGCGAGATGTTTCACCCCAGCCAAACAAACTTGTGATGCATGTTGCAAGAATTAGTGGTTGAACTTTCAGGAGCTGGCTCGTGTTGCTCCTGACGGATGTTGCCAGCCTTTACTCATGAATTCCAAATCACCTCTGGCTAATTAATGTGGAGCAGCCAGCCGGGCTGTTAGCGAGCGATCGGATAACTAAATAAAGACGAGGCTGCAACAGGAAGAGTGGAGCCGCTTCGACTTCTCTCATGTGGGGCCAGGAGCTCTGTTCTCCTGCAGCCTCACCTCTCGTTTCTCCTGCATGCAAAATAGTCCTCTGTAAAGAACAGAAATGAGACTCGGAGTCCTTTTAAAGCTACCTTTTTAACTGATAAAGCAAATAGAATTTTTTTTAAATTACATTGTGAATTGAACTTTTACACATTATCAAATATGCTAAAGGATTAAACTGATAAAAATCCACACACAATTCACCATTTCGAACTGAAGACGTCTCGACATACGATTTCTCGCCAGATTTCTGTGGATGATTGCATGAAGCATGAACAAATGTTTAAAAACTTGCTGCACAACACTTTGCTCATGTAGATTTTTATTTCTAATGTTATTAATATGTGATCAAATTTAGATGTAATTTAAATTAAATATTTAAATCTGTTAAATACGGTCATCGAGGGCCGGCGTTCTGCACGTTTTAGATGTCTGCTGCTTCGGCATACCTGAATCTAATGATCATAAAGCTTGTTAAAAAAAAAAAAGCCCCTTCATTGCAGTCAGTGCTACAACCTGCAGGGCGCCGGCACTTCAGGATCGGAGTTCAACTCATGTGTGTTAAAGTCTTTGTTTAATTAACACATCTGCAAACAACAAAACCAAACCCAACCCCAGCCTGGGCCTGTGCCGGTGTGTGTGTGAGCCACACACGCCTCCATGTCGGTGTATGTTGTGGCGGGAAGCGGGGACTTTTCTCTTCTATGGCCGGTTATCAAGGCCGGCCTGGTTCAAGCAGGTGGCATGTTTGTCCGTGAAGGTTCCCGATATCTTCGGTTTTATTTCCCTCCTGTGATGATGCCTCTTGTTCTTCATCAAGGCAACTGATAAGTGATGCAATGGAATGACGTTCCCATGCAGTAGAAAGCAGTCTACCCAGTGAATACTGAATCGCTTTGCTCTTTTCCTGGCTGGTGGCAGCAGAGCCGCTGATAAACACCTCAGTGTGCACTGCGCTTACCGGTATTTTTTCTCATGTGCACTGCCACATTTCTGACATCTGTGTGGGCTCGTCGAGTTTGACATGATCACTGTTTGACAGATGTCTTTTCTTCTGGCCTCTTAAACAACATCCAGATAAGACCTCCAGAAGTCCTTTAAGATTTGAAGTGAAACCTGCAGGTTTGTCTTTCTTCCATCTACGATTCAGCTCGGAGGCACTTCCTTCTGTCGTCAAACCGGAGCTCAGGTTTACCTCCAGAGCCACAGACTCCAGCTCCTTCGCATTAACAGCCGAGGAGGAGGCACAGAGCTGGTCAGAGCAGCTGAGAACTGACTGCAGTGAAATGGATGAAAACCTGACTGAGAGGAAGATTTAACTGCAGAACAAGAGGAACGGACATCAAACGGAACAAGAACGAGATCAGAAATCCAAACACACGGTCCATCCATGAATCTTCCACATCGCTTTGTCTTGTTCAGGGTCGTGGGGCGCTGGAGCCGAGTCCAAGTTGGAGGCATCTCAAAGCAAACTGAATCAGCTCAACAGCCCTATGTCTTGCAAGACGATTCGTGCCTCACCCAAAAGGCGTCATCAGTTACTAATCACTCAGCTCATAAGTTCAGATCCACCAACCTGCAGAGGAATGCAGTGTGGAAACACAATTCATCCAGGGAAGCTGGGAGTTACTTTTATTTGTGAAGAGCAGGGCTCCCTGACCCAGGCCCCCAATAAAAACATTGTGGTTCAGGTCGGCTCTCAAAGGAGGAAAAGTTCACATGTTCAGGTCTTTAAAGTGAACAGCCTCTGGCTCCTCTCTCTGATCCATCCTCCTCCCTGCCAAACCATTTTATTCTCTCATTTTTATTTCCTCTCTCCGATGGTCTCTCTTCTGTTCAGCTCTGATTCAAAGTGCACCTCTGTGGTCCTCTCAGTCCGACATGGGAACAACACACCAGTCCGCTACACTTTGAAGTACTCAAAAACCTCTGCGACCTCAACACTTTAAAATAAAATCACTCTGACTGTGCCCCCCCGAACACGAGCGACCGTGACCCATAACGTGTCTCTTTAAGCTGCTGCACCGTAACGTCTTGTGTAAATTGATCCATGTAAAACTCTGAGTACCGGTACTCTTAATTCTCCTCTCTCCACATGTATTGACTTAAAGGATTAGCTGAAGATCTGAGAGCCACAGGCAGATACTCATTCCTCCATATTAAACACAACAGAGGAGTCTAATGGATGAAAGCTCCGTGTGACTCGGTGCTGTTTGTAAGTTCTGTGCAGAAACAAGACTTCCCGCACGTTTTACTTTACAGACACAGAACTAATACGAGCTCTTCGAGTTAAATCACGAACAATCCATGTGATCCAAAAGTAGAAACGTTGGCTTGGAGACTGTTTTTCCTGTAGGAGTGACCCTGGAACAGTAATGAGCCCTGACAGTTTCAGGTCCTGCTGTACAGCTCATTGTTTGAGCAGAAAGGTGAAGCATATTGAAACGCCTTTCTTCACACAACAGAAACCACCTTCAGTTACAGAAGAGGAGAACTGAGACCATCCGTGTTGGTTCAGGAGAGGATCTGTGTTTCTGCTTCACTTCTTGTCATCTCATTCATCTCTTCACTAATTGTCACGTTGTCTAACGGCTCAACTAAAGATTTTTTTTTCTCGACTTCATGAGAGATGGAAATCCCTGCAATGACTTCTGAAAGTAATAAAATGTTCCTGTCAGATGTTCCATTATCTTCTTAGAGACATTTGCCAAGCGTGACGCAACTTATACAACTATTTTATACCACCACTCATTCAAACACCACTTAATGTGTCTTATGGACTGAAAACTTGTTAAGGTTTGATTTTAAAAGCTGGCCACCCTTCCAAAGGTATGATCACAATAATAGTTGATGATTTTATGGTCCAGGTTTCCATTTGTAATTGTATTTCTGCATTTAGACATCCAGGCCTCAGCTCAGCACTCTACACTTCTGAAGTTAAACTTAATGGACCTTTAGAGAAGAGAACCCTGTTAACAGACGGTTAAAGCTGATTTCATTCCATTAGAAGAACAAAAGACTTATACACAGGTTGCATTGTCATCTGGGTGCTGTAAAACTACTTTCTGCATCACGATAGAAACATATTCTCCTACAATCACACCGTGATTAATTAATAACCTGGAGGGAGAAAAGAGCCTCAGAACTTCAGATGATTGTGATTAAAGGATTCAAAGAGCTTTAGATACACACTATATATTTCTGCAACACCGATTACAATGCTGACCTATAAGTTGTGAAGAAGTTAAAGTTTATTTTTGAGTATTTTCCATTATTTAGACGAGCCAACTAATTAAAATTAAACAGATTAGTGTAGTGTAGTTGTGACACCTCGATAATAACTTTGTACCGGTAGTGTTAGTTTCACCAGGCCCTCTGAGCTGGACTTATTTTAGTCCACAGGAAACAGTTCTACTCGTGAGATGACCTCTCGTATACCGAGGTCCTATAGACAGAATACATGATGTTTTGAGAGTGGGAGGAAAAACTATTACGAATGTACCCAAGACGAGAGAGAATTAGATCACAGCACCGTACAAAAACATGTTGGAGCAAGTTTCATTACTTTATCAAACTGGATTTATTGGTTCTACTAATAAGAAAACATTAGCTTTGTTTCTGTGATCAGCATTGTGCAGTAATTAAAACACGTCTTTGTAGGCCTGACTGAACGTAGCTTCTACAGATGGGAGCGATGGAGTGAAATTGAAAGTTAAAAACAGAAAGTCTTCTCAATTCAGCTCTAATCGTCCCAGTTAAACTGATTGCCATGCAACACCTTTAAAGATGATTTCTAAATTTTTTATCAGGCCTCTTTCAGCGCAGTGTGACAGGAGCTATAGGAAACGTTCCCTTTAACCGCATCAATTAACCCTACATGGTTTCAGCATTAGCTTCGTGAGACTCGCACTCGTCATCGAACACCATCTCCAAAGAAACACAAACTGTGTTTTCCTTTGTTTAAATTCAATCGCACAGCGATATAGGATTGCCTTTCCAGAACCACATCAGCTCCTCTACACCCCTCCTTTTATGGACGGAGGTCATTTGGAGGACTGACACATTGACGTTAATGAAAAAGTCGACAGTCGCACAAATGAAAAATGCATATCCTCCCAAAGAGCCAGCGCACTGAGTCAGCTGCGAGGAAACCGCAGCAATTTTCTGCAATGATCATTCAATGCAACAGTGGTTGTAATACTCTGTGATGCTTCTGCACTTGAGCGTGGAGTAATTGGCGCCCTGCTGGGGCTCTGACAGTGACACTGAGGACGATTTGGTTTAAAAAAAAAAAAAAAAAAAGGGAAGTCGGGCCATGAGTAATGTCAGACACGGAGTTGGAAAGGAGCCTAGAGTGTTGTTTTGGGTAAATAAATGATTCTTTTAGCCGTGTGTTATTACTTAAAGATGTGCCAAGTACTTGCTGCAATATTTAATGCTTCTCTATATTAGTAGACATCTGAGGGAGGACACTGAGCCTTTCATGGACATAAGGCCCGATTTGTCAAGCAGTAAAAAAGGAATATGTCTGACAGGAAAGGTTTATGACCGTAGTTCTCAATGTTTTCTCAGGTTGAGGCATTAAACTATATTATGTATTTATAGTGTTTTTATAGTCTGAATACATACTCAGGAGAAGGTGTAATTCCAATAGCTGAAGCTACACTTCCTTTTAGCTTTTTTGTAGGTGCAGGATTGCACGTGTAGTGTCCATTTCTTCTCCATGACTCAGCAAGTCTGTGATCATTTGTATCTGCTTCACAGAGTGTCGGTGACCTGTCTGGAAAAAATGAGCAGCTCTGCTGGCGTTTGTGCAGCCATTCCCGTCAGAGCATGAGCTGTGTGTGTGTGTGTGTGTGTGTGTGTGTGTGTGTGTGTGTGTGTGTGTGTGTGTGTGTGTGTGTGTGTGCGGTTGAGTCATGCAGGTAAAAACTGGATTTAAAGACGCTTCATGCATGTCAAACAACATAATGAAGGGCAGAAAACATATGCAGATAAGAGGAATCCTGTCTGCTCTAATGAATTATAATTAGAAAAGTACTTTGGTTTAACATTATTGTAATTGGATTGCACGTGTGGAAGTGTACTGCGCAGCTCTGAGGCTGACTTCCAAGCTTAACTAGCTGCTGGCTTTGGTGTGAATCGCTGGGCTGAAAGGATTTCAGACCACAGCTGGTCGAGCTCGGAGCGCCGGCCAAATGAATTTACCCTGAGCGTGCAGACAGGCTTCAGATCAATAGCAATTACATTCCTAATGTGTTTCACTTTGCATAAGTTTGTTTACATGGCACAAGTTTGGTTTTGAACTTCTCAAGGTGAACGCATCCGACAACGAGGTGAGAGTTCATCCAACCTTTGAATCAGAGCATTCGCTGTTTGATGAAGTCACGTCTGCTGCAGCAGCAGCAGCTCAAGTCAGAGCGAAGTTTGTCTTCATTTGCATTTCAAATTGCCCCCTGGAATTGTTTTGATCTATCGTCTCATTTGCTTTTATTCACTTTCATTACATTCACGAGTTAATGGGAGATTTGCAAATGTGCCGTGACACACTGCGCGTGATTACTGCTCCGCTAAGAGCAGCTTGACAAGTGCAGCGGCCCCTCGCTTCCTCTCGCTGCACGACAGATAAGTTCAACCAGCGCTGTCACTAAAAGCACAGTCATGCTCCAAGCTGCAGGTTAAAGCATATTCTCACTAATAATGACTTCCGACGCGAGATGGGACTTTAACACGTTCATTTTCATTAGCTAATTACAAAAAAAAAAATTGCTGGTTCAAAAAAAAAGAAAGAGCACGTGAGAGAAACTCTGTGATGTTTTCACTGTGTTCGGAGTTCTAAATTATTTATTGAAGTGTTGAGTGTATTTTTCATTGATTTCAGAGTAGTTTCCTGTGAGCTCTAAAAAGTTTTACCACCATGTGTCAAGATGATTACTAGACGGATGAAATTACAATAATTTTACTATCTTATCCTAAAATATTACATTTTCAGATTTTCTTCAGCCTGCTCGGGTTGCTCCTTGTACTGTTTCTGATTTTAATATCCTAATGCACAATTAATTGTACATTGTTCAAAATGTACAATCTTTAATTCCAGTTTTTAAAACGTTTGGAATGTTTTGAGTTCTTTCTGTGTTTCGCTATTTTTTCAGGTAGGCCAAGATCCTGTCAACAATCTCTGATTTGTCAAAACATTTCTGTGAGGCCACACCCACTACCACCAACATATATCAGCTTCTACGCTGATGACACTCTCGTTTATGTTTCCAGTCCATCCCCACACGCAGTTCTCATGTCGGCGGCTCTGAAGTGTCACTTGTGAATTATTTAAGGGAGGTTTTCTGTTCTGTTGCAGAGATGTGTGGGAATGGTTTGTTCGCAGCAGAGTTTGACTCATCGTCCCCTCTGTGATGTGATTGGACGTCCTGTGGTTCCCAACAGGAAACCTTCACATTATCTAAGTGGCACAATTCAGGTCAATTTTCCCCGGTCGTCATCTTCTAGACCGGCAGAGTGTTAAATCAATCTCAGGGTCACATTATCTTGGTGTAATTGTGTGGTACTAATTGGCCCCACAGCTGAAATATGTCAATCACAGAGAGGAGAGAGCGAGAGAGAGAGAGTGAGAGAGAGAAAGAGATCACAGAGACCAGCTGTCACCACCACGAGCCGCCCGCTGTGAGACGCCGGCCGCTCTCGCAGTAACTTCGTGGCAGAAATGCGGCGCAATCCCTTTGATGCAGATTGGGAGGAATCCACGTTGATTGTGGATCTCAGCGTGAAGCTTCGCTCTCTTGAACTGTGCCCAGAGCTGCTGATGAGCTCGCTGCAGGAAACCCGGCCTCTGCCGAGGCCTCAAGTTCCAACCGGACACTGAAGACTTTCAAAAAGCTGCTCCATCATCTGAGAGGAACGATGGTACAGAGCAGAGGTCTGATAAATAAAAATGCACCTGGAGCCACATAACACAGATCATGTGATTTTTTTCCTACATTTTCACAGTTTAAAAGTTGAGTTTTTTATGTCGGTACTCTGGAAGTTGGGGTTTATGGAAATTAACAGAAGAATGAAAGCGTAGTTGTCAGTTTGACGGTCCACATTCAGCCTGTAACAGCTTCGAGATGTATGACCCAGTTAGCAGTGTAGCCCTGCGGAGGGTCCTTGAACTGGATCACTTCTCGTGGTGCATCCTTGGGAAGCAATGGGAAGACCATGTTGGAAATGAAGAGGTGCTCGACCAGCACAGTTTGCTGGAGAGAGGTGGGGGTCATACACTCGAATCAAATGAATCGCGAAGATTCAAGGAACTCTCATTGAGGAGGTTGGCTGATGGTTGATGCGTGTTGTGAGGTAAATCGAACACATGACGTGTGCTCCAATCTACTTTCTTTTTTTTTATGTGACACCAGAGATTCAGTGGTCTGGTATGAAGAGCTGAATGGAACAGGTGGATATTTTTGTCGACCCTTCAATCGTGAATTAAAATACGTTTCTTGGTGAGTTGAAATTTGTGCTTTTTCAAATCAATCTATCCTTCCTCGGTCCCAACCCCAGCACACCTGATCCAGAGGAATCAGGCTTTACCTGCTTCATAACAATCCTTCAACAGGTACATTTAAGAGGTAAATCACCACGAAACGTTGAACTTCTGAACTGTCATGAATGCCACAGGAGATCCAGTTTTCTTCTGTACATATTGTATGAAGAGCCGTGTTATTTGAACGGTCAAACATGTTTGATGTGTTTTAAAGGGGTGAAAACGTCTCTTTCCAAGGTTTCAGCCCCCTGGATCCAAAAGCTTGATGGTAACAAAGCGATGATGAAGCCGTTGGTGTTGTGTTTGTCCACCTGTCACTTAAACGATGGATGATATGAGCCCGAGGCCGGTTCGATACCTCATTTACCCTCCGTCTCCACTCTTTGAAGCGATAGATGGCTCAAACCTGATCACACCGGCCTTCTTTACATCTCGGGGTCAAATATTTCCAACACACCAGCATGAGATCCTCAAGAAAGGCAGTGATCCAAGTGAAAAGCTGCTTTAACTGAGTCTGGAGTGTTTGCAGACCTGATGAAAATCAAAGAGAAGCAGTCAGTGGGAAACTTCATTGAATCTGGTGTCCTCTCCTGCTAACACATTAGCCGATGATAGAAACAGAAACAATGCTGAGTTTACTTTACTCCTGTTGTTGCTTTTAGGATAATTCCTTGTGCGTATTCTCTCCGTTTACTGATTCAGACTTTCCATTTTCTCTCATCACCTGCGACGCGAAGTCGGACACCCAGTTCAGAGGGAATTTTTTACTCTAATATCCCAACTCGCAGACACAAATCAATGGCAGTGGGGCAAATAGCTTTTTCATTAAGCTTCCCCCGGGCGCCTAATGAAGAAAGCTCTGTGGATACAGCTCTCCTGCTCCTCGACCTCATTGGAAGGGAAGTTAGGACGTATTAACATAGAGCGCTCTCCTTCAGAGACGTGGCGTGGCCAGAGAAGAGCACGTAGACCTCGAGACGTGAGCGATGAAGCCAGAGAGACATTACAGACGGGCGGCAGGCAGAGAGCGTATTGATCGCTCCCCAAAACTCATCAAGTCACTCCGCCAAAATGTGCGATAGACGCGACAGCAAGTCGAATCGGCCCTCGTGATTCCCTGGGTGGCTCATGACAAATCTGCACTGATACGTCGTGTAAATATGAGGCCACGCGTGGTTTTCATCGCCTCTTTTAAACCCTCACGCGTTAGGACATCGGCAGCACGAATGTGACTCATGAAGACATGAAGCCTCTAAGAAAACAGCTTTACCCGTTCATCAAGAGAGTTTTGTGAAAGAATATTTCTAAACTTAATTCTTAATACATCCCAATAGATGAAGACAATGTAAATATCTTGGACTTTGACTCTAGCGGTTTGATTTAAAGTGTGAAAAGCAGAAAAAACAAAGACAGACTGAGATTCCCGCTGACTGTCCGAGCTCCGGCAGTCAGACTGAAGCATCAGTGTCAGCAGATACGACAATAAGATGATCTGCTTCAGCCCTAAAAGTGGCTCAGATGAAGAAGAGAAATCACAGAGCTACAAGTAAAATGTTTGCGTGGCAGTTTCAGAGTTCTGAGGAGAATTCAGGAGAGCATGCTCTGCGTTTACACTCAGTCTGTACAAGCACATATACAGGTACAAGCATCTTTTTACAGGTTTACTCAGCAGTTTTCTTCAGCTTCTGAATACTGAATGAAATATAATGAGGCACATAAAACCTATGGGAGTTTTAACTCGTTTCAATGACTTCAATCATTTTCAGCTTCTTCATATGATTCTAATGCAAAGTTTTAATTGTAATTATTTGCAGGGGTCAGAAATCGTTCTTGTGTGCACAATATCTTACAGTGTGAATAAGATCAGGAATCCAGATTCATTGTGGAGGCTCAGAGTGATTTAGTCAAATAGTTTACATCAAATCATCATCCTATGTAAATAAACCTTTGTGTTTTTTAGCTGAAGATCTCCACTTGCGATTCACTGGCGTGTCCATTGTCCCCTCCATGTGTCCAGCAGAGCTTCTCTTCCCTGCTTTCATGAGAGACTTTCTGTGTCAGTGAATTTTCTGCACCCATGCTTCCTGTCCACACACCAACCCCAGGGGCGCAGCCTTGTTTTATGCATGTCCTCTTCCCGTGGCGAGGCCCATAAATGGTCCGTCAGAGGGGAGAAGTGGGCCAGCTCTGCTGCTGCTGCATGCCACTCACACGAGCTGTGCAGGGCAGCTGAATGCCAGTGATGGTCTGATTAACCTCTCCGTCCCCCGGCCCTCACGCACGGTGCTCGCTCCAGGAAGCAGACTGCGACTGAACGGGTCACGTCCCGAGCAACTGCTCCCATCTGACTGCAGCAAACATCACAAATCCTCCAGGCCAGGGTGTTAAAAACACGACATCTTTCACTTGTTTTACTGGAAGTCCACACAAGAAAGGAATGTGTCGTCTGCAGATAATTGCATGACTTAGTGATTTCAATGATGGAAATAAAGTTAAATGGAGCCGATTACAGTTTGCTTTCATGACCTCGGTTGTTCTTACAGTGGAGACTTGAGTGAGGCTGGCAGACACGCAGAGGTTAATTCAGAGGTTCAGACTCCCTGCGAGGCTGTGAAGAGTAAAATAGTTCAGTTACAGTGAGAAGTGACTGTTCAGACTGAAGAATGAATGTCGAAGAGAACAAAGGAGAGCAGTGAGGTCTGAAAGTAATGGTGTGATGATTATGTCAAGAGCAGCTGGAGGTGGGCTTGTTAGCTGAACTGGATGTGGAGAAAGTACCAGACTGAGTGTGAGTTTGAAATGAGAGCAGAGTGTCTTCGTTTGGATTCCACTGACTGATGCTGGATTCCAAAAGTTACCGGTAAACAACTTACCATATTTTCCAGAATATAAGTCACTTTGTTTTTGTTTTTTTTGGTTTGGCTGCTCACATGGCTTATATTAAGAAGTGACTTATCTAACTAAATATATGGCACATACCATCTGTGACCACTAGATGTCACTGTATGACAACAGAAAGCTGCTACCGTTCCACGGAAAAACCTCCATTACCACTGTACCTCATTTACTTTACTGCATGTAAAACCAGTTACATATCTGAAATGAAAATTGTCTAAAACAGCTAAAACTAGTGAAAGGTGAAAGAAGCGTTTCGTCCACCATGGATCCAGAGCCTTCAGCGTGCTTCTCCACCCAAATACAGATAAACTAGAAATGAAGATGAGGACAGACGGAGATGGAGCGGAGAAAATTCAACGAGCATAGATCTGATGAAAATTACTTGTTTCATCTTCACGCAACCTAAAAAAAAAAAAGAAACACCATATATTTGTGTCCCTGTGCCTGAAGACAGCGGCCCCTGATTGGTTGTAAGTCTGATGAACCATGATGGCTACGTTGCCTTAATGTAATCACATATTGCTGATTGACAGATGTGATTATATCTTTAATCACGCTATAATCAAACCTCCAGAAGAGCTGCTGGACGATTACTTTCCCTCCATCGCCGACTACACCACAGTCATATTCACCTCCGACGTTTCACTGTAGATCCAACGTTTTTCACCCTTGTGAAGCAGTGGTCGAGGGTGTTGAGTCACGGACTGACGTGCAGCGGTGGGCTTTGGGTGGCCCTCGTGGGAACCAAGTTCATCATCGTGTCCTGAAACTTTCTTGATTGACTGTCGCTTCTTATTAGTTAGTTGAGTGGTTCTTCATAATAAGCTGCGTCTCTCACTGAGCTGGTCAAATCAGGTCGCAGTAGAAATTCCACCAGTTAATGACGGTTTTATATTATTCAGCACAGGATGGTGAAAGTACACAAGAAGATTATCTCTGAACCACATACAGCAAAGTGCAAAAATTAAAGGGACGGGTCATGTTAACCTGAGAGGCTAAAAACAATGTTGGAACGATTCCCAAAACTCTTTTTTTTTTTTTTACTGTGGCTCAGCTGGGACAGTGGGTTGTCTTGTAATCCAAAGTTTGGCTGTTTCTATCTAGTTTCTATCATCAGACAAGTTGTTTCCAGTTGTTTTCCATCAATTGCATCGAGAGTGCTTTATAAGTGTATCAGTTATAAATGTTTTAAACATTGTTTGACAAATTTTTATTTTTCATTTTTATTTTCTCGCACTGTATTAAGCTTTGTCTCAAATACTTTGCGGCTTTACATGTTTTAGAAGTTGTAACTGCTTTAGCTGCTCCCCCACATTACGACCTCTGCCTTGTCTGATTATGAGTTTATGATGTCCAAACGCATTTATTCACAGTATTCACATTACTGAATAGTAGAGGCTTCGATTATTTTGAATGTTTTTAACTTCACTCGAAGGTTGTGGAGCATCACAGATCACAGGTATTTATTTGTGGTAATGTTACACTTTAACTCATTTGCATGTTTACCCGTTTTGCTTGGAAAGTGGAAGATAAGCCCGCGACAACATCCATTTGTCATATTTCTCTATTTTGTGTGCTATCGCGGAGCAGTATTTTCAAATCATTGGTGTGAAGATAAAAACAGAGACAGGACACATATTGATAGATGCTCATTCTGTGTGAGGAAATGATATTACAGATTCAACACGGCATATTTTGTATTTTTAGGAAGGTATTATCAATGCAAAGACATCTGACTGAGTATTCCACGTATCCTGGTGGATATGAGATAAAGACCTTGTGGCAGGCACTGATTGGTTCTCTCCAGCGTTTACCATAATGGAATTGAAGGCTTGGAGTTAGAGCGGCACTGTAATGCTGAAAGTCCCCGGACTCTGAAATAGTCTTCGACGGACAAATTAGCTGCAGATTGCTTTGTGAAAACAGAAGAAAACAGCAGAAACAACAATAGAAATTCCAGGCCTGTGGTAAAGCAATGCATCAAAATGTTGACGATGGTGGGAATGTGTCCGGCATCACGTATCACACTGAACCATCTCAACACTTTCACGTTCTCATTAAAACGACGAGAAGTTATATTCTATTGTGGCTCAATATGTAATGAGGGTGTTCTTGATACCTCCTTTATCAGTTAAATACAACTTTATTGGAGGTTTTGTGTTGGTACTGAAGCATTCTGTTGTCATACAGTGACATCTCGTAATCACAGTTTGTATTTATCTATATATTTTCATACAAGTTTGTCTATAGGTTGTTTTTGATGCAGAAATCGACAATTTACGACGGACTTTTATTACTGTATTTCCAAGATTTGAGCATAATTCACATCTGTCATAAAAATGTGTTGTGAAATACATCACATTGGTTCTTCTTGTACTTTTGGTCCCTATATTTGAGCAGCACATCTCATATTCCCAGTTAAATGTGACAAACTGTGCTCAAACATCAAACTGCACACAGAAAACCATCTTTTAATACACACCTAGTGGGATAGAGGTTTTTTTTTTTTTTGTAAATAATTCAACTCTATTGAAATACACTTGGAGTCTATAGATTTTTACAGATTGTTAGGGTACTAAGTCCCATTTAGAGTATGTCTTAATTGGAAATGGTGAAATATGTGTGATTGTGATTAGTCTAATGCCACTTTATAATATAGTTGATTGATATAATTTGATCATTTGTTTCAAGACAACATGCATTACACATTTCAGGAGTCTCAGTGTATTTACACATTGCTCATTATGTAAAAAAATAAAATATACAAAAATAAGCTTTCCAAGACCACCAGAACTGCTGCATCTGCACAACATGCAATAACAAGGTATGTATTTACTCTGAAACTTTTTCTTCTTTTCATCTTCATTTCTACGTTTGAAATAAGAAATATGAAAAAGCCAAAATGAGGTGCAGCGCTTCAGGCTATTTCTACACATCAAAGGGGATCAAAGACACATTCTTAACTTGCATGAACAAACATGATCCGGAGCATCGAACTCCAACATTCATCCATGTTTGTGCCCATGAACAAGTGAGACCATCGACTATCAGGACTTCTCCCGATATGAACGATTTGTGCATTTAAGGAGTGTTAAAAAAAAAGAGAATCTAATTCTATGTTTTTGTTGTTGTAATATGCTGCCCTGAAATTAAGTTCAGAATTTAGTTATAGGCTGGAATCCTAAGCAGGAGAGGAGGGTCTGAACCTCCCTCAGCCATGATAAAACTTTTACCTCCCCCTAAACATGTCATTTAAAGATTCAAACTTGAAAAAATATAATATTTTCAGAAAAAAATGATCCCTATAAGTTTATAGAAATTCAATGTCTATTCATAGGCCTTGAAAAAAGTTAAATTAACAGAGAAAGATTTGTATAATATTAAAATAATAAAAGTTTTCATGATTTCTCCTGGTGTCCTGAGGTTCATGTTGGTAAAAGTCTGACACAGCAGGTACTTCCATTGAAAGTTGACGTTGTCATTTGATCATTAATAACTGAGATACGTTTTCGCAAATTATTATAGCAGTTCTACATACATCTGATGGTTAATGTGCCGTTTGGTGTCGTTCTTAGTTGATCGGCAACAAAACCAATGCAGTCTGGAAGCCTAATCTTTCGCAGGAGTCATGCAGAGTCATCCAGTGGAGTTGTGAAGTGGCTGTAATGACTGTGATACGAGGTAGCCGATCTCATTCTGCAGAAGGTGGACCACCCTGACCACAGGGGTTTTATTTTTGCACCCTCTCCACCACTTTGACAAATTGCTCCCTGCCAATCAGCCGCCGGCGCAGCCAAGTATCCTGGTGGTCTGAATTTCTTATATATATAAAAAAAGAAAACAGAGATATGTAGGCCAAAGCAACACTTCTGAAAAATAGATGGAGGGAAGAAAAACATCTCTGTGGCTCTGGTGAATACTAAAGAGTCCATGTGTGTTTCATTTGTATGGAGAGTGACGGGGTCAGTGCAGACCGCTTTGAACCACAACCACAGTCAGGTGAATCCCACCGAGGATCACATCAAAGTCCGCTTGACAGCGTTTCCTGCACAGCCGCCAAATGTTCCACTTCTTTCCAACACGCTCGGTTATAAGTCTGCCATCTTCACATAACCTGCGAATAATCGTGAAGAGCTGCTATTTCCTCCAACGGTCTCAAACATCTGGTGCGATTTCTTCATCATCTGGTCGTCGAAATAGGATTCAGTGTCTCGACTCATGAAGTGTGAGGTCTTAAACTTGAAGGAGGACATGAACGAGAGCAAAGGGCAACGGTGAGTCTGTCAGGAGGAACCAAGTACACAAATATACCAGAAACCTAAATCACAGAATTTAGCAGGACAAAGAATTGGGTCAAAATATTTTGGGAAAAGTCAGCATAAACACCGAAAGGTATCTTTATTTCAGTTTTAACTTTATTCCCTTCATGTTTGGAATATATGTTTAAACTGAATATTCTTGTGTTTGAGCCGACACACCCCGGCCACTATATTAGAAACACTTCTTTCCATCAGCTTCATTCAAGGATGGCATCGATGTAAAGTTTGTGTTAGAATAATATTTGGGACAGAATTTAAAAAGAATAATTTGAGTTTACACTGAGTTCTCCACAGACACACCGTGCTTGTTTGCGCATGAATATAATTACTGTAACCTGCTCTTTGTGGTTGCTTTGACCAGCCTGAATGTTGACTGTGAAATTACCCCGGAGTTATTGAATTTATCTGAAAATGCATGTTGCTTTCACACAAACGAGTGTTTCCATTGTCTGTCAGGCAAAGTCCGAAACAATTAAACTACAATTATCTGGAACCAGCTGTCAATAACACCGGAGCATATTATGGCGACATGAATAAAACATCTGAAGGTTTGATTGTCCTTCTGTGGACAAGTTACTTATACAAACTGCAACCTGCAGCCACGTGTGTGTAAAAACAACAAAGAAACAAAACAAGCTGAAAATTGATGAAATAACTAAGACTAATCAAGAAAAAGACAGCCAAAACATCTAAAACAAGGACTGAATGGCTGAAAAAGCAAAAAAACCTGCTAGAATAACGACGACAGTTGAAACCACATAAACTTACAACATCTGGAACAACTAAAAGTAACTAAAAATAAAAGGTAAAATGGACAAATTGGGTTAAAGGAGCTCTAAAAAGCTAAGAATTAAAACAAATGTCAAAATTTCAGGTTTTAATACTGAAACTTGAGACAAGGTTTTTGGATGTATAATAAAATAAACACAATCTTGAGCTGCATTCGCTATCATAAACATGTTTCTCCAGATTTATGATGTTTTTCTGGTCAGAACTTGCTGCAGATCTCAGATCTCACTGATTCTAATAGCGACACCCAAACGTTCATCAAAAAGGTTTGTTTTTTTCTCTCTCCACCAAACGGAACACAAAATGAGGATTAGTTGGTGAGAAAACAATCTGAAATGTGCGGATTCTCAGACTACATGAAACCATCACAGACCATCTGTGTGTGCTCCTGCAGAGTGTTTTTTTATTTGTCCTCCTCTCGTTTAAACACTAAAAAAAAAAAGTTGGTGGGCACTAACATCTGGTGAGTGGTGACGCCTGCTGATAAAATCATTATTTCACGGTCGGGACGTCGTCGGGGAAAGTCATCATAAATAAAGGTTAATGGCAACAGCTGTGCTGGATCGTCGGATAAATCAACATTTAAAAGTACAAGTGAGCTAAGGACAATATAAAGTGATCCACCTCGCTTTGTGTCTGCAGGAGTCAAACCTGATTAAAATCTGTCTGAATCTGGAGTTTTCTCTCACTGGAACATGAGCTTTGTGTATAACAGCAAGTGTCATGACTCCCCATGACTCAAAACTTCCATATTCTCCTGGGACTTGTTTTATTTTGACAGTCACCGCAGTAACAATCCAACTTGGTCGTCTGTTCAGACGAGTGTCCGTGTTCTTTCATTGTTAATGTTTATAGTGGACTCTTCTCTGCTGCATGTGCGTGGGCTTTCATGACAAAAACAAACAACAGCACCCACTAGTGGCTCATCGTATAAACGGGGCCTGCAGTTGGTGTAATGGCAAAAAAAAAAAAGCCAAGGTTTTTTTTATTATTTAAATGAATAAAATCACAAAAAACTGCTTGTGTGTGTGTGTGTGTGTGTGTGTGTGTGTGTGTGTGTGTGTGTGTGTGTGTGTGTGTATAAACCCCCCACCACCACCTCCTGCAGAGCCCTCTCTGCTCTTTAAAAAAGCCTGAAAAGCTCTCCGCGCTGTTTTTTTGTGTCGAGGCAGAGAGAATGGACTCAAGGCCAACTGTAAAATCGGTGGGAGTTTCCATCACTCATGCTAATGAGAAAGCACTCCAAGTGCAAACCTCTGTTAAAGCTGAACTATTCCTGAACTGGAGTTTCACCCAGCGGCATCATTTCTCTTCCATCTTCTCTTAATCCGACTTCCTGACCCTGAAAAGTTGCCCCAGGGATCGGGCCGCCCTACAAGCCTCATAGTTCACACTGAAATTAGATATTTGGGTGGAAACAACAAAAAATAAAAATACATCACAAACCGCATCTAAAGCAATTTCTTCTTCGCCCTAATATCTGTCCATGAACAGTATTATTTTATCCTGGAATGCCCGCAGAGACAGAAGAAATCTCAGGAACGATCAAACTTCATCAGAGCAGGTCAGCATGGACAGGTTATAAGTCCATCAATGTGTTCAGAGGTTCAGCTTGTTATCAAGTGAAATTAAATGTTGAATGTGGTTTCCGTTGATTTAGTAGAGGGTCCAGAGGGTTCAGGGGCTCAAGAGGAAGTCTCAATAAAAAAACCCTGAATGATTATGATTGAGTCATCTCCAAAAGTCAGTTCGAGTTGAAAAATGTTCAAATACTCTGATAAGATTAATTGCCTTTAATTCATCACATTTCTATTTTTTAACTTGGTCCCTTCATTAATCTAAATCTAATTTTGGACAGGCAGGTTTGAAGGACGCGTACCTGTCTCACTACGAGCGCAAATCACAACAAAGGGAAACTGTAGCCAATCAACAATCTCTCAGGATTACTTTCCTGCCAAACCAATAATCCATCTTAATCCAGCGTGGCAGCTGTGTGACTGCGGCCTCCCACCCTGCCACTTACTGTCCAACAGATAGAGCTCTAATGCAGCTCTAATGAACATTTGACATAGTTTGTTTCCTCACTGTGCTGACTCACACAGCCTGGAGACATGCGTGATTACACAAACTAATGCCCACAGCTTATGATTTTATGTGATTAAACCAAATTCCTAAAACCAGGCGGCCGAGCTGCAGCATCCGTCCCGCCTGCCAGCCACTAATGGGCCCTCGCTGAGCGCGGCGCCGCGAGGCTGCGGCCGCTTTTCCGTGGGTCAAGGTCGAGGACCCGCTTCGATTTCCCACAACGCCGGCTTTGGTTTTACTTTCATTTATTCTGTTGTGGATGTTGAGGGAAAAGCCAACAGGTGTTTCTCCCTCGACGACTACCGCCACGCGGGTCTGTGAAAAAAACTTCTCGTTTTCACTTTAGTGTGACCCCGAATGAAGCATGCGCTTCCGTGGACGAGCACAGAGCATTCTGGGTGTGTGTTCAAGGACCGAAACTAAATCACATCATCTGGAGACGCAAAGACAAACTGTTGAAACAATAAAAACCTAAGATAAACGGTGGAGAAAAAGGAGAAAATGTTGAGATTAAAGACAAAATGTAAAAAAATAAAGACAAAATTCTGAAGCAAAAGACAAAATGCTCTTAGTAAAGACAAAATGTTAAGAAAAAAGACACAGGGACGGACAGGTCTAACAGTTTTGATCCACAATAAATTAAAATGTATTACACGTCACATGATTTCTATGAGTCCTTATTGACTCTTCATGAAAGATTCAGACATAAGTAGCGTAAACAGGTTGAAGAAGGTGCATTACATGGCTAATTTGTCACAAGAGTGAAGAGTCACAGTGATTTAGATGTTGTTGACGCTGTTTAAGTGAGTTTTGAGCTCACTCATAAATCAGAATCAAAAGCGTACAGAAGTGGAAAAATAAATAAATGACAATGAGCTCCTGTGAAGAGAGAAAATATCTACAGCACAGCTTTGTGGCGGGCTGGAAATTTGCTTAAACTCCATGGCAGTTTCAGAAAATGTAATTCTGTTCTACTCAAATCTACAAATTACACTCAAAATGGTGACAGGCGGCGATTAAAATGCACAAGCAACAGCAGCTGCGGCACTGAAATCTGCGCTCCACCTCAGACTTTATGATATCCTGCACATATTGTGATCCACGGCTCTCCATCTGTTCGCTATGGCAACTGCCATTTACCATTTGGATCAGGAGCCCAGTTGGTCAGCGGACTGCCTGGAAACATCCGCGGCCTGAGGTCGGGGATGAACCGTGGGCGACATCAATCCAAATTTATGAGACTCGCGGGTAACGTGGGGCGTCTGGAAGCTGCACTTCTCCCTTTGAGAGTCGGGGATCAAGAGCAGGTCGAGCAGAATGCTTTTCAATCAAAATGAAAAAACAAAAGCTCAAAACTGGGAACATGGGTCCCTTTAATTTCCTGGCTTATCAGAAGTGAATCGATGTGTTTATTTGGAAGAGTCCTGCTTTTATAGGTTGACACTTCTCTAACATTACTACCTTATTTATTCACTCATGTAATCAGGGTTGTCCTTAAACTCAACATGTATCACCTTCCGTAAAAAGGCAGCGTGCAGGTGACGCTTGTTTTTGTGAACCTTTAAATGTTGAAGAAAATTTCTCACCTCAAGCTGCAAGATAAGAGTGTCTTTGAAAGACCGTCTTTGTGCAGCAAAGTAAAAACAAGATAATCAGTTTGTGTTGGATTTAGTGAAAGCTTTAAGGAGGCGCTACAGAGAGGCTGAAGACTCAGATTGTACTACTACACAATAATGTCCATGAGAGGCCTGATTTCTACAGCTTCTGGAGATATCTTGTATCATTATCATTTTATTTCACGTGTGCAAATCTATTGTTGACACGCAGGACATGAATACAGAGTCCTTCACATTTCCCACTGTTCAGTTTGTATATTTTGAATGTTAATGTCGCAATGCCTTTGTGGAAAGCCGTGCAGCCCTATTGGACTCAGATCAAAGTATAAAAGATCTCAATAAAATATGGACTCTATATTTGATCAGCTGGCAGACAGTCAAAGGGCATTTAAGGTAGCATTTTCTTTTAAAGAGCACCCTGAGGTGAGTTTTATCGTTGCATTTAAAGTAGACGCCCACAGGCCTGCGGAATAAAGCTCTGCCTCGCAGACGGAGGTGGGAGACATGAGCTAATAGTCTGCTCGCAAAGTCTGAGCAGTGAAGGAGTGACTGGCATCGATCAGTGCCGGGCTTATTGTGTTGTCCGAGACAGTAAAACAGCAGTGATTGCTTCTTTACATTATAAACAGCAGGCTTTGTCGCTGTTGCACACACACACATGCACACACACACACCAAAGCACATAAACTGCTCAGTTTCTGTTGAAGAGGCCTCGTCCTCGTCTCCACGCGTCGACACCAGAGGGCCGCCTGCTCCTGAAGAATCCCGCCGTCGTGCCTCAGCGGCCCCTTTACTGCCTTTATGTATCTGTTTGCTCGCCCGAGGCGACAGGAATCGTCTGTGCTAAAACACAGAGGAAGAGAGCAGCCGTCCTCGCATCAGACGCCGCCACCCCCCCCTCCCGCATCCCCCCGCCTCCGTCTACTACTGCCACTGTTTGTCTAAATCATCAGAGACGAGCTTGTCCTCCGTGAAGTATTAAACGCCACACTTCTTCTCCTCATCTCGCAGCGTTTCTCTTAAGTGTTCATGTCCGACAGTCTCTCCGGTCTGCACGTGTCCAGACACATGCAATCGGCTGCACCGTGCACACATCCGTCCTCAATGCATCCACCGCCACCTCATCCATATTTTCTTATACAATCGTTCCTCTGTCGTGGTGCATTCCCAGGCCGTTTCAGACGTGCACATTTAGAACGAGAATGTGTGTTAAACCAAATCCCAATAGAAGGAAAAGATTTAAGTCATGGAGGGACTTCACTCCTTTCTAACCTGAGGTCTGTGAACTCGACACTGGATCAGATTGGGACTATTACTTTCATTAGAGTTTGGCTTTACTGGAAAGTTTTACAGGGGAAGTGTCTTTCTAATGGCTCCTCCAGACTGTACCATGTTTGTTGATGTGACACACTTTGATGTGGATTTAATAAACTCTGGTACGGCACGTTTTACTGACGTCAACCTTTACGTAAGGATTTCTTTGTGGTAAAAGCAGCCACAGCATCCACTGACAGAAACAATACGATTACAACGTCATGATTGTCAGGGTTTGCTGAAAGGAGGAATCAGTTGGCCAGATACTGAAACGTTGTCAACATGAGCAAAAGAACAAACATAAAAAACTTGATAAAAAAAATCCCCAAAACACAAAAACCACAAAAATAAAACAACCCACTGTGACACAGAAACACAGGATGAACCACCAACCAGACCACACGAGGCGCCTATTATATACCTCAGCAACCAGGTGAAGACAATCACACACTCAGGGGCAGGTGAAACACATCAGGGCAGGAAACAGAAGTCTGACACAAGGAGGGGAAGTCAAGGAGCCTGAAACTGAGACTGATGCCACGTTAACACGTAACCGGAATTAAAAACAAACAAAAAAACAACAACAGATATTTCCCTCTCTACGTTTTAAAAATAAATCTTAATTTACACTGACCGCATATACACCTGTTTCATAGCCAAACCTGTAGGGGGCAGTGTTTATTCAGATCTCCACTGTGGCCGGAGTTTTAACGAATCATTGTTTGTGTTGAGTCGCACCTGCGTTTTTGTTTAAATACACGGCCCAAACGCAGAGAAATAGCACAGCTTTTTTAAAAACCCGGGTAGGTGTAAATGTGGCCTGAGTCAAGACTTAAAAGAAAACTAACACAAGAAACTAAGCACACATCACATACACCCGTGCTGATAGATTGCACTTCGGTTTTTTTCGTGCATTTTACAGGCGAGCATCAGAAATTTAATGGGAGTTTTGTGTGCATTATTGTTTACATCCTCCGTGGAGTGACTGAGTGGATCGCTGAGCCTCCACAGGCTGTGTTGGTAGAGGGAGACGTTGGAAGTGTAGTTTGATTTCTTGCTTGTTGCTTTAAAAAAAAAACACAAAAAAAAACCAAGCAAAAAAACTTGCTGACTATCGCAACAAGTTGGCAGCACTGATGTGGTGAAGAGGCTCAGCACATCACTCACTGAGGACTAGAACTGAAAAAACAACGCCTTCAATTCAGGTGACACTTGCTTTTGAGTAAAGGGGCGAACAAGGTTTTAAAAGTTGCCAGATTTACAAAGAAATATTGCCGAATTGTGTCCGAAGTGGACACGTTGGTGGACGATGTCATCGGACATATCGGAGCTTTAAAGCAGATAAATCTAAAGTACATTCGCCACTTTCTAATCCATGATGCTCAACAACTCCACAATCTGACCTGTGATTAGTGATGGCCTCTTTTTTAAGAGGGACTGTTGATTCTCTCATTAAAAACATGTGGATCCCCCCCAGAGGTTACTGGTAATACATTTAATATGCAGAAGATAGACGATGAATCATGGAATCACTTTAGAGAAAAGCGCCAGATCAGTCTCTTGACTGAACTCATTTGATAGATTTGGTAAAATGATTTAAATCTGTCAACAGTCCATCACACAGCTCCACATTTGTGGAACAGCCTGTCAAAGCAGAAAGTTTCAAATATTAAAAACAGCCTCAAAACCCACTTTTGAATCTGGTTTTTAATCAATGTCCCATTTAAATTCAATATTTTCTAAACTCCTTTTTTTTGTACTCGGGGGAGAAAACCAGCTAAGAAATATTGATAGCGTCGTGTCGTGCACTATTATTCCAAAGAAAAAGACGAAGATTTACATGAAGAAATTAATACCAATTCGCATTTTTTTCTACAATTGATTTAATTTTTTGATCAGTTCCTGAACTTCAGAGTGACAGAACACATGAACGGTGAGCGCTGCTTCATGTCTGTTAACATGGAGAGTGTGTTCGGTCACAGAGGTGTAATCCTGCCGGACGTTTGATTTGGCTGACGTCCCTCCTCCTCATCATGAAAGTCGCAGGGCCGACTGAAGCTGATATCGAGGCGTGGACGACCCCCGACCGCTGAGGGTTGTGATATGGAGAGAGGGAATAAATGATGACCATATCAAAGGGAAGCCTGCCTCTGTGGCTCCGTCTGGCCTGTTTTCCACTACAGCCATGATGAGAAACACTGATTCCAAATGATCCTGACCTTCAAATCACAGGGAATACTGCAGAAACTTTCACAGGCCTCGTTTCATTTCCAGACTCATCAGAATGTAAACTGTTGAAGGGAGAATTTCATCTGACACAAACAAATACGCTTGTCCTTGTTTTGGTGCAATCAAATAAAACTTGCATGTGAATTGCATGCATAATTCAGAGTTCAGAAAATGTTGACGTGATTAAAATATTTTAGAAGGGGATGTGGAGGAAGTGGTTTATTTCCTTTCTTCATCCAGTGCCTGCTGAGCGTCCTGCCGAGACACAAAACGATTTTAGCTCTTTAAAATGTTCAGCGGGAGATGATTCACCCGCACTTCAAAAACATTATGAAAGAGAATAAAAGAATGTTTGTGTGTTTGTGATATTTTCTGTATGGTGACACTTTGCTGGGACAAATCACAAAGCACTGTGGCATTATTGGACGGGTGAAAATCAAGAGTGGAATAAATCTACAGAAAATGTTTGTCACTTGAACTTTCGACCCTGGGATGTGTACGCAAAGCTTTTTACCTAACCCATCAACAAGTTCCAGCATATTGTAAAGGACTGCAGCTACCCTGAACACAACAATGCACATGATTCAATCTCAAGCAATCGATCACAATCACTCTACAACTCCTGCTGCAAAACTAAATGTCAAGACCCATATGTATGCCTAAAACAGAAGACAATCACATCTACTAAAGACTTGCATGTGTAAAAACGAGTCGAAGACTTGATGTTGTTTGGAAGCTGAATTACCAACAATAAGAACTCATTGTGGAGAGGCAAGACTTTCCATACACTCCGGGGCTAAATGAGATGCAAGACAGAATAATGAGCGGAAGTGGAGTCATGAAATGACCATGATATTAAAGTAAATAAACACGATATGACTGGATGCAGAAAGGAGAAACAAACCAGCACATGAATGGACATAAACACAGTCAAAAACACCCCGTACACAACGAATCCACACTCAAAGGGAACGATACAATCTGTATGGATAAAAGTTATGCACTCGTGAAATCAAAGGTAACTATCATCTCGATGTAAAAAACTATAGAGACAAAGACAAGGCAGGATGGAATAGGTCAACATTCTACTAAAGTGCTGCCACATACAGCAGAGTGTCATCAGCAGAAGTGTGAAACAAGGTTTTCTGATCACACACCACCCAGAGGTAATCTAGTTTGATGATGTATCCTGGAGCAGAAGCCATTTAAAAACCGCCCCAGTCACTATGAAAACATGTAGTGTAGCACTTGAACAAGGACTGTTAAACAGGCGATAAGTCACAGCCAGCCCAGGATGGATGTATGGATGTTATGACAGTGGATTAGTGAGTCGCAGCTGTGACGGAGCTCGGGATGAAGGACTGCCTTTGTGTAGGAAACAGTGTCAGCCTGAGCGCTCACCTATTGAAAAGTATCATTAGCTGTTGGACGTGGACCAGTTCTGTCCTCCTGCCAGGAACAGTGCGCAGGGAAATTATTGACTTGCTGCTGCTGCTGACACACATTTGAATGGGCAAACCTGTAGATGTAAAGCCGCAGCCTCGAGCTCGCTTTAGACACCGATGGGTCTGAATATAAAACCTCAATAAAAGGCCAAAACACCCACAGAAACACAGCTGTGGCAAATGGATTTTTACTCACTGTTTTAAATGATATGTTACATAAAAACACAGACCACTGATCGTGGTATTGGAAGACGACCAGCTTCTGGATTTGGTGATTAATCAGTGGAGGGGTCAATGACAAATGCATTGGTTTGAATTAATATTGAATTCGATTTTTAGCTTGAAGACCATAATAAACTCATAATTCATAACATAAAGATACTTTTCTAAACAATAAATTGTGAAATAGTTCTTATTTTGGTTAGTTTAACACTTTCCGAACAATTTTTTTTATTTTTTTATTTCCTACTCTGGAATCAAATAACCAGAATCGCTACAAGGTTTACTTCATTTGGTAAAAATGGATCCATTATAATGTCTGACAGCAGTAAAAATTTAATTCTATCATCCTTAAATGTAATACCCTCAATTAATTTTTTTTATCCATTTTTTTTAACCAGAGCTGCAAATTCGGTTCCAAACACAATTTGACCAATAGAGTCAGAATCATCAGTGCTCAAAATTACGTTTTCATTTCTATCCTCTTCCATCAAAAACCATCAATTTATCAATATCTGCTATTTATACATATTACTGCATCAAAACTGAAACACACCACATAATACATGTACGAAATATGAACAGTATGTAGGGGTTAAAATTATATTGGAATAGGAGAGGCCACGTTTGTACAGGATCATAACAAACCAAACCAAGTGAAAATGTCTTGTCAATTCAGTGAGTTGTGATTTTAAAGATGTCCTTCATCAATAGAAGTGAATGTATTTAAGTAAGTAAGTAAGTTTACTTTATTAACAAAGCACTTTTCCAGACAATGGTCGCAAAGTGCTTCACAAAAGTAGACATATCTAAAAGATCATGCGATCAAGTACAAAGTTTAAAAAAGCTTAAAATGCATAGGATGTAACAACACGGGGTCAGTTGGTCTAAAATGCGTCACAGTACTAAGGGTACATAAAACTCATGTGGTCAAATAGGGAGGTATAAAATGCTTAGAATGCAGCAACACAGTGCGTTTTCAGGTGCTTTTTAAAAGCATCGACTGGGGCCAGAGAGCGCAGGTCTAAAGGAAGCGCGTTCCAAAGGTGCGGCACGTTGGCTTTAAAGGATCGTTCTCCCCGAGTTTTAAAGTGGGTAGGTGGAACCATCAGCAGGAACTGCCCAGATGACCTCAGTCCTCCAGCTGGGCTGCAGGGCTTAATTAAATCTGTGATGTAGGTGGGGGCCTGGCCATGTGGGGCTGGGAAGGTCAGCATCAAGATTTTAAATTGGACACGATACACAACAGGGAGCCAATGAAGAGATTTTAATACGGGTGTGATGTGGGACCTCTTGTTGGTGCTGGTCAACAGCCTTGCAGCAGAGGTTTGGACATACTGAAGGCGAGCCAACTCTTTCTTGTTAAGGCAGGTGAACAGGCTGTTGCAGTCGTCTGACCGCGAGGACACAAGCGCATGGATGATCATTTCAAGCTCCTCCTTAGACACCATGGGCCTGAGCTTAGCAATGCTGCACAGCTGGAAGAAGCAGCTTTTAACCTGCTGTCTTGAATGGTGCTCTCGTGACATAGCTTGATCAAAGGTCACCCCAAGATTCCTCAATTTCGTTTTGGTGTTGCTTAATAAGTGTTGCTTAATAACAGGGAGGACACTGTCTGGGGCAATCATAAGCGCCTCCGTTGTTTGAGTTCGGTTGAAGGTTGTTGTCACTTCACCACTGTTTAGCTTGTGCCAAGCAGTTGGTTAAGGAGCTCAGTTAGTGTGCTTCAGAAGCCTTAAACGAGCAGCCATTGAAGGTCACCAGCAAAAAGATGGTATGAGACATCACTGAACTGCTGGATTATCCGATCGAGAGGAAGAACATACAGCAGAAAGAGGATGGGTCCCAGAACAGAGCCCTGGGGTACGCCACACCCCAGGTTTTCTGGCTTGGACATAATGTGGTTGGCAGACACACTAAAACCCAGAGCAGCCAGGCATAAGGAGACCCACTGGAGCACTGGGCCTGACAATCCAATCAGGTCCTGCAGCCTGTTTATCAGGAGCAGGTGGTCGACTGTGTCCAAGGCGGAGGACAGGTCCAGCAGGACCAACAGTGAGCACATCCCTGAGTCGGCAGACATCATGATGTCACTGGACACTTTCAGTAGTGCAGTTTCTGTGGAGTGGTGTTTACAAAATCCTGACTGAAACGGGTCATAAAGATTGTGTGACTCTAGGAATGATGTCAGTTGTGCAGAGACCTCTTTGACCTGCATTATGGACAAAACCGGGAGTTTGGATATTGGCCTAAAGTTCTTGAATTCTGCTTAAGTCTAGGCTCTACAACAGCATGTTTAAAAGTGGAAGGGAAGACACCAGAAGAGAGTGACAAGTTAAACATTCTGGTCACCCATGGTCCAATAGTGTCAAAGATGTTTACAACAAGTTTAAACGGCAACACATCTACAGAACCGGAGGAGGGTTTCATTTTGGCCTCCAGTGCTGAGATGTCTTCAGGACACACAGGATTAACAGAGGACCAAACATGCAGGGGAGGTTCAACATGGCCTGGACTGCAGATTGATGCTGGTGGGATTTGAATGTATTGGAGCGGAAGAGAGTCCTCATCCAAGATTGAGCCACATCGACACTTACTGTAGTTTCTGGACTATAAGTCACACTTTTGTGTGATTAAGTAACTTGTATATCAACATATACCCCTCATGTCATTTGTGACCACTAGATGTCACTGTATGACAGCAGAAAGCTGCTCCTGGACCAAAGAAAAACCTCCATTGTTACTGGATTTGACTGACAGAGTAAGACAAATGTCTCAAAATGAAGAATGCTCAGAGTGGAATATAAAGTAAAAAATAGAAAAACTGCATCAGAGAGAGTTAAGAGTTTGTGAGAAACTTATCAGGGACTGGAGAAAACAAAGAAGGCTAGATGTGGCCTAAAAGCTAAAAAGAAGAAATTCAGAGAAGTTTCTATGGAGCCACTATGTCGTCCCTTCAGGGGGCCACAACAGGCCCCCAGGCTCTCTATCAGATAAATCCGGCCCTGACAGGTCAGCCTCAGTCAACATTGGAGTCAACAGGGAGGATTTGAGCTCTTTGCTCTCAAACTATGAGCTGGTGTTTGTGGAGGCTGCACGGGCTTTGAAGAGTGGCTGGTGCCATGTTGCACGCTGCGTGCCAGAGCTGCCACAACACAGAGGGCTGGTTAAGGGTGATGGAGAGAATGCGGCAATCCATTGGCTGCAGGCTTAGTAAATTTCAGTCAGTGTAGTCCAATGGCAACCGAGAGAGAGAGAGAGAGAGAGCGCGCACGAGAGAGAGAGAGAGAGAGAGAGAGAGACCTGGTTTCTCTATCACTAATCTGCTCCGCGCCTTACACTCGCTCTATGAGCGCAATTACATTCAGCGCCGTTTCCAGCGCCTCTGCAATGACTCATTGAAACATCTTCTGTGCTGATAACGCTGCATCTCTATTCTCACCACACACACACTCTCTCTCACACACACGCGCACACACACACTCACACACAGGAGTTGTGCTGTCCTCAGTACACAGGAGCTGTGCGTCTTACTTTGGATTTGCGGAGCGGCGGGCTGGACGTGGACTTTATTCGCTGCATTTTTTATTTTTTCTTATGTGGCGTTTATTCAGCCTGAAGTCGGGACTTACGTGGCGGGGGGAGACGGGGGGGAGACACGGGCTGAGGTAAGTGCACAGCCGGCTGAATGTGAGGATGCTTTTTTTTCCCGTTAAGCGGGCAGGAAAAACGGTCCAAATTTGGAGGCAAGCGGATACATTTCTGTGCGTTTTCTGGCGCTGACCTCCTCCAACCCTCCATCCCTCCTCCTGCTCTGTCTCTTTCTCTGGTGGCTTGTTCGGACGCGCAACACCATCCACAGGGAATCCATCCACATACAGACTGTTAACTCTCAACAACCGGGGAAATATTTGGAAACAGGCGCATTGAGGGTGTTATTTTGCGTAAAAACGCTCTGCAGGTTTCATTCTCCGCAGCACCAACAGAAGAACCGGAATCTTGCGCACTTGTCACGGTTTTTTCTCTCCTCCAGATTTAATTATGCCAATCTCGATACTGAATAATAATAGTGATAATAACATGGACAGAGGATGCTGAGCCCACGCGTCATGCATGCTGTTCATATGCATGAGCGTGTTTGCCAATAAAGCAACAAGCTCGGTTAACTTTAAGGGGCGGAAAATAGAGGTGGCTGTACGCTGACAGCAGCAGCAGCCCCTCTGCCCACCCCACCTCAAATCGTCATGCTTTAAACATGTTTCACACGCGCTTTTTTTTCATCTACCTAACTCTTGTGCGTGCGCATCTTCCAGCTCTCCCCCCCTTCCGTCTGCCTGTGCGCATCCCTCCACCCGAGCAGCCACAAGATGGTGGTGTGGATATCTGGATGTGGCTTTTTGAGGGAAAGAAGGGGGGGGGGGGGGCAAAAAGAAAAAGCAGGGTTGAGTGGGGTTTGCACCTTTTGCATGAATCTTTACAGCTGCTAATGGTGCGAGTGGCAGCTCAGGCATTCACACACTGCAGCCCCATGCAGGATGCTGCCTTAACATGACTTGACCTTGTGTGTGTGTGTGTGTGTGTGTGTGTGTGTGTGTGTGTGTGTGTGTGTGTGTGTGTGTGTTTTGCGTCGAGGTTTTAAGATTCATGCTGTTGCATGTTGCTGCAGAATTTAAAAAACAAAAAACAACAACAACAAAAAAAGGTAGTCGTGTGAAGCATTTCACCTGGAAACATGATAATGTGCAAAGATGTTCTTATGTGTTTTGAATAGGCGTAGGTGTGACCTATTTAGCAATTATACCTGGGCTGGTCTACAATTGGGCCTAATAGTTGATAATCTCTCACATATCAACAAGCAAATCAAATTTTTTCAAGCTCAATGTTCTTCCATCAATCACCTTGATGCTGCCATTCTTCTGGTAGCAGCCAGAAGGGTTAAACAGGACAGGCAGGTGTAGGTAATGATTTGAGATTATGATATTCTGAGTTCTTGTTTGACAAACAGAAAAAAATGCATGTTACAGGACAATGGTCTTGTGTCCAAACAAGTTGACCTCTTCAATCATGTTGTTTTCGTGATTGTTGTGTTTCAACTTTGACAAACTAGGATGAAATAACTAAAAAAAGAAACTCACAACAGACAGCAGGGCCCCATAATCCTTCCATGTAGGGCATAAATGCTGGAAATTGGTTTTACTTTTTGTCTGATAATATTTATTCAACACAAGTGTGGTTCGTGATAGAATTATTTATATTTTTATTCCCAGCTTCATTATTCCTGGCCTTCTTTTTATTCATAGATTATTTATTCTGGCCCAATCTGGCCTGTTGTCTCTTCAGATATTCAAGTTTGTCAGTAATTTTGCAGTTATGCTGATGACACGCAACTTTTCCATTGGAAAAATATCTATTTCCTGTAGAGCCATGGTCAAACATTTGACCCTCTTCGTCCAAACTGCTCCACTTGTGGATAGGTTTTGGTCCACAGGATGAACTTGTGACAATATCAATGACAAAGCACAAAAAAAACATTTTTGATCAGACATATACAAAGAAAAAGACTCAAGACATCAGTGACACGGCACCACAGGTTAGCCACGTGATTGCCAGTGAAGTATCACAGCATCAATTCTGTTTGTGAAAACATAAACAAATCACGCAGCCTGATAAGTGGAAAACAGCTCAAATTGATTAGGCCACAAGTGTTACCTTCATTTTAGAATTTAAAAACATGTTTTGTGGTTCCAGATGAATTTTACTTGGTGGAAACTGGTAAAGATGTGTGTTTTAGTCAAAGGGCCTGTAATGTTTCCCGACTGAAGTCACATGAATCCTCACAACATCACAGCTCACAACCTGATTTTTATTTCGCCGCCAGGCTGCTATGGAGACGTGAGGCATAACAATGTAAAGAGGTCATTTTAGCCTTTTACTGCCACCTGGTCTCAGTGGTGAAGATGAATTTATACATGCTCACCAGTCACAATTCTTAACGTGGTTACTCCACGCAAAGTAAAGATACCTGACAGTAAATAGAATAGAATATAAAATAATAATAATATTATAATATATACATGTTAAAGCTTGACAGTAGATTATTATATACCATATTTACATGGAGACAGGCTTGATAGTACCAAGAGTATTTAGGAGAAGAGTTATATAGTTTGATGATCTGTAGGTGTTTCACCTGCTAACCAGGACATCATGGAGGAGTTGATGGTTTGAACTGTATCCTCCAGTCAGAGACCATCTGAGTAACAGGTGGCAACATAGACACACAATCACACACCCCATGCACAGATTACTGAATAAAACCAAAACCTACAAGCAAAACATGCAAGTGTTAACTGGGGAAAACTGGGGAGCCGCCGTCTGTCTGCCTCAACCAGTTGTCTCTGGTTTAAATGAGGATGTGGTGAGTGCAGGTTGTGTCCTATACTGACAATACAGAAGCATTTTGACTGAAAGAGTCTTTGCTGAATGGACGATAGTCCTTCTGATGGAGAAAAATTCAAAATGAACTGTTCTGTGGTCTGATTATTTTGTCCATTTGGTGTAGATTTAGATCTTTTAAGTCCTGGAAAACTTAGCAGGTGACGGTGAGAAAAGTGATCACCATCGCTCTGTGAAGTGGTCTTAATGTTGTGGCTGGTTTGTAATGTATCTCTGAGATGATTTGTTGCAAATATTGACATATTTCTGTAACTAAACATGGGTGTAGAGTGCAGATGTGGACTCTTGTGACGCATGTTATTTGCAGTTGGGAGGACAGCCCACCTTCGACAGGATCATTTCATTATGATTGAAATGCAAATGACGGAGCGCGCCTTCATTGAAATTCATAAGACTTATCTCATGAAATCATTAGGAGTGAGAACAATGTTCACAATCTCCTGTGTGCCTCTGCCAAGGAGAGCTGCAGTCAGAGCTCCCTGCCATCTGAAGGACACGATATCATATAATGTCACATTGTCACGCCAAAACTGCACGATTAAACACTGAGACATGAACAAGCTCAGAACTTTACTTAATAATAAGCAACAACTTCCTCTGTTCTGACCGTACAAGATGGCTCCATTCTCCATATTGTCGTACTTATAGGGAAAATAACCTCCTGTTTGGTCAAACTCAAATAGCCAATCAAAGGCAGGAAATGTATAGAAGGAAAAAATACTTCAATTCCAGCAAAGTCAACAGGTAAAAGGCTACAAAATGCTCCCAGTATAATAGTCATTAGCCAAACCTTTGCAGTCAATCTGTACATATTTTCATTTTTCCAAAGAACTGAGTTATTCTTGCCATAATATTATGACCCTTTATAGTCATCTCAACAGTCCTGACCCGTTGACAGGGACTGTAGCAGCAGAGCCTTTATGTCCTGGGAGTTGTAAAATCTCCAAGGCCTCCGAGGATCAGCACATCCCACAGATGCTCGTCCAGATCAAGATCTGGTGAATCTGAAGGCTTCTTGAACATCCCAAACTCAGGCTGTTTGTATAAGAGCGATCTGCATGAAACCATCGTTTACACAGTGAAGTTACAAGTACAAACAGCGGAATTGTAGTTTGCACCCTGTCGTTTAAAGGCCAAAGCCACTCATAGTGATTTTTACTTGAGCAACTATGAGTAATGTAGAGTATGATGTAAACACTGAAGCTCCTTTTTAGATGTTCTTTTGTCATATAGGTCCATTCAGAATCCGCTGAATGTAAGAACGGAGTCTCCCTTTATGAAGATGATGTTGTAGTAAACTGTAGAAATATACACTTTGTATACTCACACTGGAGAAACAGCTAAAACAGGACACCACCAATTAAGGATGTGCGACAATGCCTCGGTAGGTCTGTAGCATCAAACCCAAACTCTGAGGGTGAACATGTGAATGCATGCAGACCAAAGGCTGCATCTATGTCTAATTATTTACACTCGTCTTTCAACGTATTTTGCATCATTCAAGTTTAGAATTTCTTCAGGTTTTTAAAAGAGGTATCTCATCAAATGTAACCCCTTTTCATAAGTATTTGCCCTGAAACAAGTGGAAACATTTAGAGTTATCTAAAGAATGTGCATGAAAAGGTTGTTATGTTGACATTTTGCTGGTCTTGCCCACTGTAGGTCAAATTAATCTGTTTGTGGACTAAAATGAGTTCGACCCCCCCCCCCCCCCCGGTCTAAATCCTTAATGCTCAGGACTTCCACCTTTTTATTGACGGATTCAGGAATGCTGATGTCAGGAGACAAGAGATCACGCAGATCGGTGGCAGAGTCGTTCTTCTTCGTCTTTGCTGGGCTTCCGAAGCGACATTGAGATTTGCGCGATCTAAAATCTTCCAGGTCGTCTCCTGACACTGAAAGATTGGAGTGATAAGGTCACTTTAGAGCTAATTGGGTTACGACTGTGATAAACGCATCTCAGAACTTAATACTGATCCATTTAAAAGCAACTAATCCATGGCTGTCTTGGACTAAGTACTAAAAGTTACTTTGACGAAGCAATATTCCCTGAGTGCTGTTGTACTGGACGTCACTGCATTTCTGTTGGAACTAATTGTTGTATAAAACAGAGATCTTTGTTATTCAAAGCCAAATATGATATCATACATGCATAAACTGTTAAATTTAACACACTGGACCTTTAAAGACCTTAAAAGAAGATATTCTGACATTTGGATGTTCACAAAAATCTGAACTATAAACAAAATACAGTTACCTGGACATGGGATATCTCAGGGATCAATAATTAGTCCTTCACTTATTATTGATTTTACTTTTTTTTCTTTTTAATTCATGCATGTGATATCAAAACTCTTAGTTGCTGCAAACTTTATTTGTGTGTGTCGGAGATTCCAAATATCCTCTGAAATGTCAGCAGTTTGTGTTTGTCCATAGAAAAATTCAGCAGTCTGACGCTTCCCTCCAGCGGGCGGAATCGATTCACGAGCAGCTCGGTCCCCGAGCTGGTGACACTTTGTGGAGTCGCTCCATTCACAGTGTATCAGACTGTTGGAGTGTTTGCTGGAGTTTCTACAACTCCCAGTCCTGACACACAGTGTCAGGGTTCGTACTGCTGCTTCATCTGTGAAAAAGGCTTTATTTTTTTAATTCTTTTGACTATTATTTTTAGTCAGACCAATCAACACAGGACAGTTAATTCACCTTGGTCACTTGTTAATGAATCCAGTTCAAGATTCACATTTGCGATGAGAAAATCCATCTATCTATATACATCTAGTGATTCTGCAAACTATTCTTTAACTGTCTACTCTGCTGTGAACGGACTTTTCCACTGCAGCCGCTCTCCTCCTCCGGCTCGCTTTTGAGTTTTGCCCTGTAGTCTGGCGTCTCCTCTGTCACATGGCCTTGTAGTTCGACTTCAGTCTTTTGGCTCTTTAGTTTCCACCACAGCCTCTCTACTCCTTTGTGTGCTCCCATCCCCGCCGTGCAATGCCCTCCTGTTTCCACTGCTGCCTCTGGACTCAACTTTAAGTGTTCCTGGCATTTCTGCTCTACTGTGAACTGACCTGTTTCCAAGGCTGCCTATCTGCTTTGCTGTGCCCCAACATTTCATTTCCACTGCAGCCTCTCTGCTTTGCGCTGGCTGTGTGCTTCCACAGCATCCTCCCCACTCGGTCTGTTTCCATAGCGTCCTCCCGACTCTGCCCGGCACTGACCTTGTTCCTCTGCTGGCAGCTCTGTTATGCATTGATTTGATTCCGTGTTTCCTGAATTTGTGAGTGGAGCAGCTCAGCCCTGATTCGAAGAGCAGAGAGGCTGTAGTGTGACAATGAGTTGTGCCAAGACGTTAAAAATAAGCACCATTAAGAAAACCAAAGCATATCACCATGACGGGATTTCAAAAACAAAGCCCCAGGGCATGTTTGTCACTGGCTTTGGTACTCAACCACATCGCTGACCCCGCCCACAAATGATGGCTCTACAGTAAAACAGTTAAACATGAGTCCTGATGTGAAGTTTGTGCTTTTGTCTCATCTTGTGGGCGGTGTGTAGTGGTTGGTCCTCCGGCCTCACAGTGAAAACTGCCTGGTTCGAGTCCAGGGTCGATGGGTGTATAGTTTTGGTGTACCGTCTTTTCTCTTCTTATTCATTTTCTTGTCAGTCTCTGTGGTCAGTTTGCTTGAATTTGGAAATGTGTCTCTTTTTGGCCATTCAGTATCTATTTGTGGTCATCTTGCATTCCTCTTTGGTCACTTTATCCCCCTTTAATGTTTTTTCTGCATTTTGTAGGTCTGTCTGCCTCTCTTTGTGGTCATTTTATGCCTCATTGTGTCTGTTTAAAGCATCTGTGTGGTCACTTTACAGTTCGCCGTGGTCACTTTGTGGTCATTTTGTGCATCTTTGTGGTCGATTTGCGTCTCTTCACGCTGACGTGGTAACACTGTGGGTAGCGACAGGTGAGGAGGCTCTCTATTCAAGATGTTTTAGTGAAAAGGTTTCAGGGAAAGTGTGTTCTCATACTGAAGGTCAGTTGAAATCTTATAATTAAGTACATGAATGATGAAAAGTGTTTGCTATTCCTCAGTGAATGTAAAATATGTGAAGTGGTTCGGATGCCTTCATGATTATGAGATACTAGTTGTGTGTACCAGATCATCTGAAATGCTGTGCAGAGTTTATGCTACACTAAGATCAGCCATACTTCAGGCCTCCTTTTACTGTCTGCGCACGACTGATAGCCTTCTGGTCATTCTGGGCTGTTAATGTTCAAACTGACAGTAGCCTGCAGGCTGCTTCAAGAAGTTTACCTGAAGAACTCAGAGAAAAGAGTAATGGAGGCACGGATTGACTATTTCTCTCCTCTAAAGGGTTTATTTACACCAGTCTTGAAAAATGGGGTGTTTTCTCCAAACATTGTTGGCAAAGCTGAAATTCTGACAGATTCCTGGCTCCCGTCTCGCCACCCGTTAGCATGTGTCATACTCTGTTGCCATGGAAACGCCAAGGGTAGGAATGGAAACCTTACAGGTATACAGGGTGTGCTCACACTTTTATATCACAAAGGAAAGAAAGGCCACAAGTATGAATGAAAGCTCGACAACTGACACTTCTTACAGTGTCACTTAATGGGCTTGCAGTGTGTGTGTGTGTGTGTGTGTGTGTGTGTGTGTGTGTGTGTGTGTTTCCCTGGAAGTAACTGATGCCAGCCAGCTTGAGTGTTTTTCCGGACAGCACCAGTTCTTGCTGGATGTTGGTGTGACTACGAGTCGACATGAAGCAGTTACGGTGTTTCCACTCAGAGGACGTTGTCCCATGTTGGAATATTGAAATATTTACTTTTGGTCACATGACCCTGACCCCCCATCTTCACCCATTTGAGATTTACTATTTGTATCAAAAGAATAGCTCGTCCTTGGGATCTGGTGTATTTTGAATCTCTTTTATTTTGATTTAGTATTTTTGTTTTGTGTGTTTTTGGATCAATTCCTGATTAAATTCCTATGTTGATGACACGTGTCTATATTTGTTATTTTACATCCATATAATGTGATTTGTCACTATATCTTTTTGGTTATCTTGGTGACTTTTCATCCTTTGATACAATTGTATGTTGACACTAATGAATATGAAAAAAAAAATTCATCATGCAATGATTTACAAATCTTATTCCCCAAAAAACCGCAAACATTTTACCATTTCATGTCAAATATAAGCTCATTTGGATGGCAGCAACATGAGATATACTCATTTGAAACAGTTATTTTAGTATGAAAGGAGCATGTCAGGGCGGCACAGCATCTCAGAAGGGAACATGGAGGTTCACCCATTTGAGGAACGGAATCAGAATTCAGACTGTGATTTCAGAACGAGAAGAAACACTATTAGATTATAAAATGCAAGAAAAATGTGACAAAGTTAGAATCAAAGTAAGGACCCCCCCCCCCCCAAGAACCACAAAACAATGCAGAATTTTGACAGTGATAATAAATATGACTTTAATTTCAGAATTCTAAGAAAAGGGGGAGAATTCTGATGCTTAAACAAAAAAAGTTCTTTAGTACTTTAGTTTTTCTGGTGTAGAATCATTCCTTGTTTTTCCTGTTTTCTGGACTCCCTTACACTCAATGAGCCTGCTGCTTTGCTCTTTTAATGAAGACCTCATTCGATCCCTGCATGTTAATGCCTGACGTGGTGTCCAGGTGGATTTCCAGCCGATGTTTCCTCATGCAGCAGCTTTCTCATTTCACTAATCCTTGTTAGAAAGCTGTTTAGGTAAAACATCTCAAAGATTGGCATGTACTTTGACTCTGTTTCTCTCAGTTATTCATGCCGTCTTTTCATGTATATTTGATAGGAGAAAGGAGTCAGTGCTGGTCAGCATGAGATTTAATAATTGATTGGCTCAGTGGCTCACAGTTCCAGAGTAATTAATCTACGTTTTTTAGATTGGAGCAGTCAGATTTTCTTCACCAACAGACTTGAAATATCAAAATCTAAACATATGAAATTGTCTCCAGTCTTGGGGCAGAATGAGGTTCGAATCGAATTAACAAGTAGGTTGATCATTTAAAAGATTCCTCGGTGAGGATCCTGATAATGATCCACGGTCCGCCTGCTCAGCCCACCGCACACTTCTGCCCACATTTACTTCATTTTTCTACAAAACTGTCTTACGGACTTGTGTGAGCAAAGTGTGTTTTTCCTTTCAGGACATCTCTAATCGGGATCTGAGCTTCTGGGAGCGTCGGTCCTCCTCCTGCAGAGACCTCCAGCTGCTGGCCCCTCCGTGCAGGCTCTCGGGATGGGGGGCTCTGAGACGGCTTCTGTCCTTGGCGGGGGCTCCTTCAGCCAGCTCGCAGCCTGAGGACGAGCACAGCTGTGTCTGGGTGGAGGGGCAGGGTGGGGGCGCCCGCAGGCGGACCACGACCACGGATCAATCCAGCGCCATCATGTCGGCCCCCGGGGGCCCCTCGTGGATGTGTGGCCTCTTGGTGTGGATGGGGCTGGTCACAGTAAGCGTGAGTGCGGCCCAGCAGCAGCCGGTGGTCACCACCAATTATGGAAAATTACGAGGAGTGAAGGTGACGTTACCCAACGAGATCCTGGGCCCGGTGGAGCAGTATCTGGGGATCCCGTACGCACTGGCCCCTACGGGGGAGCGGAGGTTCCAGCCGCCGGAGCCCCCCATGTCGTGGCCGGGGATCAGGAACGCTACTCAGTTTGCTGCGGTTTGTCCTCAGTTCCTGGAGGACCGGTTTTTACTCAACGACATGCTGCCGGTGTGGTTCACCGCCAACTTGGATACGGTGGTGAGCTACGTTCAGGAGCAGAGCGAGGACTGCCTGTACCTCAACATCTACGTCCCCACAGAGGATGGTAGGTCACCTCCTTCTTCACCCCTCCACCTTCAGTCTGTCTCTTCTTCCTGCTCACACAGATAACAGATGCATTGCTGTGTAACATTGCATTTGCCGTTTTGTCCCATTTTTGCCGGTTTAGTTGTTGAAGCTGTTTTAGCTCTTCGGGCTGTTACCCAGTTTTCCTTCTTCAGCAGAGCATCATGTGGCTCCACAGCTGCAGGTTAGATTGTAGAGCCTCTACAACAAGGCTGCAAAGTCTAACCTGTACTTCATATGTGCAACATAACATCCAGTCTCTGTATTTATTAGAAACCTACATATAAACTTTATGAGCTTTATTGTTATGTCTCCAGATGAATTTTAAAAACAGTAAAAACTGTTCATTTGGTCATTCATTTGCTGCCCTCTAGGCTTGGAGGATGTATGGTGGAGGTATCGTAATCATTTAGTGCTGTTGCTTGCCATTTTATCGGGTAAATCTCATTGTGAGGTTATGATTGCATCCTTCAGGAAAATGTAAATCTTCCATACTGTATATGTAATTGCTTGAAACAGAAAATCCATGGTTTTGTGCGTCTTTCATCTGCAGCTTCTAGAAACACGGTGTTGAGGAGATTCCAGGTTTGTGCAGCATTAAAGGGTTCGCCTCTTTTCCAACAGCATTGTGAATGTTTTATGAGTTCGTGTAATACAAAAGGAAATATTGAACTAGTCTGGCTGCTGTTGTGGTTAGCACATTGTGGGTTTTTTGGCTTTACGTGCGATTCTGTTAATGTTTTATGTGGATGACTGTGTCCTATTTGTACCTGTTCTGGTCCGTTTTACGAGCTCTGAAGCTTTCATACATGGAGGACTCGTTTTCTGGGACTCGACTGTCAATCAAAATGTGCCCCAGCGTTTTAGGCGCTGAGAAAGAAAGAAACATTTCTGACGTTTCCCCCAAAGAGCTTTTCTTCTTTCTGAATGGGAAAAACAAGGAAACATCCCAATCCTTTCAGGCCTTTCACTTTGCAATTGTGAGTGCCTCATTCTGCAAACACAAAAGCTTGTAACTACTTTAGTCAGGAACAACTTTAAGCACGCTTTCTCCTCAGTGCTTTTTTCTTTGTATCGTGAGCAATGTGTCATAAATAAAGTTGTTTCGTTGGACGGTAATTACCTGGGAGCGCTTCAAAGTTCCTTTGACTTCTTCGTCAGCGAACAATCGTGAGTCCAAAAGGAAAGAAAGTCAGCAGAGTGCTGGAGACGTGATGTCTGCAGGCTCGGCTACTTAAGAAAAGGCTTTCTGTCACTTTGTGGAGACATCATGCTGGAAATGATCTCCACCACTGGGATGTCTTCAAGCTGAGCAGCATCCCATGATGCTTTGTACCACCACACATAAGCGGATTAGGGACATCCAACATTCACATTCCTTTTTTAATCTGACTATTTATTCAAAATCACGGGGGGGGGGGGGGGGATAAACAAATAATGATTTCATATGAATTCTAAGAAAAAAGGTACAATTCTGTGATGCAGGATCTCAATACTGCCAATGAAAAGGTTGGAAGTTTGTGGGTAAAGTTTCAGAATTCAAAGAATATTAAGATTTTATTCTGGCTTAATTTTTTTTCAGGATGTTTTTTTTTTTATTTCATTTCAAAATTTAAGAAAAAACATTTTAATTTCAAGAAGAGACTCAAAATTCCAAGAAACAAAACTCTTAATATGACTTAAAATAATTCTGACCTCAAATCTATTTCAAGTCTATAAATTATAGTCAAAACAAGTCAAATTTTAGTTTAGGTTTTTTTTTTTTTTAAGTTGGAATTCCAAAAATAGATTCTGACTTGAATGTGACTTTCACCCAGTAGGGTCAGCGGTCAGGGGTCAGGGGTCAGGACTCGGTGTGGCTCTCCTGGGAGGTGTGTGTACACTCACAGAGCAGATATGGAAACACATTAACGAGTGTGTGTGGACACACTTTGACAGTTCACTGCTACATTTAACCTCAACTCCTGAGTACAGCACAGATTAAAGAGGAATTATCAGTTACAGGCTTTCACCAGCCAAAATAACCTTAAACAAAGTAACTGCACCACACAACAGAACAAAACGTGAAAAACATTACAAGCTTCAATCAGCTTTATTAAAGAGATAAAGAAAACTAACTAGTGGACTTTAAATAAATTATTTTACCCATACATAAGGTTTGTGATTACGTTTGATTGATCAAGTGAATACTAGAAATATTACAATAAAATGTTGTTGAAAAGTAACTAATAATTTGAGTATTTTATAAAACTAAAACAATACTATAACTACTTTTAAACCCTGTAAAACTAGTGAAAAGAAATTTTACACTTTTAAAGAGATTTTTACGTGTGATTTTTAATGATATGTACGTTTCATACTTAACTCAGTAAATAAATCAGAAAGGATATATGATTACTTGTGCTTTAACACTTATTACTAGCAGTGATATTCCTGTTGCTTCCTTCACTGATGAACATTTTATGCCTTCGATTTCTTTAAATCATTTGGAAAGTTACTCTGAAAAGCCGACATCGCAGTAGAGGGACACTATGTTAACCGCCAACTAAACCTAATCTTGCAATCAGAAAAATTGAGAAATATTGAGACGATTTCGTATTTCCTGCACTTGTTTGTCTGTTGCTCATGATGTTTGTTGCAGTGAATTTGTGTGTTTCATGAATCGTGGCTTCACTGGAGCATCTGAGCCGAGCTCCCATCAGGGTTTTGAAAGGTTTTCATCAGAAACATGACACACTGCATTAGTGCAGGCAGTCCTGTGTCTCCAAGCTCTTTTTAATGGATGCTGTAGGAGCCAGTGTGCATTTAGAGGGAAACGTAATAATAATCATTAAAAAAAAAGAAAAAAAAGAACTGCTGTATGAGCAGAAGCAGCTGTAATGGACTTTTGAGGTGTTCACTGAAGCTCACCATGAAATCTCGGTTTGGTGAATTAAAGAAACATCAGTGTTTCCTGTGCTATTGTGACAAATGAAGAAACAAAGAGGCATAAAGGAGTGGTAATAATGCAGATTGACGCTCAGCAGGGAGTGACGTGCTCATCCCGGCTCCAGCCCACTCGCCGCCCATCATCTTTACATCCTTTTCAGAAATCCTCTGTAATGTCAAAATATCCTGGCAGCCGAGGATCAGGCCGGGATTTATAGTTTCAGCGCACCTCGAGTGGGCCGACAGATTAAGCGACGCCTCTTCTTTGTCATCTGATTTGAAAGTTGAAAGAGGGACTCTGAGCTCATTGTCAGAGGCTTTTTTAAATTTTTTAAACATTTCTCATTGAATGGGCCGGCCGAGCCGACGAGGTACAGAGACGCCCGGGAGCTCTTTTCATCCTGGAGAGACGAAGAGGCTGCGAGGATATGGATGAAAAGAAAAAGAGGCTAGTTTGGGACGTGCGCGCAGTGTTAAAGCCGGTTTTATCAGCGTCTGCAGCTCGCAGCTGGACTGAATTAATCAAAGTGAAGATGTTTCCTCGGGGGGGATTTTTCTCCAGACAATCCCGACGCCTCACCTTCATTTTTTAATTGTCGTCATCCTGCACAATGACTGTGTTTTACAGCTCCAGTCCTTAATGCTCCAACCACAACCAAAAGACATCTTTCAGCTTTTCTGTGCAGCGCTGCAGCAGCAAGCTGTTCCTCAAATTAAAATACTCTTTCTACAGCGAGGATGAAATGGAGTAAACAGGGAAGAAAAATTGCTCCAAGACTACATTTTCCAGGCTGCTGCAGCTCACTATTATTTACCAGCGTCCAAATGCCAAACACATGAAGTGATTATGTAATTGTGTCGGGTGTAAAGTCAGCGCTCCACTTTATCTGGCACAGCCTGAAGACCAAACGGGTGCAAACAGGCCGACTGCAGGCCAATCCCAGACTGCAATCAGCTCCAAACCGACTTCCCCCACCACTTCCTTTGGTGTAAAACTGCTCATCGATTGTCTTGTTTCTCCTGCGTTCTGCTGCGTTCACACAGAAAACTGCATCGACCCAACAAAACCCTGCAAACTTAATCAAACCCTTTTGTATTTCCTGTTGCGAGTATTGGTTTTGTTTAGTTTAACTGGGTTCAGAATGGTTTTCTGTAGTTCAGGCTCACCTTTTGTACTTTAGGCTAGTTCATGTAGTCCTTTTTTTGTAGTTTAGTTTGTGTTTACGCAGTTTTTTTATGAAGTCACAGTGTGGTCAGGCAGGTTTTCTGTACTTTACCATATCGGACAAGGTTGAGATTAATCCATTTTCAGACAAGGTTCAGACTGGTTTTCTGTCGTGCACAAAGAGCAAAGTCTGATCTTTGTTGTCGGGTCCAAGAGAGAGCTACTTTAGTTAAGACTCCAGCACAGATTGACGATTTTTGTTCTGAAAAAAAGGTGTCAGGAATCCGTCAGGGTCCGTCCATCGAAGTAGTATGTTCCTCATCACTCAAACCATCCTGCATCCTTCCGTACAAACTGTAATCCCTGATTTCAGCGGGATTGTTTCCAATCCCTTGTAGAGCAGATCTTTTACAGAGCGGTCATGAGGAAGACGCAGAGACAAAACCAACATGGTTGAAACTGAAGGTGAAATCCCTTCATGTGAAAGTTATGATTCAGTGAATATCGATTGAACTTCAAGACATATAAATAAACTTTGCTTTTGTAATGATGATGCAGCTTCTGCATTGTGTTGACTCTTCTGGGCCACCGTACATGTGCAGTAGTAGTGATGGCACCGTGGTGTTAACGTTAATCTACATTAATTCACAATGTATTGTGAACTCATATTTCACTGAAATCAACTCGAAAGAAAACAAACCTGCAACCTGCGTCCACTCCTGCTTTTTAAGAAAAGTCATTAGTAAGCTGGTAAAATGCTTCAATTTCCTCCGAGGGTGGAGTATTCAGATGTCAGATTTATGTCTAAATTGAAAGCTTTTCATGCTGTTATCTCCTCAAACCGACTCTACCTTTACCAGCTGTTCTTGTTAAAAGCGGCAATCTTACATACATCATAGCCGCGATCTTCTGGCCCTGGCTTCAGCGCTTAAGTGGCCGCCCGGCGCTGAAAGAGCGTTAGAAAGAGCGGCGGCGGCTCTGACAGGCGACCGTACGCCGGGAGAGGCGGATGGAAATCACTGCAGGCGGGGCCACGACACGGCAGAGACACAGACGAGAGGAGCACGAGTGTCGTACACTCTCCTTCTCAAAGCTACGGCAGAGACGCGGGGCGAAGCTCCAGTCAGGAAGCGACTCAGAGCCTGTGATCCGGTGACACGCAGCACCCCGTCGCCATCAGGACGTCTTGGAGGAAAGCCTGGAAACAGGCAGCGTCACGTGACAGCGAGTGGACATGTTCACTTCGGGTTTCCTTCAACAGCATGTTTATCTGCAGCTCAGCTAACACGCTCTGACCCGGAGTTTTCTCCCCCTCAAGACACAAATCATACCAGATCATACATCACATCACATTAGCGTGAGCACGACTCCATGTTTGCGACAGTCATGTGTTCATTCTTTACTTTTCAGTTCACACAGTGAAAATGTACTTTTCTGAGTTTGTAACAAAGCCACTTTTTCAGTCCTGTGCAAGTTTCTGCTCTACAATCTGGATGTTAGTGGAGGAAGATGCTCTATAATCTGATGTTAGAGGAGTAAAATGCTCTATAATCTAGATGTTAGTGGGAGGAAAATGCTCTATAATCTAGATGTTAGTGGGAGGAATATGCTCTATTATCTGGATGTTAGTGGGAGGAATATGCTCTATTATCTGGATGTTGGAGTGTTTTGACCGAAAAACACATGCAATTAATTGATGTTATTTATTAATTGATATTTCTGACTTAAATAGATTTAATTACAATAAACTGGAAAAAACACATTAACAAACAAAATGATGGTCAGATGGAAGAAAAAAAACAATTATCCACAATTATGCATCAGAGATATTCTCTGGCTTGTTCTGTGCAGGTTAAAGTCTTCAATCAGGATCTCTCTGACGGCATGAGGCAAAAGCAAGCATGTGACTGCAGAGTAGTTTATAACCTAAAACCACAGTGAAATATTGATTTCACGAGGCTGGGGGTGTGCATATTTAACCATGTGTATGTATTCTGATTTACTGCTGCGTGTGTGTGCGCGCGGGTGTGTGACAGCCTGAGCAGATGTGCACGTCACGCTCGGCTGGGTTACGCTAACATGGCACGGGCCTGTGTTGGTGCATCTCTCTCTCTCTCTCTCTCCTCTCTCTCTCTCTCTCTCTCTCTCTCTCTCTCTCTCTCTCTCTCTCTCTCTCTCTCTCTCTCTCTCTCTCTCTCTCTCTCTCTCTCTCTCTCTCTCTCTCTCTCTCTCTCTCTCTCTCTCTCTCTCCTCTCTCTCTCTCTCTCTCTCTCTCTCTCTCTCTCTCTCTCTCTCTCTCTCTCTCTCTCTCTCTCTCTCTCTCTCTCTCTCTCTCTCTCTCTCTCTCTCTCCCCCCCCCCCCCCCCCCCCCTCCCTGCGGACCACACTGACCACCCGGCCGGCACAAGGTGTCCATGAGGCATCCGGAGCACAGCAGCTGGGATAATGGGCCGTGTTTATATAGGCTGCTTCGTTCCAGTAGAGACACACCAGTCATTAATATTCCAGAATTATTTCCAGAAACGCTCACATTGTTTCAAGAAAATCATTCAGTACAAGAGCACCGTCAACATACCGGAGAACAAGTGTGCCAAAGCTTGAAGCTGCAATTTCTTTATTTGTTGTCATGGTGATATTTTCAAACTGCCATTCAAACTGACGGATTGTGTTCAGAGGCAAAGTGGATTCAGGGTCAAGTTTTACAATAAAATAGTAAAAGCTGGAGGAAAAAAAGGAACATTTCTGTTTGCTTAATAAAACCACAACAAAAACATTTAGCTGCACTTAGTTAATGTGTTTTAACCTCTGGAATCTGATGTTTCATAAATTATTCTTGTGTGTTTCCAATCATTTACAGTGTGTGTGTGTGTGTGTGTGTGTGTGTGTGTGTTTGTGTGTGTGCGTGTGTGTCAGTTTTCCTCGTAAACCAGATTTTGTTAGAATATTACTTACTGTAAATATTGATATTGCTCATGATGTTCATATTCTAAACACCAAGTAGAAATCAGATTATTTATCGTAATTTAATCCTTGGTCATGTGTTTTTCCAACGTCGCAGATGCTAAGCTAAGCTTCTCTCTATGAAAAGTTCAGGGACTTAAAGAGCACAGCGAGTCCTGTAATTGGAGGTCTCGCTGAAAGTCCCATCTCACCATGAGGACGCTGCGAGCCAACCGGGTGAAGCTGTTTGACTAAAAGCACCCGGCTGAGCCAGCGTTCACTGTGTGAAGCTCAGAGTGCTCACAGGTTACATGCCTGCTGCTCCTTCATGTCCAGCACTTTTTTTTTTTTTTTTTCCAGTGTGTCTCTTACACCGCTGTTAGCTCAGCCTGTTTGCTGTTGTTCATGTTTATCTGACAAGCCACCAGCTGGCTGGGAGATTTCCAGTTCCACGACCTGTATCCAAAACTAATGGTCCATCAGTCAGTGACAACACCATATGTTCAAATCCAAACAGCGCTGCCGCTCTCTGTTTCCCAGAGTTTACTCATTACTCTAAGCTGGGATCAGTGGGGTGGAGGGTCCTGTTAAACTGACTGACATTACACTCACACACATCTTTCAAAGTTCAAACAACAGTCCCCAAACGTCCAAGGACACGCATGAATCCACACTGGCTTGAATTAGGCGTTTTAAAGCCTCACCAACCTGCATGATGTTGGATGGGAAGCTAATTGGTGTTCACATTAACCTTTTAGCATGAAAAGTGAGAAAACAAAAAAAATAATGACTTCATCATAATCAAAGAAGACGGGAAAAAAAGTGTGACATGTTCAAACCAGTAGGATTTAAAAAAAAAAATAAAATGTAAATGATGTGAAAACATCAGACTTCTCCTTTAAGCTTCTTATATTGTCACATAAACACTGATCGTCGATTCATTTCAGAAAAATCACCTCTCACTGCCAGTTGGTGCACAAGATCAACAAGAGAAAATTTGGGCAAGATAATTAATCACTTTAAACATAAAAGAGACGCCGTTGAGGCAAGTTCAGCAAAGTTTGTTTGTTTGTATGTTCAAATATAGATTTTTCAAATATAAATCAACTATAAAATATTGGTCATTGTTTTAGTTTACTTGCAATAAAACTTGTTACTTCATTACAAGGTCTCAGGGTAAAGGATAACCCATGTTCGGATATTTGGGAACACCTCATTCATTGGATGGTGCAGGAACTGGAATATTCATGGTTTGATTCCAACCGTTTCTGTGTGGAATTTGCATGTTTTCTATATTATTGCAGAGGTTTTTCTTAAAATCAGGCGACATAGTGGGACTTGTTTGATTTATAGGTCTCAAACTACAAAATCAAATTATCTGCTGGAGCTTTAACAGAGGTCTGGAAGATGGATAAGTCATTGGTTCAAATATATCAAATAAACATTAATAAGATGACTGTATCGACTTGTAGTCTTGTTTTGTTATTTCACCACGTTGCTTTACATGTTTCTCATGAGCCTTTCTTGAAGTGCGGCTAAACGCTGAAGCCAGTATTTGTGTGTGAGCTCTTCATGTGAGCTTTGATCGGCCCACACGCTGCACGAGTGTGAGTGAGATAAAAAAAAAAAAAAAAGTGTGAGGAGCTGACGATGTGCTGCTGCGTGAATGTTCGTGTTGCTCTTCCAACACACTTGGTTCAGCCTGTTTATTTTTTATATATCAAGGACATTTCTTTTTTTTATTTCTTATTTAGATTTTTTGAATTTTGTTTTTGTAATGAAAGCACACACACACACACACACACACACACACACACACACACACACACACACACACACACACACACACACACACACACACACACACACACACACACACACACACACACACACACACACACACACACACACACACACACACACACACACACACACACACACACACACACACACACACACACAGCAGGGAACAACACACAATGGGAGAACACAGACATTCTTAAGGACAGACGACCAAGTTGGATTGTTATTACAGTGACTGTCAAAATAAAAGTACCAAGTCCCAGGAGAATGTGGACTGGGAGTCATGTGACACTCTGGAGGAAACGTGGCTGCAGAGCTGTACGTAGGAGCAGAAATGACATCCAGAGAATTCTGGGATTGGATGCAAGGAGGAAGTAAACAACTAAAAAATTTCAGTGGATAACAATGCAGTGAAACACTTTGTGTATATGAATCGCAGCCCTGCATTTCATATATAATGATTGTCAAGAGACTCCCCTCTGTTTTTTTTTTCTTTTCAGTTCGTCATTTCTGAACCTCGTCCGTCTATGGAGGAGGTTTCCTGGGGTAAAAGGAGGAAGAAGGCCTCCTCTCCCCTCCTTCCTCCCTTCATTGCTCGGTGAAGCATGAGCTCTAACCCGTGTTGTTTTGACAGAGCAGATTTGTTCATGGTGGCTCTGAGAGAATAACTGCCACTTCTCTTTTCTATCTTCTATTAACACCTCGCTCTTCTGCATGATAATAGCCACAGTGTGTGCCACATGTGGTTGATCTGCGGGGAATGGCACACGGCCGGAGGTGAAAAAGGCTTTCCAGTGAAAGGCCAACGTTAAAGAGGAGATAAAAGCTGTGATTTCTGTTCAGATTTAATGAAGGTCGCTCTCAAAGTGTTACTTCATTCGTCTCATGCAAATGATCGAATGAAGAGCACCATTCTCCTTTTTATCAGGAGTTCTTCTTCTAGATCACAAGCAGAAACTCATGCTGGGACAAGGCGTCCCCCTGACCCCCACATTTCCCCTGAAGCTCTCTTGGATAACCTTGGTTCATGCTGTGATTACGTGGACATTAATCAGGTTTCTGGCTGGTTTCATCCTATTCTCTTACTCCAAACAGACTCTGTTTCTTTTACATACAGTTGTGAAGCATCACACTCTGGCTCAGGACAAAAATGGAGACGATACTGACTACCGAAAAAAGAAGCTGTGTGGCTTTTTCACATGCTGTGGCTGTTTCAAATATGTAAAATTAGAAGAAAAAAAGTCTTATTGCGTTAACATATCTGTTGCTGAAGCTTAAACCACTGGACAAGTTGAGAAGGGGAAAAAAAAACAAGCAGTTAAATTTGTCAAAGCTATTACAATAGCTAAAATGGCTAATTCCAAATTTAATAGAATATCTACAGTTCCATATTTTACTGATGAAACGGTGTTAAAAGATAAATGGGTGACTCTTCGGAGCAAACACAGGTTCCACGGGCGCATCACAATTTCCTCTGGTGATGAAAACAATCAAACATTCATGAGTCTTTATTGTGTAAGTCTTCACTGCAGCAGATGACAAACGGAGAGTAAACACACCACCAAAATATCCACACGGGAGACCCACTGATAAAATACAATCAGTGAAGACTTGTAAAAATCTACTGAGAAAGAATTTCACAGCAACATTAATAAATGAATACAATCTGCTTTTAGATAGTGAAGTACAGAAAGAAGTATAACGTTGAGGTTTTTCTACATTCACCAGAAGACTGATGGATCGGTTACTGAACATGTTCACAATGTTTACCACCTTAAAAAAAGAATTAACCTTTCAAATCTCAGAAAAAAACGATTTTTCTGTTAATCTTACTGAAACAGTGCCCCAAGTGGACAAAATGGGAACAGCAATTATGAAAATAAAAATTGCAGTCAACGTCTAAATTTTTTATGATTTGCATTAGAAATATGGCCAGACAGTGAAAGCTGGACTTGGTCTCCGGCAGCTCTTCAGACAGTGATACGTAACGCTGGATGATTGCAAAACGAGTGCAGGTCCACGTTTGGTTCAACAGCTACTTGATTAGCGCGGCTGGCTCTGCAGCATCATGTTATCGTTTCTGTTTGGTGAGCGCCTGTAAATCCTCCGTCTGCCGCAGTAATGAGCCGCTGCTGTGGCGGATCCGGTGCTAATTACATGCAAATTGAGCGAAAGGCGCGGTGCAAATTCTTCTTGCGCTCTCAGTCATGTAAATGTGATTCGTGGCTCTTCACTCGCCTCCTCCATCCGCTAAACTGATTCCAACAAAAGATGAGTGTGATGATGTTTTACATTTCATTCACTGGCACCAAATCGAATCAACCCGCCAAAAATGGATGACTTCATTTGATATTCCTGAACTGAGTTTGAACCGTGGATATCATTTTGGCCAAAATATTATTAAGCCAATAATCTGGTTTTGAAAAAACACCAAATACTCATCACCAATCCAGTCACAGTTCTTGATGCCTTCAGACTCAAAAATCTTTAAGGACTTATTGAGACTCATCGCCTCCACTTTCTCAGTTATCTGTCGACTTCTGGATCCATCAGCTGGTTTTATGAAGTAATTACTTTCTTATCGGAGGCTATGATTCGCTTTCCTGAAGGCTGGAATTCCTCAGAGGTTTCTGTCACTCTGCCGGGGAAACACCATGATGGAGTATATTGAATTTGCACCTGACAGATGTAGCATAGTTTAGCCCAAATTAGACAGGCCAGATCAGTGCGAGAAGCTCCTGTGTTGTAAAAAGTGATTATAAAACACACCATCTGCCCAGAGCAGGTGTGGCAACACGAGACAATATCCCCCTTTGGACGACGTGGGCTGGAATCCTCCTGTGGAAGACGCTGCCGTGTGCTCGGCTGAACGATGGGCGGCTGAGCATTGAAAGGTGTGGGTAAAGAGAGTTTAGAGGGAGCGGGATCGATGCCATCAGACTGCTGGAACATCTGCAGTGGTGATGAATTAGTGGTGGAGCTCCCCTGTGGTTCAACCCGACCTGCAGACGAAGTACTGCAGACACACCGAGCGCGCTCTTTACCTTTAAATGAGCTGTCGTCAGGAGTGGATGGACCTCTTCTGGCCAGACATGCCCTCCACCATGAGAACTCAATTATGTCCTCAGAGCAAGTGTTGCATTAGTGCAAAAATAGCTTTTCATGATTTTATTGGAATTACTTTGCCTTGTTTGAACAGAGGCACCGTCATGCAGTAACACAGTGTGTTTCCTATAAAAATCTATTAGACATATAATCACCAGCTACAGTGCATGTACCTGATGAACAGCCAATCGTACGGCAGCAGCTCAGAGAAAGCTGATTTATGGGCTACGGCAGGCGGGCTGCTCTATTTCACAAAGCAGGATTTTCAGATGCAGCAATCTCTGGGATTTACCAAAAATGTCCACAAAAGCAGGAGGAAAATGGTCTCGCTAGTCCAAAAGTCTTAAACTTGTATGACTCAGTCATTTTGACCACTTTCCATTAAATGCAATTCATCGAGAGCCACGTATAGACTTTAAAAAGAAGCAACGTTCTAGGAATTCTAAAGGATATTTTAGTTGTTTCAATTCAACGCCATTCAAGTATATGCATCGATTTGAGGAGTTTTAAGCTGCAACAAAATTAAAACAAGATGAATATGTCTTTTTGTAATTTCTCAGAAGCTTTGGGGATTAATGAATGTGTTTACTCCAAACATGGGGGAAGAAGTAGCCACTTAGCCCATACTGATAGCTCGCCTTGATAGCTGGTGAGTCAGTGGTGACCGGAGGGATTTACAGTTTATTTATTTCACACCTGCGTTTAAAGAAGACAGCTTGGGCTAGTTTGGAGTTTTGTCGTTAGTTGACAGGCGTTTCTGCCATAAAATTCTCTCAAATATTAAAAAAAATGTGTCAGTTTCAACATCAATTCTGTTGTTTTTCTTCTACTGGGAGTAAAATATCAGTTCATGGAAGTCGCCGATAAGTTAAAACACCATCCAAACTTTTTTGGGAGTGTGGCTTGTAGCTGAGTAGCAGCAGTTGACAGGTTTGTGTTTGTCCTTGGGCTAAATAATGACTTAGCGTGACTGTGTGGAGAGGAGGCTGCGGCGTGTCGGTAGTATTGAACAGGAAGTAGGCTGCTGTCACTGGTGATGGCAGTAATATTGGGGAATCACAGCTAATGGAGGCTAACAGTGAAAAACATGCTTAAAGCAATGGAAAATTTTAGATAGACCCTCCCTCCCTCCCTCCTTTTCTCGCTCGCTCGCTCACCCCTTATAAAGATGAGTAATGTGTGCAACGCACGCAGCCAGTGGAGGAATATATTATCCTGCAGCCCGGGTGGCAGTGATGAATGTCGGGGCCCGGCTCGCTGCACCGTCACAGAGGCAGCTCTACGGGCCCCAGAGAGCACGGAGAGAGGAGAACACTCCAAGCAGTTTGATTTCTTTAGTTTTAAGTGCACTCCTCGCTGACAGTACTCGGACACGGCGCCCGGAGACCACCCTCTTCTTCCCCGGCCATAAAACACGGCTCCAGATCTGCGGGGCTTTCTCTCTCTGCAGGATCAAAGTGCAGCGAGTCGACTCTCCTCCACCGGCTCCCCAGTCCTCGCCGGCAACAGTCAATTTGCCTGTTCGTGTGATGGAGGGCCGGCCCAGTCGTTGTGTCTGAGCCCACAGAGGCCTGCAGCGGCCATCAGATGCCTATCACTTAGAGACTATGACAACCTAATGGGCAGCGCTCCGGTTTTACGAGCATCTGCCTCTTCAAGGTTGTTTCCACTGCCCACGCTGTTCCACCGGGGCGCCACTAATGTGGAACTGAATGACAAACAGGAACTTATTGACACCACCCTGCCATCCTGCCTCTGTAATTAGCAGAACTGTGTTTAAGTCAATCCGTGCAGGGGTTGGACGAGGGCGCCGGCCTCGTCTTTTAGAGGGCCGATGATCATCTCAATTATCTTATCCTCAAAATGAAGAAATCTTTGTGTCGGGGGGCAAAGAGAGGTGAGGTGAGGTGAGGCAAGTACTAGTCGAGTCTGACGTGGCGTCGTGGTTCGCTCTGCAGCCTCACGGTGAAAGGTCTCTGGTTTTAATGTACGTTTTTGTGTATAACTCCAGTTTTCATAAGATGAACTTTATCTGGAGCTGAAAAACATGTTTCACATTTATAATGAAAACCCATTGAGTTTATACATTTTAATCATATATAGAAAAACTGTTTTCATTTTCATTTATATATTTTCATAATTACTGTTTTTAAGATGTTTTCACTATTTTATACACATCACTTACTTTCAACCGTCGTAACTATGTGTTGGATGTTTTTTTGAGTTTGAGGTGTTTTACCTTCTATAGCATTTTTAGCCTTTTTAGTTTTTTAAATTTAGTCGTGAAAATGGGAGCATGAGACATTATGAGCATTGGTAAAAACATGACATCCAATAATAAAATCAATTCAACACATATAGGCTTTGTTTTGAGCTATAAAAAAAAAGTTCTGTTCCATAAAAGTTATCTTTGTGGAGAGGTGTAAAACCCAACACTTTATCAGTAAATGTAAGCTCCTCTCAGGTTCATACTGGAGTAAATCGAGTGAAGTCGTGGATGTTTCCTCATCTCGAGTCTGACTCGGCCGCAGGTGAGGAGTTGTGAAGTCGACGTGGAGACATTAGCAAACAGCCGCTCATTAATAAAGTCTCACTGTGGGCTGCTTTCAGCTCCTCTGCCTCACTGAGGAGAACTCCTCTTCCTCTTCCTCCTCCTCCAGCCTGTCTGGCTGTGCGGTGCTGCTTTGTGCCAAACTTTCCAAAGTGTAATATATAAAGTGCAGCACACTGTTGTGCATCTCGTTACAGCCCACAGCAACCAGTAATTGGTTCAAACACTTTCTGCACAGCTCGGAGTGAAGTTCCTCAACGCTGCTGTTTTTATTTTGTGAGTTCATAAGTCTAAATAATAAAAAACACGGCCACGCTCTCGTCTTAAGAATATCTAACCTTTCAAAATGAGCTCGCCAGTTATTGTGATACCACTTTCAGCCACACGGTGGTGTCCTGAGTCCCTCTGAGCTCAGGTATGTCCTCAGCAACACGAAAAAAACAGGCATCTGTTTAGTGCGTTCGCCTACATAAATATAGAATATCAGGAGGTGTTGATGCAAAATAGATTAATTTATAATGCAGAATGTGATTTATAATGTTTGCATCTGTTTTTAATGTGTCCGTGAAGCAGATGAGAGACATTTACTCTATTTGTAGACTTTAATGAAAGATATTTCATGTGTTGTACTTTCCTCGGCCTTGTCATCTTTTCTGATTCTCTGCTGTTGCTGTTTTCCAAATAGACTCGACTTCACATTTTTTATATTCCTTTTTTTTTTGTTGCCAAATCCAGATTGATTTGCTCCAACGCCCTGAGATGTTCCATAACTTCCTCCATCAACATGTCCGCCTCCAAAGGTTCTCTCCAGAAACTCCATGTGAGAATCCAGGGCTTTAGAATCTCTCATAGTTTGAAAATGTACTGGAGTTGGAGGTTTAGGTTGCAAATTTAGCTGGAGTCGACATTGTAATGGCAATAAAAAAAAATAATGCAGCAGGTTGAACCATCTTTTAATATCTCATTTATGAGATCTCTGTATTTCCCTGGTGTTCTCCTCTGACATCTCTGCTCCGTGCAGATGTTAGTCATTAAAATGCTTCAATTCCATTAAGTTATTAGTAGTGTGTGGGCCGTGGAAGCACCATGTTAGCAGAGCAGCAGGCGCAGGGACACTCAGGTTACCTGTGTTTTTCTACAATCACTACATTTTCTCTTGTGAACTAAAAGAATAATGACCCGTGGTGACCGAACACAAATGATTGTGCATCAAATTACACGTGTTAGTGCTGCTGCAGAATATTACCAGTTATTTCTGCAATAAATCATTCTCCAAATGTTTTTTCTTCTGTATATTTCCACATATTTAATGAATTCTTAAAAATATGTTGGCACAGAAACCACATCATGAAGTTATAACTCATATTCGAAGATTTTATTTTTATTTTCAACTTATATTTGATGGGCATGAACTTATAAATTTGGTTATTTCTGCCATATTCAGGAAGGGCTTCAAGATGAATAAAGCATCTCCATTTCATATACATTTAATTGTAAATTATGGAGGAAGAAAAATATTATTTTGATGAGACCTATGCATGATGCAGTGGTTTTAAGACCAGTTTTACATTTATAGGTTCAATATTGTTGGTTTTTTTTTATAGAATAAATAATGTAGTTTAACAATTTCGCTTCATAGTATAAAAGTGCTATTTTACAGATATACATTAGATTGTGGAATACATGGACTGTCTTAGGAAATCAGGAAGCAGCATTGGTGCAGGTCAACAGCATCGGGCTGGAAAACCGTCACCAGTGACGGAGTATTGAGGGGAAGTGGTGGAACAAATCTGATCCACGGTGGCTTAAAGGATCAAATGCCACATGGCACCTTCCCAGGTCCTGTAACATTTACGCTCCAGCTCTGATAATATGGGCGACCATTAGTGGATGGGTTCAGGGAGGTCATCAGTCCCTCTGTACTCGCTCCATGAAGCTTCATCCAAAGACAATCCCATCTGATTTTCACACCAGACTTTTTTTAAATACACTTATCAGCTGAAATAGCAAAAGCAATAGAAACTGCTTTTAAAAAGGACTGAAAAAGAACAGAGAAACAGTGGAAGAGATTCCGTGTTGATTCCAGGTTTGATTGGTTGCTGGGATTTGGCCAAACAGAGGGCACACTAGCTGTAAATCAGGTGAGGAATCATTTAAAAATCCACAGAGATAAAAATTAATTCCCTGGATGTGGCCCAGTTGTGGTGTTTGGGCATGTGGGAATCACAGCACAGTTTCTGGCCATGTCCATCCATCTTCTCACAGAGATCAAACCCTCTCAAACTCTGGACCTCCAAAGACCTCTAGGATCACAGATCTCCAACATTCACACCGTGGATGTTCCGACCACAAATCTGCAGCAATTGGGAAGTTATAATGTTGATATGCACCAAAACCAGCCAGATGTACCTTATGAAGTGGCGGCTGAGGGTTTTCGGTGAGGCTGCGCTCTTTTCAGTTGGTATAAATACAGAATTTACAGCGTGCACTTTGAATCTCGCACACTTACATTACAGAAGAGAGCTCCATCTCCCCTCAATTCAACATTTTCCGTAAGCCGCTGCTTTCATCCCACATGACATTTGAGAGGCGTGCAGGGCGCCTGGTCAGCAGGCCGGGGAATAATGGCTTTGTTCAGCCTTCGGTTCCTGGCAACCAAAAGCAGGAGAAGCTGGGCGACGTATGAGGACAGCGCTGATAACTTCTTTTTTTACTTTGGAGTTAGGTGAAAGAAATGTCTGCACTATTTGTGAGCTGGTCCTGGTAGACTGCTCCTGGGTAATTTCTGGCTAATGTCAGCAGAAGGATCCACATGATGGAGACGCTGCCGGCTGATTTACTGATCTCAAGATTTACATTTTTTTTTTCTCCTTTCATCCTCTTTCTCACTAAAGGATCCACTCTTAATTTATAATCACCACCTACGCATGTACTAATCACCTCAGTTAATCACAACTGGAGAGCTTCATAAACAAGGTATTCATCTGGCCTAATTGCTGTGTTCCTTCTGCGTTACGCAAGGAAGGAATGGCGGAGGCGGGAGGAGGGGGACAGATGTAGAGATTACAGGGTTAAAGCCATGAAATTCTCATCAGCCTGCCGGAAAATGTCAAACCATCCTTCAAATCCTCCTCAGGTGCTGCACGGCTAAAATGACCGTTGGTAAATTAAAGAACAAAAAAAGGTCAAAGCAAACGTCTCTGCCGGTTAGACAACAACAGTGTTTCCTGTCAACTCTGTAACAAAGAATGTTGGACACGTTTCTGCGAGGACGCCGTTATTTCAAAGCACGAACTGTTCTTTGAACAAAAGCATCACAAAGCGTTTCAATTTATAACCACAAAACAAGCTTGTGTTTGGTCTTGAAAAAACGACATTGAATGTGTGTCTGTTTGTTTCTCGACATCAAACTGGAGATTTTATCTTGAAATGTGCTACAAAAGACAGAGCTGTGGATTGACCATTTGGACCTGAAGCAGTCAACAACAGTTTTGTAGAAGCAGTCGATTCACGTACATCGTAGGCTTGTTTTCATCGTTCATTCTGCACACAGCGAGCTCCATGTCGTGGTTTGCAGCCGGCATTAGTCTAGTTTAGGGAGTCTGGTAACTGTATATGGGTCTAAGGAGTCTTGGTCTTGTGTAAGGAATGCCTTGTTGGGGAATCTAGAATGAACATATGTTGTAAAAGCTTTCTGTTTTGAAGGTTTACGCTGTTGTATGTTGGTGACAGCGGGTGTGTCGGCCCGTGTTTGGCTTTAATGATCTTGCAAATTAAGGAAAATAGAGGCGACCACATTTCTTCGAGGCGATCAGCGGGGGGCCGCTTCGGGAGCCACTGTTGTAATTGAAAGTACTGTTTGGTCCTGTTGCACCTTGTGTTTAAACAACTCTCTCTTTCCACAGTAACGCTGCGCACAGCAGCATTTCACAGTTTGGAAGCTAGATTACATTGCGGGATCTCAGGATCCAGATGCAGTCACCCGAAGGCATTTGTTTATATCTTTGATTTGCATGAAGAGAAACAAATGTGCAGTTAATTGAATTGGCTGGTTCGGTTGTAAGCTCTCTGGGACCCTTCATGGCCTCAGGCGGGAGGATTTTGTGCGTTTATGTTACCTCACTGAAGACATTTCCCTACAAGGGATACAAAACCATTTCTACCTTTCCTTCCATTGAAATATAAAACTAAATGACCAAGTTGAAATACAAGCTACTGACTCAAACTACACCTTATTTCTAGCTTAATTGTTTTTTCCCCACATTAGAATGGCAGGATAGCACTACAATAAACAGTGTTTGGAGGGAAAATGTTTTTCAGAGCTGTTCCTCCACAGTATTAAGTCACTTCCTACATGAGCTCCGTTTCATCTCGTAACACGTTTCTTTTTCATTGTTTTTCCCACAGACATCCATGATGAGAATGGCTTGAAGCCAGTCATGGTCTACATCCACGGAGGCTCTTACATGGAGGGAACTGGAAACATGATCGACGGCAGCATTCTGGCGAGCTACGGAAACGTCATCGTCATTACAATCAACTATCGACTCGGAGTTCTGGGTGAGTCCACCGACCTGAGGCCAGATCAAAAAACCTGCATGTGTTTATAGTGGCATCTTCACACGTCAAAGATGAGTGGACAGTGTGATATGTTCGTAATGCTGATTGGCTGTAGCTCCTGTCCTGTTGTAGCTTTTGAATGACCATCTTTACATTGGATTCTGTTTGTCCATTTTTGTTAATGAGCTCTCAAAACGACAGACCGTTCTTCCATCTATGACTTTGCTCTGCTGTGAGAAGATTGTATTTTTGCACATCTTAACATCTTGTTAATCACAAACTGTGTGACACTTTTTATAGCAACTGCAGCTTGCAGCAACTACATTTCTGTTGGTTACATGCAGGAAATGGGCAACGTAAACTTTTCAAGGCTGTTTTTTATTACATCTTTAAAACTTTAAAGCCTTTCATTAAACCGGACTTACTGATGTTGTGAATGCGAATGGATTTCTGATATCTGATATTCCTGTCGAGCGATTATATTCCAGAGCAGAGCAGGCAGGTTAATCTGTTGGCGCTTCCACTCTTACACAGAGATATTTGATACACTGTTCTCTCTCTTGATTGCGTGCATGCTTTGTGGGGTTTTTCCGCCTCCAGCTATCATGCATTTTGTTCTTCCCAGTGCCAATCAGCTGCTTATGGCAGTGTAGGAGGTACTCTGCACTGTCTTTCTCTTTATTGCAAATGGTTGTAATTCAGCCTCAAATGACCTCCTTAGCAACAAGATAAGCACATGCAAATTATACTTTTACATTTGGAGCCTTTGAAATGACTTTAATCATTCAGCAGCATCAAACATTGAGTGCAGGGGAAATAGATCCATTGTGCTGTCCATCTTATTTGTTGCCCTCAAAAAGATGAAAGTGGCTCACACAGGGACTCTTTATCTTTCCTTTGACATAAAGGTTTGGCTTCTGATTTTCTGTTGCACAAAAGCGTGCTTGCAAAAAGGCATTTTTTTGAAGTTTCAGCCTCTCTATATTGAACTCCTGACAATCCTGGAGCGATTGCAACCGTGGCCATTTTCTGACTGAAAACGTCTCTTCCTCCCTTCAAGTTGATCCAGCGTTTGCTGTGCAAATGATAGGTGCCACATCTCATGTTTCTCTGAGAGTCTGTTTTGCATAAAACACAGCTGCGAACACATCTACCCCTTTATAAAGTCCCACCTTATTAAACAGGCTGCAGCGTCTAATTGGTCACGAGGTTCGTCCCTCAGAGGCAGAGCCACTGCGTCTGAGTCAGAGCTGCCATGTTCGCCTCCTGATGGGGGAGATATTTATGAACATGGCTGACGTAAACAGGCAAAGATGCAGTTTGTTTTCTTTTGATCCTGGGAATACTGATGGAAGGCTGGAAATTTGAGAAGCGTGAGCATGAATAATCTAACTGCTTCCACTTTATAGGAGGAAATGAATGACATTTTATTTATACAGCACCTTTCAAGAACAGAGAGGACTAAAATAGAACTTTAACAACAATTAGATTAAAGCAAGAGTCTCAAGGTTGGTCTTCAATCACTCTTTAGTCCACAGTGTTCAGCTCGAGTGGAAAACAGTTCAAAGGTTTGGGAGCAAAAACTTCAAAAGCTTCAACTCCTTTTGTCTTCAGTCTGCAAACTCATTCTAGAAGATCTCAAAGTCCTACTGCAGACTGCAAAACTAAAAACCGGCAGAAGAACTTTGACCCTGCAGGACGATCGAATAAAGAATCATCAAAAACTAATCACAAAACATCATATATGATTTCAGCTCATCTTTAGAAGCAACATGAGTCAACTAAACTATTTACAAGCAGCTCCAGACTGGAACATCGAGACTTCGAAGATAAAAAACAAGACCTTGAACTATGTAAAGAGAGAGCTTCTCTTTTTTTTCCCAACCGTAATCTAAACAATTTCAAAGACACACATAACAAAATGTCATCGGCATAGAAGATATAAGATGAGATAAAAAAAAACCTGATTTGATTATCTACAGTATCAACAGACATGCACAGCCACCTGATAATAAACACATACGTGGTCAAGTTCCAAGGAAAGATGGTCAACTGAGGTAGGATTTTAAGGTGGAAATCATCCTCACTCACCCTCATTTACACCATTTCTGTGAACTCTATATTAAATAATCAGCTCCAATCCTTGCACACTGTTGAATAATCCGCTACTAATAATCCACAGCACCCTCTGAACAGAGTTCTAATCTCAGAGGCATCTTTACGGTTACAGGTGCTTGGATAAAAGACCAAAGATCCATCGAAGCCAGATTAAGTTATCAGAGGAACCAGAAATCATCATGACTGATGTTGAGAAATGAGAATCAACCATAATGTATTTCGTTATATATCCAACTCACTGACAGTGAGTTCTAAATGGAAGCAGCTGGTTTGCTGTTGATGAAAAGGAGAGAAACTCGTTATGTGAACACATGGAGCCTCTGGCTACTTGAAATCAAGGTTGCTGTCATTTGTCTCAGAAGGTGTGTCAACTTGCAGGAACGTCTCTTTTTTTCCTCCTGCTATTGTGCCGTCCTGCAGTCCTGTGCTGTTATTGACTTCTGCAGCGACATCGATGTAACAAGGAAAAGACATCTGGACTTGAGCCGACATTTTGTTCATGAGCTGTCATGATACAAATATATCTTCCTTTTATTTCCTGCTGAGGAACATGATGTCTTTTTAAATTTCCTAATTTCAAATGATGACTTTCCCCTTCATTCCTACAAGTTGACAGTAGACACAAACTCATTGAAGCTGGAGTTAAATTACATGCACTTGCTGCTTTGGGTTGGTTTTCTGAGTGGAAGCTTTAGGAGGATCTTTTTGATTTATTAGGTTTTCTTCAATTATTCATTCTTCAGCCGGGCTGAAGTTGGCATTCAACAATCAAACATTGATCCAGTCGTGCTTGAAGCCGGACGGTACCAGCTTATTCTGCACCAAAAACCTTTTCCTAAACAATTTATCTGGAAAGGGAACATGTCTGGGAGCTCCCACATGTCTTTGTGTTTCATTCTAACTGAGGACTTAATAACATTCACAGAAAACAAGAGGGTTAAATACTGAAATGGAAGCTTGGACTTCTTGTACTTGTCAGAATTTGAGAATGAATGAGAGTTCTAGAAGTAGTAAGATTATAATACTCCAGCCAACAGAGCTCATGGAATCCTCACGACACACAAACATTCCCACCACGGTAATGCAGTGATACCACCGGGAGAGGATTTTGATGTACAACATCTCTATATTCTGATGCAGTAAATGGAGTCTGAACCTGCTTCTAAAGAGTTCATTTTGTCCTTGTCGTACAAAAAAACAAAAAAATCGTCTGGACTCTGATGTGGCATCTCTGCCGTTCGCTTGTGGTTCATTGTCTGCTGAAGCGAAGCCACAACAGTGCGGCTCTGTGCACATGCTACCTCTGCTGCTATCGCTGCTGCTCACCATTTGTTACAGGGCCGGGCTGTCTGCACCAGTCACTATATTTAGTTGCCTGAGAGCCAGGGGGAAAAGGTGTTCTGGAAAAGTGTGCACTGCGGAGAGGGGAAGGGGAAAAAAAGACTGATGAGGAGAGAGAGGGAGAATGCAGATGAGGATACAGATAAAGACAACAAAGGGAGGCGCGCCGAACAGAAAGACAAAAGAAAAATCAGACAGGCGGTGTAGAAACGGCGCTCTTATTAGGCTGCAGATTTGGATGGAAAAACACCCTGGTCCTGGAATCACAACGTGTGTGTACCTCCGACGGAGGAGGCTGTTCCATATTCAGTAATTGACACACAGTAGCTGCACCCTACGAGTTCAGATTAGATGTTTGTGTCGTGCTCATTTCTGGGGGGAAATCATCTGTGCACAGGAAAGTAATAAAAGACAAAATTGAAACACAAAACAGCACAAAGCAGTGGGGGACACAGCTGGAATCATTCCTGTCTTTTGCTGGTTTTTCACAATGTAAAAAGTTGGCCTAAGAAATGAACTGTGGATAATCACAGCATGGCTCTGGAATTAAAAGGGTTTTATTACACTGCCTTTAAAACAGTGTCAGAGTGACCATACCGCTTTTCTTAGTGGAATTTATTCCACTTATGATACTTGAAAAAAGAAAAAATATCAAAAAATATCTCACGTTAGGAACCACTGTCTCATTCATGTCTACCCAGCTAAACATCTTTTCTCTCCTAATGCGGTTACCAATAAAGTTTAATGTGAACTCATCAATGGATGTTCTCATCATTGTCCAATTAATTGTCTTTCCTGAATTGACTCTGATTGTCAGTTTAAGTCTGAAACTGATTGTCTGCTTGTGGTTGTCAATGGATTTCCTGATTATAGCTCGACAAACGTATTTGCCCACATCATTCTGGCTCTTTCTCTGAGAACAATTCTCAATAACCCAGATATGTTGGGATTATGTGCCAATAGAACATCATTTGAAACAGAATCTAATCAGTGTCACTGTGTGTGTGTTATGTGCAGCGGTCTAGAACTAAAATAGCTTAAACTGGTAAAAATAGTTATAATATAGGTGGAGTTTTGATACAATATGGCGTCTTTATTTCAAAGGTTAAACACATTCTATGGCTCCAGATGAATTTTATTTGGTGACAACGGTTAAAAACGCTGCATGTCCAGATGTGGTGAAGCATGCATGTTCTGCTACGAGCGATTGATCGCAGTGATCAGTGTTTTATCAGCGAGGTGATTAAGCTGTGGCGGGTGTGTGTGGAGTTTGCCAGCTCAGCAGACACTTGTCATTAGAGAGGACAGAGTGCCATCGGGCCAGAGCTGCTGATTATTCACAGGACGAGGGATCTACCCTGATAATTACCTTGACAAAATGTTGCAGATTGAGGCTTGTGTCCAATTAAATGCATTTGCTGCATATTTTTCTTGAAAGAAAGGCTTTGAGACTGTGGTAGGGTCAATATTGAGCCACTTGACGCTTCCTTACTCTTCCTATAGCGTCATGTGCTCGTGAGGGTGATGAAGCCGGTGTCAAATAACACACTGAACTTACTAAAGAATAAAGCAAAAGTCCAATCTGTTGGGTTTTTTTGTGATCACTTTAACAGATCACTCACCAAATGTAATACCAACTTCAAGACGTGGTGATTATCCAGAGGACCATGCGGTGGAATAATAGGCCATAATAAGCCTGATAGCATCTTGTAGAGCTGCTCCATTCACATTATTTCTCCATTCACGCTAATCAGGACAAAGGGGAGTTTTTCACTGACCTCAAGCCTCCAGGTGACCACTGCTTTTTCCACAAGGGCCTATATTAAAATCTACTGTCATTATTTCCAATTGTACTTTGCTCTGAATGAAGCACAAATCTGAATTAATTAGAGAAAGAACATAATGAAAGAGCAACCTACAAACCACGACAGGAGGTTTCATACATTGTGTGATAGAGAGAGAGACGTGATGAGAGGGTGATGCTTCACTAAATCGGCACCTTGTAGAATAGAATTGGGTTTCTGCAGCTCTCTGTTGGCGTCCAGCAGGCTGATTGGAGCGCAGTGTGAGAATTCATCACACTGTCATCGCCCTCACACACACGCTGCTGGACAGCTGTCGGTGGCTGTATCACTTACACTGTTTCCCTCAGCTCAGTGTCAGGCGGTTCGTTCAAAGGTACAACTACCACTGCATGCAGCACACACAGACAGTGATACCGCCAGGGAACAAAAAGCAGCTTGTTTTCACTCTTCATTCACAGTGCATGGACACATCGGATTAAAAATGTCCACAAAAAAGAGCTGCATTATTTTCGGTACAAGAACAGGCTATCGCCAGAATAGAAATGGCTTTAAAATGTGTTAAATAGCCAAAAAGACCTGATATTAAAGAGCAGAATGAAAGAGAAAACTGTGGTTTATTAAAAGTTTCTAAATATGAAGACTCTTAACCTCATCATTAATTAGTTAACTGTGATTAATCAACTACTAAGCCTATAGGTAAATTAATTTGAATAGACGTGTATTTTACCTTTAATTTCAATATATTTTAGTTTATTTTAGTTTCTACACCTGTTTCCTGTGTTGTGCTCAGTATTTATGCATCATATTCTGTCCACAAATTAATCTTCCTTCTCTGTAAGGTATAAGTGCACAGTTTACTCTAATCAAATTCCCACTCTATACGCAGCATTCCGAGTTAATTAATGGATTGTAAGCAGAGCCGAGCCCCCCCACAGCTTTACGGCGATCCACAGTGAGTTTCAGCTCCATGTCTGACTGCCCGGCTACTGTTTTATCGTACCTTCAAACAGTGCGGATGCACATCTGAAGAGTTGTTCCCTGCTGCCATCTTTCCTGCTTTTCACACTATGAGTCTAATTCACAAGAAAGCATGTTAATCTGCATGCTCCAGCTTCTTCAGTTTCTTCTGCCTGCGGTGTCCGACATTATTGGTTATGTTCTCCATGCAATGTTAGGCAATGTGGACCTCTGAAGCTCCACAAGCACAAAATGAGGTGTGACGCCATGGAATTGAACACGCCGACGGAGAAAATGATCAAAGATACCGAAGAAAACATCAGGAAAATGAAACATGTGAGCTGAAAAGAAACAGAAAATTGACAAATAAAGGTGGTGGTGGGCCAGCTGAGGAAACGTCACAACAATAACTGCAGCATATATATATGATAAATTGGTAGCTCCTTTCCAAACTAATTTAAAATGCATGCAAACGTTTACAGACGATGTGAATCACATTATGAGTTGTACACCAGTCTATTAGCTTAAAAACCCAGTCCCAGTGAGGCCTGTAACGAGCTTCATTATTTAAAGCTGTCCAAGTAGAGCCTTTACAAATACTGGTGATCCTTAAATAGTTATTTGTCATTAATATTCTTTAAGAGCTGCTAAATGAAACACACATAATATAAGCTCCTTCATTGCTGGAAACCCTCTTGTCGGTCTGTCGGAGTTAGAAACACAAGTGTTGATTAATTAAATCCGGAAAAACCAAGTGAACATCATTATTTCCTATAATTAATGCCAAATGTCATAGCAAACTGCATGAGTTAATGTCTGCAAACTGTACAAAGCCCCCGAGTTAGCATATCACTGTCATTATTTTCATGCCTTCGCCCGGCTGCAGCTGGACACTGAAGGCGAGTTTTCATGGTGTATCTCTGTCTGTCTCGTCCTCGTTAACACGATCACGCCCAAATTCCCCTGCAGGAGGTTCTCCACGTTTGGCACTCATGTTGGTTGTCAATCAAACGAGAAGTTATTTCTCTTTAATGCCAGAAGGTAAATTTCAAAGTCATTATATAGAGTGTTTTAGATTGGTCTTCATGGTTACAACTACATTGACGTGCTTCTCGTTTTTAACGTTGTGACTGAACGGAGACTTTCAACGGTCTGAAGCTCCAACCTCAAACGAGGGGAGTCCAAAAAAACTAACAGTTGCTTGGATGAAAAACTCCTGCTTGTGGAGGTGTGAATGGCGATATCCAAACCCTGCTGTGCATCACACAAGCAGACCACGACCGTTCAAGCAGCGGGTGTTGGTCTCCATCAAGCCGAGCACAAATCAAAGACGTCTTCCATACACAACGTGCAGATGACTATCGTGTGTCAGTAAGAAGCAAGGCAGTCCAGAATGTATCCCGTAGGAGCAGCCGGTGTATAACCGCTGGTCCCAGGGGTGTGTGCAGAACAGCATCTGCAAGCGCCTCCAACAGCTGATGAAGAGCACAGCGGGCGCCACTGCAGGAAACTGAGGCAACAGTTCACGCAGAACCTCCATAGCTGGACCAGAGAAGGTCTGAGAAGTCTCCACTTCTGCTGGAGCAACAATAATATGCTGCCCGCATCCACCTTGGATGGAACATTTACGTGTATTCTAAAATGTTAACAGTTTTGTAATTCTGTGTATTTATTGGAAAAAAAAAAAATAGATCTCTTCAGAAAAACGGGATTTGAATATGAACTTTGTAAAAGAAGGGGTCGTCTTGTATTTGGACCAACGTGGTAAATAAAGATCGAACACATGCGACATTCTGTTTAAATACCGAATGATGAGTATTATCAGTCAGATGAAATGTGACATGAATATTCAGACTGAGTTTGCATTGAAATATTTTGGATATGGGCCTGATTCAATACCCGATATGAAAATGTGGGTCGAATTTGAAACGATGGGATCGGTCTTAGTCTGAATTTGGGAGGCCCAGTATGTGAGATTTGAGTGTGCAGTTGTTGGATGTAATTTCCCTCGCTATCACAGGTTTTAACCACACTGTAGCTGCAGCGGGTCATCAGTGGTGCAGACTTTGTCTCCAGCAGTGGGGGAGCTGCTGTGGCAGGGGGCCGAATGAGGTCTCTTGGATAACACTGAGTGCCATCTGCTTTCAGGAAACAGTCACATGATGACGGTGAGCTTTCTTACTCTGTAGTGGGATCTGTCAGCGGCACATGGCACTCACCACTTCCTCTGCTCCTGAACCCCCCAGCGGCCCCCCGGGGCAAGACGTGACATGATGAGTGACGGCTGCCAGATGGGCACGTGTTGCTGCTTGGCCTCCTCTCTTCATGTTTTCTGAGGACCCTTGAAAAAAATGCATGGAATCATTTTTCCATATAGACTTGTGCAATTACACGACATCTTTGTATTGGTGCTGAGATGTGAAAAAGAAAAAAAAACTAAATTGACTGAAACAGACTGAACGACTGGTAAAGGTAAAATGAAAAAAAAATTTATTCAAGATTTGAATTGGCCTTTACCAAGGCACAGTTCACATGACATCGGTGCTCGGAGCTGCTGGAAATGCAACTTATTGAACACGCGCCGACTCCGTCTCCATGGAAACAGGGAAAAAAGCAGCTTTTCTGAAACATTGCTACTGCACATGTGCACCACAGCTGTAGTAAATATGTCTTCTGCACATGCTCAGTAGATGGATAATATGAACAATGCTTCCTCCAGAGTGTCATGAAACCCAGTCCATATTATCTTGGGCTTGGTAGTTTTATTTTGACAGTCACCGTAATAACAATCTGAATAGGTACTCTGTTCACTAGAACGTCCCTGTACTCCCATTGTCAATGTTTATGGCACTAACTAGTGGTCCAGCATGGTAACTACATCGTTTTCAGATTTACTGCAACATCATTTTCTTAACGTTGCTGTGTAAATGGAAAATTTTTCTGAATCGAAAAAATCCAAAAAGATCCATAAAACAAAGTATTAAATAGTTAAATTTGATAATCGTCCGCCCAATAAATCCAGAAATAAAACACTTTGGTAAATTAACTGCACCTCCTCTTCAGTGTTCTCTTTATCCTATTTTATGATTTTATTATTTTCATTATATCAAGTAATATAAATGTTTCTTTAATGAAATATTAGTTTTAACCTCCACTTATTCTATTTTGAATCAGTTGATTTTTTTTTAAAAGAATAATCTCAGACTGTCTGGGTTTTATAGAAACACTCTCTCCTCCCACACCGACGCTGCTGTGCTGAAATACTCAAAGTTACTTTTCTGGTGTATTTGCCGCTGCTCGCTGTGGATGAGTCAGTGACCTTGAGGGAAATCTCTCACAAATGAAACAGACGTGAAGAACCTCTGAGAGGGAAGATGTCAAACCACCGCTCGCCAATCAACTGGAATAACCTGAACTCCGCCAAACCAAAGGGATTATTAAAGAGAAAAGACATCACTGAGAAAACAAGAGTGTCTATTCAATAACGTGCCTCAAAGCTGTGAATGGAGATGACGTTTTTTTTTTCCATAAGAAGGCACCTGGAGACGGCTTTAGATTCTGGCTGAAAGAGACTGACAGAAAAACGATAGAAATCCTTCAAAATAAGAAAAGAAAATATCAGAACAGGACTGAGCGTTTTATAGATATGAAGGTGACAATTATCCCATCCCAATTAGGACGCGACAGTGAAGGTTAAATCATGACATTATGACAGCTGACTGGACAAATACCCATTTTATAACACTGTGAGTGTCTGACAATTGAAAAGTGTCAACGTCTAAAGGCCTGAGCCAGAGTTTAATGATATTCCAATCACATTTGCAGTCGGACTTTAGTGTGTGCCTTTATAGTTCAAAAATATCCTGTATCATAACTATATGTCTGCTGTAGTCACAAACCCAAACAGGTGCTGTAATTTCAATGAGTACTGTTGATTTTGATTGGATAAAAACTAAATAGAAGTTAGTCAATGGAAGAAAAGTGGGTCCTCATCCAAGATGGCGCCCAGGCTGAAATGCTCCCACAGTCAATGAGGAGTCTTATTTATGTTACATATGATACTTTCATATATCTACGACTACTTATGTGTCTGAACAGGAACAAAGATCATCAATAATAATCCTCTGATATCGTGCAGCTTGAGTCTTGAATTGAATCAATGACCTCAACCGCCCACATTAGTCAGAATTTTTAAATATTTCCTCCTTTGGTTGCTGATTGTTCTGGGTCTGTGTGACCTTTATAAACCCTGAGGGCCTCCACTTCCTCCTTCATGACTTCTCTACAAGGACATTCATGGCTGGGAGGCGGTCAAGACCACTCCAAAATCCACACCCACCTCCACGGCTCCGGTCGGGGAGTGAGGACGAAGGAAAGCGCCGTGGCAGTGGTCATTCCAGCACAGCGGTCAGCGGCGGTGAGTCAGAGAGTGAGGTGATGTCTTCTGACATGACACAGAAAGGCAGGGAGGGCTTCATCCGAGGTTCAGATACCGCTGCAAGAAACAAAGAGACAAAACACCCCGTGAAGCACACATGACGAGGGGCGAGGGAGGCGGGGGGGGGACCAAGTCATCTGTCGCTTTGGCAAAACAGTCATTTACATGACAAATGGCACTCTGTGTGTGCTTTTGACAAAGTGTGTGTGCCTTGGTCCTCTCCATCAGCAGGACGCTCCTCTTACATCAGCCCGTCTGCTGTTCTCCATCAGGTTATTGGCTGAGAAAAACACATCAACAGGAAGATTTCTGAATTGGGGAACATTGATGTTTTGTTTCAGGTCAGGCTGAGCTGAAGGCAATCCAAACACGACCAACCTGAGACTGGCAGCTCACTCTGTATTATCACAATGCTCTTTGTTGCATGTGATTATGGACGGTGTTGAGGGGAGCGAGTGGCGTGTTCCCGACTGTACTTTAATCCGATATTGTTTGAAAATATTTTGAGAGTTTGATTTGAATTGATTTATCATGCATCCAAGTATAAACACAGTGTCCATCCCTATCTCTACCTTCTTATTCACCAAACAAACAAACTGTACATATCGGCACAACGGGAGCAGACAGGCTCAGAGTTATTTCCTGTCCTTTGCTGCTTTGTCTTCAATATTTCATGTGGTTTCTCAATACATTCTAATTGCACTAATAACTGACTTCATAGTGTTACAGACTCCACACGACGTCGTAGAGTCTGTGCTGTTTAATACAAACTGAGTTCTATCTTAATGCGAGTGGTGAAAAAAAGACGATCAGGCTGGAAAATATAAATCGTTGATTGCCTTTTAGTTCAGGGACGACGTACTCTTCTGTGGTCAATGTAAATGTCTCTAAGGGGAGGTGGTCATCTATTCACCCTCACCACCACCTGCAGGTCTATTTTCCCTTCTGGACTGCAGCTGTACCAGCGTTGATCACATTTCTCCAGTATTGTGAGTTTTTTGTAATGTTGGATCATCAACAAAAGCCGGTACGAGTTGATACCAGTGCTGATATGACAGAAGACTCCCTCTCTTACTTTTATAACTTGTTGAACGGTTTCTTATATAACTCAAGCGTCCGTGTTTTCTAACCAAACCTTGGCTTTTAAAGGTCAGTATTGTCACAAGCCTTTGCTCAGCCTTCATTGTGATTCCAAACGGAAAGCGCGCTACATTGATATTCATGTTGATGTGGTCCATTCTCTCCCAGCTCGGCTGTTTGAAATAACCGGGAGGGGTGGGGGAGAAAATAACTAAATGTTGCTCCGAGGAGTCGTTGTTCGGCGAGGAAACGTTACAGTTTCAATTTTAGTAGCTGTGGGAGCTCGTCTCCATGCAGACTGCCAGATACAGAATGCAACAGATGCATTGTGGGGATTTGAGAGGACGTAAAAAAAAGCCCAGATGGTTTTTCTACCCTTGCAGGATGCTGGCCTTAACCCACCGGCTAATAAGAGCTGATAATACGGGCGAAAGCTTCCACGTCCTGTCCTGTTTTCTCTGTGAGCGTGTTAGATGAGTGATATAGAAAGCTAAAAAAGGTTCAGATAATTGCATGCTGCAAATTAATTCTGGTAGCATGGCAGCCTGGTTTCGAAGTGAAAGGCAGCAGGTCTGCAGGATAATGAAAGAGTCCAGCAAATAGCTCATCCAAATGCACACTTTGACAAAGCCAAATAGAAAAAAATATCCCTGAAACATTGAAATCAGAAGCGGCTAAGTGGAGCAGAATGACAGTGAAGATAGTGGCATTAGCTTTTAATCTGTGACGGCCATGTGTCAGGGGCTTGATTTGTTATTGTGGAGCTTAAAGAGCGGGTGTCTTCATTGGCTGAGCAGATACAGTCTCTCATCGGACATCAACACGGCCCATTTCCCTTCCCTGGAGGACGTGAGTCACTTCCTGTGACTCTCATCACATTGGAGCTCAATCACAGAGCTCCAATGAGGAATTTTATATTTTTCGTATGCAATTTCCTCGAAATGGATTGCATTTGCCGACATAATGGCAGTGTGCTTTACTGCAGTTTATCAGGAAGTGCCTGTCATGGCTGAGTAAAACAGGTCGGTTGAATTTACAGATTTAAACACACAAATGGGCCATTTTGATCAGCACTCATTATGTGATGATTTGGCCTTTTCAAAACAGCATATTGTCACATATTTGAAAAGTTTGCACACAGCCAGTGAATGCAATGACTCATTTAGTTTTAGGGAAAGAAAACACATTGTTGGCGTTTGAAGTAGATTGGTTATGCAAGATTTTTCTTTTTTTTTTTCCATGACACACTCGTGTCATCAAGGTCAGTGGTTTGCCATCCCCCCACTCAGAACATTAAATGAACAAAAAAAAAGCTCAATCTGAGCAGCATCAGAAGTCATAAAACAAGGTCAATGATTTATTTTCCAGCAGGTATGTGCACTTTGGTTTTTTTTTTTAACACAAACTGAAACATTTCTGTGAACCGTGACGAGCAGTTTTGTGTATAATTAATCCTTAACGACTCCACCATCTCTGCATAAAGCATATTCCTTTAGCAGGTTTGGAAGGTGCATACTAATCCAGCGCAGCTACGTGTCATCAGATCAGGGATTTACTTTTTTTCTCACATTAAAACTACACATTGTGTCCAGAATCGAAGCATCGTCACATTTCATTTCCCTCCTGCTGGAAGCAGCCTTTGTCTGCAGTTGGTTAATCTGTCACCGTTCATGCGTATCTTCTGATATGCCGGATTAATAATTTATTCTGAGAGTTGGTTTGTCTGAACAGTTTAAGATGTTACGGAGCCCGGGCCCTGCGATCTGTATGACAGCCGAGGTGAAGCGCGGGCGAGGACAGCTGATTGGCTTCACGGCTTTGTTCTCCACGGCTCAAAGGTGTGAATACACCGCCGTCATCGTGGCGGCTGGAGAACAAGACGCCGGCGTACCTTCATCCAGCTGCTGCACACACTCAGCGCATCAAAGACGGAGCCTCTTCAGCTGCCGTCAGAGGAGATTACTGAAGTCCTCTTATCTACAGGTTGTCATGTTCTGCATGGAAGGAGGATGGAAACAAGAACACATGAGACGGGGATTCCTTCTTCTAGGCGGTAGGCGACCTGGAATGTTCACACATTTATAGACGACAAACCATTTAATATACGTGTTCAGATTGTCGACACTACAAATTGGACAAATCAAGCTATCTTGTCATTGTGTGTAACCTGTAGGTTAGTAAGTTAGGATTGATTGATGGTGTAGACATAAGATTTCATTCATGAAACTGTGGTTACAGTGCAGAGAACAACGCTATACAGGTTGCGAACGTTGTTATTGTCCGTCAACTGAGCATTTGTAGAAGAACTAGATACTTGAGCCATGATAGGAATGAGCTGATGCAGCATTTCAGAAATGTTTAGTTTTCCCCGTTTCAATGGAGACGGAGCATTTTCAATAGGTTTTGTTTTCAGTGGCTCCGAGCACCGTCGTCATGTAAACGGACAGCCAAAAGATGAGGAAATGCGTTTTCACTTAGTAATTTTCACCACTTTCCGCCAAAGAAAATTCATGAGAAGCGATTGGTTTTGTTTTTTGCGATACACACTGGAAAGCAAGGGCTTCTCTAAAAATAAAGTAAAAAAAAAACATATATATATATAAACACACACAAGATATTTTTGGTTTGTAAAACACAATAACTTGCCAATGGAACAAGTGAAAATTCTCTTGATAAGATTTCTCAAAATAAGACAATATAATATATTTAAATCAAGAGGATTATCATAATACGTTTGTGGTGCAGATTTTTTTTTCATCCTCTTCATTTCAAGTGTATCTAACTCATTGTTTCATAATCGCGACACTATTTTAGAATTAAGTCCCACCCACTCAAAATAAGATTAGAAATTTGCATTTTGAGATAAAATTTCTTGAAATGATCATTCCTGACAAGTATAAGGCAATGCAATTTTTGTACCATAATAACTCATAATTCTCCAAGCCGTCATCATTTCGAGGGCATTTACCTTGTATAAGCTCCGCAACAATAATACCTTTAGCTGTTCAAAACATTCACCGACTGCTTATAGGACAGAAAAAGTCCTACACAGGGAACACAGTCAAGACCAGAGACAAACCAAGATGATGCCGAACTGAAGCTGATATAAGCTGCAGCCAACAGGTGAAGACAATCACACACAGGTGAAACGCATTAGGGCAGGGAGCAGCAATCAGACAAGGAGATGAGAATTCAATGATCCTGAAACCAGAGAAATTCCAAGGTTTCAAAATAACACAGGAAACGGACAAGAGAGAAAATGCGCACTGTGTCAGTTTCATAGATTAACAGATTTGTGTATCATCTGCATTAAAGTTAATGGAGTGTTTCCTTTTAATATTCCCAACAAGAAGCATTTGTAATGTGAAAAATATAGATCCTTAGACGGAACCCTGTTGAACTCCATGTTGAACTTTAGCTTTCATTATTTTCGTAGTGGTTTTAGTTATTTTTGCCGTCTTTTGCTCCTTTCGCAATTTTGTCCCGATTTCAGCAGGGTTTTTTTTTTGTTGTTTTTTTTTAAAGCCGTTTTCCGTTTTAATCGTATCTTGATGCATCAGAGGTGATGCTAATTGCCTGTGATGACTGAATTTATACCTTGAAGGAAGAATACAAAGACCCCGTCAACCCATCGGTAAACTCCACGTCCTGCTACACACTGATGAAGACGGCGACGGGTTAATTCGGGAGAGAAGCGGCAGCCTCGCCGCTCGTGTCTTCAGAACATCAAAGCTGACTGTTCGGTGGTCGACCGCCTCACTCTCCTCTTCCTATTCGCCCTCAAGTCGTTCAGGACATCACTCTTTAATCAGCTTTGCATCAGGGGAACGCTCTGCCCCGCAGACATCATGCAAATGAGCCCACTCCTGAAGAGCGCCGGTGGTCCTCCGCTCTCCGATGCTCCGTCACATTACATAAGATTGGATGTGGGCTGGCTCCAGGCGAGGCCGAGCGGCTCCTTCGCGGGAACTCAAATATTACCTCGTAACACTCGATTCGCTTCCGGAAACAGCGGGGCTGTTGGTGCGGATGCAGCTGGAAATTGATGGTTTCTTTGCCATAATTGGCTCCATTCAGCTCTTTATAATTGTCTTTAAAAAAACACAAGCATAGAGAGCAAGCGAGACTTTTTGAGAGCACAAAAATAAAAATGCATGAAAACATGTTTAGCATCTGTTCATTCCACTAAAATCTTTGTTACTTTGTTACACGGAAAGTTGTACTGAATCTTTCTGGATTATTTTACTCCATTTCTTATTATTCCATCGAGTATTTTAAATCAAGTGACAATCTCTGCCCTAAATCTAACCGTGTTCATTTTACCAACATTAGTGTGGAGAGAAACACACTCCAGACCTTTCTGCAGATTTGCTAAATAAAGCACAAAATTAGGTCGTCTGTTGCATTTTTGGATCCAACCAAACTGAAAATACGAGTCAGGAATGGACGACGTGTTCTTTTGGACAATTCACCCATTTCGTCCTCGGGGACATAATTACTTTGTTAAAATTACACTTTTTTTTGGAGCTTGTATCACAATTTAAGAACTTATTCGGCACATCAAATGCAGTATATGTGAGTTTTCAGTGCTTTGTATCTGTTACAATAACTGATAAGTCAAAATGTGCCCCTCATACATGGTTTGTAATCCAGCTGTCATTATCTGTGAGTACTTTGTCATGTTAGAAATGGCTCTCAGCATCCGTAGGAGATCACCTGTCACGCCACTGCACTTCACTGCATTCACGTGTGCTCATTACAAAAGCAGCGAGGAGGCTTTTCGGTCAGCGTGGCTCAAACTGCTCCAAACCACAGGAAGTGACACTGAATAAAAGCCAGGTCTTATTTTCCTGTGGTGGTAACTATGACAACGCCAGTGTATTAAAAGCGTCTGAATCTCCATTTATTATTTAAAAGTACAATAATGGAAAAGTCACTTCTTATATATGTGGGACATGACATTTGCAAGTCTGTATGCAGAATTGAATTAAACCCAAGACAACCATTTCTTCATTATGTCAAAGCGGTACATCAGAATTATTCAAATGATAAGAAATAAAACACTCTATGGATGATTTTAATTTTAATTCTCTTTTTGATGATATTCGAATTGATATGTTGCAGCAAGAGTTTGACAGCTTTCGCATCGTTGCCAACGATACCTCGGCGAAAATAGATCCGAAAAAGTCCATTCCTAAAAATCCTGTATGACTTTAAGAGGTTGTTTTTTTTTGTGTGTTTTTAAACTCTATTTTAAATCCTTACCTCTCATAGAAACATGTCGGTTGCCATGGAGACAGTGATGCTGCCATGGCAAACCGTTTTTAATGAGCATTGAAGGGGGGACACGATTGTCAATGTAAAGATGATTTGTTATAATTCATCCTTCATGTTTTGCACAAAACTTCATTACTAACAAGGACAGAAGATCTCAACTGAGGTTTTTAACCAAATGATGTCATTGAACGATAATTAGAAACTAATAGAAATGAGGAAAAATAGTAGAAAGAAGCACATATTAGAGAACATTTCTTATTTCAATGGCAGCACAAATCTGAATTTCTCTTAAATTCCTAAATCACAAGCAGTTCTGATCACAAACTTTTAATGCCACTGTCATCAACGCTACTTCGTTCGGTTGGAGTAAAAGGAGTTTCCCAGCCTGGATGTGTTTTCCATATTCCTGCATGAGAACATATATTTTTGCGCTGCCTGGAGCGTCTCCCCACGGAGGATTAGCAGCTGCTGTGATTCGCTCAGTGTTAGCTCGTATTGATTCGTTGCCTGTTTTTGTTTTTGTGAGAAAATGACAAGTCACCGCGACAAGCGGGGGGGAGTCACTCTGATGTGTAATAACAGACATCGATTGGTTATCATATGGAATTCCTGAAACTCCTCCACCAATAAACACAGATTAATGCCTGGCTGAGTGCAGAACCTGCACCGTTGTTTTGGTCACTTTTCTCATCTCCGTCGATTGATTTTCTGAATGAACACCAGGCCGACTGACGCACGTTGTGGAGGTTTCTCCCACGTGCCCTGCAGCGGCTATTCCTTGCTCACATGGCTGTTTGTTCATCTTTTTATGGTCACTTTGTGCAGCTGGCCTCTCGCCCTGCATTCTACAGCAGCCTGACCAAGAATGGTAAGAACCTCTGACACGGAGCCGACATGGAAAAATGCATCCGCAATGAGGGAGTGCAGCTTTTTGCTCTTTGATGCAAGCAGAAATAACAAAGCGTAGCATAAATATATTCTTATCAAGCAGACTAAAACTCTTTGAATCATCTAATGTCAGATTAAGTCACAAATTATTGTGATAAGACAGAAGTTATATGATTAATCTGTAAAGCAAAGCACATCATTGTTAAAGTCGCAGACTCGATCTAAAACGTAATGTGTCACTAAAGCGTTCACAAAATTATACAGATATAAACACTTTGATACATTTTCTCATATATTGATCTGCTAAATGTGACTCCTGATTAAAATGTGTTATTTTTCAGCTAAAATATTGAAATAAACAGAATATAAGTAGATAAAGCAACTCAAATGGTTAAAAGTGATAGAAGCCAAATAAATAAAGCTGCCATGTTCAGATTACCATGAGTTTTTTGGGTGACTTTGAGGAATCATTAGCAAAAATCAGATGTACAAAGACACTTAAACATCCACATACTCATGTGGGCGGTGAGCGGGGGGGGGGGGGGGGGGGGGGGGGGGGGGGGGGGCTGGCTGCTTCACGTGTGTCTGGCAGTCCTGTGCAGGCTGACCTGTTAGACCCTGATGGATTTGATAGCGAGGCTTTTGGAGGACAGATGGTATGCAGCGAGGTGACGGCAGTGGATTGTTGTGTGTGTGTGTGTGTGTGTGTGTGTGTGTGTGTGTGTGTGTGTGTGTGTGTGTGTGTGTGTGTGTGTGTGTGTGTGTGTGTGTGTGTGATGAACAAGGGGATTTAGAGCCTTGTGACCCAGATCTACCCTGAGCACTGACGTGTGTCTGCAGCACAGTTCTGGACATATACGCACTGAATTAAATGCTCTGGCCACACAAATCTGCAAACACTCCTGGGCTTTTCAGCAGAGTGGATAGTGTGCATGAAGAAGTGACTCCCCCACTCCATCACCCCCACCTGGACGAGCTGTCTCTGTGATGGAGATTCCCCACCTCCCCGCGCTGCTCGCCACAGTCGGCTTCATACCTGTGACAGCTCAGTCACACATCACACACCCCAGCAGTATGGAGGCGGCCACCGGAGGCGGGGTGGAGGGATGGGGGGGGGGGTCAGCCGGGGTCGAAGCGGGTGCAGGACATGCACATATCCTCCAGTTTCCCTCTTTGACTTTTTTTCTAAAATGACAAGCTTGACGCCGCCACAGATCCACAATCCAAAAACAGAAGCCACAATGTGAGCTGAACTGGGAAAGTGGGAATATTCCCACTTACAAGATGGTCAAATACACCAAAATGCTCCTAAATCAATTTTTTATGACTCCATGTGACGGGCCGATTTTAATCTCAAGCCCTTGTGTTTGACGCGCATTATTTCATTTTCTTTTTCCATTTAAAATCCTCAATAAAAGTCTAATTTTTCCAACTCTATTCATAATGTTTCTATTTTGCTTTAAATCATTTTATTTTTCCATTTCAATCCAAACATTTCATACTGGATTTCATCTCCTTGACATTTTCTCTCATTTCCACAGATTTACACTTAAAGTTTGACATTTCAATTTTAAACTCGACATTTAAACCTCGCTCTCGACCTTTCAGCTACATTCTGAAAGTGCTTAATAAGGTAAATCCCCCTTCATGGCTCCTATGTAGGGATATTTAAAAAAAAGCTTCATATCAAGTTAAAAAATAGGAAAAGTGAGATTGAAGGAAGAATTATCTATATATAAGGTGTTCTCTCATTTTAGCTCATTTGAGATACAAACCTTTTCACTTTTATCAGCTGTCAAAGTGTTCATAGAACATCTCTATGAAGTTGCAGCTCGATGGAGTTGCGTCTCTATCGTGTTAAATCCTTCAATCAGACACCATCGCGTCGTTAATCTCACCTGGAATTCCATGACTTTTGTCCAAAATGGTAAGCAGCAGCACACACCTCCCCTCTGGATCCTCAGCCGCCAGGCGGCCTTTTTTAGCTGCATCCTTTCTGAACCACTTTCATTTGTCTCCAGGAGGACCTATTAATGGCGCTCATGTTCAAACTTGGTCTGAAGTGGCTCCTGTCTTTGAGAGTCTCCAGAGAAAATGATTCCACTGTAGATTTTTGTAAATTCTGGTTTCAAAAACAATATTAATCATTGTAGTAATACTATGATTTGGTGGCTTTAATGTGGAAATGGATCAATTAAGGACTTCTAGTTCCCAAAATACCAATCAAACTGGGTTGACTCTGTAAAGTTGAAGGTTTTCAGAATTTCTTCAGTCTCAACAGTTTGTCTTTAGTCTTAACAAATCAATTAATTACCAAGAACAGGACTAATTCAATAATGTTAGTGAAGAGAATCGGGGGGGGGGGGGGGGTCACTAAAAGACGATAGAATGGATCGTAATCTTTCCTTTTGAAATGATTTCTATTTCTATGGTACAGTCTATAGAGGTTTCTGTTGTAACACATGTGTGCTGGAGATTTTGCTTTTTGCTTTGCATAGAATCCATTAAAACCTCTCCAGGCTCTAAAGATTCAGTTGTAATATCCAGAAAAAGAAATCAATGATGGTACCGGAAACCACAGAGCGAGAACTTTTAGTTCCACATTCAGAAACCCCTGCAGGAGGCACAGAGGATGGAGTGGAGCAGTGAGAGCGAGTACAAAAAGGCCTGTGGCAGAAAAAATGAAGGAAGGAAGGAAGGAAGGAAGGAAGGAAGGAAGGAAGGAAGGAAGGAAGGAAGGAAGGAAGGAAGGGCGACTGGGAGTATGGAGGAAGTAAAGAGAAAGACAGGATCAAGGTGAAAGCAAAAGAGAATCTAAATGTACGAGGATGGAATGAGAGAGAGAGATAATGAAAGGCCTCATGCAGAATGCGTCACATTGAAAACTGTCCTCATGCACAGCACTCAAGTAACTCCTGACACCTCCGCCGCTGTGAGTGCAGCTCTGACTTTGATTTGAATTTTCATTTTTCCTCATTAATTCGTTTTAATCCCGATCAAAGAGGCTCCTCCACACGTAGAAATGCCCACCTACATCCGCACAGTGATAATCAAATCATTGCAAATCGCCTCCTCGTCCTTGCGCGAGCATCCTGAAGGTCGGCTTTTATCCGGCGGTGTGACTAAGTGACTCCTTCACCCTGTTTAAAGAGCCCGTTTCCCCGGAGGCCACCCAGCACAGAAACATCTCCATGTTTCATTTTGGAAACTTATTCCTCTCCGTGTGCCCTCATTCCGTCCTCTGCCGAATGCAGATCTGCCATGGCTGGCTGGCTTTCCGGAGCAATTTGGAAAACTAAGATGGGGCTGACATCCCCACTCAGCTCAGACGGATGACGAGAGGAGGGCGAGTGTGCGTGAGTGTTATGAGGGGCAGAGGCAGAGAAAAGACGGAATATTTTGGAGGGAACACACCCCGTAGGCCCGCAGCAGGGAGACACGTGGCCGAGGATCTGCGTCGGGCTGTCAGTCTCCGGCCGCGGACCAGCCATGATGATGTGGATGTCGGCGCCGCGGCAACGCGGCCGCCGGCCCGCCGTCACCGACGGACGTGGAGGAGGGTATGAGGAAGCAGCCCTGACTCGGGCGGCTCTGACAACTCCGCTGACATTTATGAAGTGACAAAGACTGAGGGCAGCGCCGCGCCTCGGGAGCTCGCCGTCTTTCTCACTGTCATCGTGTCTCAAGGTGCTCCGTCCACATTTATCCTCTTTCATCCTTAGGGGGCTTTATTCTGTTTCTTTATTCAGTACTTCACTTCCTCACGGCTGAAATGAGGAAATCACATCGCTTGCTCGTAATTTGACACCGGCCTCATCAGAGGATTCAAGCGAATCTTTTCCAATTAGCGTAGTTACCTACTAATGCTGCACGGACATCACACATTGTCTATATATTGTGCTGCTCTAATGGGAAATTGAATCTCTTCTAATTAATACAAGTACATTTTGATATCAAGGTAAGAAAAGAAAAATCGACTTAATACCATGTAGTCCTGTCAAGACCTCGTTTTTAAACTCCAGTCGACATTAGAAGCACTCAGACTGATAATTATCACCAAACAAGCTTTTATCATTGGCTCTTTGACCCGTGTTTTGGGCTTACTGATATTTTCTAGTCTGATATTTTTCTTGTTTGTTTCCCACTAAACTGTTTGCGCCACATCAGAGGTCAAACACAGTTTAGTTCAGGGGCCCCAATTTCATTTCGAGTGTTCCAGGATCATTAAAATAGTGCCATAATAACCTTTAAATTCAAAGTTTTTCTTTGTTGTGGTGCATGTTGTGGTTTGGCCGGATTGGAGCCTCTTGCGGGCCGGTTTTGACCCGTGAACCTTATGTTTGATACCCGTGGGAAACCATCTGAACTGTGTCTAAATGTAATTAAGGTGAAAGTACAGTTATTTATATTTAAAGTGCATCATCTTCAATCAATAGCCAGAATAAAATCTCTGTAAAACAAGCTCATTTTTTAATATTAATCAGCGTTATTAGTCCCTCCTACAAAGCAAGAACATTGATTTCTTTATTTCTTGCTCTTATTAATTGCTCTGAAGAATTTTTTTTTTTAACTCCTCAAAAGTGAAATGTCATTTGTGCCCTTGATCCCGAGTTATAATTAGAAACTATAATTACAAAGATTTTTATGGGGTGCGTATTGTAGATACTCATCACATAATTATAAAGTCATTTCCTCACGGTTTCATAGATTTATTAAAAAAAAAGTGGGGAGAAAACAAACTCGGGCCTAATAATTAGGCTTGAATGTGTCAAAACGTCTCATCTCGACTCGGTTTGGTAATTAGAGGATAATGATGTTGAAGCTATCAAACAGTTTTCGTGTAATTACGAGAAAATGATCCTCAAAGAAAGATCAATTCACCATAAAGCTTTTCAACAGATACAGTGTCTACCCAGATGTAGTTTGTGGGAAGTTTATTCCAGCGACGTTAACGACCACCAGTCTACTGATTTGTGTGTTTCTCTATTGCATATTCAAGCTAAATGTAATGAAATATATGTTCCTACTTCAAATATTGAAGGTCCTTGCAGCTCTGCTCACGCTATGAAGCTCTGTCCACTTTCCAAATGAGTCATGAAGAAGCACGTTACTGACCAGGCAAAGTGGACAGCAGCCCGCCAGGCCTGCCCGAACCCCCCCCCCCCCCGAGCCCCCGGGGTCTGACGTGAGCCACACATCAACGGCTTTCTGCTAATTGGAGTAATTGCTGGTTTGGTTTTTTGACGACGTGGAGCCGGATGCCCTCAGCCCGTCCTGCGTTGGCCTTGTTTACCTGCGTCAAAATAACTCCCAAACAGAATTAATGCTAACGAGGGTTTCAGAGGACCCCACAGCAGTTTTTTAGTTGTCACAGGATGTAATTTAATGGAAAAACTCTCTAAAATTGCTGTGGAGACTATAAACAAATTGTAAGTTGCAATGATTTGCAAATTAAGTCGACATTTCAGAATTACTTCCACAACTCTCCCTGAAGCTATCCTGAGTCAGGAGCCACATTCTGGAGTAACTAAAGTCACATTCAATATTTTGTAAAACACATTATTATGCTTTGCAGGACAAAAAGTAGAAGTTAATTGGCTTCAAAATAGGTCAGATTAATATTGCCTTCATGGTCTCAGAGCAAGGAATTGCACAATAATAATAAAAAACATCAGTGCATGCTGCTCAGGTGGTTTATGGTGCTTTCTAACATCTGGTTTGGTCCATGAACACCAATAAACTGTGTGTGAATGTGTGAATATGTCAGCCTGGTGGTGGTGGAGGGGGGTCCTGAGGGGGCTCATAGTCTTGATGGTTAGAGGGTCTGCAGAGAACCACAAACACAACAGTCTCCATTCATATTTAATGGAGGATCGTGAAAATGCTGCATATGGGAGGCGTAACACAAATTTGATTGCATTTGTTCTTTTGGGAAACTGGTTGTAATTAAATATTTCCACACAAAAAAACCCCCAAAAAACACAATAACTATCAGAACCCCCCCCCACTAAATTGCAATTCTGAAGGCTTCCCAATAGACACATCATGGAATACTGAATAGATTGGATTAATAGCAGCTGTTGGCTTCAAGTCATTATTTAGTCTGAAATGGTCATAGTTGTTATACTTATAGTTTTACATTCAATATTTTTTCAGAGAGCACTCATTAAAATACTTCAGCCTTACAAAGTTTCTCATGTATGTTTTATAATTTTTATTCATTTGAGGTGCAAATCAAAATCTTCATATGCGATCTATATGTACAGAAGTCATTTTGAAGGTGTACAAATTGGCCATAATCAATCAGATTTCACTTTTTGTAGCTAAAACCAATTTAACTGACTAAAAGTCTCTGTAGCACTTTTCTAAAATTGAAACGCCACAATGTGCTTGACATTAATAAGGTCAGAATGTAACTGGTACATTAAAAAAAGACATACACAATTAGAAAAGATATTTTCAGTCATCCAATCCTTTTCACTCCAGCAAAACAGATTATCTGGACTTGTTAAGTGTAAAAGATGTACATAACCTAATGCCATCGGCACAGAAATGGTAAACACATCTTTCTAAAATAAAATTTTTATTTCAAAAGAGGCAGCGGCAATAAGGAAAACAATAAGGAGCCGTGAACAGAACCCTGAGGAATGCCACAAGATCGGACATCTTCAGTGGAAGCATATTTACCAGCAGTAATTTGAGTCCATTCAATACAAATGGCCAGTGAGTTGTTTTTACTGAAGGAAAAACTGACACATGGAGTTGGATTGTTTGAAGTCTCACCTCACCGTGGAGAACAAGATTATGCACACAGACCTGCTAATTATGGAGTTACTCTACATCCATTTTGGGTATTGAGACAGAAATCTCCTCTCACGATCTTTTGGTTTAACAGGTGAAAAGCCAAAGAAATGAGGTGAGTCAGACTTCAGTGAACAGAAGTGAGCAAATATTGACTGTCGGGCCGGCTCATGTTGGTTAAGGAGGATTAATCGCCCAAACCGCTGTCATTACATGCACAGCTCCAGGTAATGAGACATTTCAAGTCGAGTTAAGTCACCTGCTTCATTTACTCACCATACAATAGCTTGCGTGCTGTAACGGCATCTTTTCCCCCCTGGTTTAAAACGCCTGCAGTCTGCACGGCTGCTTGTGCCTCTGAATTGTTTGTGCACTTCTGCAAGCTGTGCAAATGTCTCCCCACGGATGTCAAATAGATTCTAATTAGCTCTGCAGAATTTAATGAACATACGCCTGGTGGAAGGCTGGGGTAGCGCCCCGGCTCAATGCCTGCGTAACCAATCGCACTTTTCCACAGCTGAGCGCGGCTCGCTGCAGCAGAATATTTCACACCACAGTCCCCCCCCCCCCACCGTACCTCGACAATGCTGCAGGCAATGAGCAGAGAGACTCTCGCAGTCCTTTTAGGTTTTAACATCCATCAGAATGTGTAAATGTTTGGCTGTTTTGTTCCGTCCTCCATTTTCACATTGATTTACCTCAAACAACCCACTCTCAGCTCTGGAAGATAGTCAAATGTCACAGAGTGCCGGACACAGAAATCATTTTACCGCCTGCGTTACCTCGTTTCCCTGGTGATCAGCCTGCAATCACACAAAAACACATTCACTCCGAGGCAGGTACAAGCCTCCAAATCTTTTCTGATCTCATCTGAAAGAGCTCTGAGATTTGTTCACATTAAAAACAAAGACGTTGTTCCACAGAGCAGGGATATGTTTACACCTGCCATTAAAAAGCCTCAGATTTCTGGTTTTACTTTCAGGACAGCTCAATGTCACTGCGAGAGAGATACTTATCAATCTGTCATTTTGTCGCCAATGAACTTCAAACTTGTATTTGAACGGTGGGGGAAGAAGCAGGCCGCTGCCCTGCAGGTTTCCAAAGCTCTTCTTGAGTCTTCTTCGCCAACAGATCTACAGGATGCTCCTCAGCCTCCAGGCACAAGAGAATCGTTTTCACATTTGACCCAAAGATCTTCAACTTGCTTCTTAGTGCCGTAGACGGCCATATTGGTTTCAGCATTGCGAATGTCTGTGATGACTGAATTTCCCCAAGCAGGAATAATAAAGTCCGATCTTATCTTATACTTCTGAGGTACGTGAACTCGTCCAGCTCCCCGACCAGCGCCCCCGCAATCAACACACCATCACCAAGTTTGGTACTGACGTCTCGTCCTGAATGTCCTGTATTCTGTGTGACAGTCAAGCCAGATCATCGACAAGGTCAAGATCTTATGATGTCATGAAAGACTGCTGGATACACGCCTCGTGGCAAAAGCCGCCTTCGTCATCCGATGCAGGGTGACCAGAAACAGCTAGAGCGGTAGCAGGCAGCCTGGTCTGACCTCGGTTCTCGTGCTCTTCTGTCCACCATGTACAGAAAGTCATGCTTTATTTGATTTTGTCAACAGAAAATGTTATTTTCGAGAAAAGCTTCCACCAGTGGATGCGACGTGTTCTCATCCCAAGGAGCTGAATGTGCGAGCAGCCTTCAGACAGCGACACTGTCACGATGCCGGTGCAGAGACAGAAAACAAGTACGGAGACGTGTTTCTGTGCCCAAAGCTGGCTGGCTTGTACCAAATCTGCAAATGAACTCTCTGTTGTTCCCTTTGATGCCGCGAAAACCGACGTCTCTCTTTGTCAAAGTAAACAGCGAGTGGAAGACTTGTGCCTTGTTATTGGGATAGAAGTCACGTCTCTTCAAAGACGTTCTGACTGAAAATGAGGGTAAAGAAGGAGGGGGGGGGGGGAATCAACAGACAACAGATGTACATTGTTTACCTGCTTCAAAATTGTCCCCAAATAATTAGGCTGGGCAACATCTGTGTTCAGCTGCCATGGAATGAACTCGAATTCATGGAATAGAGAGGATGTACTGTCGAGTCAATACAAGGTGCCATCAAAGTCTCCACTGTCTATTGTTAGCTGCCTCTTCATTAAAACTTCATCTGACACAACCTTAACAGTTCCTCAACTTTTGCTCCCATTGTCATCACAGATAATTAAAAGTAGTAGCTCTCTGATGAATTTGTGACAATTAGAAACTACAGTCGTCTTTTCTTTTCTTTTCTTGTGACTTTGCAAAAGCCTCACTTAGTTGTCAGACCGAGATGAAACAGCTCAAATGTTTTTGAAAGTGTTGCAGTCCCAGCTAAGATAAAGGTTACGTCAGAGATCTGTTCCTGATAGTCTGATGATTTTATTCACCTGAGAATTCTGTCTGAATTTAGCAGCACACATGACGGGCCCCGGAGGAGCCACTTTGAAGAAGTCTACAAGTCATAACGCCACCAGTCACAACAAATTAATGGTGCCACTCGTTGAAAAGAAGAGGAAGAGGAGTCTGTGACAGGCTTAGACTGAGGATAACCAACATTTTACTGCACTCAATTTCTGCTGACTGCAAACACAACAAACATCCGTCACGCCACCAAGACGTCTCGTGCTAATGGGCCTTCATCGTCATGGTGACAGAAGAGCTAAGAAAAATGAAACGCCGACATTAAAGGTGCACAGGTAGAAACCACACACATGCATGGATTCATGAAACGTAACGAACAACGACAGAATTTCTTTTTTCATGGTAAAATCCACAAATAACTTCGTCTTTTGAAGCCCTGAATCTTTGATTCACTTCATTGCAAAACATATTTTACTACCTATATGTTCTTAAGAGATTGACAAACCTGTGCAGTGAAAAAGAATCTGGAGGGTGTTTTTCAAAATGGAGTGGATTGATTGGTATTCATAAACTCTGAAGTCAATTCCCAGCTCTGAAACCTGAATTTAATTTGTTTTGATAAACTCTCGGAGAGGAGATCTATTTTCTGCTTTCTTCTGGGAATGTTGGTTTTGTTGTTTGCTGATGCTTTATATTGTGTTACGACTTGTGGTTTTTTTTTTGTACTTTTGTTGCTGTGGGGCTAGGAGTGGGCTAACTGGGTAATTATGTTAAGTCATTGAGATTAAAACAGTGTTGGCAGAATTTAAATATTGTTTAATTCTCTTGTCTGCAACCAATAATTTTAATTTTTTACTGTTTGAGTGACTGAACTCCCCTGCTCACAAATCAGAATGACATTTCCAATTAGAAATGTCCAAGTAGCATGGTAAAAGTGTTTATTGTTTATGGATCACATCAGCCATTACAAATACTATTTTATAATTAAATGTCACATCAGAAAGTCTGACTTTCAACAATAAAGTCTCGACAGAGACAGAATCAGACAATGGCTAAATAAAGAATTTACTGAAAGTGATTATAGACACTGGTCTATCCCACTGTTGACAAAAAATATACTTATTATTTATAATTTCTTATATTTATGTATGCAAAATGTGCCCATACAATGGTATTAGAGAGTTTTCACAGACTCTAGTATTTCCAGTGGAAGTCGGTCCATTGACTTTCATTACATAACAATATCTGTGCTGCCTGAGGTCAAATTAAAATGATTTTTCCATCATCAGGTCTGGGATTTCTTTTCAGATTCTGCTTGTTTCAATATTCTTTTCTTTTTTTTTTTTTTACAGAAATTGTGACGTTCTTTGCAACATCCTCATGGTTTCTCGCCATATTAAAACATGTTGCTGCCTTCAGATTTTTAATATGAGCATTTACCCTCGCAGACATTGTTATTCTATATGCTTTAATTTAATTACATACATGGGAGGAACAAATCCAGTTGTGATGTTTATCCAGAACTAATTGTGTGAGTATAGCTCTGATAATCTTGTGGTATTTACTCAGTAATGGTAGCATAAGAATTACTCTATGCAGTGTTTACTTTTTAAAGTGTTTCTGTACCTGTGTGAAAATTGGTTTCAAGCTTTTTTTATGTCCGTTAATGCTCCGGGGGAAATAAATGACACCGGTGTTATCCTCATAAATACCCAGAAATACGTGCGTGGAGGCGAGGTGCAGCCTCGCCATCCACAGCTAATCTGCAGCAGCTTAAGTGAGGAAAAGAAGTGAGGAAATTCCACATTTGTCTTCCTCAGTCATTATCATAATGCTATTCTGAGTGTGACTCATTGCTCTGCTGTCATCCAAAATCTGCCACATGATGTGACCCTCCGCTGCACCGGCGTGGGCTGACGCGCTCCGACAGCGCGTCACTCATGGGGGGTTTGATGTTCACCAATACGCGACCTCGTGTGGCTCCACAGAGTCCCGCTAATTACAGAGCTCAGCTGCTGCACGTCGCCTCGCTCTCACCGTCTCCCCTTCACCTTGTCGAGGCCTGCGTGACTCGCCCTGCCGGGCTAATTCATGTGTGGCATGCAGCGGGGTTAAACTCTCCTTTTGATAATTAGTGCTTCACGTGTGTGATCTGCAGGAGAGATCATCTTCTGCACAAAGAGCAGGGTTAGCTACTGCCATTATCGTGTGATCTGTCTGCTCTGATGCTCTCTGTAAGACACATGCTGAAGAGCTGCAGACCCCAGCTTTAAAATCTAAGATCCTAAAGCTGCTTAAATAAGAAAAATACTGGATAAGTGTCCTTCATTGTGCTGGTTTTTTATTTTAAACCAAAAAGCCACAAACGGAAGATGGTGTTTGTATATAATTCCATCTGTTTTTATTACCGAGGTCTGTTAGTTTGACGTATTGGTTACCAGATTGTGTTTGAACTCCATGCGTGCATTAATCCACTGTAAATCGAGGAGCTGAGTCGCTGGCCTGATGTAACTTCATTAACGTTATTAATAGTGGGAACTGCGATTCTTGTAATGACATTAACTAAGAAGCTGTATTTAATATGGATTCGCAGGTCAGCTCTTACCTTATTTGTCTAATAACATTTATGTCCACTTTGTCTTTAAATGAAATCTGATTATTGGACATGAGACGTCCTGATATCAATGATTCTTGTAACTGGATGACCTTTCAGTGAACGGGATGGAGGCACTCGGGATGGGGCAGCCAGGGCTGCGGAGTCTGACATTTCACCCTGTCATTAAATGGTGTCACAATCGCACATTAGCCTTTTGATAAAACCCAGATGATATTTTCAGCATTTGTGAAAATCTTTGGGTTTTTTTTGAATTTCAACTCAGATGTGCACAGATTAAATGGCAGCAGCGTTTAAAAAAACACCCTCATAATCTCGACTTGTTCAATTCAACCACACAAAATGTAGATATTACTGAGTGAGGTGATCACGCTTCACTAATGCCTTTTTCCTTCTAATCTATAAATTAACAGCTCTAAATTGAGATTATTCCTCTTTTCTTTTTATATTTTTATGTAATCCCCCATGCATAGCCCACAGTTTATACTTCAGCTTGTCTATGTTTAATGCACTTTTTACTAAATGTATCATGAATTAAGTGAAATAATCTGATCCACCAGTATGTTTGTGTTCAGAGTAGCTTTGGAGTTTTCAATAATACTTCAGCTCTGAGTATTGTTTGCAGGATCATCTCTGGGGCCAGATTGAGTCTTCTGATTTTGGCTCCCAGGCAACAGATTTAAATGAAGAACCCTTTACATATCTGCAGCTCAATAAGAGACCACATCGTGCTGAAGGAACCAACAGTCACGTGAAAATATGCTTCTACAAATATAGAAATACTGTTGTTTGTATGTAACAAAGTCCTAAATGAGAATAGGATTATTTAAAAATACTGTTTTCCTTGCCCAAGTGGTAACAGATTAGAACTTTCTGGGCCTCCTTGTGGGAAGCGCAAAGTTTGAGTTGTGTTTTCCCACAAGAGGCCTTCCCAATGGCTCCAACACCACTGGAGACCTTGCGCCACAATCAATGCGCCACCAAGTGGACGAATTAGAAACAGCAGCTACTTTTATTGAAAGACAAATGTGATTAATCAGTTCACTAAAGTTTTCACACTTTGCAAGGTCATCCCTTAGGCTGGACTGAATCCTTGTGTTTGATAGCACCGCTGCAATAAAATAAGAGTAGAATTACTTTATTAATCCCAGGGGGGAATCCTAAAACGTCCTGTAAAATGTGTGATTCGGCTGATTTGTCTTCATTGCGAGGAGAGACAGAGTCCACTCCACCCAAAGAGTGACAGTCTCAGTTAACTACATGTACATGCTCACGCCACAAGTAAAGTGGTCAACAGCTGTGGGGATGTATAGATGATATACAGTGTTTGTTCCGACACGTCTGATCTAATCACAGCTGACACGTGAAGCTCAAAAGCTAATCAGAGTCCAAACTGCTTCGCTGTGAGTGATGTTGTTGTGTGAGAGGTGGCGAGTGGGACGGCGTTAACGTGCACCTCAATCCTGCAGGCGGAGACAGATGGCCCGTCTTTTTTATTCACCTCGCGGAACAGTGACGGAGACAGATAATCAAATGATGTTGATGAAGCCATTTCATTTATTTGTGTACGCGGACAACGCACATTAATCAACGTTCTGTAAACGTGTCGGCATTAGACAGATGGCTAATTTTAAACTGTAGTCTCCTGGCAAGCTGTTTGGGAACATATAACATGATGAGGACTTTACTGGCATTCTGACTGTGAATCTAGTCTGCCACAACCCCCAAACCTGAACCCCCATCAGCCCTCAACACTTTCCTCCTCCGGACAATTAGGACTCATGACATGATGGGAAAAACGGATCCAATCCATCCAATCCATGATCTGGATTTGAGCCAACAGCTAACTGGCACCAAAGAAGCAACTCTGGCAACACAGGTATCGCCAAGATTGTCAAGTCTAGTTTTCTGAAGACAATGTTTAGTCGAGATTTAAATTGGTTTTATGTATTTTTCACAATAGTCAAAAGGGTTTTCTTAAGTTTTAATCAGGTTCATGGTGGATTTCTATAGTTTAGAAAATGTGTAGATTGAGTTTTACCTGGTTTCCCTGGCTAGCTCTTGGTAGAGCATGAGACTCGCAATCTCAAGGTAGAGGGTTCATGTCCCCAAGGTTTTTAATCGGTGCAATATGATCTGGGGGACGGTGCTCAGACTGCCACTCCCATGAAATGGATAAGCAGGAGAAAATGGATAGATGGCTTTCTCTCGTTAAATTTTGAACTGTGGTGAGACTATGTTTGTTTGCGGATTAGAGAGACTTTACACTGGATTTCTGTCATTTTTGACTGGTTTTATGAGTGTTGGACTGTGTTTGTGCCCATTATCTCTGAAGTGGTCATTGACTAAACCTGTTTTGCTGAAGAGGTGGGAGAAGTCTTAAAATAGATAGTAATAGGGAAATCATTATAACATGATAAAAGGAGAAAACCATAGTGATCATCTCACATGGTTATGGGTTTTCTTCTCTTCTGATACAGATCAGTTTGTGCCGTAGCAGTACATACCTGAAAATGTCCATTGCCTTTTACCTCAGATGTTAGTTCCTCTTTACTGGTGGAGTTACTCAGAAACAACAATAAATCATCAGATCATCAAAATTTACAGCGAGTTGTCAGAATGAACCTGCCTCTTCCTCTTCCCTCTCCTTCTCCTTCTGCCTCTGCACTTGGCAAATGAGCAGCACACAGCTGGCCAGAGCGTATGTCAAGGTCAGGAACTTATCTGCTGAAGTGCTGCACATCAGTTGGACTGCTGTGATAATTGGACCCAATATTCCTCATCCTGCGTGTCACTGAGATTTAAGTTTTTCTATTTTTTCGTTCCACTGAAAGAAAATCTAGAAACGCAATGAAATACTTACTTTAACAAAATCATATACACATTAACATCTTTTGTTTATTTGCACAGCAGACAATCTTTCAAAATGACTAATTTCATGACTTAAAAATCACTAAAAATGGTAAAAACAGCCAAACTGTCAACAAAAATCAAAATGGTAAGAACATTGAGGCAATTAAAATGATCTAAAATGATGTAAAGTGAATAATAAAATGGCTAAAAGCACTAAAAGTGTCTGAAAATGGTACAACAGCAATGACTGAAAATGAATGAAACAAGTAAAAAGACAAGCTTCATATTTGCAACCAAAAATAAAATTTTTATGTTCATCAAAACTACACTTACAACTTTATGAGCTGTGTTATCTTCATTTTAATGGGGAAACACATTTTGTGACTGCAGATGAGTTTTATTTGCTGGAAAGGAGTGAAAACAGATGTTTTGGTTGTAAAGCTTGCATCGAGTGATTCAGATCGACACGAGTTTCACACAGTCTTCATGTTCTCCGATTTCACGTCCATCAGCATCTGTTTAGCCACAAAAATCAGGTTTTCGGTATTCTTTAAGCTGTACAAGGTTTAATGCCTGAGTGCAGCCGTGTCCTGTCTTTACTGGGCTTTGACCCACATCACATCCTGCAACCATCAATGCAGCATCGACACAAATAGAGCGGTGGGTGGAGAACTAATGCAGAGAGTCCTGCTGACATGAACTACAGCGGCTCTACAGCGCCGCTGTAGTGGCTCCCTGCAGCATAAATCTCCGCAAATAATCATTCTCACAAGGAAAAGCTCCCAATAAGTGTGTATCGTTGTGAATAAATAGTTGGTATCAGCAGAACTTTATAGAAGCTTCTGTCTGTGAGTGACACTGAGAAATAGATGGCATCAGTCCACATCAGGGCCCCGACAGCCATTCACTGCAGTGACAGGTTCCTGATTCAAAAGTGCTTGAATGTGAGCCGAAAACAGAATAGAAACCCTTAAAGTGGAGCTGTATGGAGATCTGAGTGGACGTTTGGCCCCTGCTGTGTCGAACAGAAAGCATTGCAGTGGAATTAGAGCCAGAGGAGGGCTGTCAATACAGAGATGGCAAAATGCTCTCATGGCGTGTGTTTAAAAATACTACTCAGGATGAATTATAAGGAGAAAGTGTCGTCTGCTCTTTCAGTGAGATTGCTGACGTGAGATTCAAAAGGACCAACGTCAGTTTCTCTTGACAGGCAGACTTGGTAAGTGCTTAGTTAATGTACCGTCATGACACGTCTGAGCAAGTCGCGGGAAAGATGTGTAACTGGGGCATAAAATATGAAGATCTTTTGATAGGAAATAGAAGCAAGTTGTACTTTATTGGTGAGCAGATAGAGAGAATCACACAACAAAATCATTTTGATGATTAGAGAACAGTCTCTCTCTCAGTGGAATCAGAAGCAACAAGATAAGGGTGATTATCATAAGAAAGAAGCATCGTGGCGCTACGGAGACTTTCTGTCTCTGCAGAATCTGCAGAATCAACCTCGGAAGTGAAATATCGTTATTTTAAATGAGAAATCTGAAGCTCCGAGTTAACAGGACATTACCTTCAGTTTCATTGACACTTCCAGCCAGGTGAAAATGATTGAGATCACCAGCTGTTCTCTCAGCACACATTTGAGATATGAATAACACGTAGAGTCGAAGTGGAACTTTTCTGGGATTTGGTCTCTTGTTTCATTCAACGTTCTTTGAACAGGAATAAATGCAGAATATTGACAGGAATCTGAAGTTGAGACACACATGACGTTGTCGCCTCAGTCCAAAGTGTCGGAGCTCATGTCAGACCTGAAATAACTGCCAACGGGACACACTGAGGATTGACTGATGCGGCAAATAACACACACAAGCCATAAAGTCCATAAGCCCGGGGCGAGTTTATGTTTATAGATTCATGTAAAACGTGATTTAAAATATCTGCATTGTGTACGATCGTGTCTGTTTGAATAAGAGGTTGTACTCTTCAGCAGAGATGCTGCGGTTGTAGTGAGAAGTTTTCCTCAGCCGACTCCACATAACTTTTATGTCTCTACTTTATTGGAAGAAATTCTCTGAATCTCTCCTGAATTCTCCCGCCAACACATTTCATTTTGAGCTCCACCGACAAGAAAACACAAACAATCAAACACTCATTTGAATATTCCTGTTTGCACATTATGTCAATCATTGCAATGCAGCATTCCTGATCAGTTTCGCTCACTAGCTCACAATTCTTCTGTGTGAGGTTGTGTGTTTGTTTATTTATTTCACGTTGAGAATTGTCTTGGATCGTCATAAGCCTGTGCTGGTGCTAATGGCTGCCACATAACTCCAGGCGGTGGGCTGGGTTACGTATGCAGTCTATTTTGGGGACGTAGTTCTTTGAAATGAAGCTAATCTTCACACATCCTGGGGAGCGCCTGGTAGGCATGATTCCCTCTGCAGCGAGGGACGGAGGGAAAATGAAGCAAAGGTGGAGAGGAGAGGAGAGGAGAGGAGAGGAGAGGAGAGGAGAGGAGAGGAGAGGAGAGGCGAGGAGAGGAGAGGAGAGGAGAGGAGAGGAGAGGAGAGGAGAGGAGAGGACTGGACTGCCTGTGGCAGTCTGTGGTCGTTCTGCCAGAGGCCTTGTAATCCACCCCCCCCCCCCCCCCATCATCCCCTCCACCTCACCATGACAAACTGGATCTGCTCTCTATGAAAGAGCCACAGGCTACCTTTCCTCTCCTCTTTTCCTCCTTCCTATCCGGTCGTCCTCATCCCATTTGTCATCTCCGGCGCCTCGGTCCTGGTCGGCTCGCCGGGACCGCCGGCCCCTGCCAGGCTTGGCTGCCGAGCTCCCAGACCTGGCAGGGACGAGCCACGACTTCCCCCGGTGGCAGCATTTAGAAAGCCACTTAATGGGTTTAGGCGCATTTGCTAATTTGTCAACAAGTTTGGAACGTGGCGTGCCGTGCCAGGCCGGTTGATCTGGCGCTGGATTGGAGGAGATGTGCACCGGCCAAGCGTCTCCGTTGCCACGGGTGAAATCTAACTGAAAGGCCTCTGCGTGGCGCAGGATCGGTGCTCTGGAGCAGATCCGGATGCTGAGTGGCTGACACGACACCCCGAGGGCAGGAAGTAGATTCAGAGGGTTATTCATTGCAGCACGGCCTGTAAATGCTGACTTCCTGCCATGATTTATATAAATTTGATGATACTGGCTCTTCTGGGTGCATTTGAAGAAGTTAAACTTGCAGGCATGTCTGCCTTGTGCATTTATACTATTCTAATGAATAAATATCCTATTTGGAAATCAAAATATGGACCATTTGTTCTCTACTTTATTGAAACCAGATATGAAAGGACCTTTTACGCCCCATGGAGGCTTCTCGTGTATATTACTTTGTTAACAGGCTTTAGCAATGAGCTTCTTCGTTTTGAACTATAAAAAGCTTTTAGTCTTTTTCTAAGAGCTTTAGGAGGCAGAAGCTGGACACACTTCATTCAGCATCAGTTGTATCACATGCATTTAGGTTTTTGTGCTTTATCTGTAAATTGGTTTTCCTCTCTATGGTTTTGTTGTGATTTGTGTTGTGTGGAAGGTATTATATATATATATATGAAATACAAACTTTAAAGGTTGTAGCTTTTCCATTGAAGTCTTACTGATGGATTAAGGTCACATACAGGGTTAAAGATTAAAGCTAATTAACATTGAAATACCAAACTAGACATGAAAGTGATTCTGGTCATTTTTAAAATATAACATCTTCTATCATATTTCACTTGGTGAAATTCAGACGCACAAGTAAACCCCAAAAATGAAGAAAAATGAAGAAAAGGTTGTTTATATAGAACTTTCTCTGCTCGTCTGTATTTGTTATCATGTTCTGGCTCATATCAAAAACATTAAACCACATGACTGCACTTTGAGGATGGTTGGTGTGTACAAGGGGCATCAAGGCCTCTTACTGCCTGATACCTAAACTAGTGACATTATAGCATCGTAACTTAAAAATTGTGCAAGATTATTAAAACATTTACAATTATTGTAATATCAGCTCAGAGATATAAGACATTTCAGCGTTCTATTGTTTTCACTGGTTCAATGAAAACTCGTGTTTTTTTTCTGCAATTCTGATGGTTCATCTGCTCTAAGTTTCTTTTTGCTGCAGAGGCGATGTCATGTTGGTAACCCCACATCTTTGGGCCACGAGTTTAATGTTTGACACCCCCTGGTTTCCTTTTAGACTTCCTTTTATGCAGACAATGTTGCAGGATGCTAAGGCTGGTGTCAAATTACAACCTCTCAGTGTTATATCGCATATCAAAATGCTACAATAAGAGACAGAAAAGAGTTTTGAGGTTTGAAAACAATGGAAATAAGTGTAATAGTTCCTCCATAGAGAAGAAAAGTACATCTCTGATATTGTAGTAATGTCAATATGCACTTTCTATTTGTGCCAAGAAAAAAAAAAACACACAAAGAAAACCACATACTCCACCAATTTAACTCCCTAACATGGAAGTATGCACGTTATGAGATTCCAGGCCTCAAGACAGAAGAAATGTGACCTCTGACCTCCACAGACCAGGATTATTATTTATATTCTGAGCTGTAAGTCCACAAAAAGTCTGTGCCAAGAAAAATTCTAAGTGTGTTGTGCTTTTCCTTCTGTGTTTCCATCACTGCAGGGTTTCTAAGCACAGGAGACCAGGCGGCCAAGGGCAACTACGGCCTGCTGGATCAAATCCAAGCTCTCAGGTGGATCAAAGAAAACATCCAGGCCTTCAAAGGAGACCCCAAGAGAGTGACCATTTTTGGCTCCGGAGCCGGGGCCTCGTGCGTCAGCCTGCTCACACTCTCACATTACTCAGAAGGTACGAAGACACGCTCACACACAGCGGCCTTTTCATCATCCTGTCATTTATGCTCTGTGTGTGCATCTTCTCCCTCTCTTGCACTTTGAAGCCGTCCGGCTTCACATCAAGAACACGTGGACTGCATCCAATCCTGGAGCCGTGGCTGCTTTAAAGTGTGTGTGTGTGACGTGAGCGAGACGCAGGAGTTATGCTCTGAATGGCCAGCAAAAAGATCCCAAATAGGCCGGCTTTAACCAAAACTACCTTAAATCGTCTTAGACACTCTTCTATTAAAAGAAAACTGAAACTTTTGTTGAATTAGGGAAGTTTTTTTAACTCCACGTTTAGCCATTTTAGCTTTATGTGGCTGCTTTTAAGCTTTTTGGCTCATTTGCACATTTTTCTTGTTTCAATTAGAGAATCATGCACATATATTGGTTTAACATAGACCTGGCCTAATAATACAACTTTAATAACATGCTTTAGTACTTCATAGCTTGATAACAACATTATAATGTAATGTTTTTATGAAGTCATATCATCTTATTGTATTCTTTCTTTCGTTGTCCTCCTTACATCCTATCCACAGCCAAGCTGGTGACAATCACAATAGTAAATACAACAAAATGTAACAATAAGAAGGCCAGGTACTCCTTTTTACCCATTTTTCAGACGTTTCTCTCACATACAAAGCTCCAGCAGGTTGTCAGGGAAAGTAGATGAATCAAACTCAGTGTTTTCCTCTGAGACATTTCTTTATTTAGATTAAATCGAACTATGTTTTTTTTGTTTTTACAAGAACCACAGCTCAATTTGCTCCCAAAGGTTTGCAAGCCTCCTGCCTAACCTCCACATGGTAAATAGACTCAGAAAGCTGCTATAGTTAAACTTGTAAAGCTCATTTTCATTGTGCCTCACGTTTAAGAGCCACAATCTTGAAGCAGGAAGCCTCTTGAATCCAGCATAATGTCTCAAACACAACATCCCTCAAGACTTTATACAGTCCTCCATAGTCTCTTATAAAATTATACAATAGAGCACTACCAGTCAGCAGCGACGAGCTTTCCAGACGAGCAGAGATACTCCTTATGTTTTCATGAGCACAGAGATGCCGGTTCATTGTATTCTGCTTGAAGGGAGAAGCAGCTTGACCCTTTTGTTGTGATTTGGCAAAGCAGACGAGGAAGGAAACGTTCAAATGTTTTCATCTCACGTATGTGTCTCACCTCAGGTATGTTGTGTATATAACATTTGTGTTATATTAGTTCAACTGGTTCCAAAAATGTCCATTTTGACCCTTTAAGAGTTATATACTCTTATCGCCATGCTGCTGCTTTCACCTCCAGTCTCGGTTTGACTTATTTAGGTTCTTTATCTCTGAGCTTTCGACTCTCACAGGTTGAGTCCTGTCCTCACCTAAAGTCTTTGTTCTCCACTGAACCCGGGGAACCTTTCAGTTTGGCACATGAGCGAGGCTGTCACGCTGTCAGTCAGTCAGTCAGCTGTCAGCCGATCATGTCACAGAAATACACTCAAGCATGTGCAGCCAAACTCCAGAGAAGTAGTTTGAAATTGAAAGGGAAGCAGACAAGGGGAAAATTACTCAAATGGCTTAAACTGCTAGAATAGCTGAAAGTACTGAGACCAGCAGTGTCAAACATAAGACACGTGGACCAAAACTGGCCCACAAAAGGCTCCAATCCAGCCGAACAAACCACCAAGCAAATTGTTAAAGGAAACAATACAATATTTTGAATTCACTCCAATCTCTACAAATAGGTTTCATAGAAAACATTTCTAACATGTGAACTCTGGAGATGGGGCTGAAAATGGAAAAACCCAAACCTGTGATTCGTGTTTGTTTGGGTCTCTCAAATCTCAAACTTTTTCTAAAGTGAACAGGTTTGGTGCAACAGCAAGGACATACAGCCGACGAGAGGAGATGGATTTCCAAAAATGTGCAGGCAATTTCCATCTTTATTCAGGTTTCAGGCAAAGAAACCTTTACAGACATTCAACATTTCTCTTCTCTGGATGGAGATGTGGACGTTTTATTCAATATTCAGTTTTTTCTGTTTACTGGGTTGTGTTTTTTCTTCATCTGGTTACTTGAAGGAACAGATATTGCTTCTTTTGTTTGGTGGTACTGCTGCTGCTGAGCTGCCTTGGTGGTCGAACACAAAAGTCTCTGACCCTCCTTGTAGACGTGAAAATACGATGGGTGTGAGTCACTGTAGCGTCCAGTCTGTCCTCGATGAGTCAGCGATTTACCAAGATGATTAGAAATCTTTTTCTTTTTTAATAATTTCATCTACCATTTAATCAGCAACTTCATCTAATCAATCAAAAAAAGATCATGGAGAAGCACACGGCACCATCATGTGGTAGAAAGTGGTATTACATGGCTAACTGTGATGAAATCAAGAGTCAGAAATCAAAATATCTAAAAAGGTCAGTTAGGGTTTCTTTCAGTTGGTTAACTGTCATTGACCCTCTCACCACTGGTGGAAGCTACAGAGTGAGAATCGCAGCAGTAAATAAGTATGTCAATTAGCCTCTAATTGGATCTCAATACAAGCAATATATTTCAGGGACAAGGTAAAAAATTCTTGACTTTTACTGAAGGTTTATTTTTTTACTAGTCGAGTCATCTTCATTTCAATTTGCGTCTAGTCAACAGAAAAATTCTGAACGTCTCTCTTCTGTTTGAAAAGTTTAGAAATGGAGGAGAGACTGAACCGATATTCCGACTAACAGCAGGAACGGTGGAAGCTTGTGCACAGTTTAGCAGGCCGAGTGGGAATAGTCTGCTCTGTGCTCAAAACATACTTTTCAAGTCGACCCGGTTGAGTCACCACCACCGCCGTGTTTGCATGAGTATAAATAGAAGCCACAAAAACACACATTATTCCAGTGTTCCTCGTGTATTGTGGCCTACTTGCTGAAGCGGTGCTAACAGTATTGAAGGATGTGGAAAGTGCCTCCGGTGCCGTTGATGTAAACAGCAAACGTCTCTGTGTTCCAGTTTGTCATTCATTCATTCATTAGGGACACAAAGACGGAGCGTCGGTTCTCTGAATCATCATTTTGTTTGCTGTGAAATGTGTTTTTGTGAGCATGAAAGGAGTCGGAGCTTGGAAGACCGATTCTGACTGGAATCGTTTGGATCGCGGGAGTTAATCTCAGTTCAGTTCGAGGGCCAGATGCAGACTAATCTGAGGGGTCGGACCAGTAAACTGGCTATTTGTTGATTATTAAAGTCATACTGGGTGACAAGCAGGTGCCAGGCTATAGTAGTAATAATGTATTTAGCTGCAGAAGGTTATAAACCATTGTTACCCACTGTAATTCAGTACAAGCTGTTTAAAAGCCTGTCAACGCTTCATTGCCAACAGTTTGTTCCTTTTTTCTGTATGTAAACCACTACTTTAAGTGTTTCATTATCTGCATCTATGTTTCTCCATGAAACAAATAATAGCATGCCTTAAAATTTGAGTAATTTTCAGTGTCTTCCCCCAAAGTAAATCTTGCTTTTCATGAGAAGCTCTTTCCCACCCACACAGTGTGTTTGTGTGGGAATGTGTCACTAATACCAGTTCCAATCTCAGATTTGTTCCAGAAAGCCATCATCCAGAGTGGCACGGCGCTGTCCAGCTGGGCTGTCAATTACCAGCCTGCCAAGTACACGCGAGCCCTGGCTGAGAAGGTGGGCTGCAACATGCTGGACACCATCGACCTGGTGGAGTGCCTGCAGAAGAAGAACTACAAGGAGCTGATCGAGCAGTACGTCACGCCTGCAAAGTACCACATCGCGTTCGGGCCAGTGATTGACGGCGACGTGATCCCTGATGACCCTCAGATCCTCATGGAGCAGGGGGAGTTCCTTAACTATGACATCATGCTGGGGGTCAACCAGGGCGAGGGCTTTAAGTTTGTGGACGGCATCGTGGACAGCGAGGACGGGGTATCTGCCAACGATTTCGACTTTGCCGTGTCTGATTTTGTGGATCACCTGTACGGCTACCCGGAGGGCAAAGACACGCTGCGCGAGACCATCAAGTTCATGTACACCGACTGGGCAGACAAGGAGAACCCGGAGACCCGCCGCAAGACCTTGGTGGCTCTGTTCACGGACCACCAGTGGGTGGCGCCGGCTGTGGCCACGGCCGACCTCCACGCGCAGTACGGCTCGCCCACTTATTTTTACGCTTTCTACCACCACTGTCAGAGCGACATGAAGCCCAGCTGGGCCGACTCGGCGCACGGCGACGAGGTACCCTACGTGTTCGGGATCCCGATGATCGGCCCCACCGATCTCTTCAACTGCAACTTCTCCAAGAACGACGTGATGCTGAGCGCCGTCGTCATGACCTACTGGACCAACTTCGCCAAAACAGGGTAAAAGATGATTTTCTTTGCTTCCTAAATACCTTTTCTCACAACGTGACATCATTTGGACAATGAAGCCTTTCAGTAGCATCATCATTCCCATTGAAATCTGAAGCCATTCTTCCTCCTACATTTATCATTTAATCAATGAGTCTTACTCTATGTCAGATGTGTTTGTAGCCCAAAAGGTCAATTTATTCATAATCCCAGCATATTTCAATCTAAGCCGGCTGAAAAGCCACTCAATACACAAACTCTACTCGAACACACAAGCCCACCAACAAGAAGAGGCGTGTGCAGCGACAGTCTCTCTTAAGGCGTCATATTTCAGTTACAGTATGTTTGTCACGAAGTCACTGTGTTCAGCTTCAAGGTCATAATGAAAATGACACCATCCATTTTAAACTTGTGCAAAACATTAACTGAGGATTCGCTTTAAAATATGGAAAAATATCAAATGTCCGACCTCAGGTGTGTTCAGGGTCGATGCTTGTTTCTGGGAGGAAAGTGGAGGAGAAACTCCACACAAATATTAAAAATTCCTATTGTTTCATTAGATGTTTCTTTTTTTCTATTTAAAATTTTTCTTTGGCCTGATTTGCTTTAACAATTTCTTTTTATTTTAGCAGTTTTTGCTATTTTGCTGTTATATTTCGCCATTTCTAACCACGAGATGAGTTCTTTTGTGAAACAGCAGTAGTAAAATAACATTTTATTTACTCATAATTTAGTAAAAGCTTCCTTGAGCCACTATCAAGGAGCTGAAGAGCCACATGTGGCTCCGGTAGCTTGTCCTTGTAAAAACCTTTTCTTCCTTCATGGGTTTACTGTGTTTATTTCTTCACACGCGGCAGATATAAGTACTTGCTAATCCGGGACAGATTTGAGGCGAGGCACGAGCAGAAAGTTTTGTTCAGTGATGAACTGGTGAGTCAAAGAGATCAAGTGGAGGTTAATAAAACAAGTCCAATCCTCCGCGGCTGCATTTGATGAAAGGATTTGTCTGTTTATATTTGGCTCACGTTTTTTTTTTTTTTTTACCTCCCCACACCTTGAGATTATGTATCGGGGTGTTTGCAGCCCAGTCATTCTGAAAATTCACTTTAAGGTGAATAAATAAAGTCTTGATCAGCTTCATGGACTGCAGCGTCCGCTCCCCTGCTCTCTGTTTGGCTCCCGTCCAGTCGCCGCCTCATCAGCTTCCTCACACACTCTTTTCTTCCAGCCTGCCTCCGATAAAACTCCGGCTGGAAGCAGATTCATCACTCTGAGCGTGTAACACAGAGCCTCCTATTGTGATTAAGGGAACAGGTAGATGTTGAGAAACTTTTCCTGATATTTCTATAAAGGGCGCGGATGCTCTGGATGATTGTCGCGGTGGAAACGGCCCAGCTGACTATGTTACATTCGCTTGCTCAAGGCTCCCAATATCAGCGCTCAGCCCTGAAGACACAAACATGACGTTAAGAAGGTTCCGCTAGTGGTTTGCACACATCCGTTATGGACCAAAACACCACATTTTGTGGACTTTTTGGGGCTTTTATGTTAAAGTTGTGGGCAGAGAAAGCAAACAAGGCGTTTCTGTCTTTTTCTTTTTGACTATCATAATCACTAATGTGGTTTTTTTTTTGTCTCTGATTGCTTCTTTGTAACTTCACAAAGTCATTCAGAGACTCTCCAACGTGTTCGATTTAAACGGGTCAAATGACGAATGGAAACGGTCCAGAATAAATGAAAAGTGATTCTGTGTAAACTTTCTTTGAATTGACTCTATCAAGTAATTACAAAAGGTCTGGATTGAGTCTGCCTGGCGCAGCAGCTCGTTTTTCTACATCAAAACTCGTCTTTTATGGCGGTTTTTGAGCCTGTGTGTTATACGGGCAGTGCATTATATTCCAGTACACAAACAGAAAGTAAAATCTCGAGAATCACTTCACCCACAAAACACTGGAGTTGTCATTCTCTTCCTCATTGGAGCTTAATGGCAGTTTTCATTGGTTTATTACTGGAACTTTATCTGTGTGATCAGGCTAACCGGGATGCAGTGTGTACTCCTGTTGTCCAGCCGTATTCAGCAGACACAAGCTACATCGTCTCCCAGGATCTGCGTTGGGGAACACTGCCTCAGGCTGTGGAAACTTATGTTGGCTCTTAGTATCTTTTTGCTTTGACATTATATCGACTGAACTATTGCTCGGGGAGAAAAAACAAAAACAGAACCGTGGACAAAAATACCAAAACACACACACACACAGAAAAGTGCTGCTGTGACCTGATATTTCTGATTGAAAAAGTTATTACAAGCTGCCTTGTCTGCAGCCTCTTAAAGCGGCTTAGCTGTCAGACACTGGAGGTAATGCTGAATACATTACCGCTCATGCACCCACATGAAAGCGTGTGTTGCACAACGCTGGTGACACGCAGTGCAACCGTGGATTTTCACTCTTCACACACCTGCCAGACGCAGAGTAATCCGACCTATGGCGAGGAGTGGCTGCTGTTCTACACACACTGGATGCTCGGTGCAGTAAAGGATGGATTTCGTGGTTCAGTGAGCAGTAAAGGCCTGGAGCCGTGTTTTTCACTCTCTTATGGAGCAACGGAGGAGCGGCATATTGTTCCGGCATATGTTAGCACTGGGACGACAGGCCTTAAGTGAAACGCCGACACATGTTGGCTCTGCTTTATGTACAGATCCACGTGGAGACGGCGGCGCTCGCAGTGTCAGCCTGAACAACGTGAGGAGATGTGAGCATGGAGCATTAATGCATAAGAGGCTGATGCAGAGGAGACATTCACATTGGTATTTATAGTACAGCTGTTTAACTCCATAAGCAGAGTGTAGTTATATATAGTTTGCAGAAAACTGTTGAAACTTTAGTTTTTTCACACTGAAGGTTCTTTTTACCCAAATTTGTCACTATATTTATGAATCACAATGATCTCACCTTTTCTTAGTTAAAAAAAACGCTGTAATTCCTCGATAAAAATACTTAGAGTACAAATATCCTTCAATACAGAAAAAAGATTTATTGGGTGGATGTGGTAGAATTTTGTATTTTTCCTCTATAGAAAGCTCATTTTAAAGTAGGTATTAACATCTTTGGAAAACAAATACAAGAATCGGGTTTAAAGACTGAGATGTCAAAACACTTTACCATGAGATTTTCAATTTTTGTGGGTCTGATTTCTAGAAACTCGGTTCTGTCATTCTCTTTCGACATGCATTTTTGCACGTGGACTCAAATGCACGACTAAGAACCTGTCGTGCTTTATCAAAAAGTCTTAATTGGCACAGCGTTCAAAAATAAAATGTGCTCACAAGGAAGGTTAAAAAACAAAACGGAAGCTTGGAAAAACATGGGAACCTTCAGGAACATAAGTGGGAGTCTGAACCAGACCAACTGGGAACAAGACAAAGGTAGTCTAGGACTATTTCTATATGCGGGAGAGGAGAACAGGTGAAATCACTCGAGACGATCAAGAAGGGAGGAAGTCAGACTCGGAAGTGCAAGACAAGATTAGACACGAGTGACTTTAAGTTCACATAAACCTAAACCCAAAAGACCGAACATGAAGCTAAACTAAGGCACAGAACATGAAACATAAATACAAGTAACACACTTGATGAGCCATAACAGCATGATGATAATAGCATGACAAATTGTGCAAATCTATTTAGTTTCTATTCAGATTTTCTAGGATTTCATTCACTTTACCAGTCCAGTGAAGAGTTACCACATATGGCCACTCGCTTTGGTAAGAAGACAAACAACGCTAATAGTTAATTTACTATTTTCATGAATATGTAATGAAAAGGCATTCAGTCCTCCGACCTTCAGGTCTAAAGTTCTTTAGAGATGTCCGGCGTTAAGGACTTGTTATAAAACTGCTCCTTTGTTTTTCTCAGAAGTGCCCCGAATTTAAATGTAAAAACATCGAAACCAGACACTCATAAGTGATGTTACTAAAACACACACGTAGATGAGAATACAGTTTAACGATGGGAAACAGCTCTACTGAATTCGGTAATTAAAAACGCTGTTTTTGGACTCGAAGCGAGATTCTATAAAAGATGAAAAACTTCCTTTATGTTGGCTCTTGCAGTTCTGGCTCAGCTTCAGCAATACAAACAAACAGGATGGTAATAAACAGCATGAATACACACTCACTGGTAGAATATAGAAGTATTGGAATTAGGAAAGCGTTTTTCTTATAGTATAGTAAAGTACCTTTTTCAAATTGATTTGTTTACGTGCCAAAATATGTGGAATTAAGTTTAAAGGTTCATCTCCTTTCACAAACAAATCTGTTCTTATGACAGTGATTCTTGGTTGAAAAACATAGATTTATGAATGGAGATTATTTGGAATATACAGAAAACATAAAATCCTAAATTAAACTTTGAGAAGGGAAGACAAATGACTGAATCCTGAAAAACGAAGGCAGAATTCAGAGAAAAATAAAGTAAAGTCAAATCGAAGGAAAAAGGCAGAATCCTGACCAAAAACAAGGGGCAGGAATTTCTTAGGTGTGGAGTATTTTTGCACCACATCTGTTTGAACTGAAACTTTGCGAGTGGCTGGAATTCACCCACACTGAGTGGAAATGTTGTGTTTGACTATCGGCTGGGAGCTGTGGAGGCCAGCAGGCCAGAGCTCGGTGACGTCGAGTCACTGAAGGAAAGATTTCCAGCCTGCCCTTGTTCCAGTGAGCCTCGGCTAATAAGATATCAAAGGCCATCACAGTATTCTGAAGAAGAAGAGGTCTTCCTCCTGGTCTGTGTCATGTGTTAGTTCATCAGTGCAGAAACCTTTCCAAAAACTCAGATTCGACTCCTGGATTAGGTTCATCTTCAACAATATAATAACAACCAGAGCTTCCGGTGACTTGATCACGTTTAGGAACTATAGTCAATAAAAAGTTTTCTGACCAGTTCTTGGACTTAACTATAGTTTTAACTGTTTTAATATTTGTTTTTGATGGTTTTAGACATCTTGACATTTTCACAGTATTTGACAGTTTCAGTCATTTTTCCTTTTTTCATATACTTGTAATTTTAGCTATGTGTGCCATTTACAGTAATATTCTTTTTTGTTGCCTTTTTAAGTCTTTTTTTGCCCTTTTTTACTATATTTTTTTTAATTTTAGCCATTATAGCATTAAATGTTGTGAAGTTCTACCTGTTTCTCGCATTTTTACCAAATATATCTGGCTATTGCAAGCAATTCACATCACTTTAGCTATTTGAGATGTTTCAGCAAACATACTTTCAATCTGTTAAAGTCATTGTTATCCCTTTTTAAGAAATAAAGTTGGGTTATTTTTAAGCCCCTTTCAAGAAATATTTATGGCCTTTTTTTAACAGTTTTGTCCATTTTTAGTCCAGGTTAGCCATTTTAGCATTATTGTTTTGTTCAGTACTCTCATTACATATGTAACCCACTTCAGAGTATGTACACGTCGCTACTCGGTCCGTAGGAGCTGGGAGTAAAAGCAATAATCCACTGGACACAAGTATAAGGCGTTATTTTGAATTTTTCAGTTTGAACAAATAGATCAACAATAACAAAATACAACTACAACACAATACCTATGGGTCCGATACTAAGAAAAATAAAAAATTTAATAAATTGTCAATTTGAAAATGTCTGTTGTGGATCCAATTAATGTTCAAGTGAAGTTGGTAAGTCGGTGAAATAGTCAAAGTTTAAGGGGGACATCTACCATAGGCTGTCGTTGGTGTCGGACAGTGGGACAGACACAATCCTACCACAAGATCCGCTGAATGATGCGGTGGATCATCCTGGGTTGACCGGACGATGAGAGATCAACTGGGAGGTCAGATGTTGACTGGGAGGCTCGCCATCACTGGATCGCTTGTCAGCCTCCTTTGACACAAAGCTGGACCTGCAGTTTTTTCCAAGGTTCAAAAACCCTGAGCTGTATTTACAGAACAGGTGTACAGTCCATGTTCTCATTCAATGATGTCAAATCACATTCATACACAGCGTTGTACATGATTAAATTCTCGTTCCTTTAAGGAAATCAAAATATTATAGTTCACAGGTAGATCACCATAGTAATTTCCGTAGAAAACATTTCAAGTTGTGAAAATATTCCATTTTAACAAAGTGTAATTACATTGAATTTCAATTATGTGCTTCTATCCTATCAACAAATTCACTTTATATTCTCTCTTTTTATAGTCTTTTTGAATTAACAGAATGTACATAAATTACAGCTTAGCTGCTTTTACCTCTCATAAATGACATTTTACCTTCCTAATGAAGGTGGGTTTATTCTTCAGTGAAGGTGATTAGCATTTCACACTGTAAAAATATTACAAGGTGCTAATTACAACATACAGGATAAATCAAATGCAATTTTAACTCAAATCATAAACTAAATGTAAGATTATCCCTCAAAACCAACGTAAAATGTATAATTCATCCCCAATAGCATGAGCTAGCTTACCCAGGATGAGTTCTTTCTGGAGAAGCCGAGACAAATCAAAGTTCCTCTTCCTTGGTTCTCCAACCTCTAAAACAAGATTACAAATCAGGATCTTATTCACCAAATAATTTCTACATTTGAACACAAAAGTTTGGGTTTTTCATACATTTCTCTCTTCTGTCACTGAAGAAACAAAATGTGCTACTAAGCTACCTCAAATAGCCGAGAATACTACTTCCGGTTTCAAGCAGAATCAACTTCCGGTTCTTCAAACTAAAACTCAAAGTACATGTCAACATAAGATGAAAATAGATAATGATCACAGATAAATAAAACTGTTATTTAACTCCTATTTATTTCTATTTCCTCTATCCAACCCACAGTTAAGCCTGCATTGTTGTGAACAGAAGGGCTAAAGAGCCACATCCAGCTCAGATCCTCAGCTTGCAGACCCAACGTGACTGTTGTGGTTTGTCCGAGAGCTTCTCTGATGACTGAATCGGCTGTTTGTTTGAGGCAGATCTCCAGGCTGCCATGAATTCCTCCTCAAACATCGAGCTCACAAGTTGTTTGAGGGGAGCAGCCTCATGTTTGCTTCCTGTGTTGTCACTGTTAGGTGTATAACCCCGATTCCCCACTGAATGAGAAACTGTGTTTGAAAACTCTGCCAGCAACATTTTCCTAAACTTTCTTAGTGTCATGCTCAGTATGAAGACTAGCAGTGGGACAGGACATGACACGAGATGTGAGGTGGCAGTAAACTCAGGTACAGGTTCAGATAAATAAATGTTGCAGCGCCTCGAGTTGTAAACTGGGTCCTGTGTTGAGTTTGCCAGCTGCTGAATCAGGGAAGAACAGAAGTTACCCTCACAGGTAACATCGATTTCAGAGCAGAACGGTAACAGCCTCTATCTGCGTCTTTCACAGAGCTGTAATGTTCCTGTGAACAGTTCCCCGGAGCTCCATTAAAAGTTTCTGTTCGGGTCTGATTGAGCCGCTCCAAAAGGTGGATTTCATTTGGTTGTAGCCTTTCTGGAGTCAATCTACATCTGAACAACTGAGACAAACCGGAAGTCCCACATTACTCTTCACTGTGGGAATTCAATGGTTTATTGTATCATAAAGCGTATGTCCGCCCATCAGTTCACAAAAAAGATTTTTTATTGATCAGACTTGAGGCTTCCTGAAACATAAATGAGTCTATTTGGAGTCTGTGAGTGAACCAATGTGGAGCCACACATGGCTCCTCAGCCCCTCTGTCGTGGTTTCCTTCAGCTTTCAGAAAATAATGTCTGAAAAAACTATTTTTATCATGTTTCCACACAATATCACGCAAAAGTTCAAAATGAAAAAAGTACAATATCAATAATCATTTCATTTCATTTATTAATTTATTTGAATGGGATAGTTCATAATAATGTAGAAACAACCGGTGCTATGATTTAATAACATGTTTTGTTTTATTATGTGCTTTGTTTTTTGCTTGTTTTTCTCCATATGTTGAAAACTGTAGAAATAAAGTATTATAAATATGCAGGATTTAGCTCAGAGCTCATTTCCCATGAAAACGTCTCAAACACGTTGTTTTCCCGTCTTATCCCGGCTTGCTTCTCTAAAGTTAATAAAACATCTCCTGAAGCTGGACCGTCGGCGTATGGAGGACATTTTAAGGAATATTCAATTTGTGTGTCACAGCTGATCGTAATGATTGGCTCATTATCTGAAGAGCTTCAGCATGATCCATTTATTGAATTCAGGCCCATTGGAGCAGGTAATAAAAATAAACATAAAATCTCAGGTTATAGTGTGGAAGCAGCCACAGTGAGGCGTGTACTCATACCACAGGTTCCAGACCCTGGAGAGCCCCGGTCCTGCATGTCCTCATCACAAACCCTGTCACTCCATGTCAGAGTTTAGCTCCTGTTGTCCGGATCTCTACTATAATATAACTCACCTGATCTGTTGATCATTCTAAACTGACCATGTTGGTGACATATGGCTGCTCAGTGCTGCAAACTAGACACATGCTTTTCCTTGTTTGCAAGTTCATCCTGTTTGCATATGGATTTGTGTGTGTCCTGTGAAGGACTGCTCTCCCATCTGGGTGAACCTCACTTCAGACACTAAATCAGATGAATATAATGACCTACAGTCCGTTTCTAGCAAATGACGACATTTCTTTGTAATGTTAGAAAATGACTGTCCAAGTGAAGAGACTGGGGTTTGTTGCACAGCTCTGATTTTAGTGAAATATTGGAACTAAATCTCGCTTCATTATAAACAAAAGAAGAAGGCTTCAATCTTTAAACTTCAACAATCTGCCATATATCACTGTTCCCTCCACAAAGGTCATGGTGGTGTTTCATAATCTCCTGTGGTCACGTTGTTTAGTTTCAGTGTTTAAAAGCTCTGTGGATTTATTAGTTATCAAAGCATCCTGATGTCTTCTGTTGTATGTTGCAGGGATCCAAACCAGCCCGTTCCACAGGACACAAAGTTCATCCACACCAAACCAAACCGGTTCGAGGAGGTGGCCTGGACCAAGTACAACCCTAAAGATCAGCTCTACCTTCACATTGGCCTCAAACCACGAGTGCGAGATCATTACCGTGCTACCAAAGTGGCCTTCTGGCTGGAACTGGTCCCGCACCTTCATAATATCAATGAATTCTTTCAATATGTCTCCACCACCACCAAGATCCCGCCGCAGGACACCACGCCCTACCCTTACACCAAACGCTTCCCGGGCAAGAACAACTGGCCGTCCACCACGCGCCACCCAGGAGTCCCACCCACCAACACCAAGCAGACCACCGACCAGCGCAAGAGCGGCGACCTGACGGACGAGTCCACCGTAGTGATCGAGACCAAGCGGGACTACTCCACCGAGCTGAGCGTCACCATCGCCGTGGGGGCGTCGCTCCTTTTCCTCAACATCCTGGCCTTCGCCGCGCTCTACTACAAGAAGGACAAGCGGAGGCACGAGACCAACCGGCGCGTCCCCACGCCGCAGCGCAACTCGGCCGCGCCCAACACGCCGGCCGCCGCCAACGACGTGGCGCACCTGCAGAGCGAGGAGCTGATGTCCCTGCAGATGAAGCAGCAGCAGCTGGAGCACGAGCACCACCACGAGTGCGAGTCGCTGCAGACCCATGACACGCTGCGGCTCACCTGCCCGCCCGACTACACGCTGACTCTGCGCCGGTCGCCCGACGACATTCCCCTAATGACGCCCAGCACCATCACCATGATCCCCAACTCCCTGGCTGGCATGCAGCCGCTGCACAACTTCAACACCTTCGGTGGCAGCCAGAACAGTACCAACCTGCCCCACGGCCACTCCACCACGCGGGTATAGCTCCGCCCACTAACTGTGTGAAGCACAGACTCCCAAAGTCCCAGCAGATCTTATTTTGCTACCATGCCTTCTTGAAAAGTATATAGTGATCATAAACTCATGAAAAATATTAAAAGTGAATGTTCTCTAGTAATAACTTGGTGGAGAAGAGCTTCATGGGAGGAGTTTTACTAAAAGGAAAGGCAACCAGAGGATGACTGTTAATATTCTTACAATACTGACTAAAGAAGCCTTTCGGGGCTTTTTGTGCCATAAACACACAGCAGGAAGAAGAGTTGTTGAAAAGCATCAATGGAGCATCATGAGTCTTCATGAGTTTGACTTCTTGGGCAAAGAAATTTACACCCAGCCTGAAATGTATTTATGAAAACTTTGCAAAAAAAAGAGAAAAAAAAAAGAAAACTAAACAAGCTATATAGTTGTGCGTGGAAAAAGTTTTGAAAAAAAAGAGAAAAGTTGCTCCTTCTAATTCTTCTTTTTCATTTTGGCTGAGATCTTTTTCCGTTGGGCTTGTGCTTTCCGTTGAGATGTGTGTAAATATATCTGAACATCCTCCTTTTTCCCACCCATTAGTTTTCACCGAAACGACCAAATTGCGAACACAATCCCACCCCGTTCATCACATAAAAGTGCTGTCTCGTGCATTGCTTTGTGTCCACTCTTTAGACATTGCATGTCCGGGAAGAGCTTTACTCGGCTTATTTTCAGGCCGAGAAGGAGGACCGGCTGGATCCCATCAACCGCTCTCACTGTTTTCTGTCTTCTCAGTCTCAGCACTGCCTGAGCTTACAATGTGACCAGCAATGTATTATTTAGAACTGAAGAAGGCAGCGAATTTGTTTTTTCTTTTCTTTTTTGTATTACTCTTAGTTGGATATGTTTGTAAAGAAATATATGTTAGATATTTCAAATTGTCATATGCTAGCAATATGTAAAGTATTGTGCCAGGCTTGTGATATTTTGGGTTACTCAAGCAAGTGAATGAGTGTAAATATTAATATTAATTATTATAAAATTGCAACACAGTAATCATTAACTCTCTTTCTGTTTTGCATCCTATGAAAAAACAAAAAAAACAAACAAAAAAAAACAAGAAAAATGTGGACATACATCCAGAAAATTTTAAGCAACATTTGTAAACTATATGAAAAAAAATATATTCTTGCCATTTGGTCCTGAAACCAGTCAAGATGACAAAAGGGTTTTAATGTAGAGTTTTAAAATCCTCAGTTTATCTTCTATTTCTTTGCAGTTTTGCCTTAAGTGATATAGACATATTTCTGGCTGGACACCTGTATAAACTTTTTCTGCAACATTTTTAATAAAACATTACAGTATTTTCTAAAAAAAAACAAGAGAAAAAAAAAGAGGTTTATTTCTATTGTGTATGTGTGTATGTGTGTGAGATCTGATGACAGAGCATTTCAGGACGATATTACAAGACAAAGAAGCAGGGAAATAAAGAATTATCGGGTAAAAAACAAGATGCAAGTCCAGAATATGTTCAAATGACATAAAACCTGACAAATCTAATCAGCTGAAAAAAGTTGCTTACCTTTCAAGCAACACGATGAATAAACATCCACCCTGTCGCAAGGCGGTGGTTTGAAAAGCTAATACAGCTCATCGCCACAATAATCTGACATACTAATCTGATTCCACCTCACTTACTGAAGGTTTGTTCGAAGGACGTTAATGGAGGATGGTGAGTCTGTTGCTTGGACACTAAATGTTAACCTCCAAAGATCTTCCTGCTGTGAGACAGGAGAGTGCTCACCAGTCCACCTCCGTGCAGCTGCAGTATTATGTCATTCAAAACAAGAGCTGGAATGAGGCAGACTGAGTGTTTGCATTACAGCTTTCCTAAATTACAATGACACGAGGAGATTCCCACTCCTAAGGGGCGTAGATTGACTCCCACGTGCGGCGCTGCAGCTGCACGGTGCTTATCGAGTTAGGCTCAATCAATACCGGCACTCTCGCTCTTGAAAGTTTGAAACATTGAATTGTATCTGCAAACACTTTGGGTCTGCCAGCAAAGCTGCATTGTCTGACTGTTTTGGCCTTTGTGGGTAGCTGTTGTGCTCCGTAAGGGAAAACAAGATGCACTTTTGAACTGAATAACGAACAGAGCTCAGGTTGCAAGGCCTCCCCTGACACATGCAGCCAGAGAGATCCATTTTATTTTAGTCCAGGTTGGTTTCATCTCGATATGGCTGGACCAGGAAAATACCCCAAATTGTCATGAGGTCTGCAAGCGCCAGTGGTTTCTGTCCATTTTCCACCAAATGAAATTCATCTGGATTCTCAGAAGACACTTTAATCTTTAACATATAGCTATGATATGTTTCTCCAGCTCTGTCATTTATGCAGAATTTTCCGATTAGTCAATTAAAAAACAACAACAATAATAAATAAAGAAATAAAGGTTGATGGATTTTGACCTACAGGTTTTATATTTGACCCCCTCCTACTGTATGCAATGACGACACTTTGAAAACAGCCTCAGCACCCATACCATCACTTTACCTTCATCCCCACCGCTCAATCTATTGATCCCCTTTGCAACAAGGAAAGCAAATTAGCTTTTGACTTAAAACTGAAGTGACAGGGGGAAAATTGAAATCTTTAATAGTAATCTGCAGTTACTGAGGCGCAGTGGACGTCTCCATACAATCTCCTGTGACATTTGCACACACCCCCAACCCCCCCCACCCAACACCATCAATAATGTCAGGGCTGATGTGTAAAAGTGTCTTCCTGAGAAAAAGTTGGCAGCTCGAGCAAGTTTCTTTCATTCTAGAAAATGTTTGATCCATAATATATGATCCAGCAAACAAGTCAGTATAGATACCAAGATGAATATTTATTCTGGGACTTGTGTGCAAACAAAGCAGCGTGAATGTGCAGGCAGCCTTTTAATTGGCGCGTTGTTTATGCTTAGGGTAATGGGGTGGAGGTGGAGTGATGCAGGGAAGAGAGGCAGCGGGTGGGTGTGTGTGGCGGGGCTCTGAATGTGAATACTGGAGACTCGACTGGAAGTTAATTAAGCTGGCAACAGCGCTCCATCACTCAACCGCAGTCCCAGAACTGTCATTCAAGCACGCCGCACTCCAGGCAGCCATTACCCCGGCATATCGATCGCCACGGTGACAAGGTAGTGCACCAAATGGGAGTGGGCAGAGATGAAGGTTCTGTGTGTGTGTGTGTGTGTGTGTGTGTGTGTGTGTGTGTGTGTGTGTGTGTGTGTGTGTGTGTGTGTGTGTGTGTGTGTGTGTGTGTGTGTGTGTGTGTGTGTGTGTGTGGGCTTTGGGCTGTTTCTGAATGCCACACAAAACCCTGCTGTGAGCAGCTGCAGCGAGAAGCTGGGCTGTGCTCCTCAAACATGAATTAGGATGCAGGTAAACACCTCAGCAGCAACGCCAGTTGATTGCATTTCCTTCCCTGGGTAGATGGAGCCTTAATAGATGAATATGAAATCTTCAGAGTCAATATATATGCAGTTAAGTGGTAAGGAACTGAGGCAGCAGTAATGGCTTGCAGAAATCCCCTCAACATCTTTTTACTTTGGGAAATATTGTCCTCGACTCACTTTCAGCCATCTCAATAGTTTTTCTCATCAGTTGCAGCGGACAGGAACCTGACCGATGGAATTTTCTTCATCACTTGTTGTCCATATAAATGTGTGACTGAAATGTGTGATGGCAGCAAAGGATCATGGGATTTTTAAATCCTCTTCGCCATGAAATGTGAAAAACAAAAATGGCCGGCTGGCATTAACGAATCAAGCGATTACGGTTTCTACTGTCATGGAGCTTCATGAGAGCGGCTTGTTTGTCACAAACAGAGATTTGTAAATATTTTATCATTAACCCAGTGCTGGATTAACATCGTGGGGGAGCCAAGGCTAAAAATAAAACCCTGTTCCTCCCACACTCACTGCATTGTGCATACATGTACAGTACAGCCTGCAGAGAAGTACTCATTTGGAAATACTCAGTGTTATTCAGTTTAATTTAACTGCTTTGTGGTGGCTTCCTAAAGCAACAATTTTATCTTATTAAGAATTTTAAATAAGGATAAAAAAATTTAATAAAAAAAGGACCTTAAAAACCTCTTAAAATTGCTAAAAGGGCTTGAAACATGGCAAAAAGCTGCTAGAATGGCTGAAAGGCAGCTAAAGATATAAAATTCTAAACTGTAAGTTTTAAACTGTAAATGCATATTAAAATATTTATAGCGAAATAATATGTACAACCTTATGAGCTGTCCTGTTTATCCAGGAGGAAAGACGTGATTCTGAGACTCCAGATGAATTTTAGGAAATTTTAGGAATTTTGGAGGCTCTGGCAGTTTTTTCAAATGAACTCTAAATGTTACTGGCTGCGATAATCAAAGATGTATGTTTTCTCGTTTGTTTCTAGAAAAGGCTCATTGACCTGGATCAGTTCACAATCTTAGGCAAATTCATGCCAAACTTAACAGATTTTTGTCATCAATTGGTCATAAATGTCTTTAACTTGCCACTATAATCCATAAATAAAGAAGCGCTGAGGCAGCATTTGCTTTCTCGTCTCGAAATATACAATAAAACCAGAGCAGGTTTTGCAGTGTGCTTCATTGATGACAAAAGTTTCATTGTTCCGCTTGTTGACCCACAGTAGTCAGAACTAAAGTCATTTTTTCTGAAGGACGTTTCATTGCCGGTTATTTCTAGACTGATCAGCATGAGTGAACTATTAGCATGCATTACTGTTACTCTGAGAGACAAAACTCCGATTCACTACAATGTCATAGACGCAAGGAGATCTGTGATTAGAGAATTTCCCTTTTGGAGACAGATGTAAGAGAATGATTCATTGGATGATTTGGCTCAGTCTGTTCCATCTATTTAATTGGACTTCAGCTGGAAAAATATGTTGTTTTCAATTTGCTGCGCTAAAATTGGACTTGTGTTCCATTAAATGTCTTTGATTTGTGTGTAATGGAGTGGCCAGAAGGACCTCGGTGATCCTGGTGGACTGATGCTAGAAGACGAGGGCATCTGGGGGAGGCAGCTGGCCCGCTCTAATTCCCTTGGTTCTCCTCACTCTCATTGTCTCCTGATGCCATTCAATTATAAATGTTGACGATCAACAATGAGGGCCGGGATTGAAAAGGAGGACGGGATGAATGAGGACGCCCGGGTTGAGTTTGAGGAGCGACACAGCGGAAACGCACTGGCGCCGACTGCTGAACAGATGTACCGCCATCTTGCCCGCTAAGCTGTTCTACAGTGGATCACGTCCAACTTCAAGACCCATTTTCTGATGGCAGACGTGGGAATTAGATCAGAATTGGTTACGTTTGCTGAAACATTTTTCTGTAATAACGACGAAACTGTTGCCAGAGCGATGAACGATGGAACGAATGTGTGAGGTTAGAACTGACACCGGAGGATTACAGCGTCCCAGGAGAAGCTATAACGTCATTGTGTCGCTGGCACAAATTCATCAAAAAATACATATTATGACCACAAATCAGGCAAAAAAAATGAGAAGATTCACTTCCTTCATTCATCTCTGCTATTTTGCACCATCACGTGAGAATGAACAGTTCAATATTGAATTCAGGATGTGGATCAGCTCCTCCAAATCTCCAACCTCCACACCGAGAGGAGCACCTGAGGAGCTTGGTGTGACCAGGACAATATTTATTCACTGTTTACATTTACAACAGGAATATCATGATAAAGCTACCCGTGACAGATGGTGCTCATATGGCTTTATATGCTCGTATATCTATTTCTGTGTCTTCATTGTACCATGTCTGAGCAAGATCAAGCCATCTTGGATCAAAGATTTGCTCATTCTCTCTTGATTTATTCTGTATTTTACTATCTGCTTGTCAGTGTCATTGTAGAAGTTCAAAGATATTCTTAGGGTTTGGGATGATTGTCAATATACACATTTACAGTATGTCAGGGTGGACACACTCTGCTGCCCACTATTTGTACGATGTATTTCTAAAATATCTGCACAGGTGGGTCTGGACCTTTCCTCATTTTAAAAACAATGTATTCGTAGCCTTTCAAAGATTTTTCTGTTTATTTGAATTGATTTTCCGTCCCTGCATTGAACAGATTGGGGCCTGCATGAGAAGCACACACTGTTAGTCTGGGCTCATCTTGTATTTAAGTTAATTTTTCACTTGTTTTCCAAAGGCGAACCTGGCGTAAACAGATGGAGCTGGCAGCAAAAACCCAGCTTGTGTTTCTGTATGAGGATGTGTTGTGTAATTTAAAAGCAATATGTGGGGAAAATAAAGCACGACTGCCCTTCATTCAAGTGAAACACTGAGCATGCAACATGTGAACTAATATATCGAAAGTGATTGAAGTGTTTTGTTATTTCTGTTGTAAATCGCGATAAATTCAGAGCTTTGAAAACCAACATGTTGGTGGAAAGCACATTGATGGCAAATGTAACCGCGGCGCAGACGTGTTTTTCTCTGCTCTGACTGGAAATCACACACGCTACAACACTATGTCATGCTCATAATTACTATACATTTTACTGTCCAACAAATGATGCAGCAAACAGTCAGTAGTAGTGTACACATACTGTTCCCAGCTCTGGCTCTATATATACTGTATATATAGCCTGTGGTGTTAGTGTGTGTAGGAGGGAGTGAGTGTGTGTCTGTGATGGAGGACGCGGAGGTCAGTGGCGGATGATATTTTGCCCCGCTGCTCAGTCGCCAGATGAAACAGCACAGATGATTTATGGCAGCCGGCTGGATGGCAGCAGAGCAGGGAGCTGTGTTTCCACCGGCCCCGGCAGACACAGCCAAAATTGGGTTACGAGCAAAATGCAAAGGGCCTGTCTGAGACTAACAAATGTAATCATGGCCTTCCTCCCCTGCAGGTTGTTTTAATACTGCTGCATTACAGAGATCTCTCATCTCTCCCTGTCTCTTTACGCCACACTCAGATGTCGTCCTGTCAATACACCAACCCGCTGTCGTCGTCTCCGAGGAGCACCGGATTGTTTTCCTGTTCAGCCACGGACATAAATCACAAGTGGAACAGCACAAAGTGAGAATTAAATGGAGGGAAAAGGGAAGTCTCTCCACTAAACTCCTGCAGTTCTGAGTCCAGACTTCTTCAGAGCAGTCAAGGCAAAACCTAAAGGAGGAAAAGAAGCATATATATCTACATAGAGACAATCCACCGTGAAAACATTCAGATCACACATTAATATAATGGACTCATTATGTTTTTGATATTTACACTCAAACGCAAACAAATTCTTAACATCATCACAGGTTCATTTAGAGAATTATGTTCTGCACAACATCAAAACCTCCCAAATACCAGTTAATAAATGTTACTTATTGATTCATTTTCTGCTCTCACTGGATTTTAATTTTCATAAATGAAGGTCAGACACAATCATGAATATTAAATACTCATCAATTTTTCAATATTGTCCCTTTGAGTTCTATACTTTAGTGGTAATATACACAAGAAATAATTGCTGCATATAAAAAAAACAAAAAACCTTGCACATTTTAATTATTCACAGCCTCTCTGGTTCATTTGTATTATTACCACATTATGATGAATGTTCGGAAATGTAAGAAAATGCAAATGTCATATACAAATATCATAAATTGGAATACTACTGAAGGTCAACTGTTAATATAAATATCAACTATCCGATCATAATGTCACTATAGTTTTCATAAAAAAATACAGTAAACATGTACTTTCTTTCAGTACATTAAAACTGGATTAGTTATTTTAGATTTGTGTATGTCACTGATTAACATTACTGTTGGATTATAGTTGATAATTTGAAAAAAAAAAGCTTGAAAAGCTTCTTTTTCATAATCCAACTGGAAAAAAGACGGAACTGATTAATCTTCATCAGTGAGCTGATATAACTGAGTCAGAACAATATACATGATGATCTTTTAAAATGTTAAAAGCTCTCAGATATTCAGAAAAATATCACTTTCTATAAGATTCTATTTAAGGGATAGATGTGACTGTTTTCGTTGCACAAACAGGACAGAAAATAGGGATTTGGGATTAAGATTACAGCATCACGGTACTCCAGCATTAGACTCAATCAAAGCGAAATCAGTAAATACCCGTTCAACAGTGAGAAGATGCAAGACACAATTCCGTTTCAGATGCAGGAATTCTGTTTAGCTTGCAATCCAGCAGGCAGTGAGAATGAATCAAAGTCAACCAATGACATTTGAATTCTTCCCCGCATCGGTGAAAAGGCTGATTGAAGAAGTTACAGGACCTCCGAGGCGCCAGGATCTCATCAGTACATGTTAATCCCTTCTCCCTTATTGTAATTCATCTATATTTTTAAATCTTTTTTTTTTTTACTTTTGAAACAGCTGTAGGCTCATGTTTGTAAATGTTTTTTTTTTTTTCTTTTTTAATACTGTAATGAATGTTTGCTTCCATCTAATTGAGTGAAAGCTTCAGGGAGTCGCTCCAGATGAGCTGAAGAGCCACATGTGGCAGGTTGCAGACCTCTGGACTAAGAACCACCATAACTATTAAGTATAATGGTTTTATCCCCCCATGGACCATCATTAATCCAAATAAGGCCTTTCTGTAAACACACACACACACACAATGCTCATTCCTGTATAGCGTCTTCATTTCCTCTGCTTATTTGCAGTGAGCGGCGCAGCGTCCCACGGTGCGGGGACTCCAATTGAGCTAATATTAAAGTTCCCGTGGTGCTCCAGTGCAGACAAGATGAAAAGCGAGTCCTCGGAGGGAAGAACGTCCACATTTCCTGTGGAATAATCACTGGAGGGTGCGAGCACGCTCCCCGTGCAATAAACCGGCCTCTCACAAACAGGCGATAACTGCATGTGGGAAAACAACAGGTAAATTCAAGTTAAAGTGTCACACAGGAGGAGTGACGAGCCCCCGACACGCCACCAAGGCTTTACTGCTTCAGAGCTGCATGTCGGCATGTACATACCTTCTTATGTTAGAATAGAAAAAGAATTGCTTGTATTTTTTATTTCTTTTTGCATATAATTCGTTTCTTATTCATTATCCATCCAGAATGTGTCAACAGACACTGAGCAGCCACTTTAATAGGTACTCCTCGCTCATACCGGCTCGGACACACCCGGGTAATGTGTGTAAACCTCAATACATATAAAGACTGCATTGGTGCATATTTTCACACACTAAATGAATGTTAAAAAATAGAAGAGAAATCAATCATGTTTGCTTGATTTCACGTTGTGTACGTCGTTCCTCTGAGAGTCTGGAGAACGATTCAGTGTGTTTACAGCTCAGTTGTGTTCTCCAGCCTGTTATACTGTTTTAGTGCTCTGTGCTTCCTTCCTGGACTTTTGCTTGTTGTTTTTGTTTTTTTTGCTTTTTTCATCAATAAAAAATTGCTCTCGTGTGTCCTTTTTGTTCAGTTTTGCACCGGCGTCCTGTTTTCTGCCATCATAACACAAAGTGGATTCTTTGAGACTGCTGCTGTTTCGGGATGGTGTGTGTGTGTGTGTGTGTGTGTGTGTGTGTGTGTGTGTGTGTGTGTGTGTGTGTGTGTGTGTGTGTGTGTGTGTGTGTGTGTGTGTGTGTGTGTGTGTGTGTGTGTGTGTGTGTGTGTGTGTGTGTGTGTGTGTGTGTGTGTGTGTGTGTGTGTGTTTATGGTGGCCTGTTATTCGATAACCAGAGGTCTGCAACCTTTATGAGCAAAGGAATCGTTTTTACCACTTTCCACCAAATAAAATTTCTCCTGAGCCACATAATATGTTTAACCTTTAAAATGAGGATAACACAGCTCATAAAGTTTATATGTAGTTTTTCTGTATTTACAGAAATAAATGTGGTTTAAGTTGCATTTTTTAAATGTTCAGAACTGCGATTCAGATTGGTTGACATTTCATTCGATTTTTAGCTGGTTTTATTATTCCTTTCTTTGTTCTTTTTGTCATTTTTTTTGTCATTTTTATTCTATTAGGAACAAGTACAGCTAACCAAAGTATCTTGTACCACTAAAACAACAATTTGAAACAGCCATTGGGTGATAATAGTTGCTCTTTAAGCCGTGATACTGTAAAGACTCTGGTGCTCCATTCACTTTTATCCTTGGTTCATTTTTGGCTATCCACTGTATTCCCTCATGCTTCTCTGTTTTTCTATCTAAGTTTCATCTTGAGTGTCTGTTTGTTTGTCACCTCTCCTGATTGTCAGTGTCAGCTGTTCTTCATTGTCTCCCGACTCCTCGTGTGCATCCAGCGTGCCGTTTTGGATCATTTTGGGCCTTCGTGGTTTTTGTTTTAGACTTCGTTTGAAAATGACCACTGTGATGATCAGGAACTCAAAGACCCTTTACTCTGATGTGAGCTTCTTTGTTCTGGTTGTCAGATATGACACTCAGTGGTTTGCAGCTTGGGTTTTCTTGGGATCGAGGGCAATGGACACTATTGTCCAGATCAGTGGTGTTCGCCTCTGGTCTCCAGTAGAAACAGATCTGAATCATTTCTTTAGATTTCAGTCGCTCTACCACTCTTTGGCTTTACTGTAATATTGTGCCATTTTCTAAGCAACAATCCATGTATACAGGGTAAAACGAGGTTGGGAACCACTGCAATGCATCATCTAAAAGTTGCAAGGACACTTGTTCTGCAAGATAGTGGCTGAAGGCAACAAATAAATTACTGTGATTCTGATGCAGGTGCTGAGTGCATTGGAAACCTCATCTAATCAGTTGCACATAAGCGCCGGAGAGAGATCCTCATCTGTCTGAGGGAGTGAATGAAACCACATTGACATCCAGCTCAGCATTTCTACACAGCAGGCAGAGTGTTTTATGATTTAGGAAGGAGAACAAAATAGCAAAAGCATATACTTGATATATATCGGCCATGCGAGAACAAAATGCATTTTACCTCTAATATCTCCAAGAAATAACATCCAAATAGGAAGTTTGACAAATAAAGTGTTTGGTTTTTGTCAGTGACTCAGCATCATACTTTTACTGAAACATCAGCACAGCAGCAGCCAACGTGGTCACACAGGTTAGAGTGGTGGTGGCAACAGATACAGATACAGTATATATATAACAGGAATATTTCTGAGAATGGGCACCATAAGATAAGGAGCTGTAAAAACAAACACCTTTGGGGTAAGTGCAGGCCGAGGTTGGGTTATAATAATAACAGCGTGAACACTGGGATTTGTCCTCAGGGGACACCTGATGATTCTGATATCTACTCTCTCTCAGCTCAGTGCCCACTGATTCTTCAAGGAAGTAAATTACTTTTGGGTTTTTGTTGGTGTCTGGCTGCGTCTTTTTGTTGTTTACTGGGCAGGAGAGCCGTTTAATGGCAACACAGTGGGCAAGGAGGCTGAAAAGAGCTTTATTATAGCTATTATTTAGGTGAATAGTATTAATCATCCCCCGGATCCCTGTGTTGGGGCCATGCTGGTTCTGGTATAATGTAACCCTTGTTCAGAGAGGCTGCTAATAACTCATTCATAATTGTTGCACTTTAGTTTGTGACAATAATTTTTCAGATTATTATGTGTTTTTCAGGTTATGTGAGAGTTTCCAGTTTCCAGACTGAAAAGTCTACATTTAACAATGTGTGTGCCAACGATAAGACGAGGAAAGATTCTGCCTCAGATGGAATATCGAGGATGACCAGCTCTCATTGATCCCATTTAAAACACTAAATCAGAAGAGCTCATGCTGAACGTCGGTAAAAATAGCCCTTTACTTTTCTTGAAGCACAATGAAGAAACCAAAGACGTCACACTGTTTTTTTCTCTCCTTTATTTACTGTGAAATTCGATAAGTTGTTGATCCTATAAGTCGACTTGGTTTCTGCCACTGTTACACCAGCCAAGCAAAAACCGTGATAATCCAATTTCAAAGTCTAGCAGTAACTTCAGCGCCACGAAAACAAGCGGCGAATAGTTGAATAATGTTTTAATGTCGACCTGCGCTGCCATCCGCCTGAGCAGCTTAGGAAAATCAATACGTGATGTGGATTGTGCAAACAGGGTCAACATATAGAATTAATCAAGTTATATAAGCCCATCAGTCATAACATCATGACTTTTTATGTTGTCGGCCTCTCTTTTGTGGCGAGAACAGTCCAGAACTATCAAGATGTGCTCCACTGGATATCGGAAGTGGTTTCTACCACCAAGAGGTTCCTGACATCTCAACTTGCTGGGTGGGGCCTAGAAATCCAAGAAGTCAGTTCAGATCCTTGAGCTTCTTTGGTTTAAATTTATTAGATATTTATCAAAATCCTCAGTTTTTTAATGTAACATCTTCAACCATCTGGTTTATCTCTGTTTGTTTTCTTGGTCCAAAAAACTGGACTTATCTAGAGAATCGACCTTGTTGACCAAATTGAATTTATATACTTTCAGTGCATGAATGAGGCTAAATTACAGATTGATTTCAGTGATTTTTCACCACTTGACTCTTCTCTCAAAGAGACTTGTATTAAAAAAGGCAACAGAATGCTGTTGCAGTTATTGATATCAAGTAAAATGTCCAAAGAAACATTTGAGGCTAAAGGCGATCTGGGTTCTCACCCCTCATGTCGCAATGTGCAGTAGAAGCTCTTCAAACAGCGGTTTGTGTATTGAGCATCTAAGGGTCAAACATGTGGAGCGTGTTTGACCAACGTTGTTTGAAATCTCACAGTTTTCTTGTCTCTCACTAACATGCCGGTTACCATGGAGACTTAGATGCTTTCCCTGCATTGTCATACCCGGTGGACGTTTATCAGCCCACCCTCCGTCCACCTCCTCACATAACAGCATGTTACACACCACTACACAGCCACCAAAGAATACCGAATAGCAGAGCGTGAGTCCCTCTCATTGTGGACATCGCAGCTTATCGGCGGTCTCCCATGCGTACTCGAGAGGACCCGGTTTTTAAATAGAATGTGGCTTGTTGATTCGCTCCTTCCCTCCACCAGCGGTTTGATTCTGAGAGAAATTCTGTTGACAGATAAAGAGCCTTCTCGTTCTACGTTCGGCTTTCTGCGTGGAGCCGCAGGAAGACGATGGCCGGGGATCAAACACAGATACGCTTTACCCGACGGATACATGAAGGAGGGACTGCAGGGAACATGTCGGATCTACTGGCAAACCAGTTTTATAGACTTGAAGTAAAAATATCTTCACCAGCAAAGACATAATTCACCCATTTCATATCGATTTATTAAGACAACAATGAATCATTTGCACGTGTCATGGATGTAACCCTTTATTGAACAAGTGCTTATACCTGGAAACAATTCTCCTGTGAAGAAAACACTTGTATACTTAACATTTACCTTCCGTTGATGTAAAAACATCAGCTGTCCAATAAATACCGATATATTTCAAGCGTGGGAGGCAATCAGAGAAAACAGAGGAACCTGCATTCAATTCAACTTTATTTATTTAGTACCACATACAACACAGTCATTTCTAGGTGCTTTGCAGGACCAGGCTCAGAGATGGCGGCTTTCTGCTATTCCGGTTGGGGTGATGGGACAGAGGAGAGAGAAGGATAGGACAGACCAACGAACTGGGGTTGGGATACAGACCCTGGTACCATATCACAGGGAAAACATGCACATTCTCCAACAAAAGGCCTGAAATTCAAAAATGTTATCAGAGGACCATGTACTTCTACAGAAAAGACATGAACATTGTGGCCTCTAATCTGATTAAAATGTTCTAAAGAATGGTTATTAAATAGATATTTTTTAGGCGTTCATGTTTTTTTTTTCATAAAAATTCATTTTTCAGAAAATTGTTCACTATTTAGAATATAACGTTAAAAATGTGATTGAAATTCTGCTTAAAATAAAATATATTACATGTCTAATTCGACAACTCAAATGTCTTAAGGTTTAAATTAGATTTTAACTTTATAATATATACAAAGACCAACGTTAACAAAGCGAGCATTTCTTCCTTAGTTTTTCCAAAATAGATGGCATTAAAAAGTTGTGCTAAAGATGGCCAAAATGGCATTTTTGTTTTTTAATCCTTGAAAAAAAGAAATAAAAAATAGAAATCTAACTGCACGGGCGTTCAAAAGGTCATCTCTAAAGAAACTGAATAAACAGTCGCTGCAGCCCCGTCGCCATCAGCATGCTGGGAGTTCATTGATTGTCTCAGCTCTCACAGCCTGCCTTCTTTTTTACATGACATGTTCATGACAAAAAAATAAATAAATAAATAAATCCTCAGGTTCCAACATATGCCAGACAATTACCAGAGACGCATGAAAGCAGCCAGAGGGGGTAAAAAGCACAGTAATTAACAGCTCGGGTCACATGCTAATAGCTACACGGTGGTGGGACGTGTGTGTGACTCTTCTGCAGTCAGACAAATACAGCTCGCAAAGCCAAGGTAAAAATACACACACACACACACACTCATGGTTTGTCCTCTCATGGGAACTGTGAGTAATCGAAGAAAGTGAAAAGCAGCATGAAAAGACGAAGCGTCGGAGACGTACTTCCATCTTTTAAACAAGTGGCGTTGTGGAATTGTTTCAAACTAAAAAAGTCATTGCTGATAATCTTAAAGAATTTCAAATCTGCCACAAAGGCAGAAGAATGATCTTATTTACTCACGCATCTGAATATATTAACGATTTTTACACTCTTTGAATAAATCTTGATGGTTTACAACATAGATAGAATTTGTCTTTTGATGCTGCAAAGATCCAACAGCTTAAAGTGGAATGAGCAGCAGTGCAAAGTAGAGCAGAAGAACACGAGCAGCAACAACTCACAGATGTAATATTAAAGTGACGGCTGAGTGTTGTGCATGGAGGAACGAGGTTAATGCTCTGTGTTCAGTATCTGCAGCAGTCTGACTGCGTCTGATTTCTGGAGGTTTTGGATGTGCAGGGGAGCAGGAGGGCGTCATGGAGGATGGAGTTGGCTCCGTCCTCGCATCCTATGTTGGGGATGTCACTGATCAATGGTGACCTCCACCTGATCCTTCTCTGTGCAGTCTTTACCTTTAATGGCCAATTTTGGCTATCCTGCGTGAACTGTAGCCCCAGTTTCCATTTTGTTCCAGAGAACTGCTGCTCACTGGGTATTTTCTCCTTTTGGAACAATTTTCCCTGTGAACCCAGAGATGGTTGTGTGTGAAAATCTCTGGAGATACTCTCACCGAACAATACCCCTAATTAAATCAGCTTCCTTCATGTGTACTTTAAACTTTAACAGCTCAACTTCAACATGTCTGCATACAGAAACACACTAAAATGGTAGAGACAGATAATATATATTCTTCTCTCAGCGTCACTCCAGACTCATGTCAGAAACAAACTGACTGATTCATGGACTTAGTTTCATTTAAAACTATTTCATTGACCAATAACTGGATTTAAATGCTTCTTCAATGGATTCAGTACCTCCAGAACCAGAGGCAGCAATGCAACCCTACATCATGATGGTACCTCCACCATGCTTTAAATAGGCAAACTGGACACCTGGATCAGAGTGGGGATTATTTATTCTCACATTACAGCGTAAGTTTTCCTGGTTTTCTGTGATTCTTCTATGATACTTTTGCAGCCTGAAATATCCTGATCATGTGAGTACCTTTTTAAAGCACTAAACCCACTGTTTGCGTTTCCTGCAACATTGTTCCCCCGCTGAGCAGCTGCAGCGGGAGAGAGCCATTAAGAGGGAATCTGAATGTCTAACTTCAGACGTAAACTTTAGAAATGTACTTTCCACGCAGTCTCATGACTGGGGATTTTAGCTCCACACTTAAGTGCGATGGGAGCACATGAGAGACCTCTTCACAGCGAGCGTGAATCGGAGGAATGATTCCAGACGACGACTTCGAAAACTCAACCACTGGTTGGACAGAAATATACGTTATTTTTTATTCAAAGGTATTTCCAAAACAACAATTACAGTACGTAGAAACAAGTCACAACTTAATGTTTTCTGCTGCGGTGAAGTTAACAGTCCAACAAACAAGCCCGAGTCTCTCCAGGGTAATAATAGCACTCAGGTGTTGCTGTTGAACTCCAGACACTCCATCCTTCCCTGTCTGCATATACTGCTTGTTACTGCAACTGCAAATGTGTTTCTCACCTTCATACTAACAAAATGTTGCAAATGTACCACAAGAGGTACTCATGCTTCCTCTCGTGCTACGAAGAACAAAGTCAGAATTTTGGAAAATAAGAAATGAATTATATTAGAGTAAATTCTGTATGAGTGCAAGTGACACAGGAAAAGCTGGGCATGTTAACGCTTTTGTAGAAAAAATAAATGAATTGAAAAATTTGTGTCATTTTTATTCCACTTTGCTTTGGTCTATCACATAACATACCTATAAAATACATTAACATAAGTAGCTGTCATGTGGCAAAATGTGAAGTTCAATGGTTTTTCAAGACACTGTATTCTACAAGCACAACTTGTGTTCTAAGTCAAAGTTATGAAAAATCTGAACTCTGTATTGGTTCAACTTTGAGAGGAAGTCACTCTTCATAGCTGGAGAGGGTTAATTCATAAGGGTTGTGAAGAACACGGTGGAGGTTATGGGAAGCTGGGCAGCAGTTCCAGTTCCCTACATGGTTTTGATAAATACTTAGTCATTTTACCGACCGCTTGCTTGATATAATCAAGAATTTTTATCAGTACTTTCTGTAATCTGAAATACAAGTCCGATGAGAAAACGTCCAGAATAACGTTCATGTTCGTCTTCAACACTTTAACTGATTGTAACCTATCAATATCTTCATGGCTGCATATGGGAAGCTCTCCTGTCGTATGGAAATGAGACATTTGGATTCTTTTAACCCTTTTCTTTCTGTGGATTAAGTTGGGATGGAGTGGCTTTTGGATTGGAAATGGAAGTGTTGAAGGTAACATTTAGGTAAAAGCAGAACTAAAGGTCAAAGTACGATATGAATAACAGCTGGAGTGGGACAGAAATATGTGTTTGAGATATTTTACCTTTTTTTTCAGCCCATCAAATCAAAATGTAGACATTACTTCATACATCGGTTATGTTATTTATGTTCTTAAAGTCCACACTAGTGTTCAACAGATAATAAACCAGGGGGAAATACACAGGGTTTGAACACAACAACACAAAGAGGACAAGCCACCAGCTTCACATGCAGACAGAAATGAGAAACAGCTGAAGTCAATCAAGGCTCGTCAATGGAGAAGAAGCAGAGGAGCCAAGAGGCACAACGACACCAGGCAGCAAAAAACATTAAACATTCTCACACACAGACAGCAAATACAATCATTGTACACACGAGGACATGAGAGGTGCTGCAAGGTTTGCATGCCAGGCCACTAATGTTGCAATTATATTCTCTAAAAGAGAAAATATAAAGATTGAAAGGTCTCAGTATTTAGCAGGATGTTAAAATGTTATTTATGTAACTGTAACTAAAGGCACACTTTGAATCAAAATTGCCTGGATGTGGCCTTTGTACCAAACTGGGTTTGATGTACAATAATACCCAATTGTGTTTTGTGCATCTTTTATTGCTCATAAAGCAACAGGGGGAAGTGGACAAACTGAAGCGAGGATGTGATATGTGCTCTACGGGAATCTGTTGTCGTTTGGAGCCGACCCGTCTCTCTGAGGTCATTTGGCGCCGCGTAGAAGCTGGAAAGTAGAGCAGCATTCATTAAACATTTCCTTTCAGGACTTCTTTTCCTCTATAGTTTTCATTCAACACACAGAAATCTGAATGAGATCACAACAGAGCCAGAAAGCTGTTTTGGGATCTTAAATAATTGAGAGAACTTGAACAAGAAACTAGTTTATTGAAGTTTATTTTTTGTGAACTGGGAGCCTAAATGAATTCACAATGCTTTCTGGATTGGCTTGGATATACAGGTATTTATTTCTTCATAAAGTTTTTAATTAATAAATCAATGGGAGCTTCATCTTTAGTTCAAATTATGTGAGTGTAACTTTAAACAGATGCAATTTCCGTAATTGGACAAAGTGGGAGAGAATAATCCACCTGCTAAAGTACGATCTGCGTTTAACTGCATCCTCGAACTCTTCAGCAAATAGTTAACAATCATAGTCGTAGTCTAACATTTTCCCATCTATCTGAAAGCATTTGAAAAATTAACCACAGATTCAACGACAGCTCTACACATTTCACAAAATTAGATAAAATATTAAACGTCTTATGTCGGGTTTGTTTCAGTCTTTCAATGGGACTCTTGACTCCTAAAGTACAAAGTTTGGGCGTTTGTCAACTTAAATCTGCTCAAAGAAGAAAATTCTGAGTAAATCCAGGGAAAAGAAAAGAATTTAGTTCAACGTGCACCGCCGCGATGCTCCTTTACCTGTTTGACATGAAATAACAAGTCATCATCGAAATGAAAGTTCTAAATTGTAAAAAATGATAACGCTAATAACAGTCAAAAAATTGGTAAAATGTCTGGGATGCTTTAAATGCAGAAAAAATATAATTATTATATAATTCAGCGTCAGGCTAATACATCCTGATTCTACAGATAAATTCAAGAATATGTCCTGTACATCCTGAGCAATGTTGACACACCAATAACTTTCATGTCTTCATGAAATGGAGCATCAGCGGCAAATATCCGCAGTTTAATGCTGCAGGAAGCGGGGGACGATCCAAATGGAGCATTTTATAGTGAGGCGATCCCTGGAGAAACGTTTCCTGTCCATGCAGGAGGGAGTCTGAACACTTGTTTATGTCCACAGACTGTGAAGCGAACTGATTACTTTTAGAGTCAGAGGTGTCAAACTCATTTGATTTCAGAGGCAACGTTCACACTTTCATTTTAATTGAGCCAGACCGATTCTATGATAATGACATGTAAATGAGTTCTTGCTTTAGTTTCAGTGAAGGCAATTTATTCATTTAATGCAGTTTTTACATACATGGCACTTATAACCTAGAATTTTCTTAATTTATCTGCTTTATCACATAATTCCCGTGTCTGCAGTTTACAGATGACCAAATAAGCTATTTTTGCCCATTTTATACTAAATTAAATTATTCTGGAGCAACAAAACAGTTTTGATGTTCAATATTTATTTATTTTTTATTATTTTACTATATTCAGATAAGAATGACATTTATAATTTTTTGTTTGTATGCATAAGCTGCTCACTTTGTTTGCTAATAATACCAATGACTCAATCAATATATCAATATATTAGAGAACGTCTTATAGTCAATGGCGGTTTTCTGTCAGTCACACAAACGAGTCAGTATGAAGAAACTAAATATAAAATCAACTCCCAGATATCCTCAATAATGAAAATATCCACAAATGTTAAAACTGACTTTACACAAACTAGAATTAGAAAACATGTCATTATTAAAAATGAATTATATAATTTACAATTCCTGTCAGTTATAGTAAGACTCTGTTAATAGATTATAATTTGATTGAAGTGTTAGTTTGGCTGGATTGGCCCCTCAGGCTCCTCCCCTGTGCAGGTTAGCCCCGCCCCTTATCGATCCAGGCGGATCTGATCTGTGTTCACTCAATAGTGTAAAATACAAAGGTGGAATTAAAACATCCCAGATGACAGAAAAAGACAAACAAATTCACCAACTGAACCCGTCGAAGGCTTTTCCTGCATGTCAAGTGATAATGTTCCAGTTGCACTGGTCACTCAGGTTAATTAATCTGCATGTTTTAATAATCGAGTGTCAGACTTTAATGAATCCAATTTGGTCAGGATGTATGATGTGTTTTTATCCGGATTTAGAAGCTGATATTTGCACGTTTTATGTAAAGAGGAAGCGAGGAGGACTCCTTAATCCTTTTGGCCGCCACGCCACGAAAGGTTGGAGAGAGACTTCAGCAGGGTGACCATGTGGTCCCGGGGTTTTCCCATCAGGCTTTTAAAGCCACGATCTGTTCATCTTTTAATTTTAGGAGTTCAACGGCGCTCAGAAATGCAGTCAGATGGGTTTATCTGTGAAGGGCACTGTTTTTTTGTTAAAAAAAACAAACACATCTTTGCTGGTCAGAAGTAATTTTATCAGTGTTTCAAATGAGAGGATTGTACTTTTTTTTCTTATTTTGCTTTAGTTGATTGGTTCAGATGACTACAAAGCAAGCGGATTTTGTCCATGTCTATGTATATATTAATCCTTGGCCCTTAAATGTAGATAATCCAGTTTCTCTGTTGTTCAATTGATGCCATTGGTGAGTCTTTATAAATATTTCTTGAATTCTGTTGTCTCTTTAGATTGCCAAACAGACATCTTCTCTCTGAAATGTGAGCTGACATGATGTGGTGATTGTTGTTCCCTGCGTCTATGCATGGTTGTATTCACACAAGCATTGTTTACTAAGAAAGGAAAATATCAACACCGATTTCCTGAAGCCCCTCGGCTTTACAAGGTGAGCTGATTGTCGAGCGGTCTGCATTGCCGCCGCCGCCGCCGTTGCAGCTGCAGGGCTTTAAAAACACACACTTCCCTCAGCTCGCCGTGACCTTGATGCTCTGATTACACAGTGACCCTTCTCCACGCCGCACTCCAAAGACGCCCACAGGGGCGACATAAAGAGGCAGAGAAACATGGATATACCTGAACACATGGAGAGAATTGTGAGCGATGAAAAGGGCAGCAGCCACAATCGATGCAAATAACATCCAGTCTCCGAACATTATATTCAGAAGTAAACACAACTCAACTGGGATTTATATAAGTCCTTGTGACGAGTAAAAGTACTGTATGTGTAAATAAATAAATGATCTTACTGCTTGAGCAGTCTCAATGTTTCAGCCTGGTCCTTGCACTGACAATAGAATGAATAAAGTCTGTTGTATTTATAGAATTTAATAATCCACTTATTAGCCGTCCTAGCAGGTGACGTTGGAAGTTTTTTGGCACATTTACATCATGATCTCTGCAAGCTTCAGTTTAATCAGTTTATCTTGACTTTGTGCAGCTTGACAATGACAATTTAGTACTATTCTCACCATGTTTTTTTGTCGTTTCGAAATTTTTCTAGACACATAGACTATCTAGGCAAACCAGCATTGTTGGGAGTGAAAGGAAATGAGTTTGTCCACATCAAAATACACGTTATTTTCCTCTTAAACCTGCCCTCATATGGATAAACTCCTGCTGAGAGCATTAGAAACTCAACATTTATCAGCTGCAGTGAAAAGCAGCTTGTAGTCAACATGATTCTTTAATTCAAATGTCACGTCTGTCACCTTGAGCTGTGAGACCTTTTAACACATTATCTGTGAGAATAAAGAAAAAACTAGATCGAATACAAAACAAAATTAGCCACTATGGAAAAGCTGAAGAGCCGCTTGCAGCTCCTGTTCTTGTCAGTTTATTGAAGCTTCTGTGTTGGCGCGTTCACACCACTTTGAGAAAAAAATAAAAATCCAGCAGGCACACTCATTAGGAACAAAATACTGATGAAATCATGAAGCAGAAAAAAAAAAAGGAAACCTTAGAAATACAAATAAATAAAGTCGCACATCAGTCGTCTGCTAACTGACACTAGAAACTGAAGCTGCTTTCGTGCTCAGGCTCAGATGTCCCGCCGTAGAGGACACCAATTAATACTTGGGATGATTTTCGTTCCCGTTGAAAGGTTTGTTGTTCAGACACCAGCTGATCTTTGTGTACGTGCTCAGTGAATTTAAGTAAAGGGTCAGCCAGCCTAAAAATAAACAAGATAATGAATGATGGGAGGAAGTGCGCTGCTCCTCGGGTCTGAGGAGGAGGAATAATGAATTCGCTCAAAGTTCACTCCGACAATTAAAGGGAAGGTGATGCACAGAGTCTGAAAGGTCACATATCAGGACACTGAAGCTGTCAGAGTCAATGGCCAGGAGAGGCATGTATGCAGAGCTGACATTATCACCATCTGAACAATCCGCTCCCAAGCCTTTCATTTAGCTCCACAGAAGTGGCCAAAGTGCTTCCACTCTTTACTTTTGTTTAAGTAAATCTTAAGAGGCATCTTGAACTGGTTTTGTGGAGGCGTCAAGCATTGATATATATATTTTTTATTGTTTACTTGACTCCATATCTATATGATTTAAAGTATTTATATTCTTCTTTTCAGAAACAATAGATATGATTACTTTTCTTTAATCGATAGCAGCAGTGGTCAGTTCTGACTTAGTCCTATACTTAGTTTACGTCTAGATATTCAAATGTATTGTGAGCTCCACCATTTGTTTTAAAATACCAGGTCAAAGTGAAATGCAGTCATTCTTTCCTCTCAGCACTGCTCCCACACACAAAACCTTTTTCCATCGCCTGTCATCCCTGAGTGGCGTCATACATTTACATTAGCAGTCAAGGCCGAGGCTGAAGAAAAAGAGCAGAAAAGAAAATACTTTGGGCAATTTGTTGATCTATGAATGGATAAATGTGTGTTTTCTGGTAACATAACAGATCTGAATTGTCATTAAAGTTATTATAATGATAAGTAAAGAGAGATAACAACAACAACAACAGTTTGAATTATGTCATATGAGCCACCATGTTAATTTTAAATGAATCCCAGTTGGTACACACTTACGTCCTTCTACTTCCTTCTTAATGTCTGTTGCCTCTATTGAAGACTAAAGAAAGGAGAGTATCTCATCGGGTCGGATTACCACACGAGTGAAGACATATCGGTCCGGTTCAGAGACTGTCCGGATGCGATTGCAGTGTCAGTGAATCGTAGTGTGACTGTGTGTGACGTTTGATTTAATGAATGAAATGGAGTGCTGACACGGCTCCATCAGCCTGATCGCTTCAGTAGTTTTTTGACTGATGTTACAACTGAGCGTCGATGCGTCTGCCTGCCAGCGGTGGAGCGTCTGAGCCCCGAGGATACATCGCCTCTGAAGTCCCTCATGTCCATGTGTTTGTTCTGCTTACAGCTCTTTAGTCTGCGCTGCATCCTCACTCCCACCGGAATTTAATCAAAGCTCAACAGAATACACTCGTCAGCTCACCAGGTAGCGAACCAGAGATCTTTTTAAACAGACCAAACGTGAACACCCTCTAAAGACTAATCCATGCTCAGCATTAAAACCTCATATGGATTCACACAGAAGCATCTGCTACTCCATTTTCAACACGTCTGCCTCCTGAATATCAACATTACAGTTCCTGCAGTCACCATCATGGTACTCAATGACTTCCTTCTCTTCTCTACAAAACACTTTTTGGCCAGTATGCTGATTTAGAGCGCAGAATCAGGTGGATTGATGGTCAAACGCTGATTCAAAAGATTTACTCTTTTGGCCAGGGGTCTGCACCTTTATCACCTAAAGAGACGTTTTTGCAACTGTCCGCCAAATAAAATTTGCCTAGAGCCGTAAAACTAGTAAATTCTCTGAAATCAAGACAAATATATCTTAAAACATTGCTTTACAAAGTAAAATTTAGGTTGCATTCATAAAGTGTCATGTTTACCATTTAGACTTAAAAAAAAAAAAAATTTTTTTTTTAGCTTTTTAGCCTATGTAAAATTAGTCATCTTTTTTTCCTGGCTTTTCCTGCTTTAGCTCTATAATATTTTATCGTTTAATAATTTTTTCCTTACTTTCTTTACCTATTTTCCTTTTTTCTTTCCCTGAAAAAACTACTAACAAGTGCATTCATTTTAATTACATTTTTTTTGTATTTAAAATTAAATATTATTGTTTGAGTAGTTGTAGCTATTCTATACTTGTTTGTTTTTTTAACGCTTTAGCTGTTTTACTTTTTTTTTAAACTGTTTTTAGCTTTAATACCCTCTACAGGGGGGCTGTAGAGCCACATATAGCTTCGGAGCCACAGGTTGCAGTCCCCTGGTATAGGCAATTCAAGTACACATCTCACTGCTGACTTTTCCGGATGTTTTCATTAACATTTGACATAAGTTAGAAAAAGGATCCCAATATTTTAATCTGTGAGCTGTTAAGTAGAAATAATACCACGTGAGCAACTCCGGTAAGCAACTGTCTGTTTAAAATGCAAGCAAAGATGACGTTGGCGATAATGCTAACAAATGAGCTGCCAGCGACGGGGGAGACACCGGGCCTGGGACACATGAATCATAATCAATCAATCTGCCAATCAATCATCGATCGGGCCGGCTTGATGGAGGAGTGTGCAGACATTTCCGCCCCGAGCTGCTTCCAGCCAGCTGCGGCGGCATCTTGTAAATGATGCGGCAGTAAATTAGTCCCGCTGGGACGCTGGCGGAGAGGGCCGTGCATCCCCCAGCAGGAATAATAAGCCCGCAGTCGGAGCCATAACACCGGCGTCCCCCGGCGCTGGCAGGGAGAGCTGTCTGAAGCACCGTTACCACAATTACTCCACCTGTCATCCTCCCTCAAACACCTCAAGCGGCCTCCGCCACATATGCAGAATATGAATATTTAATCTGCGGACAGGTAATTACAGGGACTGCGCATGTTATGCGAGTGGTGTCATCAGATATGGTTGGAATGTTTTGGTTTGTCGGTCGCCAGAACAATGATGATTATCACAATGTGGCGTCACAGTCTGCAGGCGAAGCACAATTAAAATGCCGCTGCATCTGTTGCTCAGTTGATCAGTTACTTTTGATTCACCGCGTGCTAAAGAACAAAGAAGCGGCGCCGAGCAGGCCCTTCAAGCCGGCGACACGTTAATCAGAAACAGATTGATCTTTGGAATTAATCCCCTCCGTTGTCATTTTACTTGGCCGGGCCAGGTGACACGACTCCGGGAGGCCGCTCACTGGGAAGCTCTGTCAAAATGCCAGGCGGCAACAGGTGGCGAACATAATCTGCTGCATGGCAAGCGGTATTTGTGGAGAGTGGTTGTCTGTGTCTCTTATTGTCTCAGTACGTGCAAAACGTTACCCTGACAACCACCAGAGGCGTCGATGTGAAAACCAGTATTTCTTCAATAAGCGTTTCTACCGAATGAAAATATGACACTTCTGCAGAACTTCAGAGTTTTGGGTCTAAAGGATTAAAACACGATTGCACAGCAGGTGCCAACGATTACCAGGGACTCAATCTAATGCCTCCAGATCAAAACTAATTCCACTGTAGAACTGAACAATTCACTGATCTGGTATTATCACTGTGTTGACATCGGTACTACATATTTCAGTCCTTTTAGATTTAAAAGTAAAGCCAGCTCTGGTTCTGGTTCTGGTTCTGGTTCTGGTTCTGGTACTCTATCCATCAGTCTGACGAGGAAAGCTTCAAGAGCATGGTCGCTTTTAAAAGTGTTTTTACAACTAAATAATTTTCCCGGTAATAAATGAGCAGAATCATATGATGAAGCATTCAGAATATTATATGTGAAGACTTTCTCTCCTCCTTTTACTGTATTTGAACACAGACTCATTTTTAGGAAGTTAGCCGATGCTTAATTTTGCTGAAACAACTACGAGTGCTCAAAATGTAAAACAGCAAAGTGCTAAAATAGCTAAAACAACTGCAATACTGCTAAAAGTCTGTGTACTATACTGTCTCTTCCCTTTTGCACTGCTGTTTGAATGTTATTTGTCCCAGACAGATCAATAAAGTATATCTAAATCTAATCTAATCCAAACAGATTAAAGCTAACAACAGCTTAAAGTGTCATAAAGTGTTAAATGTGTGATTGTTATTTGCGTTTCAGTAAAGTTGAACAGCAGATCCATATATACAGCTTTACTTTAAGTGTGTTTTGTGGCTTTGGCTGTATTATTTTTCCCACTTTCTCACAGCAGTGTCTGAATGACTTCAAATCAATGTTTTTTTTTATTTTCTCCTGAAAGCCTCGTGACCCCGCCGTGAAGATGGAGATGATCCAGAGAAAAATTTGCCGCAGCTCTAATCAAGTCAACAGTCCCGATTGTGTTGAGCACAATGCGCCGGCCCCCTGACACACAATGTGAGGAGAAACAAACCTGTGTCTTTGAGTGAGTCGGATGAAGAGAGCTTTTGTCTGGCAGGAGGCGTTCTGCATGCAGGATTCACTCTCCGGATCCTCCGAGGACCCGCATGTCCTTCGTATCGTCTCTACTTTCAACTTGCTTCAGCAGGAAGGAGCTGCGTGTTGATTTATCTGAGAGGAGCCGTTGTTGTGTTTTGTGCCTGGTTGCCACATGTGACCTTTTTATAAAAGCCATCGAACTGCAGGCGAGTGCCAGTTGATCTGCAAACCTCCGAGGAATAGAATCGCTACTTTAACACACACACACACACACACACACACACACACACACACACACACACACACACACACACACACACACACACACACACACACACACACACACACACACACACACACACACACACACCACACACACAATTTATTGTGACAGCAGCTGTTTAAATACACAATCCTCGCAATCTCACAACGATTTACTTATTATTTAATCTATTTTGTGCCTAATTGATTTGCACATGGTCATTAGTCATTGATCCCAGGGATGATGCCCCGAGTCAATAACCTATTGAATTACAGATAATTATCAAGAATCATGTCTGTTCGACTCCTGATAACTGAAACAACCAGTCAGAACTGACGCTGCATTTATCGTATTATTTGTTTGATTTCAGCGTTAACTGGAGAAGTGTCTCAAACGCTCTATAAAGTATTTATAAACAATTGTAGAGAAAAAGCTAAATATATACAGACGTGCAACATAAAAAGGACATAAAAATCATGGACATGTCCTATTTTATTATTTCTCCACTATTGAAATCCACAGATGAGAGTCAACAGAGTAAGAAGCTGTAGATTGAAGATGTTTTCATGTGTCTGTTGATTATTTAGACACATTCATGAGTTTAAACAGTGTTTAGGTCTCCGTTTGTTCTGAATGTTGTGTTTTCTGAAATAATATGTCATTTAAAAATCAAAAATAGCCTTTTTTTCCAGCAGGATGAAACCACAAGTTTACAATTTCTCCAAAAAAGCATTTAACCTTTAATAAATAACATGCACAAGCTACTTTTTCTGGAAAAAAATCCAGTCAAGATATCGATAAAAATCAAAGGTTGAATGAATCACGTTTGCATCATTTTGTTTGTACGTGTCACACGAGGTGTTTTCAGTGCCGACAAAGGCAACACGATGAGCCGTGTTAAGAAGCAGGTGGCCTCCGTTACTTTCACACAGCCAGTCCAACTGTTTTAAATCATTATGTAAAGCTCATCTTGGAGACATCTGCTTATTTTCTATTTTTTTTTTAATTTCTTTTTAGCAGACATAAAAAAGATATAATTTCTCCTCCATGTAACAGATGGCACAAAGGCCATGAGTGTATTTCTGTTCCACCAAACATGTTTGCGAAGGTCAGTGTGGGAGGTTGTGTGAGGAAACAATGATTCTGACGTCGGAGCTGAAAGTTCATTTGTGCTGTGATGATGCGCGCTGCCAGGTGGCGAACGCCACCGATCTGGAGCTGCTATAACGTCCATGCAGCTCAGTTCACAGCACATCAGTGCAGGTGATTTGTGTCGTTTCAGAATGTAGTCACTACTTCAGGAGGTCAGTGTGGATTCTGTGTCATTTGGTCAGCTTTATGCTTTTTAAATAGATTTCATTTGATAAAAATGGCACATGAATGTGTTTATTTCCATCAAGTAGTTTGAATCTGTGTCCTTCAACATCATATCCTCCGCATACATTAATCACAGTTTGAAATACAAAGACATTCATTCATTTATTTTCAATCACTTTTGAGTTGAAGGCATTTGTTTGGGGAAACACAGTGAAATTGGTTCAAACATGTTCAAACATGATCATATCATTAGATTTTCTGATAAACGTTCTATAGTAGAAGCAGAGAGATTGCACGTTTGGTCTGTGTGCATCCATCTCGTCCATGTTCAGCGCTTCCGTTTCTTAGACCATCTTTCAAATGTTTCGTCTGCACAAACCTTTAGTAGATCAGGCACTTCGAGGGATAAAACTCTGTGTTTTCTCTAAAATAAACCACTTCTTTTGCATCACGTTTGTTCCAGCATGCACTCAAGCATTTCTGGGATAATATTTGAAGCCGTGGGAGTATTTATACTCTGTGGTAAAACCAGGCAACTTTCTCTTCCACTGAGATGGTTTTCAGCACTGTGTCAAGCATTACAGATTATAATAATAGTTAAGAGTGTGGGAGAGTCTTAAAAGTGGGTTTTTAAAGGAGTGAGAGAGAAAATTGTGTTTATTTTGCTTTCTCGGGTCATGTCCATTTACTTTATTCCTGCCGTGGTGGCAGTAATGCCACGGACCATTTGTTACAGGACCTTGAGAAGAATTGATAAAAGTGTAGAAAAGTTTGAACGTCTCCATCAGGCATGCACGACACAGTCTGCGTTGTTACTTCCCTGCAATTTGCAATCCAAACACTACTTGACCTGAGACCCGCAGCCGGCTAACCAAAGCGATTGCTTCAAAACAACAAAGGAGCAGTTTCTTCAGACTCCAACAGTGTGTCATGACGGATTATGAGTTTGAAGAGACAAAGGAGTCCATCACAGAGACGCCGCACGGACGCAAAGAGGAGCCCATGATTAAAGAACCGTGTTTCTCTCATGACACTTAAAAGCAGACGTGTACAGATTTAATTACAGCGTTCTTGTTTTGAAAACATGACTCCATCTTTTCTGTCTTAATACATTAACAATTGTCCATCCAGCCATCTTATTTCCCATTTCGTCTCCACAGAGAGTCAAGAAGGCCTCACGTCCCTCATCTGCCTCCCAAGTAGTTCAGGGTTTTTTAAGCCTTTTTAGCTGAATTTACATTTCAAGAATCTGAGCAGTTTCAGCTATTGTATCGTTTTAACACTGATGTAGATGAGACATACGTCTGTTGTCGATTAGTAAAAACTAAATATATATTCTCAGAAGAGTTGAAGAGTCGCAGCTTGGTGATAAAACCAGGACAACTCTCCAACAGTATTTTTGGTTTCTTCTTCAATTTACCAAACTACATTCAGGATCAACAGTATGCAACCTTTCTCTCCTTTGTGTGTAAAGCCCAATGTATTAGAATCGCAATCACATTTGATCATTCATCACTCAGACTGCTGATTTTCATCCATGTATCATCGTCACAAAACACTCAGTCCTCTCTGAGCATTTGAAAACGGTGAATCACCGGGGTCATGGACACAAGCTGAATCCAGTATGAAGAGTGTGGGAGTCCAATAAGACGTCTATTCACTTTAATGTTTCCTGATTAATCCCTCCTATCATCGCTTCACTTGTCAGTCCTCCGCTTCACACGCAACATTAATATCAGATTTTATGTCTATCGTTACGATTTCTATCATTTCCCATTAATACTGTCACACGGATGGAAAACTCTTTGATTTTACATCAACAATTCATATCCAAATGGACTTTTATCCATCATTTAGTGATGAAGGGATAATTTGAGGAGGAGGATGGGGTTGGTGGATGGGTCATACGTCCAGACTTGTGAAGAAAGTGTTGTTACCAATTATTTTTTAAAGTAATTAATGTATGGCTCTTATAAAAACAGCCATAGGTTTTATTAAAATATTATATCTGCATCTGTTGTTACATCAAATCCCAAGAACAAACTTTGTACGGCTTCTTCTTCTTCTTCTGTATTTAAAGGGTGGGACTGTTTAGACATGATTGCTGATTGCTGTCTGAAGCACGGATTTGATTAGTTTCAGGTTTCACAACCCAGACTTATCAATATATTATAAATAGTGTGGGAATGACCGATGCAAAATCAACCTAAACATCTCAGAGAATCAACAAACTCTACAGAGCAGAGAGCTAATCAGAGAACATCAGGCAGGGAGCCACGAAAAGCCTTAAAACCGTGCTGTCCATGACTTTGAGTGTGTTGTTATTCTCTCAAGCTTCAGCCACTTGACATTGTGACTATTGCTCTTGAGCCAAGAGCCATTACAACTCTGTTTAAAACCATTCTATCAGACACGGTGCAGCCATGATAACAGCAGAAAACTGAGTCACACTCAGTCTGATAATGCAGCAAAACCCGCTTGGTGTTCAGCGAAATACACAGTTTGACTGATTGTGGTTGTGGAAGAATAACCAAGAAATGTTTAAATGTAGAGAACGGTCAAAATAATGACATCAAATGAAGATTAGTTGGGAGGAGGGAATGTGTCACCTCATGTGTCTGGTTGGTTTATATGTCTTTTGTTAGATCCACCTCAGTAGGATTGAAAAGAAATCCATCATTTCGATCGAAATGTTTGAGTTTGTCATTTGTCATATTTTTTCAAACGAGTCAGCTTTAATCAACAAGCCATAAAGAATTCATGCAAAAGAGAGACCAAACCTATTAAATAACCCTCCAGACCAACGCATCAGGAGCGCCCCACCTCAGAACGGTAATAACACTGGTCCTGATCTATTAACATCATGTAACTGGGTTGGACTGGAGTATTCACATCAGGATTTTGCTGCGATACTGCTTGTGTTCACCATTTAGTGATTGGATGGAGCGCAAGATTAAAGAGAAATGTGATCAAACATAAACACAAAAAGATCCAGCAAATAAATCTAAATTGGGCAACAAAGCGAAAGATAAATGCAAAATGGGAAAAATGATTTGTCTAAAATTCTGCAGGGAGGATTGTAGGACCGAAGAAGGTATAGCTGCAAAAATGTATGAAACACATTGAAAACAGACCTAAGTTGTATTTCACATTATGAATTGTATTTTAACCCATTAGCTTGGACTCTTAGTACTTTTCACGCTGTTTGTGTGGAAGAAGGAGGTCGCGGCTGATGCAACAAACACACCAGTCCATCACAACACCATTTAGTCTTTCATGGTCACATCATGGACGTGTTGTCCTTTTACAGTTCATCTGTCTGTACAACCTTTTTCACAGCTCTTCCATCTTATAACAAGGATTGCAGGCTCGATGACAGAAATGAAAAATATTTTAAATGTACATGCGTCTGGGGCAATACCTACAGAAATACAACACATACTTTATTTACCCTACAAAAGAAGCAATAAGGATTATTAATGGAGCAGGCTATAGGGATCCCACAAATTCATTATTTCTAGAGTCAAAACACGATTTTTTTTTTTAGATCTGATAGAATTAAAAACAGCACAAAAAACACCTGCTACCAAGAAATATTCAAAAATTATTCATTGAGAGAGAACTAGTTCACAATCTATATATTCATAGGGCCGGTAATGCTTGCACAGCCAGGAGAAGGTTTTTTATTTATTAATGTGGAGTGAAACTATGGAACAGTCTGAGTGTGGACCTCAAGAGATGTCCAAACATAATATAGTCCAATAAGATATATAGAGATGGTTTTGAAACGATTGACTACATATATTTCTACATGTAAGTATATGTGTGAATACATTTCTATGCATATACATTGTATGTATGTATGATTTATGTATGTATAATTTGATATAGTCAAACAACTTTATTATTTTGATTCTATATTACATATCATTAATTATTTAAAAAAAATGTAATGATACCTTTTTATCAGATAATCTGTGTTATTATCATAGTTCTAACATGTTTAAATGAGTTGAATATCAGTATCAATATAAGTGGAAGCCAAAGGAAATTATATATTATTTATGGACAAGGGGTGAGATTTAATAAGATAATTTTCCCACTCCTTTTTGGCCATGCTATCTGAGTATATATTTCTGCTGTAATTATTCACTGTGTGGGTGTGTGGTGAAATATCTGTGGTAATCTGGTGTGTACTGCGGACTTGATATTGATGTTGAGCATGTCTGGGGAAAAAAATTAAATGAAAATGAACCACTGATTAAAAAAAGAACTAAAAAACACATAAAGAGACTGTGAAATGCCTTTATAATCGCCTCACATTTCATTTCAGTTTTGACCAGGAGTACCTTGGACCTTGAGTTGCAGCTACTAAAAAAATCACAGTAAATAGGTTTATTGAGACGATGCTGGAAAAGAGATGGCAAAGCAGATCCAAAATGCCTCTCAGGAACCAACATCAGGCCGGTGGTCACAATGGAATGGCCGATAGGAAAATCATCCAGGTATAAAGGTATAAAGGGGAGCAGTTTGTTGACCTATGTGGTCAGTGTTTGAGGTACTTAATGTATGGACCGGATGGAAGTGTTGCAGATAAAAGCAGCTCTTCTCTCTGACCTGCGGCACTGACAATGGTGAATAAATGAGCCAGTTAACGAGCCGTTCGCAGTGACTGACAACTTTAAGTGAACACAACCAAGTCAGCATATCTGGTAATTGGCAATTGCCGAAGAGGTGTGCGGTGTCGGTTTGTGTGTGTCTATGTGGAAGAATGGAAGAGTAGTCAGACCTCGTCCTCTTCCAGGTCTCTTTTGCTTGTCACTTCCTCGTTTCATCCTTTCATCAACTCCCCTGACCTTCCTGTTGGAAGACCTCCTCCAGCATCTCATTGCTCTCGTTCTCTTAAGACCACGGCCCAGCTCCCCACCGCCCCCCGCCAAGCCCCACCGAGCTCCGCCCGCCACCAGTATCCACAGAAGTGTCAACTGTGGTAACTGTCAGACCCGGGACCTCTTTCTGTGACACCCTCTCATTAATTTAAATGACTCCCGGTGGCTCCGGATCCCATCCCCGACTTTTCCAACGTGACATCAGCGTCACCATTACTTTGGCACCGGCGGCTAATGTGCTGTCCTTTTTTTTTTCCGTTGTTTTTTTCCAGCTTGACGGTACAGGTAATCAGCACTCATGAAACTAAAGGGATTCTGAGGTGGCTGCAATTGTCTGACTGCAGTGAACTTGACTAAGAATTTGTGACAGGAGTCAGTGCGTACAGAGAACGCATCATCTAATCTACACTTGTGACACGAAGAAATAAAATCATCTATTCTGCCAGCTCTACTCTTTTCACATCATTTGATTCGATGGGCATTAATGGGCATTAATGTAATGTCGACAAATCACAGGCAGTGGAATTAATACCCTTAATGCAAATGAGAACTGCCTCTATAGAAGAAGAAAAACCCACCAGAGTCAAGTGTGGATTGTTAAATATCAAAATGTCTTCATCTCAAGTGGTTCAGTAGAAACTCTCCACCCCCGAGTCTGATTCTGCAGCTTTTTCTTTTCCTCCATCTCCTCTTCTAGCTCGTGTAGAATTGTTCTCTGTAAAAGTGCCTCGCAGTGAATGTGTTGTTTCGGTGCTGTAGAAATACAACCAAATTGAAAACAGGTAAAGGGTGGGATGAGAGAAAAAAACAAATCCATTCCTAATGTGAAAACGTCTTGTGGTTGGGAGTGTTCCAGATCAAAATGAAAATGAGCGTAAACACAAGGATGACAAATCATTCTAATGCCATCAGCTCATCAGTTCACGTCCAACATTACGCCGCCAAGTGACGATCCCGGCCGTATTAAACTGACACGCTCTAATGACAGGGGCCCTTGTGTCCACTTAAATTAGCATGTGAAGAATGCTCCAGTCCCACTTTCAGCTCCATTTACAGATCTCAGCTTCTTCGGGCCTGTTCCAGTCCAGGAAATAGACTATTACAGGCAGTCTACCCACATCTCTCCATCGTCTGTTCCTCCGACAATTCATTTCAGGGATTTTATTCATGAGACGGAGTGATGTACAGTAATCACCGCTTCGGTGTTTCAGTAATATAAATTCAGACAGTGTACTACACATTGTATCGTAGTCTTTGCCTTCTTCTCTTCAACTGATTTTCTTTTTTTGTCGAGAGAAAACTGTAGAAAGTGCTGCAGGAGCACTCAGTCTGCTACCCCAACTCTTGATTACACTGCCGGCTGCATCGAGACAAAATCAACCTGCAGCAGAAAGTCTGCACGGGTGATTGAATATTCCAAACATATTCGCAATAACACAGAACGCCCGAGGTTTCTCCCATTATTTCACACGGAGAAGTCCTTTTTTAGAAACTTCAAACCTCAACTTTTTGTGCAATCCAAAGAGGAAGTTGACGGAGGATCAAAAAACACAGAAGAATGTTGAAATCAACAAACGAGCTTATTATATTCATGATGTGACACTATTTTCTTTACTGAATTTCTCAGTATTTTCTGTCATGGTTTACTGGAAAGTGGACTAATAATTCAGCTAAAAAGGACATTTTATATATGTATATATATATTTTTTGTTTGTTTGTTTTGTTTTGTTTTTGTTTTTTTGGGGGGGTTGATGCAGGGACCTCTCAAAATATCCGTAAACAATGGAAAAATATTCCTATTTGTCCCAGATTTAATTAGATTTTGACATAAAATTTTTAAATACAATATTTTACAATAATTTAATATTTTTAATCAGATGTTTTTGCTTTTAAAAATGGTTGAAACCATTTAGTTTTTATGTTATGTGTAGAAATAACTGACAATAATGAACCCTTTCAAACATATTCTGAATAAATGAAAAGCATCTGTTAAACATGTATTCATATACATATAGCAAGCACCACTTAAAGATGTTGTAACTTAAATTTTACAGTCATTTTTCTGTTTTCTTGTGCATTTTGTGGGAGATGTATGACCACATGATTTAGAGGAAGCTTCAGGAAGCCAAGGTAAAGGTTTGAAGTGACGTGTGAACATGCAGCATGGGAACAAGGAGCATGACGCAGTGGGTTTTCATTCTGCTCCTCGGCTCTGAGTCCATAAAACAGATGAAGTGGAAACTTTAAACTGCCAGCAGGTGTGAATGCGAGCGAGATCCACGGGTCAGCTGTCCATGGCGTACCTGGCATGGCCTCAGCCGGGAATGAAAGAAAGAGGCTGACGGACACTGGGAGCTGAAGTGAGGGAGAAAACAGAGCCGCCGTAACCATGGCAACAGAAAGCATTTATCCACTTGTTGTTGAGCAATGATCACAATTATGTGAAATGACTACATTTTCTTGGAATCCTCCATCAAGGCGTTTATTTTTTTGCTAAATGTAAATGTCCTGAAAGCTGACGTGTCTGCAGGCGGACTGAAGCGATAATGAGTCACTGACAAAAGTGCAAAAGATGAGTTTCACATGTTGGAATCCAGGAAAACGAATAATCCATCTAATTAGGAGCTTTGTAGTAAACCATTTATTCTAAATTAATTGATCTCAGGATTTGATAAGCAGAAACATATTCCAATCTAGACAATTATTTTTTATCAATCAGGATTATATTTTTAAATTTTAATGTTAACAGTTGAGTGTGGTTTAGGTTCACATGGTCAAAATGCGGCTACTTTTTCCCCATGCAATAATTAACTGAAATTAATGCACTAAAGTCCCAGCCTTCTATGATATTTACTATTTCGACATCAATAACAGATTATATTTGCATGTGAGACAGAAAGTGAACATTTTGTCCTCAAAGTTTATGTCTGAGAAGAAGCAGAAAAAGGAAAAACTATGGTTGTGTGTTTTCTTTCTCTTTGCACACCTGAATGCAATCAGCAGTCAGGTAGAAAGGAGGAGACATAAGGGACAGGAAGTGAGCAGATCAGGCCATGGCCCTGATTTTTCTGTTTGTTTGGAGGCCAGAGCTGAAATGATAAGCAAGTATTATGATTTCAAGAGAACTGAGGCAGTGCATCTTTAAAACTGCAGAGCTTGTGGAGAGTTCACGGCCTGAAGTGGTCATTATCTATCAAAAGTAACTTAAAAATGGGAGGAAAATACTGAGTTCAGTGATGCGCAATAGTGTGTAAGCCGGGCCATGTGGCGTAATCCAAAGATCAAGCTGATGCTGAAGTTAAGTCAGAAAATGGAGAAACGCCTCAGTTTCTTTGTGAATTGGAGGCAAAATGTTCATGCAAGCACAAAATGCTTTCACTTATGTTATTTATGATTATCAATCATGCTCACGGCATAAAGATAAAAAAATCAGCCTGTGTGCTTTCCACATGTTCCTGACAGAAATGTCTCTGAAGAGCCAGATGAGAAATGATTCTCCTAGAGTTCATTTGTTCTGGGAAATGGGATTGTTGGTTTAATTTGTTTCCAGTCTTGGCTCTCCCTTTAGCTGAACTCAATTGCTCAATGTTTGCATGTGAACTGGCCTTTTACGTCCTCCATGCCGCTGCCCCCTCTCCTCTGCTCAGCCGGGGCAGTAAAGGCTGTAAAATGAAGACGACTCTTCCCCGAGCCTCCGAGACACTTTGAAATTGCAGCTTGAGTTTGGTCCATTAGGTTAATGAAAAATGTAAAGAGCCTCACCATTAAATTCTTTCTCAAATATCATGTGTGGGGGGAGCCTGTGGGAGGTCAGAGTGGAAACTAATGTATTCGTACTATAATTTAATTCTGTCTAGTATTAACTTCTCTACAACTAATGATGGTACATTTATAGATTAACGTCCAGATTATTTATGAGCATGGAGTTATTTTGGAAAACACATATTTGAAGTTTTGTGAAGTGAATTTCTTGTCCATTGGACTGAATTCTGGTCCCTATGAGCCACGACCACAAGCTTATTAACCTGAAAGTGTATGGTGAACTGCTGGGTTCATAATCCCATTAATGGAAATTATTGGGCCATTAGCAGAAGGTTTTTATGAAATTATGAGAGCTTTTTCCTTTTAGTTGCTTTGTGTGGCGTCATGAAATAAAAGAAGTGAACCATGCTTCTGTATCTGAGGAGAACGTCTGTTTCAGGGATTGAAACCTCAGCACAGCTGCTGCGGTGGAGCTTTATCTCCAGCTCTGAATGTTTAATGTCTTTGTACAAATATATTTGTGAAGGTGTGTTACATAATGATCATCCGCAGCAGCAGCAGTACATCTATCCCAGACTAAGATTAAAGAATGTGCAGGGCTCAATAATGGACGAGCAGGCCGACAATGTAACAGTATTATATATGAAACCATGCCCAATGACTGAAATGAGTATATTAGTATGTATTTGAAGTTTCCGATCAGGAAATGATAACTTGATGACTTCAGCACTTCTCATATTACCATGGTTCAAAAGCACATGGTTGTATTGACGTAGCATTTCTGTGTGTGTTTCAGTTCGAGGGTTCCGGCTGAAGTTACAGTTAAGTTTATAAAAAAAAAGGATATTGTCCTCCTGCGATCGCGATCTCATTGTGTCCTAATTATACAGGAACAAACTGGATTCCTTTGCCTGATATTTCATTTGTTTTCATTATTCACCAGTTCAGTAATGAGCTCCTGATTCATGCGTCAATGGCTCTTAATGAAACACAACCTCTCCACTTGTATTTCACGGTATGATCAAGGGAAACAAGTAAACGGCACCTTTTTAAGGGTTTTAATTTCAAGCTTTTTCTGTCGGTGTGAAGCCTTGTTACTGGTTGAATTAGTGCTGTGGGAATGTGCAGTCACTTACTTTAAGGAGAAAACAGGTAGGCATGAGGGAAATGTTCAGCTGTATTACCAACACAGAGCTCCACAGGCATGAAATAACTTGGATCCTGCCAACAAGCGCAGACAGAAAGAAAAAAACAAAAAACTGCCAGACGTTCAGAAATTTTTCACGCCATGAGAAGAGAGAGTAAAACTGAAACTTTAGAAAAGTAGAAGGACTGACAGAACTTATTCATTGCAGGCTGTGAAATAAAAACACAAAGTTTTAATTTAAAGGACTGAAAAAAGGTCTACAACAATAAATCGAATGAAAAGATGCATCATGCAATACATTTCAGGAGCACAGAGAATAAAACCTCAGATCGCACGGATGAAGTGTCTCTGGCCTGTGGGCCAAAACCGGCCCACAAGACTGCTCCAATCGGGCCAAACCATCAAGAAATGTTAAAAATTTCAAAAGAAAATTCACGGTGAGTTTCTAAAAACACCCAGAATTCAACAGCTATAGGATGTCACTGTATTTTACATTAGAAGGTTTCTTTAGAATTGCCTTTATGTTGAGATTTTAGTCATTTCCTGTACGCGGCCCCTGAAGTAAAATGAGCTTTACACTCCTGCTCTACATCATATTCATTCATTTAAGTTACTGAGGCCACTTTTACGCCTACATGGGTTTTTACAAAAATTTATATTTCACCCGCTACGTTTACAAAAATAAAAATTCTTCATTCACAACAGACCTGCATATACATCTGGTTCAGAGCTACTATGAGCAGCCAAACCTGTAGGGGGCAGTGTAACGAGACGCAAGAAACCATGATAGCCAATCAGAATCCTGGAAAAAAAACCATCACAAATTATGATGTAAATCTCCGCCAAATCCACTTTAGATGCAAATGGAGAGTTTTTCAAAATCTCCACTGCGTTTTCAGAAATAATCGTTTGTAGTGACTTTTGTAAATAGCCAGGTATTTAACTTCTGCTCTTCTGATGACAAATGGAAGGTGACTTCTCTTCATTTACAACATGCTGACCTGGAAAGGCTGTCTTCCCGTCCTCAAGCTTCTCCTCAGCCCGAAACGTCCGATAAGACGAGTGCAGGCGGCTCGACTCGGGCCACGCTGAAAGGTTCTCTGAGGTGCCGCAACACGGATGCTGCCGTCAATAATTTAGCAAAAGGTGAATAATTCTCAAAGAGTGGGGAATTCAGGTCAGGTCCTCTGTATGTTTCCTGGATAAATATTTAAAGATCAATATTTTATGAGTGTGAAAGTGAGCGGTGCTGCCCCGGGGGAATAAGTGTGGATAAAAGACAAATAGTGACTTTGAGAGTCATTTAGTCGCTCTACAGAATGTCTTCTCCGGCAGACACAGACGTGTGTGCTTTTGAATTAAAGATCTTCCAGCGTCTTTAAAGTTGAAGCCAAAGGAGCATGGACTGGACTTTTTTTTTTTTTTTTTTTTTTTCTGTCCCCATTCAAAAGGAAGCATTAGCTCCATGTTTAATTTATGATTAGGTCGTCATTTCGAAGCGAGCCGGAGGTGTGAGAGTGAAGACGGGATGAAGAGCTTCTTTGGTCAGCTGCGGAGAGATTATCAGCTGATCCTCACCTTCAGACTTAATTAGAAATCAAATGAATTGGATCAAGCTGGTGGTGATGGAGGTGATGGAGGTGAGCGGACCGGACACAGTGTTTGATGGCCTGTTTGTTTGTTTTCTGACTTTGCAGCAGGTGCCTTAATCCACTTCCTCTTTTAATTGGTGAAGCAGTCGTTGTGGACGAGCGTCTGTTGGTGTTTATTCTGGGGATTATTTATTTGGAGGTGGAGCAGGGGGGATCTGTCCCAGCCACCTTTGAGCTACATCCAAACACCAACATGCCTTTACTATATGCAGGAGAAATAATAAACTGATTCTCATTTAATCATCCAACTGGCAATATGCTGGAGTATCATGGTTTTGGTATTTCAGGACAAAAGTTTGGACCCCAGTCTTCTTTGGAGAAGACGCACACACAGCTCGGGACTGAGGAGATTTAATGTCAAATGTATTTTGGTTTTCGGGCTCAGCAGACGACAGAAAGCTGAACAACATTTATTTCTCCTTTTTTCCTCTGTTGAAGCATTTTATCTCCGGAGGAAGAAAAACAGTCAATAACAATAAAAACAGGTTGATGACCTTCAAGAATAGATACAAAAAAAACACGTTATTTGAATCAATCATTCTAAACAATTCATCAAAAGCTCCCCTGTTTAGTTCAATCAAACAGTAAACTATTAATTATAATCATGATCAATAATCCACCCAATGATCTCATTTCAAGTCAAACAGTGTTTATGAAATATAGGTAATATATAACAGAAAATCGTGCTTTTCAAAAAGGTGGAATTTATTCAGCCGTTTTTAACAATCACAAATGTTAGAATTCAATTATCACACATCTAAAAATCAATCTTATTTAAATCACTGAGTCCAATTTGATCAAATCCCTCCAGCAAACAAACTCAGAATTTAATCATGGTCACCTAAACTTTGAAATATCAAAAAAAGAAAACTCCTGACGTTTCTATCGAGCTAAGGTGGGGAAATATTTGAACCCAAAAAATAACCTGCACAAAAATGAATGAATAAATGAATGAATGAGGGAAACCATGAACTCTGACTGAACTCTGACAGATTATATCCAAATAAATAAATCCAATGTCACCATGGTTAGCTCTGTATTCATGTTCACAATGAATCTTAAGTGAGGTAGAATGTAATTGTCTCACATGAAGATTGAATCAAATTAAACCGGGGGTCTGGAGTTTAAAATACCATCTGTGACGAGAAGCAGACATACACACATTTAAACAGTGACAGGACGTCAACCGTCACGCCGGCTGAATCACAGAGTGAGGAAAGTAGTCATGTTTGGACGGCCTGTTTAAAAGCACTTGAGAAATCATCAATTTCACAAAGCAACGTGCTAATGATACTGTACATCTGCCTCCTGCTGGATGGCATTAAGATGGAAAGAGAGGCATGATGGAAAATGTAGAGTCGTGTTGAATAGGAAAGGTCCATTAGTGACCAGAGTGCACCAACACCATCAAGAAAAAATTATAGAGTACTTGTGATTTTTCATGAATGTCTTATCATTTCATTTGTTCTGCAAATGGCATCTTCACTTCTATCGTGACTGAAGCATGAACGCTGGCAGATAGATGGATGGATGGATCGTCGCAATATAACATTTATACACAAGCATGTTCAAGAATTCGACTTTTTAGGAATTTAACCATGAAAAGCCTCATTCTCACTCTGGTGTTTCTTTCACTGCAGGTCTTTGCAGCCCTTGATTTTAACTGTAGTCATTGAATCGGCGTTTGAGAGGGGAGCTCATGTTATTTTAATAGGAATAAAGTGATTGATTTCCTTATGGTGTCTCAGCTCAACGTGGATAAATGAGCCTGATAATGTGAGGATTCTTAATCCCTGATAAAGGTTATTTCTCTCCTGAATACACATGCAGATTACACAAAACAGAACTATTAGTCTGACCAGCTGCCAGAAAAATGTCCTTATAGATCTTCAGTATACATAAATCCCTTCAAATTGTTGTATTCATGAGTGTATTATCCAAAATCAGATACACGCCATTCGTCATAATGTCTCGGTGAATTGCAATGAGGCCATAAGCTTTCTCCAGGACCTGTCAGACTCAGGTGGACACTGATGGAAAATCGTCAGACTCATTTAGCCGAGCCTGTCCTGTGACTCTGAAGGAAACTCATTTACATGTCACAAGGTGATCCTGAGCTCTCTATTGAGCGGCCGGCTGAGCAACTGATGTGTATAAATTGCATGTGTAAAAGGTATGGACGTTAGGTTTCAGGCTTGGTTAGGGGACTGAATATGTGAGCACTAATGTGAGGCCGGTCGATTGTGGTTTCATTTTGCCATTTAGAAAAGGTCTCTTCCTATTATATACTTGAAATGAGAGTGCCTTTTCATTCTGTCAACTCAGCTTAATCTGGCATCTATTTGTTTATTTCAAGCCTCTTTTTCGGTTAGTTATTATTTTTATATTATCTTGCATTTTGTGGCGCCTGTGTATTGCCTAGCAGAAAACAGTGTGACTGCAATGCAGTTTCGGTAAATTGCGATTTTGTTCAATACATAAAAATAACACAAAAAACTTACTCGGAGTACTTTTAAAATATTGCATCATGTTAATAAATGTTTTAAATCCTAATTCGGTTTAAAATTTCCTGAGATGTATTGTAGTAAGTGATGCCACCAGGAGGCTCTGTGTTCCTCTGCAGTGTCAGCAGCCAGTTAATTACTGGAAAAATCAATCAACAGAGAAATATAAAATAAAAACAAAAGCCCTTGAATAAAGGTGATTGTGGACGGAGAAGTCGGCTGTAGCTGCGAGGCTGAGAGAAACTTGTTTAAAGCTAAAACCTATCTGAGGTCAAGACCGGCTGTTCACATGACAAGTCTTAACGGGCTGATCAAAATGTCACTCTGTCCTTCGGTCTTTCACCCTGGTGTCCTCGTACGTCCACCCAGAGTCCCTCCGAGGAGAGCTGCTTAAGGTTTGACGAGGACTAAAAATACCCCATCCTTCCCTCCTCCCTCCCAGTCACATCCGACAGTTATTTATGACGCGTGCCAACTGACGCTCCAGCGAGTTCAACACTGACAATGATTGACATCATTCAAAAGTTTACAATCAAAGGAATGATGTGTCTTTCAGCAGAAAAATGAGCGTGTTACAACCTTCTGAGGCAAAGCGGAGGGCTTCAGATCTATTCTGGAACAAACAGAATAGCTATTCATTTCATTTATAGACGAAGTGCCTCTGGGAATGTTTTCAACTTGCCGCCCAGAATAATATGACTTATCTGAACTGAAAATCAAAATTCAACAGAGGAAATTGCTTTTCAAAAATGTGCAGGACAAACATACAAAACTCATGAAATCATGACCTCAATAACTCCATCCTTCTTCAACACAACCTGTTTTCAACAAACTGACAATGTCCACATTCAATTTCAATTGTTCAATTCCTCTGAAAAGCAAACACTACTTCTACTCACACCGCCACGTGAAACCATTGCTGGTATCAACATGATCCAGATCCCAAATAAAAAGGAGAACAACTTCACCAATAATTCAGTTCTTTGATGAGAAGCTGTCCAGGTTTGAAGAAATAACCTCTCAACATATTGGGAAGATTTCCCATCATCCACCTCAGACGACCAAAGTTACAGTTTTTTTCATTTCATACAGTATAAATATAGAATATATAAATATATTTCCTATAAGATAAAGGAGGCAGACCTCTGAACCAATGAAATGTTGGCGTGTCTGCCAGTATTGCTGCAGATGTAAAGGCTTGAAAGAGACTGAATCAAATATTTGAAAAGTGTTTTCTAATTAACTCGAATTGTGTCAAAGGATTACTTGCGGTGACAAACTGAGCTGGTGTGCATTAGGGAATAGTGAAGTAGGAGCTATCATAGGGGCGTTAATGAATATATTCACTGATTACTTTTTAAAACAAACCAAACAGCCATAACATTTTATTTCCTGTGAGAAGTTACCAAATGCAGAGTTAATAATATAAATATTGGTTAAATGACATTAGACACTTCTTTACATAAGCATGGAGTGTGATCAGATCTCAAATCACCGACAGTTATCAACGATAATCATCTCATTAAGGGAGAAACGGCTGGAGACGCTGTTCGGGGATGTTTGTGACGTGATGCGTTCAGACAGTCTTTCCTGGCCGGCCTTCTGTCCTCCCGGTTAGAAATGTCACAGCACTCCTCCGAGCAGCAGTACACAATCAAGCTTTACATGAAAGCCAGCTTTTTACCATTTCTTGGAATCGCACAATTTGCACGCTGATAAAATTAAGAGTCTTCATCAGAACTCAGGATGTTTGTCTCAGGTTGGACACTTATTACAGTCGCCTGCTATATACATCTGTTGATTGTCTTCACGTGGTACCGGAAGGATATGTAGGATTTATGGTGGCTTTTTTGCAGGGAAAAGCAAAGCGACAGGCAGCAGTGAGACAGAGGGGGGTGATGGTAATTTCTTTACGGCTCTGCTACTGATGACCCCCTGAGTATTGGGCCTGGCAGACATCTACAATTATCATTCAGCAAGAGTGAAGGACTCTGTTTGATATCTGCCAAGGTAATTTAGTGGGAAAGATTGAACAGAGTTTTGTTTTTTTTCCCCGCCTCGGATTGTGTCTGACCCCTCTGCATATTGAGCTGCTTTATCTCTGCTAGAAAATACATATGAGTGTGTGTGAATTCAGAGGATATGAAAACATCCCTGACAACTGTTTACCTGACTGTACTTTCATCCACTCAACGGGAAAGTTTTCATAACGGAGCAGGCTCTTCTTGAATACAGTCATTCTGAAGTGATACGACTTTTTAAAGTTGGAGGCAAAAGTTTGTCCAGTGAGGTCATAAGCACATTTAAAAAAACAAAAACAAAAACAAAAGGTAGATAGCCTTGTATAAACTAAAATGATTGGTTTTTAGCATTTTTGTTTCGGAAAACTTTCCCAGCAATGCTTTGAAAATGATATTCGTTTCCATGGAAATGGTAGAAATATTTAAAATGTTTGCATTTTTTGGTCTGTTTCCTTTTTCAATAAAAGACATGCAGTAGAGAACAATACACGATAAACATTAGCAGTCGGAGAACACGGACATCCCAGTGGACAGAGGACCAAGTTGGATGGTTATTACGGTGACTGTCAAAATAAAACTACCAAATCCCAGGGGAATATGGACTGGGAGTCACGACACTCTGGAGGAAACGTTATCGTTATTGTCCATCTGCTGCGCCTGTGCACAACTACTAGTTACGACAGTCATGGTGTACATGCGCAGTAGCAATATCTCCACCGTTTCCATGGAGACGGAGTCCGGGAATATACAAAAGGTTGGGTTCCCAGTGGCTCCGAGCACACTTGTCATATTTACGGATCCCCAAAATGCAATGACAGTTTTACGTTTTCACTTGAAAACATTGTCCTGTAAAGTGTCGACCATTTCAAATTGTATTTATGAAAGATCATAAAGGTTTTTGAATACACAGGAAAGCTACAGAAACAACTTCATGAGCTTTATTGTCTTTATTTGAAAAGGTGTTTTTTGGCTCCAGATGAATAAATGCACTGTAAAATACAGGCGCATCCTACAAAAGGTCAAGAATCTCACTTGCTCGCGCCACTTAGTTATTGGTGAATGTTTTCTCGCAGGGAAAAAAAATAGACTTTTTGAACTTGTAAAGGCCATTTTTCAGACACGCGAAAGTGCTTCTGCTCTGTGTGGCTCCGTATGAGAAGGGATGCATATGTTAGGCCGAGCAGGCACGTTCCCGAGCAAGTCTGGATCATATTAATCCAGTGTCTGTGATCAACAGCCGTAGTGCTACTGTAGCACCTTCCACCGCTGCACATTAATCATCTCTGCATGGCTCACTCCAACCGCTGCTGCATCCGAAATGACAGCGGCGCGTTCCATTGCGGAGATGCAACTAAATTCTCCTTCAGCCTCTGCTGCACCTAAAAGTAATTTCATAAGCGATGAATAATTCAGATGCAGTCTCTTTTAAAGGAAGTAGTTTAAAAATCAAGCACATCCTTTGTAAACAAATGTCGAAGAGAGAGTTTGCATCACAGTGAAGCGGCATGTTAGCAGCAGCGTGGCGCTTATAATTCATTGTAAATAGGCTGGATCTGCACACACAGGCATGTGGTTGCTTAAAGATTATTACAGCCTTTTCATAAGAATTAACCATGCAGTTTTGGACATATTTAAAAGATTTGAACATAATTGCTACAAATTAAAAAGCTCTCACCCCAGACTCGATAATTAATGTGGAATAAATGAAAGCTGCACTGTCTTTATATCTGAAACTCCAATGGAGAGCTGTGTATGCCTCTTCGGCGAGTCGCTTATTAAAACACAAAAACAGACCTGAGTTCCCATTAGAAAGTTGGGGATGGATTGCGTGTAAAACGAGATGTGCTGACCTGAAGTACAATGGAGGCTCGCCGGGAAAAAAATACCAAGGAGAAGCTGTGATAACAAGGTCAGTCATCACACCGGGGGCAGTGCACTGTGAAACAGCCTGATATTATGTTTGCTGCACTCAATGCAGCTAAATCATGTCGGAGCGACCCGGGATTGGCTGTCAGTGCCTCTGTTTACTCAGTGATGTCAATATTTAGAAGTGTTATTGGGTTTAACATCATCCATTGGGCTGGAACTGGCAGGACAACATGACCTGGGACTGAAGGTGAAGTGGTTCATTCACGAAACTGTCAGACACGCCGACCACGGGCCAAAACCGGTCTTAACCTACACAACAGATACTCAACTGTTTTCAAAGATTCAGATTGTCACGGCGTCTGCTGTGCCTGCTGTTTCTTCAGGTTCTCTGGTGACCGACGTCCTGGTTAAGCACACTTTATAAAGTATAAACCCTCCACTTCATCCACTCATCGTCGATTTTTCTCATTTCTGTGCTTCCTACTCTTTGATGTCTTCACTGGTTCCTGTGATACGACGTACTAGTCAGCTGTTTGTGCTCATGTTTTGTCCTCACAGTGTACTCTGCGCCTTTATAAAAATAATTTGAAGAGGAAAAACAAGGGTGTTGTTGGGATTTAGAGTGTTTATGGTCCCTGAGCTAAAAGCAGTTGGAGAGGTCTTCAATAAAATTAAATAATAGTGTTTGATTGAACACTGCAATCCCAAATATCTTGTTGATAAAAAGTTCAACTAACCAAAGCAGGTCCAACTCATGATATTTTTCACCTTGTGGATGATTCTCTATTCTGACGGGAAAAAAAATCAGCCACAATGAATTCAATGAAGCATTTTCAAGTATTGTTGATTAATAATAATCCTTTGTGGAAATTCAAAATGAACGACACTCTGTGGTGTTCTGGACACAATGCTTATTTTGTTAATTTGCAATCAGGGGTTGTTTACTTAATCTACACAAACTGTGAGTTTCCAGCACTTTCTGACTGTCCTGTCATGTTTTAATTTACTTACATCCAAATCTTATAGGTTTTTTTTTAGATTTTTTTCTTATCCGAAAGGACTTGACTCAGACTCTGATATCATATCGTGTGACACTATTTTGTGATATTTGGGTAATTATTCAGTCTCTCTGGGAGGTGGGCTCATTATTCACCTAGGAGGAAGTGCAGAGAACTTCCTGGAAGGTTACAAGGTGAGTTTTCACTTCAGTCTATCTGGAAATATCCCTTTTCCAGTGTCTTTTAGAGTGGCGGTAAAAAAATGGCCAAAGTCGAGTTCCATGATTTGCACATAATTTCATTGTTTCCCTAAATCATATTGTGTGAAATTCTAGTTTTAATGATAAAAACAATATAGTCGGTAATTAATATTTACATTTTATTAGAACAGATGGAAAATACATCAGAGCTGCACTTTGATGGATTTAAAACAATAATTTAAAATATGCTGAACAACTCCGTAGAGAGACTGATTTAAAAATTATACAAAATAATGCAGAATGTAATGAGTATTCAGAATAACCAATGAATCTTACAATAATGAAGTATCGCAGTATGAATTCTTTATTTTAAAAAGTACAATTTGCTGTCATACCATTTGACTATGCACTGAATTAATTCACCAATTTTCTAAATATTTCACGTTTGTAAAGGTAAAAGTAACTTAACCACCCTTCTTTACATTTATATTGCATTAGCATATTGCATTCTAGTCATTGTCTTTATTATCTGTAATTCATGAATGTTTACTGAGGAACAATCAATGCTTATTGTGATGTTTTTCCAAAATGTTTCTTGATATCGCTCAAGTCGGAATCTCCAACAACCCCATCACATGTGTTATAAATCAAATATATATCTAATTACAAAAATTAAGTGTGTGAAGAGAATTTAGTGGGAAGTGAATTTTTAAATATGTACTGATTCTGATTACTCCTTCATGTTGATATTTGTCTAACATAGTAGATGTTGTTGTTTTTTCTAACCATCCCTTTACACGGAATATGTTCTGTGTTTGAGCATAAAGTACCCATGTGATGGTTGTGACAGGATCCCTGATGAATACTTAACATTTCTTCTTTCTGCCTGGGTTGTGCCGACGTGTGGCGAGCAACAGTCGTCACGCATAATCAGATGATGTAGCATGTAATGCCATCGATTTATAAATATCAAGAAGAGCATCTGTTGCGGGGGGATCATTGCAAAGCGTCAAGCTAATTCTCTGTGGCAAACAGGGGGAAGATTTATGAACATGCTCGCCTCCTCTTCTGCTGTGACAAGGAGAGGGATGACCCGCCGCATATCTGCTTCACTTTTAGTGCTTGATAGATGGAGCCATCCAAACATGACTGTACCCAGCTTAATCCTCGGCAAAGGCTGCATGAACTTTATATATCTTCACTATTGACAGCAGTGACTTATTGGAAATGTTGGAAATGTCGCTCCTTTCTCCTCGCCTGGTGCTGCTCAGCATAGGCTTACAATGACCTTTGGCTGGCGCTCAATCAGGTGCAAAAGATTTATGAGGACGGGATGCTGCTCACATTCCCACAATTTATATGCGTCTCTCATTTGTTTCTTTAAAGGAGGTTGTCTTAGCTGTAATTACATTCAATAAAGTGATAACTTACATCATGTCTAAAGATCAGCCGCTAAAATGATATTGATTGCGTTGATGTCTGCTTGGCCGTCGGGGGATATTTCAGATGTCACAATTCAGGCAGTAGAGAAATACGGATCTACTGCAGGACATAGTCCTCCAGGAGGGAAATGGAAACACTTTCAAGTGTGATTTATACGTATTCTGAGATTTGCATTTGCCTGGTTGAGCGCCACGAGCAAACTATGAATGCAGCTGAAAGTTTAAAGTTGAAATCTGCGTTCATAGGAGACTGGTTAGGCCAAGATAATTGTCCAATTAATGTAATTCAAATTTTGGCACAAAAATTATGGTAAACGTATAGGTTAAACAGTTTGAATCCCACTTAAAAATCAGCTTGGATCAAATAAAACCGATTCAGAAAGTCACAGAAGCTTAAAAATCTTGCTGGTTGGATTAAATGCCAGTGCTCCTTTTCACCATTTCACTCATTTTTATCATCTTTCTTTTTAAAGTCTAGACTATGTTGCTTCAGCTTTAGTGCATCTACTCTGATTTCACATCAAACCGTGTGAATCCATTCCAGCTCTGATGCCAACACCTCTTTAATCGTTGGTATTACTGACGTTACAAGAGGCTTTTGGACTGTTTTTTGCATGATTAGTTCAAATATTTCCACACCTATGGCAGTTCAACAGTGTTGCCAATATTGCAGCGAAGTTAAATTTGGCCTCGGTTCGATGTTGTGGGTCGAATCAGGACATCCCCAGTTCAAAATATCCACAGATGAAATAAGATCTAAAATGTGAGCAAGTCCAGAGGTCCTCAACCTTTTTTAATTTTTTTTATTTTAAACATCTTGTGTAGTGTCAGACCAACAACTCAAGAGAAAACAACCTGCACAGGTTCCAATGGAACAGGCTATGAATGAAATAACACAATAATGTGTCCAGTTCTTGCTTAATAAAGAGATAAACATCTGAAACACTTCACAATATGAAGGTCTGAGCAAATGTGTTAATTTCAGGATAAAGCTTTGCCCACATTAAAAAGAGAATAAATTTGTGTTTATTGCTCTCCAAACCTGTGAGGTGACATTGTTAAACTAAACACCGTCTTTGTTATTCAATAGTGTTTCAACGTGCTTGAACTTTCCCCGTGATTATTTAGATTTTTCCAGAGTCCTTAAAAGTAACGGGTTACTGCCACCATCAAATATCAAGCTTGTTCATTTCCAGTGCTCCATAACCTTTTTGTTTTAAAATATCCAAGGTCAGCATTGTAAAAGGTCAAAGTCTGTCCTTTCAGTTAAATGTTGCGAGGCTATTTTCTAATCCATTCTTTTTTATTGTTCCTAAAAAGGATTTCTCCACATCTGGTCCACGTACCAAACCTGCTAAGTCAACCCTGTTAGATCCTGTGTGACTGTTGAATCAGAACAGATGTAAGAGGTGATCCCCCGTGGACTGACAGCTGTCCCCCGTCCCGTCTGGACCATCAAGAGAGAATTTTATTCTGCTGAGCTCAACACCTTGACCGCAGCGTTTGGGGCTTTGCACGACATTCTAGTGGACAGACGACCAAGTTGGACTGTTATCACGGTGACTGTCAAAATAAAACTAACCAAGTCTGGGAGAATATGGACTCTGAGTGATGACACTCTGGAGGAAACGTTCTTCTTATTATCCGTCTACTGAGCATGTGCAGAAAAATTATCGACTGCAGCCGTGGTGCACCAGTGCAGTAGCAGCATCTCCTCCCGTTTCCATGGAGACGGAGTCGAAGCATTTTCAATGAGATGCATTTTTCAGTGGGTCCGTTCGAATGAGGCCTAAAATAGTTAAAATGGCTGTTCGGGAACTAAAATGGCTCAATTTGCATGATAGAGCTAAAGTTTGTGTAGAAAAGGGAAAGATTGATAAAAGAGTCAAAACATCTGAAATGTTTGAATCTAATAGAAGCCTGTAGCCTGGGATTATATTAACCACAGTCATCATCACAGAGTCCTGTGGATTTTGTGCTCCTCATCTTTAGATAACATGTTCTTATAATATTTTTATGGAGTTTTTCCTCTGAAGCGTCATTGTGATTCACTTCATCCCCACAAAATCCCGGCTCTGTTAAACAATCGGAGCCAGAGATCCACACTTAAATTTCTGCAAGACAAACATACCTTCAGCTGCAGCGTTATTACCTTTTTGTGGTGTAAATCGAATGCAGCTTAGGCTGAGTGATGGACCGCAGCAAGACAAATCTCCGTCCTCTGAAAAGTGCTGACTTTAAGGCAAAAAATGGTAATAGATTCTCAAAGTGAGGGGCCATTACTGGGGCAGCATGCAAATGACGGGTGAAGAAATAATCTACAAGGTGTTATTGAGCCTTTGGTTTAAGTAGGAAGAGGAGGCCTCTCTCCATTCCCCTGCCGAAGCACCGTTATGTGCGGCTTGTAATTAGATATTGATTCACTCTGTCGATGGGTATTTCAAAGTAGTGTCCTCCTCCTGAAGAGAATGGGATGCATAAAAGTCTGAATGCATCTTGTTAGGACTAAAATCTAATATCTTCATACAGGTGTGAGATTGCTACAGTGCCGAGTGAATAATGGAGAGAAAGAGCAACTGGTAATTTGGTGGCGGGGAACTGATGGTTTCAGTGTCCTTGAGAAAAGCGTTCACATTCAAATGTGCGGGGCTCTCAGAATGTCGACTGAATGGCAAATATTTTTCAAGCTTTCAGCACCGCACGATTAAACTTTCAAGGTTTTTAGTTCTTCAACGAAAAGAGTTTTGGAGTCATGAACGTCGTGTAAAAAGAGGACAGGTGTGGTGGCGGTGGGGCGGCGCGGTGGTGCAGTGCAGTTTGCATGTTTTCCAACAACATGCATGTGAGGTTCATTGTGAAGGAAGAAACGTCCAGGGCGAGGAGTGTGTTCCATCCACACACTGCCGACCATACTGAGCCTCTAAATAAGACATTAAAGTCTCAGATCTGCGTGCAGAGATACATGACTTGACCCTCTTTTGCTGGCAGGGTGGGAGGTTCTCCAAACCTCTGCAGGATTTTCTCCCTTTGAACTGCTCGTTGGCAAGAAGCCACGCTTGGTGTTTGACTTATTGAAGAAAGCTGGGAGGATGGTGAAAGCCCGAAAAAAATATGAAATCCAGTAATTCAGCATTGCAGAGAGGAAAACTCGGCGGACCTCGGCGGTTGTTACAGAGAATTTGTTCCAGGTCCAGGAACGTGAACGTTGACCATGAAGTGTTAACGTCCAGGAAGTTTAAGCCTGAGAGGCCAAATCCCGCTAATCCTCCGTTATTCCATTGTGAAGACAATCTTTATTGTACCAAAGCAAAATTAAAGATTAATCCTGTCTATTATTTAATTAGTTGCCCAGCATTTATTTAAATCGAACTTATTGCCGTTCATGAATGGATCTGGTAACAATGACAAGTGATAAATCTAAACATTTTATATAAACATGCAAAGGTCATGTTAAATTTAGAATTGTAATTTTTCTTTTTATTCTTGTTTTCCAATATTTGTCTTTCCAACATTAAGTCTACCTGTTGTCACAAATAGAACAAAGTAAAAACACTCCAATATACTGCTTTTTAAATTTTTTTTAAACATTATGCTTTATTGATGCAATTAATACAAATTCCATTCAGTTTCCTATCCACTCATTATAAGTGTCACAATAATAACTGAAGGTGAACACAACTTAGACATGCCTCTCTTACTTGTACGGCTTCAATATCATTTAAACATTATTTAATGTATTCAGAGTTTTCACAATAATATTATTGTGGAAATACAATGAGCTACCCAAAGGGCAAGTGATTAAAAGTGAATCTAAATATGTGAGAAATATTACTAATATTAAGTCAAACATTTTCAATTTGTGCTTGAAGAAGCTCATATGAAGCACTGTTAAATAGAAATATATTGACATCAATGTTAATGTAGTTTATTTTCATTGAAGACGTAACATAGGTGTGGAATGACAATCCTTTATTTATGGTCATTACTGCACTGTGGGCTGCTATTTTAACTACTTCAGGCAACATAAAGTACACTGACAATATTGTAAAGGTCAAACTGTTTGTGGATTGTAGCTCTGTCATACATCTACAGCAGGTTTAGCTTGCAGGTTAAACAACTTTGAACCCATTTGTGTTCTTATCTAAGTGTATTTATTGTACTGAGCCTTTGTCAGAGAGAGATAATAAATATTGTTCACACCAGTAGTCTTTGCCCTCCATAGAGTCACCACTACCATGCAGGAAAGAAACCTAGACGGATGAATGGAAATCAACATACTTTGCAGTGTGAATGTGGATAATAATTCACAATGAGACATTTTCATGTGTTAAGTCTTCACCTTGAGCGTGAGGTAGTCGCGTTCGAGTCTCAGTTTCAGGAGGAAAAGCTTCCAGCGTACAAATGAGCCATGACTGCAGTTCAAGTTACAAAAAAACATCCAGATAGACACAGTCTATTGTGTCATTGCAGGACAGAAAGGATGTTTTCCCCCTTTATTGTGTATTGTATTCTGATGTGTGAATGAAAATTAAACAACACGGGGAAAGTGATTATCTAAATGTGTTGCATTATTTAAAATTGCACAGCTATCTGCGCCGTCTGCTGCACCCACAGATCTGTGTTAACAAGTTTTGTTGATAGAGTTCGGGGGTAAATAATTGGAGGGTGCTGTGCAAGCGCTGAATATTAACATCTCAGACTGAAGTTGGAGCCTGTGATGTGATATCTCCTCCCGTCACACTGCAGTCGGCGGCCACGCGGGCTCATCTCTCAGACGTTTCATTGGTCTCCACGCGCTTAAGCTGATGTATCTGTTGTATAAAACAAAACAGACGGGCGAAGCTTTACCCGGGTGATTTAGTCAGGCACTGAGTCAGCAGCCTGTCCGTCCTAATGGCTTTCAGTTAGCGCGCGGCTTAAACCCAAGAATAAGGACCCGTTTTCCAAATAGAGTGAGTTACTTGCATTGGCAGATTCAATACAAGGTTATTTTCTTTCTTTTTTAAGTTCCCATTTTTCAGGTATCGTGTAGCTACTGCACTAAAGACCGAATAGATAAATAATAAAGAATAGTGGTTCTATGTTGTTTTGGGTTATGATCAGTGTTGTGAAAACTACGAGTCATTGATTCTTATTATTAGATTACTAATTGAGTTGTGTAACTTGTTACTTCTGGCCTTGTCAGTTCATACTGTTTCCACATTAAAGGTTTGATATTCTGATTGCCTTTTGTTTCTATGTTCAGTTGTGTAACACCTTTCTGTCAGCGATAGTTCATATGAATGAATTTTCTCTGTAAACTGTAAAAGGTTGAGTGTTTTTTTTTTTTTAACACCTGACTCACACCTTTTCATTGACTGGACTCGTGGCTTGCTCACTGCCATTTTCAATAATAGACAATAGAGGTCAGTGTGAGCTGCTGTTACTCATCCACAGAAAGTATCCACCGACTAGTCATGACATGACGCTGTCCAAACAGGCCGGACCCATTGTGGCATTGACTCAAAAGACTTCCAAGGCTGCGGTATCTTTCAGCATCATGTTGGCAGCATTTATAAAATGGGGCCTCAATGGATCTTGTTTGTCCAGCACATCCCACAGAGGCCTGATTATTTTAAGATTTGACAATTTGAAGGTGAAATCACCTCCAGCTGGTTGTTATGTTTCTGAAATCATTAGTAGACTACATTATTTTCATTGTAGCAGGAACCGTTACCAATAGGGAACACTGTTCCCATGAAAGGGTGCACAAGAACTGTGAGAGCACTTCATTAGGTTACACAAACAAGGACCAAATGTTTCCCAGCAGATTTTTTTTTTTCACAGCTCAAAGGTAAGACACATGCACCGACCCATAATTCACCATTCAGTGCTTCCAGTGCTGACACTCACATGGCCATTGTTCGTGGTTTCAGCAGGAGTCAGCATCTGGACCTTGACTGGTCTGGAGAGACACATGCAGACCACCTTTGATGGATGCTGACAGGAAACCTTCCACCGAGCTGCAGTTTTGGAGATGATCCGACCCACTTTTGCCCACTTTCTTTTGGCTCCGACACATCGACTCTGAGGCCAAAATGTTCTCTTACTGCCAGGATAAAGAAATAATCTGTGATATTTAGCACCCCTATCAGTGGGCTTGATGTTGTGACTCGACTGTAATAATGTGTAGGGTTTAATATAACTTGAGAGTACACGTTTTAATAAACAAAGCCAAGAAATGGAAAAGAAACACTAACAACCAACTGCAGCTTAGACTCTGTTAAATTGTTTTGAATTAGAATTGCACCTTTTTTGTGCACAACCTGATTAAAATGAGCATTTTGAATGTTTATGCAACAGCAGCTGTTCACTTGTTAACGGTTTACTCAAAGTAACATCACAGTCCATCTGGTTGGTGATACATCGTGGCTCAAAGCCAGAATTGAATTGAATAAACCTAACCTCTGATCACGGCGCTCCACTCAGAATAAATTCACTTTAATGAATCTTGTTAGGTGATAAACTCCTGAACACAGCCTAACTGATCTTTCCACAGTTATTACTACAATCAGTGATGACCGCTGGAAATTATACAGTATATGTCCAGTATAATGTAATGAAGTTATTAAATGTCTTTCCCTGCATGAGCTACCCAGCATGTGGGTTCATCAGCACATTCAACACAGACAATCGTAGGGACTAAAGATACTCTACAGATAAATTTGTCCATTTTGAGCTGCTCCACATCGACTACCATCTCTTCTGTTGTTTATTTTTCCCACATCATCTCTCATACTGCGATTTCTTTTTATTCATTTTCGTGTGGCGCTCTGATACATTCGATAACTTCCATTTGTTCTGGGCTTCAACATTAAATCCAGCCGTTCTATGGTGAATACAAGCAAAGCAACATGGAAAATATACTATAGCAGCGTTTCAGAAAAGTTGTGTTTTCGGTGACTCCTGTCAGTTACCATTGACCCGCACTACTGCAAACTTGTGCCCTGATTCCTAATAGATCCTGTGTTTACCAAACCGAATTCCTCTACTTGGATATAAACTTGCATCTCTGTAAAACTTTCTCTCATCCTTCCCCACAGCACATGATTTGTTCCTCCTCTTTGGCCCTGCTTCATCATCCCTGCTTCCCCCCAGCCAGGCTTTTACTTGGCTGTCACTGCTGCCCCCTGTCCGCATCAATACTCAGCCCTTTATGTGATCCTTGGTTCGTTCAATAACACTACACGCTCTTTTGGGCTGAGGCCCCCCCCCAGGGTCTGTCTTTGGCAAATAAGATATTGCAGGGACAAATTAAAATGCTGCTCTGATTGTCTATAGACTCTGCTGCAGTGTGTTTGCACTGAGGTCTCAAAGGGAAGGGATGCTGAGCAGAGGGAGACTGTAAAAGATCCACACGGATCTTTGTGTTTTAAAAACCCTTTTGTTCTGCTTTGGCCAAATGCTATTTAAGTAGAGCATCAATATTCTTTAAAGCCTTAAATGATGGTGCTGAAAAACACATTTTTCAACCTAAATCACTGAGCTGAGCTGGAAGAGGGAAACACATCTAATTCATTACTTCAGTCTGAAGCATTGAGGCTGTGAGCAAGCCTGAAATTCACCATGAAGCACAATGGATGTCACATTTAAACAAAACATAAAAAGCAACAATACAATTGCAGACATTTATAGGACAGTGCTTTTTAGAATACAATGTGAGTAAACCCTGTGTCCTTTTTAAAATGATAAATAGAGGAAAATAAAACTGCTTTTGCCCCGAGTGCTTTCAATAGTCATATATAACCAGGTCATGTATTGATGTACAGTTAAACTGATTTACTGACCATATACTGGTCATTCTCGTTAAACTAACCAGAAAGCTAACCAACTTATCCCAGGATATTCTGTATTGTAATATCAGTTTAGACCACAGTACTTTTATTTTATTCAACTTGATTCATGAACCAAAAGTGGTTCCCTCCAAAGAATAAATCACAAACACAGCTCAGCTGGCATAAATAACAACCTCTGGGCTTTCTAAGAATCTTAACCGCTGAAGTTTAAAGGACTGCCAGTACAAGACCACGTGGATTGAATTAGAAAGGCTTTACTTTGGTTTACACTGTCACCATATTTCTCTCTGTGAGTGTTGTGTGGAGTGAGAGCAAATGTTAATCATAAGCTCTGACAGGATAATGTGCATCCCATAATACAAAGGTCACCTCTATATTGTCATGGTTGATGGTGATTTGGAGCGAATTCAACCTGCATTGAGTCACACTGATCATCTCACTTTGTTCAGAAGCCCCAGACGCAGCATGTATTTCAAATCCCTGGTACTTTTATCCTTTTGTGACGTTTGTTTGTGACTGAAGGTTGCAGAAGAGGAGGTGGATATAACATGATTGTAATCAATTCATGACTCATTTAATTATATATGGTTATGTGACATGCAAAGAACATTAAATGAAGACGCCCCTCCGACTGGATATCTCCCGCTACCAGACCCCAGTAGCCTCACTTCTCCCCCAAAACACTCAACCGGGCTGGGCTCAGCATCCACCCAAGTGGACCCCCCTCCACCTGGAGCTGTCACCCCACCACCACGCAAAATATTTTGCACTTGCCTTTTGGACATGATAGATAATTTGACTTATTTTAAAAAGTTGGTTGCTTATTTTTAGTCCCTGATTTTACAATATAACCTAAAATGTAGATTTCCCATCAAGTAGAATTTACCTGCTAAATGGGGAGATAATTTCACTAGTTGTGGGTAATTTTCTTGTCAAATTTTGTGGTTTTATCTCCCCTTTTTTGCAGACCTCCAGGCTTCACCTCTCCCACAAAACACTCACTCCGGCTGGGTTAAGCGTCCACCAACCACACTGGAGTGAAAATAGTGTCATACATGGATGTATTCAACATTCAAACCTTCATATTCTGTCGTTATTGGGTTTTTCTATTAAAAGCCTTGACCTTATGCCCCACATATGAGCACAATAAATTACAAAAGAAAAACCTCCATATTTATTACCATCTGCATGACATGTTGTGCATTCATCAAGACTCCACTTGCTCTAACACTCAATGTGCTGTCCACGTAAATTATTGATATCTGGGCAGAGACACTTTTAACTGATGATGACTCAATCTGGTGGCTGTGCTCAGGTCAGGAGGCGCTGCTTGATACATCGATACCATGGATCGCGCTGACTGACACGTGCGATGGAAGCACGCCAGGCCTGGGCGTTCGATACCTCTCACTCACCGACATGTATACTTTACTGTGTGTTTACAACAGATGTACCACAGGTGAAACAGATTCCCACTGAATAATGGAATCCTTTAATGCAGATCTGCAGAAGGTTTCATTGTGATATTTCCACTGTGTTCCTGTAGATTCATTTTTCATTTTGCTGCTGCACTTTGTGCTGCTATTGTATGGCGCTGCATAATGCATAAAGTTGTTTATCACATCCGTCCGAGTCTAAATATTCTCACAGCTGTAATGCTGCTCTTGGTAAAATGCACGCAAGTGGGGGAAGAAGTACTCAAAAATGCGTTTTACTTGTAGCTCCAGAAAAGTGTTTGAGCTTCACTGAGCTGAAAATGTGATCGTTTTTACACCCATTTCTATTTATACGGCGAAGTTATCCAATGAAAATGCAATGAGCAGCACCCACAAACACAGAGTCACTTGAAAAGATTTGCGATCAAACTGCTGGAATCAAAACGGTTCATAATAATGTAAACCTTTCAAGATTGGGAAAGTGCATCAACCACAACATTATGAACACATGCCTACTGTATCCACACTCGACGTTTGTCCAGCACATCCCACAAATGCATGACTGGATTGAGATCTGGTGAATTCCTCAAAATGATTCTTGTGGTCCTTCCTGAATCTTTTCTGCACCACACTCCTGAAAGAGGCCAGGATCTCATGGAGTTAAGTCAATTGTATTGCAGTATTCAATAATGAGGAACACTTGGACGTGACTTTTCAGAGTCCTGGAAAACACATCTCAATTATTAATATGGAGAGGAAATCACAGCTGAAAGTATCTCTAAATACCATAACTTTCTCACTGGATGTTTTTAAAAAGTTTCAACAAGTGTGTTGTCTCATCATATTCATAACATGGTTTTAGTATCCTACAAAAAAATATTTTTTCTATTATGAAAGTGATTTGTTCTGTAATCTCTATAATTTGATTATTAGTTTTAAAGAAAAAGAAGAAATGACCGTAAAGTGTTTACAGTTGTGTAACAGTGGTGAAGCACTAACTTTATTTGAGCGGTCATGGAATCAGGAGCAAAATAACTGATAAATGAATGTTTCGATTTATTTCAATGAAAAGAAATATTATGAGAATATATATACATAAATTATCCAAATACTATTAGAGACCTGAACAAGTTTGTTGAAAATAAATTCTGTGTGAAATGTCTCAACAGCATCTCTATTAAATGTTGAGCTTATTCACATCTCATTTCCAACAGATGCAGTCGTAGACATTATGAACATTTCTAAATGCATTAAATCCCAAGTTGTACAGGAATTCTTACCACAACCTCAAACTTCCACGTCATGTTTTAATCATATAGTCATTACTCTTGCATTGGGAAGACTTGAAGTTGTTTGTAGGTTATTATAATGATGTATGACTGGTTTGATCCATTGGAGATTCAAATGATCTTTATTTGACCCCTGAACTGAAAAGTGTTGGAGGAGACTGAAGAATAAATGAGTGAGATTCAAACAGGACAGGATCCGTCTGTTACTCTCTAACGAGGTTCTGATCATCTGCACCTCATCCAGAACCTCTGATCAGAATCCTTTTGAAGAGAAATATCTGTACTTGTTTTCCCATCTGACTCTTCTGCCTTTGAAATATTTCTAAATTATGAAAATGAATGCAACATTTCTGTTTGAGGTGTCGTTAATTTGCTAATGTCACCTGCTTCAGGGGGGATCAGGGTGTCAAAAAGGAATTTTCCTTTTCCAGCCACTTTGTTTGCTGCTTCACTTAGAGGTAATAATTATAATAATTCATGTTTTACACTATTCAATACTGTACTCTTTAGAATCAATAATAGTGGGCGGACATGGGAGCTACTACAGCACAGGATTAAAGTGCAAAGCAGAAAGAATATAGCATCTTTTCTATCCATCGTTGAATAAGAATATAACATTTCTTATATTTGTACAGAAGATTTTTAAATTCCTGTGTTATTTAAACATAATTTTGGACGCACAGATGGTATATTTGAAAGAACAGTAGACTCTATTGGTCTCTTAGTAGACTAATTATAACAGGAAATAACAGCCAAGAGGAGATTTGCTGTCAGATTATGTAATCCTTGTTGGATGAAGGCAGCTGTGGGCTGCGGTGTGTTTAATTTCAGCAGGACACCTGAAACGGCTCTAAATTCGCCACCGCAGCACAAACACACTGCAGGGAGGAAAAAGCTCCTGCACGGAAAAGAAAATAATGCTTTTTATACTCCAAACTAAAAACATCAGTCTGAGTACATCACTGTGGAGTTCCCTCATTAATTGTCCGTAATTAATTTACTTAATTCAGAGTTTGATCATAGAAATTCATCAGATTTATCTTAGCTGTGAAGCACACAAGTATGAAACAAGTGTTAACTTTAATCTTTCATTTATTTGAAACGACCTTAAAACAGGAAAGAAATTGCAAATAGTTTTCATCTGTATTTTGATTAAAATGTGTTTGTTGAACCCGGAGGAGTCAGATATGAGGACTGTCTGCCAAAACCGGCCTGCAAGAGGCTTTAATCCGGTCGCTAAACCAACGAGCAAGTACTACAAAATACAAAGAAAACTTACGCTTTTTAAACTAATTTCTTAGGAGTAGCTGAGATATCAGTGATGCTGCTATAAAAGATAGCCACCTCGATGCAGAAAAACTTTAAAGTTTAAATCTAAAGGTTATTATGGCAGTATTTTCCCTACACACTCCATACTTTTGTCTTTGTGCATCCGGTGGTAGGGAGGAGCGGCCAGCCAGCGTGGTCGTGTGGCTCCTGTAACTCTGAGTCTGGTGGAGGTTGGAGTGAGGTGGACAATATCTCTCATTATGAAAATGGATGAAACACGTTTCAGACTGTACTGTCCACAGATAATCAGGTTATCTACTGGCACATAAATTCTAATATAAGAGACCAGAGACAGTAAAAGTAAGACGACTGACTTCAGAGGAGCCCTAACCTATAGCCCTATAGATAGTACTAGTATTATACTAATAGACATATTAATAGATACTCTGAATTTTAGGCCAGATGTTTTATCTACCGTAGACTCAACAGTATTCTATGTCACAAAGTCTTCAATCTGAGACTTTATTTTGCATGTCTTTTTGACAAACCCTTCCTCAGGGATTGATAAGGCGAGTCTGAACAAACAACCGCGCTTTCTCAGTTTTTCTACACCTATGAAGTAATAAAAGGCTGAGCTGTGATTTATGTAAAACGCCCACCTATAAACCAACGCGTCTCATTTTCCTAAAAGTAGAAAGGAGGTGTTTGAGTGCTGACTGAGCTTCTGGTTAATAAAAACTAAAGTTGCTGACGTTTTTTTTTTTTTATTTTTTTTTTTTTATGCATTTTGCTCCATTTAAATTAAATGATTGCTTCCGTTTCATCACCATATTCACAAAGAATACAAGCATTTGTATACAGCGCTGATATAGTATGTGACTGAATAAATCACAAAGAAGGAAGTTGAGAGTGGAAAGTTTTGTGGTTCATTCTTACTTTCGGAAAACACTTTGTATAACACATTTATATATATATAGAAAACATCCCATGCAAGAGCCCTGAGAAACCCACACATGCACAGAGAGAACATGCAGAAACACAGAAAGACAATACTGGAACACCACCAACACCGCTCTGCAGCCTGCTCTTAATCAACACGCATTTATTCTCTTTTTTTATATTTATCCACCACATCTCGATCTCTTCATTAACTAATGGGGCCTGCATGTTCTCATTATAACGTCTGCATTATTTATGGTGATGACATATTACGACAGAAGTACTAGACCTGCTCTTAGAAGAGTTAATGAAACAACACACAAGCCGATACAACAAGGAAAGGAGTGGACCTGATACAGAACAAGACTCGTCAAGGGAAACTGGGCTGGACTATTATACAAGGTCACTTTCAATTTATCAGGATTTCACCTGAAATAAAGAGTATTAAAACCCAGGATGTGTTGTGTTGCAGGACTGTATAAGATATGTGCAGACAGCTGGGACCAGGATAAATTGGTAAAGTTAGACCAGGTTCAATGATAATGCCGGCTGTCCAGTCTAAAGCAGTGTGCAAACATGTGATAATGGTACATGCTTTGACTTACAAGAATATCTGTGTTTAGTTCTCTTGAAAACATAAGAACTACAATCAAACATGTCATGTGAATAATTAATTTTTTGGATTGGGTCGATTTCGTAGGGAGGTTTCAAACACAGTTAAGTTCAGGGGCGACAAACAGCCCCTGAAGTTGGACGGGTCGGACTGGTAGGGCCACATGAACCTTCAAGTTTAAACTTTAATGTGTTTCTTTGTTGTGGCACAGAGTATAAGTGATGAAAATGTTTTCACAAAAACAGTGACTAATGGAAATGACTACAATGTCAACATGAAGCCCTTTTTAAATACACTTTCAGTTGCAAAACACATTGAAATGTCAAAACAATGTGGCACCATCAGTGATATCTCAGCTCCGGTGTCAGTGCTGTGTTGTCTCCACGACTCCTAAGAAATGTGTTTATAAATCAATGATTTCTTTGAAATTTGTATTATTTACGATGTGCTTTGGTCGGCTTGGAGCCTCTTGCAGGCCGGTTTTGGCTCACAGCCTTTTTATTTGACACCCCTGGTTTAACACCTAAAACTCCGTTATTCTGTGAAAAAACCTTAATTACACTTCTCATTTATCACAGGATGTTAAAAATGTGAAATCAGGACAATGACACCACCGTAGGTCAAGATTAAACTGAAAAGAAGGTTCCATGCCTCCACTTTTTGAAGTACAGAATTAACATTAAGATGTGTCCATAAATCAGTGAGTAAATCTTCAGAAGAATGAACATTATTTGACACGTAATGTTGACCACCGCAGAGCAAACAGAGCCCCATCTCTGTGTGTCTTCCCTCAATAGAGGCCTGAACTACAGGTAGGGGATGGTTATTTTAAATGCCTGTTGCCCATAAACATACAATTCAAAGTGATCCGCCAAAGCAGGAGAAGCAGTTTAACGGAGAACATTTCAACCTGAGGGACGCCTCAGTAGCTGCAGTTGATTTTACGCAGCAAATCTTTTGATTCCCTGAGGTCCCACTTTAAGTATTCCTTTTGATGGCCTCTTGTATATATCCCTTCATTACATTCCTTCCCATATAAGCTGTTCACATTTCCGCTGGGCATGTAATCATCCATTAATCCAGAGGGAAGATAGCCCCTGTGCAATGTGAGCGTCTTAAGTGTTGTGAATATTTGTCTCATCCATTTTCTAATTCAAAGAGTCAGAGGCCCCTTTGGAATTCCCACTTCTCATCTCCCTTGCCTTTACATGGTCTTTACCCACTATTTCTTTCTTTTCTTTTTCGCAATTAGGTTTGCAGCTGGCTGTGTAGCTGCCTGGATTCTCAACAGAGGCTCGGGGTGAAATCAGAGTGGACCGTCACAACAAATCCCACGAGACAGAAATGCAGAAACAGAGATTAATGACCCAGGAGAGCCAGAAAGCTGAGCTTTCTTAAAGGCAAACAGGGAAAAAAAGAACTTGAGAGACATTATACTGAAGGACTTCAGATGGATCTGATATTAAGTTGATAGATAATTTAATCTGGTTTTTACCAGGAGGAGATTAATTTTGCAACATGATTAATTATGTAAACAGTGTTATCTGTGGGAGATGCTCACAGATTGCTTCAGAGGGACATTTGGATTCTGTCAGCACCGCCTTGTTTACCCTCATCAATGGAGAGCCAACGTCCAGCAACAAGGTTGTTCAAGGTTTCTGCTCCTCTGTGAGCACTGATAGCAGCGATTCTTAGATGTGGAGCCTTTTAACACGACTTCTGCTCTTTAAAACACAAGTGCTGTTCAAAAAAAGTCAGTCAGTACCATTTAAACTGTTTACACGATGCTTGGAGTATCATGTTCTATCAAATGCTAATGTACGGCTCATTAAGAATGATGTGAAAATGAACTTGGTGCTTCGTACAAAACACGTTCAATCCAGTGTTGACTCAGTTTTTTTAAGTGGTAATGACAGCTTTAGGATTGATTAACTTTAGTTTGAATCAAATAGAAATAGACACAATCTTACACCTCTACAACCTGAGATACAAAGTGCAGACCACACAGCAGTCTAAACCTACAACATCTTAACTAGAAAATGCTTTATGCTTATATTGCTGTGTGGTCTAAACATATAGCATCTTCTAGTTAACCCGCTATAATACCTCCTATATTAACCTAACTAGAAAATAGTCCCCAGACACCCGGACCTGCCCTGAATGTCAGTAAACCTACAGACTATTGTCTATCTGAAAGCTCTGCCTCCTTTTCTAGTTTCATAGACTGTCTTTAAGACACGATGGAACCGAGAACTTCAAAGAGCTCGAGTACATAAACTGCATTGCTTTGTTGAAGGTCATCCAAGGAGTTGTACTGGTGAACTGGTGAAAATGTGCCCTGGAAGTGAAGTCCATTTATTTGGTTTTAACACAGCTCATCAAACCACAGGAATCTCTTCTTTTCTGCACCATTGCTTCCTGTTTCATCTGTTAAAAACAACAACAACAACAACAACACACTTTGATGAATTCCTTTTTGCATTTATGTGACATCGTTGAACAACATGATTGAAGCTACGTTATGTGAGGCTTTTACCAAACACAACATTTACAACACTCTTCTTTTGTGTGGTTTATAGTTGTTTGCATATAAAGAGAATATTTTGGATCATCTCCAGGATTTTTATTTGTTATTTATTTGTGCCATGCTCTGTGTTTTATAGAGCCGGATTGAAGAAAACCAATGTGTGGGAAATGTGATTCCTCACAGTCCCTCACAGTGGTACTGCAGGTCAAAGTAATGCTACCGATAGCAGTCAGACTGTTTGTAAGGCGCCGAGAGCCAAATACTAGTTTTATCTGAGTTCAGAGGCAGAAGATTACAGCTCATCCAGGCCTTCATGTCTTTATGTCTCTGTAGTAAAATGTTATTGTCTAACAGAGCTCATATAGAGTCAAGTCCTTTGTCTGAGGCTACGAGAAGGTCATAGATAACTTCCACCAAAGTTGTTTCTGTGCTGTGATGAACTCTAAAACCTTTCTTGTAAACCCTGCTTGAAAAAAGAAAGGTCTTTTTATTCCCTGATCGCCCCAATTCTCTTCACTCTACAGGACAGTTTGGTCTTTTCTACTGTTTGACTATAAGTCAATCAGATCAGATGCTTAGGCCAAAAAAAAAAAAAAAGTATTATCTGAACCACAATGCACTATCACTCACTGAATGTTTCATCAATCACAACCGAGCAAAGAGCATGCAACAATGACTTGGGTTCGACACAGAAACAATAACGTCTTTATCAGTGGATTCATATGTCTGGAGCAGCCGAACGCTCATCTGCAGTGACACGTCATTTGTTGGATGTCAGGGTGGCAGATTGAAAGCTTTCAGCTCGTCCCTGCAACTCCCCACACTGCATGTCAGCCCTTCTAACGACCGCCGTGTTATCTGACATCATGCAAATTGAAGTTGTGGAGTGGGGGAGTGGGGGAGTGGGGAGGACCCCCCTCCAATCACACACACACACACACACACACACACACACGCACACACGCACACACACACACACACACACACACACACACACACACACACACACACACACACACACACACACACACACACACACACACACACACACACACACACACACACACACACATCGAATTTTATTCTTTTGTTTTCTTTTTTCCAGTCAACGTTTGAGAAAACTAGAAATTGACTGCACCCATTGTTTGGATGTTGTTTACATCATGTTTGGAATAAAGAGAACGAAAACACCCATAAGTCATGCATTGAACACATTTCCCTTAACACACTAGAGGAAAATATCAGTTTTCAACTCTCGATAGTTGGATTTCGCTTCATAGTTGAAACTTTTCTGATTGAAAACTTTCTGTTTCACTGATTTCTTTGCTTGATAGAAATGAGATGACTATGGATTGCCCCTTGAAGTGTTTAAAAAAATGAAGCATTTGGTTTCCTTTGTTTGATTTGATGTTTGACAGTAACTGTGAATGTTTGAGGGAGACGAGGATCCAGTTTATACGACGCTTTCAAGTAAAAACTGAAACATTCGTTTTTTTTGTTTTCTGAAACGCTGCTCCTGCACGTGCGCACCACGGCTGCAGTTAAAGAGTTAAAGAGTTCTTCTGCACATGCTCAGTAGATGGATAATATGAACAATGTTTTTCTCCAGGGTGTCATGACTCCCAGTCCATATTCTCCTGGACGTGGTAGTTTTATTTTGACAGTCACTGTAATAACAATCCAACTTAGTTGTCTGTCCACTAGAATGTCTGTGTCCTCCCATTGTTAAGGTTTATAGCGTATTGACGCTCTGCTGCATGTGTGTGTGGTTTCATTATGAAAACAAACATCAGCACCCACTCTTGGCCTGGCATGCTCACTACATTGTTTTCAGTGTTTCTGCTGTTTCCGTCGAAAAATGCATTATTTTCAAAATGTTGCAGTGTAAACGTGAAACTTTTCTGAATCTATTTTTATTTATTTATAGATATTTGTCAATGTTTAACTGACATTGTCTTGAGCTGATCTATACACAAAACTATTTTCTAAAAATATGTACTTGACTCAGATGTTTTCTGCCCTCGCTCACTGACTTCCTGTCACTGAATTGCTCTCTGAGCATCCAATATCTGAAATATCAACACATAAACTTCATCTTTTCAGCACTGAGTCTGGAGTATGTTGTGAATCATTATTGATTTCTTTGTTTTTTCTTCTCTTAGATAACCGCTGTCTTGGTGTTAAATGTTGGAACAATTGAAAATAAAGAAGGCAGTTTTATCGGAGGGTGCAGGAGACAGGCCCAGAATAACTCCTCTCTTTAAGCCCTTCCCCGGCGGATTGCTGTCTAAAGAACTGAATTCCTTCTGTGATCAAAATGAGACAGGAGGACTGCGATCAGGTAATCTTCCTTTTCTTTCACTTGACTTAAATATACCAGAGGCACCAAACAGACAGTGTTGTCATATGAAAGCTAACGCACACGGTCCTGTTGCTATTATTGAGCAAGAGAAAAATACAGTCTCAAAGCTATTTATGTATTATAAATCTACATTAAATAAATGAGCATTAAAAACATTCTTTGTTTTGTGCTATCATTCTGTTATTAATAACTTAAGATGGGAAGTTAAACAGCAGATTATCCCACACTGTCATTGTGAAGTAGTAATAGAGTATTTGTCTTCTAACACAGCATTTCATCCAGTAAAAATAGGCGTCCTGGTATCCTGGATGTCCTTGGCTGTTGATGTATAATTGTCATGATTGTTTAAACATGCAGGCAAAGTGCAAAGGAAAATTGCATCATTAAATATGCTTTTGTTTTCATTTTCCAAGATACATTTCAGTTGTTATCAGTTCCGTTCCAAGGAAGGGAAGTAGTGTGTGTTTGGAATGGTAAATAAGGAGACGTGTGTGTGTGTGTGTGTGTGTGTGTGTGTGTGTGTGTGTGTGTGTGTGTGTGTGTGTGTGTGTGTGTGTGTGTGTGTGTGTGTGTGTGTGTGTGTGTGTGTGTGTGTGTGCGGAGCCTGTTGGATTTGGCCCTGCACTGAGTAATTCAGTGTAAATGCGTTGTGAACAGAGGGGTGCTGTGGATCAGTGGTCAGAGGCGGCAGCAGTAATGGGGTCCTGGTGTTCAACACGCGCTCAGTAAATACACACGCCGTCCTCCTCCAGGTTAAGGAACGCACCGAGGGCACATTATCCAAACAGCCTGACAGATCCTAACCTGAGAGAGGCGCTCTGCCCCGACCTCCATGACATCAAACACACACCTCATCTCCACACACTGCTCCTCTCTCGCTCTCCGGCTACAGTGTGAGCTGCCCACTGCTGAAGAGTCGACAGAGATGACAGGAGGCTTCTCACTGTATTGAAAGAGAATCAAGACTGACGGCTCAATATGTTTTCTCGTCTTTAAACATAAAATCCACCCATTTGATGGTGAGATGTGTGTCAGCTGCTGGATCACTGCAGCGCTCGGTCCGTCCTGATTCCAGCTTTCAGGGTTTCAGTGGCTCGCTCTTAGAGGACTTTCAACCATCCATCGTCTCAGCACTTCATCACTACGGGCTTGTTGGGGGCTGAAGCTGATCTCAGCTGACAGACAATTTCACACTCCTCCAATCACACCTACTGTTCACTTACCGACACTAATTCACCCAACACGCGTGTCTTTGCACTGTACGGAGATATCGGAGTGTATTGGAAACACACACACAGGCACGGGAAGAACATGCAAACACCTGGAAATTCAAAAAGTGATGAAGAGAAGGACAAAATAACTGAAGGCTGATCATGCAGAGCTAACAAACATCAGGCTGATTAGTTTTTAGATACTTGTGAACATTTCTTGGAGTTGAACTGAACAAATTGACATTCCTGTTTGTATTACAATGAAAATCCACATACACTGCTGTTGGATTCTTTAATGGATTTTGTGGGTAATTATGCATCAAATTATGGAAACTGCATGACACTGTAAGCTTTGTATATCTTCTATTATCAGTCATAAAAAATATGAATTGTGTACAGCTGTAGAATTTCAAACTCACATTACATGAAACACAGTCATGAGTCAATACATATTTTTAATCTAGTTTTTATATAATTTTGTATACCGCTTTTTCCAACTTAATGACTCACAAAAGAAATATTTGTCTTCAGTTGATTTGACTGTGAATTATAAAATCTGTGAGGTCAATATCACTGTTAGATTTTAGTGTAACCAACATTCTCATGTTTGTATTGAAAGATTACTCCAGTTGTGCAACGAAGCTTTGTTATTCCATTTGACTATTTATTCAGTCTGCATCACATTATTACATTTAGTTTGACTAAAACAAGAAGAAGTTGTGAAAGTCTATGGAATAATGTACTAATACTAATTTAATGCTATAATGACGACCAAGGTTAGTTTTCTACATAATCCACAATCATTCAATTCAATCCAATCAATATCAAATATGTATATGTAGAACACCTTTATCTGATGTCCAGTAGATTATTGATAATAACTTTGTCCTTGTGAGCATTTTTTTTCCTTGCGTTTTGATCGTATGTTGTTTCTTTCCTCCTTTTTCTACATTGTTTGTTGTTCATAATTTTTCTATATTCTCTGGCTCAGATACGACCAGCGAGCACATGACAGACCGTGACACTGTAATAACTCCCACTTTCATTTTAATTTCAACTTATTGAGTCTTAAATGAGGTTAGGTCATGTGGAATTGCTGCAGATGTAACAATCACTATTAGCTCTTTCGCTCCTCTGGATTCCCACTCGGGACAAAGGGCCGACCATGGCAATAATGGTTTCATTTTGTACCGCCGCGCTGAGGATTGAAAATTGTGCTCGGCCATCTATTGATGAGCACACCTAAATGGTTACATCATTCAGGCTGCGGCCTGTGTAAGTGTCGCCGTTTGCTTTGAGAGGCGGCTGAATTGAGCCCATCAGGTGAAGAGGAGGCAGTAGAAACACCATCAGGGCTGAAACAGGCTGCTGTCAGTCACCGTTAGCTCCATCGGACCGGAGCGGCGCCGAGCTGAGAGACGAAAGTCTGTAAACCTTCCATCAGGCGAAGAACGCACACATGCATGCAAAACAACATGAAAAGGAATGAAACTGAAGGACTGAAGTGTTTGGGTGATGCTAACTGACCAGTGTTTCTTTTTTTTTAAATGTTTTAAATTTGAGTAGATGCATGGCGTCCATCATCACTTATTTATTTAGTCAAATGTGACTTTGTTTAAACGCTAAAGCTCACCAGAATAGATTGTGTTTCAGTTTGTGTGAGATCGACTAACAACAACACCGTGCATGAATTCACATGCAGGCTGGAGTCTTCAAAAGAGGATTGTGCGCTAAACGGAGAGTAAAATGTGATGCGGTGGATTTAGATGTGTTGGAGGAGGATGTTACTAAATATATCGGAGGGTCACAATAAGCATATGATAGATGATGGATGTTGAAAAAAGAAGTACAACATAGACAATATCTCCAGGGGAGGGAATTTACTGGAGGTCTTCTGAATGTGATCATGCCGCTGTATGAAAATGTTTTTTTTTGTTTTTTTCTCCTCATTCCAATCCTCCTTAATGTCAAAGTTTCACTAGCCAGAGTCGGTAGGTGAAGGTGAAGTGTCTGGGATTACATTCACCACACTCTTGAGTGTTCGGTTTTTTTTGTTTTGTTTTGCTTTCAGATTTCAAAACGGATCTGGTAGCAGTTGTCAAGCCACAGATGTCGCATTAAAAGCTGCTGTCAAGGTTCTTGGTTTTGTGATGATCAATCTGAAAAGTGTTTGATGCGACAGAGTCGATGTTGCAGAAATAATCCGCAGAAATCACATTAAGATTAAAACCAAACCTTCTCAAACTGGAGAGGAAATAAACACAAAAAGGATCATGAATAAAGTACACAAATCAGAGCAAACGTTAGATGTTTTATAGTTAATCTGAGTAAAGTTTGTCTGGTTGTGAATTTGGACTGCAAATCTGTGATGGAATCTGGTTTAGGAATCAGAAAATCAAATAAGAATCTGTGGTCATTTTCTACAAGTTTGTAGACTTTAATAAGTTTTATAGAAAAAGTTGATGTATTTCATGTGTGTCTTTAAAATATATTTTCTTAAAAACCTCACATCACAATGACAAAATGGTAAAAAAATAAAAAATAAAAAAAGCTCGCCAGTCAGTGTCTCTTGCTCACTTCTACATGGAGACCAAATCTGTTATTTAATTGTTTTGAGTGTGTGCACGAGATGAAAGCATAGGTTCACTCTATTTAAACTATATGTATTAAACATAATCATATCTGTTAATATCTATTCTACATTTTAATGATAATAATAATAATAATAATAATAATAATAATAATAATAATAATAATAATAATAATAATAATAATAATAATAATAATAATAATACACATTTGAGTATTGTTAGACATGTTATGAATAAATAGCTTTATAAAATAGTGTTTTATTTATGTTAATTCTGATGCTGATTTGATCGAACTTCAGATCTTTACACTGTTTTAATAAAATGCAGTCATGAATTAAGAATTGTTCTGGATTTTGTTGTTGTAACAAAGTGTGAGGTGTCACTCAGTTGCAGGAAGGTGATTGGTTGATCAGGAGATTGAAGCCAGCTGGTCCACGACCTCTGACTTCCTGGATAAAAGCCGCCACCCTGCTGCAGTTCACGACAGGTTTCCTCCCTGATGTCACATTTCTGTCTGCGCCGGTTCACTTTGCGTTTCCTGTTTTAATGAAGGAAGTGTTGATGTTTTTTGTTCTTGTTGTGGCGTAAAAGCTGAGCCATGACACAATCGTTTGTGTTGAGCTCATTAGACTTTTTGGAAAAAAAAAACCCATCAGCAGAACAGTTTTCTGTCTTTCTTTTTAGTTAAGTTGTGAATATGACCCTTTAGAGGCAGTGGGGATTTTATAATTGTATCATTTTAACAACTGTCACCAGTGTGACCATCAATACAAAGAGGAGGTTTATCATAAATAATGAAATGCAGGCAAAGCCATTTTATCTGACGGACTTCCTGGAACTCATGATTCTTTTCAGATCAGAGTTTTGTAAGTCTTCAACACTCACTGGTCGTTCACTTATTGTAAGAACTACCGGAGCGTGTCTGTCCCAACTCATAAAAATGTTTATTTACACAGAATGACAACCAAACATCACGTCTAGGACATGTTTTTGATTTGCAGTAATGGAGACGCTGTCTTTTATTGAACGTTGTAGCTTGTGTATTTTCATCACATCTGCCTGACGGTGGGTCTCGTGAGTCTAGCTGAACATGTTCAAACCCTTGACTCCTGTCCGTCAATATTTGAAAATTAAATTAAAGAAAGTCACAGAAGATGTTCCTTATATACTGCCTCTAAACCTCTGGCAAGTCCTCAAGATCAGAATTAATGTGTGATCATTTAATATCTGAATATAATATCTATCAGAGGTTGCAGTTTTCATGATCAAATAAAATTAAATTAGATGATTGATGCAGACGTGTATTAAGTGGCCACACTATTATGAGCAGTGACAAGCATCCATTGCACTCACGGCGGTCATTAAGGCTACAACTGCAAAATAGGCTTTAAATTCCATCAGTGATGCATTGCAGCCGCTCGCAGCTCTTTTTGTTAATGTGCTATCATGTGTGGATTAAGTCATTTCCATCAGGAAAAACTCAAACGACGGGGGGAAAAAAAGGGCTCACATATTAGCTAAATGATTTATTTGACATGCTGTGCAAAATACAAAAAAGCTGGAGAAATATGTGAGGAGTCTTCAAGATTGAGCGCAGTGACAAGCTTCAGCCATAAATTACCCCAAATGTAGTTTTAACAGTGGTGCTGTTGAGCCGCGGTGAGGAATGATATATATTGTGAATACATATTTTAAAGGCTTTTTCAATGTACCTGCAGTGAGTAAACAGAAGCAAATGGATCTCTACATGTAAAGAGCTGATATTGTAGTTCTTGAAGTGCCATGTTATAACCAACATTTAGTTTATAGTCCTTTTTATCCTTCCAGCCAAGATGCAACACATATGGAGAGGTTTCTGCCCCAAACCTCGCAGAAACAAATAGACAAAGATTTTAGCATTCATTAAGCTTGACTGCAGCGTTTATTATGCAGAGTATGAGACCAAACCATTTATTGTCTGAGGTGATAACGAATTGCTTCAGGTGACTGACGGGACTGTGCACAAACAACGTCTTAAAACAATTCCAGTGTGGACGCAAGCGTGAGAACCCTAAAACTGAAATCCTGAGGCATAAATTCTATTGTAGCTGTTCATGTCTACCAGCAAATGAAGCAAATTGTATTATAGGAACCCTGCTTGCTATGGACAATGAATTTACTGTTCAGCCACCTGATGAATTAAAAAGTGTGATTTCAGACAGATTCGAGATCTGTTAGACTGAGATCTGTTAGACTGAGATCTGTTAGACTGAGGGAGTCATTGGACTCATCATCATGTTGCAGAAACCAGTTAAAAATGTCAAAAACAGTCCTCAGGTAGACTGTGAGGTTTCAACCTGCTCAGTTGACACTCAGACCCCGTCCACACGACAACGCCATTTCATTTAACCGCATCGTTTTTGGCCGATCATCCACACGGTGCAGCGTTTCAGGAGCCTGAATACGTGTTTTGTGTTTTTTAAATGGTTTCCAGAGTGGAGAAATGAGAGAACCTCGCTTCGGCGTTGAGGTGTGGACAGAAAAGATGCACATTGGCTGAAAATAATGTCCTCGCCATGTCGTCTTCTTCTTTCAGTTAGGTAGACTCGATGCATCACTGGCATATTGCTGCCATCTAGTGGATGTTATCTTCTGTTGTTGATGTATTTCTGTGGCAGCGCCACCATAAGGCCTGGCATATGTACTACATCGTTTGGGTTGTTATGGTGCAGTGTGGATGCAGATATTTCCTGCACCGATGAAATGTGGATGGGAACCTTTTTAAGAATAACGGGGAGAATAAAAAACATGTATTTGGCTCATGTGGACAGGGACTAAGAAGTCAAAAATCTTCTCGCCATCACAGCAACAGCTGAACCGAACCGTTTATCAGACGGGAAGAATCCAAGCTTTCATGGTGTTTACACCTAAATCCTGCAGAAACGGGGACTGATCCGACCGTCCCTGGTCCAGTTCTGGTGGTTCTATGTGAACTGTGGCTTCAGTTCCCTGCAGACACCTGCTGTGGTCTTCATCAGCTGTTGGAAAATCTCACTGATGCTCTTCTGCACGCTGCAGGTTGGAACCAGAGATTGTCTTCATCATGTATCTCCAAAGATGCGTAATGGGTAAAATTAGAAGAATAGAGTAGAGTTAAATAGATTTAACAGTTTGAACATTCAAAGTCACTTAAATCACCTTTTCTTCTTCATTGTCATGCTCATCAGGTCATCTTCATCACGTCCACATGCACTCAGCTGCTGACATGAGCAATTGAAATAAAGTGGCTGCTGAGTGTGCATCTTAATATATTAATCGTTATTGCAGCATAAAAAGCTGACCTTTATTTTTAGAGGGATAGTTTGAGTGTTAAAGTCTGAACAGATGTTGATATGTACTTACAGTCTCTCTATCACCTGTAAAGACAAAATATGTTCCTAAAATATGTCACTGCATGACTCCGAGGTTTCTGACTGAATGTCCCGAATTCTTGCAATACCACAACTCAGCCCTTGAAAACAAGGGCTGAGTTGTGGGCTGAACTTCTTTCTAACAACATTTAGCTCAAACATTTCCCTCAATCAAATTTCTAGACATTGCAGCAGTTTCGTCACAGCATACGGCTGTAAGGCACGTAAAGAACTGAGAAGTAAACTACTGTAGGCATGACTGGAATTGTTGATGCTAATTTATGGTAATGTTGTTCCCTACAGGCCTATTGTGGGCACCAGTAAGGTTCGCTCTTAAAAACTAGCAGTTTTTCACAACAGTAGGTGTGTGTGTGCAGAATAAATAGCGGCAGAGCTGCGGTTCGCAGGGAATACTCGGTCCCGCTGCTACTCATCTATCATGCAAAATGTGCTGACCATCCACTTCTCAGATACAGATCTTGTGCACCGAGAGCCCTCCAGTCCTGCATCCCTCCCTCGAACCTCGGGGAAATAAAGGAGCAATAAAAAAAAACCCAGTTGAACTGGGGAAGCAGCCAGGCCCATCCAAACACTCATAAATAAATGACTGCCCCTGTAAACAGGACTCCACATCACAGCCGGAACCAGACTTGTTTCCTCATGTCGTCCTGCAAGCTGTGTTTTGCTCGGTTTTATGCCGTTCGGCAGACATGAGGATTCCTCCACTGTGACTCCACAGAAACTCGCTCTCAACACGCCTGGAATACAACTATTGTTTGTTTCAATGGGAATGTGTCTAAAATGAATACCAAGCACGACAGGTGGTGGAAATACAGAAGATCTGGGCCACATGAAGAAGTCTTAGTCTGACTTTATTCTCAGGATTTTGTGATTTGAATCTCAGTACTCATCATTGTTTTATATATATCTCAGATAATTCTGAGTCAGAACTGTATAATTAAGGAGTTAAACAGTTTTGTATTCACTCCAGTGGTCTGGAGGTCATTTGGAGTGCTGGCTGTGTTTATTTTTGTCCCTTCTTACACAAAGGAACAGATACTCATCCTGCTGCTGGGTAAGGGACTTCCTTCGGCCTTCTCCATCTATCCTTGATGTCTCCTCGAGTCTCCTCCATGCTCTTGAGAAAAACACAGCAAGACTAGCAATGGCACACACTGATGTACCATCCTTTAGGGATCACACCGCCTGTGGAACCTCTGCAGGGTCCAGGTACCATGAAAACAGACAGTAAAACTAAAACATCAGGAAGGAAAGATTAGGAAGGAAAGAAAAATATAAAAATCATTTGATTGTTGCTCTTCTCAACAAACCAGCTGGAACTGATCAATCAATAAACATGATGTGTCACACATTAATGTTCTCCTTATACAGTCTTCTAAAACATGTGTCAGTTAAATATAAAACCACCGGCCGCATTCGTAGCACATTAAATCATCAGACAAAAGGAGAAATGTGCCTGTGGGGGACGAGGCCAGTCGAAATATTGGACGCTCCTTATCTTCAGGCCAGCAGGAGGCAGTGTAGTGACAACAGGCATCCAGGCCATGGTGTGTTTAATACAGGCCTTTGTGGGTCCACATACTGCAGCTTCACAGCAGAAGAATCCAGTTGCTGATCTGGACCTGCATTCTGTCAATGATGGCAAATGGTTGGTGCATCGCAAATATGAGGATTACAAATGAAATATTGTGAGTGTTTTCTTTTCTGCAAATAAAAGTAATCTATTGTCAGAGCCACTGGGCTTTAAGGACAACTACATATTTACCAATAATGTGATGATGGAGCTGTTTGCACCAGTATGCAAAGATCCATCTCTGCATCCTGACCTTATTAAAAAAAAAAAAAGAAGAAGATAATCATTCTTCCATCACCTTAAAACAGAGGTGGAACAAATGAGAGGGACGCCTCTTCGGGTTCAAAGACAAAGGACACAACGCCTGCTATCATTCTCTGCACCGTAAACATTTTCATTATGGAAATGAAGTTATTATGGGATTCTGCTGGTGTTGTGTTGAGGGGAAGGCAGGAAATGGAGTGATTATGACTTGCTGGTTGTCATAGACCACTGACCCGAGTTTACAGGGAGCACTGATGTGAATTTGTCGCAGAGGCGCCGCGGCCCCTCCTCCTGCTTTCACTCCCTCCATGTCCTCACCGATAGTGAAATGAGCCATCAGCCTGCAGGTAATATTGGGGCAGATGTCACAGATAAGAGTTGTGTCTGATGGTGATGATACTGCCCATCATTGCCACCGTACCATGAGCCCATTAGTGCTCTGGCATGCCTGTTGCTGTTTGGCGGTGGCTGGTTGTTTACTGATTGAAAGAACAGGTGCAGCGGCGGCGTCTGCTGGCTCCCGGCCATCACCAGCCCCAAAAGTGCTCACTTAGATTTAAGTAAAGGGAGTGAGCGAGTGCTGGTGAGCAGATGTCCCTCATTTTGTAAAATATCCTCGCAGTTTCTTCACTTTGAGTTTTCTTTTGATTTCAAAGAACTCGATAAAACCAAAGTCAAATAACAGAGACAGAAGTGAAGCAGCGGTTTCATACATCCAATCCAGTTTTGTTTTAGTTTAGTTTTTTTTTTTTTTATCAAATAAGTGCTGTTTCTGGTTTGTGAAGACATTTCACTGTATTTCACATCAGTTGTGATGCAGTCTCGCTGCTCCAGCCGACACATCGTCAGTCTCAGTTGAAGTCTATGAGCTTTGCTGTATGGCACGTCTGGTTTGCAGGCGTTTTACTTTTTGTGATTGATATTTCATTCTAATTTTGCAGCTTTGTTCACTGGAGTGGAAAACAGGAGTGTTTCAGGCCACACTTCCAGCATTTAGTTTTTCATAATTTCCATAGTTTGACTTGCAATTGACGTTCGTATAAAATGTGGTCAAGTTACCTTCCTGAGCCACGTGAGAGCTCTGAACTGCTCGTTGCTCGACAAAGTGTAAAATAACCAACAACTAAATGCTTTACTTTGCGGTTGGGTTGTAATTCTTGTTTTTCTAGATCATTTGATGAGCTTCCATGATCGTTTATTTCAATAAATTTCAACATGGTGAAATTATGACAAGAAGATAGTTTCTGATTTAGTTTCCAAATAAATTTGACATTAATCTTCATTCCTCCATGTTATGGATGTTTAATCTTCTAGTAGTTTTTACAGTAGCATCACCGATTCCTCATCCACAGACATCTTGAGTTCTATGTTTCAGTGAATCTGCTTTTCCCACTAAAAATAGAGAATAACAGTCTCTTTTTGTCCAAATGTTGTTGTATTCTTTCATTCAGTTTTGGTGGAAACACGTTAGAAGCACCTCTGAGGAGCGTCAGCATGGCTTCAGGTTGCTTGAAGTCCTTTACTGGCGATTCGTCCATGAGATTAATGGTTTCTTCAAAAGGAGTTAAAAAGTAGTTGACTTCCTCCCTGTGCAGGACTGGTGCTCTTCCAACATTCTGGGAGCTAAAACCTTCAGTCCAGCAGGTTTGACTGTCCAAGAACAAAGTGATCACTATAATGTGGTCGTCAATGTCGACTTTCTGGAACTTGGGAAAGCCAAGACTGCATTGTCTCTCTCTCGATCAAGCAATGTCTTTACTTTGCACAGAATTTCTGGCCTATTTATTTCCTTCATTACGTTCCAGTATTGATAATCTTTAATTTGTGATTCAACTTAAACTTTTTGGTTTTTTTCCTGTTTTTTTGGAAGTGGCACCTTTTGGTTTTTGGCCCCAAAACAATTCAATTCTGGTATAGCTGGGAAGAAGGATCTTTGTTTCTTGTGTGCCGAGATACTTTTTAGCTGATGTTTCATTTAGAAAAGTCTTTATAGCACTTCTGTTGAATGTAACCGTGGAAATCTTCTATTGGACTTCTAAATGCAGGTGGATATGACAACAGAGTATGAATCTATTCAAGCAATAACCTATAAAACATATAAACCAAACTTTCTTTAATCACTATAAATACAAGTTAATAAATCTTACTGGACTGAGGACGGGCCCCCTGTGGCACACCACCGCCACCTAAATGTTTGAGAAGGTTTCAGATTGTATCTTTAAACCAAGCATATCTGTAAATGCAACAGACTAAATGACTGTTAAAGTTGAATTTAAAATGTGAGACCGCTGAGTGTTTGAAAGCATTTATTTTCTTTTACTCCCAGAGCTGTAATGTTGAACCACATAAGTGAGAAAATTACACTGAAGTGACACGGTTAATAACTATCTTTCAAAATACATAATAACAGTCCTCAAATTCTAAAAACAACGTTATAATAATCCACGGGAACTGAATAGATCTGTTGAAAAATTGCTGGACTTAAAGCACAGAATGAAAAATAGACGGATTGAGTTATATTTCCTCCCTTGTGCAGGTAAACGTTCAGCATGGTGAAGATCATGCTTGATGCCTCATTTTCTGACCTTTTTACGTCTGCCCTGAAGCTGAATTCTCTCTTGTTTGTCATGAATCAGAGCAGAGGTGATGCTTAATGTCTGGACAGGATCAAGGTCGCCACAGACAGGGCAAATTATTGCCGATGTGTGACTCTGCAACATTGCACAATTAAAGGATGACGTTTTCTTCACACGGCGACCCTGACAATCGTCCTGAAGAGCAATCATGCACACAAAACCTCATTATCACTTCTGAGTGACCCGTCATCATCCCGGGGTCATAGAAGACAATTTACAGAGGAACATAGTGTATCTCTTTCAATTAGAAGTGCTGCTCAGTAATTCATAATGTAGATCAATGTTTTTTCTCTGCAAGCTGCCTCTCTGAACAACTGATTTACCAAACCAGCAGTTAAAACCTCCACATGACCTCTGAGAAGCTCCTGCACCAAAGATTGTGAACCGTTCATTCAGATCATTTACAAGAAATAATTAATGATGCTAAATAAATGTTTAAGATCAAACAATTAGACTCCACCGTGATTGAGATCAGGGGTTTAATCATATATTTTCATAGAGACAAAAGCTGAGCACAGTTCAGCTCAATGCTAATATACATCTCCAAACAAGTATTATCTTCCGAGAGATATGCTAATGTCTCCACTCTGAAATAGTCACATTATTTCTCTGTGGGATTTATGCTTGAATACAGTAATCTGTTCTGGACACTCAGACAGCTTCAAATAAGCGTGTTGCTATAACAGCCTCTGTAGTGAGGATGTCCATAGAAGAATGTTCTTCACATTTGGTTTATAATATTGATACTCAAGGTCGCTGTACATTAATGAAATAATAAAATACTGTTAGCAACAATATCAATCATTTGGTAACAATCAGCATGAGAGGTAGAGCAGGGTGTCATCCACAATGAAATGAATCTGTGTGTTGATCTTATGTGGGTTTGAACGTCCCTTGGATAGTTTCTGACCGACGCTGCATCTCTATTTGTACGTTTGGCTTTTGCACCGAAAGGCCTTTTTGGTCCATTTGTAGATTAGTAGTTTCAATTTGGCTCTTCACTTTGTCCTTACTGCAGAGTTGTTTGGCAGCAAGCTGCAAGGACACGTAATGACACTGAATGTCACATTGCCTGGCCTACTTAGTTTCAGAGTAAGTCATGAGGTGAGGCTGTGGCACTGTGCTGGAGGCTGAGCACATTTGCTCTGTGGAAAAAAAATACAAAATTCTGTTCACCATGATGACACATATGTAGAGTATTACCCAGTAGATAGCAGTAGGTTGTACCAGATGGATTACAATCAAAATTGCTGACAGAGGAACACCTTTAAAACATTATTCACAGGTTTTACCCAAGACGGAGAAGGTTACTGTGTGAGGGACAGAGAGAAAGCTGAGTAATGGATTCCTCAACAACAGTGGAGAAAAAACTAACTTCTGTTGGTGTCAGATGAACAATGAGTCACCTCCACAGTACATGTTGAATTATATCAGGGAAAAGGTTTAAGACTTGGCATTTCAAGTCACTATCTCGAATGAAAACACAAAAGTCAATTTAAAAAAATAAAAAGAAATAAGAAGCAAACAACAGAAGTGGACTAGTTCCACTTCCATATCTGTAAAATCCCAAAACATAGTAAATAATTCAAATTTCACAAGTGAAATTCAAGGGATAATAAAAGTAACTCAAAGACATAATAAAATCACTGACAACGATGGAATAAGTAATAGCAGAACAAAAAGTGGCTACTCAAGGACATAAAAAGATCAATTCTCATGTACATGTACTGATGCTCAGAGATCTTATGCAGCTTTATCCCAGAAACAAACTCACATTGACACAGTGAGACATTCAAGAGTCGTCAGCATACACAATAAACGTTACAGAACTGTGACTCCACAGAGAAATCTACAGCAGTTGACGGCAGCGCCTGAAAGACATGAAGATAAACTAGAACTTTCCTTTCATAGAAATTGATTTATTGATTTTTATTGATTTTTTAAAAATACATCTCCTTTTATGTTTTTTTTTTGTTTCAGAGTCTTGGCTTTAACCAAAGTTTTGGAAGCATCCGTCCCTGCATCAGGGACACGTCTCCACTTCACCCTCTGGAGCTCACATAAAAGTGGCAACCGACAGATTATTTATGTGGCTGAATATTAAGTGTGAGGTCTCTCTTTTCCTGGGAACTGGTGGCTCAGCACTTCACAGACAGATTTACATCAGCGTGTGAGGCGAAAACTGTATTTCAAATCTGCACGGTGGCAACAGACACACATTACAGTGGGAAACTAATATGATCGGCCTCCACCTGATTTATTGGACGTGAGCTGGACTCATAACCCACAAACACGGGCTGTGAAGACCTAACAATTCCCTACACCAGGATAAAAGGAGACTATCAAAATATGGATGTAAATCACTGATTCCAAACTATTTTCCCTTGTAAACCAGGACCCGTATCCCCCTGATTTTCTAAAACCTTGCAGGGGTGGATGAACACATACTCTCCAGGACTGACTCCAGGCTGGCAAAGTGGAATGTGCATCTACTGTTATATGACACAAGATTCAGTTCCAAATCTGTGGGTTAAAATCTTCCATTCCTCTGTTTGACCTTTGGGTTGCTGTGCTGTTTGGTTGACTTTGAGACCTGGATTGTCATTCAGTGTTCACGGATAGAATAGAATCTGGAATGTTTCTACTGTAGATGTCTTGGAAGGAAAGCACTCGTACCAACCTTTATCTCAGCCTCAGTCCTCATCAAAGAAAGGGGAGCTTCTGATCTTCAGTGCTGTTAATGACTCTCTGCAGAGCCCCTTTGTCAGTGCATACCACGCTGTAATACAGTAAAATGCTTTCAGTGGTGGAGCAATAAAAGTTCACAAGCAGCATCTCATTTCTCAATAAAACCTTCAACAAGTGCAGTCATCTGAGCTTTTTTTTATTCTTTTTTTTTTAAAGTAGCTGCTCTCATCGGGAGAGGCTGTACAAGATTCCCTGAGATACCCTGAAAGATGGAAATGCTGCTTCTCGACAGTCATTCCTGCATCTCAACGGAAGTTAGTTGAATATTTAGTCTATTTGCGATTCATTTGAGTTAATATATGTCTACATAAAAGTTGCTTTGCTTTGAAAACCAAAAGGAAAGCATAATTTTACAAGAAAATGATCAAATAAGTTGTAAATCATGTGTAAGTGTGTTTCATATTAAACTGGGCTTCGTGTCATAAACAACTGTGCATTATTATCGTACCATCCAAATAATGCACAGATCTTATGTTCATGGGTTTTTTGGGGGGAAACGTTGCCATCATCTGATACCGAAGCCAATAATAACACCGTGAATTGCATAATAATGAAGCAAATGAGTTTTTTTCAAACAATAAATTGATGACCCTGCTCTGTGTAAACATGCTATCTTGCACACGATGCTGAGATGTTGCAGTGAATCCTCCAGATATCTGTGGGTGGTGCTCACGTTGAGGAGATGTGACCCTGATGAGCAGCACACATTTTATCTCCTCTCAGAAGGATGGAGGTTGTCAGGTAAATGTTCACGTCTTCATCTGTGTTTGTTTCTCTGCTCTGTGAGAAGAATGTATTTTAACAAAGACTTGTTGTTGCAGAGGGCAAAAGCCTCATCATGGATTTTATATTTGTTAGGAAGTGTGTTTTAGCCATTCAAAAGCATCGTTATGCGTCCATAATAATGTTCATTTACAGACAAATTGTAGAAAAGAAATACGGGGAAAAAGTAAAAAAGACATAAAAATTTTATTCAATCTGCATTTTTAATTCAAGACACATTGAGCAGCTTAAACACACAAAACAAACATAACAAATAATCAATCAAGCCTATATAAAAATGCACATGTGGATATACAGTATATATAGTAAACATGAAACATCATCATTTTCTGACATAGATTTCCTGCACGAAAAGAGTAAATGAGTAAACCAGAAGCATCTGATTTTACTTGATTTACGAACTGAAGATTGAGTCTGACCAACGGTGTAAAACTGTTGTCATGCTGAGAGACATTTCCTCAGCTCGCTATATTTACTTTCATTTACAGACGTATTTTCCGTGTTTTACCTCCTGTGTTGCTCTTCGTTTACCCACAGCTCTAACTTTGTGACAGATCAGTTCCCATTTTGTGTTTTTCTTTGATCGAAGTTCGGAATTTATTTACTGTAATACTTACATGCGTATTAAATTTCATATTGTTTTTGGGATTAACACAATCTATTTGAGTGAGCAGGCAAGGATTTTAGTAAAACGGGTCCAGAAAAACACAAATTTCTTGTCTTACTCTGCTGTTCTGGTCAAACAACGGTGCTTTAAAAAGATCCATCGAACAGAGTCAAGGCGATTGAATCAAGTTGCAACATCTTTCTCTCAGACTGCATAATAATTAACTCTACTCAAGGTAAATGGTAATGGCTTTACACGTATAGAGCATTCACTCACAATCTACCACAGTAATGGTGACTGCGAGATGCAAAGTGCTCGCACACTTTTGAAAACATGTGAGGTTTCAGTGGACAGAACCTCCGACTGAAGTTTAGAAACTCTTCTTCATTCACTCCTTCATAGATAGAATGAGAGCTAGAATAGTTTTATATTTCTGTCCTGAGTCACTCCTCGGCCATCGAGTTAATGATTCATTCAGTGTCGGCCTCAAACATCAACATGTTTTGATGAACAAGCTGCTGTTTTTGGAGCTATAAAACCGACACACACATTTCTCATGCATGGTGTGTGTGTGTGTGGGGGGGTCCACAACAGCAGCATTTCTTTGTGGCCTGATACATATTCATGATTCAACATAATGTGATTATTCATGACGGCGAGCGGGGAGAGGGTGTATCAGGGTGTCAGCACATTATTTTACCCCTCACAGGGAAACACGTCCCCGGTTAACATGGTGCCACTGCAAGGTCACACACACAAGTCAAACACTCCCCATTAATTACAAGGCCTGTACATTAACATACGCTAAATAGAGTGTAACTTTCAACAGCTCCATGTTTATACACCCCGATCCCACTGTAGGTCATATTTTAAAGATGCTATTAATCTTATTTTTAATTATGAGTATAATGCCACGGTATAAGCCCGAATTGATATTCCTATTTTTTATTTTTTTTACTTTGTGCCAGTGTATCTGCTGACAGTGTGTGGGCTTGTGTAATTATGAGGAAACAATAGAGAGGGTGGAGATGAATTTGTAAGTCGGCCCACGTGTGATCTTGATGTTGAAGCTGATGAACCAAAGTCTGTCTGAGGGACGACAAAAGACTTCGACGTTCAATCTTTTGTTTTTAATGAGCAACAGCTATCTTTTTTTATTACTATTATTATTATTTCAAAGTGATGTGATTTCATAGTGAAGGTTTCTTCCGGGAAACAAACTGAAAGACTGATAGGATCATCTAATGAAGACTGCACTCAGCTGGAAAGTAAATATCTGCTGCACTGTGACGGAGGAACAATCCACCATAGAGGACCAGCGTCATGGAACTGAGCCAGATAACTTCATTCAAAGGCTGGCACCGAAAGAGCAGCTGCCACGTCAGCAGCATTTGAACCAGCTTGTCTTTATTCAATGTGTGGCGGTAAACAATGGAGGTAAAACATCTCAAATTGCTACAAATCGACTGTAAAAAAAGATTCAAATAGCAAAAACACATACCACCAACAGAAAACAATCAAAACGACTCAAACTAACATTAACCCTATTCGAACCCTCTTTTGATCAGGATGCGGCACTAACATAAGAGTATGACAGTCTTAAAGTTACAAGGTACAAACGAGGGTTTGCTCGGAGCAGCGTTGACATTGTGGCACCTCGCCTGGTCTGTTTATGTCGTCCTGGCTGTACATGCTGCAGTAAGCAGACTGAAGAAGGACACACAGTGAAATGTGCTCACGGGATACATTGGTGGATTGTGTTGTTGATTGGAAGATTGCCCGTCACTGTCCACACTGTTGAGCCTGCAGTCGGTGTGAAGAGAGGAAACACAATAAACAACCCGAAAGAGAACTAAGGCAAGCCTCTTGCATGATACAATAATGACAAAAGTACTCATCTCAGCATATAGCACACCATGGCAAACATTTCACCAATCCTATGAATGTCTACTGGAATCAAACAAGTTTACACGCTAAGAGCAAGTACATACTGTATAAGATAGCATACTATATGGAATATAATGACCAAAGACTAATAAAACAAATCATAATCTAATAGCCATGATGGGGATTATGTGAGCAAACAGAACCAAACCATGATGCATTAAAATTGAGCTCATATAAAATGCAGGAGATTTCAGCTTCAACAAATGTTTGGCTTGCATGTGCTTTGTATGCAAGCGAAATTCATTTTGTGTGTTTATCACCACTTTAATTTGCCATTCGGAGTGGCTGAGGTTTGATAACTGTGTGTTTTAGTGTGAAGATAACAGACATTCTTATAGGATAATTATCCAGTATAAGAATTATGGCTAATAAACCCAAAGTGTGATGGTCCGTGTGGTGGGATTGAGTCTCTGCCTCCTCTTCAGGATAAATCCACACTTTCTTTTTTGAAACATGTTAATTTGTTGAAGATTCCTGTTAACTTAATGATTGCCTCCATTGCTGTCTCCTGCAGTAATAATTGTGTTTATCACTCAGATCAATGTGTTGAACTCCCAGAAATCAAAGGGAATATTTCACAGCCTCTGTGAAATGTTAAAATCTCCACATATTACGTCTCTTTGGTCTGAATGATGACAACAATTTGAGCAGACTGGTTTACTTGTGCTCATTTGTTTAATCTTTGTGTGGATTTCAATATGTTGACACGATAATTTCAGCTGCCAGTCAACAGATAAACAGACTGAGAGCAGAGACAGAAACAGCTGGGAAGAGTTTACTGAAGCACTCAGTTTATTTTAAACTGCCAGACTCAATATTCATTAAGAAGAGAACTCCAAACTCTTTGATGTGTCATTGTGAAAGTCTGACAACTGACACAAACTGTCACATGGAAGCCATTAACTTGTGTTTTCTTTCATTGAGGTGCTATGTGAATCAAGCTCATTCAGTTTATACTCTCTTCAGGATGCTTCATCACACATCTAAAATGTTAAATGTATTAGATTTGCTTTAGGAGCAGCAGTTCTATGAAGGCAGTTGTCAACTCAATCAAACACAACCAATATTTTGTGACACCTCGAATTGAAAATGCATGAAAAAGTACAAAACTATAACAAATTTATGTGGCCTGACAAAAGTTTATTCAGATGTTGGTGCAGTTAAGCTGATGAAGACATATTCATAAATTATGCCATTTGAATTGATCATTTTAACCCTTTTATAGGACTATAAAATTATTGAAATTCCCAGGAGCTTAGACTGTAAAGATTTTTTTTCACTTCATGTACCAATTAAATGTAAAAATAAATGGTTGGGAAATGAAAAATTGACCACAACCACATATTTCACCACTTACAGCAATCCTATGCATTTATTTTTTGCTTTAAGTGTTGTCTCCACACGGCTGAGTTGTAATACTCTACAATATTTAGTCTACAATAACATATTTCATCTGCACAGATTTATGACTTAACACTTTTTAAAAATAGCTTTATGTTTTGAATTACAAGTTGATTATGATATATATATTTGTGGATTGCAGATCATGTCCAGTGCTTTAAACAGGAGTGTGTGAAGTGTTATGTTGCTGTGATGTTTGCAGAACACCCTACAAATTGATCATGTACTTAATTTTCCTCATTGGGTTGCTCAACGCTGTCCATGGTGCTGAAATCCTAAAACTGTCAACTTTGCAGCTGAACTCGACTACCAATTTTTTTTTGGGGAGTAGTTGTATATTATATAGAATATTTCCATGTTTTCAAGTGTTGAGGTGAAGGACGGGAGTGATTTTGGATCCGGGCCCGGTGTTCTGCCCCCAGCCCCCACAATGACCACAAGTAATAGCTGCACTTTTTCTCAGGGATGTTTTAATTGAATTGTATAATGGGATGTGGAAATGGGCAAGTAAAAATAATCTATGGCATCATTAGCAACACCGCAGCTGTCAGCTGTGTGGAAATGTTTTACAGTCCAAAGGCCACTTCGATATCGGCTCAGGAAAGAATTGAGAGCGAGATCATGACATGTGTACTTTACATGTGTGCACTCACAGCGATGGCTGCCGTGTAAAGGTGTCCACACACCATTGTGAGAATTTTGCCATTCAGAATGTTGCTGAAAGACCCTTGATGAGGGATCAAACTGCCAACCTTGACTCACCAGACTCAGGAGTAGGAAACAAGGCTGGAGGCAAACACACATCGACACACTCTCACACGTCACTCTTTGTGTCACTTTTTCTTGTCTTATTTCTCTGAGCTGAACCGAAGATGACCTAGATGTCTTTTCAGCAACACCAAACGCACAAAAGCATCATGATTTATTTCATACATGTTGTACGGTTAACATAAACAATTAAGGTGAAAAAAACCAGCTCACATTTCTCTCAAAACCGCTCAAAAACATGCAAACAGCTTATTAATAAAAGAGCCTGTCGTGGCAGAAAGATTAGGACATTATTTCAACATTTCTCCCTTTAAAACTACAAAATGTCAGCCTTCAGATGTGTCAGGATACTCTGTTGGGAAGCAGAATGGTCAGGGATGATAAACAAAACTGCAGAATTAAGAGCAAAACAGAAATGTCCTTGGAGGCCCTCGCCGCTTGATGGGTAATCATTCATTTTAGCTGAATACTCCAACAATAATCAGTGTAATCTTGTTTCATCAAGTACCACATTTCATCTTAATTGAACAGAATAACTGAAATGATATGGAATTCGTCTGGATGGTTGGAGAAAGTACACAGCTTTGTTTTGAATTCGCATCAGAAAAAAGTCTTTTTATATTTTTTATTTTTTCCACAGATCGTGCTCAGCTCTGCCAGCTTCTTTCTCCAGCTCCACCGATACTCCTGATTCGCTTTCCCTCGCCGTAAAGCAACAAAAGTGTGGAAGTGATGATAATTAGCAACCTCCAGCTCTCACCCTAGAGATGAATGCATACATTAATTGTTTTAAATGTGCTGATAATGATCTTTGGAAAACTGCAATGCAGCAGAATGGAGGAACGTCGCAGGGAGGAGATGGCTAGCTGAATAATTCCTCTGGGAACTTCTACATTATGGATGCAGATCATTGTGATGTATCAAACATTAAAAAGATCTTCTCTGGCCTTGAGGGGGAGAGGCAAGATCTTTAACCTCTGAATTCACAATAGGGTTCTTTAAAAAAATTTAATAAAAAACAACCGCAGTGTTATGTGCTCCTTTGAATATTATGTACTGTGTTTGCAGTCCATTTTATTTGAGCAGTGAAAAGCAGAGATCACGCACAAAGACGTAAAAAGACTAACCTGCATAAAAACAGGTGCAAATCTGATGCTACATTTGACAGGCAATGACCATTAGCCTGCTAATAGGTGAATGTGCAATGCAATTTACTACATCTAAAAAACAATTGAACATTTATGTCGGCCTCCAGTTTGAAACCCTAACCTGCTACCAAACGTATACATGGAAACTTTTTGGTTTCCTGCAGATAGCTCTTCTGTAAACAGATGATAATACATGCAAAACCCTGCCATAAATCCCCCGTTTGCTGTTACTCATGCTGTTATTTTTAGTTGATCTCTGGCAGAATGCGCCCTGACTGAAAACACAGTGTATTTTCTCAAGCCGTTTCACTCTGGATCCTCGAGACTCCGAGGCCACCGACGCTGTGAGATTGTAAAGCTGCCATCAGCCTGAGGGAAGATCTGTTAGTAAACATCACTCTTACAAGTGGGAATCAGCAGGTGAGCGACTGGTTTTCTCAAACATTGACGTCAAACTTGTTCTATAAAACTGCACGGAGGGATATTGTTATAAACTAACTGTAATAAGTTTGGAAGAACTGTAAAGTAATGAGGTAGTTAAAGCTCTTTAATATGTTTGGAGAGTGAAGTGAATGATACAAACATTTTCCTGCTGTAGAATTTCGCTGCAGGATGAGCAGTCCTCTTCACATAAACAATACAGGGGGTCTTCAGTCATGTCAGTCTTTATCCAGCCTTATCTCTGGTCCTTGACGTGACTCCAGGCCAAATTTTCAGCATTTCCCAGCATGCATCATGAGGCGGATGAATAGCGGTCTGGTCCTGCCCCCTCCCTTGCTCTGCGAGTGTGTATAATGCATTGCAGCAGCAGGGCGGGGGTAATTACCTCAATCAGAGGAGAGTAGCATCAATCTCAGGTGAACTGCAGGGAGTAAATGAAGCAGAGAGGAGGATGAGGAGGAAAAGATGAAGAAGAAGGAGGGAAAGATGAGTGCCTGTGTGAGAGCGAGGCAGGGGGAGGAGGCCGGTGTTTGTTGGTTCCTGCAAAAGAAACTTCAAGGCTTCACGTCAGAAAATCTCCCACACGGTAATTAATCAAATCTATTTATCGTCCCTCCTTTTTACCCTTGTCAGAGGTCTGCAGACAAAATGCTTTTGTTTTTCCTTCCTGTGTTGCTTCTGAACATCCTGGTGTTTTGGGCTGATATGAACATAACTTTTATTTGTACATGATCAGGAAATGACACAAGTGTGTGCGTGCGTGTGTGTGTGTGTGTGTGTGTGTGTGTGGCAGCCTTCCTCCTTTCAAAAATCCCTGATTGTTTAGGTTCGACTCTGCAGACTGTAACTCCTGTGGGACGCTGGTGTTTATGTGAAGGGCAGTCTTCCAATGCACACACACACAGTCTGCTGGTACCTCATCCACGCTGGGTGTGAAAATGAAACAACAAGGTTTCCAGTAATAGAAATACAACCTGCAGTCACATGGTGGCTATACCATCAACGTTCTCATGGTTGATAATGAAAGGTTCCCTCACAAGGCTTCAGAGGAGAAGTGTGTGACGTCAGGACAAGATGTGGACGAGCTAATCACCTGTGAAGTGCAGGTTCACCTGTGAAATGTCTTTAAAGCAGCTCTGCTCGGCTGCTAGCCGTCTTATTGGCAATTAAAAGTGCCAGCTGCTGTCGCTGCAGTTGGTTTGTGTGCACAACGATCCACAGAGAGTGTTGCAACACGCCACTCTCACGTACCTTATAAGGTAGATCAAAATCATGCTCTTTTGCAGTACTATCCTTTATCTGTGGTGGAGTCGACCAAGGACGAAAGATACAAAGCGCGTGTAATGTCATTCAAACCTTTTTTCACATCTGATCACATATTTTCGACAATCGCGGCCTTCAAAGTGAAAATCCAACAAGCCGAGATCTTGTGAAAGAGTGAAGTCCTTCACAAACTCACAAAACAAGTGATGGTAGTCAAATTAAACTATTAAATTTTTTATGCAGCATCAAGGACAATCTTCTTGTGAAGTGAAGCTGAGGTCACGTAAACCTGCTAACAAAGACATGAACGCTGTGATCTGGGGTTTTGTGTGTGTGTGTGTTGGGGGGTGGGGGGGGAGGGGTTGCATGACTCACATTAAAATCCAGAGACGTAAAGTTGCATTTTATTTCCATCACACACCATGATGTGGATGAAAGAGCAGAGAGAGCACATTGTCATGAGCTGTAATCTGTCGCAGCAGACACGTACCACAGTGAAAACAAGCTTAAATAAGTTCAGTCTGAGCACATACAGGTGAACACAATGGAGCAAAAATAATGAAAAGATTCAATTTACAGGTTCTGATGCATTCGGCTCCTTCACCAACCCCCTAAAAAATCCACTTTGCAGTGAAGTGACTGTACGTGTGAACATCTCGCTTTACCGCCAACATGGATTCCTTATCTTTATCATTCACAATGTTTTCTTCCACTGGGATGGAGAGAGATGATCGTGGATCTGGAGGTGGAGAAACAGGAATTCACGCCAAGAAACTAAAACATCTCCAAGGACTTTCGTCAACATGAATAAACACAAATACTAACAGTGATGAGCACGCTGAATTACCTGCAGGCTGTACGAGAGGAAATACTGATGAGCAGAGGCTATTGGAGCTCAGGCCAGGTGGACCACCATGAATATCCTTACTGGGTTAGAAGGCTCCCAACAATCTCACGTCTCCATATTTATCTGATTATCATCCGTCATCTGCAGCCGCCAAGACCAAAATAATAATTCTGACTACTTTGCACGTTTTAAGCTACCGTGAAGCTGCAAAATGAAGGCGGCACAGCTTGTGAAGTTTATGTACATTATACATGTTTTACTAGACATCATAAAAAACTGTCTACAATAACTATAATTTAGAAAGTAGACATTTTATAGTTATTGTTTTAATCTTTGTTAGCAGTTGTTTGGCTATTTCAGCCATTACAGCTATTTTAGGCCTTTAGTTCATTTTTTTTTTCTTTTTTTCTTTTACTCTTTTGTGTAGTTTCAGCTGTTTCAGGGATTTTAGCCAGGGAGTTGATGAATTCTGACTTTTGTCAGAATTTTGAGAAAACAAGGCAGAATGCATTAAGTTCATCTTTCTTTCTTTCTTTCTTTCTTTCTTTCTTTCTTTCTTTCTTTCTTTCTTTCTTTCTTTCTTTCTTTCTTTCTTTCTTTCTTTCTTTCTTTCTTTCTTTCTTTCTTTCTTTCTTTCTTTAATTAATTGTCCTCTGTCGGCTCCAATCTTCTTCCTTGAGGTTGAGAGAAGGTTTCTTTGGTTTCAGTGCCTCATACACTGTGAGAATAGTGTAATTTATACATATTAGAGGCATGCTGAAGTGAAGGCTGAGCTGTGTGGTCCAAACTACTCCCGAAACAACGCTGTCAGAATACAAAGTTTGATGCATTTAACTCAATGAGCTCATCGTTGTATCTTCCAGGCCGCAGCACCATGCCTTTATAATAAGAGGTTAGATTTAATACAGCGCTGCCACTCCTCGTTCTGAAGTCTAAAATTAAAGATATTCCCGGCCCTGCGGGCACATAACTCTCCGGCCCTCCGCTTCAACAAATCTGCTGACGAAGCAGGTGAGAAGTTACCAAGTGTCAGATACCAAGCAGCAACACCACAAGCAAATCTCTGCTCAGAGTCTGAAGTTGGTCCAAAACAGATAAAAAATAATGTCGAGAAAAGAAAAGACAATCTCTCATCCCCTCTGGGGGAAGTGAGCAGATACAGGACTTTCTCTGCAGAGCTGTAGCGGCCATTTTTTTCCTTTTTCCTGGACTTTGCCTCCCAAATAGTTTAGTAAGCATCCGTGGAGAGCACAGGGAGTTGTCTGCTGGAATAGAGATTAGAAGCCAGAGAAGGCAGAAAGCACCACCCAAAGTCTAATGCAGCAGCCGCACCCCTGGGAGCTCACAAGCAGGTTTATATGGGCCACTTACTCTATTATGGTGAAGAGGGCAGACAGAGGGGAGAAGATATGGGGAAGCAGAGCAACAGATGAGAGGAGAAGAGGAGGGACGAGGAGGTTCAGCCAGCAGGGCAGCAGAATTACACTGAGTTCCTTACGTAACATATGTTCATGTATAAAAAACACGGGCTTGTTTTTCAGGAGAGCAGCACAGCTTTGACACACACACACACACACACACACACACACACACACACACACACACACACCTACCTCCGTCAGCTGCATTTTGGGTTACGTAAACCCATCGGGGAGCTATTTTTTCCCTTCCTGTAATGTATAATTGTGCTCTGTTGCTCCTATTTGAAGTGTACTTCTATTTGTCATAATGAGGAATTCATAATGGCTCTGCACCTGCTCGGCTGAATTATGAGACGGAGGCTGCCGTCAACATTTCTCATAAAGTCCTTCATCCACAGGCTGCAGCCAGCACGCTTATTATCTGGCCTCAATCAATACTGCCCAGGATCACAGCCTGGACTGTGGGCAGAGACTCGACGTGATGTCAGGTCTTTAACGGGGTTTAATCAGGAGGGGACGGACAGCCATGAGCCCTCTGCATCTTTTTATTTCTGTTTTGGTCTTTTAATAGCTGGAGGCACACTGTTTGTTATTGTTCCTGTCTTCACCAGTGTCCAGATCAATAAGACAGGTACTGGTGGAGGACCGGCTTCGTCCGGCTGCTGGATGAATGCTCATGCTTCATTATTTGGAACTATGGTGCCTGCTGGCTTGTCGTTAGGTTGCTCAGTTTATTGCTTCCTGTCAAACCATCGTCAACGAAGATAACACAGCTCATAATGTTTAATATAGTTTTGCTCTACTAACAAAATGTTTCATGATAGTTAAAACAGTAGAGCTGTTATTATTTGCCATTTTACCCACGTTGTTGCTGTTTTATGAGACTTTGAGCTCTTTTTATCAAGTTGATCTGTTTTACTATAATTTTCTTATTTATTGAATTTCAAGTATTTCAGTATTTTTTCTAAACTTTAGTTGATCAGTTTCAGTGGATGCAATGTTTTTATCCATTAAGGTATTTTTGTCCATTCTGGCTATTTGAGCTGTTTTTGTCCAACTTTTTTCCAGTCATTTTAAACATCTTTACTTTTTTCTTTTTACATTTTTCTATTTTTTTTCCCAATTTTAACCATCTGTTCTGCATCTTTTTAACTTTTTGCTTAAGCTATTTTACAATTTTAGCCACTTTTATCAGTTTTGGTTGTTTTAATTCTTTCGACACAAGCTTCCGGTAGTTTCTGTGCAAACCTCTTCCAAACCTCCAGGTAAAGCTGCAGGTCAACTGGAAAATGTTTCACCTCTTATTAAGTGAATTCATGCTGTTGCTTTGACTGTCGTTAGCAACATGAGCAACAAACTTAAGTGCAACTAAATGTTTCCCCGCATTGTGATTTTGTTCTCTGCAAAACAAATTATTTTGTTATTTTGAAAGAAAAAATTCAATCAGTCGTGATTATTACTAACAAATTGTGCAATTAACGAATATTTCTGTCCGCCACACCTGGTGTCAATAAGTGGCAAGAGAAAGATCACTGTTTTTTATTGCCAGACAATAACCACTTGAAGTTATTGTAAATCATATTATTAAAATACTCAACACTATCATGTTTACCTGAAATATTACAGTCTGAAATGTACAAAAAAAAAAAAGAACAGCGTTGGTCTGAAGCCCCACCACTCAGGAGTCGACTGCCCCCACTCTGCTCAATCAGCAGAAATATCTTCATCACGGCCTCCACAGAGAAGTCTGCAGGTAATCAGAAGCCGCCCGGACCCTGGAGGAACTGTAGCTGCATTCGACATGCGATCATGAGCAGAAAATACTTGCATCCTATGTGTGTGCAGAGCGAGCAGCACTGCGTCTGTTCCTAATCTGGATTTGATACTTCTGTCAATCACGTGGGGATTCGATCAAACCGAGGAAGGAAAAACATCAAACAGATGTTCAAACAGCTGGAAACAGGAACATTCGGTGCTGTGCTCAGCAGTATGAAAAGCCTCCAAACAAACGCAATGCAAGAAATTTATCAACAGCAACGGTCTTTAAGGTCTTTGGTCTTGATCATATTTCCATCATCTTTAAGATGAAGGTTTAACTTTGCACTCACAGGTTTACCTAATAAAGTGACTTCCAGTTCACCTCTTCAGCAGGAATACATTTTGCAGTGTTTCTGTTTTCCGTACTGATCAATGAGCTCGATTGTTCCGAAGCGGGTCCTCGTAATGATTTCATCCGCTTTGCTCTGTGTCCGTTCGGTCGCTCCAAATGCCTTTTGATTGCAGTGCAAATATCACATAAAGAGATATTGAGCAGGCCAAGGCAATGCAGGGGCAGAGAAATGAGACGCTGTAAATGTGCCTCTGCGCTACACGGCCAACTAGCCGGCTAAAGATGGCAGCTGTCAGCTTTATTTATCGGGTTCGGTCTAAACGCTGCATTATTTGTCCCGCACGCTGGAAGCTAGCTGAGGCCATAAAGCTAAATGCTTTGTTATTAATCAATACATCAGGCATTAAAAAAATGTGTGGCTAAATGTTGACTTTAGTTTATTGATTTGTACATAAAAGATCTCTGTGGTGAAGAAAGAAAACAGTTAAATGAGTGTGTCTGTATGTGTGTGTGTGTGTGCGTTTTCTTTGACTTTCCATCAAATCTGTCTGTTTTTCATTTGTCCTCATTTGAAGGAGAATTGTTTAACCCATTGTGCTCCATTTGTTGCCTGTTGGAAGTGTTTGTAGGTTCACACCATTAAAAAGCCCATTACGTACGACTTGAGTCCCTGTAGAGTTCAGTCTGTCCTCAGTTTACCTTTCAGAGTTGTGTCTGTCAAAGGCTTCAATATCTTTATTGTTTTATTCACCAGAATCAGAAAATCCTGCTTCTTTATGTGCTGCTGAACCGAGGACAGATTTGGCGTTGCACTACGTTAGTGGCGTTGGACACATTTTAATCCAGAGGCCACATAAAGAGCCGTAGACCAGGCCTGTAACATTCCCTCATTAATAGGTATTTAATTTAATTGTTGAAAGAAAAAAAACATTTTAAGGAAAAATAACAAACGTTTGAACGTTATGATATTCAAATTACTGCTCATTGGCAACCCAATCCATATAATTAAAATCTGTGCACTATAATTTGACATAAAGGGAAAGTGTTCTGCACAACAATAGAAGGACATCCTGACTTTTGTTTTTTTTAGTAACTGCAGACCCCTGATGATCTTTTGGTACAACATAGCGTTAAATCTCAGGCTGGATCCGGTTTGTTAGTTGGATCGCTCACCTCAGTGGATTTGTATGCAGCGCAGTACAAGAGTAGATATCTTGAAGACAGACGTCGGAACTTTTCTCAGACATACTGTTGATTATTTTGGGGTACATTTTTGGAAAGTCCCAACTAAACTGTGTCAGATATTTCACCTTAAAGACACTCTGTTGTAAGAGATGGACTCTCTCTGGAGTGTCTGCTCTTCATCATTCCTCCCTGTCTGCACTTATCGGCTTCGTTTTTCACAGAAACAAGTAAAATGTTCTGATTAAAAAAAAAAGAGTGAGTGACTGTTGTTTCTTTCATATCTTATCTGGCTTTGTAGGGATAGAGAATAAGGAAAAGCGAGAGGAATGAGGAATCGGGAGGCTAAGCAATGAATTATTAGTCAAAAGAGAGTGTGAGTGACCTCAGCTTCACTTTCAGACATATTTTAAGTGGGCGCAGGATAATTAGTGCTGATCAGAAGTCCATGTCGTAGAATTTGGAGGGTTGCAATCACTGCAGGGCACACAGCTCCCAGCTGAACGGCCATTATAATAAAGGTACCATGCAACCAAAATAGCGTGTGAGTTATTGGCCTCTCACTGCGTGTGTGGCTCTCAGTGCAGCGCTGATGACCCAGCACTTTGCAAAGTTGTGTCTCAAACAAGCAACCAAAGTCATCAGGACGTGGGCATGTGTAGGAGGTTTTCCCCCCAGAAGATATAAGACAGTCATGGAAAGTGCACAAAGTATATGTGGCTCTGGAGGTTTGCTAACATCGAAATACTCCCTTGTAGGAAACTTTGATATTCAAAACTCAATGAGGATTTGGGGCCACTCAGCATCACTGAGATAAGGCCTTCTTAAACCTATTCAGCCTCGGGCCTAAATGAGATACTTATTACACATTAAGCTTTTTAGTTTGGCCTTGGGCTTAAAGAATCAAAGAATAAATTATATCCCCTTGCCTTGGGACTTATGGAAACATATTTTCTTATGGTTTTCCTAAAATAGACTCCTGACCCATTTTTGGACCAACGAGAAGTTTAGGAAATTTTAAAGTGACTGTTCTGCTGCACACGGAGTCTTTTCTTTAACATTCACACCCATTCAAAACACCCACAATGCCATGCAGTCGCCCACATGGACACGCAGCTCCTGGTCACATCAAGACAAATGAGTGTATGAAGGGCTTCAGGCGAATGCTGCTGCTGCTGCTAACGGAGAACATGAAGACAACATGCTGCAGGGTGGGATGACCAGCAGAAGGTACAGAGCAGTTTGAGTCCAGGCGACTTTAAAGTATTTTTGTTTCTGACACTTTCCAACAAATGAAATGCTTCTGGAGCCAAAAAATATCTTTACACTTCAAAATGAAGATTAAACAACTCACAAGATAAGTTGTGTCGTATATAAAGTTGATTTTCTCGTCTACAATCAAGAACAATTTTACATTTTGAGTCATTCATAGTTTTAGCTGGTTTATCCATTTTATGCCATTTTAAGCTGAGTTGGAGTTATTTTCTATCTGTTTTAACCATTTTAAATCTTTAGCCATTTGGGAAATTCCACTGTTGCAACAGTTCCAGATAAAAGGCAATACTAGATAATAAAAATAGTAAGACAAATTAAATATCTATGAGAATAACAGACGATACAGAAGTTACTTTAGCCATTTTAGTTGTTTGGAAATTGTCCTGTTATGAGCATTTTTGCCTTTTCACGTTATTTAATACCTTTGAATTAATAAAGACAAAATAAACAAAACCTATAAAAACAGCTTAAAGTATATATTGATACTGAAACAGCTAAAAAAGGAATATGCTTTGCAGTTTTTCTTTGGATGTCAAAACCATAAATAAGAATCTGAATAATTGCATTATCCCAGGTGGGAATTACTGATATATATAAATATATTTCTGAGCTGTGCTATCTTCATTTTAAAGATTAAGATGATTTTTTTCATGTTACACCAGAGCTCTTATCTAGTTTGTGCACATTTCAATAATAAAAATGACGGTAAACACAACGGGGAAATTAGAAATTCAGAAGAGCTGAAAGTAGGACAAACTCTGATGACTTCCTACCGACACTCCTCTAAAGCACAGACTGAGTGCGGGCATCCTCGCTGACGGCCTCATTTGTCTGCAGTAATTATATCGATGTCTCAGAATTAAAAAGCCAATGATTTATTGATGATGAATGTTAAAAGTAGCAGCTGGAAATGACCTTGACTTGCTCTATCGCGGGAGCCTTGGCGGCGACTTGCGCGTCTGATTTGAGTCCAGGAAGTTGACATCAATGACAAGAGAAGCATCACTCCCCTCCACCTAAAGACAGGGGAAATGATCCATCTCCTTTGACACCATGTGAGGGGACAGCAATATGCAAATCTCTTTGTGGTAATGAGCACCGCTGCCGGGCAACACCGCGGCATATTCCTCCAACTCCCCCTTCTCCACGGCGCTCGGAGCCTTGACCATGCAAACGCTGGGCAAGTGGCAATTCTCACTTACTTGTGGGCTGCCCACCACCAGCCAGCAGACCATGAAATGAGTTCATTTCACCACAGTGAGATGCAAATGACTGGTGCTATAATAATATCACACACTGTCACGATCAGTTATGCCGTTTGAAAGGGGAGGAGATGTGTGATTTCTGTCACTTCCTGGTCATTGTTCCCCGTTTGAAAGGACGGCGTCTTCCAGCACAATGTATGAAAAACACACGCCGTGTTCACTTCTTCCTCGATGACTTTACAAGGATTCTCATTTTGCTATCAAAGTACCGTGCTGCTTGTTACGCTCATTTCCTTCTTCTCGGGAGAAAAATCCCATTGATGTTCCTCAGCAGACACATCATCATCCCACGTATACTTATGATCCATTCACTGGAGAAATAAACCTGCAGATGGTTACATTGTGTTCGCATTTCCATGTAATGACTGAACACACTGCAGTCATAACAGTGTTGGATCAGCACCAATCAATACAGATGCAGACATGCTGAATCCATACATCAATTCATACTGAGGATTTCACCACACAACTATAACCTGTGAGCAAATAATGACACAGGAGATGCAGTTCTTCCTGTTTGATGATAACTGATGTTTTGGTGGACTCTTGCTATCTGACGAAACCTCATATATCAACACTATCAGGCAAGTAGTTGGTGCAGTATGCACAGTCGTTCTTTGAATTACTGTATGGGGCACGACTCTAGAATCTATAATGTGACAACAGGCTGGTGGAACCTTTTATGATGCAGCCACTAAAATATCTCATTCAGAAGCATTCTTAATACACACATATATATAGTTACAGATTCCGGTTGTGAAAAACCAGTTCAAGCTTCACGTTGCACAGAAACATTGAAACTAATCGACTAATGTGGATGGATTGCATCTCACGGACATAGAAAAATCAAAGAACACACACAATGAATTTTGTTTACTTTAATAAATCTTCATGCAATCCGATCAGCCTTCAGCAGAGAAGCTGTTGTTATTGTGCTGACAAGACATTTCCACAACTGGCCCCTCACAGATCTTATCATAACTGATCCTGGTTCCAGCGTTCTTGTGTAAACAAGGCATAATGCATGTACGCTTCATTTAAATACTTCTGTTGGCCTGCAATGTCCCTTATAGTAAACACAACGTAAAATCACACAAGGATGCAATTTTGTGTGCTTTATACGGGAAGAATCAATCGATTATACAAAATCCCCCAAAATCTGATATTGGCTTATCTTAAAAGACATTTTGGTATTATTCAAAATTCTTATTTTTCACATAGAAATCCTTCAATGGTCAATTGAAGGCTTTGAACTCTGTGTGTGTTTTTTTCCCCCTTTGTTTATTTGTGGAGTCTTGGCTTCAATACTTTTCTTACTTTGAGCTGAGGTGTTTTAACTTGTGCTACAAACTGTGTACATCTAAGAAATATTGCTCAGTTGTTTACCATTTCCTTTACAGTCGGTACAGTCCAAATGTAAAAATGATCAAACGGCCAAAATGTCACCAAACCCTCCAGCTGGGAAGTTATATGAGGATTCTGGAAACTTATTTTTATCTAAATAACTTTAAACGCATGTCTCTATTTAAGTTTATCAATGCAACATGCAAATGCAAGCATTGTATTCACATTGTCATTCGGCCAAAATGTGTGTTGAAAATGATGTTTTTCCTGCCGCCTCATGCTGAATGGAGATTAGCCACATGTGCCCTGCGATGGCTGATGGGAGCAGCTGATTTCTAACCTGTTCAGACCCGCTGCGTTCCGCTCGGCATCAGCGCTGCGGGAGCTCATGGGTTGTGTTAATGACCTGCAGAGAAACCACACGATCACATGTGGAAAGTGAACGGCTCGGTGTCATTGTGACACTCGCTCAATAGCACAGATAATCCGGTTCAGTGGAGTATTAGACGTCAACACCATGAAACCACAAAAAAAAATAAAAAATAAGAGTTTCATCTTCGCCTGTGTCTGCTGTACCCTGGGAGACTGAAAATATACAATCTCACATCAAGACATAATTCCAATTGCAATCTTAGAAATCAGATTTTTATCAAATGATTTGGATCAAATATCAGACGTCTGTTGAAGGCCTCATCGTCACTTCGACCTTTCCGCATTCACTCTTGGATAAAGTAAAGTCAGTTTCCTTTTGGTAGCTGTAGATCAGGACCGGAGCTGCTCCCTGCAGCTTTAAAACCAAACATGACTCTTAAATCAAATTGCGGTTCAGTGGTTTGTCTGCTAAAATATGCATCACAAGCGTCCATGTCACCAAATAACAAGACGTCACGGTGGAAGTGCTGAACAGCTAAAACAAGGAAAATTAATAAAACAGTTCAAATACCTCAAATAATTAAGACAATTAAAACCGCTAAACATTGTTGTTTGGCTCCAAAACTTAATGCAGCTGGCATCAAATTATTATTATTTTTTTTTTTCATTTTTGCCAGTATTTCATTCATTGTTGTGGTTGCGTTGAGGAATACAGATTTAAAAATTCACCTTTGTGTGTGAATCATGACATGTGTACGGATTGTGAAGTTCACAACAGCAGTGAGCCTGGATTGATCTATGCTGTGGTCTCGTTCTCTGTCGGAGTAACAACACGACAATCATCCTGCTGAAGAATGGCAGACAGAGATTATTAGACTGCCGGTCTATAAATAGACGGCGGCGTTGCGTTGCGTTCTCATTTGCCAACAGATGCAGTGGGAACACTGTGAAACAGTCCATTTGCTGAGGAGGAATAAAACTCTATTTGTTTTAATCATTAAACAAGGAGGGGGGAGTTATGGAACTGAAATATGTTTGGTGATATTACGCGCTTCTTAATAGCTCGACTGCATACTGATGAATATCAAACAGCCAGGGGTCACGCAGAGTCCAATAACAAGGGATGTATAGCTACTCATGGAAAATCCGAGAGGGTGGAAATGAACGCGCTCTCATTACGGCTCCCTTGTTTCCCTGAAGTTAAGGGAGGACCAGACACAAATAGAACTGGGCCAGATGAAAGCGCCGTGTGATCGGCCTCCCTGTCTGCGTGAGTTTGTCTCCAAAGCAGAGCCAGTGTTTCCGAGGTAAGAGTTGACGCAAGGAGAACATCAGACTCAAATGAAAATGGCAAACTTTCTTTGCATTTTGGTCATTGTTTCCGTGACAACCGTATGGCAAGTGTGTGAGAGCGGCCTCAGAGAAATACTAAGAGACATCAATAAACACTCTTAATCACTAAATAGTGTGAAATGTATATTTTTCTCTCATTTGTTCAGTGTTTTAAATAGAAACAAGGGAAATATTTGGAATTATATTCATGTTTATGATAATTTCACAGGTCAAATTGAGCTGAATGTGACCCCTGAACTAAAAGTGTCAAAACTAACCAGGTTCAAATTGCAATAACTTGTTGTGGTGTCCCCTGAAAGAAAAATAAACTTTTATTCATTCATGCTTGCATCTGATGATAAAATCTTGTCCGGAGTGATGCTGCTGATGTTATGGAGCTTAAATCTTTAATTTGATAAAGACAGTAAATTATAGAATGACACAGAAGCAGCAGATGCATTTTAAATCTCAAATTTACTACAGACTGATATGAGACACAGCTGATAGCGTCAATATAAATAATTGTGAGTCTGGGTTAATTAAACTGATTGTAGATGAATGAATCAAGAAAAAGATGAACACATGTTTACACAACAAAATCATCTTCACTTATTTTCTCTGTGATCATCTAATTGGTCAATATACATGCAATCTGGTCTTCTTTCATGAGTTGACATAGTTCTTTGGTGATCCCAGCAGGTTGGAAATCACTGGCTAAGTTTACTATATGATGTTTTTGCGTTTTCAGATTTTGTTTTATGAAGCATAAAGCATTATAAAGTTAGACTTTTGCACACTATCATAGTAATTCAGAACCACAGTCTGCTTTTATGCCTTTTTAAGAGGTTTTCTTCATCCACTTGTCCATATTGACACTGTTGCGTTGGTACCTGGCCTCACACGAAGAATGACAAAGCTTCTTTCCCCACTAAAAACTCACACAATAGAAGCAGAGAGGCAGAACAAACCCACGGCTACCTTTCTTTTGAGCATGTTCACAGGCCTCGTGTCACACTGTGTTTATCACTGTGTGCGCTCTGACAAACATGTTGATTACATTCCCCTGCTCATTAAACCCAGCACAATGCTCCACACCTCTGCTAATTGTTCGGAACGTCACGTGAATCTTTTGAGCGGGTTCAATCGGAAAGGCCTCGTCCTTTCACATCCTTTCCAGATTTCCACCACCTCGTGTTTTTCCTCACTTCTACTTTTCTGTCACTTAATTTCTGTTTGTATCCGCGCCCATGGTGATGGTAGTTTCATATCCAACTCTAAATCACTGTCGAGGCTGAAAGGATAAAAGAGGGTTACGTCTGCTTCCGTCCACATAATCACTGTGTATATTTTATCAAATCATTGCTATTTCACACCTACTGCATCCATCAGAAGAGCTTCGTAGTGAAAGAGTGGCTGTGACGAACTGACCTGTCCGGCTTTTTCACCAACAGGAAACATCTTCTCTGAAGAAGAATTAGAGAATCCTGCAACAATGACACACATATTTATTCATTTTTATTGCCATGTCAGACCACATTTTCAAGAAATATTTTATTTTGGGGCTGAAAACGATTTATTTAGTTTTTAAAAGTGGTTAAGTAGCTAAAACAGGTTAAAGAAAATCACTTAAAACTGCTAAAATGGCTAATAAAGGCTAAAACGGCTCGAGCTGCTACAAAAGGTTAAAGAAAATTAATCAAAAGAGCAAAAAGATAAAATATTCAAAATGGATAAAATGTCCTAAAAGGACTTAAACAGTTTAAACCGTGCACAATGGAAAAGACAAAGCAAATGTATTTCTAGAGCACCATTCAGACAGAAGGAATTAAACAGTTTTACAAACAAATAAAAGAAATCCATTAAAGCAAGCAATTAAGAATCTTAATCTCAAGTGATTAGGAGTATGAAATACGTGAAAACCTCCCACACACTCTCATTCTTTCCATTGGGCCGACTTTTCTTCAAATATCAGATCAAATATTGCATCTTCTCGTCACAGCGTCACGATGTTCCGGGTACCTTCGCAAACAACGGAAATTACGAATAACATCTCAGAACTAATCACATTATTATCCATTAAATGTTAATTAACAGTCCTTAAAATAGATGAAAACAACTTTTTAAAAAAAACAACACAATCAAAATAGCTTAAATGGCCAAACGTGAAAAACAACAAATGTCTGTATGTTCACTGTAACAGTTTCCTTTCTCTAGTCCCTCACAAGTTTGTCTCTGAAGTATATCTGCTCTCTTTCTGTTTTTTTTATTTTACTCTAATTTTGCTTTTTTTTCTTTGTGGAGACATTTTTCTTGATTCAGTGGTACTATCGCAGCTTTCTGTTGTCAAACAGTGACATCGAGTGGTCACAGACGATATGCACCTATATATAAATAGTTTCTTAATATGAGTCACATGAGCAGCTTAACAACTAAAGAGTTTGACTTATAGTCCCAAGAAAATACAGTAATTAAAAGCTAAAATCGCTAATCTGTAATAAATGATCCATCATTCCTAACTCTAAATGCAACATAAGACATAAGATACAGTTTTTATCTAAACTGTATGAACTATGTTATTTTCATTTTGAAAGCTGAACATGTGTTGTAGCTCCAGATTAAAATTCTTGGCTTTATAGCCAAGACAGAAATTGTAAAAAATAAAATACACTTTCTCTCGGTGCGTAAATGTTGAATCTGGTGGAGATGTGTAAACATCATTGCAATACTTGATCTTCCCTACAACTCTTAGATCCTTTCCTAAAAAATTTTAATCCTTCACGCAGGGGAAATAAACATTTCAGTCCTGACTCTCTCACTTAGTATTTCGAGTGTCTCTGCTCGAGTCTTCAAGAACAGAGCTGATCAGTGTTTCCCTCTCTTCTGCTCGCTCCATAATCCATACAGGTGTTAGAAAATGACGGCGCTTGCACAGACCGCTGCCTCGACCCAATAATGACTGGGAGGAAGTCTGCTCAGGAGAATAAAAGATGCCCTCACTGAGGCCAAAAAGCTCTTCAAGTCAAGATGGAGCTTATTGTCTGCTCTGAGATGAACAGCCCACATGGGGGGGAGCCTACAAAGCTCAAGGACCTTCAACAAAGAGCGTTAAACGACTGAGTCAAACGGCATTTTGATGTCCGTACAAGCTGGGAGCAGAGCTCTCTGGTGAGAAATCAAAGCATCATCGTCTCCACATGGATGGAATTTCGCTGGTAGGAAAGGGTGAAAATACTAATTTGACTAAACAGACAGTTGTAACAGAAAGACATTGACAGGAAAAGTCGGGAAACCTGCAGGAGAAAACATTTGGAATTGTCATTGGATTTATGGGAATGGGCTTTTTGAGATGTAACTGGCCCCTGAAATAAGATTATTTGGACAACCATGGTCCAGGAGACACGGTGGGGCTCCATCAAATCACTAAAACGAACACAGAAAGCAGATAGTTGTCATGTTTTAAGGCACACGCAGCCTTGTGTTTGCATGTGATGTCGCTCGTTCTTGTTGGATCACCTGCAAAAAAGACACATACTGAAGGCACGGTTTCCCTGAGCACATGAATCGGCACACTTTTTCTGAGATTTTAGTAAACTGGGCCTGTTGGATCCACGGTGGAGACAGTATCACACGAACAAGTCACTCTCAGCAGTGTTTACATACCAAACACATCTTCGCTTTGTTCCCGCACACTGAAGCCAGCCATTCAACTCGATGTACGACACCTGTTTCCTGGCAACGCTTCATAATGTACTTTCAGTCATTCGATGATTAAGTTCATTTCAGCAGCACTTTAAAGAGAACGAGGAGAAGAATATTTAACGTGGAGGAGGAAAGTCTTTGAAAGAGGTCAGGTTAAGTTAATTGATAAATGGAGTTCACTTATGTAGGTCTTTCACTGCTGATTTAACTGCAGTCAAAGTACTTTACAATGTTAGTCAAGCTCACATAGGTGTTTCTAGACAATTAGCATTTAGTGGAGTGTCAAAGCGACGCTCATGATGACTGAATAAAGTTTCCAAGTTATATTTCCAGTAATTTCATTGTAACTCCACTACTTTTATTTAACTGAAATCAAGTACTAATATTCAGCAGGTAGATGTGTGAAGAGGAATAATTAACCCTTGATAGGATCAATGAGCAGGTGACTTAAATTGATGCTCCGTGTCAGCTCTGCAGAAATAATCAATAACCATAACGAGAATCACACTTCATTGAATAAAATGGCACATAGGAATTTTCATATGAACTGATTTTAAAGACGTATCCTTTCATCACAGTTCAGCGTTGACAATCCCAGAGATTAAATGGTTGAATAACATCATTGTTGCAGCAGTAAATCGTCATGTACCACAGCATAGGAGCAAACGTACAGCCGTCCCCGCGAAAATGGCTTCCAACACACATCTGCACCTTGGCACCATTAGCTGTGTCAGACAGCAGCACCTGCTGCACGGCGGGGAAGATGGAGTCAAATTGTCACAGTGCGTCAGGTGGCTTTAATAGCTTTTAATCAGAAGTGCGCTAGAGACAACGGAGTGACATCTTCTTCACAGGGGTTTGATATTCCTCCTGATTTTTATGTGTTTCCTTGTGATTTTGTAAAAAAAAAATATATCTTAAAAAGTTGGCCGCCATCACAAGCAGAGAGCCTTATCTCTTCCAACGCTGCACATCATGTTTATATGCAAAGCGGCTCTTGAGACAGGGTCTATCAGAGAGGAGCTCCTGGACGAGGTGATAATGTTTCTGCTTTGTTTTCCCACATGAGACGCTGCTTTTGTGTCAGAACAGTCTCCTCAACTTAATTATAAAAAGAGATTTCTTTTCCAGACTGACTTTGTACGATGTCAAGAACTTTCTGTGGAAACCCCGTGAATACCATGAAATAATCAACCAAAATTTATATTTACAGTTAGTACGTTTAACTAGACTATTTAGTAAACCAGGGGGCCTCAAAGTATGTTTATGCTCATAGCTGGGCAAACCATCTGCTATTCATTAAATAATGAATTAATAATTAATGCATTTTATTGTTGTATTCATCAAAAAAATGTGAACAAAAAAGAGAAAAAAAACTGGTGAAAGATGTATACTGTATGCAAAAAAACTGTATTAACACAATCAATACTTCTATTTAGTCCCATGTAGTCCAATATTATTGGCCAAATGAGGCCAACAATAATCAATACTCATTTTGGAAATCGTTTTACCTGAATTGGGGGGGACATATGCTTCATTTTTTAACTCTTTTCAAGACATTATAATTTATCTTTGATATAAGATTAATAGTACATCAATACACAGATTTTAAAGTATAAAACGATCCTTCAACAATTACAACTTCACTTATATAGTAATGTCTGACTATACAGTGGGTTCATTTATTACCAAAAAGTCACAAATATCAATTTGCTTTGTATTTCTAGCTCTAAAAGGTTAGTTGATAATTTTGTAATCCCTCTAAATCGAGCACAAAGTACAAACACTATAAGATTGTCTGCATAAGAGTATTTAATTCACATTTTACACATTCTATCTTTATCTCAATTCTCAACCACTTCATTGGATATTGCATGTTGCATAATGCAGTTCTTATTAATTTTACGTTCTTTTTAAGCCCTGAAAGTGTATTTCTTTCACATTTTTTCGAACTTGCTCTCCTGTGTGTCTGTGACGTATTACTGCTGAGACAGCAATTGAAGCTGATGCTAAAACATCAGGAAGAAAATGAGATGATGAAACGGGACATTCGGACGGCAGGATGCCGCAGAGTGTCCGCTGGTATCAGATGGTCGGGTTAAGATCATACCGTCTTTACTAGCTGAGCACGGAAACGGAGCTCTTTCTACAAAATCATCAGACGACGGGGTAGTTAGTGAGCTGAAGGTCAGACCCAACCAAGTGGCACCTGTCTCCCCTGAGACATGATCGCTCTTCCACCTGTGCCCCCATTATCATCGTGTCACTCAGTCACGGTGCAGTGCAGCCATGCATGAGAATTATTGGGCAGCGGCATGGCTGCTGCTGCGTCTGCTGTCTCCTGATGGACACAATCACACCTAACGAAGGACAAGGTGGGCTTCCTGATGTGCTGACAAAGCATGATTCGTGTCTTATTGTCCAAACAGTTATGTATTAACAACAAATTGGATGTCACCGTGCTCGTCCCTCTTCCCTCCGGACTTCAGAGTTTATTCCACCTCCTAAATTCAATTCAATACAACTTTAATAATATAGTGTCATCACTTTATAATAGTGCATATACAGAGAAAAGACAAACAATTCCACATGAGTAGCATAGGCAGCGATGGGAAGGAGAAACTCCCTTTTGAACAGGCAGACCGAGGAGAGAATGTTGGTGACGTGTAGGTGAAATATGAGTGTGTGTAGAGGAAATACCAAAGAGACACTGGGCAGAGTCTCAAGACCCAGACCTCAGTGAATAGATATACACAGAAATCGTCACATATAACTTAACTTAGCATTCGCAAAACAATCCCCCATCACTAAACCTAAAACAGAAGCGTCAAACATAAGGCCTGATCTAAAAAACAACCCGTCCACAGCCTTCACCAAGTCTGCAAACAAATCAGCGAACTGTATTATCGTGTTCTGACTTACAATGTCCTGCAGAGGCTCACGTGAATAGTTCAGTTTGTGTGTTTTGATCAATCCAGGAGTATTAAATCATTTGGTTTCAGGCCTGTTACCATGACAACGATCTGGCAGAAACTGTATTGTTTTGAATGACTGTCGGACTCAATCCCCAAAGGATCATGTCAGTAGATCAGATTTCACGTGGATCTGTGCACCGTCAAGTTTTAATCATTTTAGAGTTCAGGCCGTGTTGGCAAGCCCCAATCATTTAAGTCTTTGGGAGACATTGGTATATATTTCATCAACACTGCTTCTAAATATAAGTTCTCTCTATCATCTGAACACAGTTTGTTCTTGTGGGAAACTTTTCAGTTGTTCTCTTTGACAAGATTTTCACAGATTAGAATTTTATCTCGGTCAGATGTTTAATTTTGACTCTATGACTTGCAGAATTTAAATCTTATCATGATGGTGGCTGCAGGTTGATTCTCTGGTCTCCTCTGAGGTAATGCAAATCACCCCGAGTGTCATCCAGACTGAAAATGAATTAGGAGGGCAAAATAAATTTACATTCAATTATAGATTAAATGAAGTCATTGTTTGCTGCTGCGTTAATGTCCGGATCGCTTCCTCACTACACATGGCTCCCTTCCCGATAATACCGCGAGCCTTCAGTGTGAGGAAGAGGATTAAAGGAGGACTGTGATGTGCTCCCAGTCTGAAAGCATCTTTTACTGCACTGCATGTACAAATGACTCGCTGCTTAATTTCCTGCCTCTGACCAGCCAGTAGACGAGAATCAATGTGTATGCTAAGTTTCCCCCTGCTGATCCTGAAAATGACAGCCATTATCCAGATTTACATTTTATCTCTTGCTAAAATAATGACAATAAATCATCGGAGGTGTCGCGGCTGTCGATAATTACTCAGTGGGCGGCCTGCGAGGAGTTCGTACTGGAGAGTTGTCCGCTTCCAGCCGAGTGAGGAGCACGCCGTGACAGTGAGAAATTAGCCTGATTCATATACGTTTGCTGAGCAAACAGAGCATGCATCATCAATAAGTGGCTTTAGTTTTGTCATTGATGTTGTCCCGACTTGATGAGTAATGTCACTGTGTGCACCACGCTGAGGCCCCATGCATCTGTTCTCAATGTCTCCCCAGGTACCTCATGTCGTAAAGTGTTGCCCGCAGGAATAATTATAGTGATTCAGCATCACTATGGCCGTCGTTTGGCTGCGTTCAGCTTTTGCAACTACAAAAGAATAATAATTGAGAATCACAAGTTGTAATTTCCTCAATTGTAACTCGGGTCTGAGGCATCTATTGAACTCAGAGACGGCTGCCTTCAATGTCATATAATGAATTGTTTATTTTTTCATCAAAGTTGAGGTAAAAGGAAGGTGCACAAGGAAGACTGTGAAGTTTGTTGCATTGTTGTATTTTTTTTCTTTGTTTTGTATGTACAGACAATGCAATCATGTGAAAATAAAAGTTATAATTGGTATTTCTGTGTCTCCCTCAGCTCATTTGAAGGCAGATTGACTTCACCTGTGAGCTGAAAGCAGAGCTCTGGTTGGTCAGCCAATCAGGAAGCGTAGGTCATAAAAGGCCAAAGAGAACACAAGTTTTGACTGTGAGGAGAAACAATTGTAATGTTAGTGAGGCTGCTCGGCGAGATAGATTTTTGTCAGTAATCCTCTGTCTTGTGACACTGAAGCAGAAATAGAGTTTGTTTAAACGAGCACAGTGATGATCAGAATATTAGATATATTTCATTAAGCTATGGACAATAGAAGGGGGGGAAAAAGCTGTTGAGCATCAAAATGATGCAACATGAAAGTATAGAGCATGAAGGAGAAAAATGGGTCTACATTTCAAAGTGCATGCCACTGAAGATACATTTTCATTCATATTTGTGGGGGGGGGAAAAAGAGTTCTCGAAGTTGCTAGATCCTAGAAAGGGTCTTTATATAATTTTCTTTGACGCATGCTGGTCAAATAGTACAAGCCAAAGAGCGTCCGGGGCCTGGTGGTCACGTCACTTGGGTTCAGGGCCCGCAGAGACCTTTAAATGTGCTCAAAGTAAAAAAGAAACATTTCAAATCAAGCGAGGCATTTGGTCACTGTGACTGACCTGATGTCATGCTCAGAGTTTATACATGGAGAGATGGTAGCTGCAAACAAACCACATTTAATTTCAACATGGAAGCCACACTGAATGGTCCGTTCAGAAAACTCCTGCAGCGTCGAACTCTTAATTCAGAACTACACACAGTGAAACACTCGCCTTCCAATCTGTGTCAACACCTGAACCGCTGCCTTCTGTAAAAGCTTGAGATTGTTATTTGAGGGGAAGAAAGCAGGGAGTAACTAATCAATACAACTGGTAATAAAAGCATCAGCGGCTCTGTGTTAGCCTCAGAGAGAAACGTATTGACTCTGACTTTGTTGGTGAAATGATAAAGTCTTAAATTTATTCCATTCTGTGTGTATGTGTGGGATGAAACCTGAAGCCCTGCCTGCTTCAGTTCTGAGTGGGTCCAATATGATCATGTAGAATACATCTACAATGTGTTCAAAATACTCTCTCGTGTTAAACTGGCTAGCTGCAGGTCATTTATCAGAAATTATTAACAATGATTAATCAATTGTATTTCTGAAGGGCCACAGCTTTTTTAGTCACAAAAAAGCTTTAAAAAAAATCCACTGGGGGGGGTGGGGGATACTGCAGAGTCTCACTACATATAACCATACATCACTATGAGGAACCAAATAGTAGAATTAGACATTTCCTTTTTTGGGTTTGTGAGATTTTGCTGCCATAGGAAAGTTACAAGTGGAAAAGACTCCCTGATGTGTTTGTCATTTGCATTGACTTTCTGGTGCAGAAGCAGTGAAACACAGGTTGAGGCATTACAGTGTATAAATCCACGAGGTTCTTTTCTTCCATCTGACCGTCGGAGGAATTGTGTCCTGACCTGCAGAACTGCAGAACAATTACCTGTCAGGCTTCCATTAGATGTGCCACAGCCCAGGGTCATCATGTTGGGAGGCTAACTCAGTGAAAATTGCCTTTTAGTCAAGTATCACAGCGTTAACGTGGTGGCAGATATTGTTGGAATCATTTTCGGTCACATGGAAGCCAAGTGTTATTCTGGACATTTATAAAAAAATAAAAAACCTACACACACACAATACCAGTAAACACAAAAAAAATACAGTGATATTTCCTTGAAGACATTAATAGCACAAAACAAATCAAAAAACTGGAAGTGGCATTGCTCTGAATTATTAAATAAACAGTAAGACAATGTAGACAAGACTATTCGTAAGTGTGGCGCAGTCAGAAAAGCAGTTTGCCTTCAATATGCAACGTGTATTTCTATCTAACCTCATCTGTACATGTCAAATTGTCCTTAAGGTAGACGATGAACCACATTTTGGCCACATTGAAGATTGAAAACTTGTGTAGCATCCATTCTTGTTGTGAAAATGCACAATAGGAATGAAGTCTATTGATTTAAAGACCAAACCAGAGATACTCTCTGTAGTGAAGTGACCATTAACAACTTTCGATTCGACTGAACGAAGACTCGCTCACTCCAGAAATCAACAACCCAACTCTTTTTCCAGAGAAAAAAAAATGTTTGAGGAGAGGTGGACAGCTCAGACCTTTTGGTTTTTTCCTTTATGCTTTTGACTGGAAAGGTCAGGAAAAATCCATACATGCAGAAAACGGCTCACAATACAGGCCTGTGGTGGTGAAAGTTGTGCAACAAAAGAGAAGTTTTATTTGCTTTTATTAAGTGAGTTATCATATTCTATTAGCATTTATCAATTATGGATTGTGGGACTTTAATAGAGTAAACTGAGCAACAATAAGTCAAAGGCCATTTCCTGTTCTTACGGAGTAAGAAGTTTCAATTTGTTTTAAATAATGATCTGCTGGTGAAGCCGTGGATTTGACACTAATCTTCATTAGAAACTATTTCCTCAACATCTCAGACTGAGTTTCTAGATCATCAACTGCATCTACAAATAATCTACTCTATGAATCTACTGCTAAAATGTTAGCTCAAGAAAACACTGACTCTTTTTTTTTTTTTTTAATGAGATGGGGAGATAGTTCAGTAGTGAAACTCAAATCTAAGATTTCCTAGATTAAATCCAGTCTCATCGCAAGTCTCATTGGAAAATAAAAATAGAGCTTCTCTGACAACCTGCTGCTTCACCTGGAAGTTTTGAGATCCGCAGAAAAATTGGCTGAAATGTCCAATGCAGCTAAAAATGGCACCCAAAAGAAATTTAAATGGCAATTCTAATTGTCATGAAGCTTCTCAATATTTCTCAATGGATCTGGGCTGCTTTGGCATCATAAATGGAAACATGCACAGCATCAGGTAGGTGAAATTGCCATGGTTAATAACAGATAACTGCACTGTAGAGCCAGTGGGCCACTACAGTGCATTAAAGCGCATCAGGGATTTGAAGTGTCAGGGGAACAGTGCTCCATGTCCCGTTTGTGACAATGGCTTGAACTTATCTGGCTGGAGCTTAAAGGCTTCCTGTCAGTCATCTAACCACCGTGTACAAGGAGCCGCAGTCCCGCCTGTGATAAGTTCAGCGTTGGCATCACCTCCTCTCACCGCCTGCAGACAGTTTTTACCTCACACCGTATTGTGATATCGATTCACCCCCAGCTGACCTCTGCAGGTCACCTGAAAACTCAGACTCCAACAGTAAAACGTAAACTTCTGTTGAAAGTTCTCCACTGTTCAGTTTCGATGACATTGAAGTGTTTTTCTCCACGGTTTTATGTTTGTGAGGACTCGGTGCTCCATCCAGTTGCTCCATTTCCATGTGAACAGGACTTAATGAGCACAAAACCCTCATTTGAAGCTGTTTCTATTGTCTCATCCCTCGTTTATCACCTGCAAAATACACAATAAATGTGTTGAAGCATGCAGTCCATCACTCTTCATGCAGGATCTTAGTATAGCAGGCCCAGCATGGCTTTCCGATCAGAAAACAAAGAGTTAAAGTTGTTGATTTAGTGAATTATCAGTATTTTCTTGTGGTTTTCACCACAGGACTCGCAGTGGTTTAGTGAATAACTTTCACCTCATAGCAAGAAAGTTCCACGTTGAAACCTGTGTAGTTTGCATACACTTTTCTGTATGCATTTTGCATCCTCCCACAAACATAAAAAAAACATCTGTTTGACGCTCATTATTGGCTCTAAGTGGGTTTGAATGTGTGTGGTTGTGTTTATTCATCTGAGCTAAGGCAGAGAAGACGACGCTCTAACTGCTGTTTCACCATTAGTATGGCGTTACATGTTGGGTTTCAATAAAAATCTAATCCGTGGGTTTTCTTCCCTCCACCTCTGTTCTCTGATTTGCAACAGGAGAAGCTAAAGAAATGGTGAATCAGTAATGCGAACCTCTGGATTTCAACTGTTTTGGGAGTCACTTTGGAAAGAAGTTACAGTCCAAGTTTGCTTGTGAGCTGCTGAGGCAGCATGATGCCTGGTTGCTGTCAGCAGTTTGTAAATCTGTGGCGGAGGACAAAGCATAAATAGATTTAAAAACATTTAAAAGAATTTGCTCTTACCCCCTGCTCACACTTCCAAAACTGCACATTTGTTGAAAGCTCGTACTTGTATAAGAAGCTTAGCTAGGCAGATGCTTCATAATCTTGGGACGCTTAATTTGACTTTTATTGCCGTTCTTCGCCAACAGTCGCAGCACCGGTTGAAACACTCAGTTTTGAAACTGTGAGCTCTGTTATTGAGACATAGCTATTGATCAGCAACACCCACAGCTCTGCTGCTGTGATGTCTCACCAATAGAACTGTCAGCTATTTCCTACTGGGAAAAAAAAAACAGGTGGGCGGTAAATAAAAATACTCATCTGGGACGGCTCTGGCTCAGCTGGAAGACCTAGTTTTGGACCAAACTGTCAAAAACTAGTCCACAGGACACACATGTTGAGAAGTACTGGAGATGTTTAGAAATGGAGCGAAACAGCCGATGAGGTACAAGTGATGAACTAACACAACAGTGGACAGACAGTGGAGACACACACGTGTGAATCAAGACGTTAGACATGAAGGTTAAATCAACAAGAGACAAGAAACTAGTTACATCACGAGAAAACGCATCACAGATTTGAACATATTAACATGGATCATGACAGAGACCCAGTCATCGACATATCGGGATTCATAAATAACATACATTGATGCATTCTTAGACGGGACAGAATACTCAACATTACACCAACGTGCTCTGTTCTCCAAAATGTTTTCTGGTTGACAGATTAAACTGTAATCTGTCTCTACAGTCCTCCACTGTCTCCTTGTAGCCAAGGCTAAAGTAAAAAAAACTCCTGATTCAAGTATTTCTATTCTATTCGTTCTAATCCCATCGTTTATGTTACAGTTAAAAAGACCAACAGAGACACCAGAAATATTTAAGACAAAACAACCGAAGTGAAAAATAAACCATCCATCCATCAATCTTCTTTTCCGTTTATCTAACTCAGGGTGACGGGTGCTGGAGCCAATCCCAGCCCACTGTGGGCGAGGGCAAGGTCCCTTTTAAAGAAGCAGGATATTGATTTGCAGGCTAACATAACTATATGCAACAACTGCAAATAATTGTATGATTGTATTCAGCTGCTGAGTTATTGTAGATGTTGTAGCTCTGTTCGTCATGTTTGCTGCTTTAGCTGCATTGGCTTTCTTTTTTTTTTTTTTTTTTTTTTTTGCAAGTTTAGTTTTCACCCTTCCTGCTCCTCTGGACAGTTGATTTAACACTGACATCTTCCTGCAAGTTTCCTCGTGCATGTTGTGCTGCGTTTTGCACTGATGGATATTTATGCTCAACACAACCACCAAAGAGTTGTCTTCCTGACAGAGTAACCTCATGAAACTTTTAATTTCTTTAAACAGAATAATCATTTCCCTTTCTAGACAATTTAGTGATTGCTCTCTTAACGAAATTAATCATGCATTTACTCGTACTACCATCAGGTGCCTCAGGACTAAATTCACTTCTATGTTGAAACGCATCCATAATCAAGCACTCATGAATACACATAGGACCCTCTGATTATACCTCTGAAGATGTAAACAAGTATAATTAACACTGTGATTATCAACTTTAGAGGAATTAATTATTTTTGATGTGTGAACATCTCGAGGAGCTCCCCTCGGTTTAAGAGCTTGTTAACAAACTCAGTGAAGCTGCATCATGTGAAGCCGTGCAGATCCGTGAAGAGCTCTCCTTCCAGAGTGGGGGAGTGCCTCTTTGATGGCTCAATACAAAGCGGTGGGTCCGGGCAACAATCTGTGATTATTATATGACTGATTTGCCCACAGCAGCTTTCAGAATCACATCAATCAGACGGCGTGATTGATCAGTAATGAACTGCTCGGTTTGTACAGAGGGAGTAGATCTATCATCAATCTTTTTCTGTCGTGACACATTTCAAACTCATCTGTGAACTGTTGATTGAATAACTGGGTGGCTTCAACACAGTTATTGACTAAATGATGTGCTGCCCATTCATCACATTACCACCACTGAAAGGTGAAGTTATTAACTGTGATTATCTGGTAATAGTGGCACATGCAATCTATTGAGTAAACACTTTATCAATCTCGAAGTGTTTGAAGCGCAAATCTAAAGATCCAAGGAAGCTTATGGAAAGTTTTCACCGGTTTAAAACTTGACCAAAACGGATATATGGAAGGTTTAGTGAGTATCTTCTGCTTTTTCTTCCATGAAAATGTCACGCAATCTTAACAAACAATTGACTTTCAGCATGTTAAGAACTACCTTCAAACAGGATGGCATCTATCAGTGTTTATTACCTGCAGCACCAACCATTACCACGGCAACAGGTGATCAAGAAGTTGAAAAAACTATCATAACACTATCATGCATCCTTGACATTTTTTTTTTGTAATATCACAAAGATAGTCAGAGGATACAAGAAATCAATATGTTGCAAGCACTTTTAATGGTTTTTGACCTCAGTCAGACAGAAGACACTGGGTCAAGACATGTCCAAACCTGCAGCTTTCATGAGTCTTACTGGTCTGAATGAGTCTATGTCCATCAAAAGTAGTCTAAGGTGGATGGACATGGTCACCGTTGATATTAGAAGTTGCGTTGCAGTGGTTGTTGGCAAGTTGCAGTAAATACAGAGATCTATAGGAAGTCCATAGCTGACCACCATCCTAGAAAGTATTGGGTCATAATGTTATGGCCGATCATTGTATTCCATCTTCTTTTGAAGGATAATCAATAGTAAGATAAAGCTTTTTTGGTTCATACTTTCATCAGGCTCAAATATATTTCAACTGATCTAATTTATAGGTTTTTATGTTCTTCGACTGAACCAGAAATTTTACAGGGTTTATTTGTTTTTTGTTTTTTTACCAAACTGCCCATTAAACATATCACAAAGTCTTGTCTGTGGTGAAGTTCAGGATCTTTCATCACTGCATTGTTTTGGTCTGGAATTACCCTTCACTCCGCGTTCACAGAAACCTTGAGCTGTACTGGCTTCATAAATCAAAAGTGAGGACTCATTATCGTGTGCTAAAAAGCTGCGCTTCAGGTGGAAACTTAACCACGTCTCACTCTGCTGCCATACAATTTTCCGACCAATGAAACAATGCACAAGGTGTAACTCTAAATTAAATGTGGAGGTTTGGCTTGCAGTGGCTCCAGGCCTGGTTAGAGTTACAACCTGAGCCGCTGTATTTCATCCACATAGATTAAAGCCTCCTGCTAAGGAGGAGGCTGAATACTCCTTCACCAGGTCAGAGAACACATTTAACAAACTGCTGACTCACACTTTTACTACTTTTACAAACAAGCGGTCCAGGAGACGATGCTGCAGTGTTGTTTCTTCACACAAACCTGAAAATCATCAAACCCAATCGAGGTGAAGTACACAGAGAGAAAACAATCAGGATTTAGTCAAAAGAGCAGCAGCACTGATGTGAGTTTTTTTTAAAGGTCAGTCAGGAACAACCCTGAGCACTGAGACAGCTGCTCAGGGCTTCAGAACAGATGTAAAGACGTTGAACGCAGCAGCGGAAACTCAGTCGTTATTCACCTTCAAAAAGCTTATTTTCTCCAGACATTAAATCTCTCCAAGCCACATGTAAATACATCAATTCCGTGCGAACAGGTCACCCGGTTAAGGACAAACTTGAGTTAAAGTCTTGAGGCGTGCAGAGCCGAGGATAAACTTTGCAGTTTTTAGATGTTCAATCACTTGAACATGAGGGCTTGTTCCAGGAAAACAGAGCTGATTTGGTGGTGAAACCTCGTGTGGCTCCTTGAAGGTTACTGCTAATTGGGGCTATTTATCAACACACTCCAGCCAATAGTGACAAGTACATGCTCTTTTCCCTGTTTCTCATTACCACTATCTGTAATGAGGAGAGAATGCATCTTTGAATTTACATACAAGGGCAGCCTGGGAAAAAAGGAAACAAGGGAGTTGGAGAAATTCAGTCTCCTTTATTAAATGTGTAGCAGCAGGACTCAGGTGGATGGAGGTGATGGCTGTGGTCAATAAGTCATCACTCGGGCTGATGCGTTCCAAATATTGCAATGTTTTAACTTACTCAGCCCTTTTTTCCCAGGAGACTGATTTATCTGCTATACATCTGTGGCCCCTATGAGCAGAAAGGTTCTTTAACAGATATATGTTAAAATGCAAATATTACTTGAATAAATTATGGGACTGTTAAGAGTAATGCAAGTCAGGAAAAGTGATCTGGATCTGGGCTGTCTTATGTAGGCCTGATTAACTGGCCAAAAAGAGATTTTGAGTCCATTGACATCAGGAAAAGGAAGATCCTTCCTACAAGTCAGGAAGGATTTTATTGCATTCTAGCATAGCTCCATATAGTAACAGGCTCAGAGCACAGGCAAGATAGAACCTGGCACCATACCAGATGCAAGCTGTGCAAAGATGCCCCTGAGTGGTCCAGCACATGAAAGCAGAGTGTGAAATGTTAGTGAGATGGACATATGTGGAACACCCAACTTTCATCATTGATGAGACTGCTATCCACTACACCACAGTGCAACCCTTCTCCAATCCAAAGATTAAGTCTCTACAAACACACAGAATTGTATTTTGTGGTAATGTTTTGCTTGAGGTGAACGTCACACATGGATTGATTCAGAAACCCAATTTAAACAGACTGTTAATGAGTCTATGCTCTCACTCGTTCGTCTTCTACACCTCTGTCCAGTTGAGGGTCACGAAGCGTTGGAGCTGATCTGGAGGTTACACCTGGACATGTAACCAGTCACAATGCGGACCGACTCAATGAGAGCAGATCAGTGAGGTTCACTGCTTCCTTGTTTCCAGTAGTGCCTCCTGGTCCATTCCAGGTGGCGACCATTGGGTCTGGTGGTGTGGTCAGGCACTGTTGGAGGTCATCTCGTACTCAGGCCGTGCCTCAGTAAATGATTTTGAATGGTCTGACTCGGTTAAATATAACTGAAATTCCTTGGAAAGATTTTTTTTTAAAAACAATGAGATTAATTTGAAACTGATACCACTGATCTATAGCATTGAAATGACAGTCCTGTCAACTTTAATTCCATTTGATATGTGTGTATCTGAGCCACAACAAATGAAATCTTTCTTGAATCCAGATGTTACATACAGTAAGAACTGAAACGTTTCATACAAATGGAAAGGAAGATCTCCAGTGCAGGATTGTTCTGGCTCCTTTCTTTGCTCTGGGATTATCGGTGCCTGGTTGATTTAATCATCTCCATTAACGGGCGTAATTAAAATTCCTGCACCAATGTTGGTGAAAAGGCCTTCAGAGCAGAATTACCTTGAGACCGTCTTTGTCCTCCGAGCCATTGGTATGCAAAGACGAGTCGGCATCTCTGCACGCTTGACAAGTCTTATCTTCTACTGTGGTCCACAAGTGTTCGCTGTCACAGGAGTGCGATGAAAATGCTGTGCACACACCGTACCGCAGCCAAACCCTGTCTTCCAAATCACTGGCAGGTCACTGGAGGTACGGCCCTGACACAACGCCACCGTTATTAATGATAAAGGAAGAGCAGCACATCCATTTAAAAGATTTAAGAGTCTGTTGTAAAACAAATACAACTTTAATTCTAATAACCTTGGAAATGTATGCAGAGCTTTTGCAAATCTCATTGAGCAGCATATCCTAAAAAAGACAAAAAAAAGATTAATCAGAATTACTATGGTTGTGTTTGTTCTTATCTTACTTTATCGGGCATTTGTACTTTACATGACAAAGGAAAGCTAATGTGATTTATTTTTTCTATACTTTCGCACATACATAGTCAGCGATCTGTATTGTATATGTATAGTTCCAAAATATTGTGTTTACAGAATGTATAATGTTCATCACATGCTTCTGCGGCTCTGAGAAAACTGCTCTGAACCTAAACCATTGATATAAACAGAAAAAAAACTAAACGCATAATTATGATGGAATTTGGAGTTTATCAGAGTGCTGAGCCTGCAGAACATAGAAAAACTATTTCTGATGTAAACATATTGTCACACTAAATAAAGCTTGGTATGGTATAGCTACAAGACCGCAGTGAGACACTGGATTCTTTGTAATTGTTTTCAAAATGAAAATCTCTGTCAATAGTACGTGTAGATCTTCAACACGCTAATTTGAGGATTTTTCATGTTAGATGTGGCTGAAGTGTTGCCATGTCTTGAATTTCAAGCCTTGACAATCTGCACAAACTAAAGTGGTGTGAGAGTTGAATTGATCCAGTAAACCTCGACTTCCCAAGAACAAGAAGTTACCATGGAGCTCCGTGGAGTTCCTGCTGTTTCCTGCACAGTAGCAGCATCTCCACCGGCGAGTTACAGCTGTGGGAGCATTAAACCTTCAAGTGTTGGAAATCTTTGGAAATCCTTCATTTTCAATACAAATGTGGAAATAATCAAAGTTTGGAGACTTGGCTCCATACAAAAGACTTACAATCTTTTTCAGAACTCTGATGGTTTATATAAAGACTATATTTCACCGCAGTCAGTGCTTTCTCCTCTCTCTGCCTTCCTGCATTATCTCGGGTAGATATGTGCTTCTTATCCATATTAAGTCACGAGTGAGTCTTAATGCCTTGCTTTCTGCAGGTCCAAACACATGAGAGTGATGCTGCTTTTTCTTTCTACTCTTCTCTGCTTATTTAATGTTGTTGGGTTTTTAATTTAAAGTGTCATGAGATGGAAATGTTGTGACTGGTGCTCAAGAAATAAAACTGAATAGAAGTGGAAAAATGACTTCGGGGAACTAAAGTATATTTGTTGGAGGAGCTAAATGAGCCAAAACAACATTAAAATGCATCAAGCTGTAATCACAGAGCAACAGGTATTCAACGACAACACAAATGAAAGTTGAGTGATAGCATTGTGATTGTCTCCAAACCAAAGAGGTGAAACAAGGACAAACACAAATGAAATGTCAGATTCACTCCTGGACACTGTTACTATGTTATCAGAAAATCCTACAGAAGAAAGTGATGTCCACTGGCTGCCTTCAATGTTGCACTGAGAAAATTTCTAGAAGCGATGCAAAGAGCATTATCACTAAACCAGAGTTCAAACCAATATCAGGAGCAACTTTGAGTTAAATATCCTAAAACTAAATATACTTAAGGTGTAACCTTAAATAATTGACATAATTTATAAGCAGTTTATTTTGAATTAGAAGGCTCCAATGCCCATATATGAATAAATTGTTCCAATTTAGCCTATTGGAGACTTTTCAGGTCATTTACACAACCTCAACATGCCTTGGTGACTGAGAGGACAAGGTTTTGAAATACTTAAGAGGAAACTAGAATGATTTAAAAAGCAAAAGACACAGGAACAAAACACATCATCTCGCCTTGCTTTGCACTGTGAAGGTCCAGCCGGATCGCCCAGCGATGGAGTCAAGTATGTCAGACAGAGATATTTACATGACTATTGATCCCTCTGATCACACGACAGCTCGTCCTCAACACTCGCTGCTGAGTCCTGAGACAGATGGATGGCGGGTCAGGCCAGCGGAGGAAATGCTATTTCAGCATCGGTGGCCTTCTTGGCAGATTGATGTGGATTTTCTCTCGCTGTGTCTGCACTGTTGAGAAAAGTCTGACTTGACAGAGGAAATCCGCTTTTTGGACAGCTGGTCGTGTGACAGACTGCAGCAGAGCAGTGTCACTGTCGCACCATTTATATTCCACATTCATTTCACTTTTCTGGACAGTGTGACAGCTTGTACAGCTTACACTTTATTTTTGTCGGTTTTTGCCAAATCGTCTTGTTATATTGTAGAACTTTCTCAATAAATACATTTAGATACTTTAAAGAAATGTCTTGATCCAATTATATTTATATGGAACTTCAGAAAGATTGAAAAAGGTTTAATTTGAAAGAGGAAGAATCCTGTTTGAAGAATAAAGCACAAAGACATCGTGTTTATTTATCATTACATGTTCACCTGATTTCGTGCAACCATGTGGTCACATAGTAGTCCAGAATAATTAGATTTATTTTAGACTTCCAGTCGGAAAGTGGAGGAGCTACAGCCTGGGCTTGTCTGGACTTGAACCTGTGACATTCTCACTCTGACAGGAGAGTGTGAACCGTACTAACAGTGTGGCCCGTTTACAGTAAGTGTGAAGGGCCTAAATGTCATCTAGGCTGTTTGGGGTAACGACCTACACTACAAAGTAAAGAGAGGAGAAGTGACTTCAGTAAATTTGTCCTTCACAGTTTCACCACAGGAAGCAATGATCCGTGCTCACAGTAGATACAATACCAATCATGTCCTCACCGTGCTCCTGGGCATTTTCTCCTAATGTTTTTGGCTCTGTCTTTCTTGACTTGAGTTCATAGTGTGAGAAGAATGAGTGTTATTATGTGAAAACACCCTTTGGTTATTCCATTTGTCAGGCCTTCAGCTGCACGCTGCAAACACTGTTGAGCCGTGTTTGATCCGGCAGCCAGCTGGTCCACGCTGACAAAGAAACGCAAGAGCTGATTACCTTCAAACTGGCACATCCGGCGAGACCGTCCAAATCAGAGAAATATATTTCATGACGGGGTTTGTCAGAATTAGCTGAAGATGTGTTCGCAGACTCAGCTCAGCTGTGCAGCTTTAATGTTGACAGATTAGCAGCTTTTTGCTTCAGTCAAAGGCATATGGAGTTTTTATCTGTGATGAAGGTACGATGTGTGTCTCGATGTGTGCCAGTGGTGAAAAATAAAAGAGAAAATGCTTTAATGGGTCTTTTTTTCCTTCGCTTTGTTGACGTGTCCTTACAAAGAGGCAATTAGGTTGTCTTCACAGACAAATTACAATGCTGATAAACGGAGCCTGTTTGTTGATCCGACTGATGTCAAAGACTCCAAAAACGTCTCTCTGTGATCGCAAAACATCAGACAGAAATGTTTGGTGACTGGAAATTTCTACTCCATTTGTCATTGAAACATAGAAACCAAGGTCTAAGGCTAAAGCAAAGAACATTAACACCACGATATGCTTTTTTATCGAGAATAATATCTGTTGGAAAGTGCAGAACTCTTCAAAATCACATATATTATACTTTAAAAATACCTACAATTGTAATAGTGTGTGCATTTTTCACAAAAATAGCTTGAATATAGCTTGCAAGACACACTGTGCACATGATTGTCATTGTGCCACTTTTGTAGGATTATTAGCATTCGAGGAAATTATGAAAATGCATGAGTGTGTCCAGTCAGGGACCTTATAAGATTATAAGAACAATAATTGATCTTAAACACTGTAAGCATAGACCTACTACAGATATGGCACCAGCACTGCACATTCAGAGTGATTATCAGAATATAAAAAATACATTTAAAGCCATGAATTGTGAGATCAGTGTGGTTTAGTTTTTTTTTTACAATTTGTCAGAAGATTGTTCAATATAGATATATTACACATATAATGATGTTTAAGAAATGCTCTCAGAATAGCTTTTCCTAACACTCTTGGTATTTCAATGAATGCCCTTTTTAAGGTGAGAGGGATCTGTCGCAGCTCACATTGTGTTCCACATTAGCATAAAAGCCCTTCTTTTCAGTGAGTCCAGTTATGAGTTTTGTAATGTTAGAAATAAGAGAAAAATGTGAGACATCAGTTGAAGGTGAAGGCGAGCGTCTCTCGCTGCCATTAAAGCAGAACCGGGACCTATAAAGAGTGAGCGTGTCAAAATAAATTATATTAACAGTCAGAAAGGTCAGTTGATTTTAAACCGAGGATCTTTTTTAATTATCCCCACAGTCATTAATTAGACTTGATGTTCCATCATTTCTAATTAAAGAGAAGATTTTGTGCTTGTTCACAGCAGCACTGCAGATGAACTTTTGATTTTGCAGAGAATTCAAAGAGAACGAGTTGGAGGTGGCGTGTTTTTATTGCATCCATGTGGCGTAACCAGGTATCGGAGTGGATTGTGCTGGAAGTGCTCCCTTGAAAAATGAGAGACGTCTGTGAAGTCTGAAGGAATAACATTACTGAGCTCGCTTCGTCTGAAGTGGAATGGAATTTCACTTTCTCTCCTTCCAGCCGCCTCCCTGCTCCACGCTGGAGGGCGATCTGTGCTCCAAGGAGTTTCAATCACAGGACGATGACGGGTGTCACAGCAGCTCAATAACCGTCATCGTGTCTTTACAAACTTAAATGACAACCATCTATATGTAAGCTACTACTTTGGGAACTCATCCTCACACTTGAATGGAAGGACAGCAAGATTTAACCAGATTGAACACGGCAGGAATAAAAGTATCAAGAAATGATGGTGGATAACGGAATAAGAGGGAGAAAATCACAGTATGCAGCTTCAAGTAAATCTATATATTTTTACATGATGTTAAGCTTGAATATAATGTGAATTAAAGCCAATATTCAATAATCAAACTGTTCTAGGCACCACTGAGAGTGGCTCGTTAGCCTCTCGGACATTATAGTCATTTTAATTGGCTGTTATTTGCTGTTTGTTTTTCATTTTCAATGGAAAATGATTATTGGATATAAAGGGGCAGAGTATATACGTTTAATCTTCTCCCTGCTCCCTTTCATTTGGAAATCTAAAAACTTTTGATCTGTATATTATTGTTTTATTTTTACAATAAAGGAAATAAACTAAAAAAAAAGTTCAAAGCTAAAGTAGAGTCCATACTCAGTGAAAGACAAGGAATTGTGGTGCAAACTTCCACTTTGTTAAAGAATAACAAGAATGACTAAAGCAAAATAAATAAATACCCTGAAAGTACTAAAGCTTCTGTCAACAACAAAGAGAAAATATATGTATTTCATAGTCGGGTATCAAAAACATTGTGGTTCACAAACAGGCCAATTTCATCTTGAGTGAGCCGGACTGGTAAAACAGTACAATAATAACCTTGAAATTCACACTTTAAAGTTTTTCTTTGTAGTGGTGTAGAGTATAAGACATGAAAATGGCTATGTTTTCACAAAACCAAACAATTACTATGGAGAATGATTTGATATCAAGCCAATTTTATTGATGTGAAATACAGTGAAATGTCAAATGTCTCCTATCGCTGTTGTATTATGCAAGTGTAATACGCAAACTTCTTCCTTACAATCTATAAAAAAAGAAGAAGAAATGTAGTTATTCTTCAGCAACATGTTTGGTCGTGTGAAGAATTTTGTGAATGCTTCCATCCCTGGATGATGTCTTCAGGAGCCTTTAGTCCTGTCAGCAAACACTATTTCCGACATGTGTCAGCTTTAAAACTCACACAGCAGTGTGTTTATGTGCGTGACCTAAAGATCCCATATTGCTGGCGCTTAACCAAGGCGCAGAGGAATCACTCCTGCAGTCCACACTTCCGGCTTACAGATTTTGACAGAGTAATTCCTCGGATGACAGGCCGAATGAAGAGGCAACAACTGGCTGACAGAAGCATACATGATGGACTAGTTTCTTCTTCCTGCGCGTGGTCGCGTGACACCACTCAATTGGTACGTGCCAGAGCTGTCAGCATGTGGCCGTTGAAGATTGGGAAGCACTGCGGATTGCCGTTGCTATTGGGTGAAAACACACAGTGTGGTTGACGTCGAGGTCGGTGAGGAGTGCAGGACATGTGCTGGGAATGAAAATGGAGACAAATGATCGCCGTGTGGGAAACATAGAAGCGCTTCCTGATGATCACGGAGTGTCACCACGAAGAGCCCGGGATGTAAAGAAATCATAAATATGTATTACACTTTATCTAACATGAGGATTTATGCCTCCGCGGCTCTGTATGTCCATCCACGGGCTAATTTGAAATTCAGCATGCCAGTTTTAATGTTGCTATTCATTGGTGGTGACAGAGCCTGAGGCAGCTGGGCATGAGGAGGCATCAGATCTCTGGATTACTTGTGACATTTTGGGGCTATTGTTTTCACAGCTCATGAGGTGCCTAAATCAAGTTTAGATGTTTCACACCTGTAGCTGTGGTGAAAAGGCACACATTGTGAGTACAAGTCACAGAGGAGTGTGGTGCACCGGAGCAAATAAAAGAAAGAAGGATTAAATAACAAAACTGAACTTTACTTCAAGCACCAGATCAGGCAGGAATGATAATGTGTTCCGACGTTGTTTGCAGCCTTGCTGATTCAGAGGTCAGATTTAAGTTACTGTACAAGGAAAAGTGTGTGCAGAGTTATCCCGACTGCACACTGTGAAATGTGTTTGGAAAGCAGTTAAACAGTCGAGGTCACTCCACACCGTAAAGCTTTTTATTCTTGGATAAATAACCTACAACTGAATGCTTTGACTGACCTTCATGTGTTGCTGTTTAACTGGAAATCACATCAGCTGACATCAAACAGTATATTTTTATTGAATGCAGTGAAAGTGAAGCATCGGTACAATGCAAGCGTTAAAAGAAGAAATCCTCTTGGTGCACATGTCTGCAGTGTTGCTCAGGTGGACAACGTTTGATTATTGATCGTACCGTACTCCCGTGATAATCCCACTGTGGCGTCATGATCAAAGACCGTTGTTTGCGTTTGAGAGCGTCCGACTTGAATGAGCAGCTGCAGCCACAACTCACTGCCGCGTCGCACTAATGTGTCCACCATAAACACACAGCAGGTGGGAACTAATGAGCTGAATCATGAGGCCTTCAGCTAACCTACTGGTTACAAATAGGCACAGCAGGCTAATTTTAATAAATGGTAAAACGTGATTTTTTTTTTCTTCTTTCCATAAGTGGGCAATCGCTGCAGTTGGAAACAGCGATCAATGACAGAGGAGCTGCAAAATATATCTCAAATTTAATGCGATTTTCATGCTTTGTAAAGTCAACACACCAAATGGCCAGAGCACAGCAGGCAGAGGCACAGACATCAAGGAAAAACTCAACTTCATTGTTCATGAAACACTCGAGTTTAAAAAAAGAGAGAAAAAAACAAACATTTTTGTCTGGTTGAGTCCAGGAATAGAAAGAATCCTGTTATTTGGGAGTTCCACAGTTGATCCACAAGGTCATCCTCCTAAAGATGTAGACGCTGCAGATCATGAATGAATCCTCAGAAGCCCGTTAAATGTGCAGGTTGTGATCTTGTCCTGATGAGAGCTGACTTTATTTTTGAAACTTTTAATCATCAGTGTGAAAGGGACAATTAAATGAGCCGTGTTGATGAGAGCTAAAGGAAACCACGAGTAATGGACCGAATCCCATTTATAACGAAAGTCTAATATATCAGTGAGTCTTACACCTCACACTCAAGACTACAATTGCAATTCTGGTGAGTTAAGCTAAGTCAGATGGAAGTTTTTAATTGGTCCAACAAAATGATTTTACATACCTGATAGGAATTAAGGTGGAAGAAGTGGGCAGGAGAACTATGAAGCCTTAATTCCACAATATTTATGTCCTGTTTTGGCGCCAAGCAGGAGCCACAGTGCTGGAGCGCACACTTTTTCAGTAACGGAAATATTCGAGTCACTTCATTCGACTGTAATTTCCTGCAAGAGCACGTTGGGTTCTCTTTAAAAAAATCTTAAAATAAAATTGGCTTGTTCTGGAATTTGGTGGTTGTTCAGAGTAGAAATTTACAATTATTTGCAAGTCAGATGAGTCTGTAAAAGATGCGTCCAACTTGTACTGTGCATTAACTCATTTGTCAAGTCGGTCTGTTTTCTGAGCAGCACACGAGCGAATCACTGTAAATAAATAAATATATGGTATTTCGTGTTTTTGTTATTCAGCCAACGTCTGAGTCAGCGTTTTTCAAACAATTTATTAATAACTATTTATTTAAAGGTACTCATGCAAGGTTTGCTTCAGTTAAAATAGAACTGGGGAAAAAATTGAGCACCAGAGTGTAACAATGCATGAGAAATGAAGCTGCCTTATTATGGCAGCATTGCATTAGCAATTAGCATGAAAGCCATACTAAGAGGGTGAAAATATGCTGAAGGCAGCAGAAATCACGCTGCCAAGGAAGTGACCGGCTTTGACCAACATTATTATAGTTAGAAAGTCTTCTTGCACTTTAAATCTTCCAGTTGTCCTTGACTATAGGTTATTAGACTGACTTTTTGCTGCTCTGGACTGATTAAAATCAAACTGGGTTGTGAACTGAAAGGAGTTCATCTCCCAGGATGAAGTTGCTTCAGTGATGTTATTTGCTGGTACCGCCTGACCGCAACATCGCAGAATACATTATCAGTTAGGTGAAACTGTTGATGTGTAGTTTCCTCCCATGTGCTGAATAAATATCACTGTGATTGAACGCTACTTATGTTTGTGATGTTTGGGGCAATTCTAACTAAAAAGTCACATAATTAATAGATTGAATTGTGGAGTAAATGAGGGTTCGTCTCTTGAACTCCATGTGGCTGACCTTTGGAAGTCACTATAGGGTGCGTCCAAATAGTCCCTCCTATCTCCTTTACTTAACCCCCGGAAGTGTGTAATTGGCAGTCATGATGAGGAACGTTCGAATTCTCAATAAACTGAGGAAAGGAGGCTCAATGCTTCCTTTATAACCTCCTTTAGTCTAGGAAACACTGATGCATCCTTCACCAAAGGAGACCAGATCATTAATAATAGCAATAATCTGCCTTGATCAACTTTAAATAATCTAAAACCCATATCCCAACTGTGAATGTTATGCGGAAGTTGTAAAACGAACACAGTAAAGTTTTTCTGCAGCCTGTTCTCAGTTTGCATTCGCTATTTATTCTCCTGGCAGCCGTCTCACTTCCGTTCCTCTTAGCCTGGTAACCTCTTTTCCTTTGATTTCAATTCAAACCTTGTGATATTTGATATTATATCTGAGGTTAGAGGCACAGGAAAAGGAAACGTGGATAGGAAAGGAGATAGGCGGGACTATTCGGAAGCACCCTTAGTCAACCAGCAAGAGCAAGAAGTGTTCACCTGCATCTGTACATGACAAATAACCTGTCAGAAAATATGCTTATTGCTGTGAAAATGGGGTCCAAGTCGTATGCTGCACTTGATGTTTGGCAGAAAAACAGAGAGACAAGGACACAAGCGGTGCTGTGAACGTTAGCCTGTGAAATGTTGACTTGTATCTGAGCCAAAAGCGGTTCACAAGCAGCCCATAATGCAATCTGCAAACGATAACAGCTGGCAAGGTGTGCCTGTTCTGAATGCAGAAGCTCCGACGTTCCCCACATTCACTTATTAAAGGAAGGTCCAGAGCCCCAGCAGTCATTATCAGTCTGTCTCAATCTTCTGCTACACAAAGGTCTTGTCCTTGTTGAGTGTCAGCAGAAAGAGGAGCTTGAGTGGTTGCCGATGTGCCGCAGCAACACGGCGTGGACCACACATAGCTTTGGAATGAAAGCTGAGTAAAGCTGCAGTAAACTGCTGCTGTCTTCTGGGGCCAAGAGACAGGCATTGTTTATTGAAATACCAGAATTTAATTTGGTGTTTTAATACCTGGGGCTATCACCAACATCGTCCCGTGGAGAAGCACATTTTACTCCGTGTTAGAGCGAGTAAACAGTTTGTAGAAGGTCTTCAGGCTAAGAAACACACCAGCCCATATTGTAACAGCTCATTTACTCACTCAGACTGCTTTTTATAAACATGGGTGCCTGAAAAAAATGAAGAAAATGAGTTTTTCAATCTTCTTAAGTGGGTTTGAACATGGAAGGTGTTCACAAGTCAGCATGTGGTAAATATAACCCAACTGTCTTCACATCGTCTCTTCTATCGTGAAGCGAATGTGTTTATGATCATTGTAAATAATTGCTTGGAAGTTACTCTATAAACTGTTGCGTACCAACGTGTGATGCGATGCACATATTTGAGATTCATTAATCGTTAACATTGACTGAATTGCAAAAGGTTTTCATGCAGTGTGCATAATGACAACCTTTGTTGATTTTGCTGATTTTCATGCTTTTTGATTCCTACTTACTTATTTGCACGTTTCAGACTACTGCGATTATAAAACGCTACTGTTGGAAATTCCAGATACACACATGCATTGAAAAGTTTGCTTATTGACCCCTATAGATTTCTATAATTGCTTCCTTCCTATAATTGAAGGCTTTTGTTGGCGTTTTCTTACATAAAGACTCACCAGATTTCTAATAATAACTTGTAACAAGCACAAGAAGAGCTCTACTTTTTATTTCTTGGGTATCTCGGCAGCCATTAGTCATTGTATCCGAAAATGCGAGCAGGATTTGTGAATCTGGCATTCAACCATGAGGCATGCAAAATGGTTTAAGCCCTCGAAGGACCTCGTTCTCCTTCACATTGAGAACCAGGAGACCATCATCATCTAAAACCACGCAGCTTTAATATTTGTGAAGGCTTGGAAAAATTGGAATGGATAAATGGAGACTGACCATCATCACCACAAAGAGATGAGAATTATGGCTTCTTATTTCATAATTAACATCTAGTCGTTAAACGAAATGAATAATTTGATGTTATTCTTCTCAGGATGCATGTTTAAAAAGATTTCCTCCCACCACCTTCGAAACAACTGAAGCGCCTGTGTCTGATTTTAAGGATAACAAGCAGAAAGCAGCAGCAGAAGAAGTACTGTCATTGAGAAATAATAGAGGTGAACCAAGAGATGGATCTATCTTTCAGCAGGTGTTTTTTTTTCTATACTACTCTTTGAAGCAATGTTGGTAATAGATAAATGTTATTAATCGCACCCAGGAGCATTTCAACTGGATGCGACCGCCATCAACAACCAGTCAAAGAGACTCGGTCGCCTCTCGGCAGATTGAACTCCGGCCAGCTTCTTGAAACAATAATGAGGCTCTCAAGCTTTTATTTACATGCGATCTGTAAGAAGCCACGGCCCCCGAGGCCCCGCAGGCGAGCTGCCGACACACAGCCTGGGTCAATGTCTCGTTGCGTAGGGCGCCTGGCGGCCTGCAGCATTGCCATAATGATGCAGCAGAAGCAAATGAAAAATGAAAAGCACCATCCTCTGTCTCCCCTCTGTCGTCGAGCCTGGTGTCACACTTCTGATTGACTCGTGGTGGAGGCCGATTCGCAGCTCAGCCACTGAAACATCATGCATTTTGCATTCGCACTGCACTGGTACACACTGCTCAAGAGGTGTATGTTTTCTTCCTGGAATAGAAGAGATGACGACCGGCAGTGTTTGCCATCCTGGAAACACACTCCCCGCGGAAATCCCCAACATGAGACAAACAAACATCCTCCACACGACACATTAGCTATTCATTCACATTTGCATGGTTATGTCTGATGCTGCCAAGTCTCACTCTCTGTGCAATGCTAATCAATTCCTGCAGCGTCTGGATAAGACCACTGCACCCTCCCTTTGAGCAGGAGCCAACACTAATATGAATGACTCATTTGCAATGTAAAACAAGATCAATTAGTAATCCAGCATGGAGGGTGCATGCAAACCACCTCTTAACCCAAAATATAAAAACCTGTGCCTTGAAATGATGGGCTGTTGTTGGTGTTTTATGTCTAACAGGATTACATATTCTGCATGGGCTACCGTGGATTGTGAGGCTGTAAGGAAATCTGTTTCACTGTACGGAAAAGAAAAGAACCCGCAGCACAATTGATTCAAACCATCTCTGCATGCCATTGCTGACCTTTTGCTTTTAATGCCTTATTGAGGTCACAGCAATCGTGTTAAATTCAAATGATTGCGAACGACTGCTGGCCTTCGCACCTCCAGTCTAAACAAGCTATAATACTGAAGACCTTTCCTGTCATTCTTTATCTCTTTCATTCTCTCCTTCTCCTTCTCCTCTCTCCTCCGAGCCGTGCCATCAAGCAAGCAGTGGAAAAAAGATTACCGCATAATTCAAGATGCAGGGGTGGAGGACCTCATTTGGGGATATTGCACCTCTTATCCTATATTCCAGACGAGCAGGAAGCTTTCTCCTTCCACCCTCCTGCTGTGGAGCCTAAAGAAAGAATAAGTGACTACTGTTAGGAACGTTTAATTATCTTTTTAATGGACAAAACAGACTTCGGCATTCAGGATCAAAGTGTGTTTCATTGGAGGAAAAACGACTGAAGAGTGATGCCGTGACATTTCTTCATTTCATTGATGGTTTGGAGGATTTTCCCATCCATTAATATTTGGTTCAACTAATTAGTTCCAATCTGGATGAGACCCTGGTTAGGTAAGATATTTATTTCATTCATGCAAAGCTTAATAAATCAGCCACATATGGAATTGTGATAGTTCCCACTTTTGTACACATGGGAGCAAAATGTCAGTGTGAGGGCATTGGGGTGGATGGAAACCAAACCTTACTCTTTGGTAAAGTCAGGTCTCATTGGACACTCCATTGAATTAGCTCATAGTGGACGGTGAGCGAGTGGATGGACAGAGACACTGCAACACTTTGGAAATGTGTCCCGTGAGTCCAGCCGACCTGCAATTTATCACTGTAATCACGACAATAACCAAAAATGGAGGTCGGAAGTATCAGTGAGATCTGGCTGTTGCTGTCAGAAGAAGTAGCAACGGTATAGTCCATGTTTAGGATGAAAGAAATGCTGAATTCTCCTCTACTAATCCATTCTTATGTCATCTTTTTACTATATAAAATAATATTAGCTATAAACATAAATCACTAATTTATCGTCAACCTCGTCCACTTCAAGTAAAATGACAGAATCATATATATTGGTCATACCACTTGTGATTTTACTTGGTTTTAGGTTGGAGATCAGTGGGATTCTACATCACTACGTGCAGGGATGCTTGAATAACTCATCACCATTTAGAAAATATGTTTACTGACAGAAATGCATTTCTATTTGTGACTGTGTGCAAAAGAAATCAGCTTCGGCTTTCTCACACAGATGTGATATTTCAAGCTGTTATTTGCAGTAAACAGGGTTATCTTGTAGAGCACACCACTCTCAGGCGGACTGAGCCATAAAGAAAACCCTGGAGCCCACTTCAGGATCCACAACAGGGACTGAAGTACTGAAGTACCGCCGACATGTAACCCTGAAGAAAAATCTGATCCTTCCAGAGGGATGGATGTTTTCTGCCTTTGTTTTCCAGCAGACCTCCTTCCTTTTTAAACTTGATGACTCATGAGGACTGTGAGAATAATTAGGAAAAAAATGATTTTTTAATTATTATTTTAGAATTGTACGTGTAATGAATGTAAACAAATTGATTAAAAATATAAAATCATACGTGGAACATGTATGAAGACTGCAGTCTACATATAAAGACTGATTATGTTCATGTGTTTTCATTATTTTCTCTGGATTCCAACAATTAACTTGAAAATATTTTATTATTTAACAGCTTGAAGTTAACTGAATTTCTCTCTTGATCAGTGACATTGAACTCGTATGTAAAATATCACAATTTAATCTCAAGTGGGCTGGATTATCAAATATTAAATATTAACCTGTAAAAAATAGCCTTCCCTATTGTGTCCAGTCATTTACGGGACAAGGAGCTATATGTGCAAAATGGAATTGTGCAAAGACTATGAAATTCCATTTGACACCTGTATTTTCTTTTTTGCATTTTTTTTTTGTATGTTAAATTTTAAAAATGAGTTGATTATGAGCTTCACACTCTTCCGGACAGTTTTCTCCCTTGTGCATGTTTTCACAAATCATCCACAACAGTCAGTTAATTAAAATACTGCATTCAAATTGAATCAGTTATTTTTACCCTGTGTACTGTCATCCTGCAGACCACACTGCTTCAAGATCATCCCTCTGCCAACTCATTGTTTCTCTGAATATCTGATCTGTATTTACTGTAACAGTTTTTTTCTGCACAAACCAGCTTTTATTTGTATGATAAAATGTGGTCACAGACGGTGTTCCTGCCCCCATGCGGTGTTTTCCGGGATCAAAACATGTTTGATTCTACTGGTCTTCAGGTCAATGGATCACCTGAAGACCAGTAGAATCTAAATTCCACCACTCAGATTTCCCCCATTTGACCATTCATATAGTTTGATCATTAGTTTTATTTTTTTTCACACAATAATCAGACGTTTATTTGCATGTTGCAGGTTTCTGAAAGAAACTCTTCAAAATGTTCTGTTCATGCCAAATAACTGATTTGTATCAAATAATCCTCAAGCTTTCCATTTGTGTAAACATTTATTTATTTACTTTCCCTTCTACTCTCCTACCTTTCTCTCCACACGTTCTGCTTTCTGTTAACGTGTATGCCACTTCTTACCAGAATAGAAAAAGGTTATTACAACTATCAAAGCGAGAGTTACCTTCTTCAAATCTGATAAAGCTTTTCAATGCAGTCTGAAACAAACTCAAACACAGTGTGTGTAGTAATTGTTGTAATTGTCTTCCCAGCTGAAGAACTAAAACCGACTAATGAACTTGGCATTCACATAAATTAATATAAAGGTACATTGGCTCCATGGTAACTACAATGAGTGACAATGCCTGGACCGACAAGCTTCGTTCCCAAGCAACAGTAAACTATTAAGATTGTAAAACGCTAAGTTATTTGTCCAAAGCTATAGATGCAGCCAAACATTAATTTCCCACAGGAGCATTTCGATCCAGACACACAGTCTCATCAGATGTAAGTGAGCATATGATTTCCTGTAATGCATACTGTGTGAATGCCACCATGCAAATTAGATATTTGCCCCCCCCCCCCCCCCCCCCAAATCTATAAAGTAGATATGATGAAGTGCTCTCAATGATGAGCATTCAGTGCAAATAGCTCAATAAATGAAGATGAAGTCAAATCAAGCAATAGTGCAGTGCAGGGAACAAACCGCTGCCTGCAGTACCTCATAACCCAGAAGGTGATGCAGTGCTGATGCAAAGATTGCACTGCCTTCCCCCTCCAATGGACCTGGGCTGTGTGGTGCTGCAGTTTCATTTCATGTTCAGCTGAGCGGAGGTTAGAGCATTCGCAGAGTGTTACCGCTCTATCACACGCTCGCTGGAGCGTATTAGAATGCACAGCTTCACACCTCAGCTCGGCTCCAGCTTTAGTCTTTATCAGGCCGCTCACAAAAACACACACACACACACATGCAGAGACCCAACCCGCTCACACAAAATCAACCACAACACACCCATTGTTTTTCAATGCTGCTGTAAAAATCTGCTCATTTCACTATCATTGTCTGGGTCTGCTTTGCAACACAGAGTGCATTGCTCACATGAAGCTGCTACAATGACGGAGTGTTTTTCCTCCTTACATGTTGAAATGCACGACAACAACCTATGTGGCAAACATGAAGCTTATGGAGGGGCTGATGTTTGTCCATTTGGAGAGCTTGTTATTTCACAGCAACGCTGTGTTTGGTTACTCGATAAGCAGACAAGGAGGACTTCCTACCTTTTGTGTTTTGCAGACTTGTGCTCAGTCAGCATTCCTCATAAGTGCTCCAGGGAGGGGAGTTACAAGCTGATCTCCTCAATGTCTTGGAGAACTTCAAATCCGTGTGAAATGTTCATGTTCCTTCTTGGTTCTGCATTGACTGAAAGACTCTCTCATGTCATGGCACACAAATAGTTTGTAGTGCTGGCCAATGATTAAACTTTTCAGTTGTTTTGTTGCGACGACAATGAATAGAAGAATACATTCAATTGCATTAAGATGCATTTCCTTTGCTGGAGCTTGAAACTGGTATTTATTCTGATTATCAAACAACTGGTCCTGGAGATAAATGTGAAGCCAGCCACTGTGTGTGTGCCTGAGTGTGTGTGGCAGATAAGGCACAACATGCATAAGATTCCAGACAGCAGCTTGACATTGCAGCTGAATTCTAACTCAAGTGGTGTTTTGAATACATCTCAGGGCATGTGTTAGAGAGCAAATGTGTTTTTGCCTGTCACTCTCTCTGGCTTCCTCACACAAGCATTTGGAGCGCCCCCCTGATACTGGCTGTTTGCTCAATTCCCACTTGTGGCATCAAGATGTTCGCAACCGATCCCTCAAGTTATGGAAGCTGTGAGCTGAAATGGTCCGCTGGGTGTACATGGGCTGCAACAATACTTAAGTACATGTAGTTGTAAAAGTAAAATCCACATAAATAAACCCAAGCTTTCTCAGCAAAGCATTGACCAAAACATCACACATCCTAGAGAGCCTCATCGTGCCATGTGATCCACTGGTCAACACCACGTATAGCGATACTCTACATGGAAAACAGCAGAGCCAGACTGACTTCACTAAAGGGTGACAGAAGATTTGCCCTTGTTGGCTTAAATGTTATATTCAAGTCCTTTATTCATTTCACACAACAACTGTACATATTGTGCAGTGAAATATGTTCCTCACCGAAACAACGTTTTTATGGGACAGAAGAATAAAAATACAAATTTAGAACACACAATAATGAAAATAGCACCCTACATAATAATATTGGAAATAAAAATAGAGAAATTAAGCCACACCAAAGATAAATATAGGGGACCAGTGTCAAATAGTGCAAGCACCCAGTCAATTTTTCTAGGTTTTAATAAGCAGTAGATGTTAGTAGCGTCTGATATGCTTCAAAGTTTATGTATAAAGAAAAATCCACAAATTTCATTCCCATCTGGATGAATCTGTATTGTTTGTGTGTATTTTACCTTTTTTATTTTTTTTACAGTCGGTCTTATAATGTTCTCCAATGTGTCCTTACAGAAATCAGGTGTTCATGCAAAGCCTCGCACTACAATCATCATTAATTGGTTTTGCTGTACACAAACATTTCAATCAACTCCATTTTAAAGCAACATGAAGCTTATAAATTAGATTTTTATTTCTGCTAGCACACCACCTTGAGGCCACGTAGGAGAATCAAGGAAGAGCCCACCGTGGCTCGTTGGTGTGTCGCAGTGAATCCTTCCCACCGGTGTCACGGACAGTGACGTGGTTGGATCTGGGGCCTGCTGTCATGTCAGCACAATGATGGGAGGTTCAAAGCTTGTTCATATCCGGCCAGCTCGGAGCCCCTGCACAGATCTTGTTCTATTTAAATGTAGTCCAATGGGATAAACACAGTTTTTCGGAGGGAGGAGTCTTGTGGTATTTGCATGTGAAAAGTAAGCAAAACTACGTACTGCTATGATTGGTGCTACTCCATAGGCATCAGCAGCAAGTTAATCATGTATTATTTTATTGCGATTAATGCAGATGATTTAAAAAGAAGCAAGAAGAAATGCTGCAAGTTCAACTCTCGTTAGTAATCTTGTTGATAGACTGAAATATAGAAGCCACTCACTGCAGGAAAAAAAAAAAAAACATTGGGGTAACTAGCGGAGCGTTGTCGGAGTGTGAATTGTTCAGAGAAGAAGTAACAGCTCATAAACGGCTGCTTTTCAGCAGGGAGCACCGGAGCAGAACACTGGGACTGATGTGTCGGCCGGAGCAATGAGCTGCTTCTCTTTGAAACGCTCATTCTGGTGGAGCTGGACGGCCACCTCCATCAAGTCACAGATGAAATGCTCCTGTGCAGAAAGCAGAGAGCATGACAGCAGCAGTTTGAGAATCCCACAAACACAAGTGGCTGTTGGATGTGCACATCGATGAAGATGTCTGACTGGTAACTGAGAATATTCATAATCTGTCAAACTAAAAACATGCACAAATGATCATTTTAGAAAGTCTCAATATGATTAATTATGCTGCAGCGAGAGTATTGACTTCACTCCAATATTAGATTCTCTTCATTGGCTTTGTGTTAAATCTAGAATTGAATTTAAAAGCTCTTGAAAACCAGACTCCATTATATCTTAAAGAGCTGTTAGTCCCATATTAGCCCAGTAGCACACTTAGTTCTCAGAGAGAGTACAATGGGAGGCAGAGCTTTCAGCTCTCCGGCTCCTCTCATATAGAACCAGCTCCCAGCTTACAGTCTCTACTTTTAAAGTTAGGCTTAAGACTTTTGTAATTAAGAAAGCTGACAGTTTAGGTTGGTTCAGGCCACTCTAGATTATTCTAGTGAAGCTGCTATAGGTTTAGACTTTGGGACGTTGGGATTGTTTCACCACCATGTGCTTTTATTAGCGATGTGCAGATTAATACCAAAATAAACCAGAAAATCTAACTATTTGATTAGAATGTAGATCAATGTAACCACACATCACTAATTTACATACATAAAATCCATTTACCACAGCCATAGCCCTGGGTTGAAGAGTACCTTAAACAAAGCTCAAATTTTTATCAAAACATCAAGAGTGTTCTCAAACATGAAATATTATTGTTATAATTTAAGGATATTACTGATCACATAAAAACCATCAGACCGATTGAGTCAAACTCTTGGAGACCGGTATCACAGGATTAAAGGTGAACCATCAGATGTCCAGTACTTTTAATGCCCATGCAGAAATGTACCGTGGCAGGTTACAGTGTCTTTAATTGTGCCAGGAGCCATATATCTCCCTTCACTCTGTGAGCTCCACCATTCCTCTCAGCTCATCTATAATTCAGCATGAGTGCACTCCTTGACACACTGCAATTAATTAGGTCTTTTTGTTCATTAAAGGCATGGCTTTTAGAAGACCATCATGTTTTATTTTTGTTTTAATTACTGTGAGCTACGGCACGATTCTTATTTCCAAGATCTATGGAAGGCAGACCCCAGCCGCCTTCCAATTAGACACAGATCTCCTTGTTTATCCATCCTCACAAGGAGAGCAGCATCAACTGTGGGAGAAATGTGACTCCCAGCTTCATTTTACATGTCATATAATAAGATTTGCATACCTTTGAAATGATCCACAGTTCCTCCGGGTCAATTGATTTGTCATTCAGTTTCACACCACCGAGAGACTCATAATGTATGAGTCGGAGAGTGGAGGCTGTTTGATCTGTGTGCACCGAGCACAGCAACAATCATTTGGCATAGAGATAAAAAACACACATTATGCTCAGTGGGAGGGATTAAATGACAAATTACAATCCTTTGCAAATACAAAGTCCTGCCTTTATAAAATAATAGAAACTAAGTGCCGCCTGGAAGGTCAGTAAATCCAATGACTGTAGATTACTGTGCAATCTCACAAGAGAGACGTGTTTAAACAGCTGATGAAGCTATCAATCTGATAAATCAGACTTGCTAATGAATTTCATATTTACAAATGCAGTTATCCTTTTATTAGAGCTCAGCTGTCAGTAATGTTGTTAAGATGTTAATATGACAGATGTGTTTGTGCCTTAATGACTTTCTAAGCATTTCATTACAGCAGCTCCTCTAGTTAAACACGGCTGTGTCGTGGCACTGATCCTTTTCTGCATCTCTGTTGGTGTCAATACAGAACTGATGGGACTCTTTCAGCTCTTTTTGCTCAGTTTAAAGCAAAAGCCAAGACTAAATCAACCTTGGTAATTAGAAGGCAGCTTCTTTTGGGCAAATATGACCAGTCATGGTGACATACACACTAAAGAACAGAGAACACAAGGAACAAAAACCCCAATAAACTGGTCCACAGTGAACAAAGCGTCACAGAAAACACCGTCCAGAACAAACGGGCAACACAACACAGAACTCAAGCCCGTTATGACCTGCTGCCACCAGGGGAAACACAGGAGGGCAGGGAGCAACAGGAAGTCAAGATAACAAGACAGGAAACGTGCACTGTGACACTGGAGCATGCCCTGAAAGCTGAGGTCATTTAAGTGTGGATGTAAATTTACTTTCTTTCTTTCTGGTTAGTTGACTGCTCAGTGAGCCGCAGGTCAAGGTGATCTGGTTTCGTTGAACTGGTACTGGTCCGGGCTCACAGGGACAGAGGCATTGCATCACGAGTCTCTGGAAAACATTCATGATTACCGTTAATGCAACAATAATCAATAAATATACTTGACATTTGATCCAATCAAACCAAATCCAGACACCCCAATACATTTTGTATGTGTGACTGTTGCAGAGCAACAACTTCTACCTCTGAGATTGCAGAAGGTAATGTAGCTTCCAGTTCAAAGTCCACATTACTTACATCATGTTGTTCTTTTATACTGCGAAAAAAAACCCAAAAAAACAAAGATCACAGATAACGTCAAACTTTTCAAAGGCAGCTTTGGGTGTTATATCATACGAACAACTTTGTTTTTATGTTGTTTTTTTTAAAGAAAAAGCTTTTGAGCTTCGTCCTCCTACAGATGTTTGTCAAATGTTGTCAACTTCTAAAGTCACTTTCAAGCTGAGTTAAAGATTTAAGTGGATAACGCTAAAAGCGATGACCATTTCAGATATTTTTCAGGAAGTGAATGTGATTCTAGCTTCCTTCAAATGTGCCTAATCTTCACTTTGTGTTTTGGCTCTCTGCGGGGTTGCTTCCTGCTGTTTTGTGTTATCTCAGAGAGTCGGAAAAACACACACCCAGAAGTCAGCCGCTATCTTCTTCCCGTTTCAACATGAAATATCCCAGCATGCTCTTGTGTACTTCAATCTTTCCCTGGGCAGCTCTTGGTGTCAAACACAGCCTGAGTGGTCGAGCTCGGCTGCCTCCCGCAGCCTCATTAACCGCACCTTAAGTGACACTAAAGCCGAGCAGTGAAACTGCTCAGGTGCCTCAGTCAGAGGAGGACCGCCACTTCATGGGCCTGCTTTTAATTACTCTTACAGTCATTACGTGTTGATGAACTTCCAGAGCTTAACATCTGTGGTTCTGCCATGCGGAGAGCTGGTGCTCGTGTCTGACACGTCCCCACAGAGCCGCCGGGGGAGTGAAGGAACTCAAATAATATCTGCACTTTGGTACCGTCCAAAACAACTAAATGTTGATAGAGTGGTGTCCTCGGTTTACACAGGAAACTGATTTCAGTTTTTAAATGTTTCAGAAGTTATATAAATAATCAACATAAACAATACATAAATAATTGACCTGTTGACTCACATCTACATCGTGGGCGAGACTCCGGTGCTTCATTAGCTTGGCAAATATACGATATACAATATATATATACGTGTGTGTGTGTGTGTGTGTGTGTGTGTGTGTGTGTGTGTGTGTGTGTGTGTGTGTGTGTGTGTGTGTGTGTGTGTGTGTGTGTGTGTGTGTGTGTGTGTGTGTGTGTGTGTGTGTGTGTGTGTGTGTCACAGTTCAGTCTTGTTTCTGGCAATATCTATTTTGTACAGGTTGCTCTAGCAACAGCCATAGCTTTTTCTATATCGTGCAGATGATACAGAATATAAACACATATGATAACTTTGAATAATCCAGAAGTTTTTCTAACAGTTTCATTGAAATCACAGAATAAATACTTTTTATTAAAACAAATGCATTCCAACTACATTTCACTGCTGTAGACAATCCTCTTCTAACCAGATGAACGTGAAGGACCAGAAGACCTTCATCATTTGTTGATTTTAAATCCGATTCAAATAAGATATCATTAATTTAATGTCCGACCTTCGTCTCCACGAGCTCGCACCCAGACGAGAGACATGCAACTTGTTGTCCCACTTTACATCAATTAAAGTTTGCCTGGAGCAGAAGAACATGGTTGAATGAAATTTAAAGATGATGAAGGTATAGTTAATGTACAAAAAAAACTAACATTTATATTACATTCATGAAATATAAGAAGAATATTATTTAGCTTAAGCACTTTTTGGGGGACATTTTGTGAATTTGTGCTTTTTTCCTCTGTTAGCTCTCTGAGCATCTCGTGACTTTGCACAATCTTAGCTCCACTTCCTCGTGAGGCTGACATGGAAACAGCAGGTATGCTCGCAGCAAGCTGGAGTAAAATTACGCATTGTAGCTCCACCACTTGACTCATTCTCATATAACCACCATTAGTATTCTCCTGTGTGGTGGAGGACACGGAGCTTGTTAATATTATATCAAAAACAAAGTTTCTTCCCCAGATGTTGATGTTGTGTTGAGTTCAGAGCTGAATCTGAGGCAAGAAGATCAAAGAGCTCATCCAATAACGACTGTTCCAAAGCCACAAAAAGCAGATAATTGAAAGAAAAATTTTGGCCTTTTAAGCAATTTTATTTAATAGTCCTTTATTTTCCCTCTGTCTGTGTTGAAATATGTGGCATCACTCCACTGAAAGAGAGCGGAATGAAAGCGAAGGCACATCTGTTCAACGGTAAAGTCCGTCTCCCTCCGGACCACCTCCAAGCAGCTACGCCAGCTCACACAACTCTATTTTGCAGTTAATTAGGAGGGTAGCCGCAGAACCTCATTTGAAGGCCAGGTTTTCCACAAATTGTTTGATCCTCGGCGGCCTGCAATGTGAAGATATGGCAACGCAGCATCACCATGCAAAACAGACAGAAAGTGGAAGTCTCGCTTATTAAATCTGACTTGCTGAGGTATGAGCTGTATCAGAGGGGATTTCTCATTTTAAATCTGCATAAAATCCGACTGGCTCCAAACTCTCATCATGCTTTACCTCACACGTCATTGTGAGTCTCAGATATTTGTTTGTGAGATATAGTGAAGTGTTTATTAGTAAGCCTCGTTCACATCAGCCCAACCACGTCTTCGCAGCTTACTGCACAGACACTAGGATTCTGTGCAGAAACAAATTGAATCACTTTTAATTAGTACACTTCACACACTCATAACACTTCCACAGCTGCATACATGAGCCATGGTTTTGTGTTTGTTGAATTTGTTTCTGTGGTTCAGTATTTCTTTTATCAGTTCACCTGCTTCTGCATATCTGTAGTTTATTAACAATTGCTGCTTGGGGTATTTTGGGGGGGCGGGGTTGTGCTGCACGGTGCCTGAATACAAGAAGACCAGCATACCACTTCTTTAATTAGATGAAAATAAAAGGCCTCAGTTATCAGAAATGTTTCCATCAAATCAAAGTCGCCTGTGATCCAACAAATAACAACAAACAAGAAAAACCAAGAAAATCACCCGACTGAAATAGTCGGGTTTGAGCCAGTTTATTCATAATCAGTCCTCTGAACACAAAGTGCTCTTGTTTTCTTCTGTTGTTCAGTTAATAATACAGCTGACGTGGAGCATTAACTTCAAAAAGCAGAATATTACTGTGATTAGCCTTTGTGTTGTGCTCAGATCATATTCTGTAGCTGCAGAGGCACGTTTTCACAGATGATGCACACTGCGTATACAATTCTAAAAACTGATGTACTAATCACTCCATTCTTCATTAAAGCTACAGCTTTTTGCAGCAACGTCCTGCTTTGGACTGAAGATGAGGCTGAACTAATTCTGTAAATGGACATTTTAGGTAAATAAAACAGGAAATTTTTTTTTGATATAATCAAGCAACCGTACTTCAATTCCACTTCATTAAACTTGAACCAATGACAACATCTCAATCTCATGACACTTTTACAAAGAAAAAGCCAAAAACACAATCAAACACGTGACAGTCGAGACCGGTGAAGGTGTGAAGTTCTTAGAAAATGTGCTATATAATTAAAATCTGTTCACCTTTTCAAGCTATTTTAAGCAATTTAGCTTTTTTAAAATTAAGATAACGGTTGTTTTTTTTAAAACAATAATAATATTGTGTTGAAATAAAATACTAAGATGTTTATTTCGGAGCGACTGCAACTCGGAAAGAGCTGCATGTGGCTGCAGAGCTGAAGGTTATAGGACACCGGTTTGAGTCAGTAATAGATGGTTCCTCCTGGAAATGCTCAGTGTTGCAATGAAAGTCCAGAGAAAATGCATTAAGGAGCGATGAAACTGTATTTCTCCCAGCAGTCCTGTACCTGACTTAAACTCAATCAATCAGTGTTGTCTGGGACTTTAAGCTCCTGCTGCTGCAGTTATATCGCTAATCCCAAGTTACAAGGCTGTTGCATTAAGATGAATCCGCTGCAAATTGTGTGTTGCAGGAGCACAACGCAATCACTGCTTCCAGGTTAGATTGCTTCTCAACCCTTCCTCATTACGAGAACGTTCACTCTGGGCTTCACACTAGACAAGCAGGCAATACAATTCTGTTTAGGCTCCGGGATCGACGGGGCTGAAATTAGAGCCTAACTGCCTGAAAGCATATCAGCAGCCTGGAAGACCTGCTGAGGAGCTGAAAGCAAACAGGACACTTTAAAGTGCTGTATTTGCAGCCTTCCAGCACCATGTAAGTCGTCTCAGAGCTCCAAATGTTTTTAAAGATGGATAGAGAGGGGACAAATTTAGTGCTGTGCATAATCTATAATATTGAAAAATATTCTTCAGTTTTCTTATTTTCATATCTTTGAGCAAAGTGGAACTGCTGGGACTGAATTCCATCGATAAATTGACGATCTGACTGTGGAATCAGACCGAATCAGACCGAACATTACAGCATCACAAACCTAAATGGCAACAACAATTTGCCATCATTCAAACGCTGCTTTTTGTGCTACTTTATTGGCTCAGAAAAGACCTTTTCAATTCACTCTTATAGGACATCTTAAAGATATCTTTATGGAAGTTTTGCTGTTGTTTGTTTGCTGTGTTGCTGTTTAGAAGTGCAGCAAATGTCCACATATCCCCAAAATCTAAAAACTAGTTTGGCTGTCCGCTGATCTGACAGAAACACTGATTGTGGGCTGTTATCATTTAGATCACTTGTACTGGAGCTTATCACAATCAGCAGCAGGACCAACACAGCACAGGGCATCACTGAATTAAACATTGAATCATGAACCATTTAGAGGCATGTTGTTGTGGTTGAGGACTTATTGTGTTGATATTCCTCCTAATGAACCTTCTGGATGGGAATAGATCTCTGTTGTGCATTTGGGTCCTCTGTCCGATTCCTTGAAAGTAGAAACTCACCACACTGAGGATATTAAACGGTTCTGTTGGCAGCGCTCCAGGACGAGTCTCAAAGATTTTTGGACTCTCAACACCACTGAACCAGCACGAGGCCCGGCGGCGCTGTTAATGCTGCTCTAAAGCTCTCCACGCCATAAAGCCTGTGTGAGCATCCAGGAGAATCACTGCTCCCATGAACGTCCAGGTCACAGCTTCTGCTTCCATAAGCTACTTTAAAAAGACAAAAACATTTGAGAAAATTCTTTGGAGGAGCTTGAAGGAATTCAAGGAGGTTAATAGATGATGAAGACAGTTAATGACAGGAAGTCCTCTGTGTTGCTCTGCCCTCTTCTATCAGGGAATATGTTCGTGAAGGGAATGAAAACAGACCAAACAGGTTTAATGTTGAATTGTTTTCAACAGACCGACAATGTCCCAAAGTGGGTTGATCAGTCTGAAGCTGGAGACTCGAGGTCAGACTGGGTGGGATCGGCGTCAATATGGTAGAAAGGCAGTGGTCAGTATTTCTTTCTCAATAAACATTGACAATCTCACCCCAAAGTAACACACTCATATCCATTTGTAAACCAACTTCTTCAATATAACTAACTATGAAGTCGGAACAATTTCCATCTTTCAACACAATTTCAAGCTTTTCATCTTTTTCATTCAGCATTTCCTTCCAGCTTACTTTTAATAATATTAGTATCAGTTGATGTTGCCCCCTGCTGATCACTGAGGTCTTTTTTCAGACATTTACTGCAGCACCATGCAAACTTCCCCCTAGTCTTCCTCCCTGTGAGTCCACATGTTTTCCTGCACAAGGACTTAAAGACCCAAGAGAACACGACCGGATTTCACACTGCGCATTAGCCAAGAGCCTCAGTGTGTAAGATTATTTCAGAATTGCATATATGGAGGGCAGTGACATGAAAAGTGGGTGAGAAATAGAAAGGGATGACATCCACTAAAGATCATGGATCACATCCCAATCTCTAACAGGATTATATGTCGTGCTCTTGAGCTTTCAGAGCCAACAGAGCGGCACCAGAGCTGAAGCTGTGGCCTCTAAACACACACACACACACACACACACACACACACACACACACACACACACACACACACACACACACACACACACACACACACACACACACACACATGCAGTTACAATTAGGGTAATTATTGTCGTTGACATTGTTTTAATTGCTGCTGTTGTCACCAGTTTTCTTTTAACTTATTTCATTAGTGGTGACCCTCGCTAAATGAAATGAAAGAGAAAGGTACACACGCACACACACACACCCACACACACACAAACACACACACACACCTGGTTTCAGGCAGTTAGCCTTTCATACTACTTCCAGAATAAACCACAGAGCATCTTGCAGCTTCCTTTGGATGAACTGGAATTAACCTTGTAAGCACAGTTTTATTCTATTCACATAAAAAATGTGACAAGTTACTAAAAACTTCTTGTTTAATTAAAACACCTTAAATTGGGTTTTTTAAGTCAAATCATTAAAATGGCTTAAAAGGACTAAAGCAATGAAAACTGCGAAAAGTCATTGAACAGCAAAAATATTGAGAATTGTTCAAAACAGCTGAAACTAGTACAATGAGATAAATCACTAATCACACACCCCAAAATAAAGTCAAATAAATAAATAAAATTACTTTAAAATTACTATTAATAAAACAACTTCCCGAGCTGTGTAATCGCATAATGCAGATGTTTTGCTGTTTCATATTATTAATATTTTGGGTTTTCCTAATGAAAGGCAAGATATCTTATAGCATAAGCAACATATGTGGATTTGCATGTGATGCTGTTTAGGATGGGTAACGTGTCCTCCAGGTACCACGTGTGTTCTTTTGATCAGATATGCACATGCAATATGTTAGTGATCATTTCCATATTGTAATGAAGAGATGTACAGTCGTCTGCCAGATTGGAAAACAGCTCCAGAAATCACCTCAAACTTTCTCAACAAGGGAAGAACTGATACCACTGTGGGCTAAGCTGGTTCTCGGCCACCTGACAGGTTTTCAATGTGGAGTTTGCATTTTTTTTTACCCACTGAGCACACTTGACAGAGCTGAATATTAGGCCATTGAAGATAAGACCAGCTTACCCCAATGTATGTACTTATATTGTAATAATGTTGGCCATTTAAAATGTAACAAAGCCAATAACATAATTTCCCAATAGATAAATAATAGAATATTTGAGCCAACATCAGGTTGCATTGTTACATTATTGATGTAGGTTTAAAAGATCTTTAGAAAATATAATAACAGCAGCCAGTAGTGTAATAATACGTAATATGTCTGCCTTTATGAGTTCTCTTATTAAATATAAGCACTGTGGAGGACATAGTCCTCACATCAATGCATCGCGCTCTGTTATATGTATTTTTTTATATTTTGTACTTTTTATTGGCTTATGACATTATTGGCTTTAATATATTTGAAATGGGTGAAGTTATTATGTTATTGGTTCAAACACCCCTAAGTCTTTTATGTGATGTAGTTGTTGAAGTTTTTGTTTTTTAAGTGGCCTTTGCCATTTTTTTGTTATAGCTGTTTTTCCTTTCAATCATTTTGTCATGGTTTTAGGTATTTTAGGTCTTTTGAACAAGTTTACCTGTTTTAGTAGGGAATGAAGATTCATTTTGAAAAATAATGTGCTGTGGAAATAAGCAGCTATAGAGCCACATGTGGCGCCAAAGCTAACTAATCCATTAGTCTAGGGAAATGTATGTTGATAGATAAGGTCATCTTCCGGTACTTTTTGTATGAAATGAGTTTAATTCAATGTGGACACTGGGCAGACAGCACAGAGACACTGAAAAACCACATGTGGCTCTGGGGTCAGGGGTCAAACAACCCTCCACCAGCTGTTTAAATAGCTCACTCTGGAAGAATTATACATGACAATATTGGACAAGGGCGGAACAAGAAAGTCTCCTGCTGCAGCATGTGAGCAGATAAAGAATCAGAGGGACGAGGAGAGTGAAAGCAGTGTTTGAGTGATGGATGAGGGGCTCCGAGGAGGTGGCGATGTTTGTGTGCAGACCTCCTCACCTCACCCAACAGCCACTCTTATCTGACTCCAGCTTGTTGTGGAAGGTTTCAGGAAGTTTTGGAGAAAAGTGGGGCAGGTAGACTTACAAAGGCCCATCACTTTCTTTATATAGCATACAGCCCGTCCAGAATATAGATCAGGTTGCGGCACAGTATCTGTTCCTCGCTGTTCTGTCCTTGAGAGTCAGAGGGGAAGGAAAGAGAGATGGGGAGTATCTTCTGGAAAACTTGGTGGACAGTTTGATAGCATTGATTGGATGTTGATAGAGGAAACTGTAGATCTTTAGGCTGCACAAGAATGTCCTTGACATATTGTTTTCATAAAGAGCATCGTTGGACTACACCACAGAAAACTTACACCAACTCTCAGTGAAATGAAAGAATATTGTGACTCCATAATAACCCTGAAAAACAAATATTTAAAGTTTTGAGTAACTTCATTTTTCCAATAAACACTAGATTGCAGAGAACAATGCAGTCGCATTGTGTCATACACCTACACTGAAGATTTGCTCCATCAATTATTTGTACGTCATGTGGAAGATAGGCCATCCCTCTTTTTGGATGAAATAGGAAAAAAATCATGTTTTTTTGTGATTATAACCAACTAAAGCAAGATAAAATGCATAAATCTGAATCAGGTGTTTTGCAAAACAGATTTCTGCTGGTAAAAGAGTGAAGAAAAGAAGCCATGAAATCAGATTGTATGTCAGCGGCTTGCCTGAGGACTTTGGCAGGAGGGCTGAGAATTGACTCTGCAGGTGATTTACATTCAAAGCATAAGAAGAAAATCTACTGTAACCATCCATAGTAAATGTGAACGGTCTCACTATAGATCAAGTTCTGTGGGAAAGTAGACCTAAATATTTGACTTATTTTATTTAATTGGATGAACAGTAACAAATGATGTACTATAGCAAGATAACTTCATATTAGTTTCCAAGATCTCCTTTACGCTGTTCCTTTGAAATTTAGTGAGTAGATTATGGTTCAATATGAATGTGAACTGAACTGATGTAGTAATTGTTTTATTCAAGCATTCTTTCCTGTTAAATCCACAAAGCAGCACTATAGACAGTGAAAAATCTCAGACATCTCTGTGTCTGGAAACTTCTCTCAGACCAAATGAGAGATATAATCTTTCCTCTGGGTCCCGGGTTGACCTCGGGACCTCGTCCACGTTGGAAGTGCCTGATACACCTCTGTGAGAAGACGAGCACTGGCATCTTAATCAGAAGCCTGAACCGCCTCAACTGGTCCCTCGAGAAGTGAAACAGCTTGACTGTGTGCCTCTCTGGGATTGTGAAGCATCTCACTTTTTACTCAAAAAGAGGTGAGGGTGGAGATTCACTTAGCTTTTATGTTCACATTCTTCTCCACGACAGCCGTCCAGCAGAGCCACCATATCACAACAGCAGCTCCCATGAAATCTGAGGCTGATCTCAAGAGCTGAACCCATCTACCTCAGTAGGTTCCCCTTTCACCAGAAGAGAATGTCTTTTTAGTTTCTGTGCCAACTACTTCAAACTGAATTGCAAGCTTTTTTGGTGTGTAAGAAAGCAGCCAAGAAAGACAAGATAAGGAAATACAAGTGACGCCTCTGCTTCAACACGTGATGACACAAAGTCCTCCTGACCGTGACCCCTAACACAAGGTTTGTGTCTCAGAACTCTCAGCCACTGGGCTATTGTTTAGGCCTTTCTTCACTGTTTTGACTCAAATCAACAGCTTTGCACAATACTCAGTTGTCAAGTGTATTTCCTTTACATTTCGGCAAAAGATCATCTCTCCACCATCACATCCGACCATCCAGTCATTTATTGTGCTATTTGCAAAAAAAGCCCATAATTTGATGTGTATGTGGAAGGTGAATCCTGCATTCAGCAAGAGGAATTGAAAAAGTTACGAAACACAGTCACTTGACTCATGAAGGCATAATTATTTGTAGGCATATCTGCACTACCTCTGGGGCATTTCCACAGAGGGGTTTATAAACTGCAGTACCTTGATGACTTCCAGCAGGGAAAAGGAAATAAGCACTATTTATAACCTGGAATGTTCACGCCGTGCATGCTTGGGTCTTCCTAACTCTAAACTCCTCGTCTGTGCACATTCAGTTGACACACTTTAAAGTTGCCTTTAAGTGAAGCAACGATCATGCCTGGAGTGAATGTTCTCTCAATAAACTAACTGCATCACTCCCATGAAGAGGACACTGACCTTGCCTGATGATCTCTACATGAATTACGATGGATGTTAAGGTGTTCACTTTGGATGTTGAACAATTTCTTCTTTTTTGGCTACATTTTCTCTGTACCACGAGGTCAGTTCTCCCTAATGCCGTGAGATAAGAGAGCATTCCCCGTCAGAACGAGCAGAGGTCTCCGAGACTGACCGATAACGCCGCACCTGCGTTATCTTTTGTGTTAAAATCCCTCGTCTTGTTAGCATGTTAAATGATGGATTGTCCTCTCGGAGAATAAGGCGCCTCTGTACCCCTTACAGCTTGCAAACCCGGGCACCCTGCAGTCTGATGATAGATTACCTCCACTTTATCTCAGCTGCCTGATTATTCCTCCTCTATCATCAAGTCCGAGCAAAGGTGTGATCATGTTGTAATGTGGCCTGCAATAGCATGATTATACTCTTTATCATCCTGGATTACATTCCATACATGCAATCACTCCAAGAATTTACGTATGATGTACAACCAAGTCAGGAAATGGACCTTCATTACAATAAGTAAACTTTAGGTATAGAATATAATCAACAGCGAGCATGACAGGAATGAAGGAGCTTCCTCATTGGTCTGTGCACCATCAGCCTCCGGAGAGTGACCTGTTTAAACTGCCTATCAAAAGATTATTAACACAACAATTACTCACAATCAGTCACTAATTAGGAGACTTATTTTAAAGAAAGGGGGACATTTTACAAGACCTCCTTTTATTAGTGTCATCATGAAGGATCACAGCTGGACTGCATTATTGCAGAGACTCACAGGCCACTCATAACTCAGACTGATGTCTGACCTTCAGCTGAGAGTGACAGCTCAGATAATCTAATGACACATATGCCTTCCTGCCGCTTCCAGCAGCGTGTTTTTACTTTTAGATTTCACTACATCTGAGACCATCTCTCACACCGGAGTGACACACTGGAACGTGGAGGAGAAATAACTCACCATGGCCCAAGGCTACCCACACATCACTTCAAGTTTAACATTTTGATCCTAAAATAAATAAAATTTACCAGAAATAACCCATAGAATCAAAAGAAATTACTGTCTTGACCTGATCTCAAAGAAAACCTTTTCACCTGAATTGGTCATCGTTGTAATCTAATTGTAATTCTAAAACTGCAGTGAATATAATATAATTCAGCTGATGAATATGATCAAATCTGGGCTGTTTTTGTAAAAATGTGAGGTTGAATGTAATTTCTTTCATGTGGTCATGTGTGAAACAGCTCTGAATAGAAAAGCAGTTTCACGATTGCATAAACAGACTTAGTTACTTGGAGTGTATTTTTCTTCATAACATAATGCAGTGTGGAGTCACTTCCACCAGCCTGAGTCAAATCACATCGAACTTGAACCAGCCTGCATCTTTGCCCGGAGGTGGATTTCACCGCTGAGGCTGTGAGAGAGGTAAAACCTGAAGATAAAAGTCTTGCTTCATTCAGCGTGACTATGTTCATAAATCAGATGGAGCGGAGGAATGCACACTCTAAATCAGTGATGGCAGAAAGTGGTACAAACAAATGTGCTGTGTCAGTCCTGGTCACAGAACAGAAGGTGAAGATGCTGTTTGACGACTACAAGCATGTATTGACCTGAACAGACAATACCGTTGTTAGATGCCTCAACAAAGACCCGAAGACTCGACTGCCATTCAAAGGCAGTCTGCACTGATAATAAATGACGTTGCAATCCGCAGAGGGTTGTAGTGTAGCACAAACAACACAACACTGCAAGAAGAGCCAAAAGCTAGTTGACTTGTTGGCGAGGTAGCATTAGCATTGAAGCGATGCGGCGACAGTGAATTTGTAAAAACACGAGCGCTGCAAAATGTTGCAAACGAAAGACAATTCAATGCATTTCAAAACAACAAGGAATTGTTAAAATGATTAATTTCTCTTATTTTTCCTCATATTGTTGAAGATCATGTAACTTTTGATTAAATAAAAACCTGTTTATTATTAATACAATATGAAAAAAAGATGAGTTGTCCAAAAAGTTTGAGAACATTTACTCCAATAGTTTAATGAAACTTTGACTTGTGTCTTAACTCTCTGACAGGGTCATGATGGAGCAGCTCACTGAGCGATGACATTTTTCAGTGTTGGAAATCATCCAGGTTGTACTCATGTCCGCTCTCACAGTTTCAGCAGCTTCAGCCTTCTTCACATTTTCACTTCTTCAGCATTATGTGTCAGAATGTCCTTCCTGGACTGAGGACGAACAGATCAGGGGGTCTGTTGTGAATAGAAGATGAAACTTGTGAAGGTTTTTTTTTTAAGTTAGAAGGAAGATTTTAAATTCAAAGGATGGATGGATGTGATGTGTGTGAGTTAAAATTCATGAATGAAACTATTTGGTAAACCATTTCAGGGCGAGTTGCAGTAGTCAAGGTGAGATGTGACAAGATTAACTAGTGTTGAAGATGAGAAATGAATGAAGGCAGTTCGTGTTGTTTATGTGACTCCTAACCTGAGGGGATAGCAGGGCAAGGAGAGTTATGGATACAGAATGAGAAACTAAGATTGGAGGAAAATGTGGATTTGGAACTGAGAAGGTGAAATTCACTATTATTTACATTTAGTTTCAGAAAGATTTGTCAAGTTTTTCAAGATTTTAAACATCCAATATGGGGTGAATTTTAAAGCTTCGCCGTGGGCTTAGAATCCAGACAGCTCACCAAGTAATTCTGTAACAGTCCATCACTGCATTCAGCACTGGACAGCTCCACAGTCCATCACTGCATTCAGCACTGGATGACTCCACAGATTAATACTGCATTCAGCACTGGACAGCTCCACAGTTTAATACTGCTTTCAGCACTGGAGGACCCCACAGTTTAATACTGCATTCTGCACTGGACAATTCCACAGTCCATCACTGCATTCAGCACTGGACAACTCCACAGTCCATCACTGCATTCAGCACTGGATAGCTCTACAGTTTAATACTGCATTCAGCACTGGATAGCTCCACAATTTAATACTGCATTCAGCACTGGACAGCTCCACAGGTCTTCATTGCATCCAGTGCTGGACAGCTTCAATGCTCCCACTTTATCAAATCCACCTGATTGAAATTGGGACACACCAGTATACAAGAAATGTTTCTCCCATTTTAAGTGCAGCTGTCTCCTTCAATTCATTGTTGACACACTGGCAGCAGAAAGGAAAAAATAATATAGAGTTTATTAAAGAAGAACACATATTGACTAACACTGAAAATAAATTAAATTATTTTTAATGGAGGCCTAATGACCAGTGAAAACATTTGCTGTAGCCTCCAGCTGTGCTTGGTGAAGTATGCAGGTGAAGCAGAGAGCAGGAGAAAAAAAGTGAAGATAGCGCTCCACCAGTTATTCTAAACTGGAAGAAATGTGGTGGAAAAAAAACATGTTTCCATTTATTTTCAGCTGTACAGCACAGTGAAGCAGCAATGTACATGCAATCTTGGTGCAGGCAGTGCCACATGAGATAAATACAGTGACGGCTGGAGGAAAATCACTGTGTTATTGGGTCCTGAATGGAATTGGAGCCCTGTGGATGTGTGTGTTGGGGTGTCGCCGTCGTTGTATCTCTCAGTTGGCACACTGCTGGCGGCTCCTCCACGTGTGGTGTTAACTCAGCGTTACATGGGGCTCGTGTCATCGCTGACATTGACGAGGAACAGCGTGTGTCTGTGTGAGGATGCGTGGAGCTGTGTGTGTACAGTGGGGTGAAACATAAAGCCACATCTCCAAATTGCCCGTAATAGAAACAAGCAAGGGAGAAAATCTATAGAATTATTCATAGCTTACTTTGTTTTTTTTTATTATCATTATTCAAGCAAAGGATGACAGCATGGAGCAGAAGTAGCAGAGGCCCCATGGTACATTTCTGAGATGAGAAAATAAACCGAATCAATATCCTTACAGTTGATGCCATGTGGCAGAGAATGATACTCTGCTGGTGCGTATGAAATATGCATGCCCTCTAAATCTGAAAATATTGTGATTGTGGAGCTAACCCGTTAGGGTGCAAGAAACTTTCAGACACTGCTGAGAATATGCAGGTCCTTTGCAGTACAGATCAGTCACTGGATGTTCAATGATTGCTGTAATTAACTCACACAACAGATTTTTATCAAGAGCTAAATTCAATACATATCTGCCATGCTTCTTCTTCTTCTTGTTTCCCAAGCTGTCCACCTCCATCCATCCTAACTTATGTCTAACTATGACCAGCCCTTCACCTGTTCACCTGTGATGGTGCCTGCCATTATGGCCTCTTTTGGAGCAGTTTCATTCAGATTCTGGGTGTTTAGGTGTTTTTTCCTCTAATTCAGGGGGTCTGGGTGGTTTGTTTTTTTTTTCCCTCAAATCGATCACATCACTGTAAAGACAGCAGCTCCTCAGTGTGGTCTGAGGCGCCGGGCCAGAGTTGTTCTTCTCTGTAATGACAGTCCGTTCCACTGTATAAATCCTGTCCAGCAGCCCAGGCTGGCTTTAAACTCAGTGGAGGGGATGTTGAACTCTTTAGATGAGTAACAGCTCTGGTTATGGCAATTTCAACTTTACATTTTCAGCCACATATTCACTCACTCTTCCAGCTACGTCTGTAAAACGCTGACTTTGAGCTGCATTGATCATCAGTATAAAATTAATGTAATATCTTTTCCTTGTCTCAAAGTAATCGCTGTTTCATTCCATCTTTCAGGGACAGGTTACTGTTATCTGGATGTTTTTTAATCTTCCTGAAATACAAACTGTTTCAGATTACATGTATTTACCATTCAAAAACAGGTGAACAAGATTAGGAATCTCTTTTTCTTCAACCAAATATAAAACAATCTAGTTTTGTTGAGGCCTTGAAAGGCTGATGAAACAAAGATTAAAAAAAACAGATTCTGTACTCTGTGATTAAGAAGGATCTCTCTGGGAAGGATAATGAAATGTTTTTAAACTGTACATACCAACCCACACAGGTACAGAAACTTAGAATCAACGATGCAGTTCTTTCCTCTTTTGGAAACCTTTCTGAATCAGTGTGTGAAATATTTGACAGAACAATATAGAAACATACACTCATGCATTCCTTGAATCTGCTGTTCTTATTGTCTATCCTCTGATTGATTGTACCTCAATGATTTCAACCTCTGTGTGTTATTGCTGCCCTCATCAACTTATGTTCTTCTTTCGAGTGGATGTGAAAATAAGCATTTTTGAAATACTTCACAAATATGACCAGATTTCCTTGTCATAATATGAGATTCATTATAAACCTCTTCAGCAAATGGCCTGATGTCTCGCAGACTTTTTAATGGAAATAAATAAATCCCCATAAACAATAAGAGGATTTGATGGAACTTAGCTGGGCTCCATAAATTGGTCTCATTAGTGGGTGAAGTGCAGAATGATGGTGCAGAGCCACATTTCAGTCCCACTTAGAACCAGCATGCATGCTTAAGTTTGATTTAATACATACAGAAGACAATTTAAGGGATAAATTGGGTGTGATTGCGAGGAGACAGAAATAATGAAGGATTGCCGACTATTAAATCTCTATCAGCTTGGAGTAATTAGTGACTTTTGTTTCAATGTTGCAGAAGCTCCAGTCAGGAGGTGATGGAAGATGGATGTTATTGCTTCATCACTTGAGAAACGGAGACGGGCCGAGGTGCTGGAAACAGCCTGGAAAGCTCCTGGTGACATTTGGATTCCTCTGTGCTGACGACCTGACATGATTCTCTGCTTTTGTGCCGGTGTCAAAAGAACGAGGTGACAGGAATACTGCCAACGTGAAAACCTTTGTTTGGGCTGTAAAAGCTGTGAGTCACAGACCTGTGAATGCATGAAGGACTGCGTGGATCCTCCTTTATACCCGTCCTGTCTGTTATGCAGCACAAACTGTGACTGAGCAAAATCTGTTTGTTCAGTTCCGTCACATTTAAGCAGGGCGTAATCACTGAAGGTTGCAGCTTTTCAAGAAAAACATTTTTTTATTTACCACTCAGTGACTCACTCCACTCTGAATGATCATGATGTCATTATATCTATGACACGGGTGTCAATCCCCACCAAATGATCATCCAAAATATACCTGGATGTACTAATACAATGTTAGTTGCAATGAAATTCAAGTGGAAGATATTGGCTGCATGGATTGCACATGCCTGTAGGATATTTCCATATATTTTAAAGTAGGCGGCAAAATTTAAAAACAAACAAATCACAGTCGAAATGAAATTGGGCTGAAACATTTTGTGCATTGGTGGTGATGATGTCTCTGTGTGGCCTTCATATCAACAGTATGGACCAAGACGTGGACTGAAGAGAATGTCTGTGCTGAGAATGAATTCAAAACAGTCCAGAAACAGAACATCACAGTGCTGGAGGAGACATTTCAGCTATTTCAATTTATCTCTTCATGCATTCATTCATTCATTCAAATTCATTTTTAACATGTTAACCAATGATTTGTCCCAAAAACAAACTGCAAAAGGAATGCAAAATGTACAACCCGCATGTCTGAGCTGCAATATGTTGCATTCCTGAAGTTTCATAAATATTAGGGAAGCAGCAAAAATTGACAAAAGATGAAATTGCTCAAATGGTTGAAAGTTTTTTTAACAGCTGAAAAGTTAAACTTAAAATTGCTACACATCTCAAACTACTGAAATGGTGCAAAATGCTAAAGGTAGCTAAGTTGGATAAAATAGCATAAATTGCAAAATTATGAAAAACTGCTAAAGTCATTATTGTCAAAAACTTCTCAATTTAGTCCATTTAAACATGTTTTGTGACTGTTGACAAATTTCATTTGGTGGAACGTGGTAATAAAAAGCATTTTATGGGCAAAAAAGTGATTGTGATTAGATTATTGTATATTTGATTCATTTTAAGGGATGACAATATGTGACAATATTCACAAAGCTGCTCTAAATTCAGTAAAAGTCGGATAAATGATGAGCATTCAGTGAAACATGTGCCACATAAAGATCTTTAGGAGCAAAACAGATCATTACATCTATTTACCTTCAGTTTGATGCACCTGTCAGGTCACCAAATGAGTGTGCTGGAGGCTTTTTATGGAAATAAGTCTGAAAAGCTGCCAAGAGCAGTGAGAAAACACGTTGATTTTTCAGCATTAAACTGAGAAAAGCTGAAGGTGTTGAATTTTAAAACACAATAAATCACAGTCAAATTATCTAAGATGCCTTGCTTGCACACTAATAACACTCAATATGCTGTTTTATGTTTAGACACTTTAATGATCTCAGCTGTCAAACGTATGTTTACACCAGCTACTATATCCAGGACAGGTGTTACTAAAGACTGTCGATCCACGGACAATTTGTCCACTGCAGAATAAAGTTAAACTTGAACCTTCAGCTGGGGATCATAATGATGAGCTCCTTCATGCCGCCTCACAACAAACCAAAGTGAAACACACACAACTGCAGGTGCCTCGATTCGCACTCACATTGCAGCAGGAACGTCTCCCAGTTTAATTCTGTGTTGAGCTCAGGGGTGATTCTGGGAAAAGAAGTGGGAAAACAGTCAAGATTTTTAAAATGAATGTAAAAATATGTATAGCTTTAAGGGAAAATGATTTAATTCTGATTAAACTAATGCAAAAGTTTCACTTTAATTTTTGAATTTAGAGGAACAAATTTGATGATTCTGAGAAATTAAAGAAAAAAGAAAAAATAGGAGGGATGACATAATTAAAACTCCAATTCAGATAAAAAATATTTGAAAAAAAAAACATTATTCTGTGAGGGGAAGAGTCACAATTTAGAGAAAGAAAAGACAACAAAAGGAAAAATTCAGAGAAAATAATGCTGAATTTATCTCAGATTTCAGAGATTTGGGGGGAGACATTTCTTTTTATGTTTTAATATAATAAATTCACATTGAATAGAAATGATAAACAGCTTAAAGTTTTGAATTGTTAGCTCTGTGAGATAATTCAGTCTTCTCTAGATTCAACCCGATGCACCGAGCGTCGCGACAGTATCTTTTGCAGCACAGTGAGTTTGTGTCACCGAACACTTTCAGTGAGGCTCATTCATCGAACGAAGACTGTACATGTTGAACTCCACACTCACAGTGAAGTGCTGCTGACGGTGGTATTTACTCATGCTTCATTGAATCCCACACATAATCCAGACATGCAGAAGGCCTGGGGCTGATGGGCTTGTAGGGAGGGTGCTGTTTACTCGTGTTCCCCTGGTCAGGGGTGAGAAGATCACAGACGCCCCCCTGGGGCGGGGGCGGGAAGCACGAGTTAATGTTTCGCAGCCAACAGATTAAGAACAAGCCGCCAGACATCAAGTCCAAGCAGACACGAGGGAGTGAAGGGTAATGGATCAGAGAAAATACTCTGCGCTCGGTTCGAGAAAGAAGGACACATTCAACCGCAAAAACCTCTCACAGAGCCGATTAGTGGGCCTCATCATTTCATGGCTGGAGAGAAACGATCATCTGAGGTTCTACTGGAGACACTACAGAGGCCTCTGATCAGGGGGATCAATATGTTCATTATAAGACGCTGAATTCTTCTGTTGATGATGAAGAATCAAAGTCACGGTTAACTGTCAGGATCTTTCACCAATTATGTATTTAGCTCTCGAGATATCTTCTTCTAGTCTTCACATATAACTAGACCTTATGTCGCATTGATGGCGTTGCATATCTAAAACTTTTATATTTAATTAATATTTCATGTTTAAAACTTTTTTTTTTCTTTTTTTTTTTTTTGAGCAGTTTTATCCTCAAAACAATGTTTTTTTAGATGTTTTAAATTTCGAGGACATTTTTGTGGATTTTCCTTTTACAACAACTTTACCTGTTTTTGAATTAAAAAAAATGTTGATCTATTTTTACTCATTATAGTAACTTTTTGTTGTTGTAGCTGTTTGCACTCTTTTGGAAAATAGTGTTTATTTATTTTTTTTGCCATTTATCTTACCGTTTTCTTCTATTTCTTATTTTAGTTTTCCTAATAGTTCGGTAACTGTCAGAAGAATTTCCTAGTAAAAAAAAAATCTCAGGGAGACAGAATACACAAGAATCAGACTGAGAGCGATTTAAAAAGTTTAAGACAAATTTATTACATTATTCTTGCAAGACCAGATAATGTCAGAGCACAGCCTTTGCAGGAGTTTGTCCAACTATGAAATTGGCCTGCACCTCTTAAAGGCTAAATTGTTTTGAGAAAGATTCACCTGTTTTCTGCACTGTAGACTCTCAAGGTTACAAAAAGTAGCACAGAGGTTCCCAAAGCGCTGACACAGGCCATCTTTGAAACTCAGACTGCAAAATTACACATCATTCGTTATGAGACAAAAACAAGCTGTTCCTAACAGTAACTAAAGGTTTGGATATAAAGGATAAAGGATATTAGACAGGTGAATTCTACTGGATGTCAGATGTTGAGATGTGGAGCTTCTGAAAAGCGAACGATGAGAGAAATGAGTGATTTTCATCATCCTGCTGGTGGCTGGTCACTGGGAGCAGCGTGCTGAGCTGAAAAATGACCTTTCATGTTCCTGATATCAATCATTCAGTGATATGAGAAGACTGTAGGGGAGGATTGAGGCTTTTCTTTCTCCAGGACAGTGGGTCATTACCAAGAGAGGACTGAAGGGATTGTAAGAGGGGCGATACTGTGCTCACTCAAGGAGGGACAAGTAACAAGTCATAGAACGAGAAATCTTTCTGAGATTTGGCAATGGACCCAAAATACCACCATCATCATCCAGGAGCTCGGTGTGCAAACAGGATCAAACCCGCTCAATAAACACCGCAGCGTCCGACTGTGATCAGACTTCCACTTGACCAGCAGGATAATCTCCTCAAATCTGATATCTGAGGCGGAACGCTCAATACATACCGGAAAAGATCATGATGGGAGAGGCAGGTAGCAAAAATCTAAAGTGACTCATTTCTCATCTGCTTCTTTCAGTCTCAGATCTCATGGTGATTGGTTTATATATTTGTGCACTTTTAGGTCACCTGTGAGTTTATTGTACCCAACTTTTCTGGAAACTCAAACAGGAAGACAACATATGGAATGTTCTGATCCACAAGTAAATGTTTACAACTTATTCTAAGAAAATCACTCATTAAGGGTGTCGAGCTCCGGCGTCACATGAAGCCCAGTTAGATTTTAATGGACAAAGCGGAAAAGACAAAAACACTTAGTCACGGTGTAAATTCTTCGTTTGTTTCCCGTCTGTGGGTTCAAGCTGCTTGTATTCCCCTTCTCGTTCTTCATTGCTTGCCCTGAAGTGTTTCGTCTTTCCCCGGTGACAGCACTATATATTGAGCTGCTGTCCTGTGTCGCGTTGCCAGTTCCTGGTCTCCGACCCACCTTTTATCCGACTATACTTCTGCCCAGCCCTCGAGTTATATCTAGATTGTGACCCTTGTGTCTGTTTGACGATAAAGAGAGCTCCTGTCTGGCCCCTTGCTGTGTCCAACCTTTTGAGTCCTCCCCTCAGGTATGAAAATGATCTTTTGTAACATGAGCATCTTGAAGTTTCCTGTGCATATATCCATTTCATAATGTCACCATGTGACACATCAAAATGTTTTGAGAGAAGTTACATCAAGTAAAACTGCTACTACAGCTACAAGTGCTAAAAATCGCCAAAACCACAAACAAATTTAAAAATATATATATATTTTACAAACTCCCAAAATGTAAAAAAAAAAGAGTTTTTTTTTTTAATTGTTATTAGAGGAAGTAAACATGAGATGTTGAAGGTGCAGCAGATAAAGGGTTAACCACACTGCCGCACGGTGCTAGTGGGTCATGCCTTCATACTATGGTGACATTGTTGTTGACACAATGATCCAATTACGTCCCGGTGACCTTTCCTGGAGGTGTGGGAGCGATGAAGGCCGTCTGCAGCGAACTGAAATCACACGTTCAGGCTGCGTTAAAGAGAAGTTATTTCAGTCTCCTGTGGAACCATTTTCACCAACATTTGTGTTTCATGAGTCTCCAGCTTCACTCAGGTAGTATTTTTATTGCTTGAAAATCCTCATCATCATCATCATCATCTGTGCAGATGTGAAAGGAGGCTCAGCTCATTTTATTAAGTGTAACCTTGAACGGGTTGTGTATTGTCCTGTTTTTAGTTTTCTGTGCATTGCAGTCTGAAACTACAAATTGGAATAGTTTCTACGACTGAAGAGAAAAACCAACCGATTTTCCAGGGAGACCTCAAAAAGTGAAGCAGAAATATGAGTGACATGGATTATCAACACTTTCTGTCTTCTCACTCTCCACACATCCAGTCACACAGCTTGCTCACTGGTTATATCCTATATTGCCATTGCATTTGTTTGAGGTCTTTTTGCATTTTTCTTCTTAAATGTATATTTGTACTTGACCCTTGGCTTGACTAAATTTTGATTTTTTACAGTTTAATTTCTGCACACGTGTCTCCAATCTAGTTCATATAATCACAGATCCTGATAATAATACGGCATTTGTGAGTTTTGACTGTATTACCCACGTTGAACTGGTTAAAAACAATCTTTTCAGTCTTTACAGCTCAACTAATTCCATTTTCTGGGCTCTAACAAAGCTTCTGGCAAGGTTTGTCTCATCTGTTTTCTATTACTGATAAAACAGCTTTTGGTCATGCATACAAATGTTCTTCATCCCACAGAAGAACTGTGTCTGTTCCGCTGAGCACAGAAAACTGCACATCACACCACCAGCTCATTAAGCCTGCAGCAGCACCTGAATTCATTTTCACCTTATTTTTGCTTTTACGTCCTCGGGAGGGCATTTATAGAAATTAGGCCACATTGTTTCCTTCAATAGGAAGAGTTTATTCACCTGAAAATAGTCCTAATTAAATGCAATTCTCCTTTTTTGTCAATGCATTAACGCGAGCACACAGTGATAATTGTTTCAGACACAGTCCATAACTCAAGCTGCTCCAAACCTCCTTCAGCAGGGACTGTAACTGACCCCATTCACTTTGTAAGTTTTTATATTACTGTGGAGCCACTAATACTTGAGAGGATATGCTTATTATTGAAAAGAAATGAATCACCGCTAAAAGTCCTGTCTCATTTCACTCACTTTTAATTGCATCCACTTTGAGGTTTTTCACCCTGATGAGTGCGTCAAGCTAAATTTCTCACATTCAAATTAAAGGTCCAAAAGGCAATAAAATGTCACTGGAATTGTAGGTGAATTGTCTGAACCTTGATGGTTAGCAGTAAAGATGACAGAGCAAAAAGACGTCGCCAATCTTTATGTGTTTATTCCAGCTTCCTCCCGCAATGCTAAAAATGGTAGAATGACTTGAAATGATTAAACAGTGAAAATTAAAAAAGATAAAATAGCTAAACTGATAACGAAAAACTAAAACTGGGCAGATATAGTCAAACCAAACACTAAAAAGGTATGAGTAATATAGCTAAAGTGTGCAACAGTTTATCTCAATATAGTAAAAATATACAAGTTCATAATATGTGTTGGGTCAACCATATTTTGTCTTTAGGTCAAACACGTTGCAGACCTCCCCGGGGGGGGTAGCAGACAGGTGTTTAATGTGTAGTACCTTTGACATTGAAATGGCAAGTCATAAGGCAGCAGTGTGGAAAGTGTTCACAAAGTGTCTGTTTAAAGCATACTGTTGTTTAAAGGTGCTAATCCATCAGCACTCAGGTGCTGGCTGCACCCTGGGGCTCCATCTGCAGAGCTCAGCCTTGGAAAACAGAAGCAGCTGCTCTTCAGGGTCCTTCTGGAGCCTGTTTATCCCTTGTTGATTTCAGAAATAACCCATTTGAGGCTTGGTAATGGCAGCAATCAATAACCGACGTGTCTCTTGGTGGATGTGAAAGTCCCGGCTCATGGGCACACTGCACGACTCCGCCGCTGCAGCGTTTACTCTCTTCCACGCTGGAAGTTTGAGCAAACGCACAAATTCATGACTGAGAGCCAATGTTCAATATATTCCATGTTTTCTTTGTTTGTCAGTGCTGCAGCAGCGTGAGCTCCAATACAGAGAGAAACAGTACACAGAAAACCAATGAATCACAAACAACCTTTCTTCAACACGCAAACTCCACAGAGATAGATATATAGATTGACAATCGCTTCACAGAGCCTGAGTCAATGAAGTTAAACCTCAGATGACAACCATTTTTTTTTCATCTGGAAGCTTCATAGCGATTTGCATCCAACATTTGCTGGAACAGGGCAAATGTTGGATGGAAAACTGTGGTTTGGTTAATAGGTCTGCAGCATGTGCAGCCACAAGTTGTTCTACGGCCCCTCTGCAGTGGCTTCATGAAGATTTATATGTACTGTAAATATAATTTTCTTTAATCGTATTTGTTGCTTTAATTACATCCAAGCCATCTTAGAAACATAACGGTAATTTCACCAATTGAGTTTGCAAAGTCACCTCTTGGTAAGTTACCCCTCATCCAAATCAATAAAGGCCAATATAAGGCTAGGAAGGATTTAACGTGTCCTCCGACAATGGGAAAATGGTTGAATATGGTGCAATACAGTAAAAATATTCTATCTATGATGATTTAACGACGAAGGACTAAAAGGTGCAAAAATGTATTGAGAGAGTAGAAATTACTTGACCTTGTTAAAGATTGTAGATTTCAACAGAATGCTACAGAATTCAACAGCCAAAATTAATACCCAATCTCAAAAAGGTTGATAAAGTAAGAACCGACAAGGACTCATCACACTATCGAGTTAAATGGAATACATCAATATGGGATCATAAAATGCACACGGCTGTGAAGACATAAGCTGCATCAATGCTTTCTTTTCCCTACAGAAAATGTCAGTGGCTGTTTGGAGCTTGCACCTCAAATATTGAACGAGCTGACAGGCGATCTCCAATAGGTGGAGGAAATATAATTCCAAAGACAAAGAAACCAGTGCGAATGCTTCAACAATGTGCACAAAGCTCTGTGATCATCCCTGAAGCATCTCTGCTAATATTAGCCTGCTCCTCATCACTGTTTCCTCCATAACTGAGTTGGAGCTTTTCTGACAGAAGAGGAAAGGCAAACCATCAAACAGCACACAGATCTCTGGACTGTTGTAGTCTTCACGAAGCTTCGTCTTCGCTCAGCAGCCACGATGTGTTGCCCCTGGGCCGCAATCAGGTATTAAGCACCCTATTTTTAAACTCTCCTGCCAATTTGGCGTCTCTCTGGGTGATTACCAGCAGAATAACTATGCTAATTGTTTAATAAGCGCACTTTGCTCTGCATCAAAGAAGAGATTTTTGCATAATATTTCCCGCAAGTTCAAAGCTGTCGTTACGCTGAACAAATGGCCTCGACTGTGGAGGCTGCTTTTAAACGCACCCAGAGAGCGGGGTTAGAAGACAGCCATGTAATTGCATAATTAAAACAAGGTTATCAAAGTGGAAAGCAGAGCGGTTTTGTCATATATTTGCTATAAAAAAGCTATAGGCTCCTTCTGAGCTCTGCGCTCAAGGCTTTACAGATCTTAATTGGGCACCTGAGTCAAGTACTTAGGCACTATCTAATGTGATTTAATTTATTCACTTTCTTCTAGACACAAAAACCTCTGGCTATACAATGAGAAAATCACTTTTCAGTGTGTGTCTCTGAGTAAGTTCTCCGATTGTCCCTGGCAGATTTCTTCATCAGAGGGAGCAGTTCGTCTCTAGTCTCTCTCTGCTGCCGTCCCCTTGAAGTTCAGAGAAAAACAACCTCACTGGGTTTCTGCTGCTACCTGCCATCATGGAGCATCTCCAGAGGGACCCAACGGGCCTCTGGAAGCAGGAAGCCCTCGGAGGTCTGAGCCGACTGTCAGTCAGCAGACAAGGTCACCATGAAAGTGGCTCTGAGCCATGGTGTTAATCCTCTCACCGCCTGTCTGTGAACACTTTCACATTTCAGACACTTCATCACGTCACATCTGACCCTCACATAGTCACAATTAACCCGACAGCCCGCACGGTCACACCGACTGTTATCTGTATAAAGGACGTTACAATAGACCAACACTCCTGTTGTCTCCAGGTCAGTTTCAACCATTTTCAAGAGTGAAAATGACATTAATGGTTCCATGCTCTTTGTAAATCACACTATTAAAACTAAATTTGACATTATAAAGGCAATATTTGGGAGATATGGGTGGATCTAAATCATTTTTTGTATTTATCCGATTGCTGGTTGTGTTTGGAGAATGTAAAAATGGTTGATATATTCTCATTAATGAGGTTCTCCTGTTTAATTTGACATACAACATCAATATCTTTGGATCATTGGTAAAGTTACTCCACAATGCTAATTGAAAACTTCAGTGGCAGCTAATGCGTAAAGTACACTAAATAAAATAGTCGCAGTGGATAAAACTCAATACTCAAACACCTCCAGACTAATTTGAGGATATTTACGATGAGATACTTCTCCGGTAGATTTTTAACAATTACTCATAGACTAATAATTGCTTGACATTAGCTTTCATTATAGCCAATGTTGATGTTATCATACGTTTTCCTTGCTGTAGTTTCGTTTTTTTCTGATTCTACAGGACAATCCAATGACTCAGAATTAATGTGAAACCTTACAGCAACCATTTACAAAATACCTATAGAAAAAATCCATTTACGAGTAAACCCGAGCTGGATTTCCAACCTTTAATCCCCCCCCCATCCTCCCTGCAGACCCCAACTCCGTGCATAATGAGTCATTGATTAGCTTCACATGACAACTGGCGAATTCTTCGTTCACCTGCTGAGTTGGTATTTAAGCTGCATTTAAAATCAGTCCCAGCAGCTCTCGTCTGTTTTTGGTACAGTGAAGGTTGTTACTGGAATATTCTTTCTGTTTTTGACCGAGACGGTCGTCTGCTCTGAGCGATGAAAAATCCAGAGCGTTGTGTCGGTTTTTACCGAGAAGGAAAGTCGACAGTCTCTCCATCCCTGTCCTCCTCTCCTCCTTCCCCTCAAGAGTTTAATTCAAACCTTCAGTGCAGAGCTGAGCAGCCACAGAGCATCAGGCACAAATCCACAGCGTCCCCACATGGACCAGAGGGGAACTCCACCCTGACCAGACAGAAAAAAACATGCCAGCTGTGTTTAGTGGGAAGTTATTATGTAAGTCGTCGTCGTCACATTCACTGCGCAATCTGCCAAGTAGAGGAGAAGAGGAACAATTCCTCAACCTGCAGCTCTGCAGCCACATGTGGCTCTACTGCCGCTCTTCAGTCACTCCATGAAGCCATTGACTTAAACAGCTGAGCAGCAAATTTTTACTTAAGAGTCTTGTTTTTTGTGCATATAGCAAACTATGCATCCCACTATTAATACTCATTTCAAAGGGTAAACGTATGTTGTGGCTCCAGATAAATGTTATGTGGTTTAAAGTGGCAAAAACAACTCTCTTGGTCATAAAGGTGGCATTCTGCAGGAGAAAAAGCAGAAAATCATCACGTTTTAAAACTATTAAATCCTTTCATACCGTGTCTTTAAGTCAAACCAGGACATTAAACTAATGAGGGTCTGATTCTGGAAGAAGCCTGTTTATTTTAACCACCATGGTGATCAAAGAGCTGTGGTTTGCTGTCATGTGAACTGTGATGTTGTCTGATTTCCACAAATGGCACATCGAGAGTGAGCCGTCATTTAGGCATTGAGAGGAAATCGATCGGTTCTGTTGTTTTGGTGTCTGATTTTTATTTCCCAGGGGAGCTGATGTAGAAAACAGGAGGGGAATAAAGTCTGAAACCATGACTGCATGCTACGGTTTGTCTTATGGAAGAAAACGCTGACTAAAGTTTGGCTGAAACAACTAAAACCGCCACAATAGTATTAATATTAGGAGTACATACTGACCAGTCTTAACTATTTTACAGTTTTTCATTCCATTTAGTTTTTTCACCTTTTTTAGCATTTTACCATTTCAGCCTTTGTATTTCTTTATAAACCAAGTGTAATGAAATTACTCATTTACTGATTTCAACTATGGTAGATGTTGCTTCCATTTTTGAAACTTTGTTTTTACCATTCTTATCAATTTGTACTCTTACTTAACATAGCCATAGCTGATTTATCTTTATTAGTAGCTTTGACCATTTTTAATTCAGATGTCTTCTGAATGACAAAAAAATGTAGATTTTTTAAAAGTAATTAATTTGTTCTAAGATGTTGATTTGATTTTTTTTTTTTTACCAAAGCCACAAATGTTGGTAGAGCGGTTAGAAGCTGCTGTTACATCTATAATTTTGCTATGTCGATGATAACATTCTGTCTGACTGTAGATCAGAGGTTTAATTGAATGTTTACATAGTGTGATGAAACACTTGTTTGAAATGTAGAATAATGCTAAATACATCATCTTTTCTGACTTTAGAGCTGCCAAAATGTCCTCTTTTTTTAAATGTTTTTGTTCCTTCGTGTCTCCTGAGGCCATTTCAAGAGTGCAGGAAGTAAAACAGCTACTAGATTTATCGAAAAGAGACATTTTCTTCAGTATGGTGGATGTCTTTTCCAAGGCAGCTCATTTCCGGTGCGAATCATGTTGTCTCACGATCGCAATGGAGACCTTCTATCAGACCGGAGCCTGAAATCCATCTGACGGTGTCAGGCGGTCTTTGGCGACTCGCTTCGAACATCAGTCAGCCTGACCTCTTGTTTCCACTGTGAGCTGAATATCCAGCAGAGAAGGTGTATTAAACAGGAGTTGGAAGCCTTGGGGTCCAGAACCTTGATATGTGTCGAGCACCAAACAGTACATTATCCTGTTCTTCAAACAGAGTCAGTTCCTTTGACATTCTGCGGATCAAAACTGGTGCTGGGGCCGCTAATTACGACTTTTCCTTACTAATGGAGAAAGTGAAGGACTCTAATTCACTTCTTTTTTTTTTCTTTTCAGGCCCCGTTCCAACCTACGAAAAGAAATTGAGTCTTTCTCTCTCATTCTAATCGTGAATATTTGGCTGAATTCAGCATGTTTCTCCAACTGACAATAACACGTATTAATGCAAACAGCTGTCATACGGAAAGTTTGACTCTGTTGAACATGTTGTACTTCAAGGTGCTCTCTTCCTGTTGAGCAATGTTAGGAACCATCTACAGACCACCAAAATATAAACTTCTTTCAGGACTTTAGTAAACTACTGTCTGCTGCATATATTGAATGATGTCATGGGTGATTTAAAAGTCAATTTGATAATCCAAAAGATGACGGTGTAGAAGAGCTTCTTAACATCCTGGAAATTGTTGTTTTATTCCAGCATGCAAGTCGAACACACAACCAGGGACACATTTGAGATTTGGTTGTTTCCAAAGGTCTATCATTTTAAGCAGTAAAAAAGGTCTGCGAGACAGCTGCAGCTCATCCTCACCAACACAAAGAGGGTGGAGCACATTACTCCTCAGCTCCAATCTCTGTGTGTCAACTTCTAAATCTGACTTCTGCTTTATAAACACTTTCATATTCTTCCAGTAAATCCAAGGTGTATTAAACATCCAGACCACAAACTTCATCAACTACATCAGATATTTCAAAGCTGCTGAAGGTCATGGCTCTGTGTTCCCATGGAGGTTACCATTTAGCATTTAGTAACAGTGTTCCATGTATTCACACTCGGGGGCTTTCAAGGTAACAAGGCAGAGAAGCATTTATGTCATCTCTTGACGGTTTTGTGTCGCAAAACAACTATTAGCAACATACATCACTCACTACATTTCTGACTACACTGCAAATACAGAAACAGAGAAGCTGTGTTTGGATTGGAAACAATATCCCGTAGTGGTTTTAATTAAATACATTTCAAGCCTCAGCAGCAGAGCAAAACCAGTTTTCTCACACTGGCACATTTATCAAGCTCTTATTGTGTAGCAGCGATAGAAAAAAAAAATGGATAAAAATACATCCAAGCAGAAGCTCCCTATCTTAATCATCTGAAGCGGACTCTGACAGCTTCCTGTATTGAGCCACGCTGCAGAGGATTAACTCGTTTTCTCAAAGACCTCTTGGATATCTTTATCTGCCTGCTCTCAGTGGGGAATCCCAGGCTCGTGCTCTGCTTCTGTTTTCCTCTCTTCTCTCTTCTTTTCCGCAGAGTCACACTGCACCGAGGCAGCGAGCACTAACGCGTGAACTAAACGTTTGCACCATTAGCAGGACTTTACTACAGATGGTTGAGATATTGAACCATCAAAGAAAGTACAGTTCTGCTGGTTCTGTGCTAAAAGTACAAAATGGAACACTTTAGGAAAAAAACATTCAAAAATAACAACGATTTTTTTCTTTAAAGCAACTTACCCCGCGGATTTTGACCTCAGCTGTCATTTTTTAGACGGTCTTCAGAACAGGACATGAGCTGAAGGAGCAGAATCCTCCACAAAGTGCATCAACCAACCAGAAGAACATCAGCAAGCATGCAGACCTCAGCAGAACATGGACAGCAGCTGCAGTTTTGATTTCACATCACAGCCAACATCTTGCAATCAGATGTAGTGTCTTTGTATGATTCCACCAAGTAAGCTGTTCTGCTGCAGCCGACAGTCCCAGAGGAAGATCATTTTTAAGAAGTCTCTTAAAAGACGCTCTTCAAGTGTGTTTGACTGGGCAGCGACTGTCAGTAAGGCACTTGGAAAGACTTGGAAAGTCAGATGTCTCCCAGTGGATGTTGGTTACAGCAGTTTTTTCTGTTTTCTCTGGACAAAACTTTCAGAAATTCAACAAGAAAGGCAAACAAAAGGCCACTGAAGTGGCAGAAAGAGCTTCAAGAAGGCTCTGGTTCAAGAGAGAAGAGTCAGATCACTTATCTAGACACAGGCCCGAATGAAGATTAATCCTTCATGCTTCCCGATGTTCCTGCGTTTCAATATCTTCTGGTTTTTAATGTGCACTCATGTGTCTCGCCTGTGGTAGATGATGCCGTGGTCTTATCTGAATATCCTGGTTTTTTCTCACGATCAGGACATTTTATTTAGTTTATGTTTTGTATTATTGAGGAAAATTGAGGGAACTTCAGCTTTTCGATTTATATTTACTTCATTACAGACAAGTCTATATTTTGATGTCAATATGTACAATAATCATACACACATACAATAGTACAATAATCAGTAATGTTACATTGAGGGCCATCGTGAGAGGAATGAGGCAATAGGAAGCACTGAGAGCAGCGCTGGAGGTCTCCACGTCCTACCTTGACCCCGGCAGTCTGCTGATACACGTTCTACCTGCACGAGGTGACGATGCAAGTAAGAAGACAAACTTTAAAAAAAACTGACAGAAATATGAGCAGAGAAACTCTCATCGTACACATTTCGGCTGTCAAACAGAAAGCAGCAAGCTGATTTGAAAACAGGTCTTTAAAGAGGGAAAGACAAACATTTCTGACATCCAGCTTTTCCCCCGCAGTGCAGCTGGGGGCACCAGACGGCAGATTCAGGTCAGGCAGACTGTGGATGAGGAAAAGCTTGTTTAGCACCAATCACCGCAGTGCTGGAAACATCTGAGGACTGAACAGGAGCTGATGCTAACAGGAGCTGCTCTGATTCATTCCAGGTGACTGAACTGTGAGCTGATGCTCCGCTGCATGTTCCCACTTTCACCAAGTCCTCTGCATTCAGCAACAGCCCCGCCAGCTCTAAGTATCCCTGCAGTTTTTCATTTCTAACGGCAGTGTTTGTGTTGCCAGGCCTGCAGGAGAACCCAAACACACATGTTCGGCACGGCCACCGGGCACCGCCTTGACACATTTCACCCTCAGGAAGACCTGAAGGACTCAGATTTAACCCAATGAAATGAAGGTCAAATATCTAATTCAGTCACTTTATATGATATCAGATGATAACTACAATACTAAATTAGAGGTATGCCACATGGTGATTATGTGTGTGTCTGTGTGTTTTTTGTCTTTTGCAGAGCTATGGTTTACAGCTGCATCTTACATTCATCTCCACTGAATCATTAAGTCGCAGAAGCCTGAAGCAGCAATCTGCATGAAACTCTTTATTTTCTTCTGAGATTTTTCTTTATTTGTATTTAATCATGGTTAGCTCACCAAGAGGTGCAGATCTCTGACATTCCCTTGATTTTAGTCTTTTCATGTTCGTTCAGCAGCTTGTTTGTTTTTGATGGTGCGTTCACATTTGGTCTCTCTGATTGTGTTTGAGATCAAACTGTGATTCTCTTCAAGTTTTGGCTCAGTTTGAAAAGATTTTTTATTTAATTTTTTTTTAATGAGTTGCAGGACTTATAACAGACAAGTTGTTATGTTGGCACGGTCTGCACACACGGTCCACATGGTCGCAGCCCAACTTCACACAACATGAACAAATCCTCACACACAGACAAACTGTGGGCTTCTTGGTGTTGTTTCATATCAATGCTGAACGAGTGGGTGATGCTTCCGCCCACAGGCTCCAGATAATGTTCTTCAGAAAGAGTCCACAAAGTCATCGATCAGTTTCACAGTTTGGTCTCTTCTGTTCGATTAATGTGAGTATAAAGGGGACTTAAAAACAGATTTAATTCAACAAATACCTAAATGTTTCTCAAAGCACAATTATGACTTCTTCTTTTTTTCATATCTCAGCATCTACAGGACAGATTATTATCAAAGTACTCAATAACCTTGGACCATCTCTGACTGCAAAGAACAAGACCAATTGTTTGTTTTAACTGAACCTTTTTACACCTGGTTCCACCTGCACATGTGAGCAGCCCAGAATGAACCGATGGACAGATGCACACCAACATTTTCAGGTTACGTATTCACATTTTGATCTGACAAATGTGACCCTTAATAGATTTTTGTAGCTAAAATGGCTACAATTTATATACAAATATGAAATATCAGTGAGCTGTGTCCCCTTTATTTAACAGATAAAACATGTTTTGTGGCTCTAGATGAATTATATTGAGCATAAATGGGTATAAATGGTTCCTCTGATAATCAGCTCCATCAGTGCTAATATGCACACACATATCCTTTTTTATCCATCACTGCAGCAGGAGCTCAATGTAGAACTCGATGGAAAATAATGGCTGAAGATGAAGCAGTTTCCAGGTTGTGGCTCTGTTCCTGATAACAGAATTAAACATGATCCTGTGACGTTCCACTTACAGAACTCAGGATCGTCCAGCCTGTTCTCACTGCCTATGACCTTTGTGCTTCAGTTCCACTTTATCTCTGCACAATGTGTCTTTCACAGCACGCTGAGCTCTCCACACTTTATCAGTCAGAGCGCAGAATAATGGTGCACAGAGGGGGGAAAAAAGTCCCCCTGTGTGAGATTGATAAAAGAAAGAGGCAGGTTTTCCCATCAAACACTCGGGGTTTATCTGGAGAACCTTCGCAGAGTGACTTCAGTCTGAAGAGCATTCCTTAAACATGAGGTGTGCAGCCCTACAGGCTGCCGTGCTGCAGTAACACACCGAGGACGTGCTCGGTATTAGTAGCCAGCCTTGTTTCACCATTCTTAACCACACTAGCAGTTTTAGCAAGGAAAGCATACATGTCTCCATGGTAACCAGCATGTTTTTGTGAGAGAATAAGGATGCAGGACCAATTAAAAATGTTACTGTTTCACCGCATTGAAGGGTGGTGTCAGTGATTCTTGTGGTAATAAACATCTGAACATTCTTAACTGCAAACCGACAAAGTTTGTCATAAGAGGAATAAAGTTCCAAGAAGATTAATTTGTATGGAAGAACATCAGGGCTAAACAGCATCAACAAAATCCTAAATTCTGAGGACAAAAAAAAATAGGAATTGTGACTTTTTTATGACTTCGTCTTCAGAATTGAGGTTTAGCTCTCACCACCAGAAAGTTGGGTGATAGTGTCTGAAATATCTTCTGTTAATATTGTGACATTAAATGTTTGATGTCAGTTCTGAAGCAGCGTTCATGTTGCAAACAGTCCACAGTGCAGCAAACTGCCTCCATTTGATCATCCGCTGTGAGAAGACGGAGGCAGATGGATAATGAGAATGGCGGCCGGCCTCGGGGTTGTGCCAGTTTGGATCCCCTCAGTTGTTGGGACAGTGTTTTGTTTTTTGTTTTTCTTTGGCCCTGTTGCCTCTGTCCTGTGTTTGTGGTGGTGGAGATGTGAGAGCGAGGAAACAGCAGATCAAGCTCAGGCCGTCTGTTTGAAAACACACAGCAACTCTGATAGACGAGTATTGACCAGAAACTGAAAATCTTCTTTAGCTCACGGAAATGAGGTTAATAATCTCATAGAGGGACCGTACTGTTTGAATGAGCATCTTCCTTCAAATCGAGACCACAGCAGATAAACTGCAATACTCTGAACTGTGACAGAAGCCTGCTTCATTATTCCACAATTGCAAACACACACAGTGGCGTCAAACAGAATAGGCCAAAAGCCTGTAACTGCCGACATTGAAGAAACTAGCACCAAAACCGAGTCTAACTCAATGAGAAGTCTGCTGCCTGGAAGGACAATTTGTTAATCTATTTAAAAGCCCTCCACAAAACTCAAACTACCTATTCCACCCTTATAGAAGAAAACAAGAGCAAGTCCAGGTTTCCCTTCAGCGCTAAAGCCAGGCTGACAAAGCAACTGTTCCACGTCAGCAGTAGGGTTTGTTTTCTTTGTAAAAGTGGCATCAGATGATTTAAATTGTGTGCAAGAAACTTGTTGATGAATATTTAATGACCAGAGCCAAAAGGTGGTGTAACCAAGCAAAGTGAAGAGTAACAAATTAGTAAACATTACTAATTGCTTCATTTAATGAGGATTACTGTCTGCACATGGACTTGTAGCTCCAGCTTGCACAGCACATGTTGAGATCCATTTCTGCAGTTACACAGTCCCATGTAATCCTGCTTCATAGTCTGCATACAGGGGCTGGCATCAGTGAGTAATAATTAAGCACTTCAGCACTCAGTGCTGAATTAGTAGTTGTGAAACCCCTCAGTGAAATTAGGCGAGAATTCAAAGTGAGTCAGTGATTAGCTAATGAAAGCATACGGGTGAGCGGGCTTGACAAGAAACCCATTCACCTTTACTTATAACGACCATCCACAGAAAACTACGATTAAATTATTTGGTTGCAATTACAAGAAATTCTCATTAATGTTGTTCAGTCTGACCTCACAGTTCACATGAGTGAGAGTTTTCCAGTCGGTGATCAGGTCACTTTAGAAAACAGGGAGGAAAAGTGAATAATCCCACTTTTTAAGTGTTTTGGAAGAGGTTAGGATTCGTTTCTGCTCTTATAGAACTACTGAAGGAAGCCATGGTTAAGGTTTTTAGGAAATGGCTAAAAAATGTAAAAAAGGTTGAAACAGATCAGACAGCAGATCTGAAGTTTTCATAAATGCAAAAAGAAACTCAGTTTTGTTGAAAAGCACAAACCTCTTTCTTCTTGAAGGTAAAATATTTGTTTGTTTTGGGAAAGTGGGCACAGATTGCTCTGTTGTTGGTACCAGTTTACAGGACAAGGATGACATGCATCAGGACGTTTGTGAGAAGTGTGAGATATTGTAATATCATGCTGGTGAAACACTGTGTTCACTCCTCAGTGCCCATTCTCTCCCGCTCATCATCGTCCTGATAACACTGCTGCTTCTGAGACTTCAGCCTGCATTAGGAGCAGTATGGACACCATGTGAGGGCGTGCAAAGGCAAATTACACAGCTGGACGACCATGTCACAGTATGACTGACCCCAGCAGATGGGAGATACATTTAGGGGAGAGATAATCGTGAATGGCTGCGCTCAGGTGTCGCATGACTTGAATGGTGGTTAACAGTCAAACTCCAGGCCCATTTGACTCAGAAGGTAGTGGATTTCATCATATAGCTGTTCACTAGAGGATGACTCGTGATATTGGAATGACCTTACAACCTTCCCATATGGCAAAGTTATCAGTGGACCTTTATTTCACGGTGTGGCGCGTGTATGTTGCTGCAGGAAGATCACACTTCTGTGAGACAAAGGAAGTTCATCCATAGATGTCTGGATTATTGCCGATTTTAAAAATGAATGGCGTCTTTTGATCATTTTGGAGCAGTCACCCACCGTCAGCAGCTCCGCCATTAGACCACTAACTAACCCTAACCCTACCAGCTTGTTGGGAAGAACTGCTTCACTCCTGAAGCCCCTGCTTGAGCAATTCTATTGTATTGATTAGCCATCCCTTGCCCACCCCATCAACAGAGACTATGTGGTAGGAGATGATGTTATTAGGGGCCTCCAAACCTTCTCTCTCCTCTCTGTCCTTACGTCTCTCTGAATCTGGCACCACCTTTAATCCCATCAGTGGAATCAGGATCCTTCAACAGAACCTGATTTTTCAGAATGGGATCCTCCTACAGCCTCCCACTCCTCCCCTCTGTGTTTGACAGGCAGCTTCAGATGAACTGTAGCGCTGTGAGGGTCAAATAGTGCAAATGTTAGGCCACCTCTGTCTGAATCACACACATCTCCATTCCATTCATGTCGCAGACAGTCTGAACAAAAAAGAAAAGAGGCTGCAGTATGAATACTAATGGCAGCCTCTCTGCTTTGCATTGCTAATACACTGAGAAAACTCTGAAACAATGAAATAACTGAGTCAGGAATTTGAATTATCTTTGACTAAAATTAATTTGCTCTTGTTCTGCATTCTATATTCAAATGGATCTGATGTTCAGATCATCTATCTTGAGTCAAGGAGGCTGAAGCCGCACTCGAGCAGAGTTATGTCAGTGCAGGCTACACGTTTGTACGACAGACAGGAGTTCAAAGCAGGCACAGCTGCTGCACCTCCAGCCATATTTAAAAGAATAAGTCTCATGTAGTGACAGTGTCCAGCCTGGACTCGGTTTCTTCTCTCCCTGAACCCCCAGGCAGCTGACTCAGGAAGGAGTATTTTAAGTCCATGTTAGTGCTGCACATGCTTGAGTTTCCTCTTTCACCCACTGACAACTTCAAGCTCCTTTGCAAGTATATCCCACTCAACCAAAAGGACAATCTTTATCTGTTTAGGCTTCCTTTTAACATCAAAATCACAATTACTGATTTTACAACCTCACTAGGTACATTACATTTCACTGCACACATTGTTTTTATTGGAAAGTGAACGGACATAGATACACCAATGATTTATTGCAGTTTAGTTGATTATTTGAGATCTGTATGTTGGTCATGCACCACTACGATAGCTTTGCAATATATGGTGCAGCTGCAAAATACATGCAACCACTCCATCGTGCAATACCAACAACAATGACTTGCAGACAAGAAAAGCACAATAATCTCAGTTGTATTGCCAATGTCACTGTCTATCTTCAGTAATAAATATTATTTATAGGATTTAAAGTCAGAGAGCTAATATCAAGATGAATTAGAAATTTTGGTATTACCCTCAAAGAGTCCTGGTCTTAACACCATGGAGTGTGTTTGAATTTTATACAAACTATACTCATTCCAAAAGTTCTTTTGGATAAGATTTGTTCACAGTCTGCAGGTAAACTGAGAACCATTCATAGTTTATTTTAATGTATTCCCAAAGACTTTTATTATTTTTAGACATTTATTATTGTTTAGGCTCACTAATATATGTGAAACTTTGAATCCATAAAGGATTCGTCCAATTTAAGGAATTTTTTCATTGTTTACAATGAGCTTAGGGCCGCACGGTGGAACAATGGTTTGCACCCTTGCCTCATGACAAGAAGTCCTGGGTTCAAATACCAGGAGGTTTATTGGTGACCCTAAATTGCCCCTAGGTGTATATGTGAGTGGATTTATGAACGGCTGGATCATGAGTTGGCTTCAGAGGTCAGAAATTTAAAGATTAATGCAAATCTTGGCTCATATGATTCTTTGTTTTAATAACATGTTGTGAAAATAAATAATCACCTTATACAACATTATTAATTATTATTATTATTATTATTATTATTATTATTATTATTATTATTATTATTATTATTATTATTGTTATTATTAATAAACTGACATCACCACGCCTCTTCACACCTGATTTGATGTCATACCGGAAAAGCTCGCTTTTCATTGGTCAAACTCTGGCAGCACAAAACCAATCAGATGTAGTCATGTGTGACAAACAGGAAGTGGATGCGTTGCGATGCTGTTTGTAGTTTTTTTGTCATCGCAGCACTTGATGCCGGTGTTTGGACAGATTTAATATCCTGACATGGACCAGACTCTTCACAAGGGAGGATAATGACATTTCATCGACAGGTTACGTAGTGAAAGAGGACTTTGTTGTGAGAGACACGAAAGGAGCGAGTGTTTCGGGGTCTCTTCCTGGTTTCTGTGGGTGAGGTCTGCTCGGAGATCATATCGGAACAAATCTACACACATGGGGGAATAAAACATGTGATTTATCAGGTTAGTTATGATTTCTATTAACTCTCTTTCCCCTTTTTCCCCGGTGTGCTCCTCCGGAGCTTCCCTCAGCCGCCCACTGTGAACTGTTAGCTGCTAATGCTACATGCCTCTGCACCTGTCTCTTCTTTGTCTCTTGTCTGCGGTTTACTTTCACGCTTTGTGTCCGTTAGGCTGCAGATCAAGTTAAACTTGAATCCAATACTCTGTGGCATTTGTTTTAAATGTGCACGGAGTGTGTGAGCAGCTCCCAAAGCTGGACAAAGACCCCAGAGGTGTGCAGATATGTGTGATCTGAGCTGTGTGTTTGTGTGTGTCCCAATAGTCTGAAGAGTCCTGAAATTGGAAAAATAAAATATAAAAAATGGCTTCTTCCAAAGCAAAGGTGGGAGTGAACAATGAGAGCCTGAAGGAGAGCAATCTGTCTGAAGAAGCGGCACAAAATACCAGGACATACAGCCTGGATGACTTGGAGACCATCGCCACAGTGGGTGAGTTTTATGTACACACACACAACCCACCCCTCCAGGTGACGTACACGTGGTGCTGTGACTGAAGGGACCCTGACCTTGCACAGGTGTATCACACATGCCCAGTCCAGCGTGTGAGATGACACTAGATCCACCCAGCAGCTGACAGTGTGTGAAGGCAGGTTTCACCTGGACAGGTGAGCAGTCCATCACAGGACAGACACAGAGATGGACAGTCACGCTCACATCTGGACTGTGGGAGAACATGCAAACTTTATTCAGAAAGACCTGGCCTGGGCTCATATTGTTCAGAACCAGAACTGATCTGACCGTAGCTGACAGATATCATTACTGTCAATTGTCAGAAGTCCTGTGTGTGGACAAACCTTTGACCTCATTTGTCTGAAAACAAACATTTAAACAGGTTGTTTTACAATGCGTTTGTATTTCATTGCAGTAAATCCCGGGGGAAAATATAAGTTGTTGGTATTGTTTATCATTATATTCATATCAGATGACTGGTTGACAAGAGATCAAAGTGGGCTCTGTGGCTGTTTAACAGAATAAAGTGTTGATACCCGATATGGAAGATCAATGATGAAATAGATTAGAAGATGTGCTGTTGGTACAGAATATTAATGGATAGTAGGTGTTGTATACAAGACGGACCGAAGGTAAAAGCGATGGATGTAAAACCTGTTGAAGAGAGTAGTCCTGCATGCTTGTGGTGTTAATGAAAGTGTTGCCATTAAATTGTGCAGACAGCCTGACGATGAGCAACTCGTCCATCACATAATGACATCTGTCGAATCATCTACGGGTCAGAACTCTTACTGGTGACTCATTTCTTTGTCCATTCATCAAAACTTAAAAGATATGTGTAGTCTCAAAAGAGAAAGCGCTTTAAAAAAAAAAAAAAAGTCCAAATTTGGCCCATTTTGTGGTTGAAAGTGCTTTCAACATTGTCCCTAAAAATACTGCGTGTGTATAAAAGGCTCTTTGAATCCTGTAATCACAATCTTCACAGCAAACCAATAATCTCCTCCGAGCTGGACTGAAGAGAGACTGCACTCACATTTATCTTTCATCCTGTTCCTAAACTGAACAGGTAAATTGAGCCGGTATACACTTCACACGGGTGAATTAAAGTGATCTGTATTCAAGAAGATTTATGGTTGAAGTAAAGAAGAATGAATTGTCGACTCAGGGAGTCATAAACAGTTAAAATGAGATGACACCAGGTCCTCCACCCTTTATCTTTCAGTGTTTGATGAGAATAATCCTCCAGTGAGGCACTTCGCCATCTTTCAGTGTGTAGCGTAGCATTAAGTGCTCTGTCTTTTTGTCCATTAGTCAACACTGACATCATAAACACCAAGTAGAGCAAACATTATTCAGATCTCATATCGGCCTGCCAGCCTCCTCCAGCTGACCTACTTTTCTTATTTTGTTTGTTTTTATTAGGATGACTTTCGTTCGTGTTGTTGATTGTTTCATTTTAATCTCTAAAGTACAACAATTGATTAAGTGTCTGCAGAGTGCTGAGAATATTCTCCCCGAGCTTTGACGCATTCGGCCAAACACTCTTAAAATCAGTGTTAAAACAGTGAAGATTTCTTTCTTCCAGATTCTGTAGTGAGACAGCCCGGGGTGATGTTCACTCTGTAGGAGTCATGTCGAGGTTGGTTTGAATACAGGAAGTTTGAGACAAACCTACGTCCTGATATTACACAAGACGTTCCAGACTCTGGAGCTTCGTCTGTAAAATCTGAATCATCTCCTCCATAGAAGCAGCTCAACAAGCAAACATAAACCGCCTCAGACAGATTTGATGCTTTTTCATTCACCGGGAGGAGATGAGTTTGCTGATTTTAACATCAAATCAACAGAGGTGTTGCTATTCAAGATGATTTGCTGACAGCTGCAGAAAAGGAGATTTCTCACACTGTGAACAACTGGGAATGAAGACAGCACAAACCTCTTTATACATGTGAATAACATACATACTTGTGGTTAAAATCGAAACAAGAAAAAAGGCTAAAATCATTAATTTGATGGCTGATAAAATATTGGTTGTTCTCCACTGTAATTGTTGAAAAACAAATAGTTTATAAGCCGAGTTATTTTAATTTGAAACGTGTTCTGAAGATCCAGGTGATTTTTATTTAGATTAAGGTGTTCAGAAACAGCTTTTTATCTCATAAAGGTTGCCCCCTCTGTTCTACTTGTGCCACTAATGGAAGACGGATGATGCACAAAAACACCAACATCATCGACATACATGTTTGTGTTCACTGCACATCATGTTGTCTTACCACATTTTGAGCAGATACTGTGCAGCCGTTAAGCCTTTTTCCTGAACACTTCTCCACAGGTTGTGCAGACGGCTTTGACATACATCGTGATTTATGGTTTCATGATCAGTAATATGCATCAAGCTACACGCAAGCAGCCCGAGCTCACCGTCTGTGGGGGAGCAGCAGTCATCCTACATTGCTGGGGCTTATGAGCCCGCGTAAAAATCCAATTTGCTGAGCCATTCTGTCTGATGAGGAGGATTTGCCTCCGAAAACAAAAGCATCTAAAGCTCTTTATCTGTCCGCTCTCTTTTAATTGTTATTGAAATCATGAGGCGTCCCTCATGTACCATTAGACTTATTTGCTTCTGTCACATGTGGAGATATCCTCTGCGACTCCGAGCAGGACTGCTGCCAAGGCGGATGAATTCAGCCCCCACCCCACCCCGTCAGGAGTGTTTCTCTGCTCCTGAAATGGAGCAGGTGAAGAAGCAGTGAGGGATGACCTCGTTCCCACAGGGAGGAATATCAGTTGCAGGACATTATTCTAAGTGGAGCAGCTATTACGCGGGTTAGCTTCACTGCCAGTGTCTTTTATTGGCTGTTCTCAGATAACAGCGGAGGAAACACTAAAGCAGCAGCCTCGTCCTGTAGAACAGCACTCGTGGAACTGTGAGGGGCTTTCATGTTATCACATTTAATCACATCCGAGTAGATGAAACAATTTATAATTCAAGCTGATTCTCGTAGACTAACATTATAACTCAACATAATCTTGATTCATTTGAGATTCTTTCAAACTTCCTATATCTAGAAGAAAACAGTGGATCTAACATTAACTTGAATCTACATGGTTCTACAAAGAATTTCTTGGTGATCTATAAACTCTTTTTCTCATATTTTGCATATATATCCACGCTTTCTTCCCACAGTTTTTAAACGGAAACTTTCCTCTGCACTGTTTCACCATCACATCTGTTAGCTGCTTCTTTTCACAAGTTGTGACGTGTTGGTGTGTCATTTGATCGGTATGCCGGGTGGAGACCAGTGACTAGTCATCTGAACGGTTAAACGTCTGCACCAGAAATATTAGTCAGTTAGTGATTTATTCTCGTACGAGGTGCGGTTAAGCAGTCATACACCCTCCTTCCATTAGTGCGAGCTACAGAGGCTCGGACAGCAGTACTCGAGTAAACAGCTGGATCTGAACACACACAATATATTTTATTGTTAAAATACTGAATTATTATTTGTTAGTTTTGAGGGTTTTCTGCTCAACATTTTCATTGAGAGGACCAAGGAACTGGTTGCCTCTGAAGAAACATGTTCTTTTCTGCCCTAAAATATTTGAGTAAAGGTATGAGGTGTTGATCTGACTGTGACGGCGTCCCGGCCTGAGACAAAGCGTCTTTGTGACGAAAGCTGAGAAACAAGACGGGCTGCGTTGCATTAGCATGTTGCAACAGAGCAGAGACTGTTGAATCACATCCTGTCATCAGTCACTCATTTATTGTCTCCTCACTGCTCATCAGCAGCTCCACATTGACCTTCAGTCTGAACTCTGCTGCTCCTGCTGGGACTTTAGCCATTACTTCCCACTCTGCGTGCTTTTTCAACCACAATCTGACCTGAGCCGTGTGCTGTCTGCCTCGTCCAACAGGCATCACTCAGCGGTGAACGGATGGAGGAGAAAGTAGGAGTGATGTGAGGCTGCTGTCGCTCTCTGTGACAGATAGAAAGCAGATGTGTCAGCCAGTGATAATGTGATTGTCTACACATCATATTAGATTAAGGACGGCTGCTTCGTGTAAGATTACCAACACGAACATGAAAAAAGGCATGTAACTAATTACACAGCCAGCGTGTGAAGACAGACAGAAAGTGAAACTAAAGGGTTTCCCTGCAGGCGGAGTCTGTGTTTCTACATGTTTAATAACTGCCTGTCAACACTCTCTCATACACACACACACACACACTGATTGCTCTGTCTCCATCAGACAAAAACACGTCGTGTGTGTTTCCTGCAAGAGACACTGAGATGTAAAACAATGTGTAAATAAGCATTTCTAATCAGATTTATTTTCTCTTGGCTCACACTTAAAGCTGACAAATGGAACTCTTAAATAAAAAGCTGTGAAAAGAGCTAAAATGGCTAAAACATGTAAACCTGCTAAAACCACATGAAATTATGTTGAGAAACTGGAGTGAAATACAATCCTGGCTCTGTGCAGTCGATGACATGCACATCAGGATTTTAGCGCTGCACAATATATCGCAAATGTATAGTTGTCGGAACACCAGCATGAACAATATCCATGTCGCAAAAGACTGAAGTGTGACGGTGTTTCCATGCACTGTGCATTCATGCTCTGCAATTTCATAATAACGCTTTTTAATTATGAAAAACAAAAGTGAGATTAATCACAAAAATGTGCACTTAACTAATTAAAACGTAATCAATTAACCTGAATTATTTCATACCTGGAGGACAGAGGGAAGAAGTTGGTTATAAAACTGCAGATTTCAAAGCTCAAGGACATTAATATTGTGTACTTGAGTATTTTTATTTATCGCAAATTATGGGAGAATTTCAGTGCAGTACAAACATTGTGAGCTGCGTGTTTCTTTGATATTGTGCCTCCATTTCATTGAAACACGAGACACATGTTGAGATGATGATGTTGGATGTATTGGCTGTGATCGACAAGTGTTCAGTTTCACTTCAGGGTCTTTTTAATGCCGCCCCGCCTCAGGAACAGGGACGTTTGGCCGAGTGTTCCTGGTGAAGGACAAGAAGAGCCGGGCGTTCTTCGCCCTGAAGCAGATGAAGATCCCCGACGTGATCCGCCTCAAGCAGGAGCAGCACGTCCACAACGAGAAGGAGGTGCTGACCGAGGTCAACCACCCCTTCCTCATCCGACTGTGAGTCTGTGCCACAAGCGTCTCATGAGTGGAGCAGAAACCCAACAGATTCACCCCACACCGCCTCCACACCCCTACATGTGGCCCGTTTCTTCTCAGCTGCATCTCGGCGCCACCAAAACACGATTTCTGTCATGCGACTAACATCATAACATGCCAATTATTTAGGAAGATAGTAAAAATAATTACAACCATCATTATTTAAAATAGGCCAGATTATTAGGTAGAGTGTCAAACATACGGCTCCCAAGCCTAATTTTTTGTTTGAAGGAAGGCGTGGACGTTAGACGTGATTTAATAGTTTCATTTCCTGCTGTGATGAGACTCCACAGCCTGATAAATGTTCCTGTGGATCCAGTTGGACTCGCGTTGATTGTGCTTTATTCAGTCTAATAAAACACTTCATCTGAATGTCCCCGCTCGGTAACGAGCAGGTTTATGTGAACACTGATTGCTGGTGTCAGTTTACACTCCAGAGATCTTCTCTGCTCTATAACACGGATCTGTCTGCAGCTTTGCCCCTCAACCACACTGGGGAATTAAAAATTCAGATTCTGATTCTTTGACGCTTCATTCATGTGTGTGTGTGTTCTGTGTTTCCGGCAGCTTCTGGACCCACCACGACGAGCGCTTCCTCTACATGCTGATGGACTATGTCCCCGGCGGCGAGCTGTTCAGTTACCTGCGCAGCCGCGGCCGCTTCAGCAACGCCACCGGCCTCTTCTACACCTCGGAGATCGTGTGTGCCATCGAGTACCTCCACTTCAAGGAGATCGTGTACCGAGACCTAAAGCCCGAGAACATCCTGCTGGACGGCGAAGGACACATCCGCCTCACCGACTTCGGCTTCGCCAAGAAGCTCTCCGACAGGTGAGACAGATCTTTAAGTCGATGTCAGTGTTCGTGTTCGTCAGCCAGTCTTATAGCTGACTGCCCGAGGCTTTCGCTAAATTACCTGTATGCTTTCCTTGATGTCGTCTATCTCACCTCCGGGTGGCGAATGTCACACTTAAATCACAAAGTTCAAAAGTTGACAAAGTGTCGTCTGCATTCTTCTTTTCACAAAAATGAAACTTTTTATTTAACGCGGACAGGCTCATTTCAAACATTTGTGCATGTTTGATATTGAGTGCAGAGAAAGTGACAAAGGAAAGCTACGATGAAGATAATACCAGTAAAATATGTAAAACTACAAAAATGAGAAACACAGATAAGAATTGTAGGAACCTGGTGACAACAGGACAGAAGTCAGGAGAATGAAAATTCTGAAAAATGGCTTAAAAACAAGAACACACACAGTTCAGTTGTGTCTGGTTTCAACTGGGTCCAAGAAGAGAAAGAGCACTGTTATTATGGAAGTACCTGGAGACTCGACAGCACGCCACTGTTTATCTAATATGGATCAGGCTGAATTTCCTCTCCGCTTGTTGGAGTTCAGGAGCCGATCATCAACAAGACGCCAAGTCTCCACAAAGCTTCCACGCAGACTGAAGGTTTTTACATTCTGCCAGGAAAGCAGCTTTTCTCCAATGCCGGGGGTTTATGGCGACATGACACCAGCACAAAGAGCATTTTATTGTCTCACCAAACACAACACTCTCCCACCAACGCGGCCCCATGCTGCGTTTTTATTCGTGGCCAGCTGAAACTGAAGTCTGTCTCAGATTGTGTCCTGGTGTCTTGATTCCCGGCGTGTCTGTGCTGTCATGTTTGGGGTCTGTCCTCACAAATGCGCTGACTTCAGCTACAATCCCTCTTTATTACTTCCACACTGCAGCCTACACACTCGTGCTGAGGGCTGCATGGAGCCACTCGGAGGCTGGTAATTACTTCATGACGCCGTGTGTCTCGTCTGCTGCATAGCAGCTCGGGTACGTTTGGTTGTAGTTGTGAGTGAAGCTGCAAAATAGATTTGGAATGTCTCGTTATCACCATAGCAACATGCCTAATACACATATGATGTGATTATTAAAGAAGATACCGTCCAGCTGGTTGTAATTGGGTCAATCACCGTTACTTTGTGGGATTGGAATTTTTGTCTTTAAATGCATTGATATCATTTGTGTTTATATGATGGCTGCACAATATATTGGAAATGTTAATGCGATAGTAACATTAGTAGTAAACGTCAAACGAGGTCAAAAATCAAGAAGTCACCAAAAACAAAATATACAAAACTGTTCCTCACAAAACATCTGCATCGGTGGTTGTATTCATCACAAATCATATTATAATGATCACATATGGACAGCTCACGTGATGTCATGTCGCTGTCGTGTCCCGCTTTTCACAATTTGTCATAAAGTATTTTGTGGTAACTTTATCAGAGAGAACATTGAGAGCCAGATGCTGCAGTCGCTCTTTACTAGCAAAGTTACATTAGCGTCAAACCCATGCGCGCTGAAGGCTGCAGAAACTGTGAAGCGACAGTCTCTTTAGTTCCCCAAGATAAAACTCCAAGTATCACAGTATTTTTCACTACAGTGAGTTCAGAGTGACTGAACTGTGATCAGATGTTTTCTCCTTTGTGCATTCGTGTTCTGCAAATTCAAAGTTACACTCTGAAAGATAAGTGAATTGTGATTAATTCACAAAAAGTACATGATTGACAGGCCTGATTACTTCATATCTGGTGGAGGCTGAGAAATGAAGGGAAAATTACTAAAAACCATCTCACACATTATTTGGCTATTGCAATACTCTTGTAATATTGCATGTTCACCTGATATCATGCGGTTTGACTATTTTGTATGTTTTGCACTGAAATAAAGTAGAAATGTTCAAACTGACAGTGAACATGCTGTGAAAATTCAACATGACACAATTTGAAGTGTGGAAAAAAAGGATTACTTGCGATTAATTCCCCAAAAATTGATTAATAAATCATCCGACTGTTGTTTTGGAAGAACAAATCACAAAGCACATAAGCCACTTATATAATAATAGTTTATTGCTTCGGTTTGTTCCCTGATAAAGTTCCACGTAGTGAAGCTCAGGTTTCTGTTGGAGTTTGAAGTGTGAAGCTCAGACGAGGAGTCACCAGAGGAGCGATGCACAGCGGCTGTGATCTGCACTGCAGTGTTTCCTCCGAGCTGACCCCCCCCTGACATGTAAACATAATGGAGTTAGATTACATTTCCCCCGGACCGCCACGCGCAGCAGATGGAGAGTGGATACCTCTCTGATGTGCAACTGACCCACTTATAAAAATGGAGGGCAGCACAATTGCCTGCGATGGGATGACAACTGCCTCATTGCTACGATAGCACTCTCCTGCTTTCCATGTTGAGGACATGATGGAGCACCATCAGTGCCTTGTCCTCCCGATGCTGCCACAGTGCCCCCTGCTGGCTGGCCTGCTCATCTGCGCCTCCAAAACTGATATCCACTCTGCACTGACTCTTCAACAAAATGATGTGTTTACTCACTTTTTTTAAAACATTCATCTTCCAGCTGGAGGTGACAAATGTTCCATTTATAGTAGAGGTTGAAATGTTGATCCGGTAAAATCTATGTCTCTTGCACGCTGCCTTACATTTACTTCAGCTGAGAAATGTTGTGTTTCCTAAGTCTCCCCTCGGTAAAATAACCAGGATTAAATCAAAATAAAGAAAAGTCTCAGAGGAAAATACAGAGTTTCACTTATTTAGTTCCACTGACGACCTGAATGATGTGTGCAGAGAAAGAAAGCAAACTAAACAAATGAAAATAGAGGGGAAAACTATTTTAAAAAAAAATCTAAAATGATGAGAACGATCAAAAATAAAGCACTGGAATGGATAAACAGTCAAAAAAAAAAGGGGGGGTGTAAACAGCTAAAAGAACTCTTATGACCAAAATACTTGAAACAGTTGGAAAAGTTGTCATAAAATGGCTGAAACTGAACTGAGACGGCTGCAACGGCAAAATCCACTGAAGCTCTTGAAACTGCTAAAAGAAATAAAACTTGAGAGACTGAGAGAACTCATCCAAAATAGCAACTCAAACGTAAAATATCTGCAAACGTCAGTGGTTCTTCCTTGTTTATAAATACAAAACAAACCACTGTTTTGAAGAATAAATGAAAAACTACATGAACAGAAGTTTTGAATTTTTTGGGGGGCTCCAGAGTTCTTTTAAAAAATTGGGTTTAAACTTTATTAAAAAAAAAAAACGTCTCGTCTGTCATGAAGTTGGCTGATCTCCACGTCAACACGTGTGTTATCACCACATTACTGCACTTTATTGCCCCTCCTCATCTTCCAGCGAGGACATTACCATACCAATCACCGTCGCCGTGGCAACCGGCCCAAAGAGGTCATTACCCAGGTGATATCGGTGACAGACGATGAAAGGCTGGAGCCGGGCCGGGTGCTCTTCATCAAGTGTGTGTTTGTTCCCCGTCATCAGTGTCTCACACACACACACCCACACACACACACACACACACACACACACACGCGATGGTACATGTCTCCACAGTGTGTTCATCTGTACAGTGCATACATCGCTCCACAGATGGCTCTCTTTAACACCGTCATGTCTGAAAGACTTTCCATCATATTCTACAAAATCAAATTCATCTGGAACCACAAAATAACTTTGACCTTCAGGATGAAGATTAAAACAGCACATGAAGTATATATTCATTTTTATATACATAGAAAAGCTTTTTAAAGGGATTTAATGAAATTTGAAAAGTGCATGCTGGCCTGCATTATATATGTGAGAACATTGCGAACACAATAGGATTTCTTTCAAATAACAGTGCTTCTCTCTTTTTTTCTTAATTAATTGCACAATTGTGTACAGAGTGTGAATGCAGAGTTCAGGGAAATATCATTTACGTATATCTTGTATCCTGATACCTCAGCAATGATGAAATCATGATATATTTAGATTTTAATTCAGTTTTTAACTGTTTCATTTGAGCCGTTTTACCGTGTTTAACCACTTTTAGCAATTCAAGGAAATTCAGTTGATGTGTTTTAGCCATTTTAGCATTTTGAATGTTTTATTTACTTTTAGCTGCTTTCCTTATGTTTTTTTTTTTAGCTGTTTTTCACCAGTTATTCCACGCTGAATAAACTCTTAATTTAGTACTTTTGACTGTCTGCTGTGCAACTCAGTTAAAATAAAATCAAAATGATTATTTACACATAATTTCCTGACAGTACAGAGGGGGTAATACCCATTTAGAGAACTTTTTTAACCAGAAATGGTGAAACGTGCAGCGTGCACAGGACTGAAATGTGTTGAATACGTTTCCCTTCAGGACCTGGACCCTGTGCGGGACCCCGGAGTATCTGGCTCCCGAAGTCATCCAAAGCAAAGGCCACGGGCGGGCCGTAGACTGGTGGGCTCTGGGCATCCTCATCTTCGAAATGCTCGCTGGGTAAGTTGTGTGCTCGACCTGTGTTTGCCACGGGGGGGCGCTCTGCTCCGAAACAAACACATTTTACACCATCTGCAGCCACAAAATATGTCTGAAATGAAGAGAACAAACTCATAAAGTTTCAATTTAATTTTCCTATCCATGAAAAACATTTAAATTAAGTGTTTCTTTCTGTAGTAGCTTTTTTTTTTTCTTAAGTCATTTGGAGCTTTCAATATAACTTTGGTCGTCTTTGAACTTCTTGTTTCCCCTGACTCTCGTTCGTCTGGATCTATTGACGGGCAGCTTACTGCGAGGTCAATATGTCGAGTCCTCGTCCACTCGTCTTGAAAGGTCCCCCGTCATCGGGCCCACCTTCTTTCTGCTGTGGTAGGAAACTGAGGCGGCTCCGACTGTGTGGAAGGAATGTGACCTTTTCCCAGCATTCATAGCGGGGCTTTGAAGAGTTTCGGTTCTGCAGACACTGGATGCTCTTTTGTGCGCGCGTGTCCATGGATGGGCAGTTAATATAAAAGCCCCTCAGACAAAGAGCCTCCCTCACGTTAAAAAAAAACAAAAAACTTCAAATAGCTTTTTAAAAATTTTTTTTTTGATAAAACGACTTAAATTAGAAAAAAGGCTAAAATTCCAAAATGTAAAAAAAAAAATGAAATGTCCAAATAGTCAATATATGCTTCATACCATAAATATCTAGAATAGCTTTAAACACTTTAAAAGGTGAAAATGAAAAAGTCAACAAAACAGCTAAAAATACAACCCAATATCAGCAGATCTACTTTGTAGTTATGAAACAACTTAAGATGTAGTTTTTGTACGTACAGTAAGGCTAATTATAAACATTCTGAGGTGTGTTCTCTTCATTTTGAAGGTGAAACATGTTCTGTGGCTCCAGATGAGTTCTATTCATTGAAAGGTGGTATAAACTAGCCTTTTCTTCATGAGGGTTTCAGGACTCGGCTGTAAATCCCACAATGTGGAGTGTGTGTTTGTGAAGATCCAGCGTGTGGATCCTCTGGGTTGAAGCCCGAGTTAAATAAACAGAAAGTTCAGGAGAAGAAGAGTAGATCATTTTTCTGAGACGCTGCCTCCGGGGCCAGATTACTGGACTTCATGTCAACACTTCCGTGTGAGTGTGTGAGTGTGTGCGTGTCTTTGACGTGAGGGCGGATCACTAAACACAGGATTTCACCAACATCATTCATTCATCAGTGTTTGCGTAGAACGGTTGAGGACAAAACATTCGATCACAGAAAAATAAAGCTCATGCAGGGAGAACATGCAAACTCCATACCGACAGTCCGTCATACGGAGTTTATTCTGCCATCTTCTTCACTTTACCAAGTCCTTTTTCGCTGTTTCACCTGATCGGTCTTTACAATCCTTTTTTCACTTATAATAGCAATTTGAATCTACTTCAGCATTTCAGATCATGTTGTTTTAGCTGTTGTACCTTTAATTTATCAGTTTCTAGTGGTAAACACACAAAGCTCAAGGAAAAGCAGCAGGTCGTCGGTGAAAGTAAATGAGTGAAACTGGACATTCTGCATCAACTATTTAAATGGAACATTTTAACCTTTAACGGTGAGATAAGAGTCATTTAGAAGCATACGGTGAAGATGTTGATTTCCCTGTAATGTAGGGGAAGCTTCATGGAGCCACTACAGAGGAGCTGTCGAGCCGCATGTGGCTGAAAGTAAAGTCGACATCATCAGATAATCACTGTATGGTATCATCCTCCCACATGTTGCTGCAGTGACCCAGATTCTTCAGCTGTGAAGCATCACTGTTGGAGAAGGAGAAAGAAATAGCAGCCAGCTCTCAGACGCCTCCGCCTCAGTCTCCACTGTGTGTGTGTGTGTGTGTGTGTGTGTGTGTGTGTGTGTGTGTGTGTGTGTGTGTGTGTGTGTGTGTGTGTGTGTGTGTGTGTGTGTGTGTGTGTGTGTGTGTGTGTGTGTGTGTGTGTGTGTGTGTGTGTGTGTGTGTGTGTGTGTGTGTGTGTGTGTGTGTGTGTGTGTGTGTGTGTGTGTGTGTGTGTGTGTGTGTGTGTGTGTGTGTGTGTGTGTACATGTGCGCGTGTGCACTGCTGGCCTGATGTGTTTAGAAGCTGCTCTCATTATGTAATGTGTGGGTAATGACATGTCCAGGCCGGAGACACGGAGGAAATCACTGCGTCCTGTAACTGGAGGAAACACACACTGACATCAGATCGGCCAAAAATCTGTGAACCCAGTTGACTCCTCTCACTGGACCAGAGATCTGCAACCAATACCAACAAAACACACCTTTGTCCTCTCTTTATATATCAACAGCACACCTAGTAAAACTCACCTGCACGTTTAAGCTTCAAAATGAAGACAACGCGGCTCATAATCTTAGATATGTTACATTTAGGAGATTTAAAATCCTGATATTCTATTATTGTGTTCAACAGTTTCATCTATTTCATTTGTTTTACCTATTAAATGTATTTTAGCTTCATTAGCAGTTTTATCACTTTTCTATTTTAGCAGTTTCACCATGACTTTTGTTGTTTATTGACATGTCAGAATGTGTTGTTTATTTATGACGGACTGTTGAACTGTCTTTGTATTTTATGCTCTCGCCTCAGTTACCTGGAGATAACCCTGTGTCTCCGCAGGTATCCTCCGTTCTTCGATGACAATCCTTTTGGAATCTATCAGAAGATTCTAGCCGGAAAACTGGAATTCCCCCGTCATCTGGACTTCTACGTCAAGTAAGAAACTAATCCTTTCTGCGTCAGTTATTTAATGAAAAGGACAGATGGTACATTTCTAAATTCAATCCTCATTGATGAACTAATGTGGAGACTTTTCTGGTCATTTAAATGAGTTTAAAAAGTAGCTCGTTAAATTTTTTTTTACATAAGACAGAAAAACATGTTGGTAAAAAAAGCATCAAATGCTAAAACTTCCCTTTCAGTGACTGAAAAAGTTTCCACCTTATACAGAAATACAATATATGTGAAAATGTCCAGTGTGTTCTCACAGAAATAAGCTCCAGCTCATAATTCCTGCAGATTATTGTGAATCGTGGGCCTGACATATCTGCAAATTGAACATTTGCACAAGAATATTTCACAACATTTTCAAACGTTTCTCACATTGATGAACTATGACCCTCTATGAAGTGAGTTGGATAAAAGAGTTGAGGAGATGGATGGAAGTCGGGAGTTTTCTGTTGTTTTCCAAACCCCCAACAAAGTATATTTCTTGATGATTAATCAGCACAGTAAATTATAAACTCATCGGAAAACGTGAACATCACTTCCACACGCTCTGTGAGAGTTGTGGGGATTTTTTTTTCATAACTTGTGAGCTCCTGCACATTCTTGTCAGGCTGCTGTAGGAACCAGAGCCAGCGTTCCCACCGTACACACACACACACACACACACACACACACACACACACACACACACACACACAGCGAAGTGGGGTTTTTGGAGTGCATCAGGTCAACAGTGTGTCAACACTTCAGCCAGCAGCTGCTTTCCTAACGCAGGCATGACCACACTGTGTGACGGGCAGGCAGGAAACATGAAATATTCCTCAGAAAAAGGCTGGCCGGAGCCTGAATCATCAGGGGAAACTGTGTGTGTGTGTGTGTGTGTGTGTGTGTGTGTGTGTGTGTGTGTGTGTGTGTGTGTGTGTGTGTGTGTGTGTGTGTGTGTGTGTGTGTGTGTGTGTGTGTGTGTGTGTGTGTGTGTGTGTGTGTGTGTGTGTGTGTGTGTGTGTGTGTGTGTGTGTGTGTGTGTGTGTGTGTGTGTGTCAGGACACACACATTCCTGCAGCATGAAGCTAATGAAGCAGCACTCCGGGGCCATCGGCGCTCCAGAGGTCTTCAACCTTTACAGCTGAGAGATGTTCTATAAAATTCATCATCTGCAGCCACAAAATATTTTAACCTTGAAACTGAACAGCAAACGGCTCATACGGTTTATCTTTACACCCAAAAACTGTCCGAATTAAAAGAGACGGGTTCAGCTGGAGCAGCAGTTTTCACTGGATTGATCTGCATGAGTCATTTTGACTTTTGACCTTTTCTATTCACTGACCTTACATCAGCTGCTGTTTCTGGGTCAACCCGGCCGGGTTCTCTGTAGCACCGAATGCTGAGAGAGAACTTGGTGGCCTGATGAAAAGTTGCAAATGATTCACGTGAAAAGGAGTTTTGCTGATCTCGCACTTTGATTTGCTTCTAAAATAAAGTAGAGTTTGTCTTTTAATCTGTTCTTCAGTCGGATTCAGTCTCTCCTCTCTGCTCTCCTCCTCAGAGATCTCATCAAGAAGTTTCTGGTCACTGACCGAGCGCGGAGACTCGGGAACATGAAGGTCAGTTACTTCCACTTCTTCAGCACAAGCACACACACACACACACACACACACACACACACACACACACACACACACACACACACACACACACACACACACACACACACACACACACACACACCATGTGGTTCCACTTACTCTAACTGAACTGTTTTATGGTGGATTTTTACAAACAAACACTGTTTTCACATATTTTCAACAATAAAGCTGAAACGATAGTTTAATTTAAAATCTCCTCTCAGACCTTTTCAGGACTTTAAGGTGAAATTTATAAAATAAAGAGAAGGGGTCTTTGTTTAGTTGCCTGCTGGAGGATTTTGAAGAGCTTTTGTGAGGTTTCCTAGCCTGATGTTCTCTTTGTTCACTGGAACTAGAATAAAATGTTGCTGCAGGTTGTTTTAGCAGAATCAGAGAAGAGCGAGTCCCTGGATTTCTAACTTATTGCAGCTTTAGTACTCGTCAATGTGAGCGGAGTAGTTTCCATTCAGACTGGAGAAGTGCAGCTTTTCAATCAGCAGAGCAGCCACAAATAAAGCTCTGGGCCCCTTCGTTAACTCCACATAATCCCCACAGTGTTTGGAAACACTCCAAGACGTCTTTTAATTATTTCTGATAAAATGCTCTTTAAGGATTTATGACGCGGGCACCTTTGACTTAAGCTGAGAAATGTTGAGTTTCCACAAAAAGCCATAATTAAAACAAAATATAGAACAATCTCTGAGGAAAATAGAGCTTCAGTCAATGCGGACAGACTGAAAAATATCTGAAAGTAAAAAAAAAAAGAATATTTAAAAAACAAACTGCTAAAATTAGTGAAAACAGCTAAAGGAACTGAAATGTCTAAAAGAGCTGAAAGGCTATAATTGGAAATTTTCAAAACACTAAAGAACTGAAACAAACAAGATTGACAAACTGTTTAAAATTGGTTAAAAATTTTTTTAAAAAACAGTTAAAATAACTAAAAACAACCAGAGGTTTAAGTCGTTGACGACTAAAAATCGATGAAACGACTCCTACATTGTAATTCTTAACATTTCTAAATAGAACAAAAGACACAGTTTTGGTGAAGATAATAACTGTACTTATGCAGGTTGTTTGCGTCATTCAGATGTTTTGTGACTCCAGACAATAATATTTGTCAGAAAGCTGATACGACGATAATTTACACTCTTCAAAATGAAAATCACTCTGCTCATGTGTATTGGTATAGGGAGTCTTTTAAAGTGTTATTATATTCACCAAACTGTGTTATATTTATAACATTTAGGAACTACAGTGTAGAACTGCTGATATTTTACGTGGTCAAACATTTGTAGATATTTTAGATGTTTCTGTTATTTCTGTTTAAGTTGTTTTTTGGCCACTTTTGCTGTTTCTTTCCCCAAATCTTTCGACCCATTTTAAACTCAGTGTTTTGGTCAAAAAGAGCTCCAAGAAGCAGAACAGTGCGGTGAAACGCTGCAGAGACACCAGGTCCGGAGTGTTCATTCATTCATGGGTTCGTGTTATGGTGAATCTGGGGGTGCTTGTGTGTTCCAGAACGGAGCGGACGACGTAAAGAAGCATCGCTGGTTCAAGACAGTGGACTGGGAGGCCGTCCCCCTCAGGAAGATGAAGGTGATCCTCCGTCAGGATCAGTCTCACATTGCTGATCCCGCCCAGTGATTACTGATCCATGTTTATTTCTCCTCAGCCTCCGATCGTCCCGAAAGTCTCGCACGAAGGCGACACGTCAAACTTTGACGTGTACCCGGAGGACGACTGGAAGAAAGACCCCGCGGTGCCTCCGAAGGACCTGGAGATCTTCAAGAACTTCTGAGCCGGAGAAAACACACTGTTTACCACTGTGGAGTGGGGGGGGGGGGGGGGGGGGGGTCCAGCTGGACCAGCCACCTCCACACAGGACAACTCCACTGACATGATTCACTTTTATAGTTTATTTATCGGACTCCAGTCCAAAACTTTGATCTTCTCCGTTTTTTTGTTTTTTTTATCACTGTTTTGTTTTCTGAGCCTGCTCATATGCAAAAACACCAAAAGACTGTTATTTCCTGTGTCTCTAAAGAAAAGATTCAGGTCTTTTTTATATTGTTTTATACGTTCTCTCTTTTTACTCTGTTCATATTTAAAGTGACTCCACACCGGTGCTGTTAACCAACCAGACGTCTGCAACCTCACTTGAATGGAAGTAACCATTTGTCTTTTTTTATTCTTCTTCTTCTTTTTTTCTATTTTCACATTAAACTGGAGGTACCACAAACAAAAAAAACACTATATTGAAAGTGCTAAATGGAAGGAAAAAAAATGGCTAAATACAGAAAGAACTGCCAAAACACTAAATGAACTACAGCAGCCAAAATATCCAACGGATAAAATGGCTAAAAATACAAATACAAGTAAAAGACATAAAAAATACTTGAATCGCTGAAGGAAAACAAAAAAAAAAGTCGAAGAGCTCATGAACAAAAAACCTGTTCTAACAACTATTAAAAAAATAATGATAAAGTTGCATAAAATCACTAATATTTTAAACGCCTAAAAAATGAAGGAACTAAAATAGTATGAATTTCACTAAACCGGATTTTTAAAATAGTTAAAACATTGCAGGCTGTCAAAATGCTGAAAGAACAACCAACGTGGTTTTTTATGTTATAGATGCAACATAAACCTCAGTTTTCTTCATTTTATAGGTTAAACGTGTTTTGTGGCTCCAGTTGAATTTTAGCCGCTTTAACGTTGACTGAAAAAGTGTTTTTTGAGGGTTGCAGACGTGTGGTTAAACTTTTGACTCCAGATTATTCACATGTTGTCTTTAAACTGTGTGTCTTTGGTTTAACCTGCTCTCATCAGAGTGAGGAACCTTCTCCGGCCTCTCCTCCATCTATTCCTGGTGCCTTCTGGCAAACTTCCTCTTTGTTCCCTATTGTGGAGCGTGAGCTCCGAGTCACTGGAGCAGCGAGTGGACATTCCCATTAGAATTATCTCTACATTTATCTCTGCTGGTTTTAATTTCTCTGTGAGAATCCCGACACAGACTCTGAATTTACTGGATTTTGAGTTGAAGTACTCCGTTTGTAAATTGTTACCAAAAAAATCCAAATGATGACTCCGTTTCTTCCCAGCCGAAAAGAGGAAAGCATGAGTGGCTTCACTGGAGGAGTGTGTGGTCCCTTTAAAGTCCGATCAGACTGTTTGTGGTGGACACTTGTTTAAAGGTGCCTTCATGACAGCTTGATGTCCTGCACACTCTTTTTCTTCCATTTTGTGCTTCCTCACTCTTCACCTGTCCCTCTGTACTCACATGGATATATTGGCCTTTAAAATAAACTTCATGAATGTGCCCTTCATTGCAGTGCATCTTATCCAGCAGTATCCTCCCAGTTGAAGGTCCAAATGGGCCATTTTAAGTACGGAAAGGTTCCAGTCAATGTAGATTCAGAGTGAAATGAGCAAAGCGACACGCACCAATATTTACTACATCATCATCTGCATAATCTGGAACATTTCTTAAGTGCGCCTGTTCGATGAAGAAAGGAGGTGATGGGTTCACATTGTACTGTTCCCCCCTGGCATCACCTGGCATGTAAATCAAAAGTGTTTTGGGTGAATTACATGTAAATTTCAAGAAAGACATAAAACCTTTCCAGCAGGTTGTTCTGATGTGAAAAGGACGTGAGAGGTGGTGTGTTTTCTTCCATGTGAAAATGAGACTATTTGCAGATTTTCAGTGAAAGTAACTTTGATTTTCCTATACCAGTGTGACTGAAAGTCCTTGTTTATTTTGTGTTCAGATTTTTCCTTTTGTTTTCTAAATGTATTAAACTGTCTGCTTTTTTTTATTTTATTTTTTTTATAAATAGTTTCAATTCAAACTGATCATTTGCTCGTGGAGGAAATGAGGTTGGATTGGATCAGATTGGACTGCACAGAAACAACGAAAGCCATGGAGGAGGAAAATTGTGTGATTGTCTGTGTGCGCGGCCGGACCCTTTACAATGACGCACATCGTCAATTCTGCACGTTTTATCGCTGCAAGACGCCGCCAGAGTTTAAGATTAAGGAATTAGTGTTATTAAGAAATAAAACATAGGATGATCCCGTGCAAGATAAAAACATCACTGAACTTAGAGAGGCAGCCGGTAAGTTGGCGGAACTCTGTTTGTTTTCCACGTGACGCTGTGTGCTAGCGTTAGCTTAGCCACCGTGTTGTTGCCCGGCAACGCAGGACGCCAGTATTAACCCTTTAATGGCTGAACGGATGTTTTATTTATTAAATGAGGGTATTTGGTATTTTTGGTTGCATTGTGCATGTGATTTGTTTTGAAGTTTCCCACTCTTTGTCACATTTTCCATTTTCTACTAAACTATTTCAGATTTTATAGTTTGTTTTTTTAACTGTAGTTGATTCACCACAAACACACACACTTTGTCCTGCATTATATTTTTCGATCAAATCCCAAAAATGGATTATTGAATCACACTTTAATATTTATAGCAGTTTTCATACAGGTTTTGTTCATTAATCTCATATTGGTGTATAAAACGTGTTTTTAAAATGCTATAACAAATTTGGGATTCTTGTGAAAATATAGTTTGTGGAATTTTTAAAAAGCTTCATACTTTCAGCAGAATGTGTAAGAAGGTGGAATCGACCGAGGAAACACAGGGCTTAAAAAAATTAAAACCCAACCCTAAAGAATAGAAAAATTAAATGGAAATATAAATACGATAGCACAGAAATGAATCACTGCATTTTGTCGAGAATATTTTTAATAATCTGTTAAATTATCAACAGTTTCTTCTTAAAAGGTGCCAGCTCTGTACAATATGGAACGGTTTTCTATAATCTGCAAACATCCCCCCCTTAAGATGAATTCAGTTGTAAAAACATTGTGTTTGGTAAAATAATGGATAGTTTTCCACAGACAGCGTCTGTTTACTGGTCAATGTGGTCAGATGTTTGGAATGAGGCAGAAGTATGTTGGCTTCCACTTCACAGACTGGAGGTGTTAGTGGTTTTTAAGGTTAGCATGATGTTTCTGGTCCCCATATGTTCTCCTCTGTTTTTATCTGTATACGTCTAATTTAATAAGTTCAGTCTGGGTCAGCCAGCTCACATTTCCTCTTGTTATCTCCCAGAGCCGAAGCTGGGAGGGGTGTTAATGTGCTGAGTGCAGAGTTTTGTGCAGGGTTGTTATGTTTACAGTGGAAAGTGAGTCATGTTTAGGTCTGGAGTTCTGTTGGATCGAAGTGATGACAGTCAGGATCTGCTCTCCTGCACCAAACAGCTAATGAAAACCCTCTGAGGGGGAGAGGCTGCTGGGATTCTCACCACTAAACAAGAGAGAGAAATGATCCTGCTACAAAATAAATCTGCTGAACATTCACCACGTGACTGTTAGGTGATTTATTTATTGACTAAGTCCCGCATTAATCTCAAAAGTTGTTATAATTATCTGATTCATTCGCTTCTGCTGATATTTCTCAGAAAATTATTTCCAGATCCAACTTTATCATTTAAAACAGCTGAACCACTTTCTGTCGGCACCGCTGTAGGTTTACACTGCTGCAAAGCTGTTCAAAATTATAAAACTAGAATGAACTTCACGGCTAAAAAAAAGGTGACATTTTGATCAAGTGAATTGATAAAACAATAAAGTGAGGGAAAAACAATTAAGCAAATAAAACAGAAAAAAAACAAATGTCAATAAATTGGATAAAAATGTCTTCAATGGGGAGGACAGGAAAAGAGCTACACTGGCTAAAACTGATCAAATAAAAAAAGAGTCAACAGTTTTTGTTTTTTTTAATCATAAATCTGACAAAAGGTACAGTTTGTGTATAAAATTATACAAACAACTTAATGAGCTTAGTTCTCTTCATTTTAAAAGTTAAACTGAAGTTTTGATGTATTTTATTTGGTGAATGAAAGGCTGCAGGTCAGCTCGAGGTGACATGTCGTGTATTTGCTGGGCAACTGGATTATTTGGGACTATGGAGAATTAGCAAAAGCTAATGAAGCTTTTGTTTGTTTCATGGCTCAGATCATTTTCAGGAGTGCACTGAAGTTTTGTTTTTCTGTGAACTCGGTTGGTGGATTTCTCTTTTGGTGATTTTTACTGATTTACAGTGAGGTTAGGGCCCACTTGTCCTAACGACTGGGTGGTTCCGTTGGCCTACCCTGTGATGTTTCAATAATTACAAGTCAGCGTCACGGCCGTGTGACCTGCAGCACAAAGACTCCTGTCATCAGGACAGGTGACCACACCTGAACGCTGTCTGCCTGTCGCTGCAGCCGGGGTCTGCAGTGGATCTCTGCGGCCTTCACAGCATCACACTGTCCTCAGGAGTGTGTCAGATTACAGATGCTCTGAATTCCTGATTACAGACACTCGGACGACGTGTGTCGGTCTTCGGTGGTTAAAGAGTCCATCAGATTCTCTGCTGCTCCTGATGGATCCCCTTTAATTAGAAGGAGCTGCTTGTTGGAACGAAACGTGCTTCACTTCAGATTCACGTCTGAGCGACCTGCCTCAACACCGGAGGTCTGCACCCTGCTGCTCTGCAGCCACAGGAGGCTCTGCAGCTCTGCAGCTCTGCTTTTGCTAAACCAGTAAATAATTAGCAACACACCTTTTTTTTTTTTTAAAGAAGTGACTAGCAGCAAATACTGATTTCCAGGAACTTGCCAACACTGTGCAGTGTTGTGTTCGTCCATACGTGAGCTGTTAGTTAAGGATGTTTGAAGAAGCTGAACTGATCTGATACCAAGGAAAACCGTAGCTCTTGTTGCCAATACAATACTGATACGATACCAATACAATGCTAATATTATATGAATATGATACACATCTGATATAATACTGATATTATACTGATTTGATGATAATACGATACTAATATGATATCGATAGTATACTAATATGATATCGATACTGAGCATTATCAATACAATACATACATGATATTAATATGACATGATTCTGATATATTATATCTAAATATAACACCAATATGTTACTGATGATACCAGTAGGGTACCAGAGGCATCAATATTTTGGCGTCAATTACCTTATAAGTACCAGTGTCACTGTCCAATCCTCCTATCAGATGTCAAACTACAGAACTGTAGACACGTGTTTCAATATAAAATCGCAGAATAAAAAGCTTTCAGTGTTTGAGATCCTCCAGTTTGCATGTCAGCACAAATGTGAGTCATGAAGTCTCCGCAGACTGCAGTGTTGTGAGATGAGAGTGTGGTGGGAGCAGATCACAGTGGGGGGATGAAACGGCCTGGAAAGCTTTGCCTGTTCCCAGCAGCACGCCGGCTTCAGTCACTGTGAAGTGGAGGAAGTCTGAAAACCACCAAGAGTCTCCATGGAGCCGAGTGAGGCCGGACTGAGTCACACAGCAGGAATGTTGGTGGTTGGAGAGGTGATGGAGCACCGAGGGGGAGACGACACCGAGGCAGAGACGACAAGTTCAGCAGCGTTTAGTAGACCCAGTGGACTCAGTGGACACACGGGACGCGGCCATGATTTTATGAAAATGAAGAGTGCGTGACAGTTTTTCTCACTTTCATATCAAACTTCCTGTTTTCATGAGCTCACGTGTTTTGACACTAATAACCAGAAGTGCTCCAAACAATTGCAATGTCTCATCCATCAGTACAGAAAACAGTTTGTGTGTAAATTCATAGACTCTTTCCTCAGCTCACCGCAGCATCAGTGACAACATCCTCTGATGGTTTCTGGTCAAATAGATCCTGTTTCAACGTGATTTCATCCTTTATTTAAAGACTGTGACATATCCCAGTGGTAATGATCTCATGAAGCAGCATTTTTGTGTGAATACGAGTCCGTTTGGTGCAGAAGGTCCCGAAGGAGCAGCTCGTCTGGGTCTTCTGGGTAAATAGATTGTTTGATTGAAGTTGTTGGAATTGTAGTTAATGAAGGGATTCGAACCGTGGCCTCTGAACTGAGCTACTGCTGCTGTTTACACGCATATTGCTGGAAGAAGTTGTGTAACAGCTTTCTTGTCATTGGTAAATCTGATATACTGCTGTATATAAAATGCCTGTGAGTAATTTTCTAATTATTTCTCGGCTCAGACCTCGTTTTCCTTCTCGCGGTCTCCAGCCAGGAGCTCCACTGCTCTGCTGTCGGGGTTGGACACCAAACCAAGCAGCTAGTTTGGTTCTTAGTGAGCTCAAAAAGGTTTTACTGGCTTTTTCCATTTCCAGGTCTAACGTGAAAGCTCACCAGCTTGTGAACAAGCGCCGGTCGTCCGTCAGCGCAGCAGCTGGATGTGATTAACTCCTCGACTGCGTGTCTGTGTGGAAAAACTCCTTCTAAAGATGACGGTGGCCCTGGTTCTCCTCCAGTCTGTGCTTTCACTGTCTGATGAGTGTGTTAATCCCACGAACGTCTCCTCAGCTGTTCGGCACACTGAGCCCGTCCTGACCTCCTGACACACAGAGTGGATGTTTGCTGCAGCGTTCAGCGGGCACTCTGCTGAGGAATTCTTGGAGAGGTTGAAGGAAACATTAAACACAGGAAGATAGATGCAGGACGAGCAGGAGAGAGATAAATCATCGCAGCGTCTGCCAGGATTAGAATCACATGAATCATCTTCGTCTCTGACAGTTAAACCGGCGTCTGTGTTCCGAGCCTCATTCTGAGAGGGAATCACTGAGAGGAGCTCCCACCGAGACCGTTTGGACCGAAGCATCGACCCAGTGATGTGTTCAGACTCATCACTGATGTGTCATGATGGAAATCTGCGTAACTCACTCTCAAGTCTACAACCTGCCGCTCTGCAGCCACATGTGACTCCACAGCTCTTCTGATGTGACTCGACAAAGCTTCCACTAAATCATTTGAAAACAAATGTTTTTATTGTATTTGTATTTTCTTGTTGAGTAGAAAAACTTTTAAATGGAATCTTCTCTCCAGGTTTCAAATATAAATTGCAGCAACAAAGCCATTGAAATACCCAGTAAAGAAGCAACGTGAATCAATCTGAATACAATATCAAATGCACTTATGTCTTAAAGCTTTCGCCACCAAATGTAAGAGGAAGATTTATTAAATGTATAACTCTGATTCTCTCATTTCTGATTCAGTCTGCAACCATAAAACTAACAAAACAGGCATTTACAATGAGTCTTTTGCTGAAACAGCTTTTAATCATCTGTACTAACTGAGTTCTTTGAGGTAGAAATTGAGCTTCTCTTCACTTGAGCGGTCAGTAAAACTCACTGGATTCACTTTGTCTTTTCTTGAGGGGATCTCCACCTCAATCTGTCCCAGTTGTTCATTTCTCAGGTCATACAAGGCCCCATGTGAAACATAACCACACTTTTATTCCAGCCTAGTGCTCACACAAGCCTGCTTCACATCAAATCTCTGAAAATAAATCGAATTCTTTCATTTCCAAGCAGCTGCAGCGATGAAGTCATTCATCATTACTTTTATCGAGGTCAAATTGATTTTCATCGTCACAGATGTTCTAATCTTCTCCTAAACTTTGGGGTCTCACTGTTGTTGGAGACGTTTCTCCTCCTCATCCTCTGATTGAACACTGCCTTCACAAATGGATTCCACCAGCTCCGGCTGGGTTCTGGTCGAGTCCCGGGGGTCCAGAAAGTCGAGAGGAGGAGAGTTTGAGGGAGTTGGAGTGTGTTGAGTAGCTGTGTGGAGTGAGAGAACAGAACTGGACAACGTGCTGGGAGTTAGGGGCTCAGTCGCCTTGTAGTTTTGTGTGTTTGTGGCTACGGCCCACAGTAATCCATTACATTTTGTCTTTAGTCTCAACATTAGTCTTTAATAAAGGGTTTGCAGTTTGAAAATGATTCCTGTTCTCACTTTCAGCTACACAGTGCTGAGCATTTAAATCTATCTATTGATTATTTCATGCCAATGTCGTTTGAATGAATAAATGTTGATTCTTCTATCAAATATTAACATCACATTAATTATGGAAAAGTAATTGGGTGAAAGTCTCACCACTTTGTCTCATCCAACTTATGATAACATTGCAGAGTTCATGGTTTTATACCGTGATGACAGATGAGAGACTCCATCTGCCTCCTGTTTATTTCATAGAAAATATTTTTCAATATAAATGTGTCATTTGAGAGTAGATATGATAAATGAATATATACATTTTAAGTGTTAATGTGTTGAAAGTGATGCTGAGAAAATGCTCATGATGAAAAGTTGTTGAAGTGACTGTGTGTACGTTATACAGTATATATATATATATATATATAAGAGCTCAAACAGCCAAAATGATCACCAGATCAAACACAATCTACCGTGTGAAGATTTAATAGCAGTTTCTCTCATGCGTGCACAGTTTTGTTAAATTCTCGGCGGGCAGGAGGTGAAAACTACTGCAGCTCTGCAGTGTGTGAGTCTGATCGCTGATCCTTTTCCTCAGGAGACTCATCTGTTCACTGATGGAGACGAACGGCTCCTCGGTCCCAGCTGAGGAAACACGAAGCTGGCTCAGACCCCGAGGAGCCGGGAGGGGAACCGTCGGAGGACCAGAGATTTACTGAACATACCTTCAGACCAGCAGCAGCACGGATCCAATCCCAGTTTATCACTGTTGAAATCAGGTGCTCACCAAACACCCGCACACCATTTGTCTCATTCTCCAGCTGCCTAAACTCATCGGACTCATTTACAGTATTCATTCCTCCTCAGACTGTTACCCGCTAGTTTTTCACTTCAGAAACTCACATCAAACCACTCTGACCTGCACCGACTCTCCTCATGGGCGAAATCTGCAAATATGAACGTATGCTGCAACTTTTATGACAACTTTTATGAGAATAATAAATGTTTTTAATACTTTACACCAAATAAAATTCATCTTGAGCCAAAAAACATGCCAACCTTTAGACGAGAAGACGTCCTGTTTGTCAGACTGAGCCACAGCTGCCTGATGTGATGCTGGATTTATTTAGTGAAACTTAAGAAACACAATAGAACCACATCCTAAGACACCTAAAGTTTACCATGAATCTGATTCATCACACATTACAATATAATAGTTTGTTTTTTTAAGGTGAAACACAAATTTCTTTCATATTTACGATAAAAAGCACCAAAGTGCCAATAAAACTAAAATCAGTCGCACAGGAAACCGTCTACATTTTTTCCACCTGGGCCATATGTGAGTTAATTTACGTGCCTGTGTGTGTGTGTGTGTGTGTGTGTGTGTGTGTGTGTGTGTGTGTGTGTGTGTGTGTGTGTGTGTGTGTGTGTGTGTGTGTGTGTGTGTGTGTGTGTGTGTGTGTGTGTGTGTGTGTGTGTGTGTCACATTCCTGCAATTAGTGTGTGTGCGACAATTCCTGGCAGCCGGTGGCTGGTTTCCATGACGACGCCTCCTCAGGTGTGTCTGCAGGTCGGCGGCAGTTTGTAAAAACTCTGCAGGCAGCACGTAGTCTGGTTATTCCCTCTGAAAAAATATATATATATAAGTGACATATATAACAACATTACAAAAAAAAAGAAAACACATCAGCCATTATATTATAACCATCTGCATCTTATTGCACTCTGAGGAATTTGTGGGCCAAATCAAAGTGTGAAACGAGTTTTATTTCCACCTTCTCCCTTCTTCTCACTGTAGCCACAGATTCTTTAGTGGCTCTATGAAACTTTTATTCAATTATATGAAAACAAACAACAACAAGAACGGATGAGTGCAAATTGTTAATAAATCTGCCAAACTGCTTCAAAAACTGCTAAAATAAAAAGCTGAAATCTGTAAAACCACGAAAGTGACAGTTAAAGTGTCATAAAATATTATGTTTATTACATTTCATGAAATATATAGAGTTTCTGAAAAGCAAGAATACATCTTAACTTTATAAGCTGTGTTCTGCATATTTTAAAGGTTAAACATGTTTTTGACTGCAAAACAATTTTATTTGTTTTAAAAGTGTTTTAAAAAGCTGCTCTTCGGGTCTTAAATGATGTTTGCGATTGAACAATAGTTTTTGGAGGAACAGTTGCTGCTGCCATGAATCTTCTGATTCACACCGAAATTAAGGGAATTCTGCTCGCTGTAACATTTAAGTTTTAGATATTTGTCTCCGAGACATCACTGTTAAGAATCACTGAAAATCGAACTTGCGTATATGCTCTTCTCCAACAAAGCGATCATTTACGGCACCATCATCTGCATACAGGAGACACATTTCTTCCATCCTGATACTGTATAACATGAGCGAGGACAGAGAAAAGGAGCTGATAGGTTTACAGATTCTTGGCCAGACATATAAGGTGCAGCATTTCTTCTGTTTCGGCGTGCAAGAAGAGCCGGCGTGTGAAACCTTCCGTAAAGAAAAATGTTCAACCATTGCTGCTTTTAGTTGTTGGCGTTAACAGGACTGACACTGATGACACATGTGAAGGTCAGATCTGTCCTCGACTCATGAGGTCAAAACTGTCTCGTGGAGACGGCTTGAAAAGTTTTTCCTCTCTGCAGGCAGCAAAGCTTCTTTGTCTCTGAGCTCACATCTCCACCTGTTTAATCCTCCGTGTTGTGGCTGTCGGAGGAGAAAACAGTGTGGGTGTGTGAAGAACTCCTCAGGGATCCTGCTTCACCTCGTTCTGCCTCTCAGTGAAAGCAGCGGGATGAGGAGCTGATCTCTTTACCTTCTGCTGCCTCGTCAGCCTCTGGCGCTCGGTCGGGGAGACTTCAGCTTCGCTCGGCCTTTACGTCACGTCAGAAGTGCGTCCAGACACGGTTTCTGCAGTTTAAGCAGATCGTCATTATGCTGCTCAGTCACATACAGAAACCAGATGTGTGAGCAGAGAGATTTAGTGTAAAGACGGCACACACACACACACACACACACTCACACACACACACACTCTTTGTCTGCCTCCAGTTTATTTTGGTCACAGTAGCTGCTGGGTCAATGCTGATATGACCAACTTTTCCCAAACATCGACTTTTATTGGTCCAACGCCATCTGGGCTGCAGATCTCTGAATCAGAACTGTCATTCAGACTGAACACCGACGATTGTTCAAACCCTGGGACCTGCTGAGCAGAATCAATGTTAACAACACCGAGCGGCGCAGCATGACAGTAACAGTGTTAGTGACTTTAAATCATCTCAGTTAAACTAAACCTCAAACTACAACAAAAGTTTATATCAACGTCTTCACTTTAGTACAAGCTGAAGTTGGTTACTTTCTCACTCCGTCTGGTTGATTAAACAGTGGCATATATAAACAATTACTCTTGACTATACCAGCTGTTTTTTTGATGAATGAAACATTTTGGAGCAGGCTATTCTCTGATGATCAGTATTTATTTATAATGAACTTTTTTTATTGAAGAACAACGTGGTTAAAAAGGGCTTTATATAAACATAGAACTACACCACAAATCTCTTTGAATAACATCAAATAAATCTTAACAAAGGTCCATGTGATATATTTTAATCATTCTATGTGATCAAAACTGATTTGTTCTCATTTGATAGTAATAAAAACCTTCATTAGTATATGAATGTGATCATCCTTATTGATAATAACATCATCTTATTTAGTTATTATTAAATTGTAATAACAGATGTTTGATTAAAGCACAAAAAGTTTAAAACTTTACATGGTGCGATATTTAACAATAGTGAATAATTTAATAATTACTCATTTATACTGCTGAATTTGATGTACAGAACCAATATTTTTCAGATTTTAAATCTTTGCTACTCCAAGTTTCCACCTCCTGCTTTTGTATTTTTCTCAATCGATCCACTTCTCTTCCTTTTCTTTAAGTAAATTTGCAGTTAAAGCAGACATTTGTGGTCTGTGAGCCTCTCATCACAGGCGTCATTTCATGGAAGGAATCTCTAATTATAAAGTTGAAAGATGGAGAGCGCAGCATAACTGATGTTGTTTGGATGTAAAAACTTGTATAATGACTCAAACTGAAGCTGTCAAGTTCAGCCAAGTCCACAAAAAGCCAAAAATCAACGGTCCCACATGTTTATAATTAAAATGTGTATTTCCTGACAGGCTTTATGACACAGAAACACAAAGATCATCCTGTGTTCTTTCTTACAGATGCGACAAACTTCTGTTATATTTACCAAAACTGTGGTTTATGCGGCATCTTTACAATTTTAGAACTACAATGAAGAACAGCTGATTTAAATTATTTTTAGCTATTTGAGCTATTTTCATTGTTTTAGCCGTTCTTTGCTGTTCTTGGCAGCTTGACTGTTTGAGTTTTTTCTAGTTTAGCTTCATTTTCTGCTATTTTATCTCTTTGTTTTTAAACTACTTTATTTTTAATCATTTGCACAATTTTAGCTGTTTCCGTCAATATATTTTTCTTCCTGCTACATTAAAGGTCCCACCGTCTGTAACCCCAGTCCAATCCAGAGAGGCCTGTTTGAACCATGTGAGTTATTACGACTGTAAAAGTCTCAGTGATTATTCATGCTGCAGGTTGTCGTTGTTTCTCGGCGCCAGATTCTTTCTTCTGTCCAGGTAACAGATCCTTCCAGTGAAAACAGTCTCAGAAACAACACTACTGGAAAAAGTATACTACCACTGTTTGTATTGGAGCTCATGTCCATGAATGGGGTTTATCGGCTGCTTTGGGGGAAACTGTCTAGTTTTACACTTGTAATTCTCTGAGGATGTCTCACCTTTAGTGATGTCTCGTCACACCTGGTCTGATTCTCTACTGTAGAATGACAGAAATACACATTACATACATTTTTTTTCTTTTAAAAACGGCAAACATTTGTTCCGTTTGGACTTTGACAATGGCATTGTGAGTGAAAGGTTTTCCAAGCGTCTCAGTCCGAGTGTAAACCTTTCTGAAACGCGTACTTCTGCACATGGTTACAGTCAGTAGGTTTAACAGTAACACTTCAGAGGTTTCACCGACCTTACTTCAGCTAAAGACTGACCGCGATGCTGATGGAGAACATGACGACACCGTCAATACAGTGCGCTTTGCAGGCACTTTAGCATGAATGTAAATGTAGGACACAAACAAGTGTTCAATCAGGAGCTGAAATTAACAAGATGTCCAGGTTCTTCCACTTTCAGCGCATTGTTCTCCTGTCTGTGCTTGTCAGTTGTCCGATAGCATCGAGGCTGCATGCCGTGCATGTGTTAGTCAGTGTTAATGAAAGGCCCGTGTACTTTACTTCAGCTCACCTCTTTTAACTCGTCCACTTGAGAAATACACAAGCTGAACATTTCAAAGCATCCAGGGTACAAATTATTCTGAGCTCTTCAAACTGAGACACTTCAGAAATGTGTACAAATAGTTGCTTGGAAAAGCTAAGCAGACATATTATTGTAAATGAGCTCATCCAGGCAGATATTCTGGGTTGATGTATACAGAAAATGAGCAGAAAACCTCATTTCATTCAAGTTGTACAAATAATTAAGGTTTTTTACATGTGCATTATGTTGGGTTTAGGTGAATCAAGTGTCGAGCTGGAGAATCCAATCTGTCCAGCTGTTAAAGCTGTTATCTTTCAATTCTGAGAAGTCTCTTTTCACTTCAATACTGTCAGGAGGTTTCAACATATTGACGAGACACAAGAGTTTCTGCTTGGGTGACGTGGTACCAAAGTCAAGAAAATGCAGAAGAGATGAAAAGAAAGAGTCCAGTTACAGATGACTGTGTGTAAAGTAGCTTTATACAGTAACGATGATCATAACATCATTTTCATATTCATCAGGCCTCCTAACATTAGGGAATTGGAATTAATCATTGAGTTTATGACAGACATCTAGGTGTCCCCTATGTCCTGTTTCCGGCTCTGCTCCAGCAGCGTTTGGTTGAGTTTGATGAGGTGTGTGCAGTATATCTGGAGCTGCGTGGCTCCTCCTGCGCTTTGCGCTTTGCGCTTTGCGCTGCAGCTGGATCCAACACTCGCTCCTCCCTGATGGTCCACACAGCAGACTGCAGTCAGAGCAGCGCTCTTCCCCTCAGGATTCACCTTTCGGATTCACCTTCACAGTCTGCGTGAAATATTCACTCCGCGCCGGACTTCACAGTTTGAAACAGTTACACTCACAGTGCGCGCTCTGGATTTACTCATGCTGAGATGGAATATGAAAAGTCTACCAGGGAACAGCTTTCACGAGTTTGAGGTAATGCATACCTTTTCCTCTCCCACTCATTTAAAGTGAAGTTTGTATGAAGAGTTTCAGAGCTTGTTGTGCGCAGTGCGCGTAAAGACGCGCTCCTCCATTAATGAGTGCGCAAAGAAGCTCCAGAGTGAATAAAGATTAACTTTATTTGGATTATTACTGTCATGAACATTCTTTGAGTTTTCAGATATCTTTATTTATTCATTTATGATCCTTAAGACACAGTGTAAATCACGGGGAGCATGCAGTGTCTGGACACTGGCCATGTGTGCCATGTGTTCACACTCAACCTGCAAAGAAGAGGATGGACTTTTAGACTTGGATACAACATTTTATCCTATCATTTAAAATTAGGTATATTAATAACTCTGTTAAACATATGGCAGAGAAGGGATTAAAGCTGCCTTATATACACCATTTCTGTCATTTTAATTTTGTCCACGTGATGGCAGTAATGAGTCACTGAAGTCTGACAGTTTTTTAAAACTGTCTTAGTCTCTAAGTTTGTAATTTTCAGTGCTTCAGCCTGGAGACAGCCGTCATTGCATGTTTTTAAATTAGTCTATTTTTTTATTTTCATTTAAAAAATATCATCTTCTTCTGTATATTTCACACACAAAAAATGCTGCTGTTTCTAATTTGTCTACTGGAGATTGTAGTGATTCAGCAGGATTAGATGATATAATGCAACTCTGGGAACCTACATTTAACAACAAATGTTGGAGATGTGAATTCACTGTCTTTCTGTAGCATCTCCATGAAGCTTTCATGAAGTTCTGCCAATAAACATTTTTTTAATCGTATTTCATTTGCAAAAGAGACTATTTTCCAAGAGGAATTCTATCTCCTGGATAAAATAACTGGCAACTGGCAAATAAAGAGTCAACACTGGTTAAGTAGTTCCTCCTAATTTTAAAGGTCAATACGTCACTTTTGTTTGGTTTTCAGTTTTCAAAATGTCTCTTTTAGTCGTAAAGTTTCACAATTTGGGATTTTAAACTCCAGTCTCCCTGAAACATCACAACCTCCAAATTAGAAAAAATTTGAAAATGCAGTTGTTTTTATTATAAAGTTGAATTATGGGGGGCTGGAATTAACTCAAAGGTTCCATAATGTATTATTGTCTTCCTTATAAAAAGCATTTATTTACTTCATTGTCTGTCTCATCCTGAAGCTTGGACACATACTGTGACTGTTCCTCCTGTGGGTGAAGATGGATCCTCCTGCTGGCAGCGTCCTGCAGCTTCTGACGATGATGATGGTGATTTTGCCCCCTGTGGTTAGCCTCCCTTGCCCCCGGCCTTGCTCCTGTCCCCAGCCTGTGGAGCTCCACTGCACCTTCCGCTCGCTCATCAGCGTCCCAGCGACGGTTCCCAAACATGTGACGCGCATGAACCTGGGGTCGGTCCACTTCTGTGTCGTCAGCATTTGGACTCTGAGCACAGCTGTGAATCTCTTTATGTTTCATGTCGGTTCTGTTTTTGTTTTGTTTCTTACTTTCAGCTTCAACAGCATCAACAGGCTCACAGAAAAGTCACTGTCTGGTCTGAGGAAACTGGAGCTGTTCATGATTCATGGGAACGAAATCCAGAGTCTGCCTGCTGGAGTGTTCAACGACCTGACTTCACTTCAGGTGACTGAACATTCGCAATGTTCGTCTTCACCAAACGAAATTCACTCACACAAAACATGTTTATCGTTTAAAATGTAAACAACATAGCTCATAAAGTTTTTATATAGTTTTGCTTTACCTACAAATACTTGAGCTTAGAACTCAAATTTAAAACATGTTGAATTTTTAGCTGTTGTGAGACATTTTATCTTCTTTTAGCCAGAGGCTAAGAGTCTGTAATTAAAATAACATGTGTATTTCATGATATTTGAGTGAATGCAGAAGTTGCTATTGTTGTTTGTGAGGTTTCAAGATTTTATTGACTAATTTCAATCTTCACAGGTGGTTTATTTCCATGCATTCTTCCCTGTGTTGGACAATTTGTCACAATATTCTGTCTTCTTGTGTATTTCTTGTAGATGTTGAAGATGAGCTACAACAAGCTGACAGAGATCACCAGGCAAACCTTTCAGGGTCTGTGGTCTCTGACCCGGTTGCACCTCGACCACAACCGTCTGGAGTCTATTAATCCCGACGCCTTCCAGGGACTCACCTCTCTGCGTTTACTGCAGCTGGAGGGCAACCGGCTCCAGCAGCTCCACCCAGCCACCTTCAGCACTTTCACTGTGATGGGCAGCTTTCACATCTCCACCGTGAGACACCTCTACCTGTCCGACAACCACCTGACGTCCCTGCACCCCAGGCTGCTGGCCTCCGCGCCCCAGCTGGAGAACCTGTACCTGCAGGGGAACCCATGGACCTGCGATTGCAGCATGAAGTGGCTGCATAACTGGAACGCAACGGCTCCAGGTGACATTTTAGTACTCTGTTTGCACATTCATGTCAGTAGTTCTGTTCTTTGTTTGAAGAGATGTCATATATTGCAAGCAGGTTAAAGGCTTAAACTCTCTTATTTCTGTTTTTTTAATCTAAGTTCCAGCCTCTAGTGAGATGTTATTATTGTTATTAGTGACTTTCACTAGATCAATGGCTTAAAACCTTAGCTGTCCAATAAACTGATCCTGAATAATTGGTCTCTTCACTTATTTGTTACCACTATTAAAAAGATTTTAATGATGGAAGAGATCTGTTCATGCAAATCTGCATCAGCAGTAATATTTGTAAGAAGTTGGATGAGAGGAGACGGTTCAATCACTCAGTTCAAACAGAAGAAGGCTGAAGTTCTGAGTGAACGTGATAACTGTGGTCTCGTTTTCTGTCGCTCCAGGAGTGCTGAAGTGTAAAAAGGACCGAGCTCTTCCTGGTGGTCAGCTGTGTCCCATGTGTTCGTCTCCAAAACACCTCCAGCAGCAGGAGCTCCCTGCTGTGGAGGGCCTGCAGTGCAGCCACCCCATTGTCAGCTCGGCTCACAGAACGAGTCCACCTGAGGACAGCGAGAGTGAAGTTTTGACCGTCGAGGACTTCAGAGAATCCCTGGGAAACATCTCTCTGGGCCTGTCAGATGAACATGGGAACGAGGTGGACTTGGAGTGTCGTATCGAGGAACCCAAAGAACTGACGAAGGTCAGCTGGGAGCAGGTGGACCAGCTTCACCTGACCTCCAACATTTCTCTGTCCGTGGATCTGGACTGCCCGGTGGACAGAGAGAAATATGAGCAACTGTGGAGGCTGATCGCCTACTACAGCACTGTGCCTGCCCACTTACAAAGAGGAATTACTCTGAGTAAAGACCCTCATCCGACATATGTATTCAGACAGGACTCAGAGAAAGACGCCCTGTACTACACAGGAGTCAGAGCAAATATGATGGCCCAACCGGAGTGGCTGATGCAGACGTCTGTGGACCTTCAGCTGAACAGACAGCAGTCATCAGCCAAGACGGTGAAACTGACCCTGAGCACTGACCTGTCAGAGAAAGTAGACATAGAAGCGATGCGCAGACAGAGGAGGACGTGGGTCATGATCGAGTCAACAAACACAACTCAGAAGATGTTGAGCGCCCTCTTGGGAAGTCCAAGTGAAATGTTCTGTAGCGTGCACGGCTCAGGCCAGCCGGTGGTTCAGTGGATGCTTCCGGATGGCTCCAAGCTGGAGGCCTCTTACAGTCGTGCAGACAACAGGGTCTCTGTTCACAGCGATGGAAGGCTGCTCATTAAAGCTGTCAGCCACACGGACGCAGGAGTTTATTACTGCGTCTCCAGGGTTCATGGAGACTTTGCTGTCCTGCCTTTTTATTTAACAGTGCAGGACTCATCCGGCCCTGCCCCAGGAGAGGACACGCCCACTGTGGAGGGGGCTGTAGGGAACCCTGTCTCCTTGCCTTGTGAGACGTCTGGATCTCCTGATCCTGAAATTCATTGGATTTTACCAAATAACAACATTGTTAGCCCCCAAACCAACTCCTCCCAAGCGTCAGTCTATCCAAATGGCACTTTACATATCCCAAAGCTTCTGCCGTTGGACAGCGGTTACTATAAATGCCTTGCCCTGAATCAACACGGTGTGGACACCCTGACCACCAGAGTGAGTATTGTCAAGCACAAAGGGATCTTAAGACCTTTCAAGAAATTTTCAGCTCAGCCTCAGTCAGCCTCTGGCGTGAGTACTCAGATTACAGTCCCGTCAGGAGACACAGAGGAGGTTTCAGGGGACGGTGAGGTGTTTCAGGAGGAGATTTCAATCAACCAACAAGACCCCGTCAGAAGGAGAATATCTGGAAGTGTCTCTCCAGGCAGGAGGGGCGTCCAGCCCACCAGGAATCTGAGGCGGAAGCCACCAGTGCTTCACAGGCCAGCGGCACCACGGGTGACAGAGAGGAAAAACCCCATTCAGAACAGGAGGAGGGTTAATGTGTCCAAGAGTAAAATAGACCCAGAGAAATGGGCTGATATTCTGGCCAAGATTCGAGATAGAAATGCAGTGATTACCATGACTCCACTCCCAGAGAGGACAGCTACAGAGCCGACGGCACAGACGTCTGATGGCGTGACAGCGTTAGAAAAGCGGGACGAGGATTACTTCACTGCAGCGCCCACTCCTCCACAACATCCACAAATAAAAACTAATAAACACAGCATACAAAGCCAAAGCACGCATCTGACATCCGAGAGATACACCACACCTAATCCTTCCGATATGACTTCAGACTCGCAGCACTACATACAGGCCACAACAGAAGCACGCGTCACGTTGAGTACATACAGCGAGCGGTACACAGCCCACGATACACACTTGGACCAACACACAGGTTTCCTGCCACAGACCACATCTGTTCCTTCACACACTGTCACTTTGTGGCAGGATGTTTCAGACACTGCCAGCAGCAGGACAGTTTCTCTCCAAGATCACAGTGTGGATTCAGAGGTTGATGGCGTCCAAACAGCTGACTGGTCAGACATCAGCGATTCTGTTCGTCAAAGTGACAATGTGGATAAATCAGACGTCGCTGTTGGAGAGTCTTTTGTCAGGGGAAGTGAGGTCATCCCTTCAGTCAACCCGAATGAATCAGCCACAAGTCAAGATCACAATGGAAAACATCTGAGTATCACTGAGAAATCACAGACAAACTCTGATGATTTGCAGGCTGAACGAATGTTCTCGACAGCATCGACAACAGCGCTGTCAACACAGAGCAGATCTGAGCAACCCAACGCCAGGAGAAGGAATGGAGGCCGGAGGAGAGGGCAAAACAGGAGGAAGCACAAGCTGAGTCGACTTGCAGCACGAGTGAATCCCAGCACCGCCTCGCATTCGAAAACTGAGCCATTAGACGTTACGACCGAGCTCCTCGGCACCACAGTTCCATTCACCGACAGCCAAGTGGCGTCATCAGGCAGATTGAGTCATAAAGCCAGCGAGCTCTCTCCGCATGACCGCCAAGAAACCACCAGACCTTCCGTGCATAAAGCATCTTCTCAAACTAAACGCAGACGTCCACCTTCGGCCAAGCTGCAATTCAAAAGCACTTCGGCAGCCCCATCGTTTCCAATAACCTCTCCAGGAGTCGGTCATGGAAAGATGAATTCTCACACAGCAGCTGTGCCGGAGCACTCAGCCCCTCCGCCGAGGCGTTCAGGCAGCCCTGTTCCACCTGTCCGACCCTCACAGGAGACACGAGCTACACTCGTCCCAGAAGGTCCTGGACTAGAGCCACGTCCTGAGGGCTTCCAACTCCAAACGCAAACAAATGTAATGAGGAATCAGTCAAGTGATCCAGACACGCAGGCTGGAACAGACACGGCGATGCCTTCAGAGGAGAATGACATGGATTTCACCCTGCCTCCACCTCCATTTACCTCATCTGAAACAACATCTGGATACTCTTCCAGGGCTGTAATTACAACCCTGAGCACGCTTTATTCAACAGATCAGGTTGCCACAGGGTTACCTGGAAGGTTGTATGATGAGCAACATCAAATCTCAAGCACAGTGTCGGTGGGAGATCTGAACATGGAAAACAGTGATCCAGTGACGATGGCGCCACCTCCTGCTGCCTCGTCTCTTCACCATACTGTAATTTCCTCCACAGTCACACCACCAATCCCACCGTCAAAAACATCTTCCACGGGTGACAACATCTCCCCTCCAGTGCAGACGACGGTCATTACAGTCAGCCAGAGTCAAGACGAAGACTTAAACTCCATCGTCGCCACGTCAGAGTCGGACAGAGGAACAGACTTCAATCCTACAAGCCTCTCACCTGACCACGGTCCTGCAGACAGTCATTCAACAGTGAGCAGCCTGCAGGTCAGCAGCCAGACTGCTCCCCCCACTGCTCCAGTCCCATCCACACCCTCCACAGAAACGCCACGAACCAGCACTCAGGACGAGGATGGAAGAGCCCAGCTTCCTGGGCGAGCAGTTCCTCCAAGAGGGAAACCAACGATAATGAAGAACAACATCCAGACCTTCACTGTGAAAGCTGAAACAGACGCTGTGCTCCCCTGCGAGGCTGAAGGCGAGCCGATGCCCTTCTTATCCTGGACTAAAGTCTCTACTGGTGCGTATGACCGATGCTCAAAACCATAATATATCTACATTTAGACAGGCAGTGAAGTAAAGCACATTGAAAAAGTGGAAGTCCTCTATAAGTTAAATTTACAACATATTGTATAGGAACAATATTATTCTTACCAGCTTGGGCTAGTAGGTCCTGTCATACAATAAAAATTAAACCACATTGTTATAGGTCGAGTCCCAGCTGCTTTTTGTCCATCTCGTCCAGGCATCACCAGCCTGCAGCTGTATTGTCACGTTATCGTGTTCATGAATGGAAAACGCTGAAAACAGCAAAAATAAACCAGATATTCATAACAATTTCACCAGTTCTTAATTATAATTCTTAAGTGTCATACTTTCAACAAACTAAAATATGAGTTGAACTAAAACAAAACTTTAAATGATAAAAATTAGTACAGAATTGCGATAACTATCTAAATAAGGTAATAGTTTAAGAGAATAGTTAAAACAGCTTGAAAAATACAAAACAACTGAAAATGTAGTCAAATGTCTATCATTCTAAATACATTCATTAATAATCTTTTTTATATCTTCAAAAAACAACACTTGATCCAGTTTTGGAATGTAAAGTAACGTGATGCTGATTTAGAGACATGTTTAAGAACGTAAAGTCTTGACCTTGTTTCTTTTGTCATTCTAAACATTTGCTTCCATAATAAGGACGATGGTTCGGTGGAGTTCTGCTCTGTGGGTCTGTGTTCATGAGGGATCCGGTCTTTGTGTTGACGTAGGGGCGAGCATCGCAAGGAACATGAGGGTCCAGAGATTTGAAGTCCACCAGAACGGGACCCTAATCATCAGGAAGACCGAGATCTCGGACCAGAACCAGTACCTGTGCACGGTCCAGAACCAGTACGGCACGGACCAGATGGTGGTGGACCTGGTGGTCCTGTCTCAGCAGCCGCGGGTGCTGCAGCCCCGCCACAGAGACGTCTCTGTGGACGTTGGTGCTGAATTGGAGTTGGAGTGTACAGTGGAAGGTCATCCCAGGCCTCGGGTCACCTGGGAGCTCCCTAGCCACGCCCACGTGGCCGCCGGCGCCCCCTCGCAGCAGCGCCTGGCCGTGCTTGACAACGGGACGCTGCGGATCAGCGAGGTCCGCTACACCGACAGAGGTGTGTACAAGTGTCTGGGCAGCAGCACGGCGGGGGCGGACTCGGTGTCGGTGCGTCTTCACGTCTCAGTGCTGCCCCCCATCATCCAGCAGGCCGTCCGTGAGAACATCAGCCTCCCTGAGGGCAGCAGCATCCTCTTCCATTGCACTGCCTCGGGAGCTCCGCCCCCCGTCGTCCGCTGGACCACACCTGACGGCCTGCAGCTCGCCAGCTCACAGTCTGCCGCCGTGCGTAACGCGATGGTCTTCCCCAACGGGACCCTTCACATCCGGGAGCTGGGCTCCGGGCATGCTGGGAGATACGAGTGCCGGGCCAGCAACCCGGTGGCGCACAGCAGCAGGACCGTGAACCTGAGCGTCAGGAAGACTCTGATCTCTGCCAAGGCCAGGATCAGCTCAGCGTCTCCTCAGAGGACAGACGTCGTCTACGGCAGCACAGTGCTGCTCCACTGCGAGGCTCGGGGAGACCCGGATCCCCGCATCATCTGGAGGACTCCTGCCAAGAGGCTGGTGGACATCCAGTACAGGTGAGACACACACACTCACTATTTTACACCAAAATAAAACCTGAAAACTCATTGATAATATTTCATCACTACAACAGTCGAAATGACAGCATTTCATTAAATTTGTAGATGTTTTAGACTTTGTACCTGCTCTTCTGCTTGGTTTTTATTGTTAATTATTATTGTTTGAGCTTTTTTAGCTATATTACTTTTTTCCTTTATACTTTTTCTAGTGAGTTAAGCGAGCTTTGATCTTTTTTTTTGTCAATACGTAGTTTCATCTGTTTTATCCATTTGGCTGTTTCAACAGTGTTCGCTTTTTCCTCTTCACTTTTTCTTGTAGCCTGAGACATTTAGCAATTTTAGAGATCTGAGATTTTTTTTTCTCTTTTGAACAAAGTTCAGTTTTTTTTTTGTTATTTTAGCCATCTTACCTTTTTTGTTGATTGTAGTTGTTATTGTCAATTTCACTGTTTTATCTCATCAAGATTTTAGTTGTTTGAGCTGTTTTTGCCACTTCAGCTGGGAGATGTGAGTGCTTTTGAAAGATTTTCTGGTTGGCAAAGGATCAATAACTGGAGCTCTTTATAATAAACCACTAAAAAGACTTTCCGCCCATAAAAACACAATAAAAAGTAGAATTCAGAGTAGGATTATGAAAACAGGTCTAAAAGTGCAACTGTATAAGACATCAAGACTACAAATGAAAAAATATATATTACCTTCATAAATAAGATAAAGATGTATTTCCACATACTTTAGTCGAAGCTTCAGTCACGTCAGAGCCACGTGACTCGAGAGTTGCAGGTTTCAGACCACAAACTGTTCATGGATGGACTGATCTCCTCGCATGGCCATAAGTGAAACCCGTTTCCTGTTAACCCCCCCGATCTCCCCCAACATTCACCCTGAATCATCACACAGTGAAGGATGGCTGATGAAAGTCGCTCCTCTTGTTCCTGCAGCGTTGACCCCAGGATCAAGGTGTTCTCCAACGGCACCTTAACCATCCACTCCGTCACCGACCAGGACGGCGGCGACTACCTGTGTGTGGCGCGCAACAAGCTGGGCGACGACTACGTTGTGCTGCGGCTCAACGTGCTGACCAGAGCCGCCAAGATTGAGCAGAAGCAGCAGCGCTCCAGCCAGGAGGTTCTGTACGGCGGAGACCTGAAGGTGGACTGCGTGGCCTCGGGGCTGCCCTACCCAGAAATCAGCTGGGCGCTGCCGGACGGCACCATGGTCAACCCGGTCAAACAGAGAGACGGCGGCGGCGCAGGTCGCAGTCGCAGGTATGAGCCGATGACGTTACTCTTTTGCCCAAATCAGTTTGAATAAAAACAATACTGAGATTAAAATGGAATTAGGTGATTTAAATAGACTCCTACTACTTGTTTTCATTAAGAAACACCTTTTAGAAATGTAATGACGACAGATTTCAATGAATAAATAATACATGGTCTGCTATTTCAACAAACCAGACTCTCATACTAAATATAAAACTTTATTTTTCGTTCCTTCCTGTGCTACTCTTCATGCAGGTACGTGGTCTTTGACAACGGGACGCTTTACCTGAACGAGGTGGGCATGCCAGAGGAAGGCGACTACACCTGCTACGCTGAGAACCGACTGGGAAAAGACGAGATGAAGATCAGAGTCAAGATCAAAGCTGGAGCGTCGGCGCCTCGAATCCAAGGAAAAGGCGGAAAGAGCCTCAGTGTTTATTACGGGGAAACCGTGACGCTGAGGTGCGACGCTGAAGGCGAGCCGGCGCCCGTCATCACCTGGATATCTCCGACCAACAGAGTGATCGCCCCGGCGCCGGACAAGTACCAGGTCTTGAACGACGGGACACTGGTGGTCCAGAAGGTCCAACGCTTCGACGCAGGTAACTACACCTGCCTTGCCAGAAACAAGGCGGGACACGACCACAAAGTCACCGGGCTGGAGGTCGTGGTGACTCCCCCCGTGATCAACAGCTTCAGAGGAGCTTCCAGCGCCGTCAAGGTCAGCGCGGTGCAGGACCGGCAGACGCTGCTGGACTGCATGGCGAAGGGAACTCCCGCCCCTCGCATCATGTGGGTGCTCCCGGGGAACGTGATACTTCCGGCGCCATACTACGGCAACAGGATGGCGGTTCATCTCAACGGGACCTTGGAGATCCGCTCGCCAAAGAAGACGGACTCGGGCCAGCTGACCTGCATCGCCCGGAATGAAGGCGGGGAGGTCAAGATGGTGGTGGACTTCACGGTGAAGGAGGCGGTGGTGAGGCCGCTGGGCCGAGGTCCTGAAGTGGACCGCCAGTTGATCAGCGTGGGGAACGCCATTACTTTAAACTGCTCCCTGGAGGGAACGCCGCTCTCGCACGTCACCTGGATCTTACCCAGTGGGACTCCTTTGTCCGGCGGCGCCCGACTCTCAAAGTTCTTCCACCGGCCCGACGGCTCGCTGATCATCAGCAACCCCTCCGTCGCCGAGGTCGGTACGTACAAATGTTTGGGCCGGTATGTGGGAGGACTTATGGAGCGCACGATCACGCTGTCGCCCGGGAGAAAACCTGAGATCGGCAACCGATACGATTCTCCTGTCAGCGTCATGAATGGAGAAACACTCCTGCTTCACTGCCAAACCGCCGGCGACGTCCTCAGACTCACCTGGACTCTGCCCAGCGGCGTTGTGCTCAACAGGCCGCAGAGAGCGGGGCGCTACGCCGTCCTGCCCAACGGGACGCTCGCCATCCAGATGGTGTCGCTGTACGACCGCGGGCCGTACATGTGCCGCGCTGCTAACGAGTACGGCGGCTCGCTGCTCCCCGTGTCCGTGGTCGTCATGGCGTTCCCGCCTCGGATCACGAGCGGCCCGCCGTCCGTGACTTACGCCAAGCGTGGCGTCGCCATACAAATAAACTGCGTCGCGACCGGAATGCCCAAAGCGGAGGTCGCCTGGGAAACGCCTGACAAAATGCGCCTGGCGGTCAGCGCGCAGCCGCGCCTGTTTGGAAACAAGTACCTCCATCCGCAAGGTTCCCTCATCATCCAGAACCCCACCGCCAGGGACGCCGGGGTCTACCGCTGCACGGCCAAGAACGCCATCGGGGTCGACTCCAAAGTTACTTTTCTAAATGTCTTCTGAAAGTGACGCTCTGCCGCACTGTTCGCCCAGGAAACTGCCCAATCAGGAGTCTGCAGCCGGCGGCTCTGGAGCCTCGCGGCTCCTCAGCCCGTCTGCAGTGGAACCCTCAATAATATGTGTAAATACAGATTCTATCTTATTTTTATTTTATTTCTACACCAGACTATCTCACAGCAGGGCTCTCTGTATTGAAAAATGATAAACAGGTGAAATAGATAAAATGCCAAAAATAGCTCAATTAAAAAAAAGAATGAAGACACTTCTTTTCTTTTAACACAGAGTGAGAAATCTGGAGCAGATGTGGCTCTGCAGCGCCGCTGGAATCGAGTCTCTCCGGTTTCCCGCAGCTGTTGTGTGACTCAGAGTCGATCCAAAGAAAGAAAAGAGAGTTTCACTGACAACCTGCGACCAGAATCCACCAGAAAGCAGCTTAAGTATTGTTTGATGCTAAAATGACTTAAAACAGGCGAATGAGTCAAAATGGCTGAAATGCTAAAACTGCTGAAATCGCCAAAAAGTTATAAATTTGCTTAATAAAAATAACCTAATTGAGCTAAAAGTGTAAAAAGAAAAATCTAAAATGTAATAGTAAAATTTCAATCGTTCTATACAACATGAATAATTCCTTAAATGCAAACTCGGAAAGATTTTGTGTAAAACTATAGCAAAGTTGTGTTTTCTTCATTTGAACATGTTTTGTGGCTCCAAGTGAATCTTATTTGATGTAAAGTAAAAAAATCTGGTTTATATCCTCCACTGCAGTCGCACCATGAGATTTGGTTTATTTATATCACATCTTCAATATTTTAATGACGACGTTCTAAAAACAGTGACGAAGACAGAAGATTCTGTACGATAATCTTCATCCCTTCATTTCCTTTCCTGGAAATACAGTTTCAGGTAACGAGATTGTTGTTGTTTATGCGTTGGTGTGTGTTCTGTGTGCAAAGTGCAGTTTTTTGTTGTTGTTTTTTAATAGATGTTTTTGTCTTTGACAGACTGAGACTATTTTTCCATATTTAAATAAAAGATTTCTCTGTTCTTAAACTGAGAGTTTGAGGTTTATGAGGGAAGATGACGACACAAGAATACTCACCAGTGTTTTTACAATAACCACAGTCTGTGACTCCAATACTTTTCTTTTATATTGAGTATTTTGTCCGGCGGACCTCAGAGAGGACGAGGAAATGTGAGAAAGTTTAGTATGAATGAAGTAGGTCAGTGTTGGAGGGAGTGGAGCCGCAGAAACATCTGGAATCAGGAGGAAATCCCCCATTAGTTCAGCCTGAGAGTCACACTGTGTGTGTGCGTGTGTGTGTGTCTTTGTTCACCTATATATTTAAAAAGTACAGCTGTGATTTAATTTCAAAAGATAAAACTTCTTAAGCGGCGACTGACTCTTCACGTCAAGCTTTTCTACTCGGTATCTTTAACACCAGCGATGGTTTGATTGTTGTGGATCAGAGGTCTCGATTGAACATCGCTTACGCACACAAACCAGCTGTGGAGCCACATGCGGCTCTACAGCAACGCTGCAGTGGCTCCTGGGATAATACCTCCATACTTCACAGTCATTTATTTAGCTTTTCTGGATGCATCTAAATAACATAGAAGATATGAACCTTGAACAGGGAAAACGATTTGGGGTGAATTTCAGTTTTGCAGAAGGCTTTTATAAAATTCTCTCTGATTAGATGTTTAATCATGTGTGTGTTTGTGTGTTTGTGTGTTTGTGTGTTTGTGTGTATGCAAAACCTTTTTCATTTCTTATTTTCAATCTATATTCTTCAATTTGTAGGTTTCTGAACAAGGCTCCTCTCTATTTAACCAATATTTCTTTAAATTGCAGAAAATATGTTTGATTTTCTTTCTATTTTAATCATTAAATCACTTAAAATGGATGAAATGAAAGAAAAAAAATGAGCTAAAATGATTAAAAAAACAACAAACTGGCTAAAATCCAACAAGGATAAAAACAAACATAATATGGCTAAAAATAGTCCTTTTTTTTTTTTTTTCAAGAAGCGTAAAATTGCTTCAAATAAGAGTTCAACTTGCTTGAGCTGTTATCTCATTGAAGTGTGTGAACCATTTTAAACTTCAGCTCTTCTGAATTACTACTTTATTTAACATGTTGCTGAATTTGGAGGATTCACAGAATATATATCTGATTTATAGTTTCTGGCGTCGGCGTCTGTGAAATCCTCTTTTATGAGCTGAGAAAAGTGTTTCCTGGTGAGTGACGTCACACAACACAACGGGCCTGGAGTTGCATCTGACCAAAGATTTGAGTGTTTGTTTGTTGACTCCAGTTTCCAGCCTGTAGGTCTGCGCTCACAGCTGACTGTCGTTACTCCAACAATCACGCTTCAAACAAAGTCGGGCTCATTAAAACTCCAGATCAAATGAGCCGAGTGGCTTGAAGCAGGAATCAGTGATCAGAGGAGCCACATGTGGACGTACAGGCCCGCTGGAGCGGCGCCATGACGCTCGCTGGCGTGGAAAAAAACCTCCAGGTGACGAACTGACGTCACCTTCCACCGCAAGACAACCTGAGTAACTAAAAAAGAAGAAAATATAGAGTTTTAGTCAACGTGCACAGACTCATTGGCCTTTAATTCCAGTGATGCTTCTTTACCTGCATGAGCAAAATGTGCTGAGGAACTGAAGAGCCAAACTGATAAATCATCTCAAATTACATTTTATTTAAATTCTTAAGATTAAATGACTTAAACAATATTAAGAGTAAATGAATAGACATGAGCGCCACTGTGTTAGTGCTGAGTGGACGGGTGCCCTCTGGTGGCCACAAATGGAGTCTACAACTAGTACAGTTAAAACATTGGGATCAACTTAACATGTCCTGTTGGCTCCTTCAAAGTAAAAGTTCACAAATGACGAAGTAAATGTGTGAACTCTCGATGTGTTTTCAATGGAATAAATCAGCGTTTGGCTTGTCGCTGTAAATAATTTAGAAATATAGGCTCAATATCAGTAAATCATCAAATTTACAGAGAGTTAACAAACACTGGTAACCCCCACAGAGTGATTATATTTCAGTCAAAAAGAATATTGACACAAGATGGTTTAAATAGTAATAAAGTAGAATTAAGAAGACAATAAAAAAGTGTATTTCTATTTGCTCATTGTCAACAAAAGAAATATATATTGTAAGAAAAGTGTAGGGTGTCAAAAATATGTTTTAAGTATAATTTTTTACAATACCAAAATTATTATTAGAATGACTGATATCAAAAATACCGAACCAAAAGTCATTTTAAAAATTCAAGTATTGGTTGAATTTAACTACATTTTATCAGTAGGTGACATTAAATTCATTTTATGTGTATATAAAGAATGCAGAGTCAAAATCTGTTTATCCAACAAAAAGTAAAGTTAAACTAATTTGTGATCAACAATAACAATGTCGATTTTTTTTCAGATAAAAGCAAAAAAAACGTATTGCTTCATCATAATTTAATCCACACCAGTGCTTCTCTAAAGTTGTCGAATTACAGCAACGAGATTTATTCCACTGAAAACGCACTTAAAGTTCCTAAATTTACCTCGTCAGTTGAGACGTTTTACTTTAAAAGGAACAAACCAGAAGTGTTACGCTAGTCCTATTTTTTAAACTTTACTTGTAGTTTCTACTTATGGCCACCAGAGGGCGACTGTCCACTCGTCAATAACACAAGTGCTGTAAGGAGAGTAAATGGTGGAGATTTTTTAGTTAATTATCTTTGACAAATGATTAAACGTTCGTCATAACTCTTTTCTGGATCATCTCCATGAAGCAGACTGTAAGCTTAATCCAGAAAGTTTGATCGTCATCCATTTCTTTCTAGGTTTACACGGTGGTAGTAGTTACTTCTTTTGACCACCAGAGGGCAAACTTCCATTTCTCGATGAACAGCTCCTCCTGTTCTCATGCCCTCCTGTGGACAGATGTGGGAATTACAACAGCGGTCAAGATTGTTGTCACCATAGAAGACTGGGAAGACCCGCCCCCTTTAGGAACAGACAGGAGCAGAGCCGAACCGCGTTTCAACTCCAGCCAACGACAGAAACCAGACGACAAACTACAAACTCCCAACGACCAGAAACATCCTCAAACACTAGGTTTCACTCTGTAAACACCACAACACCCATATTGTTTATTCCTTGATAAGATGCGTGTGTTTGGATGTGATTGTGTGCGTATATGTGTCAGAAAGTCTCTCCCCCCGCCCGCTCCTGCTGACACAGTGAGGAAAACAAACGCCATATAAACGTGTTTCCTCATTGAGAAGAAGGTTTTCACCTTCTGGCAGTCATGAAGTTGTTCTGAGGCTCAAATCAAATCAAACTAAAACGGAAAGTTCAAACGTTTACGTCGTCATTTGAGAGGTTGTACTTTTAAGAGCTAACCGGAAGTGTTATGCTAATCCCAACGTTCTAACTTTACTTGTAGTTTCCACTTGTGGCCACCAGAGGGCGACTCATCAGTAACAGCGGCGGTCAGGACATGAAATTGTGGAGATTTTAGTCAATTATCTTTGGAAAATGACTGAAAATTCACCATAAATTTGTGATTAATCATTTCCGTAAAGCAGACTGTGAGTTTAATCCAGGAAATGTGACAGTTAACTATTTATTTCGAGGTTTAAACAGGTGATCCAAAGTTGTGAAGCTGTGAACTGTAACGGTTTAAAACATTTCTCAGATACACTTTTACTGCCACCAAACTTTGCATGTTTCAGTATCTGTTATTAGAATAGAAAAGAATAGAAATACTTTATTAATCTCAGAGGGAAATTCTCGCTAAATGTACTTAGTAGCAAATTTGTTGATAATTTCTGCAATTTTACTTTGATTTAAATGCTAAAAAAAATACAAAATATAATGTAAATACTGTTGATTGTTATTGGAAATACTCCATTTTGATTTAAGAATCAAATAATCTGAAAGTACACTTGGACATATTTGACTGAATTCTTTGAGTATTTCTTTGCCATGCAGGTCCTGTGTTGTGATGTTTGTAATGAGCCACCAGAGGGCGCCACAGACCGTCGGAGGATCTTTGTGGAAACCTGAGGCCGCCAGGATGAGGACTGCAGAAATCCTCCTGAAGACACATGAAGGTAAAAACAAAAGTTTTCATTGAGTCAGATTGTGATGTTTATCAGTGAGGAGTCCAGTTTCTGATGGAATTCAGCCTGAAACTAGTTTAAAAAGAGCTTCATTGTGTTTACTTGTTTTACTTTATAACAAGAGCAATCACAGATTTCTGACCTCCACCACAACAACAACAATTATTTTGATCCGGATCACCTCCAGAATTTAATGGATTCTTTCTTTGATCAAAATGCACCCGTGGACCAATTTACATGAAGATGTGCTCATTAGTTTTTGAGATCTCTTGTTAACAGACACACAAATAGAGGTGGATGTTTTTATAACCTCTTTGATGGAGGTAATAATTAATGGTAAAGTTAGTTGGCTGTAACACCTTTTTTTTTTAAATGACAACACCAATGCTGCAGTCTTTGCATTTTTAAAGTGTTTTTATTCTGTTTTTAAACCTGTCACACTGAAAGACAGTGAACTCTGTCTCCATCCTGTGGCAGAATTATGTCACTGCATACAAACCTTGATCATAAATAATAACAAAACTCATCGATTCAGGTGATTTTTCTGCTCCACATTCTCACTGATGATGATATGGAAGTTATTGTGTTGGAGGTGAATCTCTATTGTTTGCAGTGTAAATCCAACAAAAAACCCAAACTGAAAGTAGTCGGAAAATCCAATATGAAAAATGTTTCATTGTGTTTCCTACGGGTACTTGACAATAATTAATGACGAAGATAATAGTCTGTAAAGAAACAGTGGACTGTCTCCATCTTGTGGCAGAACTGTGTCACTGCATTTATTTACCCTTTTCCATATTTCTTTACCTTTTGACGACATATGGTTTAATATTATTGTCCTCATTTCTAGATGTAAATAAACATATTTGGTAACACACAATTAAACTTTAATTTAAATTGATTGAAAAAGAATATAAACATACAAAAAAATACTTTGATATATTGTAAAATTGGAAATTCTACAATTGAGCCTAAAGATGGTGAAAATCTGAAAGTACACTTGTACATAATTGATTATTTCTTTGTCATGCAGCTTCTTGTTGTTATGTTTGTATTGAGCCACCAGGTGGCGCCACAGACTGTCAGAGGATCTGTGTAGAAACCTGAGTGTGTTTTCTGAACGTGTTGTTTCTGTGACAGGTTCCTGAGTGACGTCACCACCTGGGTTGATCGTGGAGCGACAAACAACGTCCAGCTCTTCCTTCCAGAGCGGCGAGTGGAACATGTGGTAATGAACTGCAGTCTTCTGTCTGACTCCTCCCACTGTTCCACTTCCCTCCGGAGTGGAACCCGAGCTAACCCTGGAGAACCGGCAGCACTACCAGATGATCCAGAGGGAGGACCAGGAGACCGCCGTGTGACCGCCGACCGCCACCCCCCCGCCGTGCCAAACGCAGATCCAGTCATTCCAGCGGTTTGTTCCTGAGGCTGTCAAAAACTGTCATATCAAAGAAATTCCAGCCCGGCTGACGTTCCGTGTTTGTGTTCCATGAATGGACTCGTCGAATGCGATCAAAACCAAAGCAGCAGTGCATGCTGGGACGTGAACCCTGTCAGGCGGCGAGTTTGAGCGCGGCGGGACGCCTGTCGGCGTGAAGCGTCACGCCTGGGAACACGCAGCGATTCCAAAAAAAGACCTGCAGACCTTCGTTCCGTTTGTGCCAAATGAAGACGTTGGATTAAAGGAGATCAGACTTCATTACAGCTTTTCATGCTTTGAGTGGAGAACAGCAAAGCATAATATCGGTCAGAAATGATGGTTAGGCTATAGACCAGGGGTGGCCAACCAGTCAGAGACTAAGAGCCACATTTTTAACTGTGATACTGCAAAGAGCCACATCATACACATGGGCACACATGATCACCACCCCATTCCTTCCACACACACACACACACACACACACACACACACACACACACACACACACACACACACACACACACACAGATCTCTGCTAAGCAAGATTTATTGTAAATGTCACACACAAACATGATAATGACAGATATTGACTCTTACAAGAACACAGGCCAGTCATTTTCAACAATGAACATTGTGTGCACTGTCTCACACACACACAAACTCTCAGTTCAACCAAGTCCACAAACAAAAATGTAATTTACAACAGCGTTTTTTTCTCTTACTTTGTATGTTGCTTAGTGGGACTTCTGGCACTCCTTGTCTTGAACAATCCTCTTCAAATCTGGCTTATATTCCGTTGTTGCCACTCGAAGCAAGTCTTTCCCATGGGTGTCAGTCAGAACAGATGGATGCTTTGATTTCACATGTTTCAGGGTAGAAAACAGACTCGCAGACGTATGTTGACCCAAACATTGACAGTATCTTCAGCGCAGCCTGTTTGACATTGGGCTATTTTTCCATTGGCACACTTTTCCAGAACTCAATGGTCCCTTCCCTTAAAGCAGCTTTCAGTTGGTCCTCCTCACAAAGATCAATCATTTCCAACTCAGCCGCAGCCTCATCTGTGACTAGCGGGGCTTTCAAACAGTCCATCTCCGCATTAAATGTGTCGACGAGGAACGTAATCTGTGGCCTTTTCAGTTGTAGATCACGGAACCGGGTCACAAAGCTTTCCTGCAGGTTTTCAACCAGTGTTGCATATCTGGCTCTTTGCTTATTCAGGGCGGCGCTGGTGACTTGCCCGCTGGCTTTTAACAGAGTGGGAAAATGCCTTAAATCTCCCTTTTGAATATGAGCCTTGAAGAGCTTCAGTTTGTTGACAAACGCAAACACACTTTGCAGCAGGTCAGGTAGCATTTTTAACTTCCCCTGCAGGGTCAGGTTCAGTCTGTCCAAGTGACACAGCATGTCGACCAAAAAGGCCAGATCCATAATCCACTCGAGGTCCGAGAGTTCGGGATAGTCCTTGTCCTTCTCTTCCATGAACAGTTTCACGGCATCCAAAAGCTCAAAAAAGCGAGCGAGTACTTTGCCTTCTGACAGCCACCTCACAGTGCAGTGCAGCGGCAGGTCACCTGGTGACCCTGGTCCAGCTCAGCGAGGAGATTCCTGAATTGCCTGTGGTTAAGCGCATGCGTGCGGATGTAGTTGACCATTTCCATCACTGGCTTCACGACGTTGTCTAAATTCAGTGATTTAGACACGAGTTGCTCCCTGTGGATGATGCAGTGGAAATTCCAAAATGCGGGAAATGTTTGTTCAGCTCTGCACAGCCCCACAAGCCCCTTCACAGATCCGATCATGGCTGGCGCTCCATCCCTGGCTATTGCAGTTAGTTTTGGTTTGGGCAGATGTGCTTTCGCGAATGCAGCCATCATTGTTTCTTTCACATCTGTGCCACGGGTTCTGTCTTTTAATGGCACAATATCAAGGAGTTCTTCTTTGATCACACAATCGTTTGACACCGACCGTGCAAATACTGCCGACTGAGGCTTGTCTTGTATGTCACAACTCTCATCCAATGCAACACTAAAATACTCACATTCTTGAAGGTCAGAGTGCAACTGTGTTTCAAGAGCCGCGTTAATGTCCGATATTCTGCGTTCAACAGTATGGCGGGACAGTTGGACGTCTGATATCATTCGTTTTAATTTGTCATTTTCAGGAGACAATATTTCAACAGCGTCGCTGAGGCATTTTTTCACGAACTCCCCTTCATTGTATGGCTTTTTATCCTGTGCAATGTTCAAAGCCAGTTGATAAGACGCAAGCGTTACGGTCTCGGAGTGCTTCGTAAATCTTTGGAAAAACCGTGTCTGCTTTTCTGCCTGACTTTTCAACGTTACCAACTTGTTTTTGCGAAGTTCAGTCCCTTTTGGAAATTCCTGGTCGTAGCTTGCGTGGAGTGAGCTGAAGTGCCGTTGAAGATTAGAAGCTTTAAAATGCGCTAGCGACGCCTGACATATGAGGCAGAATGGCTTGTCATTACGTTCAATAAAACAATATGAACTCTCCCACTCTGTTAAAAATGTCCGGTGTTCATCTACATATTTTCGTTTTGCGGTGCTTTTTTTCCCTGCCATTTTGAGAACACACAAAATTACTCGAAAGATCTATTTTCATCTAATGCACATGCGCGTTTGACGTCACTCAAACCGGCTTCCTGGTCAGGTGGCCATATAGGGAATGAATGGCAGCGCCAGCGCCGAGCATTTTTGACGCCTGTCATGTGAGCCGCTTAAGAGCCGCATGAAACCAGCCAAAGAGCCGCATGAGGCTCGCGAGCCGCTGGTTGGCCACCCCTGCTATAGACTTACCAAAAATGCTGAAAATATGAAAAATTGGGATGATGATGGAGATGGGTCAGAAATGATGGTAAGGCTATAGACTTACCAGAAAATGTGACCTGCAGTCCTTCGTTCCGTTTGTGCCACATGAAGACGTTGGATTAAAGGAGATCAGACTTCAGAGGAGATCAGGAATCAGCTGTAACTCCTGAACGAGGACAGAAACGACTTCATTTAGTTGTGAATGTTTCCTGTGTCTTCAGCTTCACAGTCATTTCTTGCACGTGCTGCATCACAGTGATGTAACGTCATCAAGATATTTGGTTTTTTAAATATAAATCTGTGGCTACTGCAGTTTTTATTCTTGTTTACGCCATTTCTTTGTTGATAACAGTTTCTTGGAGAGCGACTCCTGGTGTCCTCATAGTGGACGTAGCGATCTCGTAGTGGACGTAGCGATCTCGTAGTGGACGGGCTCATCAAAGCTTTTCTTTGCACAGAGTCACCCTGACAGACAAATCACTGATATTCTTCACACCAGGGAATAAATACATTCACACACCTTGGACTTGGACGGGGATCCACAGTCGGCTGTTCCACGCCCTCGCTGTCCCCCCCTGCTGTCCTGATGACACACACCACAGGGAAATATAATGTATATAGTGTGAGTGTCTTCGTCTGTCAGAGCTGCAGCTCAGTGGGTGAGCCCTCGTACCTGAGTGCAACACGTCGAGGGTTCAAGTCCTGGTCAGTGACCTCTCTTCTTCTACATCTTCAGTATTGTGTGTTTGTGTTACATAGATGTGTGGAGCTGCTCCTCCATCAGTAAGACTCTTAGCTCCGTGGGAAGCTCTGCTGTCTCCGGTCCAACATGTCAAGGAGGGACTGGACTTTGGGCCTTGAGACTTTATGAGTTTCATAGTGCAAAAAATATAAAAGACAAAAGCGCCAGGAGAAGTGAGAGAAGAAGAAGACATGGTGGAGAAGTGGTTTAAGACTGTCATGCACTCTTTGGTGCTGGAGGACAGGTGGAGGTTCAAGTCCTCCTCATGGTGGTTCCTGATCACTAGAAGGACTGAGAATACAGATTGAGGTTAGATGGGGGGGTGAGGGAGGTCAATGTGGTACAGGAGGACAGGAGGAGTAATTAGGTTCAATTCCACTTGAAGAATGTCTCTTTATTGTTTGAGATAAGAGTGTGACTATAGAGCTGAACCCGTCCATGTGTCCCTGAGACAGACTGATAGCTCAGTGGACAGCACTGATGTCACTAAACTTACACATCAAGCGAAGGGTTGATGGTTCAAACCTTACCATTTTCAAAGTGCAACCTGTAGAAAATAAAAGACAAAAGCGCCAGGAGAAGTGGGAGAAGAAGAAGACACGGTGGTCAAGTGGTTTAAGACTGTCCATAAGACTGTGGACAGACGGTGGTTCAAGTCCTCCTCACGGTGGATCCTGGTCACCTGAAGACTCAGAGGGTGAGATGCGGGGGTGTGGGAAGTCAATGGGTGTGGGAAGGACAGGAGGACAGGAGGACAGGAGGACAGGAGGACAGGAGGAGTTATTAGGTAAGTTGGAGCGAGGGAGTGGGTTGGCAAAAAAAAAACCCACTGTGACTTTTTTTATAAACACAAAAAAAGGGTTGTTAATAATCATATTTGCCAGCCCTTTTCCCCTCCCTCTCCCTCTCTCTCTCTCTCTCCCTCTCTCTCTTTCCCTTTCAGTTCCTACATTTAGTTCCTGGTCTTCCAGACCAGGGCCAACCCAGTTCCTTCAGACCAGTAACTGAACCTAACCCTAACCCTAGCTTTAGGGACCCGGGATTACAGGAGGTGAACCTCAGTCTCCCACACCAAGGTCGTTGGTCTTTGGTCATTTTTCTTCAACCACTAAGGACAAAGGCTGAAGTGTCCAGAGGGACACCTGTCTGATGTTTAGCTCAGTGAGAAGCGCCGCTCTCATTGGAATAAAAGGTCAGCGGTTCAAGTTCTGGTCAGGGAGCACCCTGATTCCAAAAGTTCTATTTGATGTGTTTCTATATCCAAACATCGGTGAGACCGATGACACCATCCTGTTTAGCTCAGTGAGGAAGGACGCTGCTCTTTGATGCAGCAGGACGTGGGTTCAATTCCACTTGAAGAACTTATGTCTCTTTATTGTTTGAGATAAGAGTGTGACTATCAAGCGAAGGGTTGATGGTTCGAACTTTACCATTTTCAAAGTGCAACCTGTAGAATATAAAAGACAAAAGCGCCAGGAGAAGTGAGAGAAGAAGAAGACACGGTGGTCAAGTGGTTTAATACTGTCTTCCACGCTTCGGTGCTGGTGGACAGGCGGTGGTTCGAGTCCACCTCATGGTGGTTCTTGATCACCAGAAGACTCAGTGATGCGGGAAGCCAATGGGAGCGTGCGAGAAGCCAATGGGAGTGTCTGACAAGTCAATGGGTGTGTCCGAGAAGCCAATGGGAGCGTGAGAGAAGCCAATGGGAGTGTCCGAGAAGTCAATGGGAGTGTGCGAGAAGCCAATGGGAGTGTCCGAGAAGTCAAGGGGAGTGTGCGAGAAGCCAATGGGAACTTGCGAGAAGTCAATGGCAGGATGGGAGTGTCCGAGAAGTCAATGGCAGCATGGGAGTGTCCGAGAAGTCAATGGGAGTGTGTGTGTGGGTGGAAACAGGAGGAGGGAAAAAATGACAAAGGTGCATTTTTTTGTTTTTATAAACACAAGTGTTTATAAAAACTTTGCCAGCCCTTTTTCACCCCTCCATCTTCCTCCTCCTCCTCCTCTTCCTCTTCCTCCTCTTCCTCCTCTTCCTCCTCTTCCTCTCCGGACCCATCCACTCTGACCAACCATCCGAAACTGACCGACCATTTCAATTCCTGCTATCCAACAAACCCCACTTGGGGAAGTGTCCTGGTACTGGAGGGATTCGAACCTCCGTCTGTCTGAGTCCTCCGAAGCGAGGAACCCAGACCAAACCGCAATGCCACGAGCACCTGGATACACAGAACACTTCTCCTGGCGTATTTAAGTCTTCGATTTTAGGTGTGACCATCAAAATTTGGCACATCAAAGACTTGAACACCCTGCTATCTAACACCACCCACTTGGGGAAGTGTCCTGGAGGAATCGAACCTCCGCCTGTCTGAATCCTCCGAAGCGAGGAACCCAGACCAAACCGTTGCGCCACAAGCACCTGGATACACAGAACACTTCTCCTGGCGTATTTAAGTCTTCGATTTTAGGTTTGGCCATCAAAATTTGGCACATCAAAGACTTGAACCGTGACCTCTCAAACACTAAACGCCATCCTGACTGTGTGAGCTACACATCCTCACACACTGCTGCTCTTCATTACAGCTTTTCATGCTTTGAGTGGAGAACAACAAAGCAGAATATTTCTGCACCAACCTTTAAATGCAGAGTGACAGAGTGATGGTAAGGCTATAGCCTTACCAAAAATGCTGAAAATAGGAAAAAATGGGATGATGATGGAAATGGGTCAGAAATGATGGTAAGGCTATAGACTTACCAAAAAATGTGAAAATATGAAAAAATGGGATGATGATGGAAATGGGTCAGAAATGATGGTAAGGCTATAGACTTACCAAAAAATGTGAAAATATGAAAAAATGGGATGATGATGGAAATGGGTCAGAAATGATGGTAAGGCTATAGACTTACCAAAAATGCTGAAAATAGGAAAAAATGGGATGATGATGGAAATGCGTCAGAAATGATGGTAAGGCTATAGACTTACCAAAAAATGCTGAAATTTGTAGGGTAGGTAAGTAGGAGGAAGCGAGAGAGAAGTGTGAGAGAAGTGAGAGAGGAGAGGAGAGGAAAAAAAAAAAGACAATATTGCTTTTTCCCTCACCCTCTACCCTACCTCACCTGGACCTATCCACCCTGACCAACCATTCCAATTCCTGCTATCTAAGAAGCCCACTTGGGGAGGTGTCCTGGTACTGGAGAATTTGAACCTCCGTTTGTCTGAGTCTTCCGAAGCGAGGAGCCGAGACCAGACCGCTACGCCACAAGTACCTGGATACACAGAACACTTCTCCTGGCGCATTTAAGTCTTCGATTTTAGTTTTGACCATTAAAATTTGGCGCATCAAAGACTTGAACCGTGACCTCTCAAACACTGAGCGTCATCCTGACTGTGTGAGCTACACATCCTCACACACTGCTGCTCTTCATTACAGCTTTTCATGCTTTGAGTGGAGAACAGCAAAGCAGAATATTTCTGCACCAACCTTTAAATGCAGAGTGACAGAGTGATGGTAAGGCTATAGACTTACCAAAAATGGTGAAATTTGTAGGGTAGGTAAGTAGGAGGGAGAGAAGTGAGAGGGAAAAAAGACAATGGTGCTTTTTTTTTTTTTTAATAAACACAAATAAGTGTTTCTAACCACATTTGCCAGCCCGTGACATACTGCAGCCACACGTGGCAGACAAGAGTCCAGTCTTTCAGTCAGAGGTTTAAAAACAGAAAATATAAACACTTTAAAAGGCTATAATCTGCAGTATTGGCATGTAGTTTAAAAGATAAAATAGTTGCAGCCAATTACTTCTACCGTGAATTATTTTCAAGTAGAACAAGCGATCAATTTTATAATGTGAACGTGTCTGAGTGTCCTGAAAAGGGCTATACAAATAAAATGTTTTATTATGATTATTAATAAACACAATGAACCTCTTTTAAAACTAGGTTCAGGTTTTATTTTAACACAGAGAATTCCATCAAAATATCCAAATCTGACAGAATGTGACTCAAAGAAAAACTGTGTTTTGCCTTTATTGTATTTCACCCCCCAAAAATGGAGGCAAGGCTATAGTACCACCTCTAAATAGTGAAATTTACCCCCCCTAAATTTGTATTTCAATAAATATGGAGGTGAAGTTATAGTACAACCTCCAAATTGCAAAAATTGTGAAAATGATGTGTTTCAATAAAAATGGAGGAAAGGATCTGTAAGGAGTGAAATTGCTGAAATTTTCTTTGACGATCAAAATGTTTTATTGTGTTACAGAACATAATAACTGACTGGAAATATCACATCAGCACATTCATCAGCAGTTACACAACCCCGCTTCATTATGATTTCAGTCATTTTCCCCAGTTAAAAGTCTAAAACAACCACATCGTGCTCCAAGAACATGAGGGGCCAAAAGGGAAGCGAATACATATTTCAACCAATCAGAAGCGTCAGGCTGCTCGCCCATCAGACCTTCCAGTGAACCTTCCCCTCCTCGACGCCACCGAGAGGAAAACCCCGAGGCCCCAGTGGATCCACATCGTGACACAAAACTTCTCAAAGCAACGGAACCAAAGAACCCCAAACCTTTCATTACTCAAATCGTAACAACATGTAGGAAAACACACAAATATATCAAACTGTTGCTCCTCAGCAGCACCAGCGACTAGTGAACTGGACTCTCAATGATATTCTGATTTAAGACTCATCCTTGTTCAGGCTCCTCCCTCCAGTTTCACTGTCTGTGTTTCCAGACATCTTGGACATCTTGGACAAGCAGCGTCCCTCACTTTGTTCTCCTGGTATTGTCCTGGAAGAAAGGAAGTACCAGCTAGTGTCCTGCAAAAACAGCAAATGCGTATATTGGAATACATTTACTTTCACATCATCCCAACTCCTGATTTTCCATTTCCGCACAGCAGCGAACACACTTTATCACATCACAGATTTAAAGCCAAACGTCAGTCAAAATATAACGCGACGGAGACTTTCTGCTGTCTGAGCGTCTGACAAGTCTTCAAAACCTTTGATTGATTGATTCAGAAAACCCTGGAGGCACTACTGTCCACCTCCTGCCCAACAACATGCAACCACTCCCACATGGTCACATCATTTTAGCTTCCATGTTTACTACACTGCTCAGGAAATGTAAACAGACTGAAACGTCTTGCAGAAAAATAATGAGAAACCTAGGGGTCATTCTCTTCATACTAACAAGAGGGAAATGCCTTTAATGCCATTTGATCAGAACTTCCTGCTGCAGAGATGAACCTGGAAATGTCTGGTTGCCTGTTTGTGTCAATACAAAGTGAACAGCTGTGACCAGTGAAACATCAGCAATACAACTAAAGAAAAACATTGAAGTGCTGAGAGCGCGTACTGTATGTAACGGTGAGGTGGCTGAGCCAGGGCTGACATCTGGGGCCCTGGTGAGTTGAGTAACTGGCAGGGAATAGAAAAGCTTCATACAGTTCTGATGAGGTTTCTGCAGCTTGTGGATCTGATGAGTCGGCAGTCGGAGAACATCCAGCCTGAACACGAGGAGGTTCTGCTGCTGACATCAGAACCTTGAGAGAAGAAAGAGAGGCTTCAATATTCACAGCGACTTTACCAAAAGTGAAGTTTCTAATTAAGTTTGTCTAGTGAATGGAAATGTCTGATCTCACTTCCTCACTAATCAATCAGAGTTCAAACTGTTTTATTTCAGTCAAAAATAACATTATGTTTATGTCAATATTGTCAGAGGTGTCGTCAGACTCACCTGGTCTGTCTGGGGGTATGAAGTTAAAACTCTGTGGAGGACCTGCTGAACAGGGGAGCATCAGGCTCACTCACTCAATCAGGCTGCAGGTGCGTGTGTTGGTGGACAGGAAGTGGGCGGGGCTTCCCTGAGAGGGAGGAGTTGGGGCAAATCGACGAGGGCAAAAGCCACTCCCACATCTGTCCACAAGAGGGCGTGAGCGCAGGAGTTGCTGTCGTTTCAGAAATGGAAGTTTGCCCTATGGTGGTCTAAAGTTGTAACTACTACCACCTTGTAAACCTGGAAGGAAACAGATTACAATCAAAGTCCCTGGATGAAACTTACAGTCTGAGATTTGAGATGAACTTTCCATCAATATCACTGCTTTTTGCAGACGATGTTGTCCTCCTGCCATCGTCACAACGTCAACGGTTCGAGTCCCGATCAACCTCTGGACAACTTGCATATTTATCATGTAATATTGTGTGTTCACAATATTATAGGTTTTATAGGTATTATAGGTGTTAGATGGTCATGGTGGACAGAATGAGCTGTGGACAGGACACAGGATGTTATTCCCTGTCACTCAAACTGTTCACTACCTTTTGCACCACACTCTTCCTCGACAAACATTTCTGCCTGTAATTTCTCTTTTCTCACAAAATTTGACACAGAAAATAGTTTTAAAAAGTGTTTCATTGTGTTGACTTGTTGTACTTGACAATAATTAATGGTAAATATAATTGGCTGTAACTATTTATCTTATTTCTTTTAAACTACAAAACCAATACTCCAGAGTGTTTTTATCCTCTCGGACTGACAGACTGGCTCCATCTTGTGGCAGAATTGTGTCACTGCATACAAACGTGTGATCATGAAAAATAACCAAAGCTCATCGATTACAATGTTTGAACTCCAAAATCTGACCTGAAACTCGTCTTCAATCCACTTTATTTTGTTGCAAATGCAAACGGTCAATTTCTGGAATGTTTGCTTGATTTTTGAGGACAGACTGGAGCTGGATAATGACTGAAGCAAACAAATACAATAAAATAAGAAAGAAAGCTCAGTGAAAATGAAAAATAATCTCAAAATGTCATCAACTATGTTTAAATGCCAAGGACAGAAAGGCTGGAGTGTTGTCGTAGTCCCAAAAAGTCAGAACAATTAGACACTGGCTAAAAAATTCAGAAGTGAAAATAATAATCACTTCTCAACACACACACACAAACACACACACACACACAATTTTCACTGTTCCCTCAAATAATCAGATAAAACACAAATCGTTTGGGTCCATTTATTATCCTGCTGTGATGGTTCAGTTACAATGTCAGTGAAAAAACAAGCTTGCATAGAGAGATGGACTTTGAGTTTTGGACAGGAAGTGAAGGTGGGCTGTGCAGAGAGGCGTGTGTGAGGGGTATTCATCCAAACTTTGGTACGTTCTGCTCAGGCGGACGTGGGGTAGTGCATCAGTGAGGAAAACATCTTTTTAAAACGGTGAGGACCACAAGCTTTCTATTTTCTAATCCAACGTCTGACCGATACAAAGTGTAAACATTGAAAAGTGACTTGAACTTTCCTTCAATTTTCTTTTTCACACTTTATATTCAGAGTGTGTGTGTGTGTGTGTGTGTGTGTGTGTGTGTGTGTGTGTGTGTGTGTGTGTGTGTGTGTGTGTGTGTGTGTGTGTGTGTGTGTGTGTGTGTGTGTGTGTGTGTGTGTGTGTGTGTGTGTGTGTGTGTGTGTGTGTGTGGTGGCTCAGGAGGGTCACCACAATGCAAAAGTCCATGCAGACAGAGAAGTTACACAGAAATAGAACCATTTCTATACATTCTGTGAATCAAGCCGTCATGTCGTGCTGACCCTGGTGGGCCACCGTACTCAAAACATACATCAGAAGGGGAGCGAGGTCAAACCGGAAATTATTTTTGACTGATGATGAGAAGTTCAAAGTTAAAATTACAAACTCTTCGTAATCCAGTCGACTAAAATGGTCATTTATTAATCTCTGAAACCGAGGCTCCAAATTCCCAAACTGTCAATCCAAATATTGATTAAATATTTTATATGTTCTGAACTCGTCGCTGGAAGAAAAAAATAAAACTCAGCGCCTTGTTGAATGATTAGATTTTTCAGAATACTTCATAAATTGTGTCACTTCAACATGTTTTGCTTGTTTATGGAATTTTACAAAAAAAAAAAAAACGATTTCACAAAATCACCTTAATGTGAAACTTCAATAATATAAAGTGACAAAACTTCACAGAGCATCGTTACGTACAAAACATCGGAGTAAAAATAAAATTCATGTTACGACTGTGGAGAAGAGTCGCTTCAGCGTGAAGTTTTTATAATTGTGCTGTTGTGGCAATAAATGAAAAACACAGCATTAATACATTTAATGTGAGTGTTTACGATATGAAACTCTTCATGATTTAACATAACAAGGTTCCCACATTATGGATCGTATCTCTCCAAAATAAAAGCTTATCAAACATTCGGCAATAATGAATCCATATTAAACTTTCATATCATAACTGTCATTTATTAAAACGTGAAACCTTCTGGCGACATTCTCACACTGTGCAAGAACGTTTAATATTAGAACGTAAAATAAAGATAAAGCATTTTTCTCAAACATTCACAAACTGGAACATGGTGTAAATATATTATGAATATTTTCACAATAACTAGATTTCTGTACCTCGTAATGTCAGAGACGGGAACATTTTACCTCATTTTTCACATTATGAATGGAAAATTTAACAAATCCCGTTCACATATTTCATAAAGTGTGAAATAAAACGAAGGAGAAAATATTGTGAAACATTATTTTATCACCTTTCACAATATAATACAACTTCATGACATAAAACCCCAAACTATATTACCACGCAATGACGTAAAACTGGTACACAATGTGAAAACCTTTCAAATTAAACTTCATGATTCTAAAACAATTTAAAAAAGAGCCTTTTTTCACAATATAATGCGATAATTAAATATTCAATTATTTTGAAAACATTTGTGACATTATGAAACTAAAGCTAATCATGTCAGAAGACGTGACGTTTGGATTTTTTAAGACGTGACGTGTCTGACCCGACGCCTCGCTTGACATGACGTTGTGTGTGTGTGTGTGTGTGTGTGTGTGTGTGTGTGTGTGTGTGTGTGTGTGTGTGTGTGTGTGTGTGTGTGTGTGTGTGTGTGTGTGTGCGTGCGTGCGTGTGTGAGGACAGGACCAGTTCACCTCCACGCTGTGGTTCAAAGTGGCAGTAAGAATCATGCGTACATTCATAGTGCAGGGGAGCGAGTGAGGAGGATTCTGGGACGTTTCACACCAAAACGCTCAGACTTCTGCCGCGGTTCATGGCGAAGCCGGCGCCGGCGCCCGTGTAGCGTAGGAGAACAACCAAAGAAATCTGATGTTTCTAATGAGCAACAGCAGAGATGAGGGGAAAAGAAAAAACGTCGACATGGTTGATTAATATTCCGGGAGGTTTTTGTTTTTCTTCTTTGTGTTTTTGATGTGGTGGTTATTGTTGCGGGTGGGGAAGCGCCTGCAGGGCGGCACAGCGGGACAAGAGAAAACTGCTTCTATCGAGCGAGTCGAGGGCTGGAGCCACGTTTAAAACAAACAAAAAGATAATACATAGAAGCGCTCTTTGCCCCCCACAGCACCGCCCTGCCAGACCTCCGGATCTGCTACATGATTGATTTTCACTAAATGGAGATTAACCATAAGAAACTTTAGAAAAGTGACCTGGTTCAAATCAGGAAACACGTCCGCACCGTGTCTCTTACGTCATTTGCTCGTCGACGCGTCGCTAACTCAGGTGTTTTTAATTATTAATTGATCCTAATCCGGTAGAAAAGTCACCCCCTATCAATCTACAGTATAAAGTTAGTTACATTCAGATCACAAGTCACCGTCACGTCATTAGAAAATCACTTTTTTTTTTTTTCTTCTCGATGAAAATACTGTAACAACAATACCAAAACTTTGAACTGGGACTCCAAAAACCAGCTGTGAGCAAAGTCGGGCGGGATGAATCCCGGAGTTACCTCACGAGGGCCGGAGAAGGCCTTGAGAAGGAAGGGTGCAGGTACAACATGAGGCCACAGGGAGGCGCTGCTCTGCAGCCCAGTTCTGGGTGAAAAAATGCTGACTCTGCTTCGACAGCGAAGGCAGTGGACGCTTCGTGGTTGACGTGTCTCAAACGACCTCTGACTGGTGGGTTGTGGTCCGGTTCAGAAGGCAGTGTGGGTCGGTCCTCACACGTGTTGCTGAGCAGGAGGGGAATGTGTGCAGGTGCAGGACTGTTCATGTCTCACCCGGCGGCCTCACGTCAAACCGTCAAGCCGAGGGCGGAGCGCCGGCTGCCGGGGAACCGGAGCGTCACTCCAGCCCGAACGTGCTGGTCTCCTCCACGGCGGTCAGCATCTTCTCGTAGAGCATGGAGAAGGACGGGTACGGCGGCAGGTCCAGCCGGTTGAAGCAGGTGTGAGCCCTGGAGGACAGACAGCGGAGGGCGGGGTTACACACAGCACCTGAGCACCACCTTCCTCTCGTTCACATCTTTTCTATTCCTCCACCTGGGCAGCGCCGTGACTTTCCCCCACTTCTCCACGCAGAACCGGCGGGGTCCGTTGCTGCCGCGCAGCGAGGCGAAGCCCTCGTAGGGGATGCTGGACGTCCCCGTGACGAACTGAAAAGAATGGAGACAACCGGTGACCACGGAGCCGGAGGGCGCCGGAGACAACCGCCGCCCTCAGCGCCGACAGACAGGCCTCACCTGCAGCAGCCGCAGCCTCTGCTCGTTGTTGAACCGCTCCACCGCTGCCCAGAACCAGCGGATCACGATGTGGTTGTCATGGTAACCTGGACACCACATCACACATCACACATCACAGCAGAGGAGACCAAACCAGCCAGAAAGCATGGAGGTGCTACCAAGAGCCACGTCACACAAACTGGGCTCACAAATACACACAAATGACGAAATGACATAAAGTTGAACACACACGATGTGTGATGCATCTCCATGTGGAACTAAGGTGGATTTACAGCTTTAGCAGGGACCGTGTGCAAATGACAAAACCTCGAAACAGAACCCACACATCACTGTCAAAGCAAGTGAAGCTGCAGTGATGGTGGCGACACAGGGAATACCAGTCACGTTAGTAAGTATTTTTGTGGTATCTGTCTTTGTTTTTGCAGCAGTTTGTAGTTTGCAGACGGTCCCTGCACTCCGGTCACAGCCGTCACACCGATGTATCCATCCACCAAGTAACTCCAACTTCTTCATACACCTGCTCCATGTGGAGGATCTGAAGTATCTCTGTACCTGAGCCTTTGTACCGTCTAACCAGCCCGACCTGCTGTATATATTGTAGTAGAAGTGAGTGAGAGGATCCACGGTGCCGTGCCTGAATGGTGCATTTAAGTACTACTTAAGAAAATTCGAACTCAGAGTTTCACACGGGAACTAATGGCAGAGCCGCACTCCGATGATTTCATAGATCAAAGAGCTGCGGCATTACAGAGGAGTCCCGCCTCCGCTCCGTACCTCCTCTGTACTCCGTGTTGTTCCTCCAGTCTGACAAGTCGATCTCCGCCGTGCCGGCGATCACCAGCTCCAGCTCCCGGGCGTCGAACACAGACACCAGCCGGGCGTCCACCACCTGCGGGAACCAGCACACGTCACTCAGTGTGTTGGTCTGCAGCGGCGGCAGACGGATGTTGTGGTTCCACCCGGCCCACCTCGTAGAAGCCTCTGACCAGGCTCTCCGTCTGCTGCACCACTCCTCTCTCGATCCTCCACTTCACCATCCGCTCGATGTACTCCTTCTTGTTCTTCTCCGACACGGGGATGTTGGCTCCGCTGGGCTTCAGCTCTCTTTCTGTGATCTGAATGGAACCACACACACACACACACACACACACACAGACGATCACACTTCTATCTCCGCCGCTCAGGCTCGCGGGTTCAACCCCGGAGGCGGAGGCTGACCTGTCCGAAGACCTCCTCGTTGACGGTGAAGGTGAGGTCCAGCATGTCCTCGATGTCGTTGTCCTTCATCCACTGGAGAGACTGGTGGAACTCCTCGTCCAGGTACTCCAGGTCGCTCAGCTCGCAGGGGCTGCAAAGTCATGGGGGGTCAGAGGTCAGCTGGTGGTGTGTGTGTGTGTGTGTGTGTGTGTGTGTGTGTGTGTGTGTGTGTGTGTGTGGCGCAGTGCAGCGAGCCGTGCATTGTGGGAAGCGTACATGCGCAGCAGGCCTTTGTAGAAGGGTCTGGTGAAGAAGGCGTCCAGCAGGTACTGGTGGATCAGAGCCAGGCCCAGGATACGGCCGCTGAACCGGAACCTGAGACGCAGCACAAACAAACAAACAAACAAACAAAAAAACGGCGGGTTTTAATGAGCGTGACGGCGCCTGCAAGCGTTTATCATGAACACATGGTTTTGACCGCTTCCCGCCAAATCAATTCGATGCGTTTGACCTCTTTGTGGCGGGGGTGTGGTTTGAGGCAGAGAACGCCTCACGCCAACGTGACGACCTCCCGGAGCAACGGTTCTCACCATTCGTGATGATTGTCTACAAATGCAGACATGGGGCTGATCTGGACGGTGTAGGTGTCGTTGGCCGAGTATTCAAACAGCCCATAATACGGGTTGAAGAGTTCTCTGGAAACCAGGAAGAAGAACTCCCTGGACGGCCCGCTGTAGTCCAACCTGAGACACACGCAGAGTCCAAGGGTTTTCACACAAGTACGTTCTACTAATAGAAGAGCGAAAAGTGAAGTTACACTGAGATGAAATAGTTACAACTGTTAGAATTGGTTAAAACTGCAAACCCAGCAAAAATAATAGCTGTTCTAAAATGAGGTAGTTAAAGTTCCTGAAGGTCACGGGCCACCGCTCCTCACCCCTCCTCCCCGACGAAGCTCACGTAGAGCTTGCTGCGCTGCAGGTCTTTCCGCGAGTAGCACATGATCTGGTTGAAGGCGTCCTCCAGCAGGTGGTCACGGCGGATGATCAGTCTGAGAGGCACAAAAACCAGGAAGTGACATCAGCAAGCGTTCACACTCGCAACTGGATGGAAAGAAGCGGCACGGCGGCTGACTTTAGCTTCCCGGGTCCCTGGCCGTAGCCTTTGGTTTCCAGTTTCCTGTAGAAGTTGCGTAGTTTGGCTTCGAAGTCTCTCTTGTAGGGCGCCGGCGCTCGAGCGTTGGCCCTCTGAGTGCCTGTGGGAGGAGCCAGCAGGACATTCGTCAAAGAGAATAATCACAGAAACCATCAAACTGCATGGATGGCAGAAAGCAGCGGCCCCGGAGTTTTACCAGGCGAGTTCTGTGGGGAGGAGACCGGAGACCCCCGGGGCGACTGGCAGTAGCTGGGGTGCAGTAAGGCGTGAGGCGGCACGTACGACATGACTTCGTCTTCAAACAGGCTGCGGAGACACGGCGAGCACGTTAGAACCCGGGCGGCGGGCGGGACGCCACGGGAAAAACCATACCGGACCTGAGCAGGATGACGAGGTCGGCGTCTCCCGACAGCCTGGCCAATCCCGACACCCCTTCCGTCCGGATCAGCTGCACCTTCTCCCTGTTGTCATAGCAACGCCACAGTCAGTGTCAGCCCAGAGGCCGTGAGTTCCAGGACTAAAAGAGACGGTTTCAACCCTTTTCTACAAATCTGATCCACCTGGAGCCACAAAACAGCTTTATTTTTCAGTTTTGTTAAGTTCTTCTCTCTATGGATGTGATATATTTATATTTTATTCTTTTAATTCTTCATAATATATTTCAATATATGTTTATTCATATTCACAGTATTTTTACGAGATATTTTTTGTATTTAAAAATGTTGGTTTAATTGCACTACATTTTGACTTAAATCACCGCAGTATGTCAACTTATTTTTATTTTACAGTGTGTGTGTGTGTGTGTGTGTGTGTGTGTGTGTGTGTGTGTGTGTGTGTGTGTGTGTGTGTGTGTGTGTGTGTGTACCTGAGTGCGTGGTTGCGGCTGAAATCAGGCTGTCTCTCCTGCAAAATCTCAAAGACGTTTGGTTGCCGTAGAAACGCCACAATCTTGTCATTGTACGCTGGAGGAAAAGAAATATCACAGTCACATTTAATATCACAATAATACCTGTGTGTGTGTGTGTGTGTGTGTGTGTGTGTGTGTGTACACTCACCCACTGGCACAATGTCTTGGCACTGCCCCCTGCTGGCGGAGGTGAAGGTGCTGGAGGGTCTTGGCAGGACGGGCGGTCCGGCGTGTCGGGGGTCTTCACCCACCTACACAGAGCGCCAGTGTGAGCAGCTGCGTCGTGTGAGACTTAGAGAGTGTGTGTGAGGTTTGTGGCGCTCACCAGTCGCCGTGGGCTGACCTCGCCGGCGCTGTGGCTGCGCTGTCGGGTCAGGTGTTGGCGGTGGGCCAGCAGGCTCGGGGGGCGGGAGCTCTGCAGAGGCAGCCGGGGGTCTATGAAGGTGGTGGCACGGCAGTTATGGTCCACGAAAAAAGGCTGCGGACAGACAGACGGTTAGGTTCCATCACGCGAGGCGGTGAGCCAAGCGATGGGCGTGTCCGGCCACCCTCACCTTGCCCGTGTGGTCATGCTTCATCTCCCAGCCCCGCGGCAGCTCCAGCTGCTTGTTCGCAAACATGTTGAGGAAGGCCACCAGGTCCCGGTTGTGCTGGTACCTCTCAAAGTGGTGAGCATCCCGACGAACCTTACTGATCATGTGCTTCAGACACGTGTTGGTGGTGAACATACGGTAGGCACTCTGGAAGACAGACAAACAGCCGGCAGGGAAAGAGAGAATGACACCAGTCAATCGGGGTTGGTGGAGCTCAAAGCTTGACATCCCTACATATAGACAGTATCTGGCTGTGGTCAAACACTGGATTGTGTCATGTGGCTGTTCAGCAGACCAGTGCTGAGAGTGTTTAAGTGAGTTGGGTGGTGGCGAGGGGTGGAGGTCCAGAGCGCTCACAGGGTTGGAATGCAGCACAGTGAAGAAGTCGGGGCTGGTGAGGAACTTGGCGCTGGGGGACTGGAGCAGCAACGTGAGGCGAGACCTGGAACCGGACGGAGCCACGCTGTTGTCCCTCCTCAGCTCTGCAACACCACAACTCAGTTCAGTTCAACACACAGGAAATGTCCAACAGGAAGCGGGACGCCGTGCGGCGGGGCCACTACCTGGGATGGAGGGGTGCATGTCGGTCTCGTCTGGCGGCGGCTCGTTGACCGGCGGCTCCTCCGCTCTGCCGTCGTTGGTTATGGTCCTGCGAATACTCTGGTACCTGCGGGGGAAGGGGGGGGTGGGGGGTCATGTCAGACACACTCGTCTCGAACCAGGAAACGGCAGCCGGCGCCGTGCCTCCATGTTCCCACCTGCGGTTCAGCTGCTCCATCTGCTGGATGGAGTTGGACCTCTGGAGGGTCTGCGGGGCCGCGGGTGCGGTGGGGCGCTGCCACGTCGTGGTTCGGTTGACGTGGTCCACATAAAAGATGCGACCGTGGCTGTCGATGCGAGCCTCCCAGTCTGGATCAGGAGGACACGTCAGAGTTCATATCTGCCACCACTCGCCGGAGGCAAACGCACACAAACACTCACTTGGCGGCAGCGGCTCGTCCACTCTCTGGTAGCGACTGATGTCGTGACGAATCGACGGCAGCGAGCGCACCGACTGGTGACCGTTCACCTGGGCGGTCGCACCTGAGGACCGGTCAGAAATCACACATGATCAGATGTGCAATCCAGGTTTTCATTCATACAAGTCAACTCAGGTCCATGAAATATAAAGAAAGAATAAAGAGTGAAATAATACTGCATCCTTACAGAAAAATAATGAGACAAATAACACTTTTATTAGTAAAGTTAAGATGTTAATAAAGACTCAATCTCAGCATCGATGAATGAAAACTGGCAAATGTTAAGAACCATGAAATAAAAAGAGTAATAATAATAATAATAATAATAAAGTGAAAGAGAAAAAAAAATCACTATTTCAAAAACAAGTTAAAGATTTTAGTAAGTTTTAATCAAAAATGTGGATAAACTATCTAATGTAAAACAAAATGTGAAAAATAAAGAAAAATATAATCAAAAATGATCAATTATACAAAAAAATTGTCGATATAAATAATACGTGATATAAGAAAAAAAATTATATATATGTTCTGAGCTTTTAGAGAATAAAGTTATCCTCGTCCGACTCACCGGTCTCCCTCTCCACCACTGACGTCCCGCCCTCTCCTCCTCTGGCCCCGCCCACTTCCTGGCTCTGCGTGGACCTCCTCCTCCACACCTGGCCGTCCTTCTGCTCCACCTCCTCACCGCCTTCAGCTCCTGCTGACGTCGTCGGCAACGACATCCAGTCACGGTTAACATTTGCTTCCGTTTGGGACATTTGGAGTGAAGCTGTGAAACACCGACCAGCTTCAGGAAGTCCTCCAGTCGCTCCACCGCTGCAGGTTGGAGCAGGCGCTCCTGCGATTGGCCCGTTGGCCTCACTGCTTGATGACTCCGCCCCTTCCTCCTCCGCCTTTGGAGCCACATGTTTCCTTGTGTCCACCTCCTGAGAAGAGAAGTTGGTTCGTCGTACATCAGTCAAGAACAAAGCAGCAGGAGACCATCGGTTCTCATCTTGACTTCCAGCGGCAGTCTGCTACATCGTCTCACCTGAATGGGTGAAAGAGGGCCGAGCGGGGCATTATAGACCACGTCCTGGGTCCCCCCCCCACAGGTGCATTCTATTGCCCCCGCTCCAGCTGCTGAAGCCCCCGACGCCCCCGACGTTTCTCCAGAGACCGGCGCCGCCTCCACTGACGATCCAGAAGCGTTTTCGTTTACAGAGGCCGACGGTCCCGTCTGCGCAGGCGCCACGTCCTCACCAGGTCCAGGTCCAGCAGGGGGCGCTGTGGATCCCCCTCCTGCCTGTGAGCACGACTCGCCGCCTGAAGCGCCGTTACCCTGTCCGGACTCGCTGGGCCTCCTGGGCGAGTCCGTGTTCTGCGGCGTCTTGTCCTCCTGGTCCCTGTGCGGCGCCGAAACCTCCTCGTCCTCGTCCGAGTCGATGTGCAGCATGGCGTTGAGCCGCGTGTCCGTGGGGAAGCTGGAGCGCAGTTTGGGCGGCGGCCCCGCCGGGGGCCGGTCCCCGGGGCTCCGGGGAGCTTCGATGGTGTCCAGGTAGTCGTTGAGCGACACCTGGCGGTGGGTGTGGCCTCCCGTGGCAGAGGCGAGCAGGTCGTCGTCGGCCGTCTGTCCCAGCTCCCGCCACACGCTGTCGCTGCCGTAGTAACAAGCACCGTTGGCGAGCGGGGGGCTGTCGTCAGAGCCCGTCGGCGAGGCGCCGCAAGTGAGGCGCGAAGACGAAGAGGGGTGAGGAAGGTCTTCGTCGTCGGAGGGACTGCCGGGGTCTCCGTTCACCGCACTGCCCAGCAGGGTTCCCACTGCGTCTGGAGACGCTTCTGGAGGAAAACAGTGACGGGCCAGACAAGTAGAATTATTCAGGATTTTAAAAGTAGCGGTCAACTAACATTTACTGCATCACGCTCAGACCATGGCTGTTCAAAGTGATGCTGATTTTCTAAAGTGACCACAGTCAAGCTACCTTATGGTCATGTACTGTTTTAACATACATTTATGACCTTCAGGCCCAGGTTATGTTTTTGTCTGCTTATATTTATTTATTTTCGCAAAAACTATTCTCTTGAATTGCATGAAACTTTCAGGTATTTGTCCCTATCCAAGGATGGGTCCATTCAATTATGAGAGCGATTGGGTCAAAGGTCAAGGTCTAGGTCACAGAAACACGGTCAGTTTTAATCCGATTGGTGTCAAACCAAAACCAAAATGTTCAGTTTTCAATTAGCTATCATGACGAAAATACCCCCCCTGACCTTTGACCCGTAATGACGTCACTGCATCATGTGGCACATCAGAGGATAGGGAATAGAAAACTGAACATTTTGTCTTCGGTTTGACACCAATCGGATCAAAACTGACAGTGTTGTGACAAAAACAATTTTACTGATCTTTATGTGATCTAGACCTTGACCTTGGAAAAACCCTTGGATGATGACCAATCATCCCTGAAAGTGTCATGCAATTTGGATGTAAGGCTTTTGCAAAAAGTTAGTAAAATAAAATAAAATAAAATAAAATAAAATAAAATAAAATGAAATAAATACACGCAGACAAAAACATAACCTTGAATAACTTTTACGTTTGTGGAAGTACTCAGACAATGGTTACTGGATGATGACCTACTGCAGAATCGAGTGGCTGAAACATGTTTTCTGTACAACAAATGATTAACAAACAATATTACATTCCTCTGATTAATATTCTTGAACATGTGTGTAACTTTTTTCCAGCCTTTAACATCAGATATGAAGTGTGTGTTTGTTTTGAACTGAATTACTGAGTTGTTGTCATGGAAACAGAAACACACCTGAAGCGGTAAAAGAAAGCCGCCATGCCCTCACCTTCCTGTCCAGTGGAAGTGATGTCCACTCTGAACACCAGCTGTCCACTCACGTGGTCCGTGGGGAGACGACGGCACAGGCTGTAGCTCACCGGCTGATCACTACACACACACACACACACACACACACACACACACACACACACACACACACACACACACACACACACACATTTCAACCTGATATCCGGCATTTAGATTTATTTCACAAAATGTGAGAAAATATGACCTTCTTAATTCTTAAAATTCTTTCCTTTCTTTGGCACATTTCAACTTTAATTATTTTTATTTCATCTTGAGTAAAGTGACAACATATAATAATGCAAATTTATTCTCTTTTTTTAATAATTATTCTAAATTATTCAAATTCCATTTGCGTCTTTTAAGGCGTGTCTTGATTTCAATTTAGAATACATTTTGTTGCTTCTTAACATTTTATTAATTGCTTCTACCTTTTTTGTCAGTTTAAGCAAAAAAGTAACGTTTACAGTCACATTTAGTTATTTTTACTTAACATCTGTCAGATTTTGATTTTTATAGACTTCACAATATTTCAACTGTATTCTTGAAAAATTTTAAATCTGTTAAATGTGTCTGTTCAATTTACAGTTTTTCCAAATTTGTTCCCAACATTTTGTCTTTCATTTATACATTTTTATTCCTATATATTGTCCTTCAAAATATTTTTCAAAATATCACATTTGTTCATTATTTTATGTGTATTTTCCTGCTTTAATAAGCACTCAGACAGAGAGACGTCTGAGACTCTGACATCTGACCTCCGGCACTTTACTGGAGTGTCTCCACATCAATGACGATCGATACGTCCTAATCCTGTGTGTGTGTGTGTGTGTGTGTGTGTGTGTGTGTGTGTGTGTGTGTGTGTGTGTGTGTGTGTGTGTGTGTGTGTGGACTCACTCGGCTGTGGGCCCCTCCAGGAGTCTCTGCACGGGGACGATCAGCTGTCCCAGAAAGCGTTTGATGATGGGTCGGCTTTTGGCAAACTTGTCCTTCACCTCGATCTCCAGCACGTCGGTCATCAGAGCCACGAAGGTGTACTTCTGAAAAGCAGAACTCCTGATCAGGACTCCAGAAACCAGCTTCAATCTTCTACTTCTTCTTCTCAGATACAAATAAAATTAGTTCCTTCTTAACCTTTCCCAAAATATTGGGTCCTCATTCTCGACTTGTTGCCCATTTTCTAAATAACTGTCTCTACTTCTACCAACATGTGGTCTTAAGAATAGAAAGAGAAAAAACATCTACAAAAGAACTGGGTCAGAAATCACCACACTGCACCGTACTAAACATACTTATCCCTCACAAACGGACCTCTCCGTGCCACACGGGGTTGATGGTGTTGGCGATGATGGAGGAGCGCCTCTCCTGGCCGTGGTGGGTGAACTTGGGGAGGCCGCTCCTCTTCCCGGGCAGAATGGACATCTTCAGGTAGGGGTCGGGGTTGAAGAACATGCCCTTCTTCAGGCCCAGCGCACGAATGTCTGCAAATCAAACGCCGTGCAGTGAGCTCGGAATCCGACCAGCCGCTCTGAGCGGACCCGCCGAGTTCGCCAGCTCACCTGACAGGGTGAAGCTGACCAGCTTCCGACAATGCTCGACTCCCGATTGGTCCCCCACTTGGCCGTCGCTGCTCACCTGAAACGAAGATTTTCAACGTTCATGCAAACGGTTTGTTGGTTGAGGAACGACGTGACGGAAACAGACGTACCGGGACTCCGGGGTTCTTTACAGTGATGCAAGGCGTCGTTGCTCTCAATGCTCCACTTACACCGTGGTAGTATTTAAAGCAGATCTTTGTCTCTGCTGTGGTGAACACACACACACACACACACACACACACACACACACACACACCACTGAATAGTTTAATCTAATTTCACAATGCTTTGCATTCACATTTAGATTCATGTTGTTTTCAACAGCAGTCAAGAGATAATAGGCAATAAATACATTGCAAAAGACCGTCATAAAAATGTGTTATTACAATGAGTCGTTAATAAAAAGTGATAACAAAGTAAGACGTTAAGTCATAACGAGAAGCCGGGTTTCCACTCACGCTCCATCAAGTACGGCCCGGGCTCCAGCCTCCACACGATCTGACCCCTCTGGGTGCCGTTCACGCCGCGGTTCTTCGAGTCCCACACATTGGCCACGCATGTCTCATCTGTAAAACACACATTTACATACATAAAGTGTTCCTTCCCGCCAACTAACGTAGCTTTAGCACACTGCTAAAGCAACAGGTAAGGCAGGTAATTAATGAGATATTGAGCCGGGCCACCAGCTAATGAGGCCGCGACATGTCGAGAACTTCAAAGTTAAACACAGCGGAATGGAATTCCCTCTGGTACGGTGAGTGTTAGTCTGCTGGTCGGAGGACGAGGAATCTTCTTCAAACGGACACTTTATTACACACTAATGTTGAAACTAAAGACAAAATGTTCAGATTAAAGACCAAAACGGGAGGACGAAAGATAGAAATATTGAGACTGAAGACAAAATATGGATCGTAATCACGCTGCCCCGCCGCTCCCTCACACATGCCCCCTCTAGGCCGCCCCGAGGCATCACCGACTCAACGGAAACAACATTCAACATTTCATTTCGCTAATTATCTCTGAACACGTGGATGATGGTATGAGCTGAAAGTGCTGGGGAGTAAAACGAAGCACCATTAAAAGACGGGATGATTTCTGTACCTGATTGATAGAAAACGGCCCTGAAATACACTGAATGGGGTCATTAGCCAAGAGTTCACGTGTCTTTTAGGGACGTATCGTAGCCGTGACGATTCCCCAGGGAAAACCTGGCGTCTAGTCAGAAACCACAACAACATGGTGCAGGAATGTGTGAAGGAGGACAAACGGCCGGTGGATCGATGCCGATGTCCGTGTGGTGCACGGATCATTCAGCCGGGCGAGGCCGAGCAGCCGCCGGCAGCCTGGCTGGAAACAGTGAGCGTCCCTGGGGAGGACAACCCGAGAAATCCCGTCCCTCCTCCTATTCTTCCTCCTGCTCCTGCTCCTGCTCCTGCTCCTGCTCCTGCTCCTCCTCCTCCTCCTCCTCCTCCTCCTGCTCCGGGTCGATACCATCCCTCCAGAGACGCTGCAGAAATGAAGCGCTCACCTTTCACCGGCTTCGTCCAGGAGGAAACACACTATCAGTCTCACGGTTTGAGACGACCTCGGCATTTAAAACACCGTGTGTATTTCTCTACCTGCACCAGGCTGAGTTTTTCACACCTGAGTGTGTTAAATCGCGAGCGTCGGCACAACCAGCTGGTGTCACAGAACACGCCGCTATCTCACTAGTATGCAAGTATGTTCATGCTTTGGTTCATGACAGATGACAACACTTGTGAGATCTGAAAATGAGCTTAAATGCACTGCTGGCATCTTGGAGATAATATGCCAGGAAACTGACATTGGGAATAAAAGGTAAAACATTTTTAAAGAACTAAAAGTGTGATATTATCCATTGCTTGACATTTACATTATGCGTCTCTGTCCTACAGTCTGTCCTGGAAAGTCTGAACTTTAAATTTCTCATCTGTGAATGAAGCATTAAAATCAACATCTGCTGCAGAGAACAATAACAAAACACCACAAAGACTAAACTGACTGCGACACTGCAGGAAGCACTAAACCACGACCTAGAAATACCCATGAAGCCAGAGCTTTTGTTTTTCAGTTTGTACACACACACACACACACACACACACACACACTTCTTTCCAGTGTTTGCTCTGTGCAGCCTGTCATTCACAAGTACACCACGTAAGATAGAGTACACGAGGAAGTAATATTATAAGTAACATAATGCTTTTATATGCTCTTTACGCTGAGTCAGCACCACTTGTCATCATCGAGACATCCCCCTTTCACACACAACCACACACACACAACCACACACACACGCACACACACACACACAAACACACACACACACACACGCACACACATGATCCATTAGCTGGTTAATGCTGAAGCAGAGAGGCTGAGGTAATGCTCTAACCTTGAGACGTTGAGCTACGAGTTGCGACCTCTTCAGTACGGGCACCACATCACTGTCCTACAACATTTTTTACTGCACCAGAAGGCAAAGAAGGACAAGAGTTAAGGTGGACCAGAAAGCCATTGAGTAATAACCGATGAGTTGGAGTGAACTGGCTTCGTGGACGTTCGTTTGTAGAGCCACTGTACTGATGTACTGATGTACTGATGTACTGATGTACTGATGTACTGATGTACTGATGTACTGATGTCATCACTCCAAACCAGGCTTTAGCGAATAGTCGATCAGTTGCAGTTCCCTCAACACTGAACTACACCTCATTTTAAGACGGACAACATTCTAACACTGAGCACAAGTGGTCCGTTCTACATTTGAACGTAAAACCCTTCAAGTCGATATCCCTGAAGAGCAAAACGTTCAGGAGCACATAATGTCTGACGTCACGTCAAAGGTCATAATGTCAACAGTTCAGCTGCACTGCAAACATCCACCTGCAACAGACGAGCAACGCTGACGCTACTTTCCCATGAAATGGATTATTAGCTGGTTGTTGAACTGATGTTTGATGATGTGAAGTGATTAGTTTTAGTTTGGCGGAAACCCATCAGGACAAGATGTCGCCACAGGGACAATCAGTCCCGGAGTTTAGTTGATACTTCTGATTTTTGAATGTTTGCGGCATCGCTGCTCTCAAAATGAAAGATAAAGTGCTTTTCAGCTTGACAAGGCATTTTCCACACTTCAGCCGGTGAGTCTAGATGTTCTCACCGATGTGGTAAAGGCCGATCCAGTCGGTGGCGTCCACCTCCTCCTTGATGTCCCAGGAGATCACCAGGTGGGCGTGGCCCAGCGTCAGCTGGTACATCGAAGCCGTTAGCGAGGAGCGGCTCTCTGAGGTCACCAGGTCTGTGTCGCTATTGGCCCGCTGAAGCCCCACCCCCAACACTTCCGGTTGGTTCCCTGACGACAGCGGCGGGGGGGAAGTGGAGGAGGCGGAGCCAGAGGTGGAAGGTCCGACCGCCTCCTGCGCCGAGAAGCTGCGCAGGTTATCCGGCCCGATGGTGTATGGCCGGGCATGCGGCGTGCGCCGGCGCACCGCCAGGAGGTGCTCCCGGGCGCTGCCATTGGGGGACGACGAAGACGACGGGGACGAGGACGAAGCAGTGGCGGCTGTCGCCATGGTGACAGCGGAGGAGGGGAAGGGAGGCGGCGAGAAGCGGGGGGGCGACGATGACAGCTGGTGGTGGTGGGGTGAGGAGGAATGGGACTGAGGGTGAGGATGATGGTGGTGGTGGTGGTGGTGATGGGGGGATGAGGGGGCGGAGGGGGAGGATGATGAATGGGGGCGGGGGCGAGGGGGTAGGACAGCGGTTGCAAGGGAGGGGCGAATCTTGGAGGTTAAAGGGGAGAGCAAAAAAAAAAAGAAAAAAACAAGGAGGGAGGAAGCCAGGGGTGAGGAACGAGAGGTAGCGACGGTACAAAGCTGTGTGAGCTTGACGGACCAGTCTGGGATTATAAATTCATGGAAAGATACTTTGATTGCCCTTCAGCAAGGCACTTCAGAGTCCTCACATCCCTCTAGAAGTCTGAGGGGTTAGAAGAAACCTTGAACCTCCTCAGTATCGTCTTTTTTACGTCTGGGAGGCCGGTCCATTCCAACAAAGTCATGAGTGTCAAAACCACCGCCACGTCTCGCGCTCGGTCACCAAACTATGTGGTAAATCCAGGTACTCATGATGCACGGGTGGGGGATGGGAGGTGGGCAGAGAAAGACAAGGAAAGAGGGACGAAGTCCGATCCAGAACCCGTGTGCCTGCGAGTCCGGGAAGGAGAGGGTGATGGCGGGGCGATCCTCCGATCCACGGGGAGGAGAGGGTCAAGGAAGGTTGGGCACCTAAAGGAAAGGGAGAGAGAACAAGTGAGGTGAGTCGAGGGGAAAGACGAAGGGAGCCAGGAAGGGGTTAGGGTTGTGATGGTCGTGATGCTGTTGGGAATACCAGACAAAAACAACACATCTCATTCTTGTCTTGGATGACCGAAGCCCAAAAGTCAAAGAAACCTGTACAATAATGACTAAAACCAAGAAGAGTGCTCGTACTGTACAAACGAAGCCCGAAGGATAAAAGCTACTCGCAAAACTGCACGTTAGAAACACACGGTACAAGAAACGGAACATTTTCCGACAAGCACAAAGCACTAATTGTGCAATCAGGTGTTGAACTTGTGTAAATGTTGTGCAACTTGTAAAAACTAGACACGAAGGCACAACGTATTCAAACTACAGTAGCTCACAACCTTGTGACAACAAAATAATACAAAACTAACTAATGCAACCACAGCGTTAACTAATGAAAGCTCAATACCTGAACGACTGAGAACTAGTTCTAACAGGAAATAACTGGAGCCATCATGCTGCAAAGGTGGCGAACAAATTTTGCCTGAATGAGTTTTGACAAATAGTAAACAACAAAGCTGAAAAGTGATGATAAATGACGGTAACGAATGATGACAGCGAACCACGGCACCATAGTGACAAAGATCACGCAAGATACTTTGGTTAACAAGATAATATCGAGCTAATGACACAACTTCCACCCCGTTTCTTAAAACATGTGAACAGATAACAAAATATGCAACAAACAAGATAAAAATGCAAACTAAACTAAATCTTGTCATGTGATGTTTAAGAGGTAAATATACCTTGAGTTTCAATTTGTCCACGTACAGGAAGTGTAAGCAGAACTACTTTAAGTGTTTTACACCTTCAATTGAGTGCTAATAGACCCACTGATGCTTCAAAACACGCCACCGCCGCTCTGCATTTTCCTCCTCCTCTCTTATGTTTGCATCACTGGTTACCGTGGCGACGAGGATTACATTAAACCAGGTCTCAGCTGCCACATCAGACCGACACTCAGCCTCCTCCTCCCCCCTCCATCACTGGTACAGCGGAAATGCACTCCCTCACCCGTAGGCTCGCCGTCCCCCGGGACGTCGAAATTAGCTCTGCTGCCGATGAAGCAAGAGAGAGAGAGAGAGAGAGAGAGAGAGCGAGAGAGCGAGAGAGAGGGAGAGAGAGAGACGTAGCGAGATGAATAATAGAAGAGAAGAAAGGAGGAGAAGCTTCTGCTACGTACAAGAGATTTGCTGGAGAAAGATTGTTCCCATCACTTCCATTTGAATAGAATATTTCTGACTCCAGCTCCTGGAGTTCAGATCGTTCACCATCTGCAGCACAATAACCATAAAATGGTGAATAGGGAATACTTTAACGATGGTTGAGATGTCAGCAGTACAATTGTGATGCTCTCGGTGGCGATAATGAGTTGCAGTTCCTCATAGCTGGACCATTATTAATTTCGACAAACGCAACACTTCCTGTGTCGTCTCATCTTCACTATTAGTGAAACTCTCTGAAATTCTAAGGTCAAAAACAGGAAAGAAGCCAGAAACAGCACAAAGAAATTAAAAAGAGCTGCCTGCTCAATCCCCTCCTGCAAATTAAAAGCAGGCTGGACCAACAGACGCTGCTTTTAGAAAACTAATCAGAAACACACACAGTCGTCCCCGATCCAGCGGCGGGATTAAAACAGAGAATGGGACGATGGGATTTAATGTCGCTCTAATCCACCGCCTTAAACGCTTCAATCTGCAGCTTCCAGCTGTCCCACAAATCCAGTTTCTCCGTGAACATCCATCCTTCAAACTTTCCCGAGCATTCTCAACTTCAAGTTTTCTCACATTCGAGCAACGACTGTATAAACCCAGAATTATTGAGTTTCATTTCGACTGATGGCGTAATCTCCCCTGGTATTATCACACTCGCACAAACAAAATCAGTCGGTTTGTCATAATTGTGATAAAAACGAGCCCTCGATGGGCTCAATCAAAAGTTTTTGTAATGTTGTGCGCAAAATATAAAAGTTCAATTAATTAAATATCTTGCTTTTATTTCCTCTAAATAGGATGCAGGAATCACATTCCCCAAAACAGAATATTTACGAAAGAAACTTTCTTTGTTTAGTTTATAAGCTGTTTAATCTTGAGTTTAAAAGTCATATTTTGCACTTCCATGCCAATTGAATTTGGTGAAAAGTAAGCAGAAATGGCTCTTTTGGTCAAAAAGGACCTCTGACTTCTGAGAGATGTATTTTTATATAACATCATATCTTAATGTAAGCTCAGAAACTGCACAAATTGTTTGAAACACATGTTAATGTGTTGAAAAGAAGCTGATGTGATAAGACGTTAACTGGTAGCTGCAAGTCCTTAACTACAAATACTTAGATATTACGACCACATGAATATAAAGTCACATATTTAGAGTCAAATACATTAAATTCTCTTGGCTGATAAAGAGTATCTGCTAAATTCTGCAGGGCTAGCAGAGACGTCAGGGAAGAAATACAATCATTCAATAACTCAGAGTAAAATATGAGGAGGCCCACAATGAAGTCAGAACACCGAGAATAGAAACATACGGTCAAGAATGGTACTGAAATGTTTAGTGAAGAAAACAAATACATGTGCAGAAAAGTGTTGGTTATCAAAGCGACATTCACAGAAACAAATGGAGATTCTGAGTCCAGAAATATGTCAAGTAGAAACACAAGAAGTGAAGTATATTATACTTATAGTGGGAATATGTCACAACATGAGGCAAAAAGTTCAGAAAAAAAGACTAAATGTTGAACCAAAAAAAATAAGGAAAGTTGATTTTGAAATGTTGGGAATTAAAAGAAAACATTCAAATTAAAGTAAAAAAAAAAAAAAAAAAACACAAATTGTGCAGAAATTTCAAGAAAAGCTAGAAAAAGTAAATAGAGAAAATAAAACCTTTCTAAATGTTCAGAAAATTAAAAAAACACTTCAAAATATAATATAATATGTATTATATTATATTTCCAGAAGATAAAATGTCTAGAATAGCATTAAATGGTAAAGTTGAAAATCAAAACAAACGTTATTAAAGTTACTTTTCAATAATGAAATACAGACTGAAAAGTACAAAACGTCAAAGATAAGAACAAAATGTTAATAAAATCTTTGTGAAGGAAAGTTTTTGAATAAAAAAAATGTAATATCTTTGACAGAAGAAGAAAAAAGTAGAAAGTAGAAAAATCCTTGAAAAGTTAACAATAGATTGGAAAAATGATCGAAAAGAGACAAAAGTCTGAGAACAAAGGTGAATATTTGAGACTAACATCAACATGTCGACCAAAGAATTAAAGTCTCCAACAAACCGACATTTTCAGATTCAAGACATCAATGTCAAGGCGGTGAAAATAAGTTTAAAATGTTAAAAATAAAGGCTTCATATCTAACAAATGTCGAGAATCAAGTTAAGATATTGACTGAGAGACTCAAACATCGAAACATTAACGCTTTTCTTCTCTCTCGACTTTTGTTTGATTTTCCCTTTATGTGAGGAATTTGATGTGAAAAGAGGATTTCAGCCGTTTTATTTAGCGTGAGAGACGCAAACCTGGTTTACTGTAAATGAAAGGTCGGAACGTGTCAATGTGACGGGGAGAGAACAAAAGGAAGAACCTTGTGATGCTGCGGAGACCGACTGTGTTCACTTCAAGGAGTTCTGGTTCGTTCAGGCAGAGCCACACTGACTTCGATAAATCTGTGTGTTTGTGGGAAAACAGGCGCCACACACACACACACACACACACACACACACACACACACACACACACACACACACACACACACACACACACACACACAGAGTCCTGAAATAGCAGCAGCATGACTGGAGAACAATGAGACGGACCTATCAGAGGCGACAGCTTCCTGTCCCCAACACACCCGTCACATTCCTCTGAGCCAGTTTGGATTTCAGTGCATTCCTCTGCTTTCACCCTGACATAGACCCAGAGAGTCTCACCAAACAGTCCAACACTCGTCCAACACTCCTCAAACAACCGCCAAACACTGGGCAAACACTCGTCCAAACAACCACCAAACACTCGTCCAGACAACCACCAAACACTCGTCCAGACAACTACCAAACACTCGTCCAGACAATCACCAAACACTCGTCCAGACAATCACCAAACACTCGTCCAAACAACCACCAAACACTCGTCCAGACAACTACCAAACACTCGTCCAGACAATCACCAAACACTCGTCCAGACAATCACCAAACAGTGGACGAACAACCACCAAACACTCGTCCAGACAACCACCAAACACTTGTCCAAACAACCACCAAACACTCGTCCAAACAACCACCAAACACTCGCCACTCTCTCAGCCGTTAGCTCGATATAACTCAGAACCTGAAAGACGTTGGGTGTCAGATCTGAAAATGGGACAGAAGAACTGCAGGTTTTACTGCTTATGGACTTTCAGAAGAAACAGGCCCAGGGCTGTTGTACCACATGATGTTAAGTTAGCTTTAGCGGTAGAATAGGTTCGATTTGCACTGTGCCACCTTGTCCTGAGTCACTACCGTGTTCGTTCTGCCTTCCATCGGAGAGTCAACAGGCTTTGATGCTTGTTCGGGTTGAACAACATAAGCATCAAGATTCCTTACAAATTCTCTTTCAGTTGACACAACTTTTCCCCCAAAATATTCCTTTCCTCAGAACCGTGAGTCATCTTGAGAAAACCATTGTGCTGTGTATTTTTAGCTTCAGAGAAGATTTGTCAAGCCTGGGAAAATAACTGTGATGACGGCCCAGTGAAGATATCGGAGTCATTTCCACTCGTCTGCAGACACAACTGAGGACATTGAGTCGGAAATCCTGAGGCGTGAGGCACATTACGGGGAACGCAGAGTCTTGTCACAAGATCACAGGAGTCACATGATGGTAAACTCACTTCCTGAAGGTTTTCCAACAGTAATAATCGTCCCCATACCTGGACCGACGCCCCGGAAGTGAAGACAGTCTGTCCCCTCTCTCCCTGGCTTGTTCAGGTTTTAAAAAGTGTGTTGCTCCAACCAGCCAATCAGAAATCAAACCCTATGTAGTGTCATCGGGGGTTTAGCCAATCCCAATCAAGGTAGGCCCTCCCTTTGACTCCTCCCACAATTAGGCAGCTCTGCTCTGACACATGGCACCACGAGAGGAAGTACTTCCTCCTCTTCCCAAGATGGGCAGGTGTGGGCGGAGCCAGTCCAGCTCACACAGACACAGCAGATTCTGAATGCAGCTCCTATAATCCAATATTCAAATGACGAAAATCAAGGAGAAGCTAGAAACTTTGATTACAAAGTTTCTGGACCAACGAGACCAAGTGGAAGACATGAAAAGTTGAAGAACATGACTCCTTTAAAAAAATAAAAGAACATTAATTAATGTAACTTGTTTCTATAGTTTTTTTCTCCATTGTACAGTATTCATTATATACCAAGTATTCAACTTCAACACCACCAACCTGAATCTAAACTGGAGCCATTCATACAACCCCATAAGCAAAATACATCATCTGGAACTATGGAGTACTACCAAGAGTCTCATAAAGAGTGTTTAGTTTGTGTCACGACACATGATAAAGTTGACATATATAAGCTTTACTTTTTGAAGAGTTGTATCACAATGGGGGAGTCTAAAGGAAAACTTTACTCGGTATTCACCTTATGGCTTCGACAGTAACTGATTTACCATATTGCTTTATTTGGAGGTATCCATTCTTTTGACATGTAAGTGGAGAATTAGTGAGGCACCACACAGCAAGTCACAACAATCCCTGCCTCTTCACCTGGAGGTAACGCTGACTATCTTCTGCTCACACACTAGCCGATTGTTTTAAGAGTTTTGAGGTATATTATCTTTCTTTTCTTCTTTTTTGTCAAGCTACTAAAATCAGTTACTTCCTCATAACGTTGTGCATGAAATCTGTCCTTTCTTGGTAATAATACTGTATTTGGACAAATATCTTGGATTGGCGTGAACCAAAGGTCTTAACCCAAAAAAGGTGAAAAAAAATCTGATTATGTACTATTTACATAGCGTTTTTTATTTTTACAGAAATGTAAATTTCTGTAAATGTGAATGACTTAGTAGTGCAGTTTGCTCACTGTGTGATTAAGTAAGACCAACACAGCCAAAATGATGGTCAGATGAAGATGATGATGATGATGATGATGATGATGGAGCGTTAATGAAACCCAATGAGGACCTCCTGATAATCAGACACAGCAGATTACAAGACTAAACACCGGGCAACAGGCAGGAAATGGGGGCAGATGAGCAGGGCTGTTATTCTGGGATTGATCTGATTGTGCCCTGATTTGATTTCCTCACCTTGTCTGTGTGTGTGTGTGTGTGTGTGTGTGTGTGTGTGTGTGTGTGTGTGTGTGTGTGTGTGTGTGTGTGTGTGTGTGTGTGTGTGTGTGTCAGGTCCACGGGCTGGCTTTGTTGTTGTTTGTTGTGTGTTTGTGCGTCAGGCCCTCAATATTCCAGTTTCCACCCTATAATGACTGAAAATACATTTTGCACGTGCAGAAAACACATTTATTGCGTTATTGCATTTTTCAGTTTAAAGGGAAATCACATACCTTAGATGTGGTTCAGAGGACCGTCTGCACTTGTAATAAAACAAAAACAAAAAAACAACCGAACAAATCGCTTAATCATGGACGCCGCGGATCGACACGGCCCGGTCGGTCTCCACCGACGTCTGATCGGCTTCCCACGCGGGATCCGCGGCTCCGAGTCCCGGCCGCGGCGCCGCCGCCTCTCGGGGGGTCCAGCCGGAGCTCCGAGCGAAAAGCGCCTCCGTTTCCCCGAATAACGGATCCCTCCTTCCTGCGTGGTTCGCTCCTCCGCGGTGCTGCCAGGCTGCGTTGAAAGACGCGTTCATATCTTATTTATTTGGCTCGACGGCTCCACATCCGCCGCCCCGCTTCCGCCGCTTTGCGCGCTCCGTTCCCCGGGAGGCGACGCTCCCATCCCGGCGTGGAATCCAGGCCGCCGCGCTGCTCTGCGGTCGCTCGCTCCCGGAGCTTCCCCCGCAGGACTCGGTTTAATGTTCCCAGGCCTTGTTGTTGTTGGAGTTCATACTGACCGAGCTCAGCATCATAACCACTCATCTGACACCTCCCACCCTCCACCACCCCCCGGAGGACGAGGCTGTCCAAGCCGAGGCCCGGGGCCCCGGAGGGGGTCACCCCCACCTGATGGAGGGGGTCAGGGCCATTTCTAGAAAATGTTATAAAATCCTCTGAAGTATGGGGGAAGTTGGGATATTTATTTTTTTAAACTAACATTTTAAATGGATTAAGAACCTTTTTTTCCCCCATTTAAATTCACTCATTTATAATCAGAATGCTGATTTTGTTCCTTGTAATTCTGACACCAAAGACAAATGTATTAGTTTTTCAATCCAATTTTTCATTTTACTTAAAACCCTGACTTTTTGCTTTCAGAATTCTGAGCTTTAAATAAAAATTCAACACATTTTGTCAAAATTCTCTTAATTCTGACAATTTCCTCAGAATGAATCTGAGGAAAAAATCAATTAGATATGTTGTGTATAGTGGTCCTAATCCTCTTCTGCATGTGGAAAAGGTGGGGGTGTTTAAAAGGGGGCATGTGGGGATAAAGTGTCACCCAGCGGAGGGAGGGCAGAGCATGAACGTGGTGGGGGGGCCGCAGAGGGTCAGTCTATTTCCAGGCCACTGACACTGAATACTGGAACTGCCTTGATATACAGTGACCATGGAGGAACGGTTCCAGCATAGAGACACAGACGCATTCGGGAAATAATCCCAGACTTAATCCCTGCAGTAAACAAAGGAGAAAGTCTGTCCTGCATTTTTGTTGAATTACTGAGTGAAAACAGAGGAAACAACAGCTTCATAAAGGCTCTAAATGACAAAGAATTTAGAATTTGTTAAGAAAAGGCAACTGATTGTCCTTCATTTCATGGTACTGCTGAATATCAGACACTCGACTTCCTTGATGTGAAGATAAAATGTCCAGATGAGTCAAAACATTCAGAATAAAGACACAATGTAAAATACAATTAAATAAAAGGTAATTTTTTTCAGAATAAAATCCCAAATTTCCACAATATTGTGTCAGTCATGAAAAATATTTAAAAAAAAATCAGTAAAAACTTAAAATCTTAATGCTAAAGTAAAGTGCTTAGAAATGCATCAAGAAATAAAAATATCCACAATGCAGTTAAAAATCCACTAACAACTAAAATTTGAATTGAAATGTAAAAATTGGTAATAACACATTTTGTAAAAGATTTATTATCTATAATAAAATTCTAACTCTCAAAATAAATCTAAAATTATTTGCATAAAATTCAAATATCCACATCAAAGTTGAATGGCGAACAAAATAAATATGCAGATTAAACCTCAAAATAAACTTTTAATCTTCTCAATGAAATTCAAATGTACAAAATAAAAAGCAAAAACTATATTCATAGGAAAATTCAAAAGTACAGGATTGAATTAAGACAAACACAAGAATGAATTAAATTAATGAAATAGTCCAATTCAGTCCCCACAAAGTTTGCAAATTTTTAGAATATTATAAATATGTTTACTTTTCATCTGAATTCTGACTTTTATTCAGGAATCCCAGAAGAAAATAGACAGAATGCTGATTTATTTCCTTGAAATTTTGACACTGAAGACAGAATTATGACTTTTCCTTTTGAAACTCTGACTTTTTTTTCTAGGAATGAATTGCAAACTTTTCTCAGAATTCCTATGTTGTTTTCCTCAGAATTCTTGGATTAAATAGGGAAATTTAATATTCAAATAACCAAAATATAAATTTCAAAGAATATTTGAATAAAAAACCACTGTCAGGTGAATCAAATGAAAACTTAATGAGATATATTTTCTCCACATTTACTCACCTGGATGTGTAAAACAGCATCACACATTTGTTATTTAGTCGCTTCACAGTTCAACATATTTATCCTAAAAACTGAATAAAAAAGTAAAGATTCATTCCCTGCCTTCCATTACGTGTTTAAACAAATGTAAATAGAGAATTCTGCTGAATGTTTCCCACCACTGACGCTCTCTCCCTCTGACCATGAGAACTTCCCACCACATGTCAACATGAATGGCTGCAGGCTGCAGTGGTTTCCTACTGGAGCTCAGTGAGCTTCTGCTGCTGGACCCGTGTTCCGGTTCAGACCGTGCAGTGTGTGTTGACCAGCTGCCGGGCCATCTCCATGTTGCCGCTGGCCTGGTAGATGAGCGACAGGTTGAAGGCGATCTCCCTCCTCAGATCCACCTGGTCGTCGGCGATGCCCTGTGGGAAGAGGACGGTGGACGTTAGAGGAAGAGACGGAGGAGACCCGGCAGGACGAGCGACGCCGAGCCGTGCTACCTCCAGCTGGCGCGCCGGCAGCACCAGAGCCTTCTGGTAGTAATGGATGGCCAGATGTGTGAGGCCCATCTGGTGCAGGGCCCGGCCCAGGTTGTACAGGCTCTCCTGACACTCTCCCCGCAGCTCCAGGTACCGCCACAGGAAGGAGAACGCCTGCGAACACACCAGCATCGTCAGCGGACGTCTCGCTGGGACGCGGCCGCGGCGGTTGAGCGGGTCGTACCTGCACCACCAGCGTGTGGCGCTTGGCCACATACTTCTGAGAGGCCATGTGGAGAAGGGTGAGGCCCACACACAGGCTGTGCAGGGGGTCGTCAGGGTGGGCCTGGAACGCCTGGACGTACTGACCTGTCACAGAGAGCAGGGAGACAGGAAGCTCACACCGGCTGCTCAGTCAGCGCCAGGCCTTCAAAATAAAGGTTTACATTTCAGAGGAGGAAACACAACACAGCATGAGGGCTTGTTGTGGCTTTAACCCTTCGTGTTGTAGCTTTTACAGTCAAATTGTGGATTGAGCCTTCATTTTGTAGCTTTTATATTAATGCTGTGGCGTCAGTCTTTGTGTAGTGGCAGCTACATTCATCCTGAAGCTTCAGCATTTGTGCTTGTTGCGGCTTTAACTTTGTTGTTGTGTCTTTTGCATTCGGTTTGTCATCTTGCTGCATGCGAGCAGTACCCAGGGCGTGCTTGAAGCTCCCGGACACCATGGCGTTGTGTCCACAGAGGACGCACAGGGCGTGGTTATCCGGGTATTTGAGCAGGAGACGCAAGCAGAAGCGATGGTGGCGCTGGTGCTGGGAGGTGATCGTCAGCTGAGGGTGGACAGAAAAATTAGATATTAGAATATCTGCACAAAATAAAATAAATAAACTTTTAGAGATAACAAGGCTCACCTGGTTGAAAATATTCCAGAGCTGAGGAAGCTCCACGTTTTCCATGAGCATCAATCTGGACAAGCAGAGCTTTAGACACTCGGACACACGTTCTGCACCGGCGGTGTGTGTGTGCTCACCTGATTTCTGCACTGGCGGTGTGTGTGTGCTCACCTGATGTAGTTGTACGCCTTGCAGTAGTTCCGGTCGAGGATGGTGGCGGACAGGCCGAAGAACTCCAGCACCTTCCTGTGCGGCTTGTTGTCGTAGAAGGAGTAGAACTCCATGGCCGAGTCCACCATAAACTCCGCCTCCTCGTAGCGCCGCGCCTCGCACAGCGTCCGCACGCAGCTCACCAGCAGCTGCCACCAGTCCTCCTTGGACAGCACGTTGGTTTTACCTGAGCAGGGACACTTTAGTTTAACTGCTGATGAAGTGTTGACAGAGAGCGAGAAGCTGCCGCACACACATACACACACACACACACACACACACACACACACACACACACACACACACACACACACACACACCGGTGTTGTCCAGATAGGCGGTTTCATGGTCGGCAAACTCGGGCAGCATGTCCTTCACCTTCACCAGCTTCAGGTGAGTCTCACCAGACACGTTTCCAGAGCGCACACACACTTTAGCTCGCTGCATGGCCACCTGAAAAAACACGCACACGCGCACACACACACACACACACACACACACACACACACACACACACACACACACACACACACACACACACACACACACACACACACACACACACACACACACACACACACACACACACACACACACACACACACACACACACACACACACACACACACACACACACACACACGAGTTAAATAAGGTTTGAATTCATGGTGACATCAGGTTGTCATCACATCATTCCCTCATGTCGTGTCCTTCAGGCACAGCAGCAGCCAGCAAGAGACTGATGCTGGAGTCAAATTACAAGGTTGTTCTGCTGTAAGGGCGTGTATGAGCTTCTTCCTGGAAGCTGGCCTTTCAGAGCAAAGCAGTGAAAAACTAATTTACTGAAGGAAAAAAAAACAAAAAAACCAGGCCGTACAATTCCAATAGATTTCCTGCTCCAGGTAGACAGCAGACATGTGGGACGACATGTTTAAGTGTTTATGTTCAAAGATTTTGAGAACATCTTTGGTCCTCCCACGTTCAACTGACTCCTTTTAAAGCATGTGAACAACCGCATTTTTAATGAAAGCCACATTTCTATCAAGTCAGGATCAAAGGAGACTTTGTCCAACTTATGGGTCAAATGAGGCCTGAAGACACGAGGAACGTTGAACAACAAGTGAATTAAAATGACAAAATTTCTCAAAAACTTTTAGAGGCCGAAGTGACGAGGTGCCTGTGTGACCTTGAGCAGCATGGAGATCATGGTGATCATGGCGTCCAGGTAGTCCTGCACCTGTCCCTGTGTCTTCAGCAGGGTGGAGCGATGCAGCAGCAGCTTTAACTCCTGTGGAAAGCAGCGGGCTCGTCAGTACGTCACCTTCCTCAGATACCACGAGGTCTGAGGGAGCTACGTGCCTTCTGGGCGGCGGAGGAGTCCTGGGCCAGCGTGTCGGTGTCGTACATGGACTCCAGAGCCTGGAGGGCCAGGTCCATGCGTCCCAGTTGCTGCTGCAGGGTGGCCAGGGACAGCCGGGCCTCCAGGTGCTGAGGAGCCATCTCCACCACCTTGGTGTAGCTGTCTGCCGCCGCCTCCATGTGGCCCAGAGCTTTCAGACACTCTGCAAGAAGCAGCAGGAACGGAGATTTTTGGTCGAAATGGACTTAAGGTGTGAAACCTGTAAGACCTCAGAGCAGGAAGACAAACGCTCTTTAAAATACAGTTTACTTTAGACTTAACTACATAACTAAAAAAAGGACAAAGTGTAACAAATACTGAAACACAGGTTATCATTTAGAATATTTATTCGTTCTTCCTATATTTAATAGAGTATTTAGCACAAACAAACCATGAATATTACCTTAAATTAACAAAATAAAGCGATAGTAACGGTGACTGTGGTACCTGCGTGTCGCAGCCACACCACAGCCAGGTTGTACTTCTCTGAGATGACCAGGGCAGACAGGAGGGGCAGAGCCAGCAGGTACTGCCCCTCCTCCAGGTACGCCTCGCCCACGTCCAGGTACAAGTCTCCGATCTCCTCGGGGCTCTGCTCCATCAGCGTCGCCACCAGATTCTGTAAAGAGAGAAAGAAGCTGAGCTCGGCGCTGACAGCTCCGTCAGGGGAGGAGGGGAAGACGCCGCGCACCTCCACGGGAGAGTAGACCTGCAGGTGGATCAGGCACACGATGAGTTTGGCCCTCAGATCCACGGGGACGCTGTCTGGAACCTCCACGTCTCGGATTCCACCTGAGACACACACGAAAATGTATTTCTGCGGAATTCAGCATCCCGTACGTGACTTCTGCTGCCCACCAAGCTCTCACCTCTGTCCTCTGCTGGAGTTTCCTCCTCAGGTTTTGAACTTTCTTCCTCTTTGTTGTCTTTCTCTTTCTCCTCCTCCTGCTGCTGCTGCTCCCCCTCCTCCTTCTTCACCTCCCGCTGCTCCTCCTCGTCCTTCTTTTCCTCCTGCTCCCCCTCATTCCTTTTTTCAGACGCTCCCTCGTCCAGAGTTTCAGATTCAGTTCGCAGCAGAACGACACCTGAAAACTGGACCAGGACCTGAGGAGACGGACAGGAAATCCTCCAAAATAAAACGTCATATTCCACGAACACGAACAGTTAACTTGATGATAACGAGACAGATGTAGTGACACACTCCTACCTGCAGGGCCTTGTGGTACTGGTGGTTGGAGATGTAAAGCTCTGCAGCCATGTTGATGAAGTCGTCGCTGACCAGGTCGGGGTGTCGCTCCAGAGCTTCCTCCACCACGCTGAGGGCCGAGGCCAGGTCGCTGCTCTCGTAGTAACTCCTGCACACACACACACACACATGAACACAGGTCAGCAGGAGCTCTGGGGACCCGCGGTGCCATTCCGCTCTGTGCCCTCACTTGGCCATGTCCTTGGACAGCTGCATGAAGTGCTCTCCGTCCTCCAGCGGCAGCAGCGACAGGATGCGGCGGTAGCCGTCCATGCACTGCCGGTGCTCCCCCACACGCATGTGCAGGCTGGAGCGCTCCCACAGGTAGCGCACATTGGTCGGATCGTACTTGATCGCTGCGGAGGTTCAAACATGGACAAACACACACAAGTTTTTGGAATAACTCCTGAGGGTTTGGAGAAATCTTCCCACGTTGCTGGGTGAGAGAGCGACCTTTGGAGTAGCAGATGATGGCCTGTCGGATGTTGTCCTGCTCCAGCGACATGTCGGCCAGCCGGATCCACTCCTCACAGTCGGACGGGTTGAGGTGGGCGGCGATCAGGCCAAACTGCAGCGCCTTGTCCATGTCCTCGTCGTCCTCGTAGATCATGGCTAAGGTGGAGAACGGCTCGTAGGCCAGAGGAGCTGGGACGAAGCACATTCAGGTTTTATTGGCACCACGGGGAGGCGGGAAACGTGAGCTTGGCGTCGCCTTACCCTGCCGGATGATCTCCATGCACATGGCGATGGCGTCCTCCTTCTCTCCCCGAGCGTAGCGGATGTTAGCTTCTCCCATCAGGCCGCGGAGAGCACGGGGAAGCTTGCTGCCGTGTCGTCGTCCCTGGCAACGAACAAACACATCGTCTCACACACACACACACACACACACACACACACACACACACACACACACACACTCCATCCACAACACGCCCTCCCCGGCTCGGCCCCCTGCTCCTCACCTTCATCATCTTCTTGTTTTCTCGGTTGAGCTCCATCTCCAGCGCGAACACGTCGCCCACCGTCACATCCTCTGCTTCCTCTTCATCACCGTCCTCCTCATCCTGCTTCCTCTTCCTCCTCTTCCTCCCACCTCGCCGCTTCTTCATCTCCACCTCCATCTCCGCCTTCCACTGCGCTTTGTCCTCCTCGCCCACATGGTAGTCTTTGTCCGCCTCGTCGTCCACGAAGCTCAGGGTGTCCTCCTCTTCTTCTCCATCCTCCCCCTCCTCTTCCTCTTCCTCCTCTGAAGATGGAGGCTCTGCTGTTCCTCCCAGGATGGAGGCGAAGGCGAGCTGGACTCCGGGACTGACTCCATCTTTTGTGAAGAAGCCACATTTCATTTAATTCTCAGAACATCTCCTCCATTAAAATTGCTTGTGTACAATTTTGAATCCATAAATCATGAAATATTCACGCTTCATGTGAGTTTGACCACTTTTTTAAATGTGAAAACGATGAAAAACAGACCGATTTTGGCAGAGATTTGCTCCGAGGTGGAAGGCAAAGCGTCCTCTTCCTCAGTCACATCCTCTCCATCCTGAGGAAGAAGAACCATCACCATCACAGTTTTTAGCCAATTTAGCTATATAACCTTTTGTAGCTGTTTATGTTTTTGTTATTATTTTAGCTTTTTGATTGCTTTAGCCCGTTGAGCAGTTTTTGCTGTTTAGCAGATTTAGCCTTATGAGAAATTTTAAATAGACTTTATTGCTTTTTAGCCATTTAAGCTGTTCTATATTATTTTGAGCAGCCTTACTATTTTCGCCATTTGATCGTTTTTATGTTGGTTTTCCTACTTCAGCTTTCTTTTTTCTTATCCATATAAGTTGTTTATTTTGCTTTTTTTTAGGCATTTAAAAATACTTAGGTAGCTTAGACATTTACTTTGCTTGTTATATAGCAATTTTAGCTATTCACCCTTTATTAATAGTTTATAGGCTATTTAGCCGTTGTTCAATCAGTAGCCATATTAAGTTGATTTTACTATTCATTCTTTCTGATCGTTGTAAGAATTGAATGTTTTTTTGTAGTTTTTTGGTAGCAGTTTTCCTTTTATTAGCTGTTTATTTCGCTTTTATTAAACATTTTTTTAATGAACAGTTATTTTAGCCATTTTTTTCAATAGTTTATAGACAGTTTAGCTGCTTTACCCTATGTTTTAGCAACTGCAAAGTCTTTTTTGCTGTTGTTATTTTAGCCATTTCTTGTAGTTTTAAGTGTGAGGAGCTCACTGGTGTCGGTCTCCAGTTGACAGGGAGGTCAATTAATCCGAAACACCGGAACTCACCCGGGCTCTCCGCTCGTCTCTCCTCCGGTCGAATTCTTCGAAGGTTATCCTTCCCTCCAGGTAGTCGATGAGCTCCGTGCTGAATCCCGACATGTCTGCCCGCTGTGGGGCCGAACAGCCAGCCACAGGGACACGGTCCGCCGGGGAGAGCTGCTGAAAACCGCTGCTACTGCAGCCTGGAGCTCCAAAACAAGGCTGCCGCGCGGAAGCTACGTCACTGGCGCAACGTTATCCGCGACTACGTCAGACGCAACGACGTCAAACACGATCAAGCAAGTGGGTTATACAGGGTTAATCGTTTTTAATATAATATGAATTATTTGCTAAACAAAAGAACACTCAAAATGTGATTTAATTGACTAAAAGTGGCATTTTTACTATTTTACACCAAATAAAATTTGGTTAAAACATGTTTAAACTAAAAAAACAAAACGAGCACAGCTCATAAATTTGTATATATATAGATATTATAAACACAAAAACTTGTTGTGTTCAATACCATTTATGCTTCTTTAACCATTTTTAAATTTAAGCCAGTTTTTGCATTTCCTGTTCTTTCTTTTGGAAATCCAATGTTTGGATGAATAAAAATGTGAAATCAACCTAATCTGTCATGGTGTGGTAATGTGCTGTAAACTGACTTAAAAGAATAAAAAAACAAACATATATATTCACCATTGTATTTATTATTTGCACACACTAAATTTTTTACCATTATATCATATATATAAGAAGACTAATATCCACAACATATCAAAAGTAAAGCATGGGAAATAAAACAAGTTAAGAAAATAAGATCACTAAGTATCAATAAGTCATTCTGGAAATTAAAATAAGTTCTCCGATGGAGAAACATAGTCCACTGTCACCATGACATAACAGTTACAGTACAGAGATCCATAGATTAGAGGGGCTGTAATCGATCAGCAGATTTGAAGAGAAAACACCAAGACGAAGAAAAGTGAAGATGTAGTGAGTCCAAAATGACCAGAGCATAAAAACTCAAGCAGGATGGAAATAAATCTGGGAAGAATTTCATTATGAGACTTGTGAGGATGAATGAGATGACGCAGTGATCGTCTTCTGGGGTTTTCAAGCCTGCGTTCACACATTACAGCCGAGGAGCCGGGGGCTTTAATCTATGGCGGCACTGATGGCTAATCACATGACCATATAGGAGGGGGGGCGGATAAGGCACGTGCACACACACACGCACACACCAAAGAAAACACTAGTAACTCCTGATTCTGTAGGGGAGGGGGGGCCGGGGGGATCTGGGGGACGCCTTATCTCAAAGTAAAAGCATAAAACCAGCACAATAAGCTTTTTACTGCCTATTAACCTTTATATTTTGAATATTTTATCAAATGCTCCTCACCCTGAGTCAAACAGAAGATCTTGGACTTAAAAGGAATTCTATTGACAACAGTGTTAATGACAACACATTGGAGTTACCAGGTTTTACACACTCACTACGAAGGTGTAGTAAGGTCACGTTAGCTCACAGTGGAAAAAAATCTTAAATATTCATAATAGAGTAACACAAAAAATGGAAATGTGCAAAATACAAATATTTGGCTTTCATTTGTTCTTCCTCATGACATTTGTTTAGTTTTAGTTTGAATGCTATATCAATATTTCATCCTAAAGAGTTTTACTTGTTTATGGATTATTTTTCAGGTAATCCGCCACAGTATTGAGGGCAAACATGATTTTGATTTAATTCACAAACTTCTTGAGCAGTTTGACTGTAATCACGCTTTAACTTGAGAAATATTTGACAGAAAACAAGCAAATGTTTGACCTTTTCTGAGGTAAAGAAATGACTTAAAATCCTTAACTTTATAAGAACTTCAATACTTCGACTTGATATTCAATAACAGGATTTTATTCATAATTATAGCAATGATTCACACTCATATCAATTCAGAATTTGTCCAAAAATGTTCACTTTTTTTGCATTTTTTGGAGAAAATTAGAGCAAATGAAATTAATTTTATCCTACAAAACATTTTGAAACTTGACATTTACTTTTCTGGATAATTAAAATTTTACTAATAATAGATGTTTACTGTAATAATTTTGAGAATTAAATTGAAAAAATATGCCTTTTTGTGTAGATTTTTACTTTTGCGTGACCCTAACACACCTTCATTAACACACACATCACCACACAGAGCCCTATTTTGTCTTAATCTTTTAAAAATCTATACGAAAAACCCAACAGTTTGACATATTTTAACTATTCCAACGTGCTGAGTTTCCACACAAACACACAGCGTTGACGAGTCCGGAAGTTACAACAAGTAAACATCAGAGATTTCTTTTTCTCTTTTTTTTTTTTTTTTTTGTGGGAGGATTTTTCTTTTCACTCAAACTGAAGGTTTAATCTTTTTGTGCTCATTCAGTCACGTCATAATAAGATTTACAGCAACGTCACAATACTAATATTTCACCACGAGCTAGTAGTTTGGCCGAGGACACATGAAGAGGAGTGGTGAGTGTTTCACAAAGATGGACGAGTGCAGGACCGATCGCAGAACACATGGTACCTCCATCACATCGTCACAAAACATTTCCAGCTAACACTATGGACTGTCTCCAAATAAAGACTTTGGAAATGAGGACAAGCTGCAACAACAAAAAACAATAACTAAAAATAACATTAATCAGGGAATAACATGAGAACTATTAAGGGAAAATATAGCAGGAATATCGCAGTTGCTCTTTTGTTTAGCATTTTGAAAATAAAGTCAAAATGTTAAAAATCAGGAAGTCAGGAAATAATTACAATGAATTAGTAGAAATAAATTCAATTTATTGCTTTAAAGTATAAAAAGAGAATAAAGTCGATACAAGAAGTGAAAATGTTAAGATAAGGTTGAAAAGAATGTTTGCTACATGAATTGATAGTTCATATATTTAATACTTCTAATATATCTATTATGTTTTTATGTGTTGTATATTTTGTATAAAGTCGGAGCAGGTTGGTGGATATAAAGTGTTTGAACATGGATGGAATCATTTCTACTTTTAGTGTGTAAACTTTAGTGTGGGTGCAAATGATTCCTGTTTTTATTTGCTTCTTCAAATAAATTCAATTCATTCGAAAAGAGAAGTTTAAAAAAAAAGAGGAAATTCAAAACATGGAGGAATAAGTTAAAGGAGCTTGAGGAAAAAATTAAAATTGAGTTGAAATGTTTGAGTCAAATTATTTTAATTATATTTTTATTTTCTGCATTATGAAAGTGTTTTTATCATAAAAAGTCAGAATTCAGATTTTTTCTGAATTACAACTTAAAAAAGTGAATTTTTTCTCAATCTTAAGAAAAACTACTATTTGTAAAAATGTAGACATTTTTCAGATTTGCACATATTTCATGTTATGAACTTAAAAGCGTTTAAGATTTTATTGTTTTGAGTCCTAAATGTATCGTTTTGTTTGTTTTTAATCTTCTAAACAAAATTTTTCAGATCTATTGTCCATATTTTAAATTTCAACTTAATTCTCTATATTTTGACTCCATTAAGGAAAAAAATCATATTAATCCCATACTTTTAATTTTATTTAATCAACGTGTTAATTTCTTTTTTCTCAAAAACTCAAAAACAAAAATAAAAATCTCATCAATATTTCAACTTTATTGTCAAAATGCTAAGTTACGTTTGTTTCCATAACAGAGCTTTTGTGTGCAGTAATTAAAAAAAAGAAAAGTCTCTGAACTTGGACCAACTCCGTTCTAGTGGCACAGAATGAAAAAGAAAAAGAGAAAGAAAATAAACAAGGCAACATAAATAAAGTCACAGTTGTTAAAGTGGATCTCCTCCTGTGCTGAATGAGGGTCGTTCCTTAACCTTCCAGATGCAACGACGGACATTAAACCTGGAATCACTGGAGCGTGGTACGAGTCCTGGACCTGAACCTGGTCCAGCACTCCCCTCCCATTCTCTCTTTAACGGCACCATCGTGGATCTGGGAACCCGATGGGAAATTCCCACATCCGAGTTGGGAAAAGAGGAAGCGAGCTGAATTCTATTTTATGAGTGACGCCACGTTTGTCTTTAGAGATCTGGGAAGGAAGTTTGACTCCCAACTCGGAGGTGGGAACGTTCCCATCAGTTACAGCATTTCCTGGATTGTCGGCGACGTTTGGTACCAAGTTGACGGCTTCGTAAGTAAACCTGAGTCTTCTGGCGGAGATGGTCGCCCCTCACTTCATCTCTGCCTCCATCTAATCTGGAATCGCCATCCTCGCAGGACGTCTGTGAAAGCTTGAGGCCATTTTTTGTTTTTTCTATTTTCTTTTGGCACGACATAGAGAACGGCACGACACGGATTCACAGAGAAAGAGGGCGGGGCCTGAGACATGGAAATACAGAGGTACATGCAGGGAGGAGCATACAGGAAGAAGAGTGCGAGGTGAAAATGGAGGATGTGTGAAGGGGGAAGCAGACCAGGAGGCCTGCTGGTACTCGAGTACCCTGATGATGACGCTCCTGATTGGTCGAGAGCTGAGCTAAATGCTGAACTGCTGCGTGTGGGCGTGGAGGACGGGCGGAGAGACGGCGGTTAGGTGAAGACCAGGTGCTGCTGGTCCAGCAAGCTCCTGGTGAAGTTGTTGATGGGCCCGATGGCGCTGAGCGACATGGCGTTGTCCCGCCCCCACAGCAGGTTGGGGCCGAACACCACCGCCAGGTTACTGTTGGTCATCTTGTTCACCTCGCTGTTCGCCGACACCTGGGAACACACAGCGGGGGGGGGTCGGGTCACTCAGGTGCGGAGGAGCGGGGAGGCGGGGCAGAGGAAGAAGGGGGCGGAGCCTGCTGGTCTCACCTGTGCCAGGAATGTGATGAGGTACCGCAGCGATGCGTAGTTCTCCTCCGGCAAAGACTCCACCAGCGTCTTCATCACCGTCGCCTGACTGTCGGCGGGAACAGCTGGAAGACATCGGACTTTAAATCCTCAACACTCAGCGGGGAGCCGTGTGGCTCTGGAGCGGCTAAACTAGGATCTCTAATGTTATATCAGGAAAAAAAAGCTTAAGAAATGGCAATAATGTGTATAAATATGATAAAATGCTACTTATATAATGTAGTTTTAAACTTTCACACATGCAACATAAACTAGTTTTAAAGTAGAGCAGAACAGAATGCAAGAACAATTTTAACTTTAAAATGTCAAACTTCAATAAGTACTTTTTATATAGTATTTATCCTGAAACTGTAGTTTGATGGAGACATTTACATTTTTAATATTCAAATGACAGAAACACTAGGAATTGAATTGAGAATGAAATTATAATCTAGTGTTAATAAACTGATGATTCAGTTCAATTTTCAACAATCATATTAAAATGTAACATTATGTCACTTGGTCAGAAGGTTGAGAAATAAGTGAGAACACAGTGACCTCACACTGGAATCCCTCGTTAGTTCAGGGATTCGAACCGGGGACCTTTCTAAGGTAAAAGCTCCCTTTCAGCTGGCGACGTCCGACCATGAGAGAAACTGGACTTACAGGCAAAATTGACGATGTCGTTGTAGAGCTGGTAGGTCAGCAGCGGCTCAGGAAGTTCCCTCAGGAACGTCTTGAGAATGACCGCGGCCAAGTGGACGTCCTCCATCTCCCGGAAGTCCACCGTCATACCTTCAACACACAAACGCAGAGGAAACGTTCGCTCCGGTCCGTCCAGGAATTAAAGTCTCGACTCAGAAAAGGGGAAAAAAAGGAAACGTACCTGAGTTGTACCTGAGCTGCACGTCCTTCACTAGAGTCACGTTGGCAGAACGTCTGAAGATCCCCTCCATCTCCAAACCTGACACACACACACACACACACACACACACACACACACACACACACACACACACACACACACACACACACACACACACACACACACACACACACACACACACACACACACACACACACACACACACACACACACACACACACACACACACACACACACACACACACACACACACACACACACACACGATGAAGTTTGCCATTCGAGTGATGAAGCGGTTGCTGGTTCCATGCCGACACCGTGTGTTAACAGCTGGATTGAATCGAGCAGGTTGCTGATGTTTGCTTTACCATGCTCTGACAGGAAGTCAATGGTGTCCCTCATCACCACGGGAACGGCGTCATCCTCCGAACTTCTCTGTCTGAGCCTGAGACACACGAAGAACACAGATATGAGCCGGGAGCACGAGGTCCCTCTGAACAGACGGAGCTTCTGTCACTCACGTGGCGAGCGGCACCCCGAACACCTGATCCGGTAGAGGAGGGCTGCGAGGGGGAGACATGGGAGGCTGGGCGCTCGGCTTCAGGGAGGCTCTCAACTTGTTGTCGTACCTGCGAGAGACGAGGTTAGCGCGAGAATCCGACAACACCTGAGTCTCAGAGAACGGGTCTTACTCTTTGACCCGGGCGGGAATGAGCAGCTGCTCACACTTGACCACGTCCTCCAGCTCGCTCAGGTAGCTCACGTAGTTGATCTTCCGGCCAAACTTGAAACTGAGAAGCAGAAACAAAAGAAAGATTTAAGAAAAGATTTGTTTGCATCTTGCCGTTCACTGAAGGTGTAGTTCTCCAAAAAGGCCACTAGATGTCACAAGAGCCCAAAAGCCAACCTAAATCTGCATTTCTGATCTTCCCTATTGCTCAATGTTCTTATTAGAAAAAAAACATTATGTTTGTTTCTGGAAGGACCTTTGCTGGAAAACAAAGTGGAATATTTAGGACTATGGAGGACTTCTGGGATGAGCAGCTTCTTTACAAACATTTACATTATTTCAGATTACTTCTTTTAAAAAGTTGATCTTTTATTTTTCATGAATGCTGTTTTACATAACGTGTGAATGGCCATGGTAAGCTGATAATAATAAACTCTGAACATGTACAACGTCCTCTCACTACCAAAACTAAGAATGGAAGCTAAACACGCTGCCATTGGCGCTTTAAACAGGAAGTCGATTGTGTAAAAGTAGACACTTCTGCTGTGTGCAGAAAAGCAGAAGCTGTAAGTTTTCAACACAAAAATAAAATTTAAAATTCTTTTAATTGCAGTGAAATAAACTGGCTTGATGTTAACATCAGTGTTGAGTGACGTTCAGAAGGCGGGAACCTGATAATCGGCTTGAAGAGGATGAGCAGCGTCTTGATGAACATGGTGGGGTGAACGATGTACAGCGCCTTGATGTTCTTCTTGTACCTGGAACACAAACGATGCAGACTCAGACTGGATGCACGCTGCCAGTCATTAAAGTCTCTGAGGATGAGCTTACTTCCTGTCGAACTCCCTGTACGCGTCTCGCAACCAGCTGAGGGACGGTTTGTTCTCACTGGTCAGCCCGTGGTGGAAGTAGATGAGCGTGTAGTCGCTTTCCACGTACTGATCCAGAGTTCCCTTGAGGTACCTGCAGGAAGTCAAGGCCGACGTTACCGGGAGAGGACTGAAAGGTGGAAGCTCCTCGTCCCACTGGAGGCTGGAGACGGTTCTCCGGGGTTGGTGGACACTTACATGAGCAGCTTGTGGTGGTCCAGTTGGTGCTGTGGGGGCATCCTGCAGGCGTTGAACACGATTACCTTCCTGCCGAAGTTGTCATCACCTGCAGGTAACAGCGGGAAAATCAGCAGTTAAACAACCATAACGTGACGTCACACCAGGAAGCAGCGACATTTCAACGCATTGAAGTAAATTTAAACCTGCAGCTCTTCCAGATGTCATATAATCCATCGTTTCAACTCTTCCACTTGGTCTGGTTGGTCCAGAAAACTTGTACTCAAAGTTTCTAGCTCCTCCTTGATTTTCCTCATTTAAATATTGGATGATAGGAGCTGCATTCAGAATCTTCTGCGTCTGTGTGAGCTGGACTGGCTCCGCCCACACATGCCCATCTTGGGAAGAGGAGGAAGTACTTCCTCTCGTGGTGCCATGTGCCAGAGCAGAGCTGCCTAATTGTGGGAGGAGTCAAAGGACGGGCCTACCTTGATTGGGATTGGCTAAACCCCCGATGACACTATACAGGGTTTGATTTCTGATTGGCTGGTTGGAACAACACACTTATTAAAACCTGAAACAAGCCAGAGAGAGAGAGGACAGACTGTCTTCACTTCTGGGACGTCAGTCCAGGTATGGCGACGATTAGTACTGCTGGAAAACCTTTAGAAAGTGAATTTTACATAATATGACTCAGCATCGCTGCTGTTTTGGCTGTGGGGGGATTCAGTTTCCCATTAGATAAATTTTTTATCATTTTCATAAGAAAATTATTTGATCAAACTTTGCTAAACATACATTCAGTGTATCACTAAATGGCTAATTTGGAGCTATGGAGGATAATGTCACGCATCAAGGCGTAGTTCTACTGTTGTAGTTTAGAGGAATGGGATTTGGCAGCACCAAACAGTGACTGGAGATCTTACCGGCCACTTCAATGATCTGATGCCTGGCGATGTCATAGAAAGGATGGTCCCAGGGCAGGTGGGGGGAGCTGGCATCAAACTGCTGTGAAACATCTGCCTCTGAAGCACATCAATCCAGGAAGAAGAGCAATAGTAAGAAAACATCCCCCCGGAAGGTTTTGACACTTGAGTCTGTGTTGAGGGCCGACGGTGCGTTCGGGGGTCACCTGCTTGAATGGCGCTCACCTGACTTGCTGAGAGTGGACTCATCGGGGGGCCACTGCTGGTCCTCGATGGTGGTCAGCTTCAGCTGCCCCAGCTGTGCAGTGGCCTGGTCGTCGCCCAGATCTACTAGCAGCTCCGAAGACATCGCGCACACACTCTCAATCCCTTTCAGAGCGATGGCTCACACACACTCACACACACACACACTCACACTGCGCGAGGTGCAACCTGTGAGAGACGGAGACATGTCAGGTGGGATGAGGTTCGCATCCAGGCGGCGACACACTGCATGTGACATGCATCTCTTTCCAGTGAACTAACACTCTGCATCCTGGAGCTGCTTCACACTAATGACTGCACATCTTTCCCCCTTATTTTTCCTCTGTGCTTCTTCTATTATCTCCCATCCCCCTCTTCCACACACCCCCTCTCCACTGTGTGATGTTATGCTGGCTGACAGCACGTTGCTTTAAATAAATATCGCTACAAACCACTGCTACTGCTGCCGATGAGCACACAGTGAAAAACAACTGTTATCACACAGTCAAGAAACCGTCAGCAAGAAGGACAGTAACAGGTTCCTCCTTTCTTCTTTGCTTTCAGTCTTCATGTCATCAGAAATGCTTTTCCTCCCCCAGTGACGGCGCAGCAGAGCAGCTTAGGTCACCGCGTACGACCAAGGACAAAACACCTGACTGGGAGCTCTTTCCTAGACATGACGCAACCATAAAAACCACAGGCCACTTCGGGTGTACTTGTTAAGCATGGAATTAAAATTCTAATTGAGCAAATTCGTTGCGCTGCACTACACCCAGTGACTCACATCCATAGTAAACCACAGTGTATAAGGAAGCAGCGAACAGCTCGAAAAGGCATGAATCCATACCTAACCCTTAACAACACCAAGTTAAAAGATGATGAACAGAAGTCTTATCGTGGAAACAACTCAATAAACCCCCATAGTACAAACAAAATAAAACAGTCTACATCAGAGCAAAAAGTGCAAAAAACACTAAATGTTATTGAAGCTATTGGTACCTGGTGCAGTGGTCTCCGATAAACACTCCTCCATAGTGCCAACAAAACTAGAAATCACCCAAGTAAAGCACGAGCAACAAAAAAACTCAAAACTCAAAAGATAGCAAACACCTCATCCCATTATGAAAACAAAATTCCAAGATCACTATTAATGGCAAAGCACATAATAAGAGACAACCAAAGACAACCCCATAGTGCAAACAAAACCTTCAAATCTGCATCAATTCAGCTGAAATTGGTGTAATTTGAGGTCCTCTGTGATCAGCTGATCAGTCTTGTGTAGGTGTGTTTGTTTGAGAAACATGTCTCTCTCACACACACACACACACACACACACACACACACACACACACACACACACACACACACACACACACACACACACACACACACACACACACACACACACACACACACACACACACACACACACACACACACACACACACACACACACACACACACACACACACACACACACGGATCTACAGTGTGTGTTTCCAGCACCCTGCCCTCTTCAATCCGGCTGAGGAAAGCAGATCGTGCCCCGGAGGGACTGGGAAGCATTTCCCAGGAAAAAGACACCGCAGGGATGAATGACGCCGTCTTGGAAGGCAGGATGCCACAGCGCGCTGGACGGGTTGAGCCTGAACGCAGCGAATGATCACTGCACAGCAGCTCTGCACCAGGACAGGAAGACATCTTCCTCAGCTTGCAGGCGGTTTGGATGCGACTGGAAAGAAATCCAGCTGCCAGAGATCAATGATCTGTTACAGTGAGCCGAGCTGGGCCAAATACCAGAGAGCACCAGGGCGTTCTCCTGATGACATCACAGCAGGGTTTATATCCTCTTATTACTCGTTTCTCAAATCACTGAGTGACGCAGCTCGTTATCAGAGGCCTTTCTTCACTGGCATCATCAATAACAACAATGATGCTCCATCCACAGGATACGTGGATGTATTGTATTTATTATCCCATTTTACTCTTCTCGTTTAACTTGTTTGTTTACAGCACTTCCCGATGTTCATGTTTGTTGATATAAAGCACGAGGGATTGCATTATTGTCTTCATTCTAGAAATCGGGACTAATTCTGTGAAATCAAAATTATTGCATCCTTCTTTAACAAGCATCAAAAGGATTGTTTTATTTTGATTCTGACGTTATTCTGAAGATGTCACACAGAATTCGATATCCAGATGACTCGATCTTAGAGGAAACATGCGTGCTTTAATGACTGAGCTCACACACCACATCACTCCACTTCACTAGAGTTGTTCCCTCTTATTCAGCCGTCACATCTCCTGGAGCCTCGACCTAGAAAACCATCCACCTCCAAACCTCCTCATAAATCTGCTGCAATAAAACCACCTGGGACAGTTTCCTCTTATTTTTTACCTCAGATTGAATCAGTGGAAACTTCTATCACAACTCCTCTCAGCAAAGTCCTTCTGTACCATCGAATATCACAGTTATGACACTAAAATCTAATATTACAGAGTACTTTAAGAAAGATCATATAGAAACTCAGAAGTAAATTATGCTGCTTCGTTGGAGCTTAGCTTTAATTGGTAGGGGGAATTTGTAATCCTGTTTTTAATTATATAAAATCTTATTTTCTGCTATAAAAAGAAAAGCAGACCAATATCTCATAAATCTTTTTCAGAGCTTTGCCTGAAATTCCAAGTTCGTATATGGGAATATTCCCACCAATGAGTTTGGGAAAACCAATAGTTTAGTAAAGATTAAAAACTGACACTGATGTGAGGGTGTCTGTTGACGTGCCTGCTGATAAAAGCAACAGACACCTGATGGCTCCCCTAACATCTGTCCAGGTGTCTGTTGATGTGCCTGCTGGTAAAAGCAACAGACACCTGATGGCTCCCCTAACATCTGTCCAGGTGTCTGTTGATGTGCCTGCTGGTAAAAGCAACAGGTGAGCTGCAGGTAAAGTGAGTTTTTTCTCCACACATATCCACAGAGAGCTAACGGGGCTACCGTAGCCACATTAGCTGAGGAATGCTACTCAGAGAGACGTATCATGAGCAGCAAGCCTCAGAAGATCCACCGCGGAGGGTGTAGCTAAACGTCTGGTACATTTTTAACAAGAGCGGTTCCTCCGCTGAGTCACAACCCGCCCTTGAAGCCAGCACGACGGATGAAGTTCCCCCCCAGCGCGGCTAATGAAGCGCCGCAGTGAACCGCAGCGTTATCGCTGTCCATCGGAGCGACACGAAGCGCTCGAGCGCCGGAGCCGAACGCCCGAGCCGAGCCGAGAACACCCGAACCTCCGAGCCCAATCGAAACAGAACCGAGGTGTCCGGTCCGAACCGGGAACGGCTTGTTTACCGTGAATCGTGAACAGTCCGATGCGCTTTTGAAGTCTTTTGATGTGCTGACAGCAAACAAAGCTGCGTCAACACCCACTTCCGGCCCTAATGACTATCGAAGTAAACCTGTGCGACTCTGTTTAGCCTGTCAAATTAAAAGCATGCATACATTCTTGTGACGTCTTTAGTTCAAGGGCAATTTCCATACAAAGACAATGTACCAGGACATTTATTTTCAATAAACTACTAAACTTCTATTTGTATGTGTCTATGATTTTATTCATATTATGTCTGCTTACAATGCTTACTCATATATGTCTATAATTGTACTTGTACTATGTGTCCATTATGCTGCGTATATTATTTCTGCCGACTTAGTGACGTAAACAATTTGACGTATTATATGACTACACGCGTATGTTAAGTCTACTGATATATGTCTACTATTTTACATTGATTATGGGCATGGACACTTGACCACCTGTGGCAATTACTTTCTTTTTATATGTCCATGATTTCACTGTTATTTCTATGACTCTACTTGTATGTCTGAGTTTACCTTATTTCTATGACTCTACTTGAATATGTCTATGAGTTTACTGTATTTGTATGGTTCTACTTGAACATTTCTATGATTTTACGTGATTTATATGAATACATACGTCTATGATTGCACTGTATTTTATGACTCTGCTTGTATATGTCTATTGGTTTATTGTATTACTTTGACTCTACTTGTATGTGTGTGATGTTACTGTATTACTAGGTCTCTACTTATGTCTATGAGTTTACTCTATTCCTTTTAATCTACTTGTATATGTCTATGATAGAAAAGTTTTAGTCGGACGTCATAAATATTGACGGACGGATCCTCCGGAGGGACAATCTCCTGTGGGAAGGTGTGAAGGCGAAGTGGGAAAGTCGGTGTTGACTTTGTATTTAATATTTAATCATGGAGAACTGAACACGCGCAAAGTATTTATTATTTTTTATTTATTTAAACTTTACAAGTCCGCACCGTGTCCCGTGTTATGTGGACAAGCGGTGTCTGAGGATGCCGAGCAGAGCGACGCACACGGAGGTGTTCCGGGAGCGCTCCGGCTCCTCGACACCGGGGACGGAGCGTGACGGAGCGGCGGCGGAGCAGCGGAGCCCCGGGGCCGGCCCGGGAGCCTGGACCTGGGTGCTGCTGTCCGCGCTGGGGTCCGCCGCGGCGGTGGCCGCTGTGGGGGTCGTCTGCGCCCTCTTCTACCCCATCCTGAAAGGTGATTTCACTCTTTTAGTCCAGATCTGCTCAGACACGCCCAGACTCAACCTGGACTCGTTCACTTTCACTGACAAGCTGCTGTTTAACATGGACTCAGAATATTAGACTTTCTGGAACACCAGGGCTTCATTTTGTAGAATATTAGTGATATGTGTCATGTTCTTTGTCATTTCTGATGAAACAATGACTGCAGGGAAACTATTTCAAATGTTCCACTGAGATACTCTAAAAGTCAACATTCAAACCTTTTAATCAGTTTTTTGAACATTTTAGGTTCTAACAGTTTAAGAATATATAGTAATAAAAAAATGACAGTGGTTTTGATGTATTAGAAATAACATCTGAAACAGTTAAATGACAGAGATAAACACATGAACCTGTTGACACTGTTAAATCCTGTTTTACCAATTCTACATTAAATCAGATCAAGTTTGTTTTTTACGATTTAGGAACAAACATTGATTCAATAAAATGTTAATTATTTTTAAATTCTTTACAAATAAAATCAAAAAATTAAGCAGATTTTGTTGGTTAACTCTTTCAGAGTTGCGAGCTGACCGGGTGAGGCGAGAGGACGGCACAGAGGAGAGGATGCTGGGTGAATTATAATCCCACAATGCATTGCTGTGTCGGGATATTTGAGTGTTTGAAACAGGATGTTGTTCTGCAGGTTTCTGGAGCATCTTTGTGCTGTCGGCCATAGCAGGATGGATCTGCTGCAGCCTCTCCTGCATCCTCACCTACCTGGACTCATACCGGCCAGACGGAGCGCCCCCCACCGCGCCGAGCCCCACACACTGCAGGTGACACAGTTTTACTCGGGTTTCAAAATGTTATTATCACTTCCTTTTGATACCGACTCACAGTCATGTAAAAATACGCTGCTGTTATTGCAATGAGGATAAAATAGTGATAACTATGGTGCAGAATCTGAGGCTGACCGCGTCTTCTGTCTGGTTTTGGCTCCAGAGATGTTTCCGGACATGAACACTACATCAGTTACGGCGTGGCTCTTCTTAACGGCGTCATGGCCATGCTGACCATCGTCTGGAGTCTCTCCTGACACTCACTCCAGGATGACATCATCTGGCACGTTCTTCAGTTTTAACGTAAAAGAAAAGTTTAATTCACCACACCACCATCATGCTGCACAACTTCCCGTTTCATGTTTGTGGGAATTATTGTCGGAATACGTCTTTGCTCTAATTTGTACAACCTGAAATATCTTGTTAGTGCCTCATAAAATAAACGTGATTTAACTTCAAGTGTGAATTTGATTATTGTGGGTGAGTTTTGTTAATATTTAAAGTTTATAAAAACAATTTTGACGAGTCTCGACACCTTTATGCAATTTTTTCAAAATTTTAAGTCTAATTTTCATAATTAAATATGACTTTATATGAGATAGTGTAGTGATGAAAAAAAAATTCAATAAAAGTTAAAACCTTTTTAAAAATGTCAAACACCAGAACGTTTCCTTCTATAATTTATTCAAGTTATCCTTAAAAAACAAAATGTACAACGGAAAATATACAGCATGACAGCAACATTAGGCAAAAGACCTAATTTCTTTGTTATTGCATAGATACCAACAAAAGAACTTTGTAAGTGTTATAAACAGTGTTCGTTGTGACTCAGAGGTAAACTACATTTATGAACAAAACAGTGGAAAACAGTGCAAATGAAATCAAAATGTAATCATGTTTCAACAGGCTGTGAGTCTCGATATGGGATCACAGTGGAGTCAAGAAGAAACCACCTCAAGTTATTGTTTCACTTTCATTGACATTCATTTGTTTAGAAAACACTGCAGAACTTTAAACTGTTGACTGAAATCTTCATTATTTTCACTCTAGCAGCTGCACCACAACCGAAGTGCTTTACTCTTTGTTTTAATTCTCAAAACCATTTCCGCAGACATAAACATTTGTTTGTGATGAGACAAAGTTTTCTTCTAAACAATCACATTAATCACATTTGGTTTGGAAAAACATTTTTTCATAGAAGGTGAAAGATTTTCTTTTAAAAACCGAACAATAAACAAAACAAAAATAAAAACAAAACAACAACCCAGAAGTCCCGGTTTATAACCCATGTAGTGCCACATATTTAACAAATCCCACAGCAAAAACTAATTTGCCCTTTTGCACCATCAAGCTGCCCTAAATACCCTTGAAATCTCCAAACGTGAAACTATGAAAATCTTTGCTGCTTCAGCTGAACTCTGGATAAACTTCAAGTCTCCAACATATTTTATGGTCCACAAGTCCTCAGAAGCCAGTGAGCTGTGATTGTTTTGGCTTTTCTACGGGAGTTGTTTACATCGAGAAAAATAAAAAGAACAAAAACGACAATACCAGCGAGAAATATTAGATTTTTTCAGGCACTTTTCTCCAAACTATCCCACTCATCAGTCAGTCTTAATGAAGTGCTTGGACAGGTACAACAGCATGTGAGCAAGTCAAGTTTTAACAGTAATGTTAATTTAAAAAGAACTTGATTGAAGTAATTCATTTAGACAAAAGTAGAGTACCTGAAACTGAGGAGCAGTCTTGTAATACCATCTTGTGTGTCGGGGGGCGGTGTTGAGCATGTGGAACGGGGGTGTCAAACGCCCCAAAACCGGCTAACAAAAGGGTCAAATCCGGCCTGCGGATGACCTCCATGGAAAAAACACAAACAAGCACAAAGACACATTTGGAGTTGTTGTTTAGAGATTATCATGTTTCATGTTAATAATCCCGCCCACCTCAGATCAAACTGGGCTGTAACAGACACAGATATTATAAAGGTTTGGCGTGTGGTTGATTTTAAGGTGAAGCGACTCATTGCACCCTCTTGTGGTATAAAATGGTATTACACTCCAACTTTGACATATCTGCAGCTAAAAACTGAGCAGTTCTCAAGACAACGTCTTGTATTCGTGTCATTTTTGTCTAGAATCTCAAGCTTCACACGTCTTTAGACCTTCTGGAAGGTTTCAATGTCTTCAAAACAACACAGTGCAGCTTATGCAGTACAATCAAGAACACCGGCAAATGACCCATGAAGGTCAACAATCCCAAAAAGCTCAGAATGTCGAATCATCTGGCCTCTTGTAGAATCAATCATCCCATAAAGAACAGATGTACGGTAGTTTGCCCTCCGTTAAAGCTAAATGTCTGGTACTTCTGTCCTCTTGTAATGTTGAGCAGAGCGTTTGAATAAGACGCAGTGAGACATCCTAACAAAGTGAGACGACCTTTACGACCTCTCTACTGACTTATCTGGAACTACAGAACATGTTTACATGAACCCTTCTGAGCCGTTTCCTTCATATGGAAACTGACTTTCCCAGACATCAGATAAATGAACAAGTGTCAGCAGGCTGCTCTTTCAGTCTTTCCCCCATCTATAGTGACATCTAGTGGTCACAGATGGTATGTACCAACACAATTTCATTCTATGTTACACTGTATGTCGCTTCCAAACATAAGTCACTTCACTTTTCAAATAAGAATAAAAGGACCTATAGTCCAGACTGTCTGTTGAAACAGGCCTTTACATGACCAGTTTTTTTTGTAAATGAATATAAACTGTTAATAAGGTTGTCTATAGAAAATGTGCTTCCTTGTAAATTAAACTCCAGTTTTTGTGTAGATAGCATAAAAGCTGAAATGATTCTGAAGAGTGAATCTAAGCGAGTGGCTCCAGACACACTTGTTGGGCTCTGATGGTGGTGAGGTGTGCCGACCCTGACCTGGAGGATCTGGAGACATGTGATCAGATGGAAGCAAGGGGAGGAGAGGCCGCCGCAGGAGGAGTTCCTCCGTTCCTTAGGACCTCCTGCTTGGACCGCCTCCTGGAGGCCAGCTTGAAGGCCCACGCCAGGAGGAAGATCCCGGCGATGACGGCGAAGTAGACGCCGTAGACGAGGAACTGAGAAGACAGGCGGCATATCAGATCACGCAGATCGGCTAAGGAGGGAGAAATGGGCGGGGCTTAGGGTGGAATCAGAGTCCTCACCTGGGTGAAGACGTTGAGGCCGAGGCCGGCAGAGTCCACCACGACCAGCGTGAGCAGAGACTGCAGCAGCAGAGCCACGAAGGTGTTGACCCCGAACACCAGAGCGTAGCGCTGCATGCTGAGGTTCGCTGCGATCTGATACCTGAGCAGAGACAGTCACAACGCCACGTCAGACAAACATCTCTTCTGGAGGGCACAGATGACCTCAGCCAGCTGCTACCTCGCCGGTCCTCAGGCCAAGGAACTTTTAAACCAGAGATAAATTCAAAATATGGCAACAACTTTACAGATTTTAAGTGATTGTCGGGCATTATTTCACACCTGGTGGCCAATAGACGGAAAACAGCAGAAAAGTAGCACAAAGACAAATATAGTTACTGTAAATCATAACTGACTGGTTTTTAACTTCTGCTAACTCTGGGTATTAAATAGACGTTAATTCAAGTCAGAAAGCATCCAGGTATGTTTGGCTTTTGATACCTTTGGTTCCTCGGAGGAAGTTAGATATCCTCTCACAGAGAGAACCAAGTGAAATGAAGGAAAGAGAGACAGTGGGGGAACTCAGCGTCCAGCTGAAGACGTTTATTCAGGGTCAAGTTCATCTCCTGTTGGCGATTCTGAAACGTTCCCACACTGAGATCCTCACGTCAGATAAACTGTTGCTGCCTTCTGCAATGCAGCGTTACACAAGGCTCCTGTTGCGCTCTTCCTTCTTTCTAACAAAACCTCCAGCAAACCGGTTCACCAGTGACTCAACATTCACCATCAATACACCATCAAATCTGTTTCCCTGTTTTCAAAAGTGATCCTCTGATCCTCAGAGTCCGTACTCACGTGGCCACGGTGATGAGCAGCATGTAGGTGGTCCTGAAGAGGACGTAGGAGCCGTAGCACACCCAGATGTTCTTCAGCATGTCCATGACGAACACACACACGGCCATCAGCAGGGAGAGCACACACAGCAGCAGCTCGCCCCACACCGACCACGACACAGGCAGGCAGCCCGCCAGCAGGGCGGCCAGCGCCCCTACAAACACAACACTTCATTAACAACTCCGTCCATCAACAAAACAGCCTGAAAACCTCCCCGACAGTTTCTGCTCTGCGGCCTCACCGAACAGCGTGGAGAGCGTCTCCACGTAGCCGTTGTAGATCTCGTAGTCCTGGGATGGACGGACCGTCTCCCACAGCGGCTGGGCGTAGTTGATGACCTGGAAGTATCCGCACGTCGCCAGAGCCCACCACAGTGACCACGCCAGTAAAGGCCGGCATTTGTAGCACTGCACGAAATCCTCAAACAAGATCCTCAGCACCCCGACCAGACCCCCGTTGTGAGTTCCAGCCTCCGACGATCTGGAGACCTGCAGAGAGACTTCGTGATGGAGAAGCTTGTTTTAACACGCCGCCGGATGAAGCAGCTTCACTCACCGCTGAGTTTGTGGTGTTGAGGGGAACTTTGACCTCTGCGTCCTCCGACTTCTCTGAGGACGATTTGCTGCTGCTGCTACGCTGATCGTCCTCCGCCAGGCCCGGGTTCTTGTGAAAGAACAGACTCCTCTTGGGCTTGGGGAGGAACCAGGGGGCGACGAAGGCCACGGCCGCCGAGGCCAGCGTGATGAAGACGAGGTGGAGCAGCTCAGCTTTGGCCACAGACAGGAGGAGCTGCCCGATCAGACATCCGGCAGCGGAGCCGAACAGCGTGGCGCTGCGACAGAATCCAGTCATCCTCTGGTACTGAGCCGGGTCCACCACGCTGTAGATGTAGGAGTAGTAGGCGACATCTGAAGCCGTGGCCAACCCGAAGAAGAACTCCAGGAACTGCATGGCCAGCGTGCCCTGTGCCTTCCACAGCATGACGTAGGTCACCACCAAGCTGGTGGCCTGCAGGACCAACACAGGCTTGTAACAGAGGTAGTCCGTAGCCAGGAAGACGGGGAACAGCAGCAGCAGGTAGGAGTACGTCCATATTGGATAGATCTCATTGACAACCTGCAGAAAACAGCCATAACATGAGTATCCATGTCAGGCACATTCCGGCTCATTAAATCTCTTTTTTAATTCAGACTCAACAAAACTTCAAGCACTGTCCCTGAAATATATGTAATCAGCTCCATTTGAAGGCTTTAATCACAATCTTCAACTATATCAGATTGACGCTCTTCAACAGGAGATCAGCGCTGCAGCCTTGAAAGCAGGCGAACTTATTAGAGGTACAAGATACAAGTAAATACCTTAATGCCACAATAATTCTGAAATGGTGGGCGAGTTGTGGCTTTCTTTTGGTACATCTTATCTGCAGTTGTTGAGTCTGACTCTTTTCCTCGAAGCCAAAGCAAAACAGCAGCTTGTGAGAGTATCCATACCCATTTGAACTTTTCGTCTTTTTGGCACGTTAAGAGACACACATGTAAATGTATCTTAATGGGACTTTATGGAATGGACAAACACAACAACACATTAAAAAAAAAAATTAATAAACTTTAAAAAGCACGCATCATCTAACCCTTCTGAATTATGTGGTACACTGTGTTAAGAACCAGCTCATGACATGAAGGAGGTCATTATTCAGGGATTAATCAGAAATCCTCAAGAATCTGACTGGGTTCCCATGAGGGAATAATCTGAGCAGCAAGACATGGTGTACCACGAAACATACTGTTTTTATAAAAGTTTCAAGATGTGAATTAACATATAACATTGTAATAAAGGGTGTAATCTGCTAAATTAAAATAAAGCTGTGCAGTAGCAGAATTAATGAGGCTATGTTGTTTAACGGAGCATTTAATAAGTGACGATCCTATACAGGACTGGACACCCAGAAAAATCTAAAGAATCAATCAATGGACCATTTTATCACCTTAAAAACAGCAGAAAGTGAACAAGATCCCAGTTACATGAGAATAATAATCCTGACTTGTTTGACTTTAGGAGCCTTTGCTGACCTTGAGATGATGTTTCTATCTAATTTATTTTTGACAGTGAAACAATTGTGGTGCTTTTTTTGGCAGGTGCGTCAGGTAAAAACTGCAATATTTAAAATGTATACCTGCCAAAGACTGTGCCTCGTCATTTTACACCACAACACACACTTTGAGATGTATCTGACAGTCATTTTGAGCTTTTTCCAATCCCTCAGAATAAAATACATCCTAATAAATGAATAATTAACAGGCGGTGTAATGAACTGAACGCATCAACATGGTTGGATGGAGATTCTCATTGAGCAAAACTTATCGTAACACCTGAGAGCGCCCAAATATGCTTGAAATAAACAACTGATCACTTTCATAAACCTGCTTAATATTGACTTTGGTCTTCAGTCAAGTTCTTAGTTTTGAATTCTGAACGAAAGAGCGACTGAAGCAGCTACAACGACCCAAAGTAGTGCGGCGTTAGCCGCGGAGCTAACCGACCTCTGTCTCCGTCAGGTTCTTGTCCGGGCCCAGCAGGAAGGCGGTGAGGAACGGCTCCAGCGGCCGCAGGTTCGAGAAGAAGCCGTAGGCGCAGAGCAGGACGGTGGGGTACAGTCGGGACATCATGGACGCCGTGTGTGACCTCCATAAGAAACACACGCTGCGGACGCAGCACACCGTCTTCTCCGGCTGATCCCCGCCCCTCGTCATTCGGCCTGCCCCCAAAAACAGCGTCCTCTATCGGCCAGAGAGTGGTACTGTAGCCGAACATCGCCCCACTACACTGCACCTACTACTGGACAGAGGGTGGTACTGCACCCCGATAGCCATATAGACTTAGAAACCCCGACTTTATTAGAATGATAATAAAGCCAAAATATTGAGAAGAAACTTGAAAGGCTTTAACCACTAGACTTAATTTCCATCACCAACAGAAATTGTCCGAAAAGGATGTGTTCGTCTACGTGTATTTATGCATTTATTGGTTTGTATGTATTTTATCAACTTTTCACAAAAACTACTCACCCAAAATGCATGAAATTCAACCGAGGACCAATCAATTCGATTTTGGGATGTTAACAGGTAACCCTTTCCGAATAAATGCCAAAAAACTGCAAAAAAAAGTCCCTTTCATCCAAACCCTGATTTTTCTTTGAAAATTTCTTTGAATTACAGCCAATACACCTCCCAGAAAGCCTTGCAGCCTCTCAGTAAGCTGGTAGCTGAGCTGTTCTCATAGGACAAGTCACGCACACAAACGCTATCACAGCGGGGTTCAGATACAAGGATTTTATCTGAAGTTATCTTCAATCCCAGAACAAATAAATCCCCCAAAATACTGGAAAAAAAAATGTTCCCATACAAAGTGGGTGAGAGAAGAACCTCATGGATATCAGGTAGCTACATCACTAGTTAGCATCGACATGAGTAAATGGCTATCATGCTCGCAATGCAAACTCGGTTGATATGCCACATGGTTGGGGGTCAAAGGTCAAAGGGGGGGGGGGGGGTCACACAGAAAGTAACAGTGATAACATGAAGCAAATCAAACAACCATGACAAATGATGGAAGTTGTGGTGTGATCAAATAACCTTGTAAATCCATTGGTTTCCATGGTGACGAATGTGGTGTTGGAGAAGTTATGGGCTCTACTCACATGGATAATAAGTCATTTCTTCTCCCCCAGGAAATAGATCCTCCCCAAACCAAAGCACACACAGCAGTCCAGCTTGTGAAGATTTGAGAAAGTCTTTATTGATAAATGTACATCACGTTCCCACCAAGCAGAGTTTACACGAGGAGACTGGACCAACGGGCACGGCGACAGAGTCAAGAGTTTAACCCACCAACAGAGCACGGAGAAGCGATGGCTGGCTGCACACGGCTCAATAACAAGAACGATGGAGCCAATGGAGGCTCAGAGTTTTATGGAGTTAAATTGTATTTTCACCAGTAAGAACACCGAGAACGTGTGTTTTCAAGATATAGCAGGCAGGAATACGTCACAAGTGGGAATAAATCTCAAGGTTCAGACACAAACTGTTAATTACAGCGGCTGGATGGATGGATGGATGAATAGGTGATGGATGGATGGATGGAGTCACATTCACATCATGTAGCTTTAAGACAAAGTGGCTGATTTGGTACAGCAGCCCATCAGGCCAACATCAACATTGTAATATAAATGTAAAATATAAAAACAAAGAAAACGTGAAGAATAAAGCTGAAACATCAAGAAAAACTTGTTGAAAAGGGCGTCAGATTGTTTTTATTACAACACCGAAGAATGTGGCTCTGTTGAAAATGTAATCAGAGTAGTGAAGAATGTGATGAGAAATGAGAATCAAGCTGAGAAACAGTCAGGATCTCGAGGAAAAAAAGACGAAACTTTGAAACTGAGAAAGACAGTGGAAGAATTAGGACTAAATGTTAGGAGTGAAGGTGAACCTTTCAGAATTAAAAGTATTTACTTCGCCCCTTTACTTTGAATGTACATGTTGAACTGAAAGTCATTATTTTCATTTTCCTGTTGTATCCTCGCTGGAAAGCAAATTAAACTTCATCCTCAAGATTTTTTTATTTTTTTTTACATTATTTCTTGACATTTCATCTTTTTTCTTTGGCTTTCAACATTCGAGTAAATAAATAAGAGAATGAAAACACTTGGTGTGACTCGGAGCTGAGAAGCAGCTGACAGACGAACAGAAGAAAGGTCTGAGATTCTGTTTTAAACTGAAGTCTGAGAGGAACGATTACAGTCTGATGCGTAGAGAGACGTTCTTACACACGTTGACATTTACATTCATCAGATGGACACAAACAAAGTAGTAGAATCTTTAAGACCAGTGAAAACATCCATAAATCCTCCGAGAGCAAATTTACGTCTACGTGACTTTAAGAGTGAGAGTTAGATCTGATCAAGTGTACTTTTTAAAAAGTTTTTCAGCTTCACACCTTCCTGGAACCAGATGTACTGAAGAGAAACATGATACGTGTGTGTGTGTGTGAATGAGACAAAGGCAGGTAAATACCCAGGATGATGCATTGGGAGACGGACAGGTCAGAGTAAACGCTATGAATCATCATGGATGCAGTGAAGGAGGCTGGTGGAACTGACCCGCAAAAGAACTGACCTAAAAGACTCGGTACTGTTTTGTTTTTTTAAAGTGAGACTTTCACCCCGACAGTAAAATCCCCACAATCGTCACACCTGGTCTGAACATAAAGACTGTTGGCTCCAGACCTCACAAGGCCTTAGCTCAGCACCTTTCAGAGCACTCCGTCACACCAGCGTATGGACGTCTCACGTCTCTGAATCTTTAACGAGACATGCTGAGCTCGGCTCAACCACGTCGTGAGGCCTCGGGCGCCTGAAGAGAAATGGAACCTGAGCGAGAGCAGTGAAAGCTCCGCATTGTGACGCAGGATCAAGACGTCCGTGTCAGACTGGCAGCATGGGAGGTGATTCGCTTAGCAACTTTGTGAAAAGTGACACATAAAGCCTCCAGTCAGCCCAGAAATATGATGAAGGTGAAAGAATTCAAACCGTCTCTGCTGTGGACACACACAAACACACACACACACACACACACACACGAGAATATCTCCTCTGGGTTTCACCAAAAACAAAAAACAAAAAAATAAAAATACATTTGCTTGCACCAAATGTTCCTTTAATACAGTTTTGTCACATACCTTGACATTTGCTCACGGCCTGGCCCACACAAAGCTTCTGACAGGAACACAGACCAGTTGTACTGAGAGCAGAGCGGGCGGAGCAGATCTAATCTCTGATCTGTCCGGCGTAGAGGAAGTACAAGCAGAGGCAGACAGACGCCGACGGAGCTACATGGTAAAGTGTCTCGTGTAATCGTATTCTATTGTAGGAATGACGGCCTGCACAAACTTGAGGAAGATCAGAAGATACCTGAGGGAGGCGGTTAGGGAAAGCAGTGAGGGAGTGGAGGTGAACGAGAGCAACATTAACCACTTCTGGTTCTGAGAAAACAACCAGAAGCTTCATTCAGTCACTCCACTTTATCAACATTTCCTTTCAAACACTGAAAAATGTGCCTGTTGGCTTCAGTGTGCCAACAGGCTGCCACCATGAGAGGATACATGTGCACTCCCAGCTCCCCTCCTCCCTCGGCCACCGTCTCGATGATCTTCTTCATCACTTCAGCGTGTCTGAAAACAAAGAGCACGCCGACACGTTGGTGGATCTTTCTGGACTGTGATCGTCCCGGAAAGCTTCGGGCGGCGTCTCACCTGCAGGGGTGGACGGAGCACATGGCGGGGGGGGGCAGGTGGGGGTGGTTCTCGATGGTGACCGTCTTCTTCACGTGGTCCTGGCTGATGTCCTCGTACATCTGATCCACAGTCAGCGGCTGTCTGTCCTGAGAGGCAGAGCAGCAACATCCCGGCGGCTTAATGAGGATCCAAGACGAGAGCCGAGGGATTGGGCCCTGCCAGGATCCAGGGCTTGAAGTTTGGAGCTTCAAACTAATCTTTCATCGGGTTTATGAGCGTTAAGATAAGTCTGGAGTTGGATTTAAAGGTCACATTACATTTGGACCTTGGATTCGGTTACAGACTTGAGTTCACTGTTTACCTGGATCCAAACTAAAGGTAGTTTCAGTCTTCCAGCTTTCAGACAGATTCTGGCTGAAATGAAATTATTAGGTTGGTGTGGATCTTTAATGAGGGTTAGCAGTTGGTTAAGAACACAACAAATATTTTGGATTAGAGCTTTAGGGCTCTAGAAGGATCAGGTTACAGTTTAGTTTTATCCCGAGTTGGCTCCTCCTACTGGTTGATTATGAGGTGGACTGGTCTCATCATGTACCTGTGCTGTGCATGCGTCTCGCCTGCATTGTTTGGTTTGGAAGTGATTTCTGTAAAGTTGTTTACTTTACTTCAAAACAACACTACCTCCCATAGCTAGGAGAAGCAGAACACACTTGTTGGATAACAAAACAGCGCAGATACAAACCTCATCATATCCAAACAACCAGAGCCGGGGGGTCTGGTAGTATTTGTCATATGTAATGTACAGGTCGTATGTTCTCGTCTGCAGGATGGCGTCCTCATTCCCCAGCTCTGATTTGGTTTCTACTATTTTGCTGGTGTCCAGGGTCGCCTGGAGACAAAGGACGGGAGAGTCAGGTGACGGCCGAGCCGACGGCGACCGACGAGAAAACACCACAGAGAACACACCTCGTCTGTTTCCAGCAGGCCGCTCTCCTCGTACTCTGAAAAGACAGACCGTTTGTGAGGAACGCGACAAGCTGGAGGACAATCGACTGACTGTGACGGACGGCTCAATACCTTCCATGTCGGCTGCTTCTCCTTCCTCATCGTCATCATCGCCGTCGCATGCCGCAGACCTCGCATTCATGTTCTTGTCCTGAACATTACACACGACTTAACGCAGGGGTTTGGGGATTTACCCCCAGAATCAACACAATATTATTCTTAGAAATGTGATGCTGACCTTATTATTGTCCAGTGAAATTTCCCGCACAGCATCTGTGACCCCCGACACGCCTAAACACACACACGGTTTTTTCTTCTTTTAATTGTAATGAGATTTTCTGAGTCGTACTTTGAAGGGTCTAGACACGATGGGATTCAGACAAATCTTCATAAAATTACAAATAAACGTCCTTTTCTTTAAGAAGAAATACGAGCAAATCCCTGCACGGCTCCTTCTGAATACCACTTCCCACACGACTTACATCTCGTGTCATTTGTAGACAGGTGCTTCATTTTTAATGTTACAGCTGTAAGAAGTATTCTGGGAGGGACTCGGGCATTTAAAAAGCTTTTCCATGAAACAAACAAGCAGCTAAAGCGATCAGTGTTGATGGACGGATGTTGGGAGGCAGCGGCCCACCTGAGTTGTGGTAGGTGTCCACCCAGCCCCCGTCTCCATCGTCCTCCTCTATGATGGCCTCCAGCTCGTCAGAGTACTCCATCTGTTTACAGCGCTTGTAACAGGGAACTGCAAAAACACACCGATTGAGGCAAAATGTACAGAAACACATCGGCTCAGCTTCAGACGCGCTCGTCTCACCGTTGCGAGTCAAGAGGAACTGCTTGTCTGGCGGTAAGTACGGCTTCACCTTCACTTCCTCTCCAGTCGCCCTGCACACAAATAAGAGGTTTGTTTCGGTATGAACACGATAAACTAGATGATTTGTTGGCTTTCATACAAACATAAACACTGAAAATAGGGAAATCGTGTCCGAAACAATGACGCAACTTTGGATTTCCCAACTGTGATTTTACACTGTGACATGAAGAGGAACAGCAGCGTGTTTAAGAGTCTTGACAGTTTGTAGATGTTCGTATAAGCTGGTAGATGTGTTTCCAGCTGCTGGTTTCTGTTCACACTGTCAACCAGCTCTAACCAATTATTACCAGCACCAACCACAAATCCAGAAAAACCAAATCACAACCACCAAATTAACATTATTACCAATATTTAACAAGATAATTATACTCACAAAGCAAATAACTAGTATCTCTATCAATACTACTCCCAGCAACAATATTATCAACAGTGCTAACCACAGAAATGCCACTACTAACAAACACCCCTCATAGTAGTAAAATTAGTATCAGCCCTAATCAGAGGATTACAATTACTACAAAAACTAACAGGAGTACTAACATTACCATCATATCAGTTCTAAGCCCAGAACTAATATTACTGCCAATACAAACCACAGAATTAACTTTACCAGCAACATAACTTACATCATTACCAGAACTAACCACTCAACTCTCATTACTACAGGTATTAAATGCAGAATTACCAGAGGTCCCAACGAGTTTGACTTAGAAAGAATACAACTACCAACACCAACAGTATTATCAACACTAACTACAGTACTAACATTACAACTAATTTGACAGTTGCAGCTCAGGATTTAGAACTAATATCATCACTATTTACAATAATTAAATTACTCTGAAATGGGCCTTTGTGCCTCTGGTACTGGAACCAACATCACAGACATCAGGATTAACACAGTTCTAACAGAACATCCTGCCTGTGAAGTGAAACAGGAGAGTGAAAGATAAGCCGGACTGGGGTGACACTGGGGTGACAGCTTCCATCAGACCTCCAGAACTAGACCCTGAGGAACCCCTCGACATATGAGGAGGAGCCACTCACCATTTCCATGTGGGGCAGTGATGAACCAGATGATCTCCAGCAGCTACGAACTGAAACACAAGACACATGGCGGTGGACATGAGAGCTGACTAGAAGTGTAAACCTGGATCAGAGATGTTCTCACCTCCTCTGGGGTGATGACTCCGGTCTCCTTGAATTTAGATTCCTGTGATGAAGAGGAGCATAGGTTAGGCGCGTGTTGTATCTGAGAGGATTGTGGTGACGCAGGGTTGCCTCTCTGCTGTTGGAGGCGTTTGACGTGAAGTTTACCTTCAACACCGGCGTCAGAATCTCGGCCAGCCCGAGAGCGGTGCCCTTCACGGTGTTGATGACGTTCTGCATGTCGTGGAAAAGATCTCTGGAGCCGTAGAGGAGAGCTTGTTGTAAGAAAAACACTCGCAGTTATGTGGACATAGCTCCTGAGTCAGAGTCACATGACCAGCAGAGGAGACACTCCCGCTGCACAAGTCTCGCGAGAAGACGGCACCGATCACATGACCGATCACTGGGCCCGTTAGGCAACTCTCGCGAGAGGGAATTAGGTAGTGAATCGTCAGGTGGCGCTGTGGCACGTTTATCCGATGACTGACCGCTGCGACACACGAAGAAGAGGGAGCAGCAGTCATCACAGCAGTAGAAGAACACATGTTTACCTCTGGTCTGAAGTGGTTGTTTTCATGTTTCATTATGAATTAAAATGAGACGTTTGTGACTGGTACAGCTAAAGTAACGCCAGAAGCGGTGCTCAGACACAGGGAGCGGCCGCAGCATGTGGAGGCCGCCGCTCAGGGCGCTCCGAGCCGGCTTCAGAGCCGCTCCGTCCCCCGGCTGTTTGACCTCCTCCTCCCGGCCAGCCTGCTGCAGCGGCTCGGGGAAAACATGGACCCGACCGAACGGCTTCGACACTGGCCTGAAGACCTTCAACAGCCTGACCAAACAGAAGGAGCCGCTCATCCTGGCCCGGGACGGAGTCGCTACCTGGTACCGAACCGGACCCCGTCCGCTGCAGTGTTACCGAGCCAGAGGTTGACGCTCACTATTGTGTGTGTGTGTGTGTGTGTGTGTGTGTGTGTGTGTGTGTGTGTGTGTGTGTGTGTGTGTGTGTGTGTGTGTGTGTGTGTGTGTGTGTGTGTGTGTGTGTGTGTGTGTGTGTGTGTGTGTGTCAGGTACAGCTGTGGACCCACCGTGTACGACCACGCTCACCTGGGTCATGCATGGTATGTAAACACATTATTAACTTAATAAGACGTAATAAGAATACTGTGTTTTCATCAAGTAATAAAACAAACAATGAAATAGTATGAACACTAAAGATTCTGAAGACAAAGTATAAAGATTGAGATTCAAGTCAGAATCATGCAGAAAAATTTAGAATTCCTAAATTTTAAACTCATAATTCTGTCTTGATTCTCCTGGGTCTCAGCTCCTATGTGAGGTTTGACATCCTTCAGAGGATTCTGTCCCGGCTGTTTGGAGTCACAGTGATCCACGCCATGGTCATCACCGACATCGACGACAAGATCATCAAGAGGAGCTGGGAGGTAGAAACTGAACTCTTCAAATGCAGGTGCTGTTGACTGGAGCGATCCAGAGCTTTTCTCTCCTCTGGTCCACAGGAGAACGTGTCGGCATCAGCGATAGCTCGACTGTACGAGGACGAGTTCAAGAGGGACATGCTGTCCTTAAAGGTGAGGCTTTACAGGGGTAGAGGTCACATCTGTTATAAATGTTCATCCTGAGTAGAGAAATCATGTATTACACGTTCATTAATTTCTCATTTTTATTTAAGTTCTGCTATTTGGAGACATTTGTCCTGCTCTGGAGGTTTGTCTGAGGTACAGTAGCAGCTTCCTGCTGTCACACGGTGACATACTGGCACTCTGTTGTGTTCAAGGTGACTCCTCCTGCAGCATATCTGAGAGTCACGGAGAACGTGCATCACATCGTCGCGTTTATCGAGGGGATCATCGCCAATGGACACGCGTACGCCACGAAAGACGGTGAGCTGATGTGAGAGGACGTTCTCATTGTGCCAGTCTTTATAAAACAACGTTACTTGCTGTATATGTCCTGATCCTGCTATAGGAGACGTGTACTTTGACCTCCAGTCGATTGGCGACAGGTACGGACACTTCGTGGGAGCCGTGACCGCTCAGGGAGAAGTCGGTAAGACTTTCAGTCCATTACTATTTTAAGACAAACATTGAGAAAGTAAAAAAAAAAAAAAGCGAGATGAAGTTTTCACAATATGGTTGAAACTTTGTTTTAATTAACATTATTAATATTAAGAATAAAGATCTAAATGTCTTAGAATAAGATGTAATTCTAGGATTGAAACTGAATTTGTCAACATTTAGACTTTTCCCAGATTCAATGTTTAATTAAATAATAATTGGTGATAACTGACCACCGCAGCTGTGTACAGGATCAGTGGAACGTTCTCATTGTGCATTTGTTTTGTGCTCGTGGACTCAGGCGGCCTGGAGAAGCGAGACCCGCGAGACTTCGCCCTGTGGAAAAAGTCCAGGCCTCAGGAGCCGTTCTGGGACTCCCCATGGGGCCGAGGCCGGCCCGGCTGGCACATCGAGTGTTCCACCGTCGCCAGGTGGGGACTTACGGCGGGTTCTCGTACCGCAGAAGGAAAGGGTCTTGAACGTCCTCGTCTTTCTTCAGCTGTGTGTTCGGGAGGCAGCTGGACATTCACTCCGGAGGGATCGACCTGGCTTTTCCTCATCATGAGAACGAGATCGCTCAGAGCGAAGCTTTCCATCAGTGTGACCAGTGGGCCAACTACTTCCTCCACTCAGGTACCGACAGGCTCCATTCATTTTAAGGCGAAAAGCTGCTTGAAAACGATTGAAATGTTCAGTTCTGATCTGATGTTTGTATTTATATAACCAATAATGGTTGGATAAACTAGAAGTTACCATGCGTGCTGTTCCTATACGTGTTTTAAGTGTCAAATTGACTGATTTAATAAAACATGTTGCAAAGTATTAATAAGCCACATTCAGTTTAGAAAACGCAAGAAAGTCACATTTTACAGTTTCATGGCTGAAATTAAACTCAAGCAGATGCATGATCAATTTGAATGCATCATTTCTTTATATATTTTTTGTTTTCAGGACATTTGCACCTGAAAGGAAGTGCAGAGAAAATGTCCAAATCCTTAAAGAACTACATCACCATCAAGGTAACGTCGCTCACGTCGGCTCTCCCACTCAGACATCGTGCTCATGTAACCTTCCGCCTGTCCTCCATCAGGATTTCCTGCAATCTTACTCTGCTGACGAATTCCGGATGTTTTGTCTTTTGGTCAAATACCGATCAGGTGGGCAAATTTTCCAGAAGGAAAATCCCTTCCGTCCTCACCATTGTTCTCAATGAGTCATTATTTGTTAGATAAATATAGATCTGCATCATGTAGACATCATAAAGACAACTAAATGTCATAAACTAAGCTAGGATTGTGGTTGTTGACCCCGTGGCTCCCCCACAGCGATCGATTACAGTGACAGCAGCATGTCGGAGGCTCGGCTCTCCCTGGAAACCATCACCACCTTCATCCACAACGCCGAGGCCTACATGAAGGATCAGCTGCAGGTTCTGCCTGTGCAGGAGGAGCTGCTCTGGGAGAGGTACCCTCATGGTGCTCAGCCGGAGACTATAGTCCCCCCACAGGACCACACGCTGACTGACTGTCTCGCTGCAGGTTGGCTGAGACCAAGTCGGTGGTGGTGAAATATTTGATGGACGACTTCGACACGCCGCGAGCCGTCGCTGCCATCATGAATCTGGTTTACCATGGAAACTGCCAACTCCAGCCCGTTTCCACGGTAACACACACCCACTCAGATCACAAAGGGTTTTTGGTATTTTTTGTGACGAGCTGAAAACTCTTAACTTGTATGTGTTCAGTGTGACGGGGTGGCGAGGAAACCGGCGGTGTTCGGAGCGATGGTGTCCTACATCAGAGACGTCTTAGACGTGTTCGGGATCAGTCTGCTGCACCCCGAGGTCTGTGCTGGCTGCTGGGACTCCACTTTCAACCAAATAACAAGAGTTCAGAGCCACAAAATACCTCACAGATATATTTTAGTAGAACTACAGAGGATCTATTAACTGAAACTGCTTTAATCTCCGCGCCCTGCAGGCCTTCCGTGACTCCAGCTCTGGCAGTCTGCAGGCCGTCGTGGAGCAGCTGACGCACTTCAGGAGTGAAGTCCGAGCGTTTGCACTGGCTCGTCAGGACGACCCGACGGGCGGAACCCCCAACAGACGGGGTCTCCACCCAGACAGGAAGCCCCTCCTGAAAGCCTGCGACGCCCTGAGGGACGACCTGGCCCCGCTGGGCGTGCTGATCAAGGTCTGCTGGACGCTCCTCCTCAGAGGTTCGCGTCGGCTCCACCGTCTCACTGACGTCTTCTTCTGCTGTTTTCAGGACCGAGGGGCTTCGTCCACCTGGGAGATCAGATCCAACCAGAGGACGAGACCTCAGGAGGAATCGTCCAGCTGAAACTGAACTCTGACTCTATTCTTTAAGGGACTGGAGAACGATCAGACAGGAACTTCATGCTGATTTCAGAAACAAGGTGTATGAAATGTTAATTTAAGGTGTCAAATGCTAATTGTATTTTTTATTTTTTTGTTCTGCAGATTTATATGATTAAAATGACTCAAATCGGATTTTGTTTTTTATTAAAGATGCTGGTGCCAAATTCCTACTAACATCTTCATGATGCACATCATTCCTGATTCAAACTGAACCCAATCGGTTCAGTGGATGTGACATTTGAACATTCAGACTCTCCACAGCTTCAGCAGAAGTTCAAGAGAGTGAGGCTGGTGTTGAATTACAATATCATGCAGGCTAATCCCCAATCCGTAGTGACAACCAGATTGGTTCTAAATTTCCACATATGTTCATCTGCTTCCAAGTTAATGATGCAGGTGTCAAATGACTATGTACAGATATAGAAGTGTGAAGTTTTAAGGGTTTTTTAAAAAAATGATTTTCTCAAATTCTACAAATCTTAAAGAAGCAGCGACGATCTCATAGTTTATCAAAACCTTTTAATCGTGTGATCTGTTCTCGACTCTCCGCAGTCCGACTGGAAGAAGTGAGAAATTATTTTAAAGGATCATGAAACTGGAGTCCATAGCTGCATTTCTCTACCTGTTGAGTAGATTTGATGACACAGCACTTAAGTAAGTTGAGGCTGGTGTCAAATCACAAACAGAAAGGACTGTTGGATTTGGAGAGGTGGGGGATATAAATACACGGGATTCTCCGGTTGTCATGCGGCACTGCGGCTCTCAGGCGTCAGGTTGATGAGGGAGTTGCTGGCCTGAGCCAGCTCCGTGATGGACACCCTGCCTCTCCGTCTGATGAACGCAGCCACCGAGTCCAGCTCCTGCGGCGTGATGGAGATGAACTTCCCCCTGTCGTCGATCACACCTGCAGTGACACGTAGCAGCTCGGCGTGAGCTAGGTCCTATCATGTTTCAGGCAGCTTCCCCTACAACGCTGGCTCACCTGTGAGGGAGCCTTCAGCGAGCAGGTCCTGCAGTCTGGAGATGGCGTCCTGCGTCCTCATCCCGAAGTGAGAGGCCAGGTCCTCCAGGAGCACCACCTTGGAGCTCTGCGGGACAGAGGACAGTTAAAACCCTGGAGCCCGCAGCCTGGAGGCCTCCGAGCGGCTCGGCCTCACCTCGATGTGCTGGATGAACTCCTGCAGCAGGTTGCGGGACTGAAAGGAGAAAGGAGAATGTCAGCGAGCTGCAGGAGGCTACATGTTAATGTGCTAACGTGCTGCTGAGCCCACCTGATCCTCGGACAGCTGCTCCTCCTCCCCCTGGTCCTCCACCACGAAGGAGGCTTTGAGCCTCAGGTACTCCTCCTCCTCCCGTTTATCCTGCTCCTCCTTAGCCCGTCGCTCCTCCTCCTCCTGCAGACACAAACAGTTTCAGCACATCAGAGTAAACCAGTTTTAATCTTTAAATCTATGCTTCGTTGTTCGGGGATGTGCATCAGGACTACAGGGGGTACACATCTAAAAACTATAATTTAATTCATGACTGAATTAGTTGTAGGCGAGATGGAGATGAAGAAAAATGAAAATGTGCTTTAAAAACCATCAGTCTAACTACATATTAAGATTTACCAGGAATTTTTATTCTGTGGATCTCAACAACATTAACATCAAGTGTTTCTGGGCTGCAGGAAGTGGAATAAGAGGAGATAAAACCAGATAAAGACTGGACGGGACGGGCAATAAGAAGGATATGATGGGAGATACACTGGCTGGAGGATGCCAAGAGGAACAAGAGGAGAAAAGATGGTGGGACGTGACGGGACGAGTGGGATGGACGACCTGTTTCTGCTCCAGCCGTCGTTCTTTCTCATCTTCCTGCCGCCTCTCCTGCTCTCTCAGCTCCTGCATCCTCTTCCTCTCCTCCCGCTCCTCCAACTCCGCCTGATAACCAAACACATCAAGGAGACAATTTAACAACAGACAGACAGAGAGACCGATAGACAGACAGACAGACAGACAGACAGACAGACAGACAGACAGACAGACAGACAGACAGACAGACAGACAGACAGACAGACAGACGGTGGAGCTTTGAACCTCTCTCTGGGCCTTCTTGGCCTGCTTCTCCTCCAGCTTCTTCTGCTTCTTGGCTCCGATCTTGGCGGTTGCCTGGAAGCTCTGATGCTCCCCCTCCTCTTCCTCCTCCTGTTGCTGCTGCTCCTCCTGCACACGTGCCTCCTCTGAAATCACCAGGACATGCTGTTAACCTGCCCGCTGCCTGGCCCAAACGCCCGTGTGGAGGGTGCAGGTGTCAGGGTTACCTTGCTCCACTGCATCCCTCTGCGGCCGCCTGTTCGCCATCACGTTAGCCATCCTCCGCCTGCGAGGCATCCCGGCTCCTCGCTCCTCCGCTGCTCGCTGAGGAGGTGCCGCGGCCCTGGCCACATTCCTCTGCTGCTCCTCATCACCTGCAAAATCCCAACACTCCAGTCGCAAGTCCAGAAAAGCTGGGACACTTTCACAAAATGTACATAAAAGCAGAATGTTTGCTAAAGGTTCTGTTTTACTGAAAATAGCAAATAAATAAAAATTTGAATTGGTCAGTGTCGTGTTTAAAAAAAAAAAAAAAGGAAGGACAGGGATGACTTGAAAAACAGCAGGTGCAACATGAAACTGAACTAAACAAGGTGAACGTTGAATCAATTGCAAAATAATTTCTTCAACTAATCTAGTAACATTAGGTAAGGTTGAAAATCAATTGGAATTCGTTGATTTATGAATGTTTGCTATTTATGAAAGTCTACTCATGTCTGTGAGTTGAAATGGTCCTGAACGGCCCCCGTAGTTTGACAGCTGTGCTGACGTAGCCTCAAATATATTCAACAGTTTAGTAAAAACGTTACCATCGACTACATATTTTGAATCCTTTTACCATCCAAAATATTACGCCTTTTCCAACAAATGGCGTACAAACCCGACAGGGCTCTAAATCTGGAGAAAAACACCACGATGCTAACATGCTAACGGCTAGCATTTGGGTAACTGGAGGGGCTCGTACCTTCCTGAGTTTTCCTCCGCAGCTTCACCGCAAACACGATGAGGATGATGAGGAGGGCAGCAGCCGTCAGATACAGCACAACGTCCATATCTGCGCTGACAATATGTTAGATGATATATTTTCTTTTTTTTAAGCTATAAACTACAGTTTGTGACTGCTGCTAATTGCGGAAGATTCCTTCTTCGACTTCCGGGAGCATCGACAGTGAAGCTCCACAGCGCCCCGGCAGGACCGGAGTGCTAAACAGTGCCAATTTGCCACAAGCTGCAGTGTACTGTCATGGTCACTAGATGGCAGACGAGCTGTAGAAGTACAATCAGATGCTCACATGCAAGTCCGCAAAGTGTGTGTCTTCACACACCGAATGCTCTATAATCTTGAATGAATTTGTGAATTGATAATCTACCTGCATCCACACAGAAACAGATTGCAGACAGAACAGCTAACTGATAATTAAGGCTGCTGATGTTATTTGCAGACTAATACCAATGCTGCTTCTGGAGATGCATCTTTCATGTTGTTTCCAGTAAACAGGAGAATAGTGCAATAATAACCAACATAGAGAGATGGCAGTTCTGCAGCAGCTTCATTTAGAAGTAAAAATGAATTATCTCACTGAAATTACAAACGTACATAGTAACCATAATACATTTGTAAATATACTGAGTATAAACCAAAAGGTTCAGTCATTTCTGCCATTGATTTGTCCAAATCTAAAATTTCACACTTGGTGTGGGAAAGGCCTCTGCAGCTGGGTGTTTACTGTTTGACAGGATGCTGGCGGAAAGCAAGAAAACAGGACGAGTGTCCAAGTTCTCTGTTTTAAAAAGATGAAATGTTTCTCTCTGTGAAACTCGGAGTCGTTGGTTCAGGGTCTTGTGGAGGTCATAGAGGCTGTGGAGTTCAAGGAGGTCGTGGAAGCCGTAGAGGTCATGGAGGTCATGGATGAGGACAGAAACCAGAGGATTGAAGCAGCGCTGGTGTGTTTGTGCCGGAGCATCATGAAACACAGTGTCTAAACATAGCCGGGTGAACTCATTCTCCGCTCGTGCAGCTGGAAGAATGCCGCAGTCAGCAGTTTACGTCGGTCCTAGAACGTAAGAACGGGAGCGAATGAAAAAGTGAGACTAATCATTTAATCCTCTCGCTCCCCCACGGGGGGATGTGACGGTACTTTTCCGTCATCGGTGACATCTGGAGGACACATCCTCCTTCCAGAGCTGCAATCTGATGCCGCCTTCCGTCCCCTGCTCGGTGGAAATGTTGTGTTTCTACCAATAACACTGCTCATGTGGGCGCACGCTGCCTTTCACTGCATCCAGCAACGTCTCCAGCTGAAGGTGAGCACTGGAAGGACACCACGCATGCCGCAGTCTCGACTTCCTGGTTCACTGCTCAGGTGATCTCCCTGCTGCAGGAGATGGAGTCTCCAGAGGTCGGACCACGTGGAGGAAAGGGGGCTGCGCCGACTCGGCAGCCCGTGCAGGTGTAGTAGTGGTAAAGAGGAAGCGGTGGAGTCGCAGTGTGTTCAGAGACAAGGTGACTCCTGCAGAGGAGAGCCGGAACAAAGTCCACTCACTTTACACACACGGGGTTTATGATGCGTCTCTCAGGACAAAGTGTTCACAACTGATAGAAACATCAAGACAAATGTTCCCAAATTATGCAGAATTACTCATTTTCGGACGGCCACGTCAAGCGGGTGTCCCATTAGGGGGACAAGTGAGACGTCCAGGGCCTCCAGCACATCGTTACTGATCTTCCCTCCACTTGGTGCTGAACCTCAGCAGCTCCGTGTGACGGTTCAGTCCTGAGACTCTGAAACGTCTCGTCAGACCCGAGTCACACGACATGAATAAATCTTTTTTTTAACACCACCATCAGGAAACAGTGTCAACTTGGCACACACCCCCACAGCGCAAACAAAATCTTCAAAAAGTCCAGGACTTATTGCTTTAATTAACAATGTGTTGAGGTGGAAAGATCCCTTATCTGCTCAATTTAGAGTCCAGCATGATGCAGCAAACACAACAGAACCTCATTACACAACAATCCCCCATAGTCACAAATAATCCACAGTTACCTCGGTTTTTGGTGCAGATAATTTTCAAAGTCAAATATTGCTGTTCGTTGACATTGTATTGTCCTTATTGGGCCGAGCTGAAATGAAATCTTGATTAAACGCAGTATTGGACGTTTCATCTGTTTCTATCTGAGTTAAACTTCCACCTCTCATCCAGCTCTTTGTCAGTGTTTGCTCTGACCAGTGAGGGATGAGAAATATTCCCAGCATCCTCTGACTAATCTGCAGTGAGCCGAATGTTTGTGGTGAGGTTTTGAGAGCAGACTCGTTACGTTTCACTGAGGGTTTGCTGTAAACCTTCAGCTTTTATCCTCCTGGTCCCAACAAGCCGGACCACAGCGGGAGCAGACAATGGCTGTGTTTCCACAACTGCTCCTTTATCTCCTCCCGTAATCTTGTGAAAACACGGAGTCTCGGAGAAGATTTCTTGTGTGACACAAAGTGATGTAACACCGAAAGTCTCACATTTGAGTGTGAAAAGGTTCAAGAAAACAGGAAGTGTGTGTGTTCGAATAGGCGAACTGGGTTGTTTCATTTGTTTGGAAACTCCTTGAAGAGGGTGTGTGTGTGTGTGTGTGTGTGTGTGTGTGTGTGTGTGTGTGTGTGTGTGTGTGTGTGTGTGTGTGTGTGTGTGTGTGTGTGTGTGTGTGTGTGTGTGTGTGTGTGTGTGTGTGACTGAGTTAAAATAAACAGCGCAGTGTGTGGTCATGCTATGAAGGAGCTGGTCCACAGTGCAGCAGAAGTCTGACATCACTTCACGTACAAACACGTCCATTCTTATTGGAGTTCTGTTTGCACAGTGGGGGTGTTTGCCAACTATGTCGCGTTCACTATTTGTTGTCTGTTGTGTCCCAAAAGAATAATTATTCTGATTATGTGGCTAGTCCATATATATATATATATATATATATATATATATATATATATATATATATATATATATATATATATATATATCACTGTTAGCCCTGTGGGGGTATCTTCTGGAGGAACTGCAGCGAATAATTTCTGTTTCAGCAGTCTTATTGAATCAACCAGTACCTCCACCGTGCTACAACCTGGGGGAAAGGTTGCATAATGTGTTTCGTATGTTTCATTTGCACCATGGGGGGTGTCTGCTGGAGATCATTCTGAACCGTCCAGAAGTTTCTTCCTCTAAAGTCATTGGGGATGTTGGGCCCCATTTGATCCTGGCCTGCACGCATTTGTTATAATACTTTGTAAAATGTTTGCGCGGTGGGGGTACTTGTCAGACAGACTGACAATCCAACAGAGGAACTGGAGAAACAACATCATTTCATTTTCTTTTATGTGTTTGAGGAATTATTGTGGCTTCTTGGCTTCTATAAAAAAAATTATCCCTCATGGGATCCTATTGTCTGCACTGTGGGGGTTTATTCTCTCCACAAGTTCACCGTTTTTCGCTAATTCTTATCATTTGATGTCTTTTCACTTTATTCTTACTTGTTTAGAATTGTCATTCAATTCAATTCAATTCAATTGAACTTTATTTATACAGCATCAAATACAACACTGTCATTTTTAGATGCGCCTCTCTTGCACATTCTGATTCAAGGCTGTAAATTACATTTCCTCGGACATACGGGGCCTGATTTACTCAGATCCTGCAAAAAGCGTGCTTTCAGTTTGAATGTGATTTACTAAGAATAACACCATGAGTGACACGAGTTCCATACAGGAGTGTTTACTGAGGATTCTGTGTTTATTAGGTGCATTAGATTTTTTTTTTTGTTTGCTTGTTTTCACAATATTTAGATTAGATGAACTGTTGAGCCCGACAAGATTGTCTGAAATACTTTGAAGCAGTACAGCAAATAAAACACAATTTTTTTCTCAGTCTTAGGATAAAATCTGCCATTAGAAGTTGTGTGAGGCCAGTTGAGGAAACTGCACCATATCTGCTGCACCTGCTTTTCAAAACAGACGTAGTCGGACACCGCTAAGCTCCTCCCAGTATTCGGCGTGATCTGTAACACACGCCTGATTTTTCATATTGATTGTGGCACATTGAGGGCGTCAGCATGTTGTCATTCATTTGCAGTAGATGGTAGAGTAGAGTTTGAGTGTGTGAGCGGTGAAGCAGCAGCAGGAGGAAGATAAGAGCAGCTGAAGGGCAGGCTGGAGGCCGGTTGTCGTCTCAAAACACCCTCTGTTGACAGTGTGTGCAGCCGCCTGGTGATCCGTAACAACGTGATTGTTTTCGTCACAATAGAAGCTGATGACGTCCGCCCCAGCACTCCGGAATCCCTCCACAGCCCTCTGATGAATAGATTAAACTATTCAGGATCGGGGATTGTGTGAATGAGCAGGCGTGAGCGTCGGGGTCAGTGCGTGGCGTTCTGTAATCAGTCCAGTCTGTTAATGGTTGTGGGTTTTATACGACTGTGGGTCGAGGCGGCTGCGACAGGGCGTGTTGTGTTGCTCTCACCTTGCTCTTCAAGGACGACGTGGCTCCAGGCGGACTCACAGTGGCTCCTTTGTTCCGCGTCCGGCCTTTCAGCGGGAGCCAATATGGGCCGCGGTGCTTCACCTGTGTGAGCAGTGAGGAGTCTCACTGCAGTTAGACCCACAGGTTTTAACCACCTTCAGTCTCCTGGTTGTGTTTCCCAAAGCCGCCGGGTTACCGGGCAGAGAGGTCAACGTTCAAGTGCTTCCATAAATGTTATCATCGTCATTTATCACTGAACAAATCAAACCGACACCGGAAGTACGAAGGTGGTTCATCACATTAGTGACATCTGGCTATGGGTGTAGTGGTTTGCCTGCTGTTACTCACAGCCAGAAGTTCCCAAGTTTGAATCCAGCGCGAGTTTGCATGTTCTCCCCGCGCTCGAAAGCTCATTTTACATTTCAAAATGTTTTCGTCACACTTCTACAATTACTAGTGTTTTACTTTGTTATTGTAATGAAACCACACACACACACAGAGAACTAGAGCTACACTCGGTAGAGCGCAGACCTTCGCCAACATTTGTTTGCGGAACCCAGTTAGCATCGCTAGCCTGTCAGGTAACAACATCACCCCTGAGCAGGGAGCGTCTCCATGGCAACAGATCTCCTTCGATCTCCTCTGTGAGGTGCCTCTCTCATCTGCTTTGTATGGGACATTTCTTTCACAGTTTGTTTGGTATTTATTTGGAAACGGTTTGTCGTTTACATCCAAGAATCTAATCGATTGCTTCTTGGATGATGACAAATCATCCCTTCAAATTTCATGCAATTCGGGTAAAATACACACATTGCATTGTTATTACGGAGACTGACACCTGAAACGCTTAGAAGGTTTTTCTGTTTTCACTTGACAACTTTGTGGCGCGATCAGGGCCTGGAAACGCCGCCTCGCACACCTGGCAGAGGTCACTCAGACCAAAGCAGAGGTGTTTAAAATTCTGCTTGTACTCGCTGAACCCTGTCGGTCAGCTCACAGCTCCTGCTAACGCCGGCCGCTCATCTGTCTTCTGCTAATCCTGCCGTGTTTCCTTCCAAGTAGAGTTATCTGTTCAGAGTGTGCGTGAAGGACTTTCATAACCACTAAACTCTTCCCGGTTCAAAGAGCCGGAGTCTAATTCCATAGATCAGGTTATCTATCTGGCTCAAATATTAACCCTCGCATGAATTATTAGAGGGAATGAGCACTAAACTTTGTACTGCGGCAGACAGCAGCTAAATATGAAGCAGATGCTGATTAATTTGTAACCAGGACAAAGTTTCGCAAGCGGCCGGAGTCGGTGGGATCTGCAGAGCCGGGGGACAATGAGAGGCGGCGGCAGAGGGAAAAACAATGAAAGTTTAATAGGTTGGTGTTTGTTACACGGTGGACAGCAGCTGCCCTCAGAAACCATCTGGAGCAGCAGATCAGAAGTCTGATTCCCCGCCGAGTCAGTCTGACAGCACCGACATGAAGGTCTGGATGAAATGCAAGCAGGTCAACCGCCATCCCACCTTCGCCGCGTCGTGATGTCACATCCTGCCCGTGGCGGGATTGGCCGTCACGTTACTCAGTTTGCTGCTTTACGCTTGTTTGGTTTGACTCTTTCGGCTTTTAAAAGCCAAGAGAACAACAATCACAAATAATTCACATCGTATATCTTTAGAATTGATTTTAAATAGAAATGTTCTCCCTGAACATCTTCATTAAACGTTTATATATTCCTTTATCAACATACTGATGCTCCTTAACGAGTGAAGCAGTCAAGATGTTCTGCAACATTTAGAAATGTTTGGAATAAACACGTGCTAAACGCAGCTCAGAGGTCAAAACAAGGTCGTTTAGCACATCTCATGCAGGATGTTAGTAAATCAGGATCCCTGTATTATAATCTCACTAACCTATTGCTCATCTTAAACAATAAATACATAAATACGTGTGATTTTGATCTGATTAATGTTGAAGTTGGCATGTGATGCTGTATGGTCTGAATGACTTTTAAAATGTTGAAATGTTAAAATCAGTAAAAAAAAAACGTGTTGGAGACCAAACAAAGCTGCACAGAGACACTTTTTGATGAATTCCCCCCATCATGGATTAAATAATCCTGCATTTTGTGTCTGAACTGTTGTAATTAATAGTCCACATTATTGCACTTTAACCACTGGTTGTGATCAAATGTGTTTGAATTCGGTGCTTCCTGCTGAAAAATATCTCAACTATCTGCACCATCAGTACAATATGTGTGAATTCTTCCTGCTTTATTTGATCTCACGCCGTCGTCCTTCAGCGTCTCCTTGGTTGCAGTTTGAGCAGCAAGCAGCTTTTTTTTTTATTTGATTCCACGAGTAGAAGAAGAAACTGAGGTCCCGGCAGTGTGGGGCCGGAATGAAACACAAACTCTTCACAAGTTTCCACCACACATTAACCAGAGAGAGAGGACATTTAAACTTTCCATTATGATCCTCTGTCAATTATTGACCTCTCGACATCATTATGGCGCGGCCTTGGCTTAAGACTCTAAAGGACTTCAGACATTCTATAGCAGGGCTCCATACAGGCCAGTTTGGTACAAAAACTAACAAGAACTCCACATTTTATTCTTTGTTTTAGTGCAAAAAAAAAAAGTCTGGAAATGTTCACCTCCAATGCATTTTTATACAAAATATTGTAAAGTAGAATTTATTTCCAACACTTTTATCTCTTGTTCTGCTGTTCGTTTGTAAATAAAGAATATTTTAAGACCTGCTTTTGAAAAATAAGACTAAATATTCCAAAGTAAACAGTCAGAATTCTCAGTGGATGTCTTTAAAAAACCTTTGGGTTCTGCCGTTGTTATTACCTTTTGAGTTTTAAGAAGAGAAAGCTGGAAGTGACCACGTGTAGTTATTTGCCTTATAAAGAGTTAAAGAGAGAAACAACTGTTCTTTACTTGGGACATTTTTTCTGCTGGTTTGGAAGACCTTGACATTTCCAGTCCAAAAAAAAAAAAAAAAAAGAAACATACAGCAGTAAGAGTAAATCCAAACCCAACGACTTACTATAATGTTGGTGGTTCATGTTTTGTTTTGTTTTTTCTTTATGTGGGTTGCAAACAAAACCCTGCAAGTCCAGTTCCCTCGCTCCGTCAGACTGATGCTGAAATGCCACACCGCCATCCTGCAGCCAGAACTACTACGGCGTTCACGCGCTGTGTCGCCTGTAAACAGCGGCAGGTACAGAGCGTGGTCAAGGTCAAGAGCGTCCACGCAAACCCTCCTGGAGTATTCCCTACTCAAGCCAGACGGCCGCCATGAGGCCGCCGTGTGCAAGCTGATCTACAAACAGGAAGAGGCACTAATGCAGTAAAGTGTAGCTTTACTTTGATGGAAGAAATATACAAGTCAAAGTTCTTGATGGGAATATTCATGAGACGTTCTTGAAGTGTAAACTGGGATCGACTCCAGCGATGGATGGATGGATGGATGGATGGATGGATGGATGGATGGATGGATGGATGGATGGATGGATGGATGGATGGATGGATGGATGGATGGATGGATGGATGGATGGAGTATTTGTAATTTTCTGTGAATAAAGTCGCTGTCATGAAGAAATACTGAGTAATTACAGTATAAATTTGAACGGTTTATAAATGACGAATTCTTACAATATCATTTCTATGCAAATTTAAAATATTCGTCACTGTAATTGAATAATATTACCCAATTACAGCAATATACTTGCAATCTTTTTGCAAATTATTTATTTTCATATTATTGTGACTATTTAAAATTTGCAAAAAAAGAAAATAAACCATTACTTGATTACAGTGACGATGTGGTAATAGAAAGTATTATTATATAGTTTGTAAATGTATGCTTATAAATAATACTCATGTTTAAGTAATGCTACTTAATATGAGTATTTGTACTTCATGACCAATAAAAAGGGGATTACAGTGAAATGAGGCGTCGGAATCGTTTGCAAATCAGAAATACTTATTTATTATTATAGATAAATACTTCTGATTTGAAGAAACAAACACAAAGTGGGTCAAAAGCGCTGTCTAATAGCTAAACCAGCTTCCTGGACGTCACCTGGACGTTAGGAGTTAACAGGTGAGCCTGGTCGAAGGTTAACCGGTGGAATGTTTCCTCCCTCACAACAGCCTCAAGTACAGGCGGTGGAACCGGCGGCCACAGGAATGAACTGCAGAGTTTCGAAATCGCACAAATAGATGTTTCTGCTCAAGAAAAGTAACTAAATTCCTCCTCCTCCTCTGCGGTTCTTTCTGCACGTTGGTCAACAACAACAATCAGTTATTCTACAGCGACTTTAACAGCTATAAAAAAGATAAATAAAAGTATTTGTTAATTAACATTTAATACAATGTCACTTGCATATGTCATTTCTGTCCTACAGATACTGAGCGGACCGTGAAGAAGGACGAGTTTAGGAAAGACAAGAACCTCCCATGTCGAAACTCTTTAGCGTGGAAAACTTTGGTGATTATTAGTATTTAATATAATTTTTGCATTTTGAGAAAGGTTTCGCATTCAGACGGCAACGTTTCTGTTGACAATGGAAACAGCGGAAACACAAACGATGTAGTTTTGATGTCGGACCACTAGTGGGTGCTGTTTTTACATCATTAAACCAGCAACAGACAAGAGAAGGCTGCAAACACTAAAACTTTCCTGGGTTTTCCTCCACTCAGTATCTGTTATTAAGAAATAAAAGGTGCGTTTCCCCCCGTTTCCATGGAAACAGAATTACATTTTCAGTGACTCCGACCACGTCAGTAACTCACCTCCACCTTCAAGCTATTTAGAAAGGGTCAAAAATACAATTTTAGATGCATGGAATTCATATTGTACCTTGGTGCCTTGTGGCCGTTTCTTTTCTCGAGGCTGCATCATGTTTATGTTCATGAACTTTAACTTAAAATCCTTGTTTTCCCACCAGCAATCAACAAATCGTAACTTCTCAGATATGAGCTCTGTGTGTTTGTGTTGGATAGACAGTGACAGCACATTGTTGAGGTCCACTTCTCTTTAGAGACGAAGTAACAGGACAGACTATTGCAGAGACGTCCTGTTCGTGTCGTTCCTGCGTCTCCAATGGGAATGCTGCAGAAACCTTTGAATACAAGCGAAGGGCCACAGGAATTAAGAGCGTTATAATCCAAAGTGCTTTTTGAATTCATTAATTAACCTCGTTGACTCAGCCGGACGCGGCAGCAGGACAAGCAGTGCTCAGGCCAGCCGGCTCTTTACTCAACGGGCTCTTTTTGTGGAGGAAATCGTGTAATCTGTCTCACACGAACGTGTGGATTCGTTTCTGTGCAAATCGCTTATGAAATGATGAATTCAGCTAAATAATTTCACAGGTTCTCCCGCAGAGACGAAATGAAAGTTTGTTCTAGAAGTTTGAAGCGTTCAAAAGTTGATTTTTAAGAAAAATTGCACACAGAGATGCAAAACTGGAGCATTGAGGTGATATATAGAGACTTTCTGGCTGTAAGATTGATGCAAAGAAACCAAAACAAAACCAAGAATGCTGAAGACGAGGACTATTTGTTCTTTCAACGGTTTGTTTTGAACTTGACGGAGCCAGAGGTCAGAACAACGCCTGTGATTTGACTCGTTTTGTCCTTGAGGAGACGCCCAGAGGTCAAAGCCTCCATGAGTAGAATCCCCGACCAATCGCAGCCTCTCACACATGTTTACATCCAAGCACATGCACACAACTCAAGAAAGAGAAGCACATTGCAGAGCGATTTCACACACGCATGCATGAACACACACACACACACACACACACACACACACACACACACACACACACACACACACACACACACACACACACACACACACACACACACACACACACACACACACACACACACACACACGGATCACGCAGAGCCAGGCAAGAATGTAAAGTTGAAGGATTTGACATGCTTCCGTTCCTGATTCTGGGTAGATTTCTAATTTAAACAGGAATTTTGATGCAAATGAGCTGCAGAGAACACAAGTTTTATTTTAAGCACAGATAGAAAATTGGGTCATCAAGTCGCCCCCGACGAGGCACCGGTAGCAGAAATACCCTGGGGGCCGGCTTTAGAGAGGAGATATATGCTGGAGAAGACAGGATATATATACAAGTTTCAACTATGTGTACACTTGGCAATGCTGTGTAACTAGAGCTTATTATCCCTGTGGTGTGTGTGTGTGTGTGGGGGGGCCCTCAACAGCTCAGGACACCCACCACGTTAAAGCGGGAACAGATAGTGAGCGAGGAGCGTTGGCCTGGTGAAGTGACTGCATTGTTTGTGTCTTAATGACTGTTTTAGAGGAGCCGACATCGCTCACAATTGTAGGTTGGAGCGCGGTAATCTGTGTGCGCCCGGTAATTGTTGGCATGCGGCGACTTAACCTGAACTGTCATGCTGAATTACATTACAGCTGCACGATAAAAAACAAGCTGAAATCATTTGTAACCTGGCTGCTGGTGAAGAACGCCGAGAGGCTGAAGTGGTTTCTGGAAGAAAATAAAGAGTCTAGAAGTGCAAATTGTTGAAGTTAGAATTACTGTTATCACTTTGTCCAGTATGAAGACAGCTGCTGTCTCACTAAGCCCACTGTTCAGTTACTATTCCACTAAACTCCTGTTTTTCGCCAATTAAAATCTGGCAAAACCAAACAAAACACAATCAGAAAACTACACAGAATAAAGAAATTAAACCCAAACCTGAAGATAATGTGAACAGGATTATTGATTGTTGATTTTCTGATTGATGGTATTTCTCTATGTTTTTCATTGAGAAAGAAAAAAGTGATAATTTACTCTTTTGTTGTTGTTTTTAAGATGTTCAATAGAAAGTTGTGACCATGTTCAACCTGATACCAATGTTAATGGTGCAAGATAAAGATCTGCATATTCTCTTCACAAAAAGAAAGACGCCAACAAAAAGAGGAACAATCAAGAAAAACATGAAACCAAATACATCACAAATTTAATTTAAACACCAGTTCTTAATAAACACATTTTCCAGTTGTTGTTTTATTTTATTTTGAGATAGATGATGATTTAAATGTTTACAGAAAGCAAAATTCTGATAACTGATAAAAAGTTTATGCTTTCAACTTCAGTTATTTTATGAAAAAGGAGCAAAAGAAAAACAAATTTTAGAAGACAAACACTTAATCATGTGTAAAAGTGTCAAAGTGACAATAAAGTTTGTTCAAATGTTTCTGAGTTTCCATAAATGAATGTTTAATGGATGAAACAGAAGCCAAACAGTTTATTGAGCCTTTATTTATTTAGTATTAATACGAGCAGGTTCCAATTATTAGCAGGTTATGTAAAGAAGTGCAATAAAATAGTAATTAAATCTCACAATGAAAAAAATTGAATACAAAAGATAGAAGATAGATAAACGATAGATACATGCATCCCTGATTTTTTTTTTAATGTGAGACATTGAATTCTTTGAGCTGAAATTTAATGCCACAATAAAAAAAATTAAAAAAACATTTATTTTGTAGTTTTTTGGGTTAATCATCATGTCATTTTTTTTTGTGTGTGTGTCGTTTTTCTCTGTTTTCCTCAGTGAAACACGTAAAGTTGAATGGATAAAAGTCTACAATATTCAATATTTAGATCCTGCAGATGTTTCAGTGATTTTCTGGTTCGTTTTGGTTTTTCAGGCTTGGTTCGGAGGTGCAGCTTCCAGATGCTCTGTCGGTTCGGTTTGGAGCCGCGGGCCAGATGTTCGGCACCGCTGCTTTCATTCTCCAACCAAATACCTGAAGCGGGAGGATGGTCGATCGGTGCTGACCTGGAGGCGCAGGTAGAGCCTCCCCTCGGAACGGCCGCGGCCCGCGGGCCGGTGGTTGGACGCCTCTGCTTCTATAGGCTTTCTGTCCGTCTTCCTGACGTTGTGGCTACGAGCCCTGTCGCCGCTCGGTAATTGGCCGCGGCTGCCCCGCCCCCCCGGAGGTAACCTGTCGGGGGGCTCCGGGCGGAGCCGTTGAGAGCAGCCACCGTTTATATCGGGGAGTCTGGGCGCGCAGCGAGCCGGGTGCCGCTCACGACGCACGGGGAGGGATTCGGACAGCCACGGTCGGGAAGGGGAGTTTGCAGACACACGGAGTGACCGAGCAGACATCAGCGGGAAGGGGGGACATTAATCCAAGATGCCTTCTAATAAAGACGACGGAGGGTGGAAGAAGTTTATGTGGAACTCGGAGACCGGGGAGCTGCTCGGCCGCACCGGGAGCAGCTGGTGTGAGTATCTCTCCTCCTCCTCCTCCTCCTCCTCCAACACCTGTTAGACTCCCCTCCGCTGCAGGAACACACCACATCACTGCAGACCTTCTGGCTCTTAGAGCCCACTTTTCCTCAATGTGAAGTGTTGGGGCAGAATGTGTGTTTGGAGGGAATGAATCGGAGGCGGCGGTGCGTAAAGATCGGGGCTGCGCCGCTCCGCGCTCGCCGTGTGGACCTACTGAGCAAGGACACACGTCCGATAGTGTTTCACCAGCTCTTATTATAGGGAGATAAAGGAATGCGCGTTTTAAAGGGTTAAAAATGCATCATAGTCCAAGGTGAGTCAAGGTGAGAGATAGAGGGCCTGCGCGTAAAGGCAGATAGGACTATTGATCCGTGTCGGGTTCCCTCTGATCGGATGTCGGTGTAATCTAACGAACAATACAACTGATTAACTTGTTCGACCTTTCTTCTCCTGTTCCCTCCTCCCTCCCTCCTTCCTCCCTCCGGAGCGGCAGTGCGCATGTCCTTGCACCTCCTCTCAATGTCACACCGCTCCTCTCAGTCTAGACTCAAACACCTGGGTGAAAGTAAAGGGGAGCGCGAGTGTGTGTGTGTGTGTGTATGTGTGACATGATGTCTGCCAGGGGAGCTCCATCTGGTGCTGATGAGCAGCACTTTGTCCTTCTGAGGTCATCCAAAAAGTGCTGATGTATCTGGGAAACGCGTGCCATGCGCAGTGCTGTGATGAAAGCTCATCTTTCCACCTGACCCCACCCCCCCACCACCACCACCACCACTCCCACCACCACCACCACTTTACTCCAGCTTCTCCTTCATGCTTCCACATCTTTGCTTTAAGTCAAATAATGTGTCACATGCTCATCCCGTCAGGCCGCTGTGACCTTGTGACATTGCTTCATGCAGCATAAACTCCCAACTATAAGGATGGGAGCTGTGAGGAGGAGGAGGGGGAGGGGGAGGAGGAGGAGGAGTAGGAGCAGCAGCGGGTAGAAGCATATAGCTTCAAGGTGAACAGAGGCCATGCTTGATTTATTGCGTCACGGCACAGATAAGAGAATTTGTCAAGCTGGAAATTGATTTGCGATGAGTCAGCACCGCCTCAGAAAGCTGTGACAAACCAAGACGCAGGCTTAACGTGAGACGTTTCACCAGTTTGCTGCTTTCAGAATGTCACATCGGTCAGACGGCAGGAGTTTGAGAAAAATGAAGATTTACTGTACATTCAACCCCGTTCTCATTTCATCCAAGCAAGGAAGTGACTGACAGTTGTAACCTTGAACCCGGCTGCATTAAAATGCTGAGTGATCCAAATGATCTGCTCATAAACTCTGCTCTGACAAAGGTCACACTGGTTTGATCGTCAGACGGTTTAATTTAATTCTCAGGGGGCCGTTTCAGTTCTCTGAAGCCGAGCTCTTGTGTTTGTGTGACTTTGCCTGATAACCGGAGCGAGTCCGGCTGAGTTTGGTGAAGCCGGAGCTAAAAGAAGGTCTGGTGTGAAAAAAATCCTCAACTGGAGTTTGACTCCTGCAGTCCGAGGAAAGGAAAGGAAAGTCCTGCGTTACGCTGCTGAACACCTGCAAGCTTCTTCTTGACAAAAAAAGTTAAGTTTAGTTAAACCACTATTGGCGCCGAGAGCTTGAAACCGACTTGAGTTGAACTGAACAAACACAAAATGAACATTTGCACTGACTTGGGCGTCGTTCAGAACCGGCAGGGTCGTTTCCTCACTTCGTTCAGTTTATTACTGACGCGCAGTAAAACTCAGGTCTGTGCTTAACCTTGAAGGCAACTTCACAGTTGTGACTTCCATCGTGGAAGTATTTGCTTTGTCAGCATGTGTGTGTGTGTGTGTGTGTGTGCGTGTGTGTGTGTGACGGTGACCTTTTCCAGCTGCAGTGTCTGAAAGAAAGACGTCTTCCTGTCGAAGGGAACAATTTAGAGAAATCCTGAAATGGGCCTTATTTTTTTTGTTCACTTCACGCTTTAACACGAAAACTTAAAACTGTTAAGAAGACGAAGCTGGTGTCAAATTACAAGCTCTCAGCGGTGCGTGTCTTAGGGCTCGGTGCTGTTGAGGTTCAGTTTGTTCATTCATCGTCACTTATCGTTTTCTGTTATTTAGTTCAACCTTGACTTATTTTTTTAATTTTTAAATTCTGCTCTTATTCTAGCAGGAAGTCGTCTATTTATTTTATGAAGTAAATCTAAACCTGTTGAATCGGACGGAAAACCATCTCATCGCCCTCCAGCAGAGCCAGAGAAGACGTCGCAAACTGCAGTTTATCTGCATAATCACAGATAATATGAGCACATAACTCCCCCATCGGGCAAACCAAACCTCGGGGAGCAGATTTCAGCTGGTTAAATCCCCCCACGGGGCCAAACGCAACAGGAAACTGAGATTCCTTTTTCATGAAGAGTGTGTGTGTTGATCTGGCTCACAGTTTCTGAGACGGTTGATCAAACAAGCTGTTTAATGTAGAATCACCTGCCACACCTTATACACACACTCACTCACACACTCACTGATCTCACAGCGGTCATGTGACCTCTAAACCAACTCCCCTCACCAGTGGCGGCTCCATCACTATTTATTTATCCGGCCCTTGTGTTCTTTTGATGACCAGAGGTTGTCAATGGGGGGGGGGGGGGCCTTTGTGAGAGTCGCCACACTGTTGTGAAACCGCCATCATTTGACTCCACACACACACACACACACACACACACACACACACACACAGAGTGTTGCTTTCTGATTCTGACATATCCCACGTGTGTTTTTCCCCCACAGTCAAAATCCTGCTCTTCTACATCGTCTTCTACGGATGTCTGGCCGGCATCTTCATCGGCACCATCCAGGCCATGCTGCTCACCCTGAGCGACTACAAGCCCACCTGGCAGGACCGAGTCGCACCCCCCGGTATGAAATCACACCCGACACATCGTCTCAGAGGCAACTGGGAAGATCCCACTTCCCACTGGGGAAGAAGGAATCTTGTCTGGTCAGCTCCTGGTGACAAATGTGATCAGATGATTCAGTTTTATTTTAAATGCAGCTGATAAATGAGGAGTTTTAAAAAACTAAATAAATAAAATTAAGTTAAGAATCAATCCAAACAATGAAAGGCGTGGAAGGGAAAAAAACGAGTTTCGTTCAGTAATTTACTGAGTGTTTGCTCAGCAGAGACGAGTTGGCTGATAAAAACAAAGCTAAAAAAAGTTAAGAGCTAAAACTGGTTTGAAATGAGTTAAAGACATTTTATTTGTTTGATGATTTAAACCACTGAACGTCTGAAGTTACCAAAAGTGCAAAGACGGAGAAAAAAGAAAACCTCTCCTCGAAGTGGATCAAAGATGTGAAAACAACTAGTGTGAATGCTAACTTCCTCAGGTCCCTGAATGCACCGCGGTGCGTTCATGCTGGGGTGCATCAGGGAGGATATTGTGACATCGGCCTTTCCTGAGTGTCTCAGAGTTTTAAATTTCCTCAGTGTTTTTTTGTTTTTTTTTGTGGTAGTTTCAGATGTCCCAGCGCTGACTCGGCATTCTCGGTGACCTTCCTGATGTGACTCAGCAGTTTTTCAGGGGAAAAATTGCCGATTGCACAAATGTATAGTAATCTTACAGAAAACTCGTCATTAAAACTGCCCAGTCGACTCTGGTGATGATTTTACAGCAGCTGTGGTCTTTGGCTGTTTAGATTACTCGAGGACTCATAGTTACAATTTGTGGATATTTTCAGACGCGTCGAGCCTTAATGTCCTTCAATCAAGCATCCATTCATTCATCCAAACATTCAATGGCCGCAGAATGTTTGACAGCGCATAGATTTAAAAGAATGAATAGAATTGTGCATTTCCATCCACTGTGCGTGTCAGACATAGTCCTCGGAGTCTGAGGTCTCAAAGCGACAAAGAAGAAGTTGTGGTCGAGCCTTCGGTCAAACCGGTCTCAGCTGTGTGAGTCATGCGTGTGTCGGCGTCTCCACAAAGCTCTTGTTCATCTCCGAACGGACAATATGCCGCTTATTCCAGACAGGATGTTGCGCAAATGAGCGTGAATTCAAGAGATTTCTCCTCCTTTGAATTGAATCGTGAACTTTAGACACGGAGTCTGCCCATCCTCAGCTGGTAGTGGAAGCACGATCACACATATCTTTATTTCGTAAAGTGGAGACGGTAACGTAAAGGGACGGACGCAGGCTGCAGATTGTCTTTGAGCTGAAGTCTGGGTAAATGTGCCGCCTCCCTCATGTGACGAGGGTTTACCAGGCCGAGTGTTTGACGGAGCAAAGGTTTGATCTGTGTGTTCATTCCAGATCGACCAAACACTCGTTGCGTCACACGAGGATTTGGGGTCGATGACCTGATGTCTGGTCCCCCGACCGAGCTTGTTAACGTGCAGCTTCGCTTCAGTCCTGAACTTCTGAGGTGGTTTAGTTTAGTTTGCCGCACAGCGGCGGCAGAACGAGCTCAGCCAACCTGAACACAACGACTGAAACACCTGGAATCACTCTGGAAACCAGCAAATCTGCATTTTTTGCTCCAGTTTACACCAAATTAGTTGTTCCACAACGTCCAAAACTGTTCAGAAATGCTTCGGTGGGAGATAAAATATGTAAAAGTGGCAAGAAAAAATTTTGTAAAATGATTGGAACTTCTGTTTTTTGCATCGATTGACCCTAAAAGGTGATCCGAAGTTTCGTTACAACAAAGAAATATAACATAAACATTCTACTATAGTCTAGTTACACATACATAGACACCTGCAAGACGGTGCAGAAAAAGTGCAGCATACTTCCTCTACGTTTCTTGCGTTTGTACTTAATCGCAGCTACGAGTCTCCAGAAACTCTGGCCACAGGGGAGACGATTCAGAAAAAACTGAGTCTCTAAAAATGAATCTAAAGAGGAGAGACGGAAAGTTTCGTCATAATATGTGACGGAAGCGTCGTCGGCCCGTGTTTATTTGTTTCGTATTCTACGTTCGCCTCTGATTGGCTTCTTGTTACACTGCCCCCTACAGGTTTGACCGTGTAAATTAAGAATTTTTTCGTCGAGGGGAAATATCTGTTTTTCTAAAAACCTGTGTACGTGTAAACTTGGCCTGAGTCTCCAGTGATGTTGGTGAAATGTTTGTCCAGCAGAATCAGCTGAGCATTAACTTCTCACTTGTTTTGATGTGAAAGAGGTTTGATTTCAACCCCAGAGGACTCTCTTCCAATCACAACGTGACGCGTTTGTTCTCCCTGCCGGCTGATCTGAATCCAGCCGCACGGTTCAGGTTCTGTAAGCGGATATGAATCGTGGAAACGCTGACCGTCGCTGTCGCCTTGCCCTTGCAGGCCTTAGTCACACCCCGCGATCCGACAAATCTGAAGTGTCCTTCAGCCTGACAGACGTGGAGACCTTCCTGCCTTACACCAAAGCCTTGAAGGACTTCTTGGCCAAGTACGACGAAGAAAAGCAGCGGGACCAGATGAAGTACGAGGATTGTGGAGGTGGGTTTTCTCTCCCGACACCGATCAGCCTGCAGCCGTGAATCCAGACCTGAACTCAAACCCTCCATGCTTTCTGCAGAGGATCCCGCCGAGTACAAGAACCGGGGAGACCTGGAGAGCGACGTCGGCGTCCGGAAGGCCTGCCGTTTCTCCAGGTCCCGGCTGGGACCGTGCTCCGGCCTGGAAGATCCACAGTACGGATTCCAGGATGGCAAGCCGTGCATCATCGTCAAGCTCAACAGGATCGTCAACTTCCGCCCAAAGGTGATTTTGACGTTTGGTTGCTGGAATTAAAATGTCATTTAGTGGTTCCTGCTCACCAGACGGTTGAAGGTTCAGGGGCTCAGCTGACTGGTTTCAACTGGCTGCTGCGATCGAAATCGACATGTGATCTTATCATTGATCCCTACCTGCCCCGTGATCAGATTTCACCTGCAGTGTTACCAGCTGCTCCTCGTTCTTCAAGGCCTCGGCGCTTCAGAGGAGATTGAATTCTTTGGCTCTGGTCTAATGTGTCTTCTTCCCTCAGCCTCCGGCCTCCAATGACAGTATTCCTGAAGAGGCTCAGCCCAAAGTGCAGCCTAATGTGATCCCCATCTACTGCACCAACAAGGTACCAACACTTTCTCAGTACAGATGCCTGACCTCCAGTGGCGACTCTTCATTATTATTCCATTCCAGCCAATGTTAACTTCATTTAAATACAGTGCCTTTAGAAACCACAGTACAGTAATCGGCCCTTTTATTGAATTGAAAGAACTCCAGTAATGAAAGTTGTTGTACTTTTAATCAGTGAATAGAAACACTTATTAAGACTGTCTTATTAACATACTAGTAAACAAATACAAGCAGAAGCTTCATTAGTCCCTTTTATGAAATTAATGTGTTTCGGGGCTGGTTTACTGGAAATGGCGCCCCCTATTGGCCAGCTGCCACTGGTGACCTCCGAGGTAAACGTCCCCGGTTACCAATCTGTCCCTTGTTCTTGCAGAAAGAGGAAGACGCCGGTAAAATCGGCGAGATCAAGTACTACGGGATCGGCGGCGGCTTCCCCATGCAGTACTACCCGTACTACGGCAAGCTGCTGCACCCGCACTACCTGCAGCCGCTGGTGGCGCTGCATTTCACCAACCTGACGCTGAACACTGAACTGCGCATCGAGTGCAAAGTGTACGGCGAGAACATCGACTACAGCGAGAAGGACCGTTACCAGGGACGCTTTGACATCAAACTGCAGGTGAACAGTTTATGACCGTCGTCAGAGCCGTAGCGCCCTCACCTGGCCGCCTCACCACCCCCACCCCCTCCCGAAACACCAGTTTATCGTAGGAAAACGACAAGTCGAGGGGGCCGTGGCGGTTAAACCAATCAGTAGTGTCGAAAGAATCAATGGAAGAAAAACGATCTCGCTCGGGGACCGACGTGTAATCCTTTCATCATTAGCTTCTACACCTCCGTGTAGCCTTAGACTGTAATTTAGAGGAAAAACAATAGTAATAGGCCCAATAAAAGATATTTATTCAGCTGTTAAAGACACTTTTCCACAAGCCATGGGACATCGTTCATCGACGACGGTAGAGTAATTCCATCTCTGACGTACCGAGCCGTGTGTCTCCCTCCGCATACCGCTGCCTCGTGTGGTCGCCGTAGATAGTTTTTGGAGTGTGCCGTAGTCGCAACAAAATAAGAAAAAAAAAACAAACAATAAAAATACTGCGCCGTTTCCTCGCCTCCTTCCTCGCCTCCTTCCTCGTATACGCTTCCGCTGCTCTGTGACACGAATCCCATTTCCTTAAGCGATGGAACCAGTCGGACGCGGCGCTCCGCGTAGGGAAAAGGCTGCACTCCAGGGAACTTCTCTCCTCTTTTTACTCGTCTTCTACGTCTGATCACGGGGGACTCTTTTTAAACGTTTTATTTTTTGTGAAATCAACGTGTGACGGGGTTTTTATTACTTTGGTTTCTTTTGCCTTTTACCTTCTGATTTTTGCCTTGAATGTAGTTTTGTGTCCGGCCTGTTAGACACCGCGGTGCTAACCAACGTTTTCAAACCTTCTTCTTCTTCTTTTTTTTTTTTTTTTTGTTTTGTTTTGCTGGTGTAACTCTCTGAATGTCAAACCATGAAACATGGTGGGAAATTTTATATTTATGCAGTTGTATTTTGTTTCTTTGCAGAATATTGTAATGTATAAATGCAATACCAAAGTGGTGAGTTGAAGAGAGTCTTTATCCGAAACAATTCCTCCACAGGAAGTCATCTTGTTAACTGCTAAAAGTCGGTGTCTCGCCACGCAAACCTTCAAATGGGCAACTCTGGATTTGTGTTCAGGCCATGAACGTAGTCTCGGTGTACAATGAACATTCAGACGGCTGTTTAACTCCACCCTGAACTCCTCATGCATTTTTAAAAAGAATAGAAGAGTTCGGACGGAGCTCTCTGGCTTCACATGATCACCGACGTTGCTCTAATGTTCCGGCGTCACTCGACTCTCCATCAATTCATCCACCTTTTGTCATTTAATCAGAGATTAAAAAAAGAAAACTCAATAAAGTCATAACAGATCTTTCTTCTGGTGTGGTTCTTGTGTGAGAGAATTCCTCAACCTGTAGCTGAGGTTATCGGGTCGTTGGCTGGGGTTGGAGAGCAGACTGACCGGAGGAGGAGCTCGAGTTACTCTTCTTCTGCCGCTGAGCTCTCCGGAACCTGCCGGATCGTTTACAGACACACGACTCTGTAATTACAGGAGGACGCCGCTCACACTGGGATGTTTCTGCAGAAAGCTGCTGAGGCCATTTTAAACCAAGCTGATAAAGTCACCATTTTGGCAATTTTAAATTTAGAATGATTTATTTGAAAAAAGAATTGAGATGGTCAAATTGTGATTGATTGAAAACAAGTAAAACTTATTTAAACCTTCATTCAGATAAGTTACTATTTAACATAACTTCCTCTTCATATTTCCTCTCTACAAGAGTAAAGACATGGTTAAATAGTTTTGTGGTTCAGGAGAATGATTCAATTAACTCTGCTTTCTCTAAATATCCTTAACCTGCTTTATAATATGCAGAAATGTCAAATTCCTTGATAAAATATTGTATCGTGCACTGTGATGTCAAACACTGACTTAATTTAATTAATAGATAAGAACCTTTCACCAAATTAAATAAATGCATCTGGAAATGCATTTATTATATATGCTAGTGCGATTTTAGTCACATTAAAACTAATTTAATTCCATTTTTATAGTCTAAAATGGCATTTTTATTCACTTAGAAAAGTCACTAAATTGGAAAATAATTTAATTACTTTTCCACAAATACCACGGGAGGACTTTTACTACGTATCAGTGCAGGTTTGGTTATATTTTGGTGAAACTGATGATTAGAAGAGAGATTTAATCGACTTCGACTATGAAATGAAATATATAATTAAAAATTTATAATACTAGGAATTCCGAGCAGAAATGAATGCACCAATCACCTCCAGCTGCGGAATACTCAAGAGTAACGTGACTTCACGAGGTCTACTCAGAGTAACGTTACATTATGAGGAGCGGTGCTAAACAAAGTATTTAACTGGTAAAAGCGAGTTAAACCTGAGGACAGAGTATTACTGAGGGAGAAAACTTCAAACTTCTTCGGACATTTAAAGAAGCGCGGTAAGTTACTTTTAGCAACGTAACTAAATGTTGTTATATTGTTTGTTTGAGTTTTGAAACCCAAAAGGAAGATGGCGACTGATTCGGAAAACCTATTTATGTGAAGAAAATGTTGAATATAAACTGTATCAGGAATGTAAACGTAATATTTTGGAGGCTGTCGCGTCCTTGGCCGCTCCACGTCTAATTGTTTTTTTAAGAGCTGATTTTTTCTAATTAGTAAATATTTAAAAGTTTAAGTTGTTTTAGCCAGTTTTGCAATTTAACTTGTATTCTAGTTTTTTTGGGTATTTTTGGGGGGTTTTTTTTGTAATTTTTTATCCATTTTAGTTGTTTGATATGTTTCAGCTGTTTTGACTCTTAGTTGTTTTTTTTTTTTTAATTATTTCAGAAAATCTTCTCTTTTGGCTGTTTTAGCTTTTTAAAAATGTGATTTTTTTGATGGATTTAGCTGGTTTGCTTACGTTTTCCTCGTGACCTTTCATTGTGGGTTCATTAAGTAATTTTTTTTTTTTGCCATTTTACCACTTTTATATTTCTCGCTATTTTTCTTGTTGAGTGTAAAGTGTTTTCATAATCATTATCAAAAAAAATTTTTTTTTGCAGTTTTCAAAAAATTTTGCCATTATATTTCAGCTGTTGTGCAACAAGAGATGCAAATTGATTTTCAAGATATAAATAAAACAAATCCCAAATTGTTAATTCACAGCTAATTTTCTGGAAGCCAGGCTGCAGGTCACAAACTATTGTGCCGTTAAACACTCAATGCTAAACTTATTGTCCATTTATCTACCTTGGTGACCCTCTCTGATCTCTGATCTGTTAAAATATTAAAGTGAAACCAGTTTCTTGGTCTGGTTTGTTTTGCACATCAGGTCACACCACATGTGTGCCAAACAACCAACAAGCGGTCTCCATGGTAACTGGCTGTCTCTGAAACCGGAGTACACAGTGACCTATCAAGTGCTGGAGTCCATTTAATTAAGATTCACACACTCTTTTCGTGGCTCAAGGATGTGATGAGCTGGTTGCAGGATCCGTGGCCTTCACAAGGTCATCTGGGTCACGTGACGCCGAGCTACAATGACTTCCTGTCACACCCTGATATCAGACCCACCACCTGAACACATGAAAGTCACATTCAGACATGTTTACATCACATTTAGGCCTTTAGAGCTACTCCACTCACTTTCTCACTACATGTAGTTCACAATTATGAACACGAGAGGGCGCCAGTGCAGCGTCTGTTTGACTAAAGCCGAACACCTGAGACGTTTACTCTCCTCAGCTCCAACAAATGCACAATAATGTCCTGCTTTAAACTATTTTAAATGTAATAAAACAAATACCATGGCAATTTATGCTCTTTTCATTTTTATTAAAGCCAATAACATAATAATTTTGGACATTTTAAATGTATTCAAGCTGGTAATGAATTATTAAAATAATTATTACATTAAACAAATTGAAGTGAAGGCAAATTGTTAGATTAAATATGATTTGTTAAATAAATAAAATTAAGTGAGAAAGGCTTGAAGACACGATTTTTTTTTACTTCTTTATATTTCTGTTCTTAATATTTTCATTGCTTCACTGAGTTTCCTTGAGTCTGAATGAACTGTTAGTGACCGCTCATAGAACCAGAACTACGACACCCACGTGCTTTTAAACTCTTTTTGAAGGTTAAACATGCTTTATGGACTTGTGCAGTTTTATATTCTCTCTGTTTACAACACTGCTGCTTTGGTTCTGGTGTTTATCTCCGTCATCATGATGATGTTACTGGCTGCAGTTTATAAGTTTGATTTCCTCCACCAGGTACCCTGCCCGAGACGCTCCGTGACCTCTGAACCCTCTGGTTTCCATCCTGCACTGAAATCCGCAATCGTTGTTGTTAGAAATGCTGTGGAGGTTCTGGAGGTTGTGTTTGTTTCCCTCCTGGTAGCTGCATGAGGACATGACCCAGGTAGGAGGGAGTGTTTTTTCCTTTCTCTCAGGAAGCTTCTGATTCCCACGGCGCTGCTGCAGTAATGACTTTAATTGGCGAGTCAGAGGAGTGCCGGCTGTCAGCAGCTTGTTAACACATCAGCAGCACTGGGAATTGACAGTAGTGTCACGGTGTGATCCACTGGGACTGAGCTTGTTGTCCTGATCCGACCGTTGACCGTTGACTCTCCAGTTTTACTCCACAATCAAACACTTTGAACGTCAGGCCAGTTTCTGTTCCAGTCGTCCAGAATGAAGACCTTCCGCTCGGTGATTCGTCGCCCGGGCTGCGGCGCCAGAGACAACAAACACTTCAGCAATTAGAAATGCACACGAGGCGGCTGATTACCTGTGGTACGGCGTCAGGAAATGATGAGGCATCCCGGAGAGCAGGGGAGACAAAAACATGGCTGACACCCCCACCACCCCCCCACTGTGCAAACGAAAACTCTACAGAGATGTTCAGTCTGATTTCAGGTCAGAAAAGCACAATAAGTCCCTCCAGAGGACCAAATAGATTCTGTCCTGTCGCTGTGTCAGTGTGAAAGCTCAGATTTGTTGTTCTGAGCGTTCACTCTAATTCACTTTGCACTATGGGGGAGTCACACACACACACATTGCTCTCTCTGATGCCAGTTTTCGATCCTTTCTTTTTCTTTTTTGTTAAAAGTATTGGACCTGAAGTGACAATGACTCTGATACTCGTGCTCGTTCTGCTTCTGCTTCCCGGGAAGCATCAACAGATTAGCTCTAATCCCATTTGCAGAATATAATCTGACTTCTGTGTCGCTGCACGTGAAACACACACACGAATAATATAAACCACTTTATCGTACAGTAGCAGAATTAATTATTCAGAAATGTGGAAACAAATGACGATGTTTTGAACCAGAGCAGCAGGGGCGGGTCTCCAGCATGCGGGGCCCGGTTCAGGCTCCCCTCGGCGGGCTGCAGAGCGGGATTAACCCACGGCGCTCTCTGAGCTGCAGGTGGAGTCTGATGTTTCACACACTAAGAGGATTTACTCAGACTGGAAGAGGTTTAAATAAAGAGGAGCCGTGAGCTCCTGTGTGGAGGGGGGGGGGGGGATCAAAACTGTTTTTAAATGTTAATAATGCCTCAAATTAATATTCCCGTGAAATTATGCGTCTCCTGAGATGTTTCTCTTTTTAAACTTTTGCCATAACAAAACAAACGCCCGAGTCCATTTGTAGTTTTTCTTTATTTAATACTCTTGTTTTCATGCAAGTCAACATTCATTCAGTTTCATTCCTATTGAAATAATCTAATGTTGCACGTGCATAAATTGAAAATATCCAATCTACCATAAACTTTTAAACATTAATGCTCCATAGAAATATTTTATATATCATGATTTCCAAACCGTTTAAATTAATTTTTATTACATTAAATTTTTGGCAGAGAAACCATTATTTAAAAAAATTATATATCTTCTTCAATTGTTCTTCCTTATAATTGTTTTTAAATGTTTCTGTTTCAGCCATTTTCTTTTTTGTTGTTTTTCTTTATTTACTAGAATTTTGTCAGACTTTAGTTTTTATTCAGTTTTATCTCTCTTTAGCTTCTTACGTCATAACTTATTCATGTTTTCTCTCCACACCTCAAAGCGCCAGGTAAAACCGAGACTTTATCTTATTTTAATTTAATATAGGTACTTTGGAAACTTTTCATGATTCTTATAAAATCATTTTTTACATTTGTCACGGTGAGAAAACAAGTTCTTAAGAAAGTAATAGAACTTATAAAAGCATGGAGAGATGTCAGTGTAAAAGTTTGGTGCAATAGTAACTGAAAGGTGAAGCCTCCGTCACCTCCGTCACCTCCTGACACGTCGTCAGAACTTTTATGAAATGAGTCCAGACACCCGCCGGGGGAAACCGATCCAACCAGGCTGCTTCACAACAGAACACCCGGGACGGCATCTTTCATGTCACAGTGCTGTGTCACTCCGAGTGTCCTCCTCCTCCTCCTCCTCCCCCTCCTCCTCCTCCTCCTCCTGGGAGGTGGATGAACAGAAGGAGCTCCTCCACAGCAGAAAGTTCTCCAGCGATTGATGTTGTCAGAAGGACGTCAACTCCTTCATGGTGGATCAGACGGACGCCAGCAGGACTCGTCTCCCCCGGCGGGTTTGAAGTGAACATGGGATCGACTCACAGCTCATTTCATCTTCTGTCCGTCTGAACCGCTCATCATCATCATCATCATCATCCTCATCCTCATCTCCTCTCACAGCCAGGTAAATGAAGTTCCAGCTTGATAAGGTTCTAGAGGAGAAAACAAGTGTTGAGTTGAAGAGCTCAGTGGGGAAATCTAAATTTAGCAGGTGTAATCTGGCGGCCGAGGATTTGCGTTAACGGCGCTGAAGAAGAGACGGCTAATGAGACTAAAGATAAAATTAGACAAACCAACACTGGTTGAACTTTTCACTGGTCAGATTGCAGCAAACTGTGTGATGATGTTGTCGTAAGTAAATGTTGACTTTGTTCGCTTCAGAAACGTACAAAGGCCCTGGAGTCTCTGGCTGTTATTACTGCTGATGCAGCAGTTTCTCTGTGCAGTTCTGCACCTGCCACACATGGAGTGTTTTCTCTGTTTACGTGGAGACGGACAGCAGCGCCCTTCCAAAATGGAAGCTGGCTTTATCTTCGGTGACTCCCAGTGTCGTTGTAGAGCGATTAAAGATCTCAAACGCAGCAGAATGTTCTTGTTTTTCTCTTAATATTCCTCAGAAACGCGTCTCATTTGGCCAAAAGGTGTTAAAATGTCTGGGTGGGGTGAAACATAGAGGGTCCAACAGGATGATCTGAAAGTTAAGATGCTGGTTCATGAGTACAGACTAAATATGAGGCACAATGGAAGGTTTCTGGACCATTTCTCTGTATTTTACATCTGTAGGAACGTTGAAACTGAACTTATTGTTCTTTAAGTATTTTAACTTGTTCCAGTTTTATAAAAAAAAAAAAACATATTATAGCCTTTTGTTCTGTATCACCTGTTGGTACAAAGACAAAGGGACATTTTGGAGTTATTATTATTATTATTAGTAGTAGTAGTAGTGGTAGTATTATTTTAACCCAAACCTGATGAAATGTTTTAGGTTTCTCATCAGTACCTGAATGAATATTGAACCATCAAATGGTTTTGATGCCTGAACTTAAGAATGAAAGAAGCCTGCTGGTTTGAATTATATTTAATTTTATTTGTACAAAGTGTTTTTGTTTAACTTTCCTGAAACAGAAATGCAAAAACGGTTATTTCTATTTGCATTCCAGTCGATCGTCGGGCTTTAAAGTTGCTTGACGTTCGGTCAAATACACAGTTGAAATATACTAAACTGTTCTAACGTCTGTCCCCGTCCCTCCAGGTGATGGACGCCCAAGATCAGATGTCTCCTGTCGGGAGAGGACTGCAGTCAAGGTGAGTCAGCATGTTTGGACTGATCTTATAATTCATAAGAAATACACAGCTAAACCTTGATATGTCATCAGTATCATATCTGTAAGGTATCAGTATAAGACAAGGTCTTACTGGATATCAGTTCATGACAGAGCTCAGTCGTCCTGTCCACCTCTATTCTGTCCTTTATGGTCCAGAAGACCAGAGACAGCAGGCGTCAGCTTGTACATCAGTACGTGTCCTGGTACTGATCCATGATACAGACGTGTCATTTACCGTGTTTTCCCGCGCTAGGTTGACTCAGATGATGCGCTGCGGGACCGGCGCCGTCCGTCCTGCAGAGACAGAAGTCAACATGGGGACGAGCAGGTGAGCCCTGCTTTCTGCAGAAACCTTCTCACACCTTCAGCTTTAGAAGAAATGTTTTACTGGCATTTCCCCCGAAGTTCTTCCAGATCACTTAGAAATACAATCATTGGTGAAACCCACAGGGAGGATCTCATTCTATAAAGTCTTTTCTGGTTTTATTTGACATTATAAAATTTGATTTTAACGACCTCAGTGGACCCAGCAGTGGATTTGAAACGGGACTGGAGCATAGTCTGAAACAAGAGCAAATACTCAAGTTAGTCATGGGTAACTAACAAATACTTCTAAACTTATGACGTCAAATGAAATAGGCACTTTCCATTCAAAGAGAACGCCACTGCACTTCTCTCACTGCTCCCTGCTTCACGTGACAAATTCACACAACTGAAGCCATCAATGGTCTGATGAGGACACCTAGTGGTGAAATTCAGTCACTACACTCACGCTTCCTGTACAACAAACCTTTAAGTGACTTTTAGAACCAAAACACACTTAAGATGGTTTTCTTTGACAGGTACCAGTCATCGCTGCCTTCACGTCTCTCTATGTGACACACGTTTACAAGACATTCTGCGTCTTTAACTCACTTTTCAAAGGGAATTCAGCTGAAAACCAGGATGTGATTCAAATAATTCATTCAACTAATGAGACAGGATGAGGAAGTGCTCTGATCCAGTTAAAAATAAAAGCTGGTTCCACAATAAAATGAGACATTTGGTCCTTCCATCAATAAAAGATCAACTTGAAATGTCAAAAAGTGAAGATATACACACCAAACTTTACATTTGTAATGTGGCCAGATTCTAGATGATAAGAAGGAAATCTGAATTGTTGCTTGTACATGAATGAGAGAAAGTATAACGTGCTGACAGGTATATATGATTGTTCCTGTTGCAGTGATGCTCGCTCCTCGCTGGCAGCTCAAAACACCAACAACAGCAACAACAACGACGGGTAAGATGAAACTTTAGAGATGAAACTCGGGAGGTTTACGTCGCTCACGAAAAACAGTCATTTTGTTTGAACGGTTCATGGAAGACGCTTGAAAATGATCTGGATCGTTCAACTATATTTGTTGTCTTTGACATGAAGGGAGGTGAATCAATGGGATTCATACTTTGGAGAACTGAACGTTATGAGTGATTGATCTATTAAATCTGGTATCAAAAGATGTTTCACTCACTGACCTCTGTTTGTAATATCCACAGGAAAAAAGATGAGAAGAAGGACGAGAAGAAGGACGAGAAGAAAGACGAGAAGAAGGACGAGAAGAAAGACGAGAAGAAAGACGAGAAGAAAGATGCTAAAAAGGATGAGAAGAAAGACGACAAGAAAGATGATAAGAAGGAGGAACCGTAAGTAAAAAACCCAAATTTCTCCATTTCTTTATCCCTGAAGGAATTTATAAACGTGTCTTTTGCATTTAATATAAAAACATTTTCCTAAACGACTCTAAAACGTAAAGAAAGACGAGTGTGAAGCTGTAAATCTCCTACTATTTAAAATCCTTTAGATGGCGCCACATTTGTAAGCAACAGCATTTGTGGGATGAGCTGTCGCCACTAACGTTCAGTCGGGGTTGAATTTGTGAAATTAATTCCATCCATGCGATTCACAAATCCAGTAATAAAGAGGGAACTGATCAAGCTTTGTCAATAATAGGAATAATCAGATCAGATGAAATAATCTGTGTGTGGAGGCCTTTCTAAATGTGGCTTTATGTGTATGCATATAAATTGTATATTTGTATAACCTGTATGTATAATTGGACATGAGCAAACAATTTTATTATTATAAACACTGTGTGTGGTGAAATATCTTTATTTATTTGGTGTGTACTGTGGACTTGATATAGATTTTGAGCATGTCCACAATTTAATTTAATTTAATTTAATTCTCCACGGGGATCAATGACGAACACGTTCTACTTAATAACTACATCTTAAATAGTTGTTTAGCAGCAACTAGGAAAGGGTGTAGGTTTTATTTCTACTGATGTTAGTATATTATACTGATATTTGGTGTTTGAGGAAGGACAGTATCTGATTTGTTCCCACAGGAAGGAGGTGTGGATCATGGATCCTGCTACAGACTTGTACTACTACTGGTTGTTTACCATCTCCATCCCTGTGTTCTACAACTTGATGCTTCTGGTGGCCAGGTACCATTTCAACTCGCTTTCTTGACCTCACGATGATAAACGTGCCCCAGAACTTCCAAAATCAATGGAAATGTTAGTGAGGGTCATTGTGAGTTGTTAACATGACTTGAATCTGGGATTACTTCATTTTTCAGATAGTTTTTGATGTGTTTGGTGAAGTTGTGACGTAATCTGGAGGAGTATGTTCCTCTGAACTGAACGTTTAAATCCTCACTTCTGTAACTTTTACATGAGTCAACATACGGCTCCTAACAGTCGTATTTATAAAAGCTGTGAATAACAGTTTAGTAGTTTTTATATTAACCTTTACAGTCGTGCTCTTGGACTTGTCTAACTTTTATATAAAGCTACATGAGCTGCACATTCTTATTATTATCCGCTTTGACACTGGATTGTTGCTTCACGAGTTTCATGCTGGTTCTTTTCCACGCAGGGCTTGTTTCAATGAGCTGCAGTGCAACAACACATCGCTGTGGATCGGCTTCGACTATTTTTCAGATATCCTCTATTTCATCGACACCTTTGTGAGAGCCAGGACGGGTCAGTGAAGCCCAGCTTTGTTCTGTCACTTGTTAAAACTTCTCCTAAATCTTCCTGGTGGTGAACTTCCAATGTGTCGGCAGGTTATCTGGAGCAAGGGCTGCTGGTGAAGGACGCAAAGCTCCTGAAAGAAAAGTACATGAAGACCCCTCAGTTCAGGATGGACGTCATCTCCATACTCCCCACCGACATCGCTTTCATCCAGCTCGGGATCGATAATCCCGAGTGGAGGTTCAACCGTCTCTTCAGGCTGGCGCGACTCTTCGAGTTCTTTGACCGGACGGAGACTCGCACAAATTTCCCAAACATCTTCCGAATCTGCAACCTGGTGCTTTACATCATCATCATCATTCACTGGAACGGCTGCCTCTACTTCGCCATCTCCAAGGTGCTGGGCTTTGGCTCGGACACTTGGGTTTATCCCAGCTTGTCCTCGCCTGAGTATGCCCGGCTGGCCCGGCAGTACGTCTACTGCTTCTACTGGTCCACGATGACGCTCACCACCATCGGGGAGACGCCTCCTCCGGTGCGAGACGTTGAATATTTCTTTGTGGTCCTGGACTTCCTCACTGGAGTTCTGATCTTCGCCACCATCGTGGGCAACGTCGGCGCCATGATCTCCAACATGAACGCGGAGCGCGTGGAGTTCCAGGCCAAGATCGACTCCATCAAGCAGTACATGCAGTTTCGAAAGGTCACCAAGGACCTGGAGGTCAGGGTGGTGAAGTGGTTCGACTACCTGTGGACCGAGGAGAAGACCTGCGACGAGAAGCTGGTGCTCAAGAACCTGCCGGACAAGCTGAAGGCTGAGATAGCCATCAACGTGCACCTGGAGACTCTGAAGAAAGTGCGAATCTTTCAAGACTGCGAAGCCGGTTTGCTCATCGAGTTGGTCCTGAAGCTTCAGCCTCAGTTCTTCAGTCCGGGCGACTACATCTGTAAGAAGGGGGACATCGGCAGAGAGATGTACATCATCAAGGAAGGGAAGCTGGCCGTGGTGGCAGACGACGGGATCACCCAGTTCGTGGTTCTCGGTGACGGCGCGTACTTCGGAGAAATCAGCATCCTTGGCATCAAGGGGAGCAAAGCAGGAAACCGGAGAACGGCCAACATCCGGAGCGTGGGCTACTCGGACCTCTTCGCTCTGTCCAAAGACGACCTGATGGAGGCGCTGACCGAGTACCCCGACGCAAAGTACGCCCTTGAGGAGAAGGGAAGGGCCATCCTCATGAAGGACAACCTCATCGACGAGTCGCTGATCGGCGTCACCAACGCCAGCGACCTGGAGCAGAAGGTCGGCGAGATCGAAGCCAGCATAGAGATCATGAGTTTGAAATTCCGGAAGCTGTCGAGTCAGTACGAGTCGTCGCAGCGCAAACTCAAGCAGCGGCTCACCAACATGGGCAACCAGGTCCGGACACTGAGGTTTGACGAGGAGTAGATCCCGACTCGCTCTGCCGCCAAGTTTCCCGCTATAATTCACTGTCTCATGGAGACGAACTGTGTTCTTGTAGAAGTGGTGTAGCGCGCCCAGCAGAGGATCTCCAGTCTGCTCCTCCATCAGGTTGCCTTCGGAGTTGATTCATTCTTTCCCCAAGATCTTCATTAGCCTCCACTGTGTGGTTGTTAGGTCTCATCAGAGTCCAGCTCCATCAGCTCTGAATGTTTAAAATGAACGGGGCAATAGTCCAATGATATGATGACCTTACTGTTGTACTTTTACTGAGTGACTTTTTGAAATAAAACACATCTGAAAAATGTCTCTTGTTTGGTTGCAAACTCTTTCCAGGAAAAGGTGAAAGAATCACTCTGTTTGAAATGTTTATTAATCTGAAGTCAGGAGTTTAGAGTCTGCTGGGCCAATCAGGAGCCTCTAAACTCTCATTGTCACACTCAGAACGGAGCTTCTTACATGGCTGGAGTGTATCTGGGTTCTACTGGGTAGAGGATTGAAAAGGTTTGAGGAAATACTGTGTACAGGACCCAGATGGACATACGTATAAGGACAAATGCTATTTATACGCAATCAAATGTAAATTGGACAAATCTATGAGAAATGTAAAACAAAACTGTTCCCATAAAACTTTTTTAATTTGATAATTTTTATGAAAAATTCTGCAAAATACAGTGAAGAGTGCAAGTAACCCTCTTTCTGCAAACTTTAGCGTGCACTTTGTGCATGGCGGCAGGGTCTTGATGTTAATGCTGACCGCCCAGCAGTGAGGCAGCACTGCTCAATGTCTTGTCGTAGAGATTGACCTTGAACAAACGTTTCAAATCCATCGGCGACGTCTCCGTTCTATTCATGTCTGGACGTTCACCTGGTCTACTTTGAACCTATTTCTGAACACTTTAAGTCTTTCTCTTCCTGAATATTTAATACTGTCGGGTAGGGAAAGCTACACGGAGGGCGACGTTGACCTGGAGGCTGGAGTTTACCAACGTCTGTTCACTACTCAGGTGTTGGTCACATCCTCTCAGGAACACTGTGTGGAGCTGCTGTCGGATTCATTCTTCAGGTTTGTTTCACTCAACAGTCCCCCCCCCCCCCCCCAAAAAATGACCAAAGACATAAGAGTGACTGTGCAGATGATATATTTTTACTGTTAATTATTATTTGTGTACGTGATTTGGACAGAAAACACACAACTTTCATATTTAAATGTAAAAAAATTTTTTTATAAACTATCAGATTTCCAGTTTATATGTAGAGCTGTAGTTAAAGGTGTATTGTTATGTATTTGTGTATATTTTACTATCTGAAAAGGAAACGTTAGTATTAATTAATAATTTTCCATTGTTTGAACAGATCATTTTTAGTGTAATTCCGCCCCCTTGTGGTCAAGTGGCTCACGTGCAGCATAACAGAAGAAAGCCTGAATCTGCAGATAATCTGCATTTTAACAGGTATTCTCACGTTTTATCACTTATTAATGCACTTTGTGACTCTATTTGTGTTTGTGTGTCACATGGAGGGGCGGGGGGGGGGTTGCCTAACTTTGTGTTTGGTGCTTCTTTTCCAGCGTGATCACGTTTATCTTTTGTTACAGACTTTCACACTCGACAATAAAACTCCACCAACTGGCTGACAGAGGAGCAGAGGGCTGCTGGAGAGAGCTGCTCCAGTGTACAATTTTAGAAATGACTTGACTGCCACAAAAGAGCATGAGTAATGTGAGTGCATGCACACACACACACACACACACACACACCGAGACTCTCTTGACTGTAGTGGGTTGTGTAAGAAGATAATGGCTGAGCCAAAATCAGTGCACTTCAGCCCATAATGACACACGCCGCGGTGTGTTTGTGTGTGTGTGTCAGAGATGAGGTAGAGCAGAATTTCTTATGTAAGCACACACACACACACACACACACACACACACACACACACACACACACACACACACATTATTAGTCCTTCCTGCTGTGTGCGCTGGATCGTTTGCTCCCCTGGAAACTCAGTCAAACGCTGTTCGTGTAAAAGCATCAAAATTGAAACGTAGAAAGTTTACTACCAGAAAAATACTGCTCAAACTCAGAGTGTTATAAATATTTTAATAGACTTACATGCATTCCGGGGTCAAAAGGTCAATGGACCAACCCACAAAGAAATACAACCGTGGTTGCAAATGTGGGAAATAATAATAATGATAATGATAAGAAGAAGAAGAAGAAGAAGAAGAAGAAGAAGAAGAAGAAGAAGAAGAAGAAGAAGAAGAAGAAGAAGAAGAAGAAGAAGAAGAAGAAGAAGAAGAAGAAGAAGAAGAAGAAGAAGAAGAAGAAGAAGAAGAAGAAGAAGAAGAAGAAGAAGAAGAAGAAGAAGAAGAAGAAGAAGAAGAAGAAGAAGAATTACTACTTTTATAATCCCAGAAGAAAATCATCAAACAATAATACTAAGTAAAACTACTAATTTAACCACTAATTGAAAGGAATGAGGAAATTACGGAAAAAAAGAAATATGGATAGAAATAAATGAAACACAAAATGAGCTAAATAATCAAATAAAACAATATGTTATAAAATGATAAATATAAATTAATTAAATAATTTGGAAAAAAAATAGCTGAAAATAACTCAAATGATTATTAAATAATAAAGTTTTGTAATTTTCTAGTTATAAATATCAGTTTAAATGGACTTGACCACAGCTTCAACATAAATACATTGAATTAAAAAGCACATAAAATAAATAAAAAAGCACAATAAAATAATGAGACTTTCCTTATTTGTCCTAAAACATTCACCACAGACGTTTGTAATAAAGACAAACAAGCAAAGTATTTAGTAGTTTTCATCTCCGTTGATTCAGGTGCTTTGAACAGATTTTCATAAATGATTTCTCACTGTATATTTGCGCTCCAAAGGACAAAAACAGGCACATAATTTATCTTTCCTACATGAAACAGAAGGGTAAAACCTATTAGCTGTGGTGTGACTGTAAATGTGTGACGGACATTGAAGAAAAGGTTCAAATCTATCAGCACAGTTAGCTGGAGCTTAAGTAATGAGCCTCAGGGGGCACATTAGTGAGGAAGGGACTCCGACTGTACCCACACTGATGACTCCACTTTAATTATCACGCCGCAGGAGTGTGAAAGAGCAAAGACTGACCGCGATGAAGAGCATGACATGATGGAAAACGACCTCCGACTCTGAATAAACACAGCAGACTTCAATATGAAATCTTTCACTTTTCCCAAACGTCCTATTCGATGCCAAATATAGCAGAGAAAAAAGGTTTTCGTAGGTAAACGTAGCGTCATTAACCAAACTCAACAAGCTGAATTAGAATTTCTGCCTGTATTGAAAAAGAAAGAACAGAAACCAATGGACCCATCCTTTTAAGGAAAATCTTATATAGCAGCAACCGACACGGACAGTAACTGTGTTTTATATCCCTCCAAAAATAAAAATAAAAGCTTACCGATCAAGTGAAGCAGTACCAGTAGTAACCATGTGGGGGCAGTGTGGAGATTATAAACCACAGATTTTTTTATTTTTTTTCTCTGAGGTATTTCTTACGGCTGCACAGCCCACCGATGCCTATGACACTTTAACGTAGTTATCGTTGACTTGCTTCTCTTCTCCTTGGTATTTCTTACATTTCCTGATGATTCCCCTGTTTTGCACGTGAAGAGCAGAATCGCCATCAACCAGTCACATCCAAACAGCAACAGCGCCACCTCCTGGTGAAACAGCAATTTGAACACCACTGAATATAGGCTGCCTACTAATGTATATATCGGACATATAAATGAATATGTATTATTAGACTTTCAAGATGAAATCTCACTTTAATTTTAAAAGTCTTTGAAAAACAACTGCATTTTTTCATCCGTATTTTATCAGGGAAAAAATACATAATTATGACTTTTTTTGTATTTCTGATTGAAAAAAAAATCTGAATTCTGAAACTTTTAATTGAGAAAAAAATAAGTCAGAATTCTGAGAAGAAAGTCAGAATTTTGACTTTTATTTTCAATTTCTTTAAGTAAACTAATTGATTTCTACTTTCATTCTGGACGATAACATTCTGATTTCAGTTTCCAAATTCTGACTTTAATCTCGGAAAGTAAGGAAAGAAAAGTCAAAATAGGTTTTCCTCCTCAAGACAACCTTCAGCCTTTTAACTCTCCTCCAACTCGGATAATGTGACATGAAGTAGTTTTTATTTTATTTTTTATCAGAGAGAGACCTTCTGAATATTCCCAATACACTTGAGGGTTTTTTTTCACCTGCGCGCCTTGGAGAGAAACAGTCCAGTGGTTAATTCACTGAGGATTGGCTGAAACAAATGACATCACAGTCTCTCTCTCTCTCTCTCTTTCTCTTTCTCTTTCTCTCTCTCTCTCTATGTAACTCTCTCTCTCTCTCTCTCTCTCTCTCTCTCTCTCTCTCTCTCTCCCTCTGTTCCTGTTTCTTTCTGTGAATGAACGAATCGTCTTGCGGTGCGCCACAGAGTCGCGCGCCAGAAGCGGAGCGGCCGTTCCTCTTTCCTTCTTATTCTAGTTAAAACAACAACAACGCAGAAGTGAGTGTTTGGCTCCTGTTAGAATCTCTTAATCCCGAGAGAAGCCAGAAGACTGATGCCACCGGAGGGGGACAGCTGTCTCTCTTCACAGCGGGGGGGCCAACCCGAGCAGTGACACTTTGGCGAGGTGTCGCGGAGGCGTCGAGTCCATCGTGGGAAACTTGTTGGGGGAGAAAAGTGGAGGAAAGAGAAAAAGATTGGTCTCCAGATTTTTATTTTTTTGTCGGTGCACCGCCATGAAAGATGATTAACGACAGTCACGGAGTTGGGGGCTTCCAGCCCCTCTGGAACTTGAGCGGTGAGTGGAAATGCGCCGTGCGTAATGTGGCACCGCGGGGGGCGTTAACGTGAGCGACTCAGGTGAATTCCTCCAGGGCCACGGAGCCGCAGTCAGGGGAGAAACAGGCTTCAGACGGCGGGGAATCGGTGCTTCTCAAAGTGCTGCCCGATGGTTCAGCGCGCTGGATCAGCATGTCTCTGATTGGCAGCGTGGCGTCATGGTTCTGACTGGAAATAATCATGTGCAATTGAAGCATCATATTCAGAATCTAGCAGCTCCTGTGTTGGGTTGGTTCTGATTGACAGCGTGGAGTCGTGTTCATGACAGTGTAGTGTCATGTTATGAAGCGGGCAGAAGCAGGTTTTGGAGTGACATGATGCTTTTGAGAGGTTTTTAAACACGAGAACATCATGTTTTTTCAACTGACAGCGTAACGTCACGCTCCTGTTTTAGCATCGTGTTAAAGTTTGGAACAGTCCACTGTCGTGTTTTGAAGTGCATAGCATCGTGTCTTTTAAAGTGTGGCATCATTGCCTTGAGCGGTGGAGCATCATGTAGTGTCATCGTGTTACTGACAATGTAGAATCCAGGTTTTAATTCTTTTTTTCTGGACAAGGTACCATCATGTGATCACAGGGATTCAAACCATCATCAGTCGCTTCCTGGTTTCTTCTCAAGAGCATCATAATGCTTTCATGTTTAGACGTATATACATTTAAATGTGTGTGTGTGTGTGTGTGTGTGTGTGTGTGCGTGTGCGTGTGCGTGTGCGTGTGCCGCCATAATTCCTATGATCTTTTATTCCAAAGTTGAGCAGCAGCCATCAAATCAAATATATTGATAGATTGAAGTAAACAGCAGTGATGAGTTTGATCAAAGTGCTTTTTGGACCTGCAGGTAAGTGACCACTGATTAATTCCACATGTAAATCATCTACTTCTGGAAGCACAAACACACACAGAGCAGCAGCATTTCCTCGGGGCAAAAAAGGAAGAAGAAGAAGAAAAAAAAAAAGCGATGAGGAGAAAAAGGGCGTTGGAAAGAAATCAGCGCGAAGTGAAGGAGGAGATAAGAGGAAAAATATGGACGAGGCGGATGAGCAGATTTGATTTTCAGAGATTAAAAAGCCTGTATGTGCAAACTCCTTCCCCCCTCCTCCCCCCTCACACAGTCCCAATGGCTTGTCTTGTACTTTTTCATGATTTCTTCTCTTATCACCCCTCCCTCCCTTTATTTTTTTCCATGTCTTGACATGAAAGCTCAGGGCCGGAGGAGAGAGACTGGAGAAGACGCGACATTGATCCTAATTGGATAAGTCGACTGTACTCCATATGTAGCTGTGTCTGAATTTAAATATGTAAATGCATGGACAGCGTGCAAAATGTCAAACCTGCCTGTGAGCGGTCTTCTGACGCGCCGCTGCAAGGATTTCAGCGTGCGTCGGGGAGCTCTCCGGGAACTGAAGGGAAATACACGGGATGAGAGTGAAGCAGCAAAATGTGAAAAATGCAGTTTTAGGGTATTATGATGTGTGACTAAAGGCGCTTACTCTTTGTTGAGGCAGCGACTTAAGGTGTGTGGGTGACTCAGTTCACATATATTTCATTTCGTGTTTACACTATGCTGTGTGAGGTGTCTGTTGTTTTGAGTCGTGGCCTACTATCATTGGAATATCCGGCAGTTGTCTCCTCATCTATTAGAGTCAGTTTGTTGGAGGTCGCATTGATTGCATGTTGTATTGATTGTGTAGTCGCCTGCTCTTGTGGTATAATTCATACAGCCATCATACAGGTTGATTGCACGAAAGCGATCAAGAGGCTGCGGTAATTGTAAGAACCTTGAAGAGAAATAGTAATGAACGTCTGCATCGAGTGGATGAAAGGGTGGCTGCCTCCAGTGGCGCAGGCTGAGGACCCAGTCCAGAGGAGACGTGAATTTATTGAAGAGTTATTGGCAGAAAAACCCAAACAAATCTCTTTTGTTAACTTATGAAAGTTCTCCCGGAACCTTTTTGTGGCACAACATCAATAACTCTAATCTAGTTGTGTTGAATATTTGGCCTGCAGGCTAAAAGCAGCCATCAAGTCCATTCAGGCCCCTGAACATCGACCGTTTTGACCCTCGAACCACTTTTGTTACACAACCTCATTTCTTTGACAACTAAAGCTGCACATCCACCCGAGTATTTTAATTCTCTCAATCTGACCAGGTACCGTTTGTACCTCCGTCCATGTCAGTAAATCTGTTAGTTGAAATGAACTACCTGACGGGGCTTGAGGCATTTTTGCACTCCGCTCTTGTCTTCTCACCCCAATCCGTTTGGTACCTAAACAGTTAACTTCAAACTGAGCAAACACCCAAACTGGAGTCATTATTTTAGACAGCTCAGGATTAAAGTTTTGGCTTTTCAACAGATTTTTAAGCGTAACTTTTATCATCGTCGGTCCTGAGTGTGTTTGTTAAACTCTGTTCATGGAGGCAAAACCCAAATAGAAACGGAACTTTTAAACACAAAGACAGAAAGTCTGACGTTTACTTGGTGTCTGGTTTAAATCCCACAGACCAAAAAACACACATTTCAGGTGATTGGTGACCCTGAACGTCCTGAATGTGTGTGTGAGTGTGTGTGTGTGTGTTGTGTTCCATGTAGGTGTCATGACCCGTTGGTCCAATAGAGGGTGCTCACGCTGTCATCTGTCAATATTCTTCCATTAAATTCTTTCACACGTTCACAGGGATTACTGGCTGTTCATTATGTTTCCGTAATTCAACAATGTGCTGCATCAATGAGTTCATACTCCTGTACCATGAAAAATAAAAGAAGAAAAGAAGAAAAACCTTTACCCCAGACGGAAAACGCTCGCAAGACTGTATGACGGGATGATTGACAGCTCTGAGTTCTAGATAAAGCATCGGGGGGTTGATGTAACGTTCCCCCTCTTCTCCATTTTCTCTGATTCCTCCCGTCTCCTCCCCTCCATCGTCTTCTCATCTACTCTCCTCGCATCCCTCTCTTCTTCTCCTCCTCCTCCTCCTCTCCTCCTTCTGTTCTCCTGATTCTATCCTATTTACATCCTCGCTCCTGCAGAGAACGGTTCCCCGTGGTGTAAAAGGGCTGTTTGTTGTGTGTGTGTGTGTGTGTGTGTGTGTGTGTGTGTGTGTGTGTGTGTGTGTGTGTGTGTGTGTGTGTGTGTGTGTGTGTGTGTGTGTGTGTGTGTGTGTGTGTGTGTGTGTGTGTGTGTGTGTGTGTGTGTGTGTGTTCATGAAAACACTGTAGAAAACTGTGTGCATTGCAGCGAGAAGCAGGGTGGACAGAACGCTGGCTTCTTCAATGCACGAGTGATCGTGTGGCAGTTTGTCTGCGGTTCCGAGGGTCATCGTTCATTAAATACCGAGTTTCCTGTCGTCAGTGTGGCTTAATAGAGCAGCACAATATAGTGTGAAAACATGTGGAAACACTGACCGAACCGAGGTAAGTTATACCGAAATGTTCACCACATGACGCTGTAATGGATTTTATCGACAAAATAATCCGAATATCAACTCTATTTGATACTTGGTGACGACGAGGCTTTAATCTGAACAACTGAAGCACAAAAAAACCAAGAATTTACTGCTCGTCAACAAATCCCAAACCACCTGTATCATTACGTCATGTGAAGACGTGTGGCAGCTGCAGTCGTGTACAAACGCCACGAGGAAGCAGATTATTTTCTTCAGAGTTACTTTTAAATATCAACGACTTAAGTATCTCCTCCCTTTAGAAACGCTGTCTGTTAGTAAAGGTGACCGCGTAAAACCGCTGACACCAGAGGATTGACATTTTCACGGTTGGGTCTGAAAACAAAAACAAACAATTGGGCAGAAGAGTCAAACTTAAACTCCGTGAGATTCCAATCAGGGGCTTCCGGCGGGGAGTAAATGAGGCTGGTTAAAGGGTGACAAGTGGAACCTTTTCTCGTTTAAACCTCTGACATTTAGGCTCTGCTCTCCTCTTTACTTTTGAAGTGTGTGCTGTCATCACGCCAACATCTAAAGAGCTCTCCAAGGCCCGCAGAAGAAAGGTTATGGCTGTCTCTGAGTCTGGCTTCTGAAGAATCTCCAAACGATTTCAGGTCGATGATTTAACAGTGAGAAAAAAAATGATCTTGGCCCAAAAATAAAAGTGCTGATGAATCCCGACTTCACCGCCTGACGGTTAATCCAACAACTGTTTTACTTGTTTAAGATAAAAAAGAAAAACACATGGCCGCTGTAAAATCCAACATTCATTCAGATCTACTGAAGGACTGAAAATATTAGAAAACCTCAGCAAAAACAAGAAGCAGCACTTTCCTTCATGAACATGGAGCAGTGGGTGTTTGTAGCGGCTCACAGTAATTACTGGGAGGAGTTTATCTTTGTGGATGTGATTTACTGCCGTTTGGTCTTTTTGCATATCAGCGATTTCCTGTGCAGCCGCCCCGCCACTTTTATTTGTGGACTTTGACACCTGGACATCAGTTTGGGAAACACTGGTCCAAAGTGCATTTGGACATGTTTAAGTGCACTTTTGTTATTTTACCAGCTGGTAGTTTGAACAGAAAGTCTCACATGGTTCAAAACCCTGGTTTCACTGCACTCTTTCAAAAAGTCGCTCGGCGACTTGGAGGCAGACACGTCTGTCTGCAGATTAGCAAATTGTTCTTCTATGTTTCATGTCTTTTGGTTGGAACCTTAATGTACTGCTGCCTGTCTTAACCAGGACACTGTTGAAAACGAGATTTTTAATCTCAACAAGGTTTTTTCTGGTAAAATAAAGGTTTAATCAAATTTTAAAAAATATATATAAAAAAAAAATATTATTCATTTATATTTGATCTGCATGAAAAAAGTAAAGGAGCCTTTTGAAAAAAAAAATTATAATTTGAGTAAGTCAATAGATTAGAAGCCAAGGAAAAAAAGAAAACAGGAAAAAAAGGAAAAATAGGAAAAAAAGGGGAAAAAAACACAAGAAAAAAAGGAAAGAAAAGAGAAAAAGGGGAAAAAAAGATTAGTAGCCAGTAATCACAGAGCAACAACAACAAAAAAGTGTTGCCCACACTGGTGATGCGAACAACTGGACTCACCAGTGCAGGGATTTGAACCAGCGACTTCACACGTCACTAAATGTCGGCTGAGAGGCGCACGGTGATCGCAGGTCGAGTCGCTGATGCGTCGCAGCGAACTCACTCCATTTTTCTTGGGAAATTGGCCACCACCTCCACATGTCAGTGACAGACCTCGTCTCTCTATTGTGGACGAACGTCTTTGATATGAAGGGTAAAAGACAATCCGGGGGAACGTCGCGCCCCAGGAGAGAGCGTCTGAGTCATGCAGGTCAAATCCGAGTGCCACGACGAGTCAAAGTTCACCGCCATTCTTTATCTCCCAGCCTTACATAAGGGTGAAATTAGAAAACCGGTATGAGCGCTATCTGCACCATGAATTTTAGAGGCTCATTCTTGCGTAAAAAAAACAAGAAAATGATGTGATAAGGCCCTGAGCTGAATTTACCTGTGTGGTCACTTCTGAGCAATGAAGTATAAAATGACAGAACCAGATATGGATTAACGAATATTAAAGTCAAATCCTTTTGAAATACCAAAACCCAGCAGCAGCAGCAGCGAGTGCATGCAGCGCTGATATGCAGCTACATGTCTCTCCAGTGTTCTCCTCCACCCCCACGCATCACATGGATATTCTCACATGTCTTTTCTAATCAGCGATCATATTCATACTCCGGCTACGTATATTTCCACATGCAACTTCCTCACGAAGCCCGTATCTCCTCACGTTTCAGAGTAGAAATATTCACCTGCGCTCAACACGAGGTACACTGCACAATTATATCACCAGTACCTCTAACCCACTTTATTCTGACTCATGGTCAGAAGTAATTTCTTTAAGCCGACCGTTACATAACCGCCCTTATCACTGGATCAGCTATTATCACTATCTGTGTTTACACCCATTCCAATTAAACACAATTTAACAGCTCACAGAGAATTAAAATACTACACAGAATCACCTCAGTGTGAATAAAGAGGCGGATTGAGACTCCATTGTGTGGAGACGGCGGGGTTGGGGGGGGGGTAGTCACATGCTGCAGATCTCCTGCAAAATGGAGCAAAAGAAAAACCTGGTTGCCGGACTTGTTTTGTAAATGTTGCGTTGTTCACTTAAGCCGGACTGTGAGACAAAGTTAAATTTGTCGGGCGCATGCAACATTTATGGCGGGATGTCATCAATGTTGCATGGTTGCGTTATTTGGGAACGACGGCGCCCAAAGTGGTTGTTGAACGGCGCTCCATGTAGGGCGGCGGTGGTCAGTCCGTCAGGCTGCAGGAAGAAAAGTCACAGGAACAGCCTCATTCACACAAAACCTATAAAAACGCCTTTTAACGCAGTTAAAAACAACAACTCAGTTTTATTATATTCAATTATTACACATGCTGAGTGTCAATTATCTAATTGCTTTAGATGTTGTGATACCATTGTAGCCAGTCTACTATTTTATTACGGTATCGTGATATATCATAACTTGAGTAATGTAATAATATAACATGACATATTGTATCATCACAGTACTATCATGATCGTACTTTGTGATTTAAGGATAAATAATAGGTCTTGTCATTATACAGCTACTCTGTCCTCATAGTATTGTTTATACACTCAATCTCTGATAAGAATATCTTGTAATAAAATTGTTTCAAGGCTTCACTATCGTGACATTCGGGATATATCGTGATAAGTTCATATCGTCACTTGTGTATCACAATGAAGCCGTATTGTAACTGTAACATCGTTGTCATACTGAAGTTTTTGATGATAGAATTGAATTTTATTCTGGTGATATCTCTAATTTCAAACAAATTCCTGGACTATATTGTTTGATCATGACTCGTATATCATGATAATATTTTATCATGACAGTATTGTGAAAGTGTATGAAGCTAATATTGTATTATGATATCAGCAGTATGGCATAAATGTTTGCGACTGATCGTGTTGTGATGATATCGTATCAAGTATCGCAAGTATGAAGATTTCATTCAATTCAGGTAAATAGTTTTTGGGAATAGTTTGTAAGTAGTTGGCCAAGGTAATAATTATATTGCGATAATGACAATAAGTGTAATATATCAATCATGATGCAGTATTTTCCATGATAAGTATTGTGATAATGTATCATAACATATTGATCATAAACACAGTAAGTGTTTATATACAGTAGATCATACTACTGTATGATTGTTGTATTGTGTGGATGTTATTCTGTATTATTATCCTATTGGGATTAATAATTTTACGATTATTTCCACCCAGACTGGTTCCTCAGCTGATCTTGTGATGGAGTTTGCATCATAACGATGAAGTTGGTTTAAATTTGAGACGTTTTCACATTTCTTTCCATTGATAATTCATGTTTGTCCACTTTTTTTTTCCCTGCGCGATGTTCGGTTTTCGCTGGCGCTCATTACGTGGACGGCTCTTCCTCCCCAGAGTTCAGCCCTGTGTTTGGTGTATCTGTGCGTTTGCGCGCCAGGTACCAGGCTCTGCTTTTCCCTGATCACTGGCTTCCTCGTCTTGCCGCAGAGCGAGGGGAGGTCAGCGGCTAAATATCCTCCATTGTTGGGCTGGCTGGCGCGGTGGCTCTGGAGGAAGTGCTGTGTGGCTGTGGTGTGTAGATCACTGTCGTCGGTCCAAACCCTGCTGGATGGTAATTACTGGCACAAGCTTCGGCTTTTGATTAGTGTCTTCCCACAGTAGCACAGCGACACGTCCCCGGCTCTGCAGATTGCTGTTTTTTATTTATGTATATTTTCTCTCCTCTTAAAAAAAACAAAAAAAAACTGTTGCACGATTCTGCCACAACAGTTATTTATGTTTTTAATAACTTGGCCGATGCTGGTTCACAGGGTGCAATATCCACTTCTGTGGTCGTATGCTGTTTATATTTCATAAGAATATTTTAAAGTTGCATTTTTTTTTTTCTATCTTTAATGCAAAAGTCATTAGCTAGTCTGGAAGATGTGAGGTACATGTTAAAATTAAGTTTTAATTAGCTAATCAAAAATGCTTTGATTCCAGCTTCTTCAATGGAGTCGTTTTCTACTTTGCTTGGGATTATTTCCCTCGAATACACATGTAATTAAATTTTAAACATTGGTGGGACGGAGCAGGCATGTGAGAATCGTTCCTGTGAACAACAGTGCAGAGCACTGTTGAAAACTCTGAAGTTGTAAAATACTTTGCGCTGATTGTTTTTGCAGTTATCGTCTCATTATGTTTTGATCTTTGATTCTTTTTTTCAGTGAATATGCTGCTTGTTTCGTTCGCACTATGGGGGTAGAGTTACAGATGGTTTTTATTGCAATACTGAGGTTATTGTTTTTGCCTTTATCGATTGATTCTTGATTGTCTGCACATTTAGAATGATTCTATTTGTGTGAGCAGAGGTTTTGAAGCATTTCCAGTGTTTGGTTTTCACTGTGGAGGACTATTGTGCTTTTAACAGAAACTAAAGAGCGATTAGGATCATAAATAGAGCTGGACACCGGGATTCCACCAGTCAACTTTTCATACAATCATCCACATTAAGATTTCAGGTTATTATATCTTTAAAAACATTAGAGATTATGTTGCGTCTCATGAATAATAGCATTCTAGATGGTATTCAAAAGTAGTTTTTTCAAAGAAAGGCAATTTATTCATTAAGGCGGATGTTAATGTTTGAAACCTGTAAAGTAAAAACAAATGTTAAATACAGATGTGTGTCGGTTTTGGGAGTGAGGTTATGGGATGGACTTAATGATGGACTGAAAATGTGTAATTCTCTGTTTTATGTAGAATAACTGAAGGTTATGCTGTTTTTGCATCATCGGTCTGGCTTGTATTTGCTTGACAAATTTTTGCCACCTGCACTCATGAATTTCTTTTCTTGTCTTTTGTTGTGAATTGATTTCATATAAATTTGCACCGTGGGGGTGTCTGCAGGAGGATGTGTTGCACAAGCTATTAGAAACTTCTGTTCAAAACCGAAAGCAGCGAAACGTGCTAAATGACACACGACCTTAAAGGAAGCCAGGAAGTACAGAGGAAGCATTACCTTCATTTCTAATAAAGTTATGCACAGACTTTATCGAAGATTTTTTCACACCTTGTGGCAACGACTAGAAGTCCCGAGGCTCTAAAGCAGAGTTTTACAGTCTGGTTATATTAAAGTGACGCGTGTGGTGGTAAATATCTCCTTTCCAGTGCTTCCGCGGCCCTCGAAGCACGTCGTTAATCACGTTCAGCCCTTCACATACCAGTGATGAAGCTTCTGTTGGAGTCACTTCAGCCATCCATTGTAAGCAGTTTGGCGTTCCGTGTTATGCACAGTGTCAGATGGGGAATCGAACCTGAAACATTTACCCACTGCGCCACAGCCGCCTGGTGAGGTCGTTTGTGATGAATCACAGTAAATGTTCAAGCGTCGGTGATAAACATGGAAAAAGACACTCCACCTCCACAAGTACCCGCCACATCTATTTGTGCTTCTTTGAAACGTTTCCCCTCCGCTCACGGCCTTCGTCTTAAAACCCGACCCGTCCGACTGAGACACTTGAAATAACAAGTGTCGGAGTGAAAGTTCCCGATTGAACCACTTAGTTCTGCAGTCAGACGGCAGAAGTTGTTGAGTCACTCGATCCTCAGTGTTTCCCCCCGCACCGATCAATGACTCCCTGAGCTGGCGTTCCTCTCGACAAAAGGATTTCTGATCCATTCTTCTCTTCCAGACATTATCTCCTTTTCTGGGAAACAGTCACGTAACGGCTTTTGAATTCCACCGAGGCGAGTCCCGGCGGCGACTCTCCGCTCGGCTTTTGACTCGATGTTCTCGCTTGTAAATAAACCGTCAGAGTGTTATTGTCCAGACGAGCCGGTCACAACACGCCGATGACTTATGCTCCAGTTTCGTCGGAGGTTGTCGGCCCGTGCGTTCCGCCTCCGTCATGTTTCGGCCTGATTTTCCCGAGCGTGGACTGAGCGGCTGTATATTTATGTCTAAATGTGTATTCGGCGGGTCCAGATGTGGTTGCTGGCGCGTTCCCCGTCAGCTGGCACGGAAACGGCCACAGAGGGATGTGAAGTTGGAGAGACGGGGTGGGATGCAGAGGGGCGATAGAGGAATTAGAGGATGGAGGTTTGACGGGAGGGAGATGAGGATTTGTGCCAGATGTCTGGAGCTCCGGTTGAGAGGACAGCGGCACTGCTCACATTGATAATATTCCATGCATCTTTCTTTTTCTTACCCGTCAATAATCTCAAGTGACAAGTTCTTTAAACGAAGGATCAGCCTGATGGTAAATCCATTGATGAAGTGGAAACTATGTGTAACTTAGTATTTACACTGTAATCCTTCTTTTACAGTGACAAACCAGGTTTGACAAGATGAGCCAATTAAAAGTCTTCTGCCGGCTTGAATTAAGTTTTCTTTTAATCCTATATGCACATATGTTCTCCTCTGTGGACCCCCGGCTTGATTTTAAACGTACCGTATTACCTGGACTATAAGATGCTGATTTAGACAGAAACACTAGTGTGTTTCTTTTCCCAGTTTGCCTGATAAGAAGCTCCTCTTCCTCTGTGACACTGTATTTAAATCCCCATAAAACCCCTGAAAATGGAAATATGCAGCAGCTTTTATTACAATTGTTGGACAATGGGAGTGAATTAGAAATGTCAACAGGTTTTAAAATGTTTCACAGTAATCCAGTGAGGAATACATCCAATTTAAGACAATTCTTTTGCTATAAATCATGAAATCTGTTTGATTTTGTTCAGTTTCCCATGTATGTTATTCTAAATAAATCAATAAATAAAGTGTTTTGAGACTTTAACCCATTCATACGGTTCATATTTAATACCATCATGGTATATTTACACATAAATATATCCATAATATCAGTGATTGGATCTAAAGTCCAGTTGACCCAGAACATCGTCAGGTTTGTTGATATTTCTGACCGCAAAGAAGAAAATAAGGCATTTTAAGGCTTTTTCCTGTTTCTCTTTGCATATTATGGATTGAAATCAATGCTCAGGTATGCCTGCAGTACTCCCAAGGCTCCACACAGGCACCAGGAGACCGACTCTAGAAACATGGCATCCCTGAAGGAACGCTGCTGATCCTCTCCTGTTGTCGCTGTAAATGCAGAGTTAAGTACAGTGTGACAGTAATTGATCGCAGCAGCAGTGAGTGTGGGGAAACAGTCCTCGGCTGTCACAGTGAAATCTGTTATTAAGTCCTCGCCGCTGCGGAAACACAGTTCATTGTTAGTTTGTTAGTGCTGGAAAACACCCCGTCTCCCTCATTACAGCCAAAGTTTCCAGCGGAGATGCGGCTGTGACAGACGGGAGACGGGTTTTTCTGAGGACAGCGGCAGACGTCGCCTCGGCGAAAAGTAGATAAGGTCAGCTCCGCTTGAAGTGCAGATCTCTGCAGCGACAAAGGCGATCCACTGGAGGAGGGCACACAACAGAAGTCACGCCATTACGCTCCGTTACAACTGATGCTAATCACAAAGCAGGAATTTAATAGCATCAAGCGCATCTCTTCCCACGCCATGAAGCGGGGCTTCGTCTAAATGGTGGCTTGTTTTGGTGTGTGTGTGTGTGTCAGATTTGACAGAAACAGTGTTTTAGGTTCTGACGTGACATTTCTCTCCTGGGCCTTGAAGAGCCCACGTTCAGATTGGAGGTGTGGAGGCAATATGGACGGAATGTGGCGGCGAGTCTGCTGGAGGCATCTAATGCTCAGATTTATCTGGTTATTGTCTTAATGATCAGAATCATCTGCGAAACATGTGCAGTGATGACAACCCAAGATAAGTTCAGTCACATAGACAGTCGAATAAAAGAAGCCGGCATGAAGCGAAACCACAAGCAACATTTACTGATCGTTTACTTTGATTTACCAAGAATAAAACCACCAGCCACTTGACATAAGGAGCATTTATATCACATAGGAGCTGCATTCTGAATCTGCTGTGTCTGTGTGAGCTGGACTGGCTCCGCCCACACATGCCCATCTTGGGAAGAGGAGGAAGTACTTCCTCTCGTGGTGCCATGTGCCAGAGCAGAACTGCCTGATTGTGGGAGGAGACAAAGGGAGGGCCTACCTTGATTGGGATTGGGTGAACCCCCGATGACACTATATAGGGTTTGATTTCTGATTGGCTGGTTGGAGCAACACACTTTTTAAAACCTGAAACAACCATATGACCTCTTTAACTGTAAAAGTGTTTTGATTCATTTACCGTTATTTAACACTATGATAATTATTCCAATGTGAGCAGAGCTTGTTATGTTACGCGCTCATGAAGTGATTACATTACCACTCAATTATTACAATATTGCCTTTTTATTACATTGAAGTTATGACATTATTATATATTGATTAGTTATTACATGATGGGATATTACATTACAAGCCAAGTATGAAGTTGTCCAGATTTATTTCTGCCGCTTTTGTCCAGAATAAACCGTGTAACTCAATACAGAGGAGTATAATTGTGATGGGACCAGGGACTGGATACATGATCCATATTCAGAGCATTCGCATGCACTGCATTCAATGTGGTTATACATCTGTGTGTGTTGTTTGTGTGTGTGTGAGTGTGTGTGAGTGTGTGTGGCCAGGGTTTTTTTCAGATCACATATTTAGTTTGATGTCCCCTCGTGGTGAACGGAGCCAAAATAAAAAGAGAGAGGAAATACCGAAAGTTTTGTTTGGAGACGTGTGACGCCGCAGAGACAGACTGATGGCAGAGAGGCTGAGAAACTTAATTAAACTGTGAATGTGTCAAATAGAATGGCTAATGTTGCGTGTACACACACACACACACACACACACACACACACACACACACACACACACTCCTACAAAGTACTGCTGGCCCTGTGCTGTGAAGTATGGATTGGCGACGCTATGATGTGCTTGGGGGGTTGTAAGTCTCTCCCCCTCTCTCACACACACACACACACACACACACACACACACACACACACACACACACACACACACACACACACACACACACACACACACACACACACACACACACTTTTGAAATTGAAAGTGGAACAAGACCAAACCAGTGGCTTGACCAAAGGAAAGAGAGAGGCTGGGGGCAGGAGGGAGATGTAGAGATGAAGGAGGAGAGAAAAGAGAGAGGGAGGGCGAGAAAGAGAAGATTTATTCTCCAGATTGAAAATAAATGTCTGAGCTGGATCTTTACGAGTGCTTCAACCTTTGCACAAACAAAACGGTGCGTGTCTTGGACAGTAAGCTTTAATATAAGACTAGAAGATAAAGAAAGAAAGTGCAGCTGAATATGTGGAACGTCATAAATATCTCTATCTATGGGTACTAACGATGTGCAGACTGATTTCAAAATATCCACATGTCTGTTTTTTAATTGATCCTCATGCTGAAGACTCAATATTTTACAGGTTAGTTACTGTGCTTTGTGTAAAACTGAAGATTAAGGTTTAACCTCCAGAGATAGATTCATTTAAACTGATTACAACTTCAGGGAAATCAACATATTTTTTAATAATTATTGACATTAGATAAGGGAGTCACAGTCTCTTTAATTTTTAAGCTTCAGTTCTGCCGGTTCTATTGTCTCTTTTCTGTATTTCTTTATGTGACGTCATGGATGAAAACACTGGAAATGGGATCTTCTTTGTGGGAAAGTGGGAAGTTGTGTCATTTGTTGGGAGTTTACGGACGTGGTTCTGGTCCGGTCGTCCGCCTCGGACCTGAAACGCCAGAATACGTGAAAGAAACGAGATGAATACCGGATCTAAAATGTTGCACACTAAATCAACACATAGTTCTTCATGATAATGTCACAGCTGGTTTGTGTTGTGCTTGTAAAGCTAAAACATCATTAAATTAAAAAAATGTGCTGCATGCTTTTATAATGAGGCACAGTCAATGTGTGTGTGTGTGTGTGTGTGTGTGTGTGTGTGTGTGTGTGTGTGTGTGTGTGTGTGTGTGTGTGTGTGTGTGTGTGTGGTTTGAAGCTGTTGACTAATTTGTTTTTGTTGTCGTTTTTCACTCGTTCATCATAATTACTGAGAAAGTGAACATGGTGGTGTAGGCGGGACATAATTAGTAAAGCCATCCTCTCGTTTAGAGAACGTTTGAAAAGTGGAAACTCCGATTAAAGACAAACTGTAAACATGCCGCTTGAAAAATAGTCAGAACGAGAATAAAAACAACGAATTATAAACAAGTTGTGAAATCCTGAGATACTTTGTTTTTCCCATCGATTCTAAAAAGTAGAAAATGTGTCGTTCATGTGCCTTAATTTCTAAATTAGCAGCATTGGGTTTCGTGAGATATTATGACAATCATTGATCAAAACTAAACACCTTTGAATGAAACTTTTTACAATATGTGATATGTTCTTCTAATATGAATCCATGAAATCTCATATAATCAACTCAATAACAAAGTATTTTATTATTTTCTGCTCTCCAAAACTAACTAGTTCGCTGGTCAATGGTGCAACACATGTTTTGGCCACCAGATGGAGCATCGAGTCACACAAACAAGCATGTGTAGGATCACTTAACAATGCCTGATGCTTGTGTTTGGATGTTTGCAGGTTTGAATCCCACTTCTGGCAGGTGTAGTTAAAGTTAACTATAAATACGACGGGGTGCATGTAGAGAAGTAATTTCTCTAAACGGATCAATATATTGTAATATCATTTCCTCTCAAGCAGGAGGACTGCAGCTCTAAACGGAAGATGAGGGACTAAAGCCAAATAAACTTGACTCAACACTGCCACCTCATGTACAGCAGTGGTGACTTAACCTCCTACAACCTGTTACCAATTTTAAAGTTGGTTGATCGCTGCACAATCCTCCATATTGGGTAATGAGAAGGTCAGTTTATTAAGTCATGGGTAAAGCGCAGTCCTGATTCCTTCGTTCCGTTCAGGAACTGCTGCTCTGCCGTAACCTTCACTTCAGGTTTCTCTTCCTCCTTCGTCTCGTCTTTGTACCGATTCTTCAGAGTCACAGCTCGAGCTTGAAGAAGAGAAACACATTCAACACGGTTTCACCTCCGGTCTCTGTCGTTGCGTTGTTTTTAGAAGGGGAGTATTTGTGTTGTTGTTGTCGAGCTGCTGCTCAGACCTCCCAGATCGAGTGTGCCGCGTTAACAACCAGTAGAAGAAGAAGGTAGGCGTGTATCATTACACAGAAAAGAGTTTTTCTCCCGGGCTTCGTTTTCTTCAACAATCCCAGTAATGTCTGTCGAATGATTTCTGTCTCCTGCTGCGAAACTGCTGCATTATTCTTTTGTTTTCTTGTGCAAAGCATCGTAATCATGCGTCTGTGATCTCGGTATAATAGGCTTTGTTAACTCTCGTGGTCGATAAGGATTTCTGTACCTTGGGCGAGGCCTGCAGACAAAACCCTCGATGTTCCAATAATTAGGAAGAAGCTTTGGGCTGTGCAGAGGGACGGTTGTGGGTTTTCACCCTCAACACAAACCCAGCTGAGGCCCCACGAGGGAAACCGCTAGACCTCCCTCCTTCCCTGAGGACTATTTAGCACTTAATACAGTTTCTGTATGCGTGTGGGTTTTATTCTATTTAAAAGGCCCCCTGGTTTTGAGGTATCATTCGACGTTCATGGTGTTTTCATCCCTCGCCTCTCGGGGGGGAAAGTCCCTCCTGGAAATCAGCTCAGTTTGTTTGTACAACATCTTGAAATGACAACCGCGTTTAAGTCCAATCCAACGTACTCCAAAGAGTCCTTGTATGTGATCTCAGTCAGTTTTTACTTAAACACAATCTTTTAGAAAGCACGCAATCTGCAGTTTCCAAGGCCTGTTGCTTATTACTTATTCTTTCATGTGTATAGATTTTAGTTTGACAATCCCAGAGGAGCCAAAACTTTGCTTTTCCTCCTGATTTCTCATGTGAGAGCCTTGCTGGGAAGTCCTGCGCTCAACCGTGTTGTTTCTTCATCTACTAAAAGTTTGCACAGATAAAAGTGAGCACAGTGTTGTCTTGACGTTGATTTACTGAGGATGAAGTCAAACTGATGTGCAGAATAACAGACGCGGTAAAATAAACTATGACGGGTTTGTGGTAATAGAGTATAACTTGTTAGAGTGCAGTTTATTCACAGATATTGTGGAGAACTTTTGCTTCAATGTAAATGAATTCGATGCTATCGCATTTCATTTTGTGCTTGTGGAGGCTCAGAGCGCCACCTGCTGACTAGATGGAGAACTTCACCCGTCAAAACAGGGTCTAAACTGCACAGAACTTTCATTTAACCTCCATTATTATGCACAATCTTAGTAAATCTGGCCCACTGTAGAGTCTTCTCTGCACTCCGCTTGCACAGAATCTTCTCTGATATTTCTACCGAACCCTGCTTCACAATATTCTCCAGACCGTAACTCAGCATCAGCAGAGGAGCTGAGCCCCTGCATGTCTTCGTACTGCCAACTTTGCCAAGACAAGCTCATTAACACCACATTTGCACCATATGCCTCATTTCACTAAATAATGGTTTCCAGTGTTGTTGCTGTAACCAAGATACAGAAACCGCAAAAGACACTTTCAAATCGTCAGATGGGTTTCAGGATTATCCAGTTCATGGCTGCACAATGGAAGCTGGATTAATTGTAATTATTTTGGGTTTACTCTGGTATAATGTGTGTCTCGTGAATATTACAGTTATTATATTTAGATCTGCGTCTGACGCGTTCCCATCATCTGTAAAACGCTGCTCCTTCGTTTGCATCTCGCTCGCCAACTTTCCTCTTACAGGAAGTCAAAACAAGTCAAGAACTGCACGGCACTTATTACAAGATAACATGAAGTGATGTGGCATTTATTTAGATTTGTGTCAGATGTGGAGCGGCAGGAGGTAAATTCGCAATGAAACAACCCCAAGATCTGCACTTGTATAATTAACACAGCGTCTATTTTAGATGAATATTTCAATATTTGAGTCAAAGACTTCTGGCAGCTGGTTGTTGTTGGTGTTGGTTGCCCATGTTAGACACATATAAATGTTGCACCAGTGTGCTGGAACGCCATATGTATTTATATATATATATATATATATATATATATATATATATATATATATATATATACACGAGCGCATGAGACCATGGTGATGAAATCAATGGTAATGTGCATCTCTTGCGCCTGTGTTGTATATTTCATACAAGATCTGAGGCGCTCCTATTGTGCGCATGCCTGTGAGATACAACTGAAGTGTCTGCTTTTCTGTCTTTCCAAGGCCATTTCACTCCCAACAATGCAGGGAGGAGAGTTACATGTGCAATATGTGCTCCTCACCATTTAACCATATGTACATGAAGATTCTTATTAGAGTGCGGCTGATTCACAAGAAGCACACTAAACTCACAGAAATATATATATATTTTTAATTCTAGTGATTAATTTTGATTGAATGACTTCCTATGATTTCACAATCAGCACCTGTGCTGAAGGTGGTGCTGATTTCCTTCTTCTTTTTACAAACAGAAACACCTTTTCAGACTTTCCATTGTACTTTAACGTATTAGTATAAACTACTTTCCCCAACTCTTTAGTAGACCCTGACATGGACAACGGCCAAAACAAAGGCAATACGTGGTATTTGCTGGAGGAATGTACTTTTATAAATATTTCTGAATTACTTTTATTTCACTAGAAAAATTAAGAGAGTCTATAAATAGGTTGAAAACATAGTTGAAAATAAACTAAAAACTAAAAACCAAAAGAGCTTTGTGTTACAGTGAAAGTCTTTGTATACAGCCTTCAGCTGTCAGGCCTGTTATAACTTATTCTATCATAAAGGTACAATCAGTTCTGATTTTTTGGTTTATTACAAAATATCTACATTTTCCTCTCTAAATATTGCTTGTTCTCATCAAGACACACTTATGGGAAAAAGGTAAAGTGTGTAAATGTGTCTCTGTTGGTTTTATGACGTCCCCATGTCGAATCACAAACCAGGTAAAAACTGAGAAATACTGATATCTGAATACAATAAGGAGCCTGGAGGTCTCTGGTATGAGTACACACGCTGACTGGCCACTTTATTAAGTACCTGTAGAGTTTAGAATGATCCAGTATGTGAATTCAGTCTTTACAAACGTCGTCATGTTTAGTGTCTCATGTTTTCTGCAGTGGCATTGAGCGGAATTAATTAAAAAGTATTTCTAATAACTTGGTCACCTAATTTAAACACAGTAGAGAGTCGGGACGTCAACAAAGACGACAATATTCACATTTTGTGTCTCAAATTCCAAAATGAACTGAAAACGTTCTTGTTTGTCAAATGCATAAACATTCGACCTGAAACAACGTTCTGACATACAGGCCAGCCTTCAGCTCCTTGTCTGACCAGTTCACCTTCACAACAGCTCCAGTTTTAAGAAGCGCCGACTCAGTCGTTTCCACTTCAAATCATCAACATATCAACCTCAAGTTGAACTTTGAGGACAAAACATTCACTTGTGGCTCAAGCCAGTGGTCATAATGTTATGGCTGATTACATCGAAGAACACAAAACTCGTTATGAGGATGTTAGGAGTCTTAAAGAATAATTTTATTTTTCCTTTTTGACTTTGAATTTTCATCTATTTGTTCAGAAATGAGATTTAAGGACTTAAAGTTCCATTGTGGAGAAAATTATCTGAAATTACAGACTTTGTGTTTCATCTCATGTCACCAACAAAAGGCTTCACGATAACCAGTTCTATTGAAATGGAGGAAAAACTGAGCTTACAAAGTCACTCAGAGGAATTTAATTAACATCAGCACAGTCTTCACATTGAAATCGCCCAATTAGTACTTAACATGAAACTTTATTTATGCAGCAGTTTAACAAGCTTCACTGGAAGTTTGGTGAAACTTATGAAAATATAAAACTTTTCTGCACAAAACTCAAGAAGTGTGTGTGTGTGTGTGTGTGTGTGTAAGGTTATTTGTTGTCCTTGTCTTTGTATTCTGAATAAACTGAAGCTGATGAATCAGTTTATTTCCTGTAATTTGGGTCGAACATCCCTGAATCCTACCAAACTGGTATTTCTTTACTGTTTAAGATAAATTGTGAACCAATTAACAGCAATTAGCTAAAAACAACAGATCGATTTCACACATAATTTGCTCTAATTGCAAGAAAAACAAAGCGGGAAGTTGTGAGTAGTTTAAAGTGTCAGTCAGCTCAACACAAATACAGTCTCATTATGATTTACCTCCAGAAAAACAGAAAGAGCAATACATTTATTTATGTAAACTGTCACACTAATTATTGGAACTTGTCAATATGCATCTGGAAAACCGTGTGTGTGTGTGTGTGTGTGTGTGTGTGTGTGTGTGTGTGTGTGTGTGTGTGTGTGGCACAGCGTCCCCAGACAGGAGGCACATACATGATTCAGACTCTGCGGATCCATGCATCCATGTTTAACCGCGGCCTCCGTCACTCCGCCCACTCCCACCGAGCGTCCCACGCCGCCGTGTGTGTTTTCACACCCATGAGCTGAGCGGCTACTCGTCTGCACACGCCTGATACAACATGCATGCGCTGATGTTGTAGTGTTTTGAATATGCATGTACATGAAAGGGAAAGTACGTATGAATTACAGATAAAGGGTTACATGATGACAACTGTACAATACCCATATTTTCCTGTTTGACGTGACAAACCAGGGCGTGTGAGAGTTTCAGATACTTAAAAGAAAAAAAAGAAACTATTTAAATTGAAGCACTTTACAATCATATCACTGCCTCCTGAATGTGATACCTACTGATTTAATTGGAGCCCCCGGGGGGCGAGATGCCTCTCTTCATGTTCAGGATCGATCATTTGTTTCAGATTAAATTTTTCCTTTAATATTTTATTGTGTATTTCCACTATTTCCCATTTGTAGTTTCTTCTCGTTCATTAGCCGCATTACAATTGTTCCTGTTGCTTGTGGGTATTCTTCTTTTTTTTTCAAAGACGCCACTGAGTTCTTGCTCTCCCAGCAGGATTTATAAACGATAAAATAGCTTCAGTCGTATTGAGGAGTTGAAGTTTTCTGCTTCATACTCGTTACTGACGATGTAAATTACAATAACAGTTGATACCTTTGCTTTAATTGCATTAATTATCTTGAATTGGCTGTGAGGCAGGTCAAAACAATTACATGTATGATCTTAGTCGACCCTCATCACACGACCAAAGTGCACTGTTTGTCACAGCGCCACCTGGTGCCACTCATTAGGCTTTATTGAAATAAAATCAAATTATTGCTCATTTAAGTGACGTAGCACAGCAGCGTATTTACCTCTGTTAGGCTGTAATTGTAGGAGGATGATATCCAGATGAAACATCCAACAGAATACCCATCAGTATATTGGAAATAAGAACATGTATAAATAATGTTGGAAGGTTATAAATGGTTGGAGTTCTGCTTTAATGTTTAAAAGATGAAGTTCTCCCCGTTCCCCGCCTGCTCCTGCTGCTCATTTCTTGGTTCTGCGGCGTTTGTTTCTTCTTAATGCACCCAGTGAATGTTATCAGAGCCAACCAGTCTCGCTGTGTTAAATGAGTTTGAATACCAACAGAATAACTGTGTTGACTCAGCATCACGTTGGAAGAACAATGTGCTCTGTGCTTAAACTGTGGCCGGAATTGAATTTGCTGCTCAAGTTTCTTTCGAGGGAGACGCATTCATTTTCAATACTCGTGCTTCTTTGAAGTAGTGAAAGTAATGAATGCGCACATGAATATGTTTGATTACCACTCTCTTTTAATATATTTCCAAAGGCTGAGCTTTCTAATGTTCTGGGCTGACGAGTTCCTCGATCAGTGGCTGAAGGACAGACATCAGTTGTTCTGGATTCAAGTCCAAACATTTCTTTGTCGTTAAAAAGCAAAATGTTTCCATCAAAACCTTAAAAGGGTCATTATATGTAAAATTCCCTTTCTGAAGGTTTTCAGCAGTACTAATCGTCCCCATACCTGGACTGACGTCCCAGAAGTGAAGACAGTCTGTCCTCTCTCTCCCTGGCTTGTTTCAGGTTTTAAAAAGTGTGTTGCTCCAACCAGCCAATCAGAAATCAAACCCTATATAGTGTCATTGGGGGTTTAGCCAATCCCAATCAAGGTAGGCCCTCCCTTTGACTCCTCCCACAATTAGGCAGCTCTGCTGTGGCACATGGCACCACGAGAAGAAGTACTTCCTCCTCTTCCCAAGATGGGCATGTGTGGCCAGAGCCAGTCCAGCTCTCACAGACACAGCAGATTCTGAATGTAGCTCCTATGATCCAATAATCAAATGGAGGAACATCTAGGAGAAGAAATAAACTTTGAATACAAGATTTGTAGACCAATGAGACCAAGTGGAAGAGTTGAAAAGCTGGATGATGTGACCACTTTTAAAGTTTTTCAAATCTCAGAGATACTTTTCTATCAGCAGTTACTGTACTGGGTTCCCTCAAAGTTGAGCTGTTCCTTTAGGAAAGTCCCCAAATGTAGATTTCTGTCTTAATATCCCTTGGTTCAGTTTACTCCGTAACTCACAAAACAAACCAGGCTGCTGAGGGTGACCACTGTTCGTACCACGACCACCACCATCTCAACGGATGATGTCTCCTAATTACATTTTCCCAGAGATTGAACAGCGTTCTCCTTACAGTAAATGTCTACTAATGTCAAAGGAAACATTCTCAATCGGCTCCACACAGCTTTGTTTGCAATGTCAATGAATGTTGACTTTTGCCTTTGAATTTCCCTTCTCTGCCTCGACCTTGAATATATGACATATAATCCATCCATCCACCCCGCCTCCTCTTCAGCAGCTCCTTCAACTGACATCAACATGACATTTTTTCCTGTTTTGCCGTTGGTGCGGTTTCCTCGCTGGTCCACTCCGAATTGATACCGAGGCCAAAACTATGACTAACGGACTCGTTTACATCGACGTAGGAGTGGGAGGCAACTTATGAGGTGCTTGACAACGGCTCGCTTTCTGACAGTGATTCAGTTTTCTGTACAGGACCGTGTCTGATTTCAGCCAGAAAAAAATCAAAAATCAGCTTCAACAGATGGTCGTTTATCTTATGGCCACATCAAGAAGGACACTGGTGGCATATCAGAGGAATCGGGGTGACATAAACATAATGTCCTATTCAACACAGTGGCAGATGGTGTTTTAATTCTAACAACTATGTCTTCTGTAAGTGATGAAGACTCTGGTGATTTGGCCTATTTTAGTGTCTGAGGCACAGCACACCAAAAGACAGTACCCGTTAATACTGATTACATTTAAATTTGTTCTCTTAAAAATGTGTTTTCTATTGCAGTTGATTATCGGCGTTGTCATATAATTCACTCATATACCTTCTGCTTTTAGGTGCACATGTTGAACCCCATTGTTGATCTCTTTTGAGTGTCTTGATATTTCTTCAAAGTTAGATAATTAGATTTTGACGGTCAAACATCCGATCAACTTGTGGATTCTTATTTTGTTCTACTTCAAGATTGCAGTGAATGTTTTTAGATGTTAGAGCTCAATATCATTGTAATTTAATGTTTTATTCATTCTGTCGATTCAGTATTTCTTTAAAGTCAACAGAGGACACACTCGGTGGGGAAAAGGTTCGTTTGCAGTCTGAGAAATAAAGAAAAATGTCTTATTAAGTTCAACCTCATTGTTGTGGACCACTGATTCCTTCTAATTCATGTTCCCGCCTCTCTTCTTTCTCCAGGTTCGTTGATGAACCAGTCAGCTGACCTGCTGTCCAACACCTCGTGCAACGAATCCACCAACGACTCCACCACCTGCCCGTCCGCGGACAATGGCGACGCGGCGGGAAGCCCGTACAAGGCCTTGGAGATGTTCTTCATCGCCCTGGTGACGGGCTCCCTGAGCTTCGTGACCGTCACCGGAAATATTTTAGTCATGCTCTCCATCAAAGTCAACCGCCACCTACAGACTGTCAACAACTATTTCCTGTTTTCGTTGGCGTGCGCAGACTTGATCATCGGCGCCTTCAGCATGAATCTGTACACGGTCTACATCATCGTGGGCTACTGGCCGCTCGGCCCGGTGGTCTGCGACCTGTGGCTCGCTCTAGATTACGTGGTTTCCAACGCCTCAGTGATGAATCTGCTGATCATCAGCTTTGATCGGTACTTCTGCGTGACCAAGCCCCTCACGTATCCCGCCAGGAGGACCACCAAGATGGCGGGACTGATGATCGCAGCCGCGTGGATCCTGTCCTTCATCCTGTGGGCCCCCGCCATCTTGTTCTGGCAGTTCATCGTGGGGGAGCGGACCGTCCCGCCGGGGGAGTGTTACATCCAGGTACGGCGCCGAAACAACGGCAACATCGTGTTTCCGTGTCATATTTAGGACGTTTTGAGCATTTAGAATTTATTGTCCTCAGCTTCATCTTGAAGTTTAATTTTAATTCTTAATGTTTCATCTCGGTAATCTCAAAAATGTTCTACACTTTCTGTATTTGTTTAATTATTTTTTTATTCATTCTTGACGTTTAGGAAGAATTCTCAACATTCTGATTTAAGATTTCATCTTTTTCACATTGAAACTTTGCAGGACAATCACACATTTTGTATTTGTCTCATTGACTTCAATCTCAATTTTTAAAAAAAACAATCACTCTAAATCAACAGAGAAACTCTTAATGACGGATAAACTCACAGTAAGTGAAACTTCGATGTATCACAAGGCAGCAGGTACTTTGTGGTGGCGAGTAACGAGGAGGCGCCGACCACGAGCCTCCAGACCGGGTTAAAAGGTGTCGTACACGAGAGAGTGCCACTGGATGTGAGTTTCTCTTTGATGTTTCTCCGTTTGTCGGCTGGATGCTGAGGGGAACTTTTCCCTCAGCCTGGATTTCCCTGATAGAAATGAATGGTTCATTATCAGCCTCTGCAGGCTCCATGTTGATCCACTCAGCGGCTCTGCAGGTCCGACGTGGAGAACCCAGCCGGTGAAAAGAGTCCTGACAGATCTCAGCACTGCCTGCAGGGCAAGACGTCACATGAAACAGAATTATTAGCCCGTCTATTTATATTAGAGAGGCGCTGTGAAGTGGGGAAATTATTGAACTTCATTGTAGTGCAGATTCACACGTCTTTCTCTCCTTTCTCCGCCTGCAGTTCCTTTCCAACCCTGTGGTGACATTCGGGACGGCGATAGCGGCATTTTACCTTCCCGTCATCATCATGACGGTCCTGTACATCAACATCTCGCTGGCCTCCAGGAGCAGGGTGTCCAAACACAAGCCCGACAAGAAAGAGAAGAAGGGGATAAAGTGAGAGTTCAGATATTTTCAACGTTGTCAGAGTTGGCGTGTTCGCCCACATTTTGCATCACTGCAATATTTTTGCAAAGATGGGAAAGGTTGTTTTCTGCCTTTCTCATTGGCAATCAGGGGAGATACAATGAAGAAAGGTTGGAAACGACTGATTCAAGAAAGAAAGATTGGCGTAATGCGAGTGTATTTACTGAAAACACATGATCCCAAGCTTAGATAATAACAATCTGCAGAGAAAGTGTGTTGCACTTCAGTATTCCTTCAATGAGCCGGCTGTACTTATAGTTGTCTTATAGCAACCACACATTGGACTGAAGTGTTCATTAATGAATCGTCTGTTGTCACGTCATGAACCATCTGGTGACCAGTAGCGGTTCTGTTGTCATAGTGAGACACTGAATCGCTCTTATACGTCCTTGTTGCCTCAACTTATCTCAACTCAACGTATTAATAAACAAAACCCAACAAAAATGACTGAAACTCACGATTGAGAGGCAAACAGAACAGCATCATATTCAGTAGAGTAGCCTCTGTTGACCAAACGCCACACTGACAGGGTCGAACATCACGTTTCCATGGCAACTGGACGTGATGACAATCGGAAAGTGAACACAGCATACAGTCACTAGTTTGAGTTGCGGACCGCTGTGCATCTATAAGACTCACTCTTCTGCGTTTGTTCTCTCCGCGTGTGAAATGCTCCAGTGGCGACCCAGAATGCATTGCTCCTCTGTGTGGGAAATGTTACGTACGTGGAGTTTACCGACACTAAAGTAGACAACAATGTAAGATTTATAGAAATGCTGTCATCCTAAACATAACAAAATTAATTTACAATAGGTGAATTCGACCTGTGAAAATTCCATATATTTATGGAATATTTCCAAAAAAGGTTCATTCATTCACAAGCCCTGAAGATACACTATTTCAGATTTTAAAAATTATTTTATTTAAAATATTCTCAGTTCATATTTACATTTCAACCAGACCAAACTCATTTAAAAGTTAAAAAGACAAAACATTAACTCGTTAACAATATTCAAATATTGTAAGCTGTGTCCGATTAGACTGTGTTACTAGAAATGCAACATCTGCTGTTAGATTTTTATTTTCACGTTGAATATGTAATTCACAACTGACCTCAATATTTTCCCACTTTTTGGGAAAGTTGCTGCCGTTAGCTCAAACTTTAAAACCCGTACGACATCTCGCCAGAAGAGTTTTTAAGTAGGTTAATGAATCACAAACTGACGTCTAATTCGTGTTGCTCGGGCTATTAGCATGAATTAATCATAGGCGCAATTTGCGACAAAATTAATTAGCATAACATGTCCGCGATGAATGATTCATATCCATTTGTGCATGTTTTTGAAGCGAGCTTGTGGTTCTGTTGTCGCAGGACTCCCAGCCTGATAAAGAGTCACCTCTTAAAGCAGAACAACAACAACGAGACCAGTCCTCAGGCCAGCCCACGCTCCACTCCCAAACTCAGCCTGGACTCCACCACCACCGCCGTGGAGTCCGTGAAGAACGGCCGCCTGGACGAAGCCAAGGCGGCTCAGTCGGCGCAGCCACAGCCCAGCCCGGGAGTCACCCAGGTATTGATGGGTGTTTGTGTTTGTGTTTGTGTGGAGAGAGTCTGGAGGGCGCTGCGATGCTGCTCGTCGTCCCAACTTTCATGTAACATTCACTTTTCTTTATTTATTCCCACATTTTAGGAGCCAAATGGCCAAATGCCAGATTAGAAATGTACAATCCAAAGACTTCTGCAAATTGGGATTTTTTTCGCCTAAACAGCGGCCTGCCAATTAATGAGGCTGGTGTCAAATTACAAGCACAAGCTGTTGCAGACTGAGCTAAAAGCTTCTGGATCAAAATAACGTTCCAGTTTGCTTCAGACAGACGAATATCTAACAGACCCTCTCCTCACCAGTGTTTGTTTCTTCCTTCAGGAGGAAAAGGAGAGCTCCAACGACTCGTCCACAGCCTTCATTCCTCCCACGGAGCCCAAGGACAACACCAACAGCGAGGCCGCGGCTGAGGTTTGTGTCTGAAGCCGATTTCAGAAGTTTTCCGCGAACTCATCTCCTCAGTCAAGCAAGTTGCACGCTATGTAGATGACTGTTAGGAGCTGAAACTACATTTTATGTATCGCTCTACCCGTACGGTCGGGCTCTGGAGGAACATTCACACTGTGCGCCGTGATTGGGTTTGTCAATCATCCATTTTAAGCTGTTGCCGCCACTTAAATTCTAACTGGGCAGATGCAGATGCATTTTAAATTGAGTTTACGGTGGCATATTTGAGCGCAGTTGCACAAACAGATCGGGTTTGCTGCTGGCACAGCTTTACACACACAATTAAGAATTAGGAGGTAATCTTCCAGTGTCAGAGACAGAGGAGTTATTACGGATGTACATAATATTGTGGCTGCAAGTCCGTTATTAAAATAACCAATCTTAGTTGGCACTTGTAGTTATTGGCAGAAGAATAGAATAAAACCTCGTTGGGAATCAGAACCACACATGGTCATTTCTGTTAACCTGCATGATAATACAGTGAAAAAGTATGGGGGGGGGGGGTTCTTTCTTGCAAAACCACCCTTTACCACTAGATGGTGTAATGAGCCACTGATGTTTGGTCTGTTCCCTGTCAGATAAGAAAAGTTTAAGCTTTGCAGAACGACATTAAAAGGAAAAAGATTATTATAACCTGGACCTTACATTGACTCATCAAACCACCAAAAGCACAAACACAACATCACAGTGAAACATTCACAGTTTTCACGATATGGAGTGACTTTACTGTCGACATACGACTGAGAGGCGGCAGTTCGAGTGTCCTCTCAGCACCGCGTCCTGGAGGCGTCGTAACAGCTTCACCACTGTGAAACTTCTTCAGCACACAACCAACTGTTGAAACCCGGACTTTAGCGTCTGCGTCTTCACCTCGCAGCCTGTTTTTTAGAATATTTTCACTGATATGAAGAAGCTCTCTGGACTTTTCTTCTGGTCACAAAGAAAGAGATGTGCAGCCTTTGGAGCTCCCTCCCTACAGTCTCACCCAAATACAGAAACAGAATTAGAAATCAGAGTAGCGGGATGTTGAACAGGTCCGTTCTAAGTTCTAGAAAATTGAAAATGATCTTTGCTATTCTGGCACATTTATGCCATTCTAACAGTGTCAAAGTGTTTAATTCTGTTGGTGGAGGTCACCCATTCATGAACACGCACACATCCGCTGCCTTGCAAGATGCTCGACTTCTATTGGGAGCAGCTTTGACTACAAAGACTTGTAGAAATATGTTTTCTATTGCAAATGTAATATTGTCACCTTCAGAGTAGACTGAACCACATTTTCCAATTCCTCTGATGTCTGGAGCCTCGGTTCATGTTTCATTGTGACACAATCTGATAACGTTTAACAGGCTTTACTCAAACGCCCAGCAACCCAACAAAATGATCCCGCCAACAAAGCATTCTTGTGTTTTACTCCAGACTGTCGCCAATCCCGACCCGATTGCCACGACGGCGAGCAGCTCCGCCATGTCTAAGCTCAACGTCAGCTCCAGGTGGTCCAAGATAAAGATCGTAACCAAGCAGGCCGGGGACGAATGCATCACCGCTATCGAGATCGTCCCGCCGGTAGAGGGAGCCGAGAGGCACTCCATCCCCATCAGTCGCCCTCGGACCGTGGCCAGGAAGTTCGCCAGCATCGCCAGAAGCCAAGTGAAGAGGAAACGGCAGATGGCGGCCAGAGAAAAGAAGGTATGTTGACGGGTGAACTTCATAGTGGAAAAGAGCACAACACAAAAACATACTTCAGTCATCGGTCAGCTGATTTATTATTACTAGTTAGCATCGATATGAGCTAACGGCTACAGAGTGTAGCTCTAGTTATTATATTGTGTTATTTTGCATGTCGTGCCGCTCGTGTGTGCAACGTCAAGTTTGTGCTGTTTTTATAGGAGCACACCTTTGAGAGTGTTCAACAGAAAATCATGAGCTGAGCCGATGTCTGTCCGTCAAATTCAATGTCTCTCTGGAAATCATCAGATATAAAGTCGACCTTCAGGTGGAGTTTGCAGGAATTCTTCGCAGTGTAAACGGTGTTAATGTCCTTTGTGGATAACGAAACCTTTCATTCAGGTCAAACTATGAAATGTCCCTCTACAGTGTGAAGCAGTCGTGAGGTTCAGTCTTGGTTAATCACAGTCAGATTTCCTCAGAGGGGACAGAGTCATGTCTTTATGCTGGAAGGGCTGGAGAGCTCTCCAGGCCTCATGGCGGCACATTTTTCCTCCCCGGCGAAGATGCCAGAGGTTAAGATCAGACTGTGATCACACTGTGATGTGTAATTTTGAACATGATTGAATGATAGTATGGAGCGGCACAGACAGAACACACCATGGTTTTGCATGGCGGCATATGTCGGCTGGGTACACCGGGGGCTCTGCTCTGCCAGTCCAGCAGTGTGTGAACGTATGGAGCAGCTGTTTCAGAGATGAGTTGGCGTCCTGCTATTGTTTCTTCACTTAATTATTGCAGCGAGTGACAGATGGTGTAGGAAAATGTTCCTTCGGAGTTTTTCAAAATGACATTGCAGGTATCCTCAACAGGCCTTTTCCCTCGTTTTGATCTAACGTGCTTCAAAAAAAGTCCTCGTAAGCAACAACAGGTCAACATTTGAAATTCAAATCACCGGCAGCCAAGGAGAAAACAGGAGAGTTTATTGTGCTCTATACCAAACAGTCTAGAGTCTGTATTTTTGTTTGTTTATTCAGTCATTACGTGTAAACCTTTGCTGATTTCCGCTCGGACTTTTCAGAAAGCTTCTCTTCTGCTGTACAGAACAAATCAAACTGCACATTTGAAAATTGCTGCTTGTTAAAAAACATGATGTCAAACATAAATGGCCTCCGATAGTTTTCCATCTCATGAGGTTCACCCAAGCGGAAAATGTAGTTTTGTTTGTCTCGTTAGGAAATACAGCAGATTGGAAGTTCACTTTACTGGTGTAAGACTGAAAATCGATAGAAGACCTATTTCCTCCTTCACTTTGACACGAGCAGAAGAAACACAAGAAAGCAGGAAAAGGAAATCAAGGGTCGATTTCAGTCAGAAATGCATGTTGACACTTAATTTGATAGAAATATTTCAATAATTTTTACAATCCAAATGAGAAAATTCCTTTTATTTTAGTTTTTCTGTGTCTGATTTGACTGAAGTGAGTTCACAGCCGGGGTGCTGGACTTTAGTCAAGATGAATGTACAGTCCATTAAAACGAAAAGACATCGAGGAGACTCCGGAAAGAGGAAATGAGAGATTTAAAGTAACATGATTCTTTGTGTAAACCCAATAATCAAACGTAATCATCAAGAAAAGGAGGAAATGTTGAGGGTTAGATTTCAATTAGACATCAATCACTGCAAACAAATGATAGAAAGTACAGAATTAAGACTCAGTTTTTCCTCTTTGAGGCAATATTACCCATCAACGTACAACAGGTGCATCATAGACAGCAGTCAGATGAAACATGGGAAAATGAAGAACAATCCCACGTGTTGGGATTTGGAATTGACTCAAACATCGACACCAGGATCATCTGATTGTGTCCCACTTTGCCCCCTCCACAATCCTCCGGATGGCTTTCAGATTGTTCGCCCACCGGGGCTTTTGTGAGTGAGTGGGCGGTCCTTTCAAAGAAACACAAACAGCTCTGGAGCCGTCTTCCCGCCGTGGCGGGTTGGTGTGCAGCCCAACTGTCTTTGCGACGGGTCTTCTGATGCCTCGCCGCCGGCCAGCGCCTCAGGCTCAACCTCAGAAACAGGAACCGATGTCTGAACTTCTGGCAAAGCCTCCAAGGCAACGGTTCCCCACCTTCTCTCTCTGCTGGATCCCTTCAGATCGTGGCACACTGAAGCTCTCTGATTGGTTAAGCCATTCAGTGGAGTCGCCCACTCTGACACAGCACACAAAAGCACAGGGCTGCGACTTTCACATCAACAGAATTAATCTGATGGATCAGATTGGACATGCTTCATGTTTTATTTTAGACAGTATCAGTTAAAAAAGAAAAGCAACAAATACATCAACAAATGTGAAAGACGAGGACAGAGAAGCCTGGAAGAACTACAGGCTCTTTAATGGAGAACGAAGCTGGCTCACTGGATTATTTGAGTAATATCATGCTGGAGTTTTCTCTCCTCCTCCGGTGTCAAAGCAGAGCATGTATCACCTCAAGACACTTGTTATGAACACAAGCACATAAAGTTCACTCTCATTGATTTTCTACGTCAGGACGAACTTAATTGTGAGCGTATTGATTTTCACGGGAGCAGCTAACAGCAGATTGTCCTGTTTTTCCCTCCGTGTCTGCGCAGGTGACCAAGACCATCTTCGCCATCCTGCTGGCCTTCATCATCACGTGGACGCCGTACAATGTGATGGTGCTGATCTCCACCTTCTGCCACTCCTGCGTCCCCGACACCGTGTGGGCGATCGGCTACTGGCTGTGCTACGTCAACTCCACCATCAACCCGGCCTGCTACGCACTGTGCAACGCCACCTTCAAAAAGACTTTCAAGAACCTGCTGCTGTGCCAGTACAAAAACATCGGCACCAGATGAGGTGGGTGGAGGAGATCCAGGCAGGGACGGAGGAGGGGGTGAAGGCACACCGCCTCCAGGACGGGCCACAGATGTTGGGAGGTGACTGGAGGAAGAGGAGAGCGGTTTAATCTCCCAGCCAACGACACACACACTGCCTCCGCAAATCTGAGATTCGGCCTCCCCTGATGGAACAAAGCTCACAGTGAGTGTAAACGGTTTCATAAACAGAGAAAATAACTGCAGTGGTGGAACTGGGATTGACCCGATCGGCCGTAGCTTAAAGAGCCGAGCCAGACAGTTCCTGACGGGGTGGTTTTACTGGGATGGCCTGTTTTGACATACGAACGGAAATTAGAAGGTCAGTGGTTGAATTCTCTTGACGAGTCTTTCCGACTGGGATTGGAGTTCTACCAGTGTTTGAAAAGAGATAAAAGGAGGAGGGAGCTGGGTGAAACCTCTGCCAGAGGAGATGTATAGGAGCTATAAGAGACAATCAGACGGCGGCACTCATGGGAGGTTCGCCTCATTAAGAAATGAAAGGATGAGCAGCTATTAGTCTTTTTTTAGAGCATAAAACCTTCAAAGGTTTGGTTTGTGAGATTCAATAGTTGTTTGTTCATCCAGAGTTCTGACTGTTTGCTCTCAGCGGGAAGTTTTCAGGAGATTTGGAATTCATTGTGTTTCATTCTGTCTGCTGGACATGAACACTGTAAGTGGAGGCCACATTGACTGCTGGTGTTGAGGTGCCGGCATGCACGCCGCCATGAATCCCAATCATTGAGGATTCTATTCTATTGAGGATGCAGGTCTTTACTTATTTAAAATAATCAGAACTCATTCATTTCTCAGCAGACATGCAGTCATGATCCAGTGACGCATTTGTACATTAGAAAATGTGTCATTTCATTTTGAACAGACATCCAGGAACAAACCAAACCACATGAAAACCATTAGAAAAATGATTGAGTTAAGTTTACTTGTGTAAAATCCTCCTTCCTGTAATAGAAGTGAATTTACACGAGAGGAAGAGGAATCCTCATTCAAGATGGCCGCCATGCTGATACAGCAGCTCCAATTGGCAATCAATGGAAAGTCTGCTTATACATGTCTGTTTCTACTTATGTATGTGTGTCAGTTCTGTCAGTGCCTTCTTTCATCCTTTATTTTTGCCTCTGAAATTAATTTGAAGGAGCTCGTTACACCTCCTGGTGGTACAAGATGGTATTGCGGCATTGGAAGGCTGGTGCTGCTTGGTTAGATTATCAACTATAGAATTGTTTTGGGGTGTAGTAGGTTGGCATATTAGAGCAGACTGAAAAACTAAAGAAATTAAGACAACATGTTGTAAAGCTGCTGAGGCAACATTTACAGTCACTTTCTGTAACAAACAGCAACAGCAGGAATTAAAAACTGTCAAAAGGGAGGGTTATTCTGAATATTGTATTTGTATTTTTCAGAAATTGTTTTTCTGGGGACCAGTTGGAAAATCCCCTCGATACTTTTTAAAGGAATCCTCCAGATGCTAATTCCCATTTCTGGAGCACCCTGAAAACGTCACTAAATCCATCAAAACAGACATTCTGTGGGATTAAAGCTTACCTCAGCTGCTCAATCTCTCTACAAGTCACACCTGTTTAACAGCTGATTTAAATACGCAGCGCTTAAACAACATGCATATGGAAGAGGGAGTACCGAGTGCGGAGAGCGGGATGAAAAATAGAAGAGGTGAGGGAAGACGAGAATGTAGCTCCAATAGATGTTCAGGAGGAGGGAAAAAAATTGACACAGAGAAGAAGGGACTGGGATGAATGGGGAATGGGGAATGGGGAAAAGGGAATTAGGGAAAGCGATGATGAGCTCGTGGAAGGAAAGTAGGACACGATAGAATGGAGACATCCAGAAATCCCACTTCCATTCCTGGTCTCCTTCCGCTAATGCTCAGGCAGCAAGTACAGCGAGAAACACAATTACAGACAAGTTGCAAACATAGTAATTGGTTGAAAATGACAATTTCACACTGAAATCTCACACTGAAGAAAAGACTTTCTTATGATAATGCCACTTCATGTTTGGTGTGGTGGAGAGTTAACGCAGTGTACTACTCTGAAAATATACACATCTAAAGCCAGGATTTTCTTTACCAGTTACAAAATGTATTGAGTCGTTGTTGGTGTGACTTGAATGAGTAGATAAACCCGCAGGGTTACAGATAATTGTGTTTGTAAATTCCTTTGCAACTATTATCTGCTGGCAGGTCAGGAGTTTCAGCCTTTGCTGCTTTTCATAGATTTTGTTTTTAAGAACTGTTGACAGTTCCAGGACAACCAAGACACTTCTTTGTCTCATAACACCCTCTTGTGGTACCAAGTGGTACTGCAAGTGTCAAACTAAATCAGCCAGCTCTTTAACTTTGCAAGAATTACAAGAAGTGCAGGTCTTAAACACATTTGAAGTACAGCTGAATCATCACTCTCTTGTTCTTAGGATATTTTTTAATTGATTTCAATAGAAATTGTCCTGTGGAGCCTGAGAACTTCTACGTTTTGTATATTCCATCATGACAAATGAGTCTTTTTTCCTTACTAAGGAGGGAGTCTGAGGTCATGACTTGCTTTATGACTTTATTCCTGTCCGACGGGGATTTGTGCTCCGTCCTTTCCAAATGCTGAGAAATGAAACGTCTGAGCCAAAGTGCTGGAAATCCTCGGCGGCTCAGCAGGACTCGGGTCGGGTTCCCGTCTGCTTATAATGTGACGTTCTCAGCTTAGCATTGGCTCAGGAACTCATCAAGACCTTGTCAAGCGTCTATTGCTCACAGTGTGGAGGGAAAAAGGGAGGAAATCATGACGTCTTCGGCCTGAGAAGTGAGTGAAACGTCCGACCCAGGCCACTTTTAACCTCAGAAAGTCGTCTGTGAGTGTCGACGTTACACCTCCGCAGCTTAGCATAATTTAACAACGATAATTGTTTCCAGATTCATTTACACATAAAAAATGTAGGAAAGGACTCGTGATAAAATCAGCATCTACGGTACTCCTCAGTACAGCCTGTGAGCAGCGGAGTGTCTTCACACAATCAGTCCGAAATAAATCACAAAAAGAAGAAAGAAAGAAAACAGCATAGTAAAGATAGCCGGCAGCGGTTTCCCATCACACTTTCTCCAAAGTGCCTAAAGTCCAACAGATATTTGTCTGTTTAGCCACAAAGTTCAGCAAAAACCTAGAAGGCAGCAAAAGTGCAAAAGTACATTGTAAAGTACAGATATTTATGTTAAAACAAAACCTCTGGTTAGTGATTCAACTTATATATACGAGCCGTGAGGAGCTTATCCACGTGGACCTGATAGAAAGATGTTTCTCTGTCTGGGAGCTCCTCACATTATGCACCATGACTGCAGATTAAACTTGGGGAGGAATGAGACAAATTAGCGTAATTTCTCACTTGAAGCTCATCCAAAGAAATAGAATGACTCCATGCTGTTAAATAATTCCGCGTCACTTCATTCGTTCTGACTCAACGTCGTCATTATTGCTTTGGATCACGATCTGATGGCGCTGATGGTGCTAAACGCTCATAGCAGAAATACAAACACGACTGCCAGCCGCCGTGAAAAACAAACACTAATGTGTTGTTTTATATCAAACATTGCATCGTAGTATTAAAGATGTTGGTTAAAGGAACCATGTTGCCTTCGTCTATAAGGAAGTGGAACCTGGTATCCACGACTCTTTGAGGAAACGCTGTCAGATCTAATAAATGATGCCTGATGCCTTTTAGCTTAAGGTTGATTTTTCTACCTTGTTGAAATTTAATAAGGAGTGAAAGTCCTTGAATCGGTTTTGGTCAAAGAGAAATATTTTATTCACTTTATTCATTTAATGGCAGCAAACAACGATGAAAAACTCATCCAGCGCCATTATTTCATCCACAGACGAGACGTTAGACTGAATCAGGCTGTTAGACGCTGTCACTTCATGGTTTGTTGATGATTTTCAGTTATTTCTGGATACTTTAGAGCTGAAATCTGCCCTTGGCTGCACTGGAGGACAGTAAGATGGGGAGAAAGATGGACACATTTTGACTTGTTTACCGTCCGCTCTGTGTCGGTGACCAGAGGTCAACTGTCTTTTCCTGTGCTGTCAATCAGCCCTGATGGAAATGACCTGAAACACAATGCGACGTGACTTCAGTCCTCAGCTGCCAGTTACCAGAGCGTCCACCTCACTGCCGCCGGTCCTATTTTCTGTGTTCCTACTCCAGCACACCTGATCCAAATGAATGGCTCCTTATCAGGCGGCTGCAGGGCTCGATAAGGAGCCATTCATTTAAATCCAGGCGTGCCAGAATGAGGAGACATCCATAACGCGCAGGGCGCCGGGACCGGAGAAATGTAGCCGGGATTCAGACGGCGCTGTGGAGTGAAAACATTTTCTTTTTTTGAAAAGATGGGAATTGTTGTTGGTGAGAAACTCTGGAGACTCAGCAGGAAGGTTTCAAAAGGTTTCGGTAATTCATTCACTTCGCTCCCCTGCTGTATTTCTGTTTTTAGTCGCCGTTCTCGTTCCTTGCTCTGTATTTAGCTCGCTGGCTTGCTGGGTTTTAATTGCCACGCTAAGTTTTCGCTTTGCAAATTGGGCCGATTTTAGTTTGGAGTGTGAGGACACAATGATCCTTTCATCGGCCTCAACTTCAGACACAATTATGTCAAAATCTACTTTTTAACTCATTTGATTGGGAAGCCAGCAACAAATAAGTTTGTTAAAAACTACAAAAACTGATTCGAAAAAACTGCACATGAGGCTAAAATGGCTAAAAATGCTTGATTGTGTCAAAACAAATTACAATTAAAACTGTAGTGATATGGAAAACTCATAAAAGCTGCAGATCTTTTAACTAGATGAGTTTGTCCAAGAACCACATACACCCCAATATTGTATAGAGCAGGCCGTACTGGTAATATAGAGCCATAACTACCGTAGAATTTGAAATTTGAAGTTGTGGCGCAGAGTATACTCAATGAAAATGTCTGTAGTTTTGCAAAAAAAACTTAAAATTACTATGAAAAATGACGACAATCTCAAATTAAAGCCGATGTTAATGAAACCTTCTGCTGCAAAACACGGAGAAATAAAAAACTTCTCCTCGAGCTGTTGCATTCTGGGTGTTTTTACAAACTCCCCCTACAAGCGTATAGCGGCGTCACCGATATCTCAGCTCGGGTCTCATTCAACTCAAAAACGAATAAATAAAATAAAATTTAATGAACTGAAAACTGGAATATATTGAAAAAAACGGAAAATAAAATGACATTAAAGTCATTAATTTTACACAAAAATAAATCTAAATGGAATAAAAATCTAATTAAACCAAATTTAAGAAGGATAAATTATAAATGATGTGAGGTGTTTATTTCCTGTAATTACAGTGATTATTGTGTATTTACAGTCCTGAATGACGGAGACCACCAGGAGGGTCGATGTGCTGACTTTACTGTTTTTAACGGCTGGTCATTAGTTCTAATGAATCTCAATGTGGCCGTGAATGAACGGATGTCTTTATTCAGCACTTTTCTCTATTCTTCATCATTTAATGCTGCTGATAGGAACAAATGTCTCCCTGCTCACATCTAGTATTCCACTTCTTCTCTTTCTTTCACATTTATCTCTTTAATAGCACTTTTTAGTCCCGTTTCCACTTCAGGGTTTTTTGTTTTTTGTTTTAAAGGCGTAGTTTGTGACAATACTTTTTGAAAAGCCTTTTTTGTGCTTCAACAATGAGACTAAAGCCCCTGTTGAGATTAGCCGCTCTCCAGCAGCCTGTCGATGGAAAGCAGAGGAGAGAAGCAGTGAGTGGGCAGAGATGACAGAGGAGAAAGAGGAGGCTTTATTATTCAGGGCGAATCGGCAGCGATGTGACGGTGGCCAGTGATTGGCAGAAAGGATCTGCGCTCGGCCTGCTGACATTTTTAATTGACAAGATGTGAAGAATAAATGGAAGACAGCAGCGCGGGGGGAAATTGAACTTACTGCTTGAGTGACTGAAAGACTGAAAGCTTGGCTGGGTGTGTTGTTTATGAGCAGCTCCATCCATCTTAATGGCCTCAGATTAGAGAAGTGGGCTGTTTGTCAGGAGAGAGGCAAATATTTACTGTATTGTTTAAGAGGGATTCAAACTGAAGTCCTCAATCATCAGGGAAAGAACAGAAACACACGGAGGCAGCAGCTTGTTTTGTTCTTTCTCCCTGGGGGACAAAGTTTTAAAACTCCTCTTCAGCTCCTCTCAAACTTTCTGAATCTCAAATTTAAGAATAAAATGTCAGTATTTGTTCCCGGCGTGGATCGGGTTGGAGTCGGTGAAGATGTTTGTAGAAGAGAAACCGTAATGACGGCAGTTCTTCTGTGAGGGTTTTGGCCCGAATCTGATTCTCAGCAGCTTCATTCACTTGTTCATTCAGTTGAAGTCAAGCGTTTCACCCTCCACGTATTCATGTGTTTTCCACGGCGCCAAAGTCTGACCCAAAAGAAAGAAGGGAGACTTCTGAGGCTGTGGGCGTTCGCTCGCTCCTGCAAGGACGACTGAAGTTCTTCCACTTCTATCACAGTCGGACAAATTGCCTCCCACTTCCAGAGAGCACTCGGCAGCCCGGCATCGATTGGCTCTCCATTGTGTACGTCTGCCTGGAAGTCTTGCTCGTGGGCAGAACAGGAAAAAGAGCTTTTGTACTCTCTGGGATTTCATCAGTTGTTTCTCCTGGAGCTCTCGGCAGCTTTTTATCGGTGTTGTTGGGATTTTAAAGTTTTGTTTTGAGGTCTGTATGGAAGTCTGTATGTTTCCGACAAAGCATTGGGTTTTCTGGTCTCCCTCGTGAGGACAGGCCCCTTTAAACGTCACAATGCTGACAGCTGATTTGGACCTCACACCACCGTAAATACTGCAATACTCTGCAGGAAACACGACACCTGAACCATTTGGAGAACATTTTAATCCAAGTTTTCCTTGGAATGATCCCTGATGCAGTACCAGTTCTTTCCAGTAGGTGACATCCAGTCTGCCCTCAGGCTTTAGGGTTAGGGTATAGATCCATTAAAAAGTTAGAGTCCTTTGAAAAACTGTAGAATCACCCAATTTGCAGTCGCGTGTCTGAATCAGCAGGTTTTGCATTAATAATTCTATTATCTACCTTGTCTTTTGTTACTTTTTGTTATTCGGAGGTTGAGCTTTGTACTTGTGTCTGCTTGAATCCGTGCTTCACTTCCCCACAACAAGTCTAAGCCTCATTCTCATCCCGTCCTCCAAATGTTCCAAACGAGAAGCAGGTTGAGTGCAGAGTCAGAAATGTCTTGAGGACAGGAGTGATGCTGCTGCCAAAGGTAAGCAGCTTCACGTAGGAGGACCAGCAGGGAACACGAGTGTAAGCAAGAGGCACCGCAGGCCAGAGCGCCGGCCGCTCTCCCTCCTCCATCCCGAGGTAAAAACACCCCTGCAGGAAAAGGTCGCTGTCCTTGGACGTGCAGATGTCTCCGCTCTGCGTGGCGCCGCCTCAGCAGTGACGCGTCCAACAGTCTCCTCTAGAAGCACATCAGGCAGGAAAACGTTCACGCTGGGCCACAGCGAGGAAAAATACACTGCAACAGAAAAGATGTTTATTTATTTATTTATTTATTTTTAATGCCGTGTTCTCAAAGTTTTGACTAATTTAAGTTCGACAATTTGACTTAATCCCAATTCAACTCATTTTGCATTTTTCTTCTCAACACTGTCAACTTCATTGGAAAAATGTTGACGTTTCTCTCAAAATTACTTTTCTATCTTTTCTATCAATTATTTTTGAAGTGTGTTGTTCATATCAACATTCAGGCTTTATTCTCATAATCTCATAGGATTTAATTTGATTTTATTTTTCATAAATCCTACCTAACTTTTTAAAAATCCACTTAGATTTTTTTTTGACATTGAAACAGTTGTGACTTTTACAAAAACCTTGTTTTAAAAGTGTATTTTTGCCTTAAAAGTGGTCTTGATGCATTATTTTCCCACCTTTTGTGCAAAGAGGTAAAATTTAAAGGGATTTGAAATGACATTTAATCGATGCTCTCTGGTTTGCTTGAGACAGATTGCCACAGAATTACTTGAATGTCACGTCTGCGATCAATCGAACGCTGTTGGATCGGTGAAGGGTTTCATCCTCCAACCAGCAGCTTCACACAGCGAGTATTTTCCCTGTTCGGATCAAACATGAGCAACATTATTGTGCCGTTTCTAATTCTCCAACCCGAAGGCTCGCCCGCTCTTCTTCACTGTAAAACACTGTCTATATATCTAAATCTATACTCGTCAATGTAACGTGTGATGCAGAGATATAATCTAGCCACTAGATTGAAACACACCACTGTTTGTACAAATGTCAATTTAAAGTGCATTGCTGTAAATACACAACTCTTCTGAATGTTCTCGCTTCACTGAGTCATTCCAAAGAAAGAGTCCTTGTGTTCTCTCAAAGTATACGAGACGTTTACTCCCCAGTGTACAGAGCATGTACTTTATAGTGATCTACAAGCATTGTGAATTGTACTCCTACTTTTGTCCAAATTATTGCTCAAAAAAGTGAAGCTCAGCGGCAACGGCCAACAAGTTTTCACCAGTTTCAGAAGAAAAACAGAAACAATCTTTTTTTTTTATATATATGTATATAAAGAATTCTAATCTATATAAAGAGGTGCTGTAATATAAGAGGTAAAGTAAAAGAAACACCTAATGTAATGTTTCTTTTATTTGATCTGTATATGTAATGTAAACGCTTTGAATCTGCGACTCAGCCACCACTGGATTCCAGTCAGGATGCGACCAAATGGACGTTTAACAGTAAATCAAACCCTGAAGGTACACGGTGGAGCATTTAAATAATACCACTCTTGTGCTTGAAATACTCTCACTCTGTGTCTGCGGGATGAAAAAGCGAGAGAAGAATGTATGTCCTCTCCCAGCAGTCAGGAAACAACTATATTTTCTGGTGAAGAAAATGAAGTTCTGATTGTTCTGCCACCTGTCAGTCGATTCTCTCCCAGATTCTCCAGTGCCACCTTTCTGTCTGACATTCTCCACACAAACAAGCAGCGGATTTTATTTAGCGGTGAGCTGAGACCGAGAGCAGGAGACCCGATCATCGGGGGATTTCACTGCCGCCGGTCGTATGCTTCATCCATTTCAGCGAAAACACCTTCAACACGGTCGGTCACTACAAATTTAAACCGAAGATACACTGAATATCTTTAAAAAAAAACAAGCACACAACTTTAGTTTCTTAAAGTCAATATACAGATGATCTAATTGCAGGATTGTAAAAATGATGTTGGGAAACATAAATATCAGCAATGAAGTGAATTACCACAGAAAACTCTTGTTGAAGTGTCCATATAATTTCAGTAAAATATCACTAAATAAATTCTGGGGAGAACTATGGGGGATAATTCAGTCCTTCGCGTCCAAAGGGCTGAGGTGGTAGTTGATGTCCTATCAAAATAAGAGGAACGTTGACTTTGGGTTCCAGTGGTGGCTTGTGGGTGATGTTCCTGTCTGTAAAACGCTTTCTTGCTGTTTGTACTTTCTCTTCCTACTTTTTCATGTTAAAAACAGTATTTGAGGAGAGTCGGACGGCACAACACGCTGTGGCTTTTCCTTTTTAACTGAAATGTACTGAAGATGTATCCAGAACAACTCGTGTTCATACAAAACTGTGTTGCAAATAAACACTCAGTGTTCAAACCTCTGAGATGGTTTGTTTTTTCACATTAAATGAGTTTTTAATGGAAATTACTGTTTGTGTTTTAATAGTAGTTTTCTTTATTTGACATGTTTAATGTTTATTATTTCTTTATTTGTTTGGTTCCTTCATTCATTGTTGTCACATCATTTGTCTTCCATTCATTCATTCATTCAATCAATCAATCATAGCTATTGCAGCTGCTGTTATATTCCTTTATGTATTCATTCTGTCATTCATTTATTCATACCTGTTTCAACTGCTGTGTTATTTGACAAACAAAATAATTTAATTATTAACAGCTGTGGTAGCTGCTATTCTATTTATTTGTATTTTATCTTTTATTTTATGTACTTATTTCTGTATGCATTCATTTCCTCATTTGAACGGCTGTTGTGTTTGAATGTAAATTACATTCATGTATTCATTCATTAATTGATGGCTGTTGTATTTATTTATTTATTAAAACATTTATTCATTGTTTTCATAGCTGTTTCAACTGCTGTTGTAGTTGACCATAAATTGCATTTATGTATTCATTCATGTCTTTATTTATTTCAACTGACATTGTATTTGGTCATGAATTGTATGTATGTATGTATGTATGTATGTATGTATGTCATTTATTTATTAAACAATATTCGCAGTGTTAATTGCAGGTAAGTGAAGTTTTTTCGATCCAAAACTCAAGTTAAATCACGTTTGCTGTGTCACTATGTTGTGGAGACTTTTTAAACTTTACTTAATACCTTGTTAATCCCTCTGAGATTAATATAGTACTTTCAATTCTATTCTAAACAATGTCGACTCGACAATAAAAGACACACGAGGGTTTTAACTTTTATTATCAAAGTGTGACCTCCAGGTTGGTGTTTCTTTCCTCTCTTTTATTGTACATTTAAAGATGAGAGACACTAATCTGTAATCTGGTGTTTTGAATGTTGGGATGTGAGTGCAGGGAGATTAAAAATGTCATTAATTGATAATTTCTTGTTAACTTAGTGTCATGTGGTATCTTCTATCTCCTGGAAGCAGCATGATGCTGCACAGCCGAGCTCCTCCCACATGGTACCTCGATGCCAACGTCACGCCGTAACCATGGCAACACGCAGAGAAACTACTCTCATCCTTTACTCCAGCGCCGAGCCCAATGAAATGGAGCACAGAGATCAGAACATGAGAGCTGACCTAGATTGGGAGGAGCAGGTTGTTAAGAATGAAGAGAGAGAAATGCAGCAAAAAAAAAAAAAAAAAAAAGCTGCTCGTTAATTACACAGTTATTAGTCCTTTTATTTAATTCAGTACAATATTCAGAAATTATTAATTCATGAGGCGTGCAGGCATTGGATATGCATGTGTGCAATGTTGTGGTTAATGTGCATGGGGTCGCCGTCTGTGACGTCACCTCAGTGAACAGCAAAGCATCTCAAACAAGTGTCATATAAAAGAGAAGCACAGAAAAGTCCAAATCTAGATGTATGCACTGCATATTTGCACATTTAATGGACGTCCAGGTGTCCACGCTGGTCCTTTCTGCTAATGGGGGACATTGTGGGAGTCCTGGAGGGCTTGTGCATGGAAATCAGCTGCAGACGCAGGAGTGTTGGGGCCACCAGATGTTCACAGATGTGCACTCGTCCAGCCATGGAGATCCTCCTGGGACCCTGCTTCTAGTTGCCCTTACCCTTTTTCTTCTTTCCTGGAAGAGATCCAAATGTGAGTATAAGCCACAAATCACAGATTTCAACCTTTCGGCTGTTTCATTCACCTTCACATTGATTCGTTTGGTCCAAACTGATTCCACATTTGACAGCAGTAGGAATTATCCTTAATACAACAATTTTATTCTCAGATGACTTTTTCACAATGCGACCCAAAATATTTTGGATATTTGTAAAAGAAGAATTCTTGTTAACTGAGGTTGTTTTCAGTCAAAATCAAAGCAAATTGATTTAAAGTTTGTCTTTTGTTGTAAAAAAAATGAATAAATCAATTTGATTTACTTTTTTGGTTGTTGATGTCTCATCTGCTGTGGTATGTTTTCATTAAAAAAGTGTGTTCGTGTATTGCTGTTTGAGCTGCTATGGTATTTCTTCCCTTGAGTAGCAGAACCGTACCTCTGTGGGCGAAGAGAGAGTCTCTGTTTTAAACATGGCTATAACTCTGCTGCATTTCTTTGTATGAAAAGTTTGATTGATTGATTGATAACAGCTCAAAACAATGAGGTGCTTTGACTACTGAAGGAAGATTCCTCCTGCTGAATGGCAGCAGCTGTTGGAGTGTCTAGAAATGACTTATAACTGATTGAAGGGTTAATATTTTAAAGTTTGACAGTTTCTAGCACGCTATGTGTTTTAAATTATGACAGTTTCTTACAATAATATGCAGGAGGGTCAGTTATCTTTTTTTCATAAAGAGGAAAGGTCCTTTCAACATTTTATAATTGTTTTACTCTCAGAAAATGAAAATTCCAAAACTCTGACTCGTTTGTGACTTTTTAGAATCAGCGATGAAGTCCAGTTAATACAGTGTAAATTTCAGTATCGTGAGACATTTCATTCAGTTGAGCACTTGATACCTGGCCAGGTCTCCAGTCCATCACAGGGCAAACACAGAGAGACAGACAATCAGACACACTGACATTCACACCGAGGGGCACTCAAGGATCACCAGTTAACCTCACATGTATGTTTTTGGACTGCGGGGCACCCAGGCACTGAGGAGAACTCGCAAACTCCACATAGAAAGGCCCAGATGGTATTTGAACTCATGATATTCTTGCTGTGAGTCAAGAGAGCTAATCGCTGCTCCACCGTGCAGCCAAAAAAGAAGAAATAATGTATTTATTAATTTATTAAAGTAATTGTGTGGGGTTTTTTGTTTGTGGTTGGACCTGGTTACTTCCGGTTGACTCCGGGGAAGGTAAAAAAAAAGGTGCACCAGGAAATAGAGTGTGTTACCGTGTTTATTTACCGTGTACAGTATATTAATTATCATGTAAATCTTTTTTTACCGTGTTCATTTTTCATCCTGTTTATTTTTTGTGGCGTGTTTATTCATCCTTTTATTTGTTAGTTTTTTGATCTTGTTTTCTTTCCGGCTGGAGCTAACAGTAAGCTCCGTTAGCCTAGCCGCTATTGGCTAACAGATAGCTCCGTTAGCCGAGCCGCGGCTCCCCTCGTTCCCCCTCAGGACGTCAGAAGACGCTGAGGACCGGAGGGAGGAGGACGGAGGGTTTCCCGGACCCCGCGGCAGAGCCACGCGGTCGGAGGACGGACGTATTTCCCACAGTATGAGCAGTTTTTCTAAACTCACCACCAGGAGGCGCTGTTCGCTCCTTTAATGAGCTCCAAACAAACATAACCAGCTGGTATAAATAAACTCATTAAAAGTTAAATAAAAAACTTCTGTCAAGTCAAACAAATTTTAAACTTTAACAATGTTCACTTTCACCTTATCATAGTTACTTTACAGTCTGAAAATAAGACAAGGTATGAAAAAGGTTGGAAAAAGTGAGGCGGTCTTATTTTCAGGCTTTATGGAAATTGTATTTTAAGTGAGGATCATTTTAATCTGATCGTGATTAATGCAGCTGAGATTATAATAACTGTCAATCTGTTGAAAAATACAGAGTCGCTGAGTGCAACGTAAGAAGATGGAGAACAAGTTCATGTAACTGCTGCTGGTAAACCTAAACAACCAGTTATTACAGGTAAGCTGTAATATCATAATACATCCACACATCTGATTACACTAAATATCAACTGTATATATTTAGTCATAGTTTAATATGTCTAACTGACCGTAGATCATTCATTACATCCGTAAGCATCAGATAACTTTTTTATAAAAGATGATAAAAGTTTTTCCGAACAGGAGAAGTGTATTTCATGGCTTTTTAATATTCAAGAAAGCCTTTTAATTCAAGCCCGGAACCTATCGATTTTGCTGAAAGTAGTGGTCAGCTTTATTTATTTTGCGTGATGCCTCCTGTTTTGTGTCAGACAAAGAAAATGAAGAGAAAGAGCGTCCTCCGCTATGAAGACAGGCAGGAGGCGGCAGATAAGGTGAGACCGACTTGTTTCTCTATTCTCAGTTATTTTGTCTCTGTAATGGAAATGATCTGCCAGAAGACAAACAGATTTAACATGGAGACAGGATTTAATGTGCATTTTGTCTGCAGAGAAAATGTGGATTTGGTTTTTATTCAGTTAATGTAAAGATCAGATCGTTAGTAGAGTATCACTCAAACTTAAATTTTATATTTTGATCATATGGGTGTGGCCTGAGTCATGAGAGGTGTGGTCTGATGGACAAGGGGTGTGGCCTGAGTAGTTATGGGCGTGGTCTGATGGGTGCATGGCCACTGGACCAGACCATTGATGACTTTCCAGTCCAACTATTCCAACCCTCACCTTTGGTTTTGGTCTTTGTTTTTCCCGGACACGGCTTGGAGACAGAAATAGTCTGCTGACATTCTGCGTTGTACAGAGCTCTCTTCAACGTGCCCGTCCGGGTCCGGGAGCCAGAGCTTGGGTCGCACTCTCCCCAGCTGCCAAAGCGATACTTGCAGTCGGCTGGAAAGGAGATAGGAATGAGAGACAGGTGCACGATAGCAGAACACGTTGGATTCAGCTCTCACTCAATCTTCATTTGCAGAGCGGGAACTCTAATGAGGACTTCAGGCAGTAAAAGCAGACACATCACAAATTTCTAATATGCAGTGGAGGTGAGCTGTCAGCATATTTCACACCTTACCTGTTAAATATCTTCCTCTTTTTAAGAATCCAATTACATTTGGTTTACCTCAATGGTACAAGGTCCTCTTCTCTTCTACTTGCTGGATAGTTTCAGTCAAAACTTTAGTCTTAACTGCTCTTTCAATTCATCTTTTTCTTTATTTTTGCATAAAAAGCCAAAACCCCTTTGCATTAGGTCAAGGTCAGAGCCTCGTAATGGCTAGAAATCAATTTAGAATCGGAAGTCAAAGAAATGAATGGAAGCCAATGGAAGATCTTTTACAGTCACGGAGATGTAAACGTGTTGGTTACCTCCAAAGTCTTTTTTCCAGTTGCACGGCACTTTACATTTCATCTTCTTGGTCTGCTGGTCACATGACCCCTCCCTGAAGCCAGCACCACAGTCCCCGTTGCTAGGGACACAGTTGCCATAGCGCCAGTCGGCGCATTCTGACCCGGACGGCGAGGGTTTGTTTTTCTCTGAGGACACAAAAATGATTTACCAACTGGATATTTCAGACGTAAACAAATCCACACAGTCCTGAAGGGGTTCCTGACGGAAGTGGTGATGGGGATCTGAAGTGAACTCTCAGCCTCAGTCTGAATCAAACATATTAAAGTTATTACGCGCTGGCTGAGAGCAGGGGCAATTAAAACTGGGGCTCATTTAGCTTTATTGATTTGAAACTCGGGTGCAAGAAAATGTGCCGCGTTCATCCTCCTCTGCTGTCAGGAAACTGTGATATGAACATGTAAAGGACAGGAAAGACAACATGTTGTAACCAGAAACACACGGCCGCTTCCAGTCCCACTGCTGATACTCATATTTCATCCTGTTTGACTGTAAATCCCCTAAACATCTGTAAACGATTGAATCTGTTCAGCTCTTTCTGCCATTTTATTTATTTAGGCCATATTAGTAAAGTTGGAGTACTAAAGACCACGTTTTCTTGGTTTTATAATCAGACGCTCTGGCCTTGACTACTCCCAACAGTTTTGGCCGTTTTAGCATTTTTATTCTGCTTTTATATACCCCCCAAAAAAACTTGTGACAATCTACAGAAAAAAAGCCTTTCATGCATTTGTGTGCAAAAAAATGGACTGAAGGACATCAGTAAATGTGGAAGAATCAAGCGTTTCCATTTTCATTATGTAAGACTTTAAATATGTTAGATTCTTTAGAAAAATTTACTTGAAATTTAATAGAAAAAAATCCAGTTATGTTCACAAATAAAGAAGAATTCTTGAAATATTCTGTAATGACTTGGCCACATAGATTAATGTCTCAGTAATCTCTGTGGTTGTGGGAGTTAAATTTGACCTGTCGTGGCGTTTTAAGAGCCCACTTGTTGTAATTCGATGGACCTGAATTGTAAAAGCGTGTTAAAATCAAAGCGTCCGTGGAGAATCTCACCTTTCTTGTTCTTCCCTGCAGCCTCAGCGCTGACGCTGATGCTGAGCAGAGCGACGAGCAGCAGCAGCAGCTTCATCCTGTAAAAAAAAAAAAAAAAAAACAGTCAGCGTGGGAAAAGTCCACATACATCACAGCCAGTGAGCCATTAAGTGTTGACCCGCAGGCAGAGGTTATTTCATGTGGAATCATTATCTGCTGCTCTCGGAGCCACATAACAACCCGACAGGAGACACAGAACCGGCACTTACAGGGTTTAGAAACCCAAAGACCAGAAATCAAGTCCGCTACGAGAAATGTGAAGCATGTAGGAAGACGAGGTGGTCGGAGGCGACAGGAAGCCGCGTAAAAATTCAATTTAAACTGCGTGACGGGAATAGAATCAATTTTAAATACAGATTTCATCTCATGTAGCAGGGTGTGAGTTTCCCTGGAATCGATGTGGGATTTCCTCGCTGTGAGGCCGCAGGGCGAACCGCTGCCCCAAAGTTCAGGAGCCTTTACAGCCAAATAACATTTATAATGACTGAAACAACTTGAACAGCTTAGTAATTACTGCAGTTTTTGTAAATACAGCAAATCGATTTGTGCGATAAAAGTTTAGGAGCGTTTGGCTACGAGCCAATTCATCTCGCAGAAAGTTTGTAAAAATGTCTCTCGTGTTCATGAAGGTTCATGAAGCTCACGTAGTCGCCAACAAGTGCAGCGGCAGTATGTCCGAATGTGCACGTGTTAGAAATCTGATCCGCAAAAGCAAGTGTGAAAGAAGCAGTAAAAAAGTAAAGCGAATTCAGCCATCACTGAAAGTGATTAAGAAACGGAGGAAATGAGCCTTTTATTTCCTTCTCTTCCAGTGACAGCGATACACAGCCGAGGCAAAGCCAGCGGAGCGTGGCGGCGCCAAAGTTTCACACGCCAACCAGGCGGCAATTATGCACTGCTGCTCTAATAACCTGTCCAGGGACTGCGAGGGAAGAGCGTCCCGGGAGGGAATCCTGCCAGCTTCTCCAGGATCAACTCCAGCAGCCAGGGTGGGAATACACTTTGTTTTTACGCCCGTAAACGTTAACGAGAGGAGGAGGATTTACAAAATGATGCCGCTGATTATAAGGAGATGAGGAGTTTAACCACAATATTAAAAATAAAAATAAAAGCTTTATTAAATGACAAATGGACCGTATTAACAGTCCATCCAACGCTGCTTCTGAAACAATTAAGACTCCCGGTGAAGGTCGGAGGTGAGTGCCGAGCGGCCACAGGCTCTGGTCGGGGTCAAAGGTTAATCACAGTGTGAGAATGCTCCTCCAGCGTTTTTATACCTCAACTCTCGCTTCAGTAGTACAATAATATCAGATATGCTTCAAACGACAACAGCTTTGTCCTTTTTTTCTCATAAAATATAAAACATGCAAACAGAAAATATGAAAGCGAGGGTCCTGGAAACAACACGGGCATGAAAAGAAGAACATCTGAGACGTATTTTAAACATTTGGATTGTGACACAAGGAGGAAGAAAGCAGAAGGAAAAAGTCCCTGCAGTGGATTTCTCCTCTCTGCTCTGATTATCTCTGTCAGTGCCCAGAGGTCCATCTGCCATGAGACACAACAGAAAGAAGAAGAAAAACAGTAAAATCAGTCCCCAAACCATTTTCTGACTTTCCACTGAACACGAGAGCAGACAGGGGGAAGATTTCCGTGGGCTCACGCTGATGGGAAGTTATTTCCAGGACACTGAATCCTCCTCGTGTTGCCGTTTCATTCACGGGATGTTTAACCTCCATGAAACACAAATGTAAGATTTAAAGTATTGGTCTGGTATCAGATGGTACCGGCGATACCGGCTTGCCTCTACCACATCAGACACGCTTTTTATAGGATTTTTTATTTAATGTTCAGTTTCTAAACAGCTTTTTGACTTGATCAGTTTTCAGTATCAGATTGGATTGAAGCTTTGGTTTGACTCTGTAGTGTATTGATATCGGTGTGTGTCGGTGTCGGATCAGTATTGCCGATACCAGCTCTGGTTCTGCTTGGTACCGGATCAGTCTTGTTGATACTAGATTTAGTTTCGGGTTGTGTGGTTATCAGGCAGTGTTCATTTACTGAGTGGCTCCATCTGTTCTGATACAAACTGTGTTTCCTCCTCGTGTTTGTTGAGATGAAGTGTGAAGAAACGGTGTTGATGTGAAGGTGGAGGGTCACTGTGTGGGTCTCAGCCCCTCCTGATCCGGCTGGATTCTCCCTCCGTCCTGTTGGCACACTGGGCCGTGTTGGCCCACAGTGAGCTTTGTCCGCTCCTTAGAACTGGGATTACAGAGAATAACCTTTAAGTTTCGCCTGTGCAGAGCTGCATTGAGCAAGACGGGTCCTTATCAGGCACAACCAAGAGTCACAGAGGCTCATTGAACCGAAACACAGACGCACAACGACACGCGCACTGAAGATGACGGCAATTTTCCTGCCACGTGCTTCTTCTTCTTTCTCTCTCTCTTTTATTTTTTTTCCTCTCTCTGCTCGCAGCCGGTCAAGTTGAAACTCGGAGCGAATTATTGGACCTGAGCAGAAGCTGTTTGCAGCTGCTGAATATGGATTTGGTGTGTATGTGTGAGATGCAATTAGGGCTTGTGAGAGGCGAGCGAGCGGAAACGAGTCCGTGTGGCTTCACTGTGACCTATAACAAGAGTGACTGACAGTTAGAGCCTGAACACCACACTTCACCTTCTCCTCGCTCTGCTCGGCTTTTAATGAGACCCCAAATATCTGCCACCCACCAAGGCAACGATGCGCCGGACGATGTCCACAAGGTTTCCTCTCATTACAACACAGGTCAGTTTAAAATGCTGGTGTCTGTAGTTTATCTCGGTCTGGAAATAACCGAAGCAGCTCCAGAAAAAAGCTGTCATTTCTCCCATTAAATCATATAAAATGATCTTACATTGCAGTTTACCTGCCACTATTCTAACTATTGGAAGCAAATAATCCACCTTTTCATTTATTTTGAACACATTTTCTTCATTTAAATACCAAATACTCAATAACTACCATGTTTCTGAGTTCTTTTAATGATGTTTTAAAGTAAAATACAGAAAACTGGTCAAATTCTCAGCCATCACACCTGCAATCGCTCTATAAATATTATATTGTGATTTATTTTATCAGGGTTGAATAATTGGGGGAAAAAAATCATACTGTTGTAACAGGATAATTCTAATTTGACATCATATTTAACTGTCAAATTTAGTGGAAATGTGAATTTGAAGGAAGGTTTTTCTTCTGCGTGAAGCATTTTTTGATCGTTAAACATGGAGGAGGGAAAGCCAACACTCGGTCAAACCAGTTGTAGATGAAGTGTTGTGGAAACTGAGCTGGATTAACTGGGCAGAAGAAGCTGCCCCCGGGGGTAAATGATCAAACTGTAATTTTGTTTGGGAGCTGGGGACTCGATCTAAAGCGACACGACAGGAGCCTGAAGCCGCCGCGAGGGGACAGAACATTTGCGGTCCGTCCTCAGAGTTTGGAGCTGATTTCGCAGCGTTTTTTCTAAGCAGGGCAAGTAATATTCTGCAAAATGCTCAGTTCAGCTCAGTCCGCTCATTATGCTGCATTTATCGACACAACTGGGAAACATTAAGTTTTAATGTCGTAGACATGATGAGACATAATTCTAACGGCACTAAAATGTTAAATATACCTCGTTATTCATAACTTCACCGACAGTTTCTTTTATATTAAATCTGCAAACGCATCCTTCAGTTAGCCGAAGCCCAACGATGCCTTCAGCATCCTGCATGTCTTTTAGATATATTACAGTGAGGACAACTCATTAAAATCTGTAACCACTGTCAAAAGACTCGGTCTTCATCAACACTGCAGCTACCGCGAGAAATTAGTGATGACTCAACGAAAACCTGCAGGTTTAATAAAGTAGAAGAGAGTATGTTAGCCCGGTGGACTCTGCAGGAGTTCTTACACCATCAGTCACTTCGTCCACATTGTTCTCCAGCGACCAGATTTCAAAATGCCCAGAACGTGAAGCACTGGAGCAGAAATCCTAAAGCAAAGTGTCTTTTGTTGTTGGAATATTTTCTAAAAGTTCCCATCAGGAAGGTGAGTGACGACAGTGGTGTGACGTTTGCCCTGCGAGCCGTGACTAATTCCGGGAGAACTCTTTGACTTGAAGTCAGTGTATAAGAAAGGCCGCGGACCCCCCCCCCCCCACAACACCCCACCCCCCCAATCTGACAAAACAAAACACTGAGGCCAAACGCTGAGACGCCCCCACTCCCACCAACACTTTCTCAAATCTGCTCCCGAGCCCAGATCCAGCGTCTTTTATGGTTTTCTTTCACATGTGCAAATTTATTTGACAACCTCAGCACAGGCAGAGCTTCGGGCCCCTCTGTAATGTTTGGAACCTCCGTCACGGCGGGCCCAAGTAGAGAAACACTGAACAGACCCGTCACAGGCTGACGGAGGAAATGTGGACTCTTGTTTCTTTGTTTTTGTTTGTTTGTTTGTTTGTTTGTTTGTTTGTCTTTTCCAGATAATGATTCATGAATGTACGATTCAAAGACTGAACATTAACTGAAGTTACATCAGTTAATGGAGGAAGATGCTCTATAATCTGGATGTTAACTGGGAAGTAATGAGCCCACTGAAGCTTCACCAGGTAAAACTGCCTCTATCGGGGTAAATGCTGTGATGTGGGGCAGTAATGGTCTTTTTTCTTTGTGCTGCATGTCTCCTCTTCTCGACTCGACTCAGCAGAATCTCCAAACTAATAATCTTTAATCGTCCCATCTGCTAGCACTCTGTTTTCCTCTGCTCTTGTCTTTGATACACACAGTTTCCATTAATTTCCTGGGAACTTAACTCCAACCACAACCCCAACTTTCCGGTGCTTTAATCTAACCTCAGTGTTTACAGGAAACCAGGTCTTCAACCTTAATTCTAATGCTCGGAGCTTTAAAAGAGGAGAGACAGATTTAGTTTAAAGTCCAATCAAAGTGTTTATTGTCCTGTGAACTGTTGGAATCACTCAGACACTCGTGTGAACTTCAGTGTGTGCAGAAGTTTATTATGATATGAGAATTACAAGCGTCGCTGGAAAGGATCCAGATTCTCACAAGGCAAGAAAACTTCCTCACACTTTGAATCAAACCTGAAATATGCTATGAAACCTGGAAAGATTCCTGCACCTCTCACTCGCCTCTCACTCTCTCACTCGCCTCTCACTCGCCTCTCACTCTCACTTGCCTCTCACTCGCCTCTCACTCTCACTCACCTCTCACTCTCTTACTCGCCTCGTACTCGCCTCTCAATCGCGTCTCACTTTCTCACTCTCACTCTCCTCTCACTCGCCTCTCACTCTCTCACTCGCCTCTCACTCGCCTCTCACTCTCACTCACCTCTCACTCTCTTACTCGCCTCGTACTCGCCTCTCAATCGCGTCTCACTTTCTCACTCTCCTCTCACTCGCCTCTCACTCTCTCACTCGCCTCTCACTCGCCTCTCACTCTCTTACTCGCCTCTCAATCGCGTCTCACTTTCTCACTCACTTGCCTCTCACTCTCACTTGCCTCTCACTCACCTCTCACTCTCCTCTCAATCGCATCTCACTTTCTCACTCTCTCACTCGCCTCTCACTCGCATCTCACTTTCTCACTCGCCTCTCACTCGCCGCTCACTCGCCTCTCACTCGCCTCTCACTCTCACTTGCCTCTCACTCGCCTCTCACTCTCTCACGCTCACTCACCTCTCACTCTCTTACTCGCCTCTCACTTTCTCACTCTCACTTGCCTCTCACTCGCCTCTCACTCACCTCTCAATCACATCTCACTTTCTCACTCTCTCACTCGCCTCTCACTCTCGCTTGCCTCTCACTCACCTCTCACTCTCTTACTCGCCTCTCACTTTCTCACTCTCACTTGCCTCTCACTCTCGCATCTCACCTCTCACTCGCATCTCACTTTCTCACTCTCTCACTCGCCTCTCACTCGCCTGTCGCCTCTCACTCTCTCACTCACATCTCACTCGCCCTTCAACAGCATTGTGAAGAGAGGACTGGAAATACAAGAAATACATAAAGACCAATGAGAGCAGGAGGCTAGTGATGGCAGGAAATAGAGGAGGTGCAGAGAGGAGGAGGAGGAGAGAGGAGGAGGGGAGAGGAGAGGAGGAGCAGGTGAGAGGAGGAGGGGAGAGGAGGAGGAGAGAGGAGGTGAGGGCGGCCGTTTGTCAACCAATGACATCATCTGACTCAGGATTCATGATTCTGGATCTTCTCCACCTCCTCTTTGTCCTCCTCCACACCCTTCATCATCATCATCATCATCATCATCATCATCATCATCATCATCATCATCATCATCATCATCATCATCATCATCCTCTTCTTCCTAAAGTTCATCTCCACTTCCACTATGTGGTTATATTTAAATAGTTATTTTTAAACCTTAACAGTTATAAATAGTTGTAGTTGTATTATTGCCGTTAAAGTTAGAGTTGTAATAAGCTATAGCCTCATAGTTACAACTAGAATGATCTAATCTAAGTATTAATGTAGTGACAGTTACAGTCACTGTTGTAGTTACACTTTGGATTTACGTGTTTTTATATTTACAGTTAAGTAATAGTGAAGTTACAGTTAAAGTGTATTTAATCACCATTATAGTACCAGTTGTAGTTATTAATGTGGGATTCTTTGTATGAATGTATTCTAACATATATAGAGCTGATCATTCATATGTCAGGGCCTTTCAATGCTGCGCAGCAGTGTGTGGTCATTATATGAATCCAATTCAAGCTTATTTTCCACATAGAAATAGTAACTTTTTAGAAATTTTAGTCAGTTTATTGACTTTAAACACATTTGATTACATACAGTATAATAGAGTGGTTTATAAACGTACACATTTCCACTGAAATTAAATTAACTTGTCTGCTTTAACCAAAGTCGTAAGATAACTTCAGATAACTAAACCAGCCAAGGAATTATTTTTACTGCAGTTCTCTTGTTGAATGAACCGAAGCGTTTTACACTATAACAAGTTTTTCTTCACTTTGAGGAGAACAACGGAGAGAGGACACTTACTTGTTCGCCCGTCAGTCGTGGAAAAGTTGAGTCTGTGTGTCTTCTTGTGTTTGCCCCCAACCCCCACCTCCCCACCCTGACCCCCCCACCTCACCCCTCCCACCCCGGGCACTCATGCACCTCCCCCTCGTCCCCCCTGCCTTTGTTCCCCAAACCAGTTCATTCTGGTTGCATTAGCCCCATTCACCCCAGGCCCCCATGAACACACACACACACACACACACACACACACACACACACACACACACACACACACACACACACACACACACACACACACACACACACACACACACACACACACACACCAGGCTTCCAGATGGTTTTTTTCCACATTGTAGGACATTATAATGATGGAATCCAAAGGATGTTCCCCTCTGTCACTGTCATAACCATTGTGGCCACTAGAGGGCGAACTGCGTCTGACCTCTGAGTCCCAGCAGGTGGAAATATGGTGACAGAAACATATTAATAGGACGTGTATGTATTACTAATGCAAAACAAAGTTTGCTCAGGAAGTATTCAGCTTGTTGAAGTTTAGTGAATGTTTCCAGGTGCAGTCACACCTCCACATTAAAACAAGAATCATTTTTCGATTGACTGCTTCATTTTACTAACGTGAGATCAAACCAGGCTCTCTGTGGTTTATCGTATTGGACCTCCGTGGTTCCAACACACCAGATCAGGACGGAAGGCGTCCTTCTTCTTTTCATGGCCGTGTGCGCTGGAACACTCGGCCCGCTCACATTTCCAACTTTACTTTTCAGTTTCTTTCTTTGTCTGTGCGGCTGCACGTCAGCGGATGATAAAAGCGCCCATCGGAGCGGCGGCGGGGAGAATCCCTTTCCAGCTTTTGTTGTTTCTTTGATCGCCTCGAATCTCGTCTTATCAGACAAGACTGAATCAATTGGTGTCTCTGCTTTCATCTCGCTCTCATAATTTGAAGCTGATGTACATCAAGGGAGACCAAAGGAAGAGAAAATAACAGTTTTGATGGATCAGAGAAGCTTCAGTCAAATTTACAGATTCAAATGAAAATAAGAACATCACTGATAAATTGTTGACTCTTAATGACCAAAAAGAAGCACAAAGCAGAAGATGAGGTGAGATGTGTGAGATTCTTCAGAAGCTGCAGGATGGAGGGGGGGAAGTGGGGGGGGGGCTTCACAACAAGTTTCTCTTGTGATTCCTCGCCACACAGGAGAGAATACGCTGTGATTCAGCTTGTAAATGAGCATAAGAGCAGTTGGCAGTGTGTCACACTCCTGATCAAAGCTGCGAAAATAACCCCAGAACTAAAGCTTCAATTATTCAGGAGAAATTAGTCTGAACTCGTCAATGGGAAAATGAAAAGAGATTTCACAGGAATGAATGGAGCCTCTTTATTTGTTTCTCTCACAGATGTGAATGATCCTGCTCACAGTCTGCAGTTTGCAGGTGAACCTATTTTTATTCCTCTCATTGCTATTAGAAGAGTTACTGCCGTGTGGAGAGTGAACTATTAGTCATTTCACTGAATGTATTATTAGTGACGGAGACGATGAAGCAGCAATAAGAGCTCCAAGCGAGAGAGGAGGTCCTTCTGTATCGCGGTGAGTTTAAACAAGCACTCATGTTTTCCTCCAAGGTAGATAAACCTCCGTGTGAAGCTTTGTCATGAGCTGCATGGTTTCAGTGAAAACAACTCACTTTTCCAGATTGAATTTGTCTCCTGAAATTCGTCCCAATGCTGTGAGTAGGCTTGAAACAGCAGAGGTTGAATCTGGGAGTCTGGAAACATACAACAATAAGTCATCTGAAGGAAGAGAAACACTGCCGGGATTCCATCTCTAATTATCTCTGGAACACGAGTGTCAGAGCCGCCGAGCCGAGCAGCGCAGGGGGGAGCGTGCTGAGCTGCTGGTGTTTGTTCAGATTGAGGCCGAAGGAGAGAAGTGACGAAGCTCCACCCAGGAAATGAATCGACAGCCGAGACCAAACTTTCTTTTCAGCGTGTCGGAGGGTTAAAAACAGAGTCTCCATCCTGCATGTTTCAGACGTGTCCCTGCTTCAGTACATCTAAATGTAGTGATGATGTCATCACCATCAATAACCAGCCGATCAGCCGGGACCAGGACTGGACACCCTGGATATCGAGGTGTGGTGACGTGCTGCAGGTCGACTGCAGGATTCAAATGACTCGTTAAATGAAGAGAAGAGTTGATCACAAACGTTTTGGACTCTTCAATTCTCATTTTCTCAAGAGTTTCAGTCCCTCCAGTAATTTAGTGGAGTCTGGATGAACTTTGATGGTTTCAAGACCTTGGAAAAGGTGTAAGATGCAGAAGAATACAAGGTGACCTCTGTGGGGGCTTTTCCACCAAGTAGAACCTGCTTCTAGTTTGGGTCGGGCCGGATTTATAATCTGAAGACCTCTTTAAATCTCAACATTACAAGATAGATGTTCATGGTGCTGAGAGCTGCAGCTCAGTGGGTGAGCCCTCGTACCTGAGTGCAACACGTCGAGGGTTCAAGTCCTGGTCAGTGACCTCTCTTCTTCTACATCTTCAGTATTGTGTGTTTGTGTTACATAGATGTGTGGAGCTGCTCCTCCATCAGTAAGACTCTTAGCTCCGTGGGAAGCTCTGCTGTCTCCGGTCCAACATGTCAAGGAGGGACTGGACTTTGGGCCTCGAGACTTTATGATTTTCATAGTGCAAAAAATATAAAAGACAAAAGCGCCAGGAGAAGTGAGAGAAGAAGAAGACATGGTGGAGAAGTGGTTTAAGACTGTCATGCACTCTTTGGTGCTGGAGGACAGGTGGAGGTTCAAGTTCTCCTCATGGTGGTTCCTGATCACTAGAGGGCCTGAGAATACAGATTGAGGTCAATGGGGTGGGGTGAGACAGGAGAGGGTGAGGCAAAAAAAAGACAATGGTAATTTTTTTATTAACACAAATTCCAAAAGTTCTATTCGATGTGTTTCTATATCCATAGAAAGGTGTTTAAGGTTGTAACGGAGTTCAGTCGTGGACGTTATATGTCTCTTTCTGGAATTGTTTTATGAGACCATCCTGTTTAGCTCGGTGAGGAAGGACGCTGCTCCTGATGCAGCAGGACGTGGGTTCTGTTCCACTTGAAGAACTTGTCTCTTTATTGTTTGAGATAAGAGTGTGACTATAGAGCTGAACCCGTCCATGTGTCCCTGAGACAGACTGATAGCTCAGTGGACAGCACTGATGTCACTAAACTTACACATCAAGCGAAGTGTTGATGGTTCAAACTTTACCATTTTCAAAGTGCAACCTGTAGAAAATAAAAGACAAAAGCGCCAGGAGAAGTGAGAGAAGAAGAAGACACGGTGGTCAAGTGGTTTAAGACTGTCCATAAGACTGTGGACAGACGGTGGTTCGAGTCCTCCTCACGGTGGATCCTGGTCACCAGAAGACTCAGAGGGTGAGATGAGGGGGTGTGGGAAGGCAATGGACAGGAGGACAGGAGGACAGGAGGACAGGAGGACAGGAAGACAGGAGGGGTTATTAGGTAAGTTGGAGGGAGGGAGTGGGTTGGCAAAAAAAAACCCCACTGTGACTTTTTTTATAAACACAAAAAAAGGGTTGTTAATAATCATATTTGCCAGCCCTTTTCCCCTCCCTCCCTCTCTCTCTCTCCCTCCCTCTCTTTCTCTTTCAGTTCCTACATTTAGTTCCTGGTCTTCCAGACCAGTTCCTTCAGACCAGTAACTGAACCTAACCCTAACCCTAGCTTTAGGGACCCGGGATTACAGGAGGTGAACCTCAGTCTCCCACACCAAGGACGTTGGTCTTTGGTCATTTTTCTTCAACCACTAAGGACAAAGGCTGAAGTGTCCAGAGGGACACCTGTCTGATGTTTAGCTCAGTGAGAAGCACCTCTCTCATTGGAATAAAAGGTCAGTGGTTCAAGTTCTGGTCAGGGAGCACCCTGATTCCAAAAGTTCTATTTGATGTGTATCTATATCCATAGATCGGTGAGACCGATGACACCATCCTGTTTAGCTCAGTGAGGAAGGACGCTGCTCTTTGATGCAGCAGGACGTGGGTTCAAGTCCACTTGACCAACTTATGTCTCTTTATTGTTTGAGATAAGAGTGTGACTATCAAGCGAAGGGTTGATGGTTCAAACTTTACCATTTTCAAAGTGCAACCTGTAGAATATAAAAGACAAAACCACCAGGAGAAGTGAGAGAAGAAGAAGACACGGTGGTCAAGTGGTTTAAGACTGTCTTCCACGCTTCGGTGCTGGTGGACAGGCGGTGGTTCGAGTCCACCTCACGGTGGTTACTGATGACCAGAAGACTCAGAGATGCGGGAAGCCAATGGGAGTGTCTGAGAAGTCAATGGGAGCGTGCGAGAAGCCAATGGGAGTGTCTGAGAAGCCAATGGGAGCGTGCGAGAAGCCAATGGGAGTGTCTGAGTATTCAATGGGAGAGTGCGAGAAGGCAATCGGAGTGTCTGAGTAGGCAATGGGAAAGTGCGAGAAGCCAATGGGAGAGTGCGAGAAGGCAATGGGAGTGTCCGAATAGCCAATGGGAGCATGTGGGTGGTGACAGGAGGAGGGAAAAGGGTGGTAAGTAGGAGGGGGGGGAATGAAATAAAAAAAGGCTTTTTTTATTTTTATAAACACAATAAGTGTTTATAAAAACTTTGCCAGCCTTTCTCCACCCCCTCCTCTGCCTCTGCCTCTGCCTCTGCCTCTTCCTCTTCCTCTTCCTCTTCCTCTCCGGACCCATCCACTCTGACCAACCATCCGAACCTGACCGACCATTTCAATTCTTGCTGTCCAACACCCCACTTAGGGAAGTGTCCTGGTACTGGAGGGATTCGAACCTCCGTCTGTCTGAGTCCTCCGAAGCAAGGAACCCAGACCAGACCGCTATGCCACAAGCACCTGGATACACAGAACACTTCTCCTGGCGTATTTAAGTCTTCGATTTTACTTTTGACCATCAAAATTTGGCGCATCAAAGACTTGAACCGTGACCTCTCAAACACTGAGCACCATCCTGACTGTGTGAGCTACATATCCTCACACACTGCTGCTCTTCATTACAGCTTTTCATGCTTTGAGTGGAGAACAGCAAAGCAGAATATTTCTGCACCAACCTTTAAATGCAGAGGGACAGAGTGATGGTAAGGCTATAGCCTTACCAAAAATGGTGAAAAAAGGAAAAAATGGGATGATGATGGAAATGGGTCAGAAATTCTGAAATTTGTAGGGTAGGTAAGTAGGAGGAAGCAAGAGAAGTAAAAAAAAGACAACACTGCTTTTTCCCTCTCCCTCTACCCTACCTTACCCTACCTCACCTGGACCCATCCACCACTAACTCCTACCCTGACTGACCATCCCAATCCCTGCGATCGAACACCCCCCAATACCATCCCATTTTCCCCTCCCTCCCTCCCTCTACCCTACCCCACCTGGACCCATCAACCCTGACCAACCATCCCAATTCCTGCTATCCAACACCCCCCACTTGGGGAAGTGTCCTGGTACTGGAGAATTCAAACCTCCGTCTGTCTGAGTCCTCCGAAGCGAGGAACCCAGACCAACCCGCTACGCCACAAAGACTTGAACAGTGACCTCTCAAACACTGAGAAAAAGACGACGTAATCTTTTTGACAGCCTGAGTTTGAGCCAGTACTTAGTGAGAAGTACTGTGTACTTAAAGTTTCACCTCAGAAACAAAAGACCGGGAGTCGCTCTCCAAGAAACTGTTGTCTTTTATTGTCTTAATGTTGATCTCGAAAACAACTTGTCGAAAGAACGTGAAAGGAAGTCACAATAGCAAAGAAAAAAAAACTGGCAAAAATAGAAAATGTTAACTATTTCTCACCGTTTTAACCAAAACAACAACAAAAAAATGGCGTAAACAAGAATAAAAACTGCAGTAGCCACAGATTTATATTTAAAAAACCAAATATCTTAATGACGTTACATCACTGTGATGCAGCACGTGCAAGAAATGACTGCGAAGCTGAAGACACAGGAAACATTCACAACTAAATGAAGTCGTTTCTGTCCTCGTTCAGGAGTTACAGCTGATTCCTGATCTCCTCTGAAGTCTGATCTCCTTTAATCCAACGTCTTCATGTGGCACAAACGGAACGAAGGTCTGCAGGTCTTTTTTTGGAATCGCTGCGTGTTCCCAGGCGTGACGCTTCACGCCGACAGGCGTCCCGCCGCGCTCAAACACGCCGCCTGACAGGGTTCACGTCCCAGCATGCACTGCTGCTTTGGTTTTGATCGCATTCGACGAGTCCATTCATGGAACACAAACACGGAACGTCAGACGGACTGGAATTTCTTTGATATGACAGTTTTTACAGCGAGCGGCCGACCGGGGTCACGTCACCGCTCGTTTTCACGTTTTGAAAGGGCGTCAGACCGGCGACCCGGCGCCGTGCCCCAACGACCCGGACGGAACAAAAGAAGGTCAGCTGTCACTCGGTGCTTCTCGTCTCGGGACGAAGATACAAAGCTTCAATCATCATGGAGAAAGTGGGGGGTGGTTGGTGGTGGTGGTGGGGGGGGTGGGTGGGGGTCCAATCTGATGCGCTCAACAGAATCTGACTCATTTTAACTTTAATTGGCGATTAGATGAATAAGATTCATGAAAAACTAAATTTCCATTTGTAAAATTCTGTTCAGATTTGACTAAGTCGACTTAATCGCTGGTTGTGTTTGATCCTGAAGGCGGGGGGGGGGGGGGGGGGGGGGGCTCAGGAACAAACCGCTGGAATGACTGGATCTGCGTTTGGCACAGCAAGGGGTGGCGGTCGGCGGTCACATGGCGGGGGGTGGCGGTCGGCGGTCACACGGCGGGGGGTGGCGGTCGGCGGTCACACGGCGGTTTCCTGGTCCTCCCTCTGGATCATCTGGTAGTGCTGCCGGTTCTCCAGGTACGCCGCCAGCTCGCCGTCCTCTGCCTTCTCCGCTCGGTTCTTGGGCGTGTCGCCCTGTTGGACACAAGGACGAGTCAGGAAGTGGAACAGCAACAACATAGAAAGGTTCTAGACTCGGAGGTCAGAATAACATTTTATCACGTTTTTATTGGTTTGAACTTTTCCACACAGTTTTCTTTGGCCTTTCCTCGACTGTTTCTTCAAGTTCCGTCTTTCTACAGACTTGATTTGTTTTCCTGTGGCCTGACGCTGCTCGCCGTCTGCACTCGTCATCCGGCTCCACTGACATTCCCCTCCGCGTTTTGTGTTTTGCTCAAGGACACGCAGACAGAAACACATCGAACTGCCAACCTTGGGATCGGAGGACGAAGTGCCGCCATCTGTGGCTCGGAGCAAACGCCCAATCTGCTACGGCTGAGGTGAACGGTAACGGGGGATCTGTGTGTGTGTGTGTGTGTGTGTGTGTGTGTGTGTGTGTGTGTGTGTGTGTGTGTGTGTGTGTGTGTGTAAGTGTGTAAAAGCTCCGAGCTAACAGGCCTCCTCTTCCTCAGTCGGCGTGCAGACTGACGGTTCTGGTCAGACTCCTCTTGGCGAGTCTGAACATGTGTGGCGCCGCGTTTACAGACCAGCTGATGCTCGCTGTGGTGAGACACGCCGCCCCCCCCCCCCTCCCACCACCACCCACACACGACGAGACGACAGACAAACTTTTTTCCCTCAAACAGAAATGAGATAATGAGGATCTGAGTTTGAAATGGAAGGAAAAACTGCGCATGTATCTTTGAGACCACACACACACACACACACACACACACACACACACACACAGACACACACACACACACACACACACACACACACACACACACACACACACACACACACACACACACACACACACACAGACACACACACACACACACACACACACGGTTGTGATAATCGAGCCGATTATGTAAAAAGAGACAATATTTAAAATCTAAATGATTACATTCATTACATAAAACAGTATTACATTTAATAATAATTGGCTTCATTACATTTAAAATGTCTCAAATTTTCAATATTACATTATTAAATTGCTGAAAATGAAATTTTCTGATTTTTAATGAGTTCCATTTTTAAATATATAAAATTTTACAATGCCAAAAAACTTAATTAGATTTTATTGACTTGATAAGCAATTGAAGAATTAACAACTATGAAAAGATGTGAAAGAATATTTTCAATAATTTCTCTTTGTTAAATGGGATTTTTTTTCCCTTCGTCTCCAAACAGGAACATTTGATTTCAGTTTTAAGTTTGAATTATTATTATTTTGAATAAACCTGTGAGAAGCGTTGATGTTTACCTGCAGGTCGGTCTTCATGAGCGACGCCCCCGCCTCCACCAGGTAGTGACAGATCGTCCGCTGACACAGAGACGCCGCCCGGTGGAGGACCGTCTCCCCTCTGGATGGAGGGAGAGAGAGAGAGAGAGAGAGAGAGAGAGTGAGAGACTTCTTCATTCACTCCTCTTCTTTACTCGTAAAGCGTCTGAACTTACTGAAGTTTTTCTGTGACGTCCAGCAGGTCGCTGGGAGCTGCAAAACATAAAACAAACGGAAATCAGACGAATTTCCTTCATAAATTATAATTATATTATAATTTATTATATTATTATTTTTTTTATTCCAGTCTGTGGTTTGTTACCGTTGTCGAGGATGTAGCGGACCATCTCCTTATTCCCCGTGCTGACGGCGTGGTGCAGCAAGCTGCATCCTGATTGGTCCAACACGGAGAGCTCCGCCCCATTCTGATGCAGCTCCTGCAGCTGAATAATATATATTAATAATAAACATTAATAATTATTAAAACAGTCTGTGGATTTGTCCCAATGATTCCGTCACACTGAGCTGATAATTCTTCTCCAACACATTTCAAGCTCAAGAAAAACTCGCCCCTTTAAATCTGATTTGAAAGGGGCGTGGCTCAAGAAATGGGCGTGGCCAACAGCAAACCCCCAAAATTTTCCACTGTGGTCATTCGATGACATGAAGTGTTGCTCACCTTCTTTAAATCTTTGTTCTTCACACACTCGAGCAGCGTCTCTGGAAAGAGGGAACGAGAAGACAATTTACATCAAAGTCGTGAAACGATTCAACTCACGACAACAAACAGATGTGGAACGTCTCACATTGTTTGGTGGAGCGACACAAACCTCCACAGGGCAAACCAAAGGAAAGTAGTCCCCCCAGGGTGCCAACTGGCCATTTGGAAATGAGCATCAAGAACACAAACAAGCACGTTGAAGAGTGTGAAAGATGTTAGAGGGGTCAAATCTTTTTGACTGTGGGGGACTGCTCAATGTGATGCAGTGTGATCACTATGGTGAGCTGCTTCATGGTGTAAAAGTGCTTTTTGGGGGCACTTCTTAAGTTTTATTTGCACACTGGGGGCACGATGACAGAATGTCAACAATTCTTTCAATGTTTGTTTTTGAGACCAGAGGGACTGATTTTTGTCCAATTTTTTAACTTTTCCAGTTATATTTGCACTGTGGAGGGATCTTTAAAGGACTGCTGTGGCAACGTTTTTATTTATTTGATATTTCATGGAAGTTTTGTGGTTCGAGTTAGTTCCATTGTTCATCTGCTCTCTTACTGCTTTTTGATCATTCACTTGCACTATGGGGGTGTTGTTCAAAGTGTTGGATTGAGATACTTTTTACGACTTTTGCCACAGTGGTTTGACTTTTTCTTTTGCGTTTTTCAAACATTATATTGTTTTATTCATTTTTTTTCCAAAAGACTAATGTTTGCACTGTGGGGGTACCTGCTGGGCTTTTCTAATGGTTGTGCTGCTTATTCATTGCTGTTTTTTTTTTAGTTTTTTTTTTAGGAGTGATCGTTGTGGACTTGTTAACTTCAAACATGTAACGAGTGTAATGAAGCCGTCATCCCGGTGCAAACAGTTCAAACAGACTCAATGGGGGGAGTCGGCGGTGAAACGGGGTGCGTCGGCTCAGGCTGAGATATGAGATGAATGTTTATTAGGTTGACCTCAATACTCGCTCTCACTCCCTCTCACTCTAAATAGCTGAGTCCTAATCCAGTTATGTTAGGCTTACTCTCTGTGTGTGTGTGTGTGTGTGTGTGTGTGTGTGTGTGTGTGTGTGTGTGTGTGTGTGTGTGTGTGTGTGTGTGTGTGTGTGTGTGTGTGTGTGTGTGTGTGAGAGAGAGAGAGAGAGAGAGAGGCAAGGAAGGGGGAGGGAACAAGAGCCGACTTCAAAAACCTCTAAGAGCTTTTGTGGCTGTAAGACAAATCAAAAAACAACACACACACACACACACGCACACACATGCACACACTCCGGATGTAGGAATTAAATGAATTTAGCCCAAGGAAGGAATTAAGGAGAGCGGAGAAAAATAAGAGCCAGTCGTACAACATAAGAGGAGAGAGAAAGAAACACACACACACATTCAAGATACCTGAAAAACACACAAACACACAAACACGCACACACACACAGACGCACACACACACACACACACACACTGTCACTTGCTCCATTGAACCCTTCAGTTTGATGCCGTCAGCCTGCCCGACCCTCACGGGAAGCGTCTGTGTGGGTTGAAAGTGTCGGACACAGGAAGTGGGCCTGAATGTTTCATGACTCAAAACAAACCAACAAAACACGACGATCTGCTCGCGCAGTTTTCCTGCCTGCCGGCGCCACCGCGCCAAAACAGCACACGCCAGCTCCGCGCTCGCCTCGGCTGAACTTCCACGGTTATTTTTCGGCTTGATGACTGAGTCACTGCGGAGCGCCGCCACCAGATCTGTTTTCAAACGTCTTTTAGTCCCGGTTCATCCGGCAGAACGGGAAACACCAGCTGACATGCTAAATGATGCTAGCGGCTCAACGTCCGTCATTTGTCGTTGTCTCGAGAATTTAAAAACAAAACATTGTTGCGTTAAATGGATGTAACATTGATGTAATACCACCTTTGTCCACGGGGTGGCAGTAATTGGTAGTTAGTTCAGTTTCATGTGTAATTTTCTCACAATGGACGGAAAACAGACTCTATCGCTAACTTGTTAGCTTGCTAACTTCGGTACCAAACACATGGAGATGAATCTGTTTTCTTCTATTCTTTGGTTAGGTTAACATTTTAAATAAAATGTATTTAAACTATTAAAAAAAATATCTACATTTCTACATATGAATATGCTGCACCTTTTGGGAGTCTTGTTTGCACTATGGGGGGTTTGTTGCTGTCCGCTGGCGACGACTGCTGTTGCTAGCTAGCTTTGTGCTACGCTGTGCTGATGTTTTCTTGTGTATAATGACTGTATTGTACTTTTACACTGTGGGGAAACCAGTGCACTTTTGGTAGTTTGCACTATGGAGTGTTTCCTATGATGGAATGCTGCAGTAGCTAGTGGCTTAACGTCTGCTCTCTGGGGATTTGGGTTTCAACTGTGGTGGTTTGCCAACAGTTGCACAAATGTTTTTTTTTCTGTTTTGGGGGGAAGTTTGGACTATGGGGGAGTCCTCTGGTGATTGCTGCTTTTTTTTCGTTGTGTTTGTGTCTTATTTCCTTCTCGAAACTGTACGTTGCTTCCGATCTTTCACTCCTTTGTGATCCCGCAGAGATTGTGTTCCAGTTTGTGTCTCTGCTTCTTCAAATCTGCTTCACTGAACTTCAATTAGTTCACTGGTAACGATGGATAATGCGGTTTGTTGATGCGATCCAGCGATAACGCCACTGTACGCCGCGTTGCACCCAGTTGCATCACTTCTGGAAATGTGACAACATTTGTTTGATGCATTTTAAGTATGAAACATGAAACACTGACGCCGTTTCTGCCTTTTAGCGCAGTTTTGTCACATTAGTATAATTGCGGTCTGCGATGAGGCGTCGCCGAGGATTTACCAACATGTGTCCTGCCGCCTTCAGACGTCTGCCAGCGCCTAATGAAGTGAAGCACAAAGCAGCTGCACACCACAGATACAGCGACTCGCTGCCATCTGAGTCAGCACTGATCCATATTTATGGATTAGAGGAATATCCAGGACACCGTTTCCCCCTCAAATACCAACAACAGCCTCGTTTGGACGGATTCGCCTCCTCGTCCTTCCGCCAAACTGCCACCTGGGCGGCGGCGGCGAGCTCAAGGTCGGTGAGACGTCAGAGGCTTAAGCGATAATAATCCCACCTGTCTGCCTGTCGCCATTATTCTTAGTGACGGACGCTTCAGAAAAGAAAGAGACACGCTTCTCCTGCAGATTCTCTTAATTTCTGGACGAACAGAATAAGGAAAGTCTGACGAGCTGCAGTGAGATTAACACTTTTATTGACATGTTTTCAATCTGTCAAGGTTTTAATCTGATTTTATACAGAAATTATCGACTTTGTTCTCAGAATTGTGAATTTTATTCTTCATGATTTGTCTTTATTCTGAATATTTTCTTGTGTAATCTCAGTACATTTTTTCATTTTCCTTATTTTAAAGGACATTCTATCGTTCTTATCTTCTTTTTATCAGCTTTAATTCATTAACACATGTTTTGCCATCTAAACTTAATTCTTTTAAACTTAAAAAAAAACTCCTGAGAAAACCGTTCTGATGTTTGACAGAATTTTATCTCACGTTGGCGTTTCTTTATTATTTACTTCAACTAATTACAGAATAGAGGAATAATATCTCTATTTCACTCTTTAAAAGTTCTGAACATCTTTACCTCAAACTGAGGGAATATTCCTCTTTTCAACTATTTCTTTCATTCTGTAATTTATTTGAGAAATTTTAACTAATTTTAAATAATTTATCCAAATTCTTGACAATCTTTCTTAAATTCAAATAACAGATTTTTTTTTTTTAAAATGTATTATAAATATTGTAAAATACAAAATATTTTATAATATTTATAAGAAAATATTATAAACATAATATAATATTTATACTATTTTATAACATTATAAAATATTTAGTATTTACTCTTTGGGGAGGTAACTTATATAAAGTCACTTTAAACCCAGTAATTTCTCTCAAATTTACATTTAAACTGTTTCATCAGTTACTTTTAACCCTTTCCTCATTTCTTTAATGTTTTACATTCAGATTGATGAATAAAGTTTTTTCCTCCTTTGTGACGGACGTGTGTGTGTGTGTGTGTGTGTGTGTGTGTGTGTGTGTGTGTGTGTGTGTGTGTGTGTGTGTGTGTGTGTGTGTGTGTGTGTGTGTGTGTGTCTGTGTGTGTGTGTGTGTGTGGTACCTTTTTCTTTGTCTTTGTCAGTTTGGTTCATCTTTTGGTTTTTTTCCTGCCTGGAGACACAAAACAAGAGGTGAAGGTTTTCAAACCAGCAGATTTGGACGTCTTGTTTTGCTGCTGTTGTCTGAACATCAACCAGCAGCTGCCGTCACACTTTAATATCAGCTTCTGCTTCTCTGTGACGGATTTCCATCAGACTTGATGGTTTCTGGAGTTGGACCAGAAGCTTCCAGGGCTAAAGGGCAGTTCTTCCCCAGTGAGCTGCTCCGACCTGATCCCACCTTTCAATGTGTGTTGACCCGGTCACCTGAACTCATCAGAACATCAACACTGTTCACTTCTCAAAGCACGAGGAGAAAGAAATGGACTCTTGTCTTGAGACGTGGACACGATAGCTGAACCATGATAAACTCTGTTTTACAGAAAACTTGTTTGTCCCCAAAAGAAGGGCGTCGGAGGAAGCAGAGCGTTTGTTTAGCGAGCAGAGCGGACGGACTCTAATGAGCACCGCCATCTTTTAATGAGCTCAGAGACGAGGCGAGGCGAGACAAAGAGACTTTCATTAATGGAGGAAAGTCGTCTCACAGCTTCGGCCTTCAGCAGGAGACCAGAAGTGGGACCTGGACGGGAAACATCTCAGACACTCGTCTTCTTTTAAGTTAGAACATTTCAGCCGGCAGTGCAAAAGTTTCTTGACTGAAGGAAGCGATCGACAGTAAAACCGACCAAACAAACAACTGGACGTGTCTGGTTCAGGCCATTCGAGGAGAAAACGTGCAAAAAGGTTGAGTCAGGTGAGATTATTAAATATTGACGATCGGCTGTTGGAACATAAAATTATTGAAGTCATTTAATAGGAGCTTACCTTAATCTGTGGGTGTAGTCAGCAGCGGTGGTGTTGGAGCGGTGGATTCCCCCCACCCTGAAAAACAACGGCTCAAAATATTACAACCCTCATGGAAATCTGTTTTTCTAGACGTTTGATACTCAGACAGAGAGAGAGAGAGAGAGAGAGAGAGACAGAGAGAGAGAGAGAGAGAGAGAGAGAGAGTACTAATCATCCCAGAAGGGAAGATGTTTCAGGTTTTAAAAAGTGTGTTGCTCCAGCCAATCAGAAATCAAACCCTATATAGTGTCATCGGGGGTTTAGCCAATCCCAATCAATGTCAGTCCAGTCCAGCTCACACAGACACAGCAGATTCTGAATGTAGCTCGTATGATCCAATATTCAAATGGAGGAAAATCAAGGAGGAGCTAGAATCTTAGAATTCAAGGTGTGAAAATATGTTGACAGTCTGTGTAATGTGACCCCTTGAAATGTCCAGAGTCAGAAAGACATTTCAGGAATTGGACCTTCACATTAAAACGTGAGTGAATGAGGCAGTCAACACGGGGAGTGGAGGTGGAGTGCTCCGTCCACAGTGACGGTGGACTGGATCAATAACTGGGCTACAGATTGACGTTTCTTCTGCTTCAAGGACTTGGAACCGTCTTCAGAGCCTCGAGACCACGGGAAGAACTGGAGTTCAAGCTCATCATTGATCGGCCGAGGGACGGTGAGGGACGGTGAGGGACGGTGAGGGACGGCGAGGGAGCAGTGAGACGGTTAATATGGACGGAACGTGTGAGAGAAGCTGCAGACAATCTCACAACCGGAGGAACTTCACCTCAGAACGCCAAACACCAGAACGTCAATAAACTGATGTTCGGGTGTTGAACCGGGGTTCTGAACACGGATTCTTCTGCTGAAGGGCGAAGACGTCAGCTTGAGTCTCTTCATCAGCAAAACACAGCTGCTGGTCAGAGTCCAGAAGTAATACCTCCCAGTAACAGTATGTTTCCACCAAGTTCTAGAAGGTTCTTTCCAGAACATAAATCAGCCTCAAGCTGCAAACATCCACACTTTAAACACTAAAAGCAGATTATTAATACATTTAAAGCCCCTCTAACAAAACGACCACAGAGAATGTAAACTGAACCAACTGAACGGTTTTGCTCTCTGACTCAATTTCTTTCTAATAGTTTTCTAGATTTCTTCTCCACAGCCTCTGCCTGCTGCGGCTTTATTTACAGGATTGAAGCTCAATTTAGAATTTAGTTTAAAAAGAGCGCCGAGCAGATCTGTGGTTTTGTTTTGGCGAGTTATCACCCATCGAACAGAGTGTGAGTGTGTGTGTGTGTGTGTGTGTGTGTGTGTGTGTGTGTGTGTGTGTGTGTGTGTGTGTGTGTGTGTGTGTGTGTACTGACCGTGTGAGTTTGCTGGTCACAGGTGGCGTCTCGTGTGCTAAAGCTTCGGCTGCAGAGCTGTCACTGTTCACTCGTTGCCTCTGGGAAGAACTGCAGCACAACGAAAACAGAGTCAGAGAAGAAACCTGGACCTGGACCCTGCCGGTACCCCCGGTACCCCCCCCAGGACCGCCACGCCTCCCGTTCAGGTAGAGCGGAGGCCTTCAGCGTGCCGCTTCCTGTGAGACCTCACTATGTTTCTATTTTTAATCAGTGTTCCAGACTCAACTTCACGAGCGTCTCTGAAAATCTGCTGAGAAGCAGAAGTCGACGCCGCGTCGCTCCTGCAGCGATCAAATGAGAAGAGAAGCGGCGGCGGCGGCTTCGCCTCATTCTGCTCGGCGGAGTTGAAGGTGGAGATAATGAGCAGGGGGAGATGAAGAGGAAGACTGAGGCAGTTTGAAGGGTGAGGAAGGAGGACGACACGAGGGGGCGTCTCAGAGGAGGGTCCAACAGGTCTGAGCCCCCCCCCCCCATCAGCACTCAGCTCTACCGTTCCATCATGGAGGTTAATGGACGGACTGACGGGGGGGCTTTACATTCTATGTGATAATGTACGGCAGTGACAGTAAATCAAACCATCTTATTCTTAAGGATTAAAGTTAAAATGTCAAAAATACATTTGGGAATCAATTTGAAAGGTTGAGAAGATGTAAAGTCACTGAAACAAGTTTGAAATGGACTGAAAGTGTGGAATAAATTCAAAATGGTGGGAATAGAATGACAGTAATTTATCAAAGTTAATCTGGAATAAGGTTGAAAAGTCTGCTAATATTGGAGAATAAAGTCAAATATCTGGATTAAAGCTGAGGATTCAGTGTGATATTTTAAAAAAAAGTTTAATAAAGGTCAGATTAAGACAAGAGAAACGCCGGCATTTTGAGACAAAAAGAAAAAAATTTGATTTTCATTGAGGCGAGATTAAAAAAAAGACAAAAAAAAACAAAAAAACTTTAAATAAATATTAATTTAAGTTGAAAAATTAAAGCCTAAACTTTGAAATTTAAAGGGGAACCATGTAAGATGTACTGTTGTACTGTGGGGGGCGCTGTTGAGTCTGCATTTCAGCGCTTGTCCTGCTTTGGTTTCATTGGTTCAATGTGTTTACCTGCCCCACAGGTAAAAGCACTCTGGAGGACAGAGAGCCTGTTTGGGAGACTCCACCTGCTGGTACGAGTTGGTATTGCAACAAGACACTCCTCTCATTTCACAAAATCATTAATTTGTTGTTAAAAAATAAAACTTTGCCAATTCCAGTGCATCAGTCTTCAAATTAAAACACACAAAGAATGATATTATTTTATCTGCTCATTTTCACATATATATTTAAAACCTTTTGAGGAATATAACAGAATATCTTCAACAGAAAGACACAACAACTCAGGATTAGTTTGGTTCTACTGACATTAATCTACAATATTACAGTTTGTGTAATAAAGTGGAAAAGCTAAATAGTTGGGAATAAAGTTGAAATATTGCAAATAACAACCAAAGTGCAGCTTTTTATATTTTATTCATGTTTGTCAGTGTGCAGATCAATAAATCCCCCTGAACATGAAAACCGTGAAGAGACACGAGGACGGACTCGGTGTGGACGTTTCCCATGAGTCTGCGCCGTCACACGTGAGAGTCCGCGAAACTGACAGCGAGATCGTAGAGATCGGGTCAGGAATCGTCTCAAATAAAAAATAAAAAAAAAAACCAACCTAAATGTTTGCTGTGTGGGCGTCTCTCGGTGTGTTTGTCAGAGAGACGGAGGGATGGAGCGAAACAGAAGAGAGAGACGAGTAATTACAGTGGGAGGAATAACGCTCACCTCTGGCCTCTGCGTGGGCACAACACTGAAAACACTGCAGTGTGTGTGTGTGTGTGTGTGTGTGTGTGTGTGTGTGTGTGTGTGTGTGTGTGTGTGTGTGTGTGTGTGTGTGTGTGTGTGTGTGTGTGTGTGTGTACAGTAGATTGGTGTGACTCTGGAGTGCTCTGACATGCATTACATCTCTCTCTCCATCCTAAACCCGTCTCTCTGCCCTGCCTCTCTCCTCCTCATCCTCCCACTCAGTGCACTCAGCATTGCAAATCAGCCCGCCGACACACACACACACACACACACACACACACACACACACACACACACACACACACACACACACACACACACACACACACACACACACACACACACACACACACACACACACACACACACACACACACACACACACACACGTAGCCAAAGGGAAGTGTAGTCAGGATCAGCAGGTTGCTCTGCCTCTACTCACATTGTACCAGTTACTTTATTTATTCCCTGCTTCTGTTACGGATGCTAATCTGCTAATCTGCTAATCTTTACGTGTTTTGCCCCGACGGCCGCCGTTTCTCGGCACCGCTAGCGCTTTCCGCGTCACACTTTTCTCAAAACTAAGCCTTTAAAGTTGCAGCATGTAGGATTCATGAGCCGCCGCGATCGTTCCTCTGCGAGTCACGGTGCGATAAAACTAACTCACTGTTCCACCTTGTGGTTCAAAGTGGTATCGCAATGCCAATCAACTTCATATTTAATATTCCGGTTAAAATATAACACATGGTAAGTTTACAACATTTTACTTAACTAACTGACTTAAATAAAAGTTCTTTAATATTACTGCTTCATCATCAAAACACTAAATTAATTAAAAATGACAATGAAAATAAAATGTACTTATTATAGCATTTAAATAAAACACACACAAATCAATGTCAAGAATTCAGCAAAATTATCAAATTTGTGAAAATACATTGAAAATGAATCAAAGAATAAATATAATATATAACTAATATATAAATAGACCAACAAATTGGACAAACATCTATTTTAAGAATTTAAAAGGGATTTTTTTAAAGAGTTAAAACTTGGTGAAGTGTCAACATCTCATTATTGAGAATATAGAAAGATAAAAAAAAATGGATTTATCAATTTTAATGCTATTTAATTTATGTGTGCAGCAATATTAGCATAATAGTTTATTCGTCTTGTGCCGGACCTAAAATATAAGTAAAAGTATGTAAATTACAAGTATAAGTATGTAAAATAAGAGTCTGCAGAACTGTGAAGTATTTAACAGTCCAGCAGCGGCTCCTCTGCCGCCTCCGAAGTTTGATTAGTTTCCTTCAGAGAGCGGTAATGGCCGTCAAACAGACGGACTCTAATGAGAAGCGCCTGAAGAAAAGAGCAGCCAGACGACTCTCCGCCGCACACAACTTCATTACAGTCACCAATTAGCAGCTCGTCTTCCTCTCCAGCCGGGACCAAACCTCAGAACCTCAGAACCTCAACGTCACACAAACAGACGTCGACTCGGAAAACTACTTCAGCCACATAATTAAATACGATGATAAAAACCTGCAGTTTTTTTCATCTGGAAATTTCTCCAATGGAACTTTAAAATTTTATTTTGAAAGGCGTTTTGCAGCTCAGAGCGAGAAACGCTTTTCAAGCCGCCGGCTCCGCGAGGACACTTTGACGAAGACGCGGCCCGATGGCGCGCCGATCTAGTCGAACACTCTGGAGTCAGGTGTGACAGTTCAGGACGAGCTGCAGAGTGAAGGATGTGTGGAAACTTTCAACAGCCCACACATGAGCTTCACCCAGTGGAAAGTGAGGAAATAAAACCCAGGATCTGGTTCCGTTTGTCTCACAGGTTCCCGTAGGTGAGAAATTAATCTGTGCCAGTGTGTCTGTGCAAATATGTTCCGAAAGGATTGAAAAGAGGAGGGAGAATGTGTGTTTTCCACAGTTACACACACAGACGGAGCTAACGTGAGCGTGACGCTGCCTTTTCACAGGGAAAACAACATTATTCATGCATTTATACACACACACACACACACACACACACACACACACACACACACACACACACACACACACACACACACACACACACACACACACACACACACACACACACACACACACACACACACACACACACACACACACACACACACACACACACACACACACACACACACACACCTCAGAGCAGGAGATGAAGGGAAAGAAGAGGAGGCAGAAAGAGGGAAGGTAAAGACTTCTTTGTCCCTGAAGATAAACCCAGAGAGGACGAGGTTACAAAGCATAACCTGGTGAATTATTTGGGACTATGAGGGACCATTCGGTCCAAAATGAGAGACAGTTTGTTTTATCGCTAAAACACGACCATTCAGACTCTGGATCTTCACTCCAAATATACACCAAAGTGTGTTTCAGTGATATTTTTAGAACTATGGGGGTATTTTTCTTTTTAAATTGTTGGATCAGAATCTTGGCTTATAACTTGTTGTTTTCTGCGTTGGGAATAACGTTGTGTCTTTTTCATAGATGCTAGAAACACAGCAGGTTGTTTGGAACTATGGGGGACTGTTTGGCTGACGATCAGGGATTGTGGAGTTTTTCCTTTGCACTGGGCAGTAGCGTCTCTCTCTAACCGGAGTTCCCTCAGGATCCCGCCTCACACTAAGCTCACAGAGGTACTGCCGCTTCTTCAATCTTTGGTTTTGAACTATGGTGACATCTCGTGGTGACATTGATGGACCTTTTTTCTTTTTTTCATGCTTCCTTGACGCCTGCTGCAGGCTCATATTCAGATCGATTCTGTCTGTTTTCCTTCTTGTTATTCTTGGAATCTTGAGAGCTGCTTCAAAACGTGAAAATCCAAGAAAAATGTGCCACTTTCCAGAGTTTCTTTTCAGCTTTTCAACCGTTGTGCTGTGGATACGCGTTACTCGTCATGTAACTTTAATTTGTCAGCCGGGTTTGTTATTGTGATGTGCAGTCATCTCTTTCATTAGGTTTGCTTCCAGAAGTTTGAGCGCTGCAGCATGTGGCCCACTTTCAGGGGATATCTGTCAGATCTTCACAGACTGTGAAGACGGGTGATTTCCTATCTGTTTGGAGGATTACACATTTGTGTGGAGGAGTGAAGGATCGTTTCTGGAAAACTGGATTTTCTCAGCATAGTCGAAGATGCACTTGATGGCAGCCAGACGGAGAGAAGGGAAATAAACCCTGCATGGCTGAGGGTGGACTTGAAGTGACAGCTGGGGCTAGTTAGTGGCCATGACAGCGTCGGCGAGCTGGCGACTGATCCTACCTGCTGTTCTCCAGGCCGGAGGCGGCGGGGTGGACCAGGTCAGGCACGGCTGAAGGTGACGTTCCCACTGTCATCGTAATGACCATTTCAGGGTCCAGGATGAAGATCTCCTCCTGGGAAATCTCCGACACGTAGTTGAGATGTTCCTGGAAACGTCAAGGTCATGTCGTTAAAAACCCAGGAAACCAAAACAGCAGAATTGTTGGAGGATTCTTTAAGATAGTATATCTTAATATTAAGGGTTACTCTTCTAATTCCTGCTCCTCAAAAGAGATGGAAGGGGCATGAACAGATGCTTTAAGACAAAAATAATCTTCCACCAGTGACACGAATGTGAATTATTAGACCATAAAGAGTTTTCATGAATGCAAGAAAGAAAGAACGGGCTCCCTTAGGACACATATGGAATAATCAATAAGAACCCAATATAGAAATATATCTCTACAGCTTAAGTCAAAATAGAAATAAAATCTCCCCAACATGTTTAAACTTCGATGTTTCTCCTGCGACTGTGAGATGTACGGTTCCAACAGGCTGACTGTTCCTCTCACACGTCGTGGCGATTTCCCACAGTGTGGATGTAGAAATTAATCCGTTTGTTGTAACTGTTCATGAACGCTGTTTGACAAGCCGGCACCAAAAGTCGGAGCACACTATTTTGATCAAGCCACACATTTTAATGGATCTCTCTGGGCTCGTTCCAAAGCCGTGGGACAAATTTACAGCCCAGAAGTCAGCAGGAGGAAGAATAAATCTCAGAGTGTGCCTCGGTCTATCCCTGCAGAGAAGCCTTTAAAATTGCCGTCCTCCATGTACATTGGACACAATTTGTGGGGAATGTAATAGAAACGTGACGATTCCTCGAGTAACTGAGCTGCAGTGAGAAGGAATTCCTGAGCGACGGCGCTTCTGTGCATCCACTGCATTTTTGATGATCTCTTGATCTCCTGGAGTTGCCTTCAGCTGGAGCGCAACACTCTGAACAAAGATCAAAATGAGACTGTGGAGAGGTGATGGGAGGGAAGCGGAGCAGCCAGCAGCCTCTCCTGACTCAACATTAGACCCAGAGGCCACGTGGACGAGAGGAAGCCTCTGTACCTGAGGCGCGTTCCAGTTCCACGTCAAGCAAATCCTCATCGAGGAGAAACAGAGGGAACGGAATATACAGCGACGCTCCTACAACTTCTTCCATCTCTGCACAACAAAGCTTTAAATTAGCCGAGTCAACACAATAGTTGTAGACGCGACTTCTTGTTCCCACTTTTGCATGGATTCGGGTAAAAACCATTAAACCACGACAACGTTTCGCGTGACAACGACGTAACCCGTTAAAAAAAAAGTGCTGTGTTTACACTGCAGCAGCGGGACACAATGAGAACGATGTAGTTAGTCTGCCAGGCCACGGGAGGGCGCTGTGGCTTGTTTTGTAATGAAACCACACAGAACCCGACGTTCTAGTGGACTGATGACGAATCGGATGCTATTAAACTACTGATATGATGATAAAACTAGAATACAACCGCGATCATAAGACTACGGGTCGGCCATGTTTGTTTACACGTGCATGAGCAGAAGGAACTATAAAATGTGAAAGGGCTAAACTTTATTGTGACATTGGTTGGCCTCATTAATGAATATAGAATGAAGAGTTTTGTCTGTGAAAACAGAACGAAGCAGCTGATGTTTGAATGAATTGGGAGGTGGACTGGAGTTGGTTCTGCGGTTGGAACGTGATCTAGATCGTCCTCCCGTTGAAAGTTGTCAGTGTGGCTCCTCTTCCTGCCCAGGAGTCAAACTGTGAAACACTAAGTGTGTAAAACTGCTTGTACAAACATTTATGTTGCATCCAGTGAAGACGAGCACCAGCAGGCTGAATGTTGGTGTCCAAGGTTTCCACCCTCGGGCTACATACATGCCGCTGTCGACCCGAGCAGCTCGTTAAGAACAAGGCATCACGTGGAAAACAGCAAGCAGTGCAGAGGGAGCCTTTTCCAGTGAGATCCAGGAATTTAAATAGTTCTCTAATGAATGCTTATCCAGCAAATACATACCGAATGAGCGGAAATTCATGAATAATCCATTTTACAAATTACTTGTGTGGTCGTTGATGTTCCATGGCCCCGGCGGGGGTCTGAAGGTGAGGAAGTAAAGACAGACTCACCTGTGCCCTGTCAATCCTGTAGAAGCGATCTGCTGTCGTGGCTGCAGAACAAAACAACCACAGGAAGAGTCAGGGAAATCACAACTTCTTTTTTTAAAACCAGACAGTTTCAGGTTGAACTTGTCACTTTCATCCTGGTTCAGCGGTGTGTGTGTGTGTGTGTGTGTGTGTGTGTGTGTGTGTGTGTGTGTGTGTGTGTGTGTGTGTGTGTGTGTGTGTGTGTGCTGCCGCCTCCAGCAGAGTAACGAGACCAGGCGATGTCAACACACCCGCAAAACACACACACACACACACACACACACACACACACACACACACACACACACACACACACACACACACACACACACACACACACACACACACACACACACACACACACACACACACACACACACACACACACACCGGTCACTGGAGTTATGTAAGCGTCAGTCTGCAGCCATGTTTTCATCGGGTTTTAATTAGTTCACCTTTGCACTGCATGTTTTTACTGAAGACGCTCTGGTTTGGCTTAATTCCTATTTTTTTTTATGCTCAATTGATGTTCCAGACAGGAATTAACACGAGACTCTTTAACCCCGACTGGCAGAGGCTGTTTAATGTTTTCACAACCACCAGAGACGACACTTCTCAGCAGTCGGAAATGACGACATTCAGGTTAAAAGAAATGGAAGGAAAAGCATTTTGAGAAATATGAACACATGGAAAACTTCAATGTTTTTACTTCTTTGTGCCACATGAGGCCATATTTGATCTGGAAGGGGTCGGACTAGTAAACTGACAGCATTTTAACTTTTCTTTCTCAAATTTCCAGCTGTATTTTATACAGTTTAATCGAGCTGCTATGGTGTGAAAGCAGGACGCCGTCCTTCAAGTTCTTGAGTGAAACCTGCAAACTTTGGTCAGATCGGTCTGTTTTAAATGGAGTGAAGGTGAAACCTCGTCATCTCTGATGGGTAACTTGTCCAGCAGCCAGCAGAGAAACGAGGATTAAAAAGGTAACTTTCCTGCAAAAATGTAGATATTTACAGTCACTGAGCCGACCAAAGGCAGCGGGAACAGTTCTGGTGTCTGCTGGAGCAGTTTCAGGTTTCTCATCCTGTGTAAATCATTCAGGTTATTTTCTTTTGACTTCCTAGTCGGTTTGAATGTTTGAATGTGAGCGACCCGGACCGGCAGAACGAGGAATATGTGAGTGAAAGAGGAGTTTTTGATCATGGCTTCCAGAGGGCAACATTTCCAATCATTTTTATCATAAACCAACAGTTTAATGTTATTCTCAACTTATTATGTCTGTTTATGTGATGCAGACATTTTACCCTGCTGTTTTTTTTGTCTCCACATTGCGACTGAACAGACTCCAAACAAACGAGCTCACTGTGTGTTTTCATTCCTTTCTTCTCAACAGGAGTTGGTCTTAGATAACTCCATCACACCCTGTGAGCTTGTTTCACATCATTATAAAGGCTCATGTCTATTTCCAGATGAAGAATTATTTATTCACGGTACGGTAACATCACTGCTCGCTCTCTCTCACCACTGCTTCCTGTGTCCTCCTCAAACTGTCCGACCTCCCTGTCAGATACGCTGCATCTTTTTCTCTTCCAGCTTTTCTCTGCTAAATTCCACCAGGACTCTACCCAGGCAGAGGTGTGTGTGTGTGTGTGTGTGTGTGTGTGTGTGTGTGTGTGTGTGTGTGTGTGTGTGTGTGTGTGTGTGTGTGTGTGTGTGTGTGTGTGTGTGTGTGCACATGCATGTTGCACATTGTGTAAGAAGCCAGCTTTTTCTTCTGTGATATTTTTGGTTCAGTGCACAGTGAGATTAATATTCATGACATTCAACAATAAACAGAGTGTGATGAGACTCTGCTGGATGTGATCTGAAGGAAGCAGTGCCACGGGAACCTGTGTGTGTGTGTGTGTGTGTGTGTGTGTGTGTGTGTGTGTGTGTGTGTGTGTGTGTGTTACAGGTGTGTGGGGGGGGTCGGTCATGGTGATTTGGACTTGAGGGAGGAAGAGGAGGAGGAGGAAGAGGAGGATGTTTTGGAAGCCAAACAAAATGACCCGACATGAATCAGGTGGAACAAAAATCACACACACACATAAAACCCTGGGAGTCAGAGGACATTTTCCTTCTGTTGCTGCAAAAACGTCCCCGACCCCCTGATTCACTGCCTCCACCAGAACTCTGGCTCCAATATCTGAGCAGATCTTCTTCCCTGTTCAGGACTACGGGAGGTTCATCCATCCAGTTCAGATTTTTTGGTTATTATTTTTTCTTTCATGTCGGCTGCTTTGGGCGGTGAAATCGCACCATGACACCTTCAAATAACAACAAGTCTAAATGTTTACTCTGAAATTGTTGACAAAGATGAAAAGACTTGCATCCAGACTAATGTTGGTAGAAGTTTGTTGTTGTGTTAATCTGTAAATCTCACAAATAAAACTGTGTAATCCCCATGAGAAGAATCAGAAACAGCGGCTCCTTTAATTTGTACACAGTAAACAGCTTGTAGCAGTTCTGACTGATTCTGACCGCCGCAGACCAGGAAAACCTCACGAGCTGAACATTAACAGTCCCAGACGGTTTCAAATCCACAACGATGGGTTTGGAATAATGCAGTTATCACTGGTTCTGAAACTGCTGGGCGTCTGCTGTGTTGTTATATTTGGTGGGATTAACATCGTTGAAGTCATGTAAGACGACAAAGAGCAAAAGAAGGAGCAGCGTGAGAGTCGGGGTGGAGGGGGGAGGAGGAGCCAGTCTGACCTGGACTGGGTCGGACCTGAAACGACGGCATGCTAACCGATAACGACAGGTCCAGATGTTTCCTTCAGTTTTGAGCAAAGAGGTCAGAGTGTGTTCTAAAGATGTTCACGTAACCTGAACAAGCTGAGATCTACAACAATATGCTGCTTTAACACTCGACGTGCTGGAAACCTCTTTTGCATAGATTTTCCACAGTGTTCATTCAGGTAACGGAAGCTCAACCACACAGCGTGATGTACTTACAGTCGAGGAAACACCACTTTGGAGATAATCTCTGCGAGGAAACAATCTTGGGCTCTTTGGCTGCTTCCTCCTGCAACAAACAGAGAGAGATTACAGAGCGGGAAATAACGAGACTCATTGTTCTGTCAAGGAGGACAGAGGAGAAAGACATGGATGGGACAGAAAGTTTGACTTGATCTGAGTGTGAATGAACAGAACCTCCTGTCGTGAGCATTCTCCACTGCAGCCATACGATATGTCACCTTTTAACTCCACCCATTGATCAGGTGACTCCACCGCTTACCAAGATCCCCTTTAAACGTTTTCGAGTTAAATCTCTGTTTCTCAGCAAGCATCACCAACTTGAGGGAGAAGATTGTGGCTTTTTCACCCGTTTCCTTGACAAACGTTGGAGGAAATACTCATAAAACGATGAAAGGCTGAGTTGTTGAAGCTGCTTATCTGACTAGGATTCTCCTGCGAGCGAGCAAACGGGTTTATTGACGGGCTACAAGTCGAAAGCAAAGAAAAGACAAATAAGACAAATCCTTTCTTTGATAGAGACGTTGCTCACGGGAGGGACAAAAGACTCTGGAAGCAGCCTGGGGGCCCTGGGAGGCTTCAGGAGGTTCGTGGGGTTGCCTTTTCCTGCATTCATTTCTCCCTAATGTCTGAGATGAAATCACGGTGAATGGAAACACATGGAGGGAAAAACCAACAATTCATCCATGAAAATCCATTTTAAGAACAGAGTTCATCGTATAATGTGGAGAAGTTAAACAAGAGTTTGAATACAAACCCGTAGATCTTAAGAGTTACACATTATTTCAAACTATTCTCAGGAGAATCCCTCATTTGTTTTTAATGCATCCCAACAGACATTAATAATAACGTGGGAATAATGAAGCGTGGGAATTCTTTATGTGACGTAATGCATCTGAAGAAGATTCTAAACTGGGCGTGTCGGTGTGTGACATTAGTGGTATTCATGAACCTTCCAAGAATATCAGGAGTCGCCTCGATACGTGAAGTTTGCAGCTGAGCGTGTCGATTAGTTGTGATGCGTTTATACAGCGTGAAGGCATTCGCTCTGCTCTGCGTTTAATTCCATGGCATTTCTCTGGATGTGGCGCCATCTGGTGCATGTGAACAGTACAGCAGCTGTTGGTGGAATGACTGGGGTGTGTGTGGAGCTATATACAGTATATATATATATATATATATATATATATATACACCCAGTCGCGGACCTGGCTTTTTGGGCGAACACGAGACGCATCTGAGACGGTGTGATTCTCTCTTCCTCTCGTGCTCTCCTTCACAGATTGAGCCCTGGGCGGCTGCCCACATCGCTCATCGCAAAATCCACCACTGTTTATACCAAATTCTCCCGATTTGCCACATTCCTGACAGATTGGTGAGAGAAAGTGACGAAGCACAATGGCGCGGAACAATATTGATAACGGTGCGTAACGACTCGTGATGATCCGCCATTTCGTGCTTTTACTTGTAACATGTGATAACAGGTCGCGACTGTCCGTGGCGGCACGTGACGCCTCGGCCCTGAATCATATCATTTTGGTCAGAGTCGTGATCCGCGGTCAGGAATTGAGATTAGTGTATTTCGTGACTTGCCATCGTCGTGGGTAAACGCACCTTTAACAGCGACATCGGGGAATCGTGTCGGTGGCCAGACGAACGTCGCCACACCTCCTTATTCTCTGTCTCATTACAGTAAAGCTTTTCTACCACTTTGTTTCATCCACTTTCCAATTAGTTCCAGACGCTGCAGCAGGACTTTTAACGAGATGAGAAACAGACGGTGTGTTGGTGAGATTCCCACTCCTCCGTTTTGCTGCACGCTGATCTTTAAATCTGGGTCTTTGTTCACCGAGCGTCCGGCGCCTGTGTGGCTCCATGTACGAACTGTTGCCCCCGTTAAACGCTGTCAGGCCTCTCAGATGTTCAGACCAAAGGCTGCCGACTGTCCACACATCAAGGCTGAAAGTTGCTGAAGAAGAAGAGATCCTCCTCCATCACTGCGCTTCTTGTTAAACTGTACCGACTGTTAACCACGTCTGACTTTTCACTTTTGCAGGATTTTTCCGAGGCCATGTGTTGTTGCGTCTTTCACTTATTTCATATTCTAACTAAACAAATCTGGAATGTTACTGATGTTAATTGACGTCTCAAATACTGGATCTATTGTTTTGGATTCATGTGCACTTTTTAGAGGTTTGTTTGCTAAATTAGAAACTGCTGCAATTATGTTCTGTTGTTTCCTACATTTGCACTTCTAACACTCTGATATCATTGAAAAGTTAACCGTTTTGTCAGGAATTATAAACTCATATAAACAAACTATGAATTTTAATTATGGCATCTGGTTAAAAAAAATTGTGAAAATAAAATCTGAGCTAAAAACATTTAATTGAAATATTTCCGTTTCTGTGTGATAAATCTAAAATATTCAACAGTGGAGAAGAAAATCTGGTAACCTTCTCTTTTACCTCTGAATACTGGAGAGGGTGAAATTTGAATACGCTGGTAGTTGTTTGTGGCCTCAGTGCGACGGCGCTGCAGAAATAAAACCGCCACCTTCCACACGATGTGACAGAAGAAGAACAAGCCAAAGAAAGTTATTCTCCTTTCATGCAGGCGGTGACAGAAAGGCTGAAGTAAACACCTCTCCTGCTCGCCTTCTCCGTTTGTCTCTACTTATCTAATCCCGCTGTCAGGTCTGCAGCAGCCTCGCGCTGAGCGAGACGCCTGCGGGCTTTTACACAAAACCTACAAACACCAGATAAAAAGCTCGACTCCTCCGACTGACTTCTCTCCCGTCACGTCTCCATTCACTCCCGTCACCATCGTTCTGGGAGCTCCGAGAAAGCCGATAAAGAGCGAGCGCAACAACAGCCTGAAGGATTTCGTGGAAGAAGATTTGGCGGGAACGGGATCGGCCAATCGCAGCGCACCGGGTCAACGCACCTGTTTTCTGTTAATTTACATCACAACAGACGCACAACGCTCATCTCAACACACTTAATGTAGAAAGGTTCGGACCCGAGAATGAATTACATCAAATGTTTACAGGAGCAGCAGAGAGAAAAAAAAATGTTGTGGATTCTTTTAAAAAAAATGCAAACAGTGGTAATTTAGTCTTAGTTTACTGGAAACTACCTCTAAATGTTCTTCTTCTTGTTGTACCACCTGCAGTGAAGCGTCACTCTCAGTTAACCAGCTCGCCACAGCACTGTCAGTCTTGTGATGCCCCTTTGGGCCACAAGGTGGTGCGCTGAGTCACTCCAAGTAGCAACAAGAAATGAAATAAGTCTATTTTTAATGTGATTAATTAAAAAAAAAAACAATAACGTTGATGACGTGTCCTGTTTTTCCAGTCGACTAAGACGGATCGTGAGTTTCCTCGGTGAAATATTGCGACAAAAGCTCCAGTTCTGTTTTACGGTCAACACATCAATCCAAGATGCGAGTTTCTCGCGAGTTCTTTCAAACAGAAGCAAAAGAAGCATATCAGTTCATAATGAAGTCCGTATGCCTGAGCAGAGGTCCTGCGAGAAACTCTATCAACCTATCAGGTAGCGTGAAGCAACCGTCACATCACCGAAACAGAGATTGATGGTGTTTCTGCCTCGTCTGGCGCGGCGCTAATGCTCATCAAGCTAAGAGTACCGCCGCGCTGTGACGGATCTCCAAGACCTGTACGACGGCCGAGGCTTTATTTCAACACTGTGCAACAGAACAGAAGAGAAGTTCTCTCTCTTCTTTCTCTGCTTTGCTCAGAAAAAGACCACATCTGGATGAGATTGAATGAAGCACAAAGAAGATATTTAAGAATATTTCGGAAGCTGAGATGAAATATTTCAATCTCAATAACTTCTTTTGGACACATATTTAATAAATGTCAGACCACGAGGAGGAGGGTTCGACTGTACATGACTTTTTTTTTATCCACGTTCAGTTTTCAGCTGATATTAGTTGTTCTTTCTATTTTCACTCTTTAAGATTTAGTTTTTTCTTCCTCACCTTTTAAAGTTTTACTTTTCTCTTGGTATTCCTTCTCTGCACTTTCTAACACTTTTTAACTATTTGCTTTTTATCCTCCATTTTGCTTCATTCCGTGATGTTTTTGTAGTTGCTTTAATTTTTTCTGACATTTAAGGTAATTTACACTTTTTTAAAATTTGTTTCAACCTTTTAAAGGAACTCCAGCCCTTTTCATATATTCTTTGGCGGTTTAAGCTGTATTAGCTGTTGGGAGAACAAACATGTCAAACCAAAGCACCTCCCTACACCACCTTGTGGAGGGGCTTGGTAATGCAGGGATGGAGCTGACGCTTCTTTGAAGCTCACGTTCCTGCACCACTGGTTGGAGCAACGCTTTGCCTCCGGGCGGTGGCGCATGCACAAACACGGCGCATCAGTCTGCTCACGACGACATTTTCACGTCCTGAATATCCTGCAACAAACCAAACGGCAACGATGTAGGAGGAGCTGCTTTCCCTCCGCTCCATCACAAGCTGCACCAGAGAGCATCGCCACTGTGGCAGAGCCGGAGATCAAACAAGCGTTCATCGCTCTGGTTGCTATGCAACACAAAGTCAGACAACAAGTCACGAGCTACCGTCTTACTATTACTGATGTAACCTATATAGAATTAGGAATAGTTCTGTGGAATCCAACATTGGCGGAGTTAACATCGGTCTGCTGGCTCCAGAAGAAGGAAGATGAAAAGCAGAAGATCAGAGCTCTGTGTCACTTCCAGTGTGCAGCATGTTGCGGAGCTGCGCTCACAACACTGTTAGTTCTATTAACATGCTTTTAAATAAAAGGATTACCTGCTGCTGTTCGTCTTTCTCCACACGGAGGAATTAGGACACGTTTAACAAAACGCTCTGCGGGATTAAACTTGATTACACGGCCTCGGATACCCTTCAAGAGACGCAGCAACACGAGGAGGAAGTGTCTCTACCCGACTTCAATCAATATATTTCTATCATCCTGAACCAAGTTGGATGTTTATTAATGATGAAATCATCTGACTATCCTGTTCTATTGTCTCTGACTCTAGATGTGACCAAACTGTCTGTTTATTTCTGATTGAGGTTGTTTGGTCCAGGTTCCCCCTCAGAAGATCTAAGAGAGATGTCCAGTGAATTTCAGGACCAGTCAGAGACGTCGACCTCTGCATGACGCCAACCGTTCAGACGGTTAATCTTTTTCCTTCTGCAGTCGTTAAAAAGCAGAGAAACCGAAGTGGAATCAGGATCTATCAGTGTTCTCACATTTTCTCATTTTAACGATTCCCTTCCTTTCCTAACTGGTCAGCATGAATATTCTTTGACCCTACAACATTTAACAAGTCCAGTGGGTTCCGACAGGAAGCGGCTCACCTGCTCGCCGCTTCACTGAGTCGCTATCAAGTATCTTTTTTTTTTTTTTTTACCCCCTCAACATGACTGCATCTATTCTTCCCCCTTGTCAGCAGCCGAGGGGATTTAACCTGCAGGACGTCATGTTCTGTCACCAGGACACGAGCGTCAGACGAGGTGCTGGACTTTCACACAGAGACGCTCTCTGCAAGCTCAATGGAGCTCGCGAGCATAAAGCCTCCGTTTATCTCGTGTCTGGAATCAGTGAAACTCACGGAATCATCGAAGGTCGTTCCAAACCTCAGCGAGGGAACATTTTCCACCTTTATGAACTGATAAAGCGCAGCAGGACCCACGTGACTGCTTTATCCCGTGATGACCTTTTCAAGGACGGACTCCGGCGAAGGGATCTTGACCTTTTCCAACACGATTCAACACGCATTTGCTCAATTTGTTGCTCGGCGGTGCTTTTTGAAAGAACTCCGCGATTCCAAACAGCAACGAAAAAATAAAGAGTTGAAGTCACGATGAACACAAAGAGTCTGATGGACTATAACAAACATATTGTAGTTGATCTTCCAATGAAATCACTGAAGGCGAGTCTGAAGAAGAACAGACCGAACGCTACTTTAACTCACTGCATTGATTTGTGGTACAAAGTGGTGTGAGCGTCATCCTCACGCCTTCTAGAAATCCATTTTCTGTCCTTGACAGACTTGTTTTGACAAAACTCATGTTGGACTTTTTCTCCGTCTAGTTGTGCATCTGTGATGCTTCTCTGTCCGTCAGCGAGGATTTATTGATTTTATGACGCCGTTCACTTTTGTGCTGCCTGATCGTTCCTTTAAAACTCTCCGCTGTTTCCACTCCGCAGACAGATAGAAACCATTACCTCAACTTTCTACATGGCACATGAACAATTTATTGTGTTGTGGAACGAAATCCATCAGATATTTCTGATTTGATCCCAGCCTGCTCAAATATGATGCTATACTCAGAATGAATACATTGAATTTATAATGCCAATATTTCATATGATGATCAAGCTCTTCAACTTAAATTTATACAAACTCACAGCAAAGCAAAGATTATTATTTGGAACAAATGTATAACTATGCTAAAAGCTATTAGTTAACCTAAAGTACTCAACAAAATGAGACTTAACAACTGTTATGTGATCGTTCTGACTTTCGTAAAGGAAAATTATACCAGTTGTAGCTGAAGCTCTCTGTAGTCCGGTATTGTAATACCATTTTAAACCACAAGATGGTGTAGGCATAGGGTCTGATCCTTTATGACCGTCTCCTCTGAACCCAACTCTCTTTCCTCCTGGATGTGATTACAAACTAAATATCACATGAAATCAGTAGTGGTGAGGCTTAATACTACAAGAAGAGTATCAAGACGTGTTTCATAACAAGAGCTTTTTGAGTTTGATTCAGAACATTTCTAATTAGGTCCTTCTGACTGTTCTTGACTTCTTCTGTTTGCGCGGCGCTAAAAAGACTCCTCAAACACTCCGACTGTGTTGTTTTATCACGGCACTGTTTGTTCTCGAGCCTCGCTGGAGAAGATCAGAGCCTTGAAAGAGACTCCCCCCTTCAACAGCGACTCTCATTCAACAAAGGAAACACGAATAATGTTTCATTAGCGGAGAATCGCAGGACAAACTGTTCGTCAACCGCAGAAGAAATTCACCGACACGCGGCGGCGCAAAAACAGATCGAACACAAGAAGAAAGAGGCGATCAATACACTTATCCAAGGTCTCCCACACATGCAGAAACTGACAGACAGAGCATGCATCATGCAACAGCACCCAGACACATGGGGGAACTAATCTCTATGGAAACTAACTATGTGTGCTTTTATCGCTCCACAATGTCAGGAATCAAACTCCAGTCCAACACACAACCGGTCCATATCAATGTGTTTGTGCTACAAGATAAAAGGAAAAGGATAGAAGGAAATCCTTGAGCATATTTAACATTCATATCAAATTCAACAAAGTTTAAACGGTACAGGAATTGGATATTCTGAAAAGCTGGAAAGTCGAGAATAAAACAAAAACAAATTCCGTACAAAATATCAGCGATAAGCCAATAAAAAGACTGTCAACATATTTAAATCGTGGTGAAATGTTGTAAAGAGTTTAAGTCAGAAATGGGGGAACGGCGACAATAAGACAGAAAGTCAAAGTTGAATCATCGCGTCGAGAATAAAGTTGGAACATTAAAGACAAAAAGCATCGAGGAACAAAGTCAGATGAAGGGAGAGTCAAGACGCTTCTCAGCGAATCGAGAATCGCGTCTTCGTAACTTTGACAACAAAACGGGAAGATCGAGATTAAAGTCGGAGCGTCGATGACAAATTTGAAGCTGAGCCAACGAGCCTGGATTATTGAGAACGAAGTTACATTCATAAAGATAAAGTCCAAGCTTGGATCAAAAAGACTTCAGGTGAATCATCAAAGTTAGACGGTGAAGAAGGAAACTCGATTTCAAACTGTTCTACTTTACAGAAAAATAAAATTGAGTCAGATTTGAAGCCTAAAGTTGATCATTTAGAATCAAGTCAGATCATTAAGAGTTCATCTTGATTGTGAAGAATAATGAAGGATTTTTGAGACTAAAGTTTGATTGTCGAGATTAAAGCTGGATCATAAGAATAAAGTCAGACGTGGATTTTTTTTAAAGATTTTCCTTCGTTTTTGTGAGAAATGAACAAAACATTGCGTCATTCTGTGACTGGAGCTCCTTGGATCACCTGGTTGAGGTTTCCTCTCCAGTCACATTGCCGACGTCAGGCCTTCATATCCTTCTTCTCAGCACTCTTTTTTTTTTTCTTTCTTTCTTGTTGCCTCATTAAAGTGAATGTGGATCTTTTGGCGTTTCCCCTGCCTCCCCTCATGAACACGGCTGGGTGTTATTATCCGGGCTGCTCCTGATCTCGGTTGAGCCTCCCTCTGACATGTGCTGCCTCCATTTATATGTGGCCTTTTAGTCTCTCCAGCAAAGTTCTCCATTAGGGAGATGATCCAGCACGACACAGCCGTAATGAATAGAGCCGCGCAGCTCATGTGATATTTAGCGTCTGACACATAAGACAAAAGTCTCGAAAGCCATTTTTTCCTTCCTGGCTGCGCCGGCACAATGAAATATTCCTCAGTGAGTTCGAGGGTATGATGTTTAAAAACGCCGGCTATTCAGAGGTGAAGAGCTTCACGTTTATCGGAAAGTGAGGGAGGAGACGATCGCCAACTCATCGCCGTGTGTGAAGCGGGTCGGACCTCTGGAGTCGGCGCCCACACGCTGTGTGTATTTTAAATCAAACTAAAGCCTTTTCTAATACAACATCCAAACACAGATGAGCTCCTTCCTGTTGCTCTGCCGCTGCTTTCATATCCACACAAAAGTCAATTTCCAAATAGGATTTGGAGTGACTAAGAGGATTTTTTTTAACCTGTTTGGAACAGGTTTTATTTGTGTGTGTGTGTATTGTGTAATAGAAACCGAGCACATGATGGCCTGTGTAACCTGTGGAGTACAGACTCTTCTGTTTATCTGTGTGGGAGCTGGTTTGTTTAGATCGGAGCGTGTTTTGTGGATCCGAAGCAGGACGAGTAAGACGAGTGTCAGATCTGACCTTTGCTCTGCGAGTTTTCTCTGTTTTGACGAGTACGACGCGACACGAACGTCTCACTAATTAATTAGTCAAAGATTTTCCCCACCTGTTAGTTTCCCGTGTGCCTCTGGGCCAAAACAACAAACACACCACAAACAGAGTCTAACTACCAACCTGTGTCCCCACGCTCCGGGACGAGGGATGGACAGAGCAGAAGTCCTGGAGATGAATAAAGAGTGTAGGAAAGAAAGCAAAAGACGAGTACGGAAAAGATTTTCACACACGCAGGCACGTCTCCATGACCTCCATTTTTACCTTTGATAATGGACTCCTGGTCATAAATGCTTGGAGAATGAAGAATAACAAACCTTCAAATTAAAAGCATATTCCTAGAAAATAATCTGAATCTGAAATGCAGCCAGTTGTGACGATACGCCTCTTTAACGTGAGAAATATTCCCATTATTCGAGGCTCTGCTATCAGCGCGCCACAGAAAGAGGAAGAGATGAGCAGACTGGGAAAAGAGGCTAAAGAATCAGAGGAAATACAATAAAAATGTTTGAGGAGTCAGCAGCTGAGATGGAAGAGACTCTGCTGGGCTGCACCACAAAGCTCTAACTCACTCTCGGAAAATACACAGACTGAACTGCGATAAATTCTTTTTCCATGTACCGAGTCCATCCCGACTGCACTAGATCGTATTTCACTTCATCTCTCAACATTAAATCAAACCTGGTGGCAGCAGGACTAAAGTCACAAAAAAAAAAAATCAAGGAAAGAAACGACAAAATCCACTGAGAAACTGGCTGGAGTCGGGTCTAAAAGGAGAACAGATGAAGTCTATAGGAGAAGAAGAACCTGAGGCCAGACCGTGTTTTTGGATGTGGCCCAATGATCCAAATCCCACTCACATATTCACACAGCTTCATTATCTCAGTGGGAACTTTAAAAAAGAAAGGGACTTTTTCTTTTCATGTGTCGCAGCTTTTCTCTTCTCATTCAGTGACACAGAACCGTGACCTTTCCAAGCCCCGCCCCCTCCGGCTCCTCCTTACCTCTTGCAGACGCTGGATGTGCTCTCTGCAGGTCTCCAAGTCGCTGTCGCCGGGAACCACGATCAGTCCCAGAGGAATGGCTGCAGATACAGAGGAACAAGACAATTATCCAACAGCACTTTGATATCTGCTCACACAGCAGCGCCGGGCTGCAGCCAGCAGGACCCCGACGGTCCCGCTTCAACTCTGGTCACCAGCAGCAGGAGCCGAGGAAGACCTGGGACCGCCACCACCGGACTTAAGAGCCATGACCACTGTGGCGTCGCTGGACCAGAGACCATTTCCCACTTTTATCGATGTTCGTAGAACAATGAGGCTGAAAGCTTTTCCATCACTTCCATTTTGGTCTGAACCTTCATTGTTCACCTCAGAACTTCCAGTCGGGTTTCTGCTCAACAACCGATTGTTTGTTTAGTCCCAGCGGTCAAAACTTGTGAGATTTCACCGAGTCCTTGAAAGTCTGAATATTGGAGAAGCGCCCCCTGAGGCGGAGAAGACCTCCCAAAGGAGAACTTCCACGTTTTCTTATTATCCCGATACTCCTGCAGGAATTCTCGTGTATAATAAAAGAATGCAACGAAGCAATTAAAATGAGCCTATCTCCAGTTTCCTGGGCCTTTCCACTAATTTAGGGAAGATTTCTGTGGACTGACCAACAGCCTGCTGATGGAAAACAGACGCCAGAGCGCCTTCTGTTTTTCCTTCGACAATAACGACAGAGAAAATACCGATATTGCAGAAGTCGTAGGTTCTTCTTTGAGACACGATGAATGTGGACCGTGAGGTTTCTCAAGATCCTCCTACGAAGGTCTTACAGATTAACTTCTGCCCCCAACCTTCTTTACCAAGGTTTTGAGTTTTGACCGACCTCAGTACTTTATCTTCTCGTCGAATCTGAGTATGATAGCGTGGCGCAGTTTGGAGTTTCTTCAGTGTGTGTATTTCTTTATTTGAATAGCCTTTGCTTCTGACCTCTGGCTGGACCTTTCCTCCTCAGTGATATATTGAATATCAATTTTTATCTATTTTATCCCATTTTTAGCTTTCTTGACCTTTCACGGTGGTTTTTAGTTGATGTCGTGTTTCTGCTGAACCCTGAAGATAAACGATTGTCTCTGACAATGAAGGGAGCTGCCTGTTAACGCAGCACTCTTCCTTTAGAGAGGTATCATCAGCATAGAGCCACACTGCAGGGGTGAATCTGCAAAAACATGCGTGACGGCTGCAGGAAGCCACAGAATGAAAACTTAAGACAAGCTAACCGGTGATGATCATTTAAAGAACAGTTTCCGTTGAAGTTGATATAAATCAGTGGCATTATTGAGTTATAGTGTAAAAAAAGATCAAAAGTAATGATCTGCAGTGGTTTTCTTGGAGTTTCACACGGAGCAGACCAGGTTGAGGATGCAGCCTCGGCTCCTCCGGGGAGCCGGCATGTATCTGTGGAGCCGTTTGAAGCTGTGCAGCCACGGGGGCTGTTGCAGCAGCTTTTTTCTCTCCTGTTTTGATGTTTTCGTTTTTTTTTATCTTTTTAGATTCATTTTGATGATTTCTGTAGTGCCTTCTTTCAATTATGAAATGTAATTATGTCTTTTTGCTTTGAGAAATGTTGATGCTCAGATATGACTGCTTCCCTCCTGGGTCGAGGTCCAAGTCTGAGCTTTTATTTCCAGGAAAAGAGGCGAACCGAGCTGGCCGGCTATCTGTGAGCGAACGCTGAAACACAAAGCGAGCGGTCCCCGAGGCGGCGCTGGGCGGCCGGACGCCCGCTGCACCACCGCGACACTGCTGGCTGAGCATCACACAGAGAGAGAGAGCCCACACAGACACCTCTCATTGATACCGACACACTGTTTACTCCTGTCGGCTCATTCACAACTCGGCAAATATCACCACACCAACACCGTTTACCTCGGGGGCCTCAAAGCCACAGGAGCCGGGGGCTACTTTAGAACAACCAGGCAATTATTTCTCCGTGTTATGGTCTTTATGTTTTGTTAATTCCTTCATTTGGAAGCTCGTCTTTCCTCACATTTCTCACATTGACCTGGATTTCTGGGATCCGTTAATGGTGGCTCGGGGGTCGACCTGCTGACGCTATGAATGTGTGTCTACGTCCAGGACGGGACGACGAGCCCGGAGAGAGAGAGACTTGACATTGAGATGAGACTCGGCACCTCGGGGTAGGAAACATATTTTTATCACCTCCCCAAAGAGTGACACATCCACGAGTGGAGCGCCGATTGATTTGCATAACAAGAAAACAAGTGAAACTTCCAAAACCGAGAACAAAGGACGAGAGCGCGATTATGTAAAACACACGCAAGCCCAGAAAACACAGAAAAATAATGAACGATTCAGGGCAAGTGATGCAGGAATATAGATTCTCCTGGTATCGACTGTAAACACTGAAGGAACCGTGTGAGTAAACATTTAAAAGACAGACGAGGAGGATGTCTGTGCACCAACATAACCAGTTTACACTGTTAGAAACTCCCAGTTCAATGTGAAGGGAAATGTAAGAGCTCCCCCCTATGGTCACTCAGTGGAACAGCGCACACAGAAACAGAGAAATAAAATAAGTGTGAGTTTTCCGGGTTTGTCCTTACATGCTTGGCGTAGTTTGTCCTTGTCGTAGTGCAGAGCCTCGTAGTCGCTCATACTGACCCGGTTCACTCGGATCCTGAGCCGCTCCGGGACCTGCTGCTGACTGGAACACACACACACACAAGGTCACTCACACACACACTACTTCAAGCCAGCTGACACTGTGTGTGTGTGTGTGTGTGTGTGTGTGTGTGTGTGTGTGTGTGTGTGTGTGTGTGTGTGTGTGTGTGTGTGTGTGTGTGTGTGTGTGTGTGTGTGTGTGTGACTGACTCGTTAAGGTGTGGCAGTGAGGTGCGTCTCTTGGTCTTCTGGACCATGTTGGCCTGGTTCCTGAGGCTGATGTGGATCACAGACGGCGCCAATCTGCAGGGTTCACCGTCCACCTGGAGAAACACACACACACACACACACACACACACACACACACACACACACACACACACACACACACACACACACACACACACACACACACACACACACACACACACACACACACACACACACACACACACACACACACACACACATGCACACACACATTATCTCATGCATTTCTATTTAGAGCAATGTTTAGCTGCTCTATCCTTTTCATACACCCGTTGATTTATCATTTTGTGGTTTCAGCAATGTTTTTAATTTGAGCTGTTTCACATTTTTTTATTTCAATGTTTTTAACCAGAAGATAAGAATACGTTTGAATCTTGAATTAGAGTCTCCTCTGTAGAGAAGATAAGACGTGTGTGTGTACCTGGACTGGGAGAGGTTTGGTGGTCGTCAGCGTGACTTCTCTGCACTGGTTCAACCTTTCACCGTGACCCCCGACCTGGAGAGTCGCCTGCACGAACACGGTGTTCCGTTACCATTACTTTAATGATTATTATTATGAATGCAATGGGAGGGGCTCTGTACCAGGGACGTCATGGTGAACCCGATAACTTCGATGTATCCGTCGTCGTGTCGCTGAGGCTCGAAGTCGTGATGATCGCCGGGGTTTCCCCAAGGAGTCGTGCCGGCACAGTACCTACACACACAAACACACACCCAATTCAGTGAGAATTAACAGACAGAATCCAATATAATTAACTCTTTCAACTAAATCCTGATTTTAGCCATTTTCCACCAATCAGATTCAACTGGAGCCACATAATGTTTAATGTTGTATTTTATAAAATAAAAATCAGCTAAAATTACATTTTTATAACTTGAAAAAAAAGATTACAAATGTTTCTTTAGAAGAGAATTCCAATAAAGGTCTAAATGTTGTTGCTTCATGACTGTACCGTGTAAACAGGCGTAGATTCCGGGAAGAAAACCGGTGGAAATAAAGAGAAGGTCAATTTTAAAAGGACTCACCGGGGGATGTTGAGGAAGACGAGGCACTGGAGCTTCAGGTCCTGGACCTTCGACGTGAGATCTGTACCGTCACACTGCAAACACACACACAGCAACACACACATACACGTTGTGTACAGAGCAGGGGAATCGCTGCAGAAACAAAGTGTGATCCGACTGAAGACGCACCACCACTCTGATGTGCTTGGACAGATCTTTGGAGCTCCCCATCAGGAAGTCAGAGAAGGCCGTCTGGAAGAGGCAAACATGATGAAAACCTTTTAAATTACACTAAATCTGCAGAAATACACATAGAATGTGGGAAACATTACATTAAATAGCTAAACGTGCAGAAATACAATGAAAATTAAGAGAAAGTTTTGAACAGAATTTGAACAAAAAGGAGCATTAATTATATAGAAATACACGTAAAATAAATAAAAAGCAGTAAATGGATTAGATACAAATAAAACAAACAGAGTTGATTTAAAAGACAATTAGAACCTGAAAAGCTTTAAAAACTGATTTAGCTGATTGTGATAGATTGTGCACGACTGCGTTCTTTTTTGTTTTCTCACCCCGGCGTAGAACATCTTGTTCCTGAAGCGGCTGGTGAACTTCTCCGGATTGGCCTCTGAAACAAGACGATATTGAAACATTCAGATTTCTGCAGCCGCGGTGGTGAACGGCGCTGTCGGGATGTGAACTTACCTCTGGACTCGTGGAACTCCAGAGTCACGTGGGCATCGAATCCCAGGCTGAAGTAGTTGTTGAAGACATCCAGAGGGAGCTGAGAGGAGGCACAGCACCAGGATTAGATCATGGAACATTCTGGATAAACACAATCTATAACTGCAAGGAGGTTAAACCACAACGTCACTCAGTTTACAAGCTGAAAACACACCGAGATGAGATTCAGAGAGAAAAGCTACATCCTCACACTAAACATGCCAAATTAAATCTTTCAATGTTTCTAACGATACAATAATGAATTCACCTAAAGTGCTAAAAACTGTTTAAAAGGTAAAAAGATTTGTAATATCATTGAGGTTTTTCTCTTTGAATAAAAATAAAATAAATTAATAAATTAAATTTGCTAAAAAGGCTACAAATGCAAATATTTTTTGTAAAAATGGAAAAAAAAATTATTAACATCTAGAAGTTCTCAAATTCATAAATCGGCAAAATTAAAACAGCTGAAAAAGGGAAAAAATATTCAAAATGGTTAAAATTGCTCCAAACTACAAAAATGTGTACAACTGTTAAAATGACAAAAAAAATAGTAATTTAGTTTTATGTCGAAAAACAGCGTAAAATGTAAAACAGATTAAATGGACAAAACAACTAAAGTGCTAAATGATACAAAAAATAAATAAAAAACCTTCTTAAAAGGGTGGAACAGCTAAAATCAGAAAACAATAAATATTAAAGCTGTTTTTTGGCTTCAGGTGAACTTAAAATGGTAAAAAAGAGTAATAACTCTTGCATCAGACGACGGACTGAACTCCGACCTTATCGGTTTGCTGTTCGTCCGGTTCCGCTGCGGCACTTTGGTTGGGTTCCACACGCAGGTTCCAGCGGTCCAGCTGGACCACGGTTCCATCCTCCACGTGAGACAAGATCTTGCAGAGAGGCTCGTCGGTGTAACCCTGGAAACACACGGCAGCAGGACATACAGGAAACACACACATCATTAAGTTCGGACGTGGAAGTGTTTGATATCAAACAGTCTTCGGCGGCGGAGGGCCGGTTGGTACCCACCCCGCCCCAGTTGAGGGTCCTGGCGAGGTCATTTCCTGTTCCCAGCGGCAGCACGGCCACGGCAGGTTGAGGGTTCAAGCCCAGGTCATCCAGACAAGACAGGAGCCAGCCCACCTGGGTCAACACACAGCGACACGGGGCGCGACTCGTCACGAGGGAGGTTTGGAGAAACAACGTGTGAAGAGAGGAAAGTGGTGGAGCTCACCGTGCCGTCTCCGCCGCACGCCAGCACCCGCAGGTTGTGGACTTTACGGTAAAGTTCCAGGCTGCAAGAGAAACACTGAGGGTCAGTTCTTGAGCCGAGATCGCCGGCGGCTGTGTCGAGAAGTGTGATGTGAGTGTGGGAGGCACCGACCCCTCCTTCGGTCCGCCCTGGCTCAGGTCGAAGACCTGCCGGGGGTTCAGGAACCACATGAAGGACTGCAGGATCTTGTTTCCCTGTGAGGAAGAAAACACAACCATGGAAACGCTCGTCCCTGATGAGGTGAGCTAGAAAGATAAATAGTTTATCTCCCGTCCTCAGCGACTCCATTGGAGCTCGTCTTGGCTGGACTTTCTGATTTTACCTGGTTTCCTCCGCTCTTTGGGTTGACGAAGACGAGCAGCGGTTTCATCAGCGGCGACGGAATCGGTCGGATTATGAACGGCTTCCACAGCCGCCCCTCCTGTCAGCGAGGAACAGGAAGGGCTGCTTAGTAACGAGTCATTTTAAATAAAGTGAGTTATAGTAGAGGTCTTAATTCGAGACTCACCTCCACTCCTTTCTTGCTGCTCTTCCTCTTGAAAGACGTTCTCTTCTTCTTCTTACTGGACTTCATGGATGACTGGAAGCAGAAGAATTTCCAGATCAAAACTCGTCTTCTTTATACTTCAGTTGAAGGTTTTTGACTTTACCTGGAGTTTTTAGACCAAATTCAAATTCAAAATGCCTCGTTCTTTACTGGCACATCCAGATCCTTTATGGTTTCTTTAATCCAGACCAGGATTAGAAACTGAACCTGGTTTTCATAAGTGGATCACTAAACCACAGACGCTTGAAGCAAGATTCGGAAACTTCTAGACTCTTCAAACCACACATTTTAATCAGGAGTCTTTATTCCACATCCAGACTCGTCAAGTAAAATCTGATTATTTTTGAGGTAATTTCCTTTGACGTGTCGTTGTAGTCTGAATATGTTACCGTTTATTCATTATTATTTATTTTATTATTTATTTATTCCTTAAAATGTTCAGGTGAGGTGGTTTTATTCCGTATTCCGGTTTTTCGTAGTCAAAAGTTCTGACATTTTTTTCTGTAAATTCTGACTTTTGTTCTCTGAATTCAGACCTTTTTTTCTTGAAAATCTCAGATTAAAGCCAGAAATCTAACAATATGGGTGGTATGGAGCTGAGGCAGTTTGAAGACTATATGACCCTTAAACCTAATTCAAAGTGAAATATGGAGCCCCAGCGTTCACCTGATGACGTCTGACCCGAATAATCCAGGTGGGCGGGACTATGAGAGCTGCGTGAGCTCCGATTGGACAAGCCTCCTCGATCCGCTGCAGCATGAAGCAGGAAACCCTGTTGTGATACTAAAAAAAAAAAAAAAAAAAAGTCATTAATTAGGATATCGAGAACACATGATGACGAATTTACAGAAAGTTTAATAAATATACTCACAGCCTGTTTGCACCAGGAGCAACTGATGGCCACGATCTCCTTACTGTGGAAGGCAAACTTCTGCTGGAAACCCTAAAAGCAAGAGGGAGGAAGAACAGAGCCTGTTCTGTGCTTGAAACTGAGATCATGTTTTTCTTTTTAACTATTTCTGACACAATATACATTCATTCTTTGCTGCGCCAGAAAAAAAATGACCATGAAAGTTGTTTTTATAATGAAGCTGCTGATGACACCACCTTGTGGTACAGTTTGGTACTACTGTTTCATTACATTTTCAGAGATTGTTCATTTCCGGGTTGAGATTTTAAGTTTTTATGCACCTTACTGGTGGTAATGGTTCCTGGTAAAGCAAATTCTCTCAAACATTTGTTTATGTTGCAGGACTTTTCAGAGTAAAAATGCAAAATACACTTCCATTCAGTGCAGAATATTTGAATATTATGAATTATTTTCTAGGAAACTAAGGTATTGTGGCTTTGTAACTTGCCTGCGAGATAAAATGTAATAAGACTTGGACCCACCTTCATACACTGTTTACATTTGCCCTCCTGCCGCCTTCGATGGACCCAGTGATGATGCACCACAATGGGCTGAACACAGAAACACATCTTAACATCTCGCACACAACGGCGTGACCGCACTAAACCTGAAGGCTTCCAGAACTCACCTCTCGAATGTTCCTGGAACCCGAATCTCTGAACGACGGCTTACACCTGAAATTAATCTGGAGCAGAGAAAGAGAAGGAGAGGTGGGATTGTATTTAAAGAGAGCCATTCAGAGGGAGAGGTGAGAAAGAGAGTAAACGTTGTTAGAACGTGGACATCCCTTCAGAGACGAGGCGTGGTGATTCAGGTTTTGTTTTAGAAGAAAGAAGCGCGAGTCAGTCCACATCAAATCAGACGGTTTTCCAACAGAACCACCTTGAATTTGCTTCAAATTTCATGTGGATCAATGCAAAGACAAAGCAAAGCCTGCATCTTCTTCACTGTCTGAGCTAATAAAGCTTTACTATAAGGCGGGCTGTGATGTGCGTTTAAAGAGTCAAAACAGGTCCAGCTGGTAGTTCGTGAACCACTTTAAAGCCCCTCATATCTCAGAAACCAAAGATGATAAAGGCTTGACTGTCTGCATGCTACTGGTCAGTTTCATGGAGATCATCTCTGTAAAATATGAAGCAAATCCAAAATGGTGACAGAAAGAATCGCCCCTGTGAAGGAAGGCTCCGACTTCAGGGAGGCAGAGAGGAGAACCAGAACCGACTGAATGGAAAACCTGTGTGTGTGTGTGTGTGTGTGTGTGTGTGTGTGTGTGTGTGTGTGTGTGTGTGTGTGTGTGTGTGTGTGATGTTCCAGTTTCAGTCTGCATTGTGAAGCCTTTCCTCCCTCCTGACCCACCTTTACCGTTTCCTCTCTCATTGTTTGAGGAAGCCTCCTCCCAAAGATCTCCTTACTCCTTCAACCAGCGCAGCCTTTATTTATCACACCGAAAACAATCAGATGAAGACAGAGCAGTATCGGTTCGATTTCAAAGCCTGATGAAAGAGGGAAAAGTGGAAGTTTCCAGTGGTTGTGTGCGGAGCCTGGATCCAGTCCATTCAGTTCTACTGGTATTGGGTGAATGGAGAGAAAACCCAGGTGTTGTGCTGGTGTTTCTCTTGGGGAGTGTGCCACTGAATCTATAGTAGAACAGAACTACATCAAACTACTGAAGAACACAGATGCCTTCAGTTCAATCCCCAAAGACTAGTTCTTGTCTGATCTCTGCTGTTATACGAGTGATTTCACAGGTCCGAAGATTTTTTTCTACTGGTTTTATTTCTGAACTTTCGGATGACGAGGTGTGAAAATGGCTGCTGGTTACTTCAGCCCATCACTCACCACATTAACATCAACTCTGCTGAAGGTGGAGACGATTTCCTCCTCATAAACGATACAAACATCACGTCACATTGTGTATTTATCAGTTTAAATCCTCCCAGTAGTGTCAGACATGTCTGATATTCCACATTCACAAAGGGAAACGAGCTGGAACGAGTACACGTTAAGGTTTTTATCTGTACAAACCTTCAGCAGGCGTGTTTGACTTTCTGTCTTTGTGGATGTCAAAACTTCTTGTTACAACAATATTTCAATTTTAAAGTCACTTTTCTGGGAACGTCTGAAGCAAGCCACTACGCCATTCTCAGTAAAGTCCGATGTAAAGCAGCTCCTACGTTTACATTAATGTTCCTCTCTGCAGTGGCACACTGAAGAAACTCGGATTTTCTTGTGACGTGAATGGACTCGACCCAGTCGCCCACTCCAGCCCCGGTCGGGGTGTTTCTGCCGGATTGCGGGACGCAGGCGGAGAGAGAAGAGGGAGATGACGAGTTTTTGTGTGTCTCACTCTAAAGTTGGGGTCATTGAGGGGCAGGGTGGCGTCCAACAGAATGGCTTTAGAGGTCGGAAACTGCAGGTCAGACGGGGGAGGACAGTTAAAGATCGTCCTCACAGATCAAAATCAACCATTTCCATCACGATCGAGGGCTTTGGAGTAATCCTGCTTTTCATTTCTCCCTCATATTAAACTCATTCTTGAGGACCGGAGGTGTAATCCTTCTGCGCTCGTTCCTCCATCAAAGACGACTGAGGCATCCGCCTGTAATCTGCTCCCCTCCACCTTTATCAACTTCGAGAGCACAGAATTTGGGAGGGATATTACCTTCTCCAGTTGTTCTATACAGATGGTGTGAGCGACGATCTTACAGGCGGCACACTTCTTCCGACTGACCGACTTTTGCTGGAAAAAGAAAAAAAGGTTAAAGCTTTAAATAATGAAACACTCACAAACACACCCGTCTGGGACTCAAACATGAAGACGTAGTGTCCTATCTAACCACAGGGGGGCAGGACTGGATTACCACGGTGTCTTTGGGGAACAGATCCAACATGACATGAGAGAATGTGACATGTCATGACTTTGAGTGTGATACAGCAGCTCTTCGTACGTTTGACCTTGAGTAAAAATACTGGGTTTGAGCCTGCGAGGCGGACACTTCCAAACCCTGGAGGACGGCTCAATGTCACAGCAGCGTGGATCACTGCTCGACTGGAAGTGTGCTTTAAGGGTTTGGAGACTCGGTGTCGGAATCAGCTGTGATTCGTCCAGTGAGCAACCATTCGAAGAAAAAAAAACACGTGTCGGGACCTCAAGGGGAATTCTACCTTTGGTCCTTGGTGGTTTAAAATCAGTTTTAACAACTCAGTCGCATTCTGAAATGTTTGTGGGTCAAATCAGAAGATGTTCCTGAGAGAACATCATGGATGTGTTTGATTTTTATCAGAGGTAGAACCACCGACGCAAAGCAGAACATTATAAAGCATATTTAGGATCTTCCTTCAGAAGCATTTCCCCAAGTCTGAAATAAACGGATGCAAGTCATAAAAAGAGAGTTGGGGGGCCATGGGGAGCAGAGAAGGAAAACAGGAAGAGGCGGGACACTGACCAGCGAGCGGGCGTAGCAGTGCTGCTCTCCCACGTAGCAGTAGTCTCCAGACGCATTGGTCTCGAACCAGATATGATCTCCGTACACAGCTGACTCCTGCAGAAACAACACACAGGATATTCTCTCTTTCTCACCAGTCTGCAAACCCCCGGAGAGGCTCGTGTGGAAGTCCCAGTCGATTTGTGAAATATATATAATAAAGTGTCTGGTGAGTGAACACAATGTTAAGGTCCAAAAGGAAGAGACAGGCGTTTTAACTCTGAGGCGTTGACTTACTGAACTTTTGATTTATAGCGGCGCCCTCTGGAGGATTGAAAGCTCATTTCCACACAGACGTTTTCACTATTTGAAGTAGTTACTGGACTAGCGGTTCTGTGGGCAGCAACTGGAAGAGCTTCAGCAGGTTACATTTTCTCTGACCCCACAGCCCTGTGGATCTTTTTAAATGTTTAAAACTCCCGTTTCACCGTCTCCCACACTTCTGGAGCACTCGTAGGTCATGAGAGACGATTCTGATGAGCTCTCCACAATGTGTGTGAATTTCTACCTGGTCTGAAGGTTTTGTTCAGGCTGAACTCCTGATAACAAAGACATGTGATTCTACACGGAGTTGACAGCAGTGTCGGTGCACACGGGGACAGATGCTCACCGTCCAGTCCACGGTGCTGCGGATACTTGACTCAGGGTCGGTCCTGTTCAGAGAGGACGTGCTGGGCTCACAGGGGAGATTCTGCAGGCCCGACTTAGCGATGGCTTTCCTGGAAACACAAAGGAACGCCTCATAATGACGCTGAAAATGACATTCAAGTGTCATGTTGATCTGATCTATCCAGATGTGGATGCTTCAGGACGCCAAACTGTTGTCATGGAAACAAAAGCAGTTTGAGGACAATTCAAGTCTTTGGCCTTTTGACTTCAGGCCTGCAAGATGTGTTTAAAATTTACTGTGATTATGTTTAAAAATCACTGGAGAATTCAAGTTCAAAATAAAAATGAAAAGTGGGATTAGTTCACAAAAGTATAGACAATTAACTGATTCAAATATGTTATTTTCTGATAAGATACAAATTCTGGGGAATCACAGGATTAAATCCAGGATTAAAGTTAAATTCTTAAATTACAATCCACACTGCTGTCACCTGGTGAAAGCTCAAACATTTTAACACCAGTTAACAGTCACGCTGATCCAGAGCGTTTGTGAACCATTTAAATGAGATTCTATAAGACGATCGATGAACTGGACAGAAATATTCTTAAATATTCTTGGGTGGAATGTTTTTGAAAACGGACCCGGATGTCACAGTGGGACTTTGTTTCATCAAGTCAACTGAAAAATACGACATTTAAGATCATTGGCAGTAAGCAGGGTTTCAACCACAAACACCAAACTCGTCCATCCACACGATGAGCCGTAACATTATGACCACCCTTGTGATGTCGTGTTGCTGCAGAATTTGCTGCCAGAACTGTTGTGACCTTTTGCAGCTTCGATGCAACTCAGCACTTAAAGTGGAAAAGAGTCTCAGCTGCAGGTTAGAATCCTATCAAACCTCTGCTTCTCCTTCTTCACGCCTCGCCTGACCGTCACAGACAGCAAAAGAACACCAACACCCACAAAACACATTTCACTGCGGTTTGCACCAAGTACGACTTAACGTGACGAACCAAACACAAACGTCTTCAATATGTTCTGACCCTTTTTCACAACTTCGTTTCATTTTGTTAAATAAAAAATGATCATTCAGAGAGGTTCTGATCTCACAGCTCAATAAGAAAGAATTAAATGAAAATGTTGAGTTTCCAACCACAGCTCTCAGAAAGATAACCAGGAGGAAATCCCAATAAAGAGATAACTTATTGGGGAAAATAAAGTTCCATTCAACGTGGACTTTCTTTCATTATTCTCATTCTGTCAATGATGCTCGTTTACTTCTATACTTGTCAGTGAAATTTAAAACTGAAAAACTATGATGAAATGACAAATGGCTCAAACGCTAACTAAAAAAACCTAAAATTGAAATGTCTTAAAATGATAAAACCTACAGTGCTAAAAATACCCAAATCAGTTAAGATGGCTCAAAGAGATAAAGTGGTTAAACCATTTAAAATGGCAAACCGGTTCAAATCTGTCATAAAATGTATACATTACTCAATATTATTATTATAAAATTGTATTTTAATTCACAAATTTAACCTGAGCTACAGTATCAAATGTTATTCTATTCTATTCTATTCTATAGCTGTGGATAAACAACTGGTAAATGGTGTTGTTCTAATGGTTATAAGCTTCATGTAGAAACAAACTGCTGAATCTAAGCCAGCATTTATAATAAGTTCTGTTATCCTGTCAAAAACGTCCTCTGCTCTGCCTGCTGTACAAATCTGTACCAAACAGCCACGTTCACCAGCTTAAATTATTTTAATCTGTATTCCGGCACATTATGATGACGTGCCGTCCTCATAAAACACAACTCCACGTGACATTAATCATCTCTAGACCTAAAAATAAACATGGGGCAACTTGCATAAAAAAATTGGAAGATGTAAAGCTGTTATTTTAATTCAGGGGCCATATGCAGTCTTCATCTATTTAACTGGGTCAGAATATGAACTCCAAAAGCTTTACTTGGTTTTATCGCCCCAAAAAATAGATCAAAAACAAGAGCAAACAGATTTCTGACGTCTGCCAAAGGTTGATCTGGACTCAGGAGAAAATAAAATAACAATTTCCGGATCACCTCCAAAATTTAATGGAATCTTCCAGGGCCGGATTTCAATCTGTGGTGAAAATGTCGACAAAATCCATGCAGCAGTTTTGACGTAATCTTGCAAACAATCATACAGACAGACAAACAAATATAAATGCAGATGATTTTATTACATCCTTGGCGGACGTAATAAACGTATCCTAAAAATATTTCAAATGATATCATCCAAAATATCTTTCAAAAAATTAATTATTATAAAAATGTGGTAAAAATTCTTCTGAGGCGAGTATATCTACAGGGAAACGGTGCGAGTCGACAAATTATGAGCTGCAGTTATATGTTATCTCAAGTGACGTTCTTAAACTTCATAAATGCAACATAAACTGCTGTTTTGGTAAATATTATAAGTTTCATATGTTTTGAAAGTTGGAAGGAAGGAAGGAAGGAAGGATGGATGGATGGATGGATGGATGGATGGATGGATGGATGGATGGATGGATGAAAGGATGGATGGATGGATGGATGGATGGATGGATGGATGGATGGATGGATGAAAGGATAGGATGGATGGATGGATGGATGGATGAAAGGATAGGATGGATGGGTTCTAGAGGGGCAGTTAACTGAGATCTATTTCCTGCAACCTTGAGTGTGTTTGTTTGTGTGTTACATACGACAGGAAGTTGTCCCATGTTTCAGAATAAGGATCATAATAAATGGCTCCCTCGGCGACGTCCACCGGTGACGAGCAGCTTTTTGGAAGAGCGGCTCCGTCGGTGCCGGCGTCCAGGTCCGAGCTGGGCCCGGCTGAAGCCAGCTGACGCAGACTGGGACTGGTCATGGAGGCCTGCAGAGGTTTATTCACCCTGAAGTTCATCTGGGGATTATATCGCCCGTAAACTCCGTAACCCGCCGTGTTGCCCTGAAACACGAAGTCTGCAGGCAGGAGGTGGGAGGAGTTTCTTCTCAGGCAGCGAGGCGTTCGGAGGAGGGGCCGCGCTCGAAGGTTCTCAACGACGACTCCCCGAGCCAAATGCATCTGATCATCGGGTTCACAGCTTCCATCTTTCACTGTGTTTTCTACGTCTTCGTCGCTCACTTCTTCTCCGTCTGACTCCGAGCGGCAGCACTCGGACTTCTCCAGCTCTTCTTCTTCTCGCCCTCCTCCGCCCATCTGAACCACACTCGCAAGCAGCATGGACGATCCAAGCAAGTGAGGCTCAATGGATTTGACGTTGGACTGACGTCTGCGTCGGACTGCGAGTCCTCTGTGTACGCAGGAGGCGGCGCCGGAGGCACGTCGCCCGTGGACCCTTCCTCTCTTGACGTTGGTCAGCGGCTCCCCTGCCAGCGACAGCTCGATGATGGACTGTCTCCTCTGACCACTGGCCACCAGCAAGCCGGCGCTGGGCCGCCGCCGCTGGTCCGTGCACGGAGGCAAACCGACGGAGGAACGGCGGGACTGCACCAGAGCTAAAGAAGGCAGGCCCACGTTAGAGCGCCTCCTGGCTTTGCTGGTCTGAACCGCAGGGACAGGCTGACGCGCCGGCGCCGCCGCAGCCGGCTTCTGTCTTTTCTGCCGTCGACGGAAATGGCGTTGGAAGAAGTACTCCATCACGTCCAGACTGACCTACAACAGCTTCATGGCATGTGATGGGTTGGAGAACACGGCAGCGACGTTCCTCTGACGGACAGACGTGAGATAAAAGTTAACGTGTTCATATTTGGACAGAAGGAGATGGAATCCGTCCAGCGAAAGCCGAAGTAAGACGAGGGTCTAGCTACTCCAGGAGACCTCATTTCTTCTCGTCCAGAGTCTGAAGAGGCAAACAGGCTTTTCTGTTATTCACGTCCTTCTCTCATGAACGTCGACATCAACAGAAGAGAAATACATGTTGGATAATAACTGAAATCACATCTTTTGAAAACCATTTCTGATGCAGTGCTGTTTCGGTCGAAGTCACTCAGAACGAAAAGTTTCACACCAGGCGGAGAAAGTAAAGCTGCACTACCTGACACGTCATCCAGCTGCACTCCTCTATCGGCCAATGGGAACAAAGCAGAACCTCACAAAAACTGCTAGACAGAAAGGCCTTCAGAGATGGCCGACTTTCACCTGGTGAAATTATGATCTCTGACGAAACTAAACGGACTAAACGAACAGCGACAAAAAAAATGTCTCCCAATGACTTTGTCTGTCTTTTCATCGAACCAACGCGGAAACTGAAGACCTCGTTTATTTACACTAAAGTGGGGAAAGCAGATCCTCATCGGTCCACTTAACAACAATCAAAGCACAAAGGAGGCAAAGCAACACAACAGTGACTCCCCGACAGGTTCAGAACATGAAGCCAGATTATGAGTTTCTGGGCAGAAAAGTAGAAATGTGAGCTTTGCAGATTCAGCCGGGCTGGAAAGTATCCGCTTCTGCTGTGGTGGAGGTAGAAAAACTTGCTACGGGTAAATTGAGAACTACACCAGGAAAACTAATAGGTGAAATACTTCTATCCTTCTCACCTCTATCCTCTGATCGTTGGTTAAAAACACTGCAAACATGTCGAGCAGCAGAAATTATCAGCGGAACCAGTTCCTATCCTCGGTCCCCAACAAGCGGCTTTAGGTCATTTGACACCAGCATCATCACCTGAAATACCAGCTTTTATATTATCAACACTTTTGATACCTTCCTGCGCAGCTCTTCGCTCGACAAATCACTATTTTTCTTGAACTTGTAGTATTTTTAAAAAGGAAATAAACTAATGTTTCATTTGAATGTGTTTTATAGTAAACTCTACACTCCCTTAATGTTCCCTGTCTAATCAGATGAAATACAACACAAAGTGTGAACATATAAAGGAGAAAATGATCTTTAGGGGGAGAAAATGCTGCATTATCTGTGTTTAAGTTAAACGGTAAAAGAGAAGCTTTGCATTCTGTTGATAATAATGAAGTCATAACGATATTTGAGTTGACAGTGATCCCTCCAGACTGCTGGTAAAGCCGTGGGAACAAAAGCATTAAAAGGTAAACGTCAGTACAGCAGGACGCCACAAACCGCCCTCAGACCACGGCGTGCACGGACAGGACCGTGTGCGTCTGAAACCAGAGCGTCTTTACTTCTCCCGCCGTGACATTTACCCCGCTGGAGGAGTTTCAGCCTGACTCAACACCGCAGCGTCAGAAACCAACCGAGGCCTCCCACAGCGCCGGGCTGCGCTCCGGCCACGTCTCTAACCCCACCCCTGTTTTCTGCAATCGTCGCACTTCAACTGTTCAGACTTTCAGTTTGAGTACAAACTTTTATCAGGGCGACTTCGTGCTGAACAAAATTCATGACACGGTGCAAAGTGTAATGAAATCTAATTCATACGAATAACTTTTAAACTTGGAGGATTTCAGCCTCTGGCCAAGTTTTCAGCTCTTTAACCTTTTTTATCGATTGGCGGTTTTTTCTGTTTTTAGCTATTTTACTTTTCAATTTGAGGAATTCTGACCAGCTTTAGCCGTTTTCCTATTTACCTTTTGAACTGGGTTCAACTTTTTATCTTTAATCAAGTTCGTAGCGGTTTTAGCTATTTTAACATTTTTCTTCTATTTTTAGGAATTTTAGAGATTCAAAACCATTTGGGGATTTTATTGTAACTGTTTGTTGTGGCATCAGCCAACTATTTAAGCAAATTTTATCTATTCGTGACATTCTGAAGAATGGTCTAATTAGCATTAGAAAAAGATGAAATGCCACGCTGATGGGGGAAGAAGTCCCACGTCCAGGAATTTGGGGTTACCCAGTTTCTTTATTGACCCACGTTCTCGACACGTGAGGAAGAAAACTGTTCATATGGTCAAAGTATTAGCAGTTATTATCATCACGGCCTTGTTCCTGGAGCCATTACTTAATGCTGAGCATCATTTCCTTTGTGACGACGTGTTTTTGTGCGTGGTCGTTACATAACAGCTGATAATCCTCCAAAGTGAGGGCCAGATGAGAGGAATGCACTCAGTAATAAAAGGTTACACATCCGACGGTGGATTAATGCTCTTTGTCAGGCGGAAGTGAGACAGGAGACGTGAGGACGTCATGGAGCTTTTTCTTAACGCTAACTTCAGCATCAGGATGTAGGATCGGTCTGAGTGAACGAGTTGACGAACTGATGCTCACGGGCTGTCGGTGCAGGAGAGCTGAACACTGTCCAGAGCTGAGCTGCACGCCAATATTTACAAGAAACACAGAGCAGTGCAAAAACACACACACACACACACACACACACACACACACACACACACACACACACACACACACACACACACACACACACACTTCTATCTACAAGAACGCAGATAGTTTATATTGTTTACACCAGGCTCTCTGATGGAGACTAAAACAAATATAGTTCGGTTGTTGGAATACGTCAGAACTGTCCTATGCGTCCTGGTTTTGCACACAGCGTGTGTGTGTGTGTGTGTGTGTGTGTGTGTGTGTGTGTGTGTGTGTGTGTGTGTGTGTGTGTGTGTGTGTGTGTGTGTGTGTGTGTGTGTGTGTGTGTGTGTGTATGTGTGTGTGAGTGTGTGTGAGCGTTTCACACACTGCTTAGTTTATTATTATTCCACACATTTCCCCTCCGCTTTAAAAGGCTATTTTTAACCCGGAGACGTCACATCAGAGCAAAGTTCAGCACCAGGAACACGGAAGGACACACAAACACACATTTAATGATAACGTTAGCTCCTGATCACAAGCTGTTTTCTGGGTTTTTTCTTCAGTAAACTGACAGAATCGGAGTTCTTCTGAGCTCCTGACCACAAAGATCGACCTGCAGGTGCGACAGTTGGAACCAAAACATCTGTTTTTACCAAATTCAATTCATCTGGAGCCACAAAAACGTCACAATGAAGAGAAAAGTAGTTTTATGAAGCTTTATAACTAGAATGTATAAAGATGGAAGTGTAGAAACGTTATTACAATTTTTTGCAGTTTTAAATATTTTAATTCTTTTAGACCTTTTCCTTTTGAACAGTTTCAAGCTATTTATTCTATTTGATGGGAGTGGTTTTGTCTTCTTCTGTTTTTGCCATTTTTACAGTCATTTTAGTCTTTAGAGCTGCTCTGTCTTTCTTTAATTGCAGTTTCAGATGTTTTAGCTGATATGTTTCTTTTATTCATTTTGGCAGTTTTCGTTCTTTTGTTGAGCTTCATATTTCAAGACCATTTCAAAAACCCTGCTGTTCACACATCATTTTGTGGAAGCCACAAGGAGCTTGACTAAAGAAGGCGTTAATTCCTCTCTGTGTTAGATCATCACCTCACCGACAGTAACACAGAAATGTCTTGATTGCAGTCAAACCAGACTTTACGATGAGGTCGAAAGTGACAAAACTATGAAACCATTCTGGTTTCATAGTTTTGTGGGAGAACTTCCAGAGATAGTCCACATTTGGCGAAGCTGCACTGACTGTGTTTCTAAGAGGTTCGAAGGTTTTTGTTGAGTTGTTGTCCCTCACAGATGTGATATTAAACTGCCCTCATGTCCTTGTTGTCGGTTTAAACAGGGACATGTTGACAGTGTAAACAGCTTTTATCGTTGTCTAATAACTGCAATTATCTAAACAGGCATTTCCACTAATGCACAAGCACCTGGGTGATCTTCCTCTGCTTAATTTATGCTTCGATTCATCTGCAGCAACAACAAGCTGAATGTTTCAGGGCTTTCGGCTGCAGCAGCGCAACGGGAATAACCAGGAAACAAATTTTGTCAAAGTTCAACACGTACCGAGTGTGAACAGGTGGTTTTACTGAGGGAGGGAACAAACCGTGTTCCCAACTCCCCGAATCCTTCACCTTTCTTTCAAGTCAGCGTTTGTGTTGACAAATACAGTAATGGTTCACGGTTACCAAACAGAAAAAGGTCGGAGCGAAGGAGTTCAAACTCATAAAATGGATTAAAGAATATGCTACAACTCTTATAAAAGCTATTAAAAGAAAAGAAAACCAACAACCCTACTTTATCTTAAGACACGACACTGGAATTTCTCTAGAAAATCCTCAAACAAACTTGTCAATTAGAGAATAAACATTGACAATGCAACTCAATGTGAAGTGAAAGATTCTAATAATTCTGTTTATTCAGATCATTGGAATCATTCAAACAGCTCTATTGGATTTTAAAGTTTGCAGAAGCTCCCTGCAGGACTCTGGAGGTTAGCATTTAGCATGTAGCATCCCTGCAGGTTCTATTCATAATCAACATCTTCCAGAATATCATCGATAAAATCCTCCGTTGTCAAGAAATTAAACAATAATGTGTGTTTTAGCTTGGAGGAATCGGGGGGACAAAGGATTTCACATGCTGGCGTCCAAATGTTTGCAGGATTTTATGAAAAAATGTAAAGTTTTTTTGCCAAGTTCAAAAAGAAGAAACAAGTAATACTACACATCAGCCAACTACTATCAATACATTTCTCTAAGTGGAATAACTTTTTCTCGCTGGATTTATCCTCCAACCTCCGATGGTGTGTTTGAGTTGACAGGGACCGAAGCAGCACTGCATCACACTCCAAGAGTTCACACCACTACAGACATCGAGCGCTTTCCAGTAAAACTTTAAGAAAAGCCTGGCTACAGCGTTTCAAAACAAGAGAATTAAAGCCAACCTGTAAAAGGTGAAGACAACTATCCGTCCATGCTGCGAAGGCTGTTCTCATGTATGTACGATTTGAGACTAAAGCCTGGTGAACAGAGGGGAGGTTAGAGAGAGACAGAGAGAGACAGGGGGGGAGAGAGAAAGTGGGCGTGGTCTGAGAGAGGACTAAAATAACTAAATATACTTCCTGAACATGCACACACACACACACACACACACACACACACACACACACACACACACACACACACACACACACACACACACACACACACACACAGTTTGAGATCAAATGTTTCCACAGAAAGAGGAAACAGAGATGGAGTGAGGCAGATCATGATCACCACATTACACACCAGTTAATGTGCGATTACAGCGACACATCCACACCGACTCTTCAGGTTTTAAGTAGAAAGCCACACGGATTATATATTTCCACAGCGTCAGCTAATAGGATGAAAATCAGGGGATGGGAGGGACAAACCCCTCACTCACTCTGTGCCCACCTCCCTGAATTATTTTTATCTCAGAGGGATCAAATCAACTCCCTCTCAACCTGATTACTACTTCAACAGCGTACTGGATGAAAACACGTCAAATACGTTGTTGTTTTTTTGTTTTACTAAAGCAGGACACACTTCTCACCTAGGGAGATTAACTCTAAACTCAACTTGGATCAATTTAAGAGATAAACTTGCACATTTAAATTTAAGCTCACCTTGTTGCAAGGTCAGAGTCAAACTGACGTGGTTAACTCTAAACTTACATGGTTAACTCTGAGCATGATGTCATCAACTCGAGACATAATGTGAAGGGTTAGGGTTAAATCTAAACTCACATGGTAAACTCTAAACATGACTTGGTTAACTCTAAACTCACGTGGTTAACTCAAAAGTAAAATGGTTAATTTAAAAGTAACATGGTTAACTCTAAACACAACTTGGTTAAGTCTAAACATGACGTTAACTCTAAACATGACTTGATTAATTCTAAACATGACTTGGTTAAGTCTAAACTCAAGTGGTTAGCTCTAAACATGACTTGGTTAACTCTAAACATGACTTGGTTAATTCTAAACATGACTTGGTTAATTCTAAAAACCCACGTTGTTAATTCTAAACATGACTTGGTTAAGTCTAAACTCAAGTGGTTAACTCTAAACATGACTTGGTTAAGTCTAAACATGACGTTAACTCTAAACATGACTTGGTTAACTCTAAACATGACTTGGTTAAGTCTAAACATGACGTTAACTCTAAACATGACTTGGTTAATTCTAAACATGACTTGGTTAATTCTAAACATGACTTGGTTAATTCTAAACCCACGTGGTTAACTCTAAACATGACTTGGTTAAGTCTAAGCTCAAGTGGTTAACTCAAAAGTAACATGGTTAACTCTGAACTCACGTGGTTAAGTTTAAACCTGACGTGAACTCTAAACTTGTGTGGTTAACTTTAATCTCGTGTTTTTATACGAGGGAAATTTATATGATTGACTTGAAACTCATTGTCACAAGTTAAGACTAAAACTCGTAATATTAAATCTAACCACACGTACTTGCCACTTAAAAGTGACACAAGATTAAAACCTAAACCTGCATTCAGATTTTAATCTCTTGACACTTGTGTGAGTTTCACTCGTGACAAATCTATCGGCGTTCCGATTCTCCCAGTTAGTTAAAGTATAAAAGACTCAAACAGCGTTCCTATTAATCAACTTATTTCAGGCATCTGAAGAAAACATTGTAAATAAAAGCATCGGCTGTGGAATGAGTGACCAAGAACATCAATCTCTTACTGCCTCCATGTGGACTCATTCAACAAACTCAGTAAAACAAGACGTCAGATATCAACCAAAGCTTCCAGATCAATATAGAAATTACTGGGAGACACGAGAATACAAAAGTGGGAAAGTTTCACCAAAAGTTAAACTTCAAAAGCCGGGATTAGTTGGGTTTTTCTCCTTTCTCTGTTAAAAGCAATAGAAATGACTGTGTTGTGTTTGGTGCTTTGTAAATAAAGTTGAATTGAATTGAAAAGCAGGTTTTTGGGCTGCAGGAGGCAGCAGGCTTCCCCAGAGAAAAACCAAGTCTGCACAGGAAGAACGTGCAAATCTTGGACATTTGCTCAAATCAATTTACAAATACAGCAACGACTTATCAAAAACAAAAGTGTCACAGTCGAAGATAAAAAGAGAAAAAAAGTGAGATTCTTTGAAGAGAAGAATTGGAGGAACATTATTTAAAGACTGAAGTCGAGATGTTGAGACGAGATAATACTTGGAATTAGGATGCATTAGGAACACATTAAAGAGGAAAAAAATAAGCGGTACATTAATCTGCACAGCGTCATTTAATCTGTGCATTAGTGTGGATCTGTGCTGTACAACAGCCGCTCAAAATAAATGTGACTTTTCATTAGATGAGTACATGAGGTTAAATATTAAACTGTGAGAAAACATGTTTAACCGCAGGTCGATGAGTAAAGAAAGCGTCAACAGAGAAGCCTGTGGTACAAACTGTACAAGAATATGATGTGAAATAAAGTCATATCAGCAACAGCGCTCACAAACACACACAATTAGCCGCGGGTGATGCTGCGGTCCGTCACTTCCCTCCCACCGGCCCCCACAGAGCCGCTCCGCTGGAGGCTCGCCCGCCACCGCTGTCTCTGTTGGCATGACAACCGCAGCCCTGTGTCGCCCATCCACATGACGACTACTGACCCAGCGGCAAGGTTACACACAAACACACACACGCACACACACTCACACTGAAATCATCCCGCGGTGACTCACAGAAACAACAGGGTTTAAAAAAAACACCATAATTTTTCCACCAACTTGTCAAATAAACATCACAACAGTGGCTCATCTGATGTCAGTATCATCATCCACATGAGAATGTGTGTGTGTGTGTGTGTGTGTGTGTGTGTGTGTGTGTGTGTGTGTGTGTGTGTGTGTGTGTGTGTGTGTGTGTGTGTGTGTGTGTGTGTGTGTGTGTGTGTGTGTGTGTGTGACTGATGGACGGGTTCTCCTTATGGGGACAAAAATCCCTACAAATTGTGACATTCTAAGACAAAGATGTTTCCAGGCTTGTTTTCAAGTTCACAGCTGAGTCTGAGTCTGAGCGTCCTGAAGCCAATGTTTCTGTGAGAGCAAATGACCGGGAGCCAATGAAACAGCCCATAATGTCATGAGGACATGAGTGAGTGTGTGTGTGTGTGTGTGTGTGTGTGTGTGTGTGTGTGTGTGTGTGTGTGTGTGTGTGTGTGTGTGTGTGTGTGTGTGTGTGTGTCCATGTGACTCTTCACATCTGTTCAGCTGTCACATGTATTACAAGCAGAAGGTCAGGCCTCCCCCTGCTGGGCCTTTATTGCCATTACAACCTCACTGCTCCTTAAGACTATTATAAATCAGTTTTTTTGATGAGGAAAAATGTAGAATAATGAATCACACTGATTTAAGGTGAAGTGTTCAGCTATTTTATTAGGGTATTTTTCCTATTAAGATGACAGCAGACTTGACACACGATACCTTGACTTCATGTGCAGTATATTTATATTGGTTAGCGATGTCTTTTAGTTAACTGGAAGTCACTGTTATTGCTCCCCATCTAGAAAATTCCTCTACGTATGACCCACTGGACCTGTTTGTGTAGTAATGTAACACATGAGTAAATTGTTGTACTGAACACAAAGAGGCGCTGCTAAAGTATATCATCATATACTAGAAAATACAATAACTAACGAGTGATTTATATAGACATCATGTTACTAATCTTTCATAGAAAATATTCCCACAGGGTTGTTAGAGGGCTGCTGCAGCGTAGGGCCCAAACAAGCAGAGCTTTCCACTTTTCTCCTAAATCCACCATTGGTCCAGGGAATCGAACCAGCAACTCTGACCTCTTCATATCATTTATTGCTTGCAGACATTTTGGGCTGCAGGTCCAGCTTACCTCCTGAAGAGCTTGAGTCCGGTGAAGGTCTTGGAGCACCCGGTGAGTCTCTCCTCCTCGTCCACGCAGACGGTGGGGGAGGGCGAGGGGGACGGCGGCGGGGAGTTGGACGAGGAGGACGCAGAGCTAAAGTCCCCTTCGTCTCCTTTCAGAAGATCCGGGTGTCCTTCCACGTTTGTGTCCATGTCTTCGGGGTTTTCTTTGGTCTCCGGCTCGATGGCCGCTTCCGAATCCATAATCCAGACGATGGACTCAACTCACATTTCGTCAAGAAAATCTGCTTCGGCTTCGCCGTACGGCTGGAAAGATTTACGAGGACGATAAAGGACTAAAAGTCAAATCCCTCCGATCATCTTAACCAAGAAGCTCTGAGATCGACGCTTTTTTACGCTCGCCTACAACTCGACTAAAACGACTTTATGTAAAACACTCAAACCGACTCTGCACCGAGTGGGAGTCTGCCACTGAAACTGCTCATGTTTTGTTGATTTTTTCGCAAAAAGAAAATTCAGACCGGAAGGAGACCAACAGCTCTTTAGCGGTGGGGGAGTCCACCAGGGAGGACGGCTGGGCCTTCTGTCTTTCTGATGGCCACAATGAGACTTTGGTGATTTTCACAACAACAAATGGCTTTAAATGCGCATTAAAGCAGAAAGACAACTTAAAAGTTGTGATTCTGATGGCTGCATTGATGCTGGATTTCTTTTTTTTTTTTAACTTCTTTGGCACGGCCTGATTGTCTGCAGGGAAACTTTTGCAGTAAAGCTTTCTGTAACGACACGGTAACAAAACAAAAATATGTGCAAGTTAAATGCTTTTTTTAAAGACTTAATTGCATTGCATAGTTTCTCATGGCAGCAACAAGCTGGTTTTTAACAGTTTAAAAAATAGCTTTTTAAAGTTTTGTTGGCACTATTTGATTGTTGACTAGGGAAACTCCAGCTTCTATGTTTAAGACACTGAACAAAGCCTCCAATTGTCTGTGTCTACCAGGAAGAAAAACGGCACTAAAAACGGCTTTCAAAAGGTTTTAAGCTATGAAGGTAGAACAAAGTTGTCCAAAAATATCCGAACACGAGTTAATGAAAGCGGTTTCCTGCGCTTTTAACAAACAAACAACCAAAGTGACAGTCAGGCAGCCCAAAGGCTCGAAACATGGCTCCCTGCAGTGCCTCCAAAGTCAATAATCCACATGCCAAAGGTCTTTTACAAGACGTACAAGGTAAGTGTGTGTGTGTGTGTGTGTGTGTGTGTGTGTGTGTGTGTGTGTGTGTGTGTGTGTGTGTGTGTGTGTGTGCGTAGACACAGATTAGAGTTAATCCTCGTTGGTCTCCATGTCAGCAGCAGTGTGAGTATCAGAGTCGTCCACTGATCCTGTGACAGTCACTCCTCTTCCTCTTCCTCGCCCCCTCTTCATACCCCCCCCACCCCCCTTCCTCTTGCTCCTCTTCACTTTGTCTCTCCGGCTTCAGCTAAACTCCACGTGAGGCGTGCACAGACACACACACACACACACACTCTTCAGTCAACACACACAGCTTGTCCACTCCAGGCAGCAGCACCGCCCGGCTCAGACCAGGAAGTGAGAATGACAACAGTCAGGGCCTGGCTGTGAGCTGCCCTCCCACATGCCTGACTGAAACTGAAACCACACTGAACAACACTACATTCAAAGTTTATTCCATGGAGCAAACTTACAGAAATCATCTAAACTTCTCAGTAATTTCCAGACGTTTACTAGAAAACTGTGCTCCACTTTAACATGTATTACACGTTTACAAAACATTTGACTTTATGACACTAGATTTTAAAGTTTAAGTGAACTTTAATGAAGTTGGAGCACATTCTTCCACATTTCGATGTGAATTACAGAAAGCGCACCGTTTATACAATTATGTGACTCGTCTGTGAACTACATGTCAGTTCATCAGCAAAACTCAAATATCGTCAACTTGAGTGAGGTTTCACTATTTACACTTTGTGTGGTAATTAAAGCCATATTAATATAATTGTTTACATCTTTGTGTTTTTATGAGACTAAACTGAGCACATTTTACACGAATAACTAGCTTTGAACTTTTAAAAAACTAAAAAATGCAAACTTTCTTTCCAAGTTGTGCATCTGTAGTGAGTAAACTCAGGATTACACTATTATACACTATATAAAATACTATTCATCAGAACATTGTACTTAATTTAACCATATTTAAAGTAAATTTTTTAAGTAAACTTAACAAACAAACTCTTACTTTCATTTGTTCTATTTAAATATTTATCTTGGACTCGTTTTAAATCATGAATCTGCTCTGAAAGTTATTTCATAAAGCAAACTTTGATAAATAATATGAAAGTAACTCAACTTCCAGTATCAGTGCAGCATGTAAATGTATGATCAAAACGCTTTCATGGGATTAAACTGAGCCAGAAGATACTTTTAGATGACAAACTTCAACTTCTCTATTCATATTAAATAATACTGATAATACACTTTTTTATGCTATATAATGAAAGAGTTTGGGCACGTTGCAGTGTTTGGATGTGGCCACTGGGGGGCACTGTGCTACAGACAGAGAAGTCTCTGACACACTAATATGTAACCCTTACTTAGTTACTTGTGTACTTAATTACAAGTTAAGGTTTTTGTCCAGAAGCTCTCCAATAATCTGAACACATGTAACTTTTTAAATAAATATGATTCAATCATTTAAAAACTGCAGTTTTTGTCACATCCATCACATTTAAACTGCTGATTAGTGATTAGTCTGAACACTTGGAGTGATTTTTGTGAAAGTATTTCAAGCTATTTTAACATTTTCCGTTCATTGATCTTTTCCAAATCTTGGTTTTTGAACTGAATTTGTTCCTGAGGGTTTTTCTAAAACCAAACAAATTCTCCCAGAAAACACAATGGTGTCCTAAATATGAATATAAATAAATAGATGATGAAGCATGTTCGGACATTTCTTCTGAATAAATACAAACAGTGTCTCCATGACGTGTTTAACAAACTCAGGCATAAAAACGTCTTTTTAATAAACAAATTAAACCTCTGACCTCCACTTATTTACTATTCTCTGCACATCTTTTTAATATGTAAGAGCAAATTATCTGAATAAAACAACAATATGAAGGGTGTGAATTAGCTGTAGAGTTGTAACGTGACAAACGCTAATTCCAACTGAATTAGCATAATCTCACATTCTGAAGCTTCTGGGGGATTAAAAGAGGAACGTCTCTCTGCGGATGGGATTTAACCCCATCCTGACCGTTACATCACGATCTGTGTCAAACATCCACGAGCAGAACAAACAGAACCTCCTGTTGTTATGGTGCAATGTGATTATGGTCTCAACACGCATGCGCGCGCGCACACACAAAATCATCCCACATCATCCCACACACACTCCACATTTCCATGACAAATAAAACGCAGCACAATTCACGGAGATCCTTTTAACTTCCCAACACCCACAGCCGACCTAAATCCTCTCATTATGAATTCCAACATTAATCCTCTACCTGACCTCGAAAGCGAACACTTCTCCTGGTGACGGGCTGCAGAGGTCGCAAACACGTCGCTTCATCGGCGCACGCGGCAGAAACACTCACAGAGAACGGATTCATCTTCAGAAAAACATTCTAATAATCATAATCTCAGATAAGGAGTCATTATTCTGACTTTTCTTCGGTCCTTTCAGGATTGAGCAGAAACAACATGCAGTTGTACCGTACACCAAACACTGGAAGAACCCAGAAGAAAGACACGACACAGTCTGTCTGGTCATTAGTTTGTTTGTCGGGCATTCAAATAAATCCCAGAGAGAGAAAGTCCATCACTCCTAACGTGAAGCATGGTGGAGATACGTATGGGAAGAAGTATGGTTCAGATTGAGCTGCTGGAATCTGCCAGAAACCACTCCTGCTAAATTCAATCCATCTGAAGCGTCACATTAGAATAATGTCAGAAACTAGAACCAGAAGCTTCTCGGTTCACAGCTCGGGAGCCGTGTGTCGCTCTTTAGCCCCTCTGCAGTGGTTTTACACAAACGTGTTGCTCTGATCTCTTCTTTCACACTCTGAGGTGGCAGATGGGACGAACAGAAGACAGTTTGTCAACTAAAATGTCAACTTATAAACAAAAGGTCATCATGAAAGTGCTAAATGGCTAAAAGAACAAAATGACTACAAGCAACCGAACAGACTAAAATTGCTCAAAGAGCTTTTAATGAGTTAAACTAAGCAGCTGTGTTATCTTTATTTTGAAAGTTAAACATGTTTATCAGCTGTAGAAATGTCTCTCATCTTGTAATTTACCCGTGAAGCTGATCTAAATCTCTGGCTTACGTTTGACACCAGCTGGAGAGAAAATGTGAAGACCTGAAGAATCTCCGGCGTCAGATAAACGAGTGGAGAGTGACGAGCACCATGTCAAAGACAAAGAGACCAGGGCCATCTGTCCGCTCCATCTGCACACCACTCATGTTGTCAACAGGGAGGATTTGTTAGCATGTTGCTACACAGCAATATGATCATTTAAACCTGGGCTGCAGATATCGAAAACATGACGATCAACAACAAGGCAGCGCAGTCAAGTGACTCCATTAAACTGTCCTCTGTGAGGGCGGGAAAGGGCGGGAAGGGGCGGGAAGGGGTGGGGGGGGCAATGATCTGAGTTATTGATTAACCTACATACTGTATCCGACCCTCCACACTTCCAGCTAATGACACAGTTCACTCTGGCACCATGGACTCATCACAGAACGCTCAACTCACTCAGAGATGTAACACACACACACACACACACGCACACACGCACACAACAAAGAGAAATGAGTGTGAGGTTGCTTAGTAATTAATTAATCCATTTAACCACAAACCTCAAAAAGGAGAAGAACCTTTAAGTTTAAGCAACAAGAAGCATCTCGTACCACAAAAGAATTCTCCACTCCACTTCCAAAGACAAATGTGTCGCCGTTTGTGGACAGAAAAGAACCTCCAGCACCAGAACGGGCCTGAAGTCCCACCGATATCTAAGACATCTCCAGAGAAAACCGTAGTCTGCAATACGAGAGCTCGTCAGGAGGTTCTAAGAACCGGCTGGATTAAGATCCAGAGGCCAGAGGTAAAGCTCAGGTGCCACAGGGAGCCAAGAGACACATGAAAAGAAACTGATCATAATAGGTTTTTATCACTGATGTAAAACACAAGAAGTGCCATCATTAAATCTTGCCTATGAACTGTTAAGTTAAACTGTCACTGAGCAAACTTTGCTCGACATATTCCATATTTTGTTCCCATTAAACCAACCTTGAAACCTTGGCTGGTCTCATCTGGAGGCATCGCTGTATCTCTGAGGTCTCATGAATAAATCTGTTCATCTGATTAGTATTCATGAAGGACAAAACCGTTCCAAAGCCGAGTGTCAGAGCTGTTACAATAGCAGCCCCGCTGTCACAGGTTTTTTTTTGTTCTTTTTCTTTCTTCTAATTAGTATGACTTGTTCTCCCTGCTGTGGCACACACAGTCCTCAGCCGTCCTCCACAGTCACAACCAGCAGATCTGGCAACTTTCGGTTTTTGCACGAGAGTTTTGGATTTCCGGTGTGCTTATCTGTGCCATCTGCGTCGGCCTCCGTCTGCTGTGCTGTTGTTTTGGATTACACAACATTTTGGCGTGACACGGGACGAGCATTGTTCTTCCACTTCCACCCTCTGGTCAAGCGAACTCAATCAATGTCCCTCATACGAGACAATGTCAGAGACTTCAAAAACTGAAAAGACCCTTCAGTGGTTCTTCAGGGAGGAAGGCTTCTTAATGGGATTCTGTGGGATTATACGACCGTGCCATGATCACAATACTATATAATCTATACATAATGTCATTTAGAAAAGGCTGAGCCAGGCTGCATCCTGATTTTTTAATCTTTCACAGAGTTCATTGGAATAAATGGCGAGGTTGTCTCCTTTCATGCAGCACTGTTGTTGCTATGAATACATCTGAGATTTTTAGATGATACTTCAGCCCAATAATGTGGAAAAAGAGGCTATAGAAAAGCTCCTGGACTGATCAGAATTAAAGCACTTCATCTTTTTGAGAGGATGGATGTACTAATTAAAATCTGATGATTAGAGACCTTTTTCCTTTTTTTTGTCCCCTGGAGGTGGAACATTAACTCTGAGGAAGACGTGGCATCAGACTCTCGTCTGCTTAACGTTCATTATACATTCTTCAAACAGCAAACAGATCTGATTATGAGCAACAAATAGCATTTATCCCAATTAGCATGATTATGGCCAGGAAGACCTGGTGATCATCAGCATGTGTCACACACAGCAAGACCTCCAGGTAATTCAATTTCTGTCCATCTGAAGACCGGAGCTCCGTCTGCACCGTGTCTCCACTCAAGTGTGTACATATAAATAGCAGATGCAGAACCAGGCCACCATCATGTTTTGTGCAAACAGGCGAGTCCAGGTCACAATGAACCGTCCCATCGCGTGACGCTATACGCACACCTCGCAGTTTGTAAAGTAAACACTGAGACGGGAGGCGAGTTGAGGCTTGTGACCAGGACCAGATCTCAGGAGGCCAGTCCAGGTTCGTCCACCAAGAGACGCAGCAGCACGCGGCTGTTTAAACTCCACTGAAGCGGCACGTTAACCTGCACCAGATAGCAATCTTTAAACCAAAGTCGCTATGTTTACAAACTAACCGGAATTTGTCGCCATCAAACTTTGTTTTTCTAACCGACATCATCGAGGGAATCTTGTTGCAAGGGTTTCTGGGATATCAAAGATGACGTCGACAATGTATTACAGATGGACATCAACTACTACAACTGGGTCCTAAATATTTGTACTTTCCCGTGTGGATCCAGGCTACCTGGACATCGTTTACCCAGAGACACTGCGGTCCCTAAATGAAGGTTTAAAAGCTTCACTAATCCACTAGATGTTGAGTCTCCGGCTTCCAATGGATCTGAATCCACACTCTATGCTTCAGGACGGTGGACGATAATATCAGACTCTTCAGAGCGTTTTCCTGGCATGTGAAGGAGGATGCTCTGCCTCCGCATGTGAAAACAACTGCTACTCATCGACATTGAATGTCTCAGTGCTCCTATGAAACCGACAGAGCTTGGTTTTCCAGCAGTGGGCTGATGTGCGGTTGCTGGGTTATAGCCGTTTCCCTCAAAACCCTCTTGCCTCTCTTGATGAGTATACCTCACAACCCACACACACACAGATACACACACACAGATACAGCTGCTGCTTATATAACTGCTCTGACTCAGTAGAATTGACGGCTGTGCCAGCCCACCCTGCCCCCACCAGTCCCACACACACAATCCCATCTGGATTAGTGACGATACTAAATTATTCTGAGATTACGCCTCGTGCTGGCAGCGACATAGGAAGCCGTCTGATGAACACATCTTGAAAAGCTTACACCTCAACTCTGAATAAAACGCCAGAGGGAGGAAATAACAGGATCTCTCATCTATTCGAAAACGTGCAGCACAAAGCGTCCGAGATGAGACGGTTCTGGAGCGGCCGGTTTGAGATCAGATTAGAGACCAACACGTTTCTACAGCAACGGCTAACTGGCTAATGTGTCATCCAGAGGACAGCGGCAGTCATTAATACGAGCGGCGAGGTTCAGAACAGGAAGGGTCGGTTCCTTCAGTTCAACCCCCAGAGTGATTCAACAACCTGTTCAGATATAAACTCGAGACGCCAGATATTTCAGCAGCGAGCTGTGAACACGGTTTACATTCCTGGGAGGATGGTACAGAGACCAGGAAGTCTCTGGTGATGAGGGTAAGAAACAAAAGTTTAAGCAAAAGTCACCACTTATTTGGCAAAATGTCAAAAGTTCAACAGAAACAAAAGTGTATCTGTTAAAATCAAGTTAGAATTAAAAGCAAATTTTAAAATCCAAGTTTAAAAACTAATGGCCGACATTAAATGTCAATGTTGATAAAAGAGAATTAAAAACATTTTCTAAAAAGGTTTCATGTGAAATCCGAATATCAGATAAAATTTTTAATAATTTCAGACAAATGAAGAGATGCTTTACAATTTTTGAGAATTTATATTCCAAACGAGTTAAAATCTCTAAAAGTTTTAAATTCATGAGTACCAATACAAAAAGTGCCAAGAATGTGAAAATATCTGAAAATGTGAAGAATTAAAAAAGAAACTGTCGTGACAAAGAAAAATGTTTTAAACATGTCAAAAAATATATTTGGGTTAAGACTGATTTTTAAAAAGAGAATTACTAATAATTTCAAATATGTAAAGAAATGTGAGGAAAATGTGAAAATATCCAAAAGTAAAGTCCAAATGTAAAAAATATATTTCCACTTGTGAGAATAAAGTTAAAATCTTTAGTGTGACGTGATAAAAGTATTCAAGCAATTTAATCACATTTTAATTCTGTCAAAAAGCTAAAATATTCAAAGTACAAATTAGTAAAATGTGTAAATTTGAGTCATGAAACTCGAATTCTGAATGAAAAATAAGAAAACAAGTAAAAATTAAAAAATCTAAAGAAGTAAAGCTAAACAAAAAAAAATGACACTAAATAGAACACAATAAAGATAAATATGAAATTGATAGGATAAAAAATAATAATTCCACAATCTAAATATCTAAAAGTAATAATCACACGTTGAATATTTGTGACAAAAATAGAGAAAAAACTACAGCGATGATAAAACTAAGTAAACCAGAGGCGGGAGGGTGAAGATGAGGAGTTGAAATGTCACGATTACGATAAGTTGAGGAAGAAAAAACCTCAAGAATGAGTGACGTCAGTTTAAAACTGAAGTTTTTCTGTGTCTGATGTTCCTTTAAATCTATTTACTTTAATATTATACCATTCCATACCTTTCAGGACTTCAGAATTTTTTTTTACTTTAACTTTGTATTTTTTGTTTGCGGCCCGATGACGGCCACATTACCCACAATCCTCAGCGTGTCGGTTTGATGATGGTCACTTGTTGATTAGAGGATGTGATTTGTGTTGCTGGTTCGGCTGCGAACACGAGTGGAGTTTAGAACGGCTGGCAGAGCTCGATGGGATTGATCCATGTGTGCTGGATTCAAGCTGCACCGCAGCTTCACTGCTGAATCTTGTGGTTTGTGTGGGAGCTGCTCCCTACCGGTAGGACACCTGCTTCCTCAGGTTGAGCTGAGCGAACTCGGCCTCCATCGCAGACAGCCGTCCTTCCTCCTCTTCCATGGTTTTGGACCCTCTCGCCTACAATAAACAGACAAGTTCACTCAACATTTGTAATCAAAGTCATCAAGTGTTCAGCAGAATGAGGACAACAGCAGTTTGGACTTCATTTCTAATGTTGTAAGGCAAGTACGGCAGCCCGGAGGGGTCACAAAGCAAGTACAAAATAAAAGCCCGAAAACAAGTATGGAGACAAAGACATGAATTCAAAAGTTACAGCTGAAATATAAAACAAACTGAACAGCCACAACATGACCACGAGATACACAAAAACAAAACCTGATATGCAAATACTAAAGTTACAACAGAAAAACTAATAAAAGCTCATTAAATATTTGCTTCCTTTTTCTATTATCACTGTGTCAATAAGCATTTTGTCTAGGTGTGTGTATCTTTTAAAGGCAGGGCAAACTTATTGATAGAGCACCATTCAAACACAAGGCAGTTCACTGCGCTCACTGAGAAATAAAAGAGGTACATAAAAGATTGAATGGATTTCAAACAGACAAACGGATCAGTTCACATTTGGTGGACCGTGGGAGGAAATGTAGGTGGCAGGAGAGGACAGGGACCAACAGGACAGGACAGAACAGGACAGGGACCAACAGAACAAGACAGAGACCAACAGGACAGAGAATAACAGGACAGGGACCAACAGGACAGGACAGAGGCCAACAGGACAGGGACCAACAGGACAGAGAATAACAGGACAGGGACCAACAGGACAGGGACCAATAGGACAGGGACCAACAGGACAGGACAGGACAGGACAGGGACCAACAGAACAAGACAGAGACCAACAGGACAGAGAATAACAGGACAGGGACCAACAGGACAGGGACCAATAGGACAGAGAATAACAGGACAGGGACCAACAGGACAGGGACCAATAGGACAGGACAGAGAATAACAGGACAGGGACCGGACCAACAGGACAGGGACCAATAGGACAGGGACCAATAGGACAGGGACCAATAGGACAGAGAATAACAGGACAGGGACCAACAGGACAGGGACCAATAGGACAGGACAGAGAATAACAGGACAGGGACCAACAGGACAGGGACCAATAGGACAGAGAATAACAGGACAGGGACCAACAGGACAGGGACCAATAGGACAGGACAGAGAATAACAGGACAGGGACCGGACCAACAGGACAGGGACCAATAGGACAGGGACCAATAGGACAGGGACCAACAGGACAGGGACCAGGACAGGACAGAAACCAACAGGACAGGGACATCCAGGCTGGTCCCCACAGCTGCAGACACTCAGTGTGATTGTACAGTACACACACCTGGACAAATGACTTGAAACCAACAGGGGGACAAACTGTCACGTTTAAAACACCAAATAATCCGGCAGCTGGATTATTTGGTGTTTTAAAAAAAAAAAAAAACAGTCATTGTTGTTCTCTGACCCAGTTCAGTCTTCAGTTTGATTTATGCACAATAAACACTTTATAAATGAAGAAGTAAAAGTGTGAGCGAGTTACCTGTAAAAGGAAGTGTGTACACACACACACACACACACACACACACACACACACACACACACACACACACACACACACACACACACACACACACACCTGACAGACGTCGCACTCCAGCGGGCTCTTGGCGCTCTCTTCCCCGCCGGACGCGTCCTCCTCCTCGGCCACGTCCTCCAGCGCGGGCCGCTCCACCACCGGAGGACCGGACTCCCTCCTCATCGCCGCGGTGCCTCGGTGTGCCTGTGTCGGCTGCTCAGGTGGAAGGTGCTCGCCTGTTCGGAAGTCTTCCGGGGCTGACAGTCGTTAATCGCGTGTAAAAGCGGCGGAGCTCCGCGCCATGCTCCGCCGGAGGGACCGGCTCGTTCCGGGTGTCAGACCGCGGGGGACGGGCGCCGGTGGGGCGTGCAGAGAGTGGAGGTGTGCGCGGTGAGAGAAGCTCCGTCCCTCCGATACAGCAGCTGGGACTCATCAGAGATTCATGTCATTATTCTGACTGTGGTTCAGTGTGGAGGCGGGGTGTGCTGACGGAGGACTGCAAATAATCTACACAACCACCCTCATTCAATATCTCCTAAATGTTTTATTCTAACGAGCCTCAACTCTCAGGTTAAACTCTCACCTTTTATCACTCTGAACACTCTGAACGTCAAACCCACCATCTTTCATGTGTCCATTTTATCAGGATTATGATTTTTTTTCTTCTTCATTCTCAGAATTACATGTTTTTTTTGCTCCCACAGAGTTTATATTAAGTTAAGAATTATTATTATTACTATTATCATTGGTATTATTATTATTACATTTACATCTACCACTTTCGAACATGTAAAGCTCGTGCCAAATATGAAAAATAGAGTGTGCGATCTAATAGTTCTATCTAGTTTTTCTTTTGTACTTTTGTTGTTTCTTTTTTTTCTTCCGTTTTAACATGTTCATTATTATTATCATTACAAAAATGAATATTTACTATCGTAGGAGGAAATTTTAAAGTAAGAATTTAAAAGTGTGTTGTTTTTTTTAACAGAATTATACCTTTTTTTCACAATTCTTTTTGATTAAAGTCAGATGCTGATTTTTCTTTTAAGAATTGTAAGTTCAACGTAAGAACCATGCCCTTTCCCCCAAGAATTCTGATTTGTTTATTTTATTTTATTGTGACTCAATGCAGATTACAGTGAGGAAAAATCAGCAGTGTGAATATTCCGTAATCTGCCACAGACTTTATTACAAAGCAGAGTCCTGAGTGGAGAAATCATTTCATTTACATGTCCACTCATCTGAAATGTAAACAGGTTTATTACAAATGTGGAAAATGTATCTGTTTAATACAGGACTCCAAACTAGAGTCACCCACCAAAACTATATATCAGTCTCAATCTAGTATGTGTATTGTGTGCAATAAATGTTCCATTGTAATGTCAGTTGGGGAAAAATAAGGATATTTTTTAATGTATAGAATAAGAGTTTAAAATGTTTATTTTTTCCATGCAAGTTCTATGTTTATGATTAATGGCTATATTTATTATTATGGATTTATAGCAGAGGGTGTTAACTCCCTGTCCAGCAGAGGGAGCCAGAGTGTTTCAGAGCATGTCACAAGGAAACTGTTTTGAACCTCAGAAAACTAAAACTGTTAAAATAATAATTTTGATGATGACAACAGCTTCGAGCAATGCTAATGATCATACTAAGATATTGATAAAACCAGCAAAAAAAGTTTGTGCTTTAGTGTTGACCATTGATTAAGATCATGTTATTGCACAAGCTGATGCTAATTATTATGTTAGTGCTATGTTACGTTAGATTCCTGGTAGGAACATGTTGTCCTCTATACCAGGGGAGATGGAAAGACAGAGTGCAACAAAGAAAACAACCAAATTCAAACAAAATTGGGACCAAACTACACCAGGGAACCAAAAACAAAATGATCAATCAAACATCGAGTGTCTGGAGAAAAATGGTTAAAGAATATAACGTGGAAAGCGACAGTAAAGTGTTGATATGGCCGAGCCAGGACCCTGATCTTAAACCGGGAACTAATGATGATGCATTCAAACTGTGCACTGTGCACACTTGTGAAGGGCAAAACGTTTAAAAGCTTTGAAGAATTAAAGGAGGATAGGATACGATCAGAAATATCGGAGGAGAGCAATGCAGGGACTGAAATTCTGACTGAAGCCTATAAAAAAATAGTGCAAGACAACAATTCCTCCACCAGTGGTCCATAAACTGAGAGGTAATACCGCTGAATACAATTAAACCAAACGGTAAAAAGAACTAAACACAGAAATAACACATGAGGATTGGCGTTCAATGTGGAAAACACAACTCTCCTCCACTAACTCACGCTACTTCATTACACCTCAAATTAAACAAAAGCAAACTCAGACACAAAGGCAATGCTGGAGACAGGGTGGGCAGTTGAATGCCAAATCACTGCCATATCTTTTGGACTTTTCCTAAAATTAATCTGTCCTGGGAAAAACTCTGGGCCACTGAGAAACAGGTCTTAGGCTACGACATCCCCCTGGATGTCAGGTTCCTCGATCTGGGTGGAACAAAAGACAATGGAGTCGAGGAGAGTGATTGGTAGCCGTAAAACTTTGAAAAAAAGTGATGACCAAAAACTGGTACAAACCTGAACCTCCTAGCCTCAAACAATGGATGGATGTGGTGAAAGGACTATACACAATGGAAAAAAATACTTTCTCTATAAGTAATAGAACTGACTTTTAAAAAAAAAAAACTGTGGACTCCCTACTTTAATTTAATTTAATGTGAATGCACGAGTATCCCTACTATCTTGTTCTTTTTGTTCTATGTTTTGTTTTTGTTGTATATAATGTAAAAATGTTCAACATAAAATAAAGAGTTACAAAAAAAAGAAAGACGAAAAGAAGAAGAAGAAAATGTCAGCGGGAAGGTTCCGGCGTGCGTCCAGAGTCGCCGCCACACGGAGGGACGGGCCTGGCGCCGAGCTTCCAGTGGCGAGGAGCGAGGAGCGACAGGGCAAGGCAATTTGAGCGTTTTAATCTGTTTGGTGGCTTCAATCTTCTAGTATTTTTTGGCTGTTTTAGTCACATTTGTTATCTCAAAGTGTGAGATAAGAGATAAAAGCTGTATTAAAGATTAGATTAGCTGATTGTATTTTTATATACCAACTTAATGCAAAAGCTACTGACCCAAATTGCATGAAATCTTGAAGAATGTTTTGTCGTCACCCAAGGACCAATCGATTAGGCTTTGCAAGGTTAACAGTTAATTGTTTCTGAAAAAAATCCACAAAACTGCAAAGCAGAGGAGAAAGGCGCCTCATGGAGGAGATCAGTGTCTGTTGCCATGGAGACGCTCCCTGCTCAGTGTGTCACACAGTGATGTTGCTACCTGACCTACCTAGTTAGCATCGCTATGAGCTAGCGGCTATCATGTTGGCGATGAAACTCTGTTCCACAAACAGATGTGGCGTTGGCGAAGTCAGTGCTCTACCGAGTGTAGCTCTACTTTTATCATTCGTGTTGGGATCAGCGGCACCCTCTTCTTAACGTCAGTCTGGTTGAGGAAGGAGCTCTATGTTTGAGCCATAGAAAAATGAAATATGTGTTTCTCCCTCCACGTCGCCCTTCGTGACCTCAGTCCGCTCCTTGTGAACTGGGCAGAACCTGGACACGGCGTCCAAAACAACTTTTCAGAGCTGAGCGCACAGCCTTTGTCTGTCCCATTGATAAAACCGCGGAACGCTGACTCAGCTGAACCGCATCAGCGTCCGGTCTGCGGTGGCCAGCTTCCCCCGAACCGCGGCCGGAACGCCGCGGCCCCCGGCGCGTCCCGGATGGTCCCGGAGCGTCGCGGCTCCAGTTGCTCTTGGCCTGCGGGTGCGGAGCGGCTAAGCCCCTGAGCTGGTGGATTAGATGAATTCAGACACTGCTGCTCAAACAACAGGCATGGGAAGAAGGAGCTGTGAGCTCCGAGCTAAAGAGACCATTTTAACCCCTTTCAATCAAATCAGCTCATAAAGGTCTTCACATTGTTTTTTACATTAAAAACTGTAGGTTGAATTTCATGTTTCACCACCCTAACTTAGGATGGTAGACCTTTTATTACAGTTCAAGCTGTTTTTTCCATCGTCGCTCGAGTAATTAAAACTGTTCAAGCTGTTAACTTCTTTTATTTACTGACTCTCTATTTAGACCGTTTTAATTTGTTTCACTCGTTGAGCTACTTTTGCTGCGTTTTGACTCTTTTGATATTTTTTGCAATTTTTGCTTTTGGCCTCTTCTGGTTGAAGCTTTGTTTTCACATTATCGTGTCAAGACGAGGAGAAGTTCTCAGACGAATGTTCTCTGCACCTTGTTGGAAGGATCCAATAAAACTACTTGCTGACATGCAGCTGGCAAGGTGTACGTAATGTTGTGACTGGTTTAGGATCATAAATATTTGTGTGCAAACTAAGCCGATAGTAAAGTCACATTATCTGTAAAAGCGTCTGTAATTATTGGGTATCATTTACTCCACTCATTACATGTTCCTGATGCGGTGCCTCACGTCTTTAACGACGCATCAAAAAAGAATCTGTTGACATTTTCATGTGACAAAGATCAAAAATCTGACTTTTCAATATATATTAGTGCCTGGTGTGTGTGTGTGTGTGTGTGTGTGTGTGTGTGTGTGTGTGTGGTTGCTACATTGACTCTGAGCAGCATTGTTTATAAAGCTTCCCTCTATTCCTCCACATAGGCGGGACAATCCTACAGCTTTGTGTGTGTGTGTGTGTGTGTGTGTGTGTGTGTGTGTGTCATTGTTTTATGCTCCAGGTGAAATCTATCTGTGTCTGTACTTGGCTTCCTGACCTCTTTGTCTCCGCCGCCCTGCCCTGGGTTTGTTTTGGCACCCCGCGGTCGTCTGGTCTGCTCTGGTGTCTGTGTGTGTGTGTGGGTGTCTGTGTGTGTGTGTGTGTGTGTGTGTGTGTGTGTGTGTGTGTGTGTGTGTGTGTGTGTGTGTGTGTGTGTGGGCGGGTGGAACTGGGTGGAATTGGGTCTGACCGGGGTCCAGACCCAGCCGTGCCCCCACCATGCTCAGCCCCCGATTGTGCTGACGGGGTCCGACACACCATGAGATAATGCCATTCCAGAGGGATCGTGGGTAAAGCCCTTCTTTTTGGCTCTCAGGTATATAAAGAGGAGGCAGCGTGGAGCGGGGAACAAAGCTCTGGGAACGTTCCTCTCTTGCTTCAGTCTCCACTCGTTCCGTTCGGCCTGCCAACCTTCACCTGCCGGACCCCCAACCCAGCCCGACTCCCCCCAGCAGACATGGATATTGCCATCCAGCACCCCTGGTTCAGACGCGCCATGGGCTCTGCCTATCCCGCCCGACTCTTTGACCAGTTTTTTGGCGAGGGCATGTTCGACTACGACCTTCTTCCTTACACGACCTCCACCATCAGCCCGTACTACAGACAGTCCTTGTTCCGCAACTTTGTGGACTCTTTCAGCACCGGCATGTCTGAGGTAAACAACTCTCGAAACACATGTATTCAGTCTGAACTTAATCTTTAAAGAGAAAGACTGTTCACACCTTATCACCGATCGAGGTAGTCTTCCACCCGGCGTTCTTCACTTTGTTAAAGCTAACTGTTGGAGGACGTAATCTCTAGTAATGCTGTGTTACACAGATCACCTGTGTGTGCTCCTCAGGTGAGGTCCGACAGAGAAAAGTTCACAGTCTACCTGGACGTCAAGCACTTCTCCCCCGATGAGCTCAGTGTAAAGGTCACCGACGACTACGTGGAAATCCAGGGCAAGCACGGAGAGAGACAGGTACCGTTCAAACCCCAACGCCCTCTAGGAAGAGTTCCGACAGGAGGGGAGTCACTGGAGCGTCCAGGCTGGCTCTGCCTACGGGGCTGGACACAGTCAATCAATGAGTGAAGTCAAGTTACGGAGAAATCGGAGCCGCATTATGACCGCAAGTGACAAAATTGTAGCTGGAAAGATGAATCCTTTCTAACCCACTTATTGAAAGTTTGATGGAAGTGTGAAGTTATTTCCACTTCACTGACTTTTGAAAGTCAGTAAATTCTATTTTAAACCTTTAATGTCTGCTAAATCCCAGTTTGATCATTTTTTCAGTGCTGAGCGGTGCAGTCTGCTCACCTTCAAGCACTTTGACATTTTATTGTAATTTTCAAACTAATTTCACCAAAATAATATGAGTGCAAAGTGAAGAATGAAGAAAACAGCTCATTATCTTCAACGTAGACTTTTAATTATTTTCCTAAACTTTATGTTGCAGTTATCAAATTATAATTAACATAATAAGATGTTTGATTACTGTTGTTAAGTGCTTGAGTCATTTTACCCACTTTAACAAAATTAGCTGTCTTATCATATCGAGCATTTTTAGCGTTTTTCTGCAGTTCAGATGTTTTGCCATTTTAGTTACTTTAGACATTTTTATTGTTCATTTTAGCATTGATTGGCAGTTTTCAGTTTTGTTTAGCAGTTTTAGCTTCTTCAACATGGCTTGTGTCACCTTGTACTGCAGATATTGATAAAATGCTGAAGCTCTTATTGTGACCGAGCAAAAGCTTTTTTACTGAAAGGTTTCCTCGACACTGGAAAACAATAGACGATGCAGCTTATAGGACCATGTTTTCTGATTATATGTCACACCTGAGTATAAGATTTATTCACTAATAATTGTAGTTTTGTAAGTGATGCAGCTACAATCGTACGAGCAAAGTATCACTAACATCAAAGCTGAACTATGGCTGTCAATTTGTGAAAATACGCACATTATGATGGTGGTTTTAAGATGTTTCACTGTATTTTACACTTGCTGGCATCGTTAAAGCTTAAAGCACGTGCTAAAAGGTGATGAAGCTGGGATTGTGTTTTACAGGACGACCACGGTTTCGTCTCCCGCGAGTTCCACCGCCGCTACCGCCTCCCCACCAGCGTGGACCAATCAGCCATCACCTGCAACCTGTCAGCCGACGGTCTGCTGACCCTGACCGGCACCAAGGTCAGCGGAGGTAGCGAGTCCGGCCGCAGCGAGCGCAGCATCCCCGTCACCCGTGACGACAAGCCCAACGCCGCCGCCTCCTCCTAGACGGCCCGGCCCCGAAGACCTCCGCGTCTTCGCCTCCCCTTCGAGGATATGTGTGTCCTCCTCGCTTCACTCTCTAGTTTCTTCTCAGCACACTCGGTTAGTATGATTGTTTGGAGTAGCAGAAAGCAGCCGGTGTGGAGAGTGAGGCGCGGCTGCTGACTCTGAGCCTCTCCTCTCCTGTTCTGACTCTGTTCTGTAGCGTAGGCCTCGTTCAGTGGAAACCTGCTCATGACTGACACGTCAGTCCGTACTAAAGAAACACACAATAAAGCTGTACAATTAACACAACGCCTGAGTTTATTCTTCACTCTGTGAGCGACTTCAACCCACCACGTTCTCACATTCAGCCCATCAGAGGGCGTTTTGGCGCTCTAATATTCAACTTTCAGACAAGTACAGCAGATTAATGCAACACCGAAAGCACAAACATGGTGTTTACTGTGTTATCGAACCTGCGAGAACCAGAAGGTATTAAGATAGTAACAGCAGAAACACTGAGAGCACTCCAACATCCTAAAGTGTGAAAACGTTGCTCTTGAACTTGAACATGAAAAGACGTTGGTTCAGTGTGACTGGATGAAACCGGGCGTCAGGAGTTGTGTTTGCACCCTGGAGCAGGTGTACTTCATAACGTGGTCTCAGGGTGCAGGCGGGTTACCTGCTGCAGGTCCTCCAGGGTCTGCTGGGCGGCCTGTCTCAGTCCGGGCTGAGCGCTGGACGTCAGGCGGTCCACCCGAGCTCGGAGGTCCGGATCCAGTAGCGCCAAGCCCAGCTGGAGGACCACCTCCTCGTCCAGGAGGAGCGACTGCAGGAGGCGCAGGGAGTGAAGGCTCACCTCCCAGTGCCCGTCTGCTCCGGGAAACACACACAGCATGGGTCTAGCTGAAGGCGACCAAGGTGCACCGTGCAGTCACACGTAGCAGTTACCTTCCAGGAGGGTCCAGATGACCGGGAGCAGGGCCTGGTTCTCACTGATGTACTTCAGTCCAGCAACACTGATGCTCACATTGTAGAGACACATGAGCATCAACCTGCAGGGAAACACACCAACACAACACACACTGTGACATCCAGTGTCCACAAACAGACACCAGTCCGTTTCTACACACCAGTTACAAAAACACACACACTGAGGACGCACTTGATGGCTTCACTTTACATGAAGCTACAATGTGTTATGTCATAACATGTGACATCACGTCATCTGAGCTGTACATACACTTTGAGTTTGGGGAAGACTCTCGGCTTCATCAGCTCCAGAAGTTTCAGCAAAGTGTCCAAAAGGATGTGTGCCGAGCTGGCCAGGAAGTCCCGCCCACAGGTCACTGCTGCTATGTCTGATTGGTGGGAAATAAAGAGGACTCACAGAGCAATGAACCCATAAAAAGACACTCCAGAGGGGCTGAGGGGCCACATGTCGGTAGATGAAGGGTGAATTTTACTCACTGGTGACGCTCCCCGCCAGAGCCAACACAAACTGGTGCTCCTGGGAGCTCGCGTCCTCCATCTGAGTCTTCGTCTCCTCGTCCAGAGAGTGGACGAAGCTCTCCAGAGTCTGAGCGGCCACCGTGAGGAAGGAGGGCAGCTTCCCCTGCACACAAACACACACACACACAGAAGTACACTTGACATGTTTACTCCATTAGAGGGCAGACAAACACAAAAAAACAAGATATTTTAATGAGTGTGGGCACAAAATCTGGACTTAATAATTGTCTTTAAGTCTTGACAGAGGTTTTTGCTGTCAGCCTCTGAAGGTGAAGTATCATGTTATCGTATATATATACTGTGTCTGTTAATGCTTCTAGCAGAGGGCAGTGAACGTTGATCTAATCCAAACATCCATTAAAACAGTTTGTGAGGACGACTCACGTCGGCCAGCCACAGAGTGACCGTGTCCTCCTGACCCGAGCAGCTCCACAGCAGACCGCAGGCTGCTGATCCCAGAGTGGAGCAGAAATTTGCCTGCTGCTGCAGCTCCACGCCGCTCTGCCACAGCTGCTCCCGCAGCAGCAGCTTCTCCTGCACACACACACACACACACACACACACACACACACACACACACACACACACACACACACACACACACACACACACACACACACACACACAGTGTCCAGGTCTGATCCGGCACGCCCTCTACCGGCTGAAAGTCTGTCACCTCTCTCTCCCTCTGACACTGCGTCTGCTGAGCGTCCAGGCGGGACTGCAGGTGAACACACTCCTGTTGCAGCTTCTCCTGCACTGAACACACACCATCATCATCATCATCATCATCATCATCACCTGCCAGGTGGTGTTCAGTGTGATCGTACCTGTGTGAGTGCTCTGAGCTCTGTGCAGCTGCTCCATCAGCTCCTTGTTCACCACTCTGGGCAGAAACTCTCTGAGCTGCATCACCTCTGTGCTCAACCTCTCCAGATCTCTCCTCCTCACCCGGACAAAGTCCTCCTGGAACACAGACACACACGCACGCACACACACACACACACACACACACACACACACACACACACACACACACACACACACACACACACACACACACACACACACACACACACACACACACACACACACACACACACACACACACACAGCAAAGCTTCAGAGGCTGGTCATAAGAGTGCTCCTCCTGTGATGGTCTGCTCACCTGTCCAGGTGAACTTGCCTCCCCACACACATCTGGATCAAATCAGCACAATGAGCTTCTGAACTGGTTATAAACTGCATGAAGTGGTTTCAGGACATCTGGATAACTATTTTAGCTCTTTTTCTTTTTGGCTTTGTGTTGTTTTGATGACATTTTAGCGTGTGATCATTTTATTTGACAAATTACTGAGCCTTTGCTTCATTTAAGAGTGTGTAAGCAGAGATAAAAGATAAAAGCAGCATTAAAAACAGTTAATGATGCTCAATTCACTTATAGACGCACAGGTGAGGAAAGCAGCCGTGTTTTTCTGCTGACAGCAGCATGTTTCATGTGTCACCTTTCCTCCAGGACACAGCAGCAGACTTTTCTCTCTCAGTGAGGCCGACATGTTGTTACGTCTGCTCCGGACTCCTGCCACATGGTAGAAAACATCCTTCACAGTACAGTACAGTACAGCAGCTTCAACATTTATTTATTTGAATAAAATTCTCAAATTGATGCACTCAGACTGAAAAACTGAATTGGTCGTGAAGGTATACTAAAGGTTATAAACAATCATATCTGAAATATGCTCATGTATGAGTGATTTCTCAGTGGATGTCGGGTGTCACATCTGACACACTTCTGAGCTCTAAGTTAATGTTTTAAATACAGAATTTGACAGAGAAATTACACAAAATAGGACGTATTAGACACATATGTTGAGTGTTTTCAGTGAAATTCAGTTGAATTTGAGTAGTTATAGGTCATATTTTTTAAAGTTAGATATTTTGTTTAAACAGGATTAAACAGAAGTCATTTACAATAATGTTTCATACTTTCTTCATTACTATTGTTTTATTATTATTAAAACTTACTTTTCTACCATTTATAGTGGAAAATAGATTGTTTAATTCATAATGAAGCATGTTGGATAAATAAATGTGTGTATTTGGTTAGAGACATTTATTATTTTGTTGTATAGCTGAATTTTACATTTGGGGTAAAAGTTCATTAACTGTACATGCCGTTACAGATTCTATGAGTGAAGTGTTTATCTGGATGTTTCGTAATGAGTAAGTCATGAATAAATAGTCAATAATATTCACTGACATTTTTAAGCAACACATGTTATATTTTAGTTTTTAAAAAACGACATTAGATGAGTATTTATGACAAAAATGAATAATTCTATCGGCACTTACCGATAGCAACTCTTTGCTAACACCACGTGACGTGTGCGATTGGAAACCCAAAATGGCGTGATGACGTATGACGATCGCTTGATAGACCAAAATAATGATAATAATAATAATAATCACAACAAATGAAATTATTCAATACAACAACAAAAATAAATAGGATGAAGCCTAAGCTTTGGCTTAAATATTTACTATTACAAATAGTAAATATTTTTACAATAACGTGTGGTGAATTATCAACAAGACAAAGACAAAATCATACGAATTTACAATAAAAACAAACGTGAGTATATACAGCATAGAAAAGATATACGACTGACAAATGCAAAGGAAGCATTTTCAAAAGGAAAAATAGAATTTAATAGAAATGAATAGAATAGAATGGAAAGGAATAGAATAGAATAGAATATTGCCCCGGGGTAGCCTTCCTCCGGCCTGTAGGTGGCGTCTCTCCGGCTCCGGGTCTTCCTATGGGAATCCAGTCCTCGTTTTGTGTCCCTCCAAGTCCGGGTATTCCTCTTCGGCTCCAGTCCGGGTGTTGTGTCCCCCCAAGCGGGCACAGTCTGATCCTCTCTCCCTTTGTGTTTGAACCCCGGATCGTACCTGCTCCGGGACCGGGATCCTCCAGGAGAGAGACCCCGGAAAGCGCGCTGATGTCTGCGGGGCTGGAGGCCGTTCTGTCCGGGGATGAGGGCTTCATCCTCCGGTTCCCGGTCCACCGCGCCTGTCGGGACGGGGACGTCCGCGCTCTGGTGTCGGTACTGGAGGAGCTGTCAAACCCGACGCATCTCACCGCGGAGGACCCGTGTTACGGATGGAGCCCCATCCACTGGGCAGCCCACCACGGACAGGTACGGACCTACACCGCGTTTCACGGCTAATGTCCCACCCCAGCTCCGTTAATCACTCTTATAATCTGCTTTAACCCGAAAAAGGCGAGAATAAGTCACTTTAGATTAAGTTTTTGTATCGTGGTAAATGTTTTATTACGGGATGCTGTTCTCAAACGATTGTCATGCCAAATAAAGTTTTTAGTATTGAATCAATAAATTAAATAATTAAAACCATAGACTGGCTTCGTGTTTGCGGATTGGCTCTTGCGGAGCCAATCACCGCCCGGGCGCCAAAACAGTGTCGCAAAACCAGGAAGGAAAAATGTTACTAACGTTCCAGATAGGGCCGCCATATTGGATGAGGATCCTAAAGTACATTCAGTTCTATTGAAGGAGGTCTTGGCGCAGTTAAAATAATCATCGCTCACTGATCTTACAATTTATATTCACCTGGTTTGGGTTGTCACAAACAGCAGACATGTCGTTATGACCTGGGAAACAATCACAATGTGGCTTACTTCATTTTGATAGTGATAGATAGTGATGATGTCTTCATTCTTGCTGCTAATAAGTTTATGTGTGTGTGTGTGTGTGTGTGTGTGTGTGTGTGTGTGTGTGTGTGTGTGTGTGTGTGTGTGTGTGTGTGTGTGTGTGTGTGTGTGTGTGTGTGTGTGTGTGTGTGTGTGTGTGTGTGTGTGTGTGTGTGCCCGCAGCTGGACTGTGTAGTCCGTCTAGTGCAGATGGGGTGTGAGGTGAACTCAGTGACCAGCCGCTTCCATCAGACCCCAACACACAGCGCAGCGTTTGGGGGACACACACACTGCGTGGTGTGGCTGGCTCAGGCCGGGGCCGACGTCAATCATCAGGTCAGTGTGGAGCCCAAAACCAGAGCTCACCCAAAGAGACGTGATCACCACTTCAAACAGCAGCCACAAAACATGATTGGCCTTTTGACCTTACACATTATGTTGAAAGATCTAAAAGGGTTGAATGGCTAAAATAGGTAAGACCAATCTGTGTGTGTGTTATCTTAATCTTAAATATTAAATTGTCCCACCACACTATATATTAAACATCATAAACTTTCACTTCATTGTGTAATAATCCCCATAATTTGGTAATAAATAATCTGAATGGAATATGTAATACTGAATTGTTGGGTTTCACTCTGTAAAAAGCACCTAGAAATGTTTGCATATGAATAAAGTTGAATTGAATGGTTTGCAGGATTTGGTAGGTGAGGCTCCCATTCACAAAGCAGCTCGCTGCGGCAGTCTGGAGTGTATCCAGGTGCTGCTGATAGCCGGCGCCAAACCACAGTGAGTAACATGCACAGGGTGTGTGTGTTTGTGTGTGTATTTGTGTGGGTGTGTGTACCACAGCAACTGCTGCATGATTACACACAAGTCACGGCAGGTTTTTAGCCGCGAGCAGTACACACAAACTGTATCCATGGAGAAACGTGTTTCTAATTTCTCGTTGATCTTTCAGCCAAGTTTACATGTAGTTGGTTCTAATTCCAACAGAAACAGTTTTACAACAGAGACCACTGCTCACAAAACTCACAAAAAGGATCCTAATCTCACATTTTCTGCCTTTAAAGGTGAAAATTCCTATTCAAATGTATTCCGTCATTTCCCACTCAGTAACAGCCAGCCTTCTTCTCTCTGTCTATCTGAGGGAAAGCACCACACGTTCATCTGATTTAAGAATAACTCAGATTTTCAGCTTTTAGAAAAAGTATTTCGACATTTTTACATCATAAAGACGCTTCAGTTTTTTTTTTATTTCCTTTTTAATTTCACACCAGATTTTCAGTTTACAAAATGAATTAAACTTTAACTGTAATGTGTATAATGAAGTAAACAATCATGTATAAAGTGTGTGTATATCTGTGTGTTCTTCAGGTGTTTCAAAAGCAGAAAAGCTCATGTGTCACAAAAGGCACTAAAGTCAAATACAAAAATCTAAATCTGAAGTAATGTTCTGTGTTTGAATTCCGATTGTCGCCTCGACAGTAGCATCAACACAGGAACTTACTTTTATTTTAAATTCCTCTAAAAGGAGTTTTAAATTGATTCTGTTAGAACTTTGGTTGCTGCTCATTGTGAATTGAACCGGAGGAGGAACTCGGTGAAGACGCCTCATGAGCTTTTCAGGTTTTGACAGTCAGCCGCAGTGCGCCTGTTGTTTGATTGTGACTGCTTGAGCTCAGGATTGGTGGCTGACCCTGAGCTTGATGTTCAAACTGTGCTGGCAGAGACAAACACTGCACATTCTCGTGTTTTGCAGCCAGGGCTTTTGAACATGATTTTCTCGAGTAATCCCAGAAAAGAGGGAGCAATCCAAATAGGCACTGCAGAATCTGCCACACGCTGCATCTGTGGCAATGAGTGTTCACTATCGCTTCCTCCAGTTTCTGTCCAGGTATTTCCTGCAGCGATTGGTTTCAATCCTTACAAAGCTCTGATCATGATAGCCATGTCTAGGCCTGCATGTTTACCTCCTCTTCTACTACATATAGATAGAACCTAGGATGTTTCAGTATCATTATTCAGTTATACTATCAGCTCTTCTGTACAACAGCATGTCAGAACCTCAAGAGTTTGTCTGTAATCTAATGGTGTATATTAACAAGACATTCTCAAACGCCAATTGAAACATTTATTCCAGATGCAATAATTCAAAGCATTTGGTATCAAATTGAACCAATATAGAAATTAAATTGCATTGATATATATATTAATAAGTTTACTTCAACATGTTCCCACAAAATCATCATACTGTTATAGTTCATCACTGATGTAAAAAAATTCTTGACAAAATGCAAAAATTGCGAGAAACAATTCAACATGGAGGGGAAAAAAACATCCAAATTGTCTCAAAGTCAAAATGCCTAAAAAAGTTTCCATCTTTAAAAAAAAAAAATAGGCAAATGTCACTAAAAGTGGATGAAATAGCCAACATTCTTACATTCTTTAAACCATGAGCAATAGTTCGAAAAGAAAAAAGCAAACTAAAACCGTAAAATATGAATGATCTACTTAAACAACTGTTGTTTGGAACTTCAGAACTACAACATAAGATGATGTTTGAGTATAAAACGAAGTAGAAGGTCCAAGAAAAGTGATTCGGCTTAAACATAAAGAACGTATGGGAATTCAAGAGGCCCGAGAACAGAACCCTGAGGGACTCCACAACAAACCGTAGCTTCATAAAATGTTGTTAAAAGTATTGTGTATTGTTTTGAAGCAGATTGAAACTTTTAAAAAGATTCTAGTTAAAAACGGAAGCATATTGAGACATCCAGGTTGGATCTGTTCAGGATTGTCCTGCTTCACAGAGTCAACGTGTTCAGATCATTTGAAAGTGTTGAAAAGAAGGTGAAATACTGAGCTTAAAGTTGGACACAATTTAAATCAAGAAAAAGAAAAAATTAATAAAAGTTGAGAAATTCGAGAATAATAATCAGCATTTTATAACATCTTAACTAAACCAGTTAGTTAATTAAAACATTCTGACAGTAAAGATTTTAATGTTTATAAAACAAATTATGAGGGGCATGTTTTTCTTATTGTGTTCTGACATGCTGCTGTAGAATTGAATGAAGTTTTCAATATTTTCTAACTTTTGACTCAGAATTAGTGAACTGTGAGTGCAGACTGTTGGCAGCGTCCAGCAGGGGGCAGCACTCAGTCTGTCTTCCTGCTCTGGTTCAGTTTAAAGAACGCCCGTGGGCAGACGGCTGCAGACCTGGCTCACGGTCACGGCTTCCACGACTGCTTCTGCTTCATCTCCAACGCCCACAAGAACCTGCTGCAGCTCTCCGGGCTGCACCACAATGGCAACGGCGCCCCCTATGGCGAGGAGGCGCTCGGCAGGAAGAGGCAGCGGACCGCCGAGGACGCGGGTCTCATGAAGAAGCCCCGCAGAGCCGACGGTAAGAAGCGTGCACGCAGGTGAGGACGCCTCACACACACCTGGACAGACAAGTTTAACATGAGTTTCATTCTCTGCAGGCGACGAGGTGGAGAACATGAATGAGGAGAACATGAACGAGGAGAGCATGAACGTGGAGGAACCCCTGGCAGGTCTGGACCGGACATTCATACCACTTCTTTAAGAACACTGGATGTTAAGACTGAAGACTGAATGTTGAGATTAAAAACAGAATGTCAAAACTAAAACAGTACCTTTGTTGCAGAGCGACATCTTCCTACGCTGCCAGTCCCACCTCCACCTCCAAACCGCCAGCAGGTGGCGCCGGCGCCCCTGGCTCGCCGCACCGCTGCCGACATGTGTGGCTCGCTGCACCTGGGCGGCAGCCCCAGCAGCTGCGTGTCCCACCGCCCGAGCTGGTGGGGGCTGACGGGGGAGGACTGCGGCGACTTCCTGCACTACGGACACTTCCACGGCTTCGGCGACACGGCGGAGGAGCTGAGCGACGGCGGCCGCAAGGAGCACGGCCACGTCAGGACCACGGCGCAGGCCGCGGCCGGGAACCCCCACCTGTACCACGGCTCGTAAGAACCATGCCCACAGGGCGGGGGAACGTCGGACAGCAAAGACGTCCCATTGTCGCGTTAGCACCAACAACTCCATGTATTTGTACGACAGGAATGTTAGAATGTGTGAAAGTTTGTTTCTCCAAAAATTCCATCCGTCATCAGCAAAGAAAATAAACTTTAGCCTAAATTATCCGTATGCTAATGCTCCAAGGCTAGGTGAGCCCTAAAAAAACCGTCCCATCTTTTTTGGATCTGTTGTAGGTTTGCGGCAGATTATTCTGTGTCGTCGTAGTTTTTCTTTTCTCCAGTTTGTTTTGTTACGGTTACAGAAGTTAGGTAGGATGAAACTATAAGCTAGCATCTCCCTCTTCTTTAAAAGAGTTCTGCGTTCGTCTTTTTGTTTTTGTGTGAAAAGGGACAAATATATTACAAAATAGTACATTTACTTCCATATAATTAAAAAAAACAAAAAAACTTGAACACGGTTTACAAAATTTCAGCAGCCCTGAGAGTGCATGTGCCAGTTTAGCTTCGATGCTAATGCTACTTTGCTAGTATTATTATAAGAGCGGCAGGTCTTAAGTGTTGTTGTATGTCCACTAATCTTTCTAAAAGTTGTTATTCCCAGAATTAAATTTGTATAATTTATCATTTTAACGTAATGAAGGGCCATTCGACAGGCTCGACTGGACCCTCTAGTGGGCCTGGGGCCATATTTTTGACACCCCTGATTTCGACTTCTGAGTTAAGAAAATCTCTTATTTGACCTCAGTATAGTTTATTTTGGCCAATACGGAGAGGGGGCGGGGCTTATAGCCTAAAATGTGTTTCCGTTACCATGGAGACGGCTAAGACTATCATAAAAATGACTGGCCACTCTTCTAGGTAATGCCACCGTCATGCAGTCGGTGGCAGTAGTGAGTCACGTGTCCAAACTCAAATCGTACTTTTGCTGTTCGACTCACTGCACCACCTTGTTGTACGGAGTGGTATTACAAGGCTGCTGCCTCAGTGCTCAAAATCCTCAACTTTTATGACGGTGTAATTGCACTTCTGAGCTGAATCTTTGACAGTATTTGGACACGTTAGTGAAAACGGTGCTCAGCTGATGTGCACGATGGAGGGCCGTTACCTCCTTCTTCTACCAAAGGGAACTCAAACTGTTTTATAAGCTTCTTTTTTTTTTTGTACCGACTCTCGTTTTCTGAACACTACAGCAGCCGTGTGGGAATGTTTGCCAAAAACTGCCTTTCACCAACACCGCTGCCGTCTGACGGACACTTTTCTACCGTCTCACTTTCTATTAAACTGGTTTTGCATTTTCATAAGAAAAGAAAACTGTGTCCGGTCTTTATTTGTTCCGAGAATTTCTTCATCCGTCACTCACATTTTTCCCTTTATTTAATCCTTTATATTATCTGATAAAAATCACATCTAATATATCACAATAAACTAACACTGCTGATATTCTGACACAAACATGTTCTATGTTCTCTGAATTCATGAAAACGGAAGGACATTTAATCCCATGTGAAATTTACTAAATTGTCAATAAAAAAGTGGAAGAATTAAGTTGAAATGCTAATTTCGTTAAACTGTTTCTATTAATAAAAAAAAATAAATCACTGAATCAAAGGTTCAAGAAAAGTAAAAAGTTGTTAAGTCCAAGGAAAGTCTCAATTGTGACGTTAATCTCAGAATTCGGACATAAAGTCAAACGTTTGAGATTAAAGTCAGGAGTTTGACTTAAATCAGAATTTTAAGAAAAGTACAAATCTTGATGTGTCGAGACAAAAGATGAAAGATCAGGACCAAAGAGCAGATTGTGCAGATGGACTATGAAGTGGACTCAGTGATGAGCCACTTCCACCAGGTTTCCATGACGACCAGGTGAGAAGAGTAGAATAAAAAGCTTTATTATAAATGCATTAAAACAGAAGTGAGTCGGGGAGCAGACGTCACCTCCTCAGGTCCAGCTGAATGCTCCTCTGCAGGCTCGCGATGCTGGCGTCCAGAGCCGCCAGCCCGTCCCGGAACGCAGCCTCGTCTCTGGTGTTGAAGCTGGACTCGGACCACGCCGACACGCTGTGGGGGGGTTCTGGTGGCTCCGGCTCAGAAGAACTGCGGGACGGGTCCAGGTGTGGGCCCAGTCTCTGAGACGAGGGCTCCGGTCGGGGGAGCGGCTCTGACAGGCTCAGAGACTCCAGGTAGTGGGCGATGCGGTCAGCAGGAGGCGCTGAGGAGTCTTGCCCGCTCTGTTTAGTGTCGGTAACGGCGGCACCACCCGAGAAGCGGCCGACCTGCAGGAGTCTTCAACACAGACCACAGGAGCAGGTTTTACAAGACTCTAATCCTGCTGCAGGTTCAACCGCAGAGCTCACCACTTCAGGTTCTCTCTCACCTGTTGAGGTTCATAAGCTCCTCCTCCAACCGGCTCCTCTGCTGCTCTCCGTCCTGCAGCCTCCTCCTGGCCTCCTCCAAGTCTGCACATCATGTGGGTCAGGGCGCCGCCAGCAAGCAGGCGGAGTCAACTCACAGTGCAAGGCTCACCTGTCTGCAGCCGGGCGTTCTCCTCCTCTCTGTCCTCCAGCGCTCGCTGTAGTTCTGCCAGGTCGTCCACCTGCAGCGCCGGACCTGTGACACGCCACAGTCCGGGACAACGATGGTTTGATCAGCTGACCACTCAGCAGATAAACTAAAGAAAGAATCTGGAATATTGACGTTTACTGACGCTTCTCTGCTTCTTCCCTCTGCTGCAGCTGCTGGTTCAGAGTCCGCACACGCCTGAAACACACAAAGCTGTGGGCACTGGAGGGAAAGGAGGAAGAGGAAGAGGGGTGTGTGTGTGTGTGTGTGTGTGTGTGTGTCTGTGTGTGAGAGATACCTGCGGAGCTGAGCATTCTCACTCTGCAGGGACAGCAGGTCCGGTGTGTCGTTGGTCTGCAGACTGGAGGACATGACGAGCTCAAGACGGCTGAGCAGCATCTCAGCTACACTGCCTGCGCACACACACACACACACACACACACAGGAGCTGAGTCCCAGCAGTAAGTGAAGAGGATAGAAGAGAAGAGGTTTTCTCACCGTGTCCAGTGATCAGAGCTTTGAGCTCACTCAGCAGATTCTGCAGCGTTTCCCTTCTGTCCGTCATCACGCCGTCTTTCAACATCACGCCATCCCTCTTCATCACGCAGTCCGAGTCTCTCACAGGAACTAAATCCTCCTCCTCTTCCTCCTGATGAAGTTGGGGTGTGGGCGACGCCTCAGGAACACACCTGTGGTCGGAGGACGACTGGTGCACGGACAGCAACACGGAGCTGTGTGGTGGAGGGGCCGAGGGGGGAACTGGCGGTCCGCTGTGGAGGACATGTGGTCTCGTGTGGGGGGCCAGTGGTTCTCTGTGAGAGGGCGGTGGTCCTCTGTGGGGGGGCGGTGGTCCTCTGTGGGGGGCAGGCGGCCTCCTGTGGGGGGGCGGTGGTCCTATGTGGAGGGGCTGCAGCTTCACTGCTGCTGCTGGAACGGAGTGTGAACGAGCTCTGGTGTTGTTAGCGGCTCTCTGCTGACCTGCAGGACAAGACGACGCGCTCAGAATAAATGGAATCACCATAGCAACCGATGTGATTGTGACAGGTAAATATCCACATGGACGCACACCCACCTGTGTGTGTGGGGAGTTTCCTCAGGACTTTCTTCACCTGCGAGGTGGGAGGTGCAGCAGGTTTGGCTTCAGCCTTCACAGTCAGGACAGGTGATTTGCCTGCATGCTCAGCCTGCAGCAGGTCGCTCAGTAAAGCAGCACAGCGATCCAGACCCTGATGGAGAGTGGACACCTGACGGGAAGGAGGTCAAGACAAAGCTGAGACGTCTCCAAAGAACCAGAATCATCCAGAACAAAGACAACACCGAGGACCCACTGGAACACAGAGGAAGGACGAGGACATTCACAGGAAAATATGTCCACGGGAACGACAGACAACAATAAGAGCAATAAAATAGAAATGGTGTGAAAGAAACGCAAAAACGATGACAATGATGGACAGAATAAAAAGAAAAAGAATCTAAATATGGAGAATGAGAGAACAGCACCCTGGACAAAAAAAAACCTTGAAATCTTCCTTCATTACCTGGTTTTCTGAGTCTGTGGAGTACAGAGAGTAGGCAGGCTCAGGACGGACCACTCCAGGGTTTACAGACCCTCTGACAGGAACACACACACACACACACACACACACACAACACACAACACAGTGTGTGAGGGTCACAGTGTAATTGGAGGAGTTAGATTGGAGGAACTGTGCAGGACTCACCGGCTGGCTCTGACTGCTCCGCTCAGCCTCCCTGATGTCACCACCTGAAAGTCACAGACAACAGTTGTTAACAACAACAACAACAACTGCATGTATTGGACCCTCTGCAGGGCCGCAGGCTGCATGTTGAATGACCCCAGATGTAAAGGACACCTTTGCTACAGCAGCGAAACACTGACTTTACACAATAGTTTCCAGTAGGAGGATTTCTGTGGAATTATCAACGTATTAATGAATAACAGTATTACAGAAAACTGCTGTGACACACACACACCTGAGCTGAGAGGAAGTGAACGTGTGTCGTCATCACATCGTCTTACCTTCCGTTTCACGTTTCCCTTCATCGTGTGGAGCAGAAAGAAGAGTCAGTCTGCAGGACAAACTGGGTGTTTTATGGATTTTAGTCTCAAAAAGTTTCTAAACACCGCAAAACTTCCAGGCGGAAACCAGTTTGAAACCGACCAATCAGATTGCTTCTCTCAAAACGGGCCCGCTCATTAGAGGAGAGGAAGTCATAGAGTTATGAATGTAGAATCGTAGACACTTACAAATAGATACTGCGACATTGATATACAGAAGTACACATGCAGAATTATACATACGTGTACAGATTCGAGACGTAAAAGGCAGGTCGTCAACCATGACGATCCCGGAAGTGGCCGTTTAGGTTTCTACTTAAATCTTTAAATGTCTGTATTAAAGTGAATATGAGCCGTTATACTACTGACCCCTGCTGGTCAATTAAAGTAAGACATACTGATTATATCTAACTCCCCATCTTCTACTTTAGCTGACCAATACTACTTGTTTGTACGTGGACATGTTCATTTGAGGACAGTGGAGAAACTCACAATTACAATGCAGGTGTAGTTACTCTCGTTTATCATTTGAAGATCCCCAACACGGGAAATACAGGATGGGGACGAATCACTGCATCTGTCGGTGCGCTGGGTCCACGTAGTATGCAAATGTTGCTGTGCCGTACCGAAGACCGGATTGGCTGAATTATCAATGATTAGTGACGTCACAAGAAAGGGGGCCATGTGCCCCCTCAACCTCAAGCGTTATAACTCCCCGAAAAACACATTGAAAATACCTGCTTTCATGCTGAAATACTTTGGTTTACGCTCTTAAGCAAAGACAGGTATATGGCATATTAATAAGTATAAAGATGAATTAATTTCATGGCACTAAAAAGCTTGATTATTCATTTAGATTTAGTTCTTCCTCTTACACACACCAAAACAGAGGGACATCCTCTTTGTACACATCAATGTCTTCATATTATAGTTTCTGTTCATAGAATAGATTTAATTCAACTCTACACACACCAGACATCCCATATAACCTGTTGATATTCGCAGTTTACTACATTTTTTTACTCATTGTGTCTGAAACTGCAGCTTGTGCTATTCACTGATTAACACATACATATGACACCATCAGTGAAACGGGTTGCGTACGAGTTGACGTGTGTATTTTTAATATATAAAAGGTGGATATAAGTAGGTTTGAATTGCTGCAGAAAGCAGATTTTGATCTGAGCAGACCCATGATGATCACAGCTGTATGGGACTTATCACATAGTTGCACCATGGAGCTGAAGGTAACTTTCAGGGACATGCTGAGGTCCACTGAAACTCTCATTGAATTTTTTTCAATCCAAAAATAGATATACTTGCTCAGTCTACCTCAAACTGTGCTACCAGTCATCCCAAACAATTTGACAGCGATGCTGGTTGACTTGTCCAGGTTAAGTCAGAAGAGGCAAGACTTTGGCTCAATGTCATGTCATAATCCAATTTAATTATTTCACCTGTTTTTTTCTGGTAAAAAAATTGTTTTTGAAATACTTGTTATTGTAAATAAATTGTTACTGAGAAAAACGTTTTGTGTCGCTGCTTGGGACCTGAAAAGGACATTTCATGTTGCATTCATGGGTGTTTAAAACATCTTGTGCAGAAAGCATTGAAACACAACATCACTAGTTGGTTGGAAGTTGATGATCTTGCACATTTTACCAGACAAAATTTAATCCATTCAAGTTGTTATCCTCTGTAATTCAACTATTCATTTTATTCTGACAGAAAACACTTCAATCAGCCCAGTTTGGACTTGCCATGGTTCAATTTTAATGATCAACCACCGTCAAACGCAAAGATGAAAAACAAACAGGCCAAGAGGTTTTTGTGTGGTTGAGAAACGATACTTTCTTCACGAGGACATTTAAACTACGTCCATCCAGAGAACACTCTTCAAACACAAACACTGAGAAACAAACTAAATCAACACGGTGAATGAAAAAATAACCAAGCTCTTCCTCACTCCCACTCATCTTCAGCTGCAGGAGGCGCCGCAGGCTGGCTGGACGCACTGCCGTCTCTGAAGGAGCTTGTCTGGAAGAGGAGGAGGAGAAGAGGAGAGGAGCAGATGAAGAGGCGGAGCACATGAAGAAGAGGCAGTGAAGAGGAGAGGAGGTTGGTACCTTCCTGGTGTCAGTAGAACTGAAGGACGGGTTGAAGCTGGAGGTGCTGTGACTGTTGCGGGAACATTCCTCCAACCATGAGGGGACCTCCTGCTGAGCCTGGAGGAGGAGGAGGCGCGATCAAAACGAGGAAGAGGAGGAGGGGTCCTCAGGAGGAGGAAGAGGAGGGTCTAACCTTGGACAGGATGGTCAACAGGGACTGAGCCAGAGGAGCGTCCACATCGGGGTCGAAGAAGGACACGGCCCTCCCGGTGTTGCCGCAGCGAGCCGTCCTGCCGATGCGGTGCACGTATTCGACGGTGGTGGTCGGGAGGTCATAGTTCACCACGTGCTGCACCTCCGGGATGTCCAGACCCCGAGCGGCCACGGAGGTCGCCACCAGAACCGGGAACTTCCCCGAGCGGAAGTCTGCCAGAGCCTGTTCCCGCTCGCGCTGCTCGCGGTCACTGCAGCCGCCATCACATCAGAACACATCAACACACGCTTCAGTGGAACGAGTGACGCCAAAACTCCAAGAAAAAAGGACTGAAAGAGGTGAAACGGTGATAAACCTGGTAGTGACATTACTGTGACTGACCCATGGATGCTGGTGGATGGAAACTTCTCCTGACACAAGAAGCAGGCAATGAAATCAGTCTGCCTCTTCGTCCCCACGAACACCAGGGTGCGCTCGTTTCCTACACCAACAACACACCCGTCAGGACCTCGTCCTCCACTGCCAGGCTGAAGCTGAGCATGATGGGAAACATACCGATGGTTCTGAGGAAGTCCACCAGTTGATCCCTCTTGGCAAACCTGGTGACCTGCACGAAAGACTGCTCCACGTCTGTGCAGGCCCCGCCCACCACGCCCACGGCCAGGAACAGGTAGTCCTCCTTCAGGAAGTCCCCGGCCATCCTGGAGAAGGAAGGGAAACGGTTGAGGTGATGAGCTTCCAGTTAAGTGGAGTTCGTGTGTGGCGTGATCCGACCTCTGGATGTCTGAGGGATACGTTGCGCTGAACATCAGAGTCTGGCGGCTCTCTCGACCCGGCATCCCGGGCGAGCCCACCAGCGTGCGCATGTCGGGCTCAAAGCCCATATCCAGCATCCTGTCGGCCTCGTCCAGCACCAGGTAGCGAACTTTCTGCAGACCAACCTGAAGGAGTTGTGTAGAAACGTGGAGAACACGTTGTGGACATTTATAGACTTCGACACAAAACCAAGATGTTCTTTTTTCATCGTCTACCCGTCCTCGTTTAATCATGTCGAGAAGACGCCCTGGAGTCCCACACAGGACGTTGCAGCCCTTATTGATCTCGTTGGCCTGGTGTCTGGTGTTGACGCCTCCGTAGACTACGACCGGGCGCACGCACGTCCTGAAACGCAGCAGAGCCACAGTAAGCCGGGAAACCCTGAGGCGCGACGAGTAGAGGAGGAAGCGCCAACACACCCGTAAGCAAACTTCCTGGCCTCCAGGAAGATCTGGTTGATGAGCTCTCTGGTGGGGGCCACGATCACCACTTCAGGCTCCTGCTGTTCACTGAAGCGACTGGCGGCGACGCCGTCGGCCATCAGCTGCTGCAGGATGGGGAGCAGGAAGGCCGCCTGGAGGAGCAGGAGGTTCAGGACTGTTCACACCATCAGCCAGTCGACAGAGCGGGTCAGCAGACACAACACTCACCGTCTTCCCTGATCCGGTCTGAGCACAGGCCATCAGGTCTCTGCCAGCAGTGATGATGGGGATCCCGTGTTTCTGCACTGGGGTGGGCTTCACGTAACCAGATTTACTCACGTTGTTCTTCAAAGACTCACACAGACCCGCTTCCTCAAAGGTCTGAGGAGAAAACATGTACGTCACCTCAACCTTCTGCAGGAGTTACTTTATACCGTTTTCAGGACTGAACATTAGAAACGTTTTGTTAATCTAAAGTATTTGAAACTTTGTCCTGGACAGAGATTGTGTGTCCAGACTCATCTTTCATCACACAAATAAAAACCTAATCCCTGCTGCTGGATGACCTTACCGCGATGGCCTTGGGGGGGTTTGACCCGCTGACGTCCACCTCGATTTCGTCGTACTTGCTGAAGTTGATTCCGGACTCATACTGGGAGAAAATGGAGCCCTCGTCGTCAGGGAGGGTGGGTGGGATGTAGGTGACCTTCGGCCCTGCAGAACAGAGATGTTTAAGCGTGACGCTGAACTGAAACAAACCACAGAGCAGCTCTGCAATGTTTGACTTTACCTTCTCCGGCGCCGGCTTCCTTCTCCTCACCTTCACTCATTCCTACCAAACACAAACCGGTCAGATTCTTCCCTTTAAAACACAGATGACTGTTAATGAGAATTATTATTATTATAAGTCAGTAGGAACCTGGAGTGAAGACTTCTTCATCTTTGCCTCGATAACCTGAAAAGACAAGAGTTCAGCAACAGAAGACCCTTCACAGGAAGTACAGTTTGCTCACTCACCTCCTCCTCCTCCTCCTCTTCTCCCCTCAAATCCTCCTCCAACACAGCAAACAAGCGCTCATCAACACGTCTCACTCAACAAACATCTTCAACAAACAATTTTATCACCTCATACCTGATCTGAAACCTCCGTGGCCTCCTCTTCCGAAGGTTCCTGTGAACAACACGGTCAGACTCACACTCACAGCAGTTTGTTTGTTTGGGAGGAAACCAGGAGGAGCAGCTTACCAGCGTTGCAGTCTCCATCCCCTCCTGCACAAAGACAACGAGCAGCACGAGGTCAGTCACAGCTCAGATATCTGGAGGTGGAATAAAGTCTGTGTTCAAGTGTTACCTTCAAACTCGCGCTCCGTTCTGAATCCACTGCCATGTCCTGAAAACAAACAGTGAACTTTTAATCATGTTTATAGTCAAATACAAAAAAATTGACATTTTGCCATCAGTTCCTCATATCAACCAGCAAAAGATAACACATCAAACCAAGTTGAATTCCACTAGATTTTATTCAAAGTCAGCAAGCAGATGAGGCAGAATTAACTGGAAAAACTATTGAAAAGTTGCATTTGTCTCCTCGAGCAGTGAGATGAGCCAAATATTTAGAGATTTCTGATCTGAAGGTGGATTCAGACACTTTCCTCCCGTCACACTTCCTTGTTGTAGCATTCAGTCCGTTCATGACACGTGAAGTATTAAATGTTTCTATGGTTTAGAATGTTTTTCATAAATATTGTATTGCTTCATATAAGTCAAGCAGTTTTTATTTTTCAGATGGTATTTTATAGGTCTTAATTTTCTTCCTTTTATAATGGATATTTTCATTATTTCCATTTGAAAATTGGCTTTTAAGAGTGAGAATAACCCTCTATATTCCTTTAATTGAGGGTGGACAATGACATTATATTTTTTTCAGATTGTTATGAGGAGTTTTGAAAATATGCCCACTTCTGAATTAAGTCTCATTTCAGAATATGTCATATTCTGAAACTAATCGTTCAAAAAAATCTTCATCCAAACCACTGCTGAGACCGATTTTATCAATTAGTGCCCAGATCATCAACCAGGATTAAACATATTCAGTTCAAGATGGGTGTTGTGTGTGTGTGTCTCACCACGGCCTCGCCCTCCAAAGCCTCCTCTTCCTCCACCGTTGTATTTGTCCCCGTCTGAAAGACAAAAACCTGAATGATGCAGTCACATGACACAAAATAACAGAATGTCAAAAAACACTTTAGAAATGTTATGAACACAGCTTAAGTGGCTAACTCGACTATAAATGTTTTTAAAAAGAACAGGTACAACTTAACTAACTATAAATACTCAAATAGATAAAAACGGCTTTTAAAGAAGGCAGACACTAAAAAAAGTAGCCAACACAGTGAAACCATCAGTTTCAGATCTGATTCTTCACAAGTTCGACTTTAGATGATCGTCTACAACTTGTCTGAGACGTGTTGTCTTCATCTTAAAGGTTAAACATGTTTTAATTGGGTGAAAAGTAGTGAAAATGTGTTGTAAAGCTCCAGTGGAGGATCCAGCAGGACTGAGGACACACCCACCCACCCACCCACACCCACACACGAGATGAAAAGCACATGAACCTGAGAAGTTCTTCTTGAAACAACCTCCACCTCGACCACCATCACCTGAAAACACACACGGATTTATTCATGGGTTATTGAGTGTGAAGTGAGCAGCAGAGCCTTCTCCTCCTCCTCCTCCTCCTCCTCTTCCTCACCACGCCTGGACCCTTCTCCAGAGCTCTTCCATGAGTCTCCATCGGAGCCTGCACACAGTGTTCAGGTTAAAGCTCACAAAAAGCAGCAGTGAAACATCAGGCGTCATCGTCAAGAGGTTCAAACCTTCAGAGGGGGTGCAGTGCGCCATCGCAGCTTCCTGGAAACACTCACGTGAGACGGGGGCCCACACCAAGCAGACATGCAGCAACTTTTATTTACAAAGAGTATACTCACCGTTTCTTCCCACTCGTCCATTTTGCAGCTCCTGATCACATGCAAAACAAGCTACAAGTCACCGATTGTCTCATTGATACACAATAAAACATAAAAAACCATTTATAATCGTACCATTTACTTCACAAACTTGACAGAAAAGATTGTAATTAAAAATCTGATTTTTGTTTTTACATTTTGTGACTGACTTTTCCCTCCATTGTAAATGAATGGTAACCCAAATTATTAATGTCAAACACTCATATTTCATGTTCGTTCAAACGCTACATCATTGATGGCAAATGATTTTAACATCTACATTGGTTCATTGGCATTGTTATTTTATGTGGTTTTCTTTATTGTCACGGTGAACATTTACATAAAGATTTTTGTCTTTATGGGTTATAAAAATGCGGCTTTGAGTAGAAATCGATTGAAGACTTTTGACTCAAACATCCTACAGTGGATTTCTCTGAGTTAATTATTATTTCTATCTATTTCATGGTTTATTTCCAGAGAACAACTGAATTGAGTTCAGTGAGGTAAACTATTTTAATCTCTTTAAATGCCAGTGTGATGACAGAATGCCATTTTTTCATGGAAAAACCAGAGAAACTGGTTATTTTCCATTCTTAAGCATTTTTTGGAGCATCAGATTTAAAATTTATTACCCCCTTTTCCCTCTCACCTTTTCATAAATCTAATATTAATCTTTTCTTTTTTTTTTTAACCCTTACCCTAACCCATTTAACAGGCTGCATTAGGATTGCGCACAAAACAAATGTGCATTAAACGCCAAAAAGACGCTCGGAAAAGATAAACTACCCACAAGGCCACACCCTGTGGTAGTTTTTCCTTTTCCGAGGTCAGAGGTCAAAGCTGTGGCGCAGCACGCGGTGGCCACGTGACTCATTAGCAGCCCTCCAAGTGTCTCCGTTAGCTTAGCCTACACGCGATTTAAAAGTTAAAGTTACCTTTAAAGTTTGAGTTAAAGCCACTGAGGGCGAGTCAAATCGCTATAACGTTTGTGTCACATGGTGTTTTATTAGGTAAAATAAGAGGGAAATTACGTATTTATATCCTTTTAATTAGAATTAATCTATCAGTTAAGATTGCCTGGGCGGGAGAAAAAATTTAATTCGACGCTTTGTTAATAAAACATGGCATGTCTTTATCCAAAAACGAGCACCGATAAGAAAAAAAAAAAAAAAGTTAGCATCTGTAGGCGAGTTGTGACGGAGTTCACGGAGTGTTGCAGCAAATGTTAATTACTCACCTACTTGTCGTGCTGCTCTTTCAAATTAGTTGATAAATTACCAGCAGTAAAACACCTGCTGAAATTAAAAAAAAAGACAGTAAATTGTGGGCAAGTTGCAGAAACCAAAATGTGACTATTCCGTCGCGGTTCCTGGGGCTCTCTAGTCAATTCCGCCGCACGTGTACAGTCCAAACTCGCCAAATGCTGGGTTGCCAGTTCCGATACTTTCCCGCTCAACACCAAAGCTTCTATGCATAAACACACAACAACAAACTATTGGCATATATTCTATTCAAAATATTGGTATAGTTAAATTTGTTTAATTTTGCTTGTTTTTTTTTCATATTTTTTATTCATTAGAATGATCATTTTGTTTTATGTTTTTACTTCCAAGTGTTAATCAAAACTGGCTGCCCACGCTAACTATCTCAAAAGACATAATTGCGAGGGCGCTATCTTGAAAGAGGACCCATTTATATCAGTGATATAACTACAATTATTAGAACTTAATGTGTATATTTTGATTTCTGATTGTTTTTCCTTACGTATTTTCTTGGGGGTATTATTTCATTCCTGAAACGATTTCCTTCACGAAGACAAACGAGGAAGGAGAAGCTGGTCCTCATCCAAGATGGCAGCTAAACTGACACGTTAGAGATGTGTATTTGTCTACTTATATCTCTAAAACGAAGATTGATCAAAAAATTGGTAAGCTATGAGCAAGCAAGCTTATGGAAATATGTGCATCTATTTTATAAAATCTAGTAAATCATATTAGGTTTCATTTTTCATGTAAATAACACATTTTATTGAATCTTTGAACTTCGTGAAGGGGTCTCCCGGTCCTGGAGTTACGTATGTTATGTATCTACTTATCAACATGAGTAAATTCTTGTGCCTGTCTTAGTAGCAAGGCCCAAAGATTACTATCTTAGGTGGCCGTTTAATTGGAGTATTAATATTTATTGATTTCCTCTGGAATTTTCGATTGTATGTCTTAAAATTGTACATATACTCTACTTCTATATGTCTGTGATTCAACTTTTATATATCTTGGATTTCACCGGTTCGGGCCCCATGTGTTTAACTTGTAGATCTATTCCAATTGGTTCTATCCTGGAGAGTCCGGTTCCGGTGCTGGTGTCGGTCCGGTTCCGGTCCTCGTGTCGGCCCGGTCCAGCATGTCTTCCTCTAGGACGCAGTGCATTGTGGGTCGTAGGCTGCTGGTGAAGTCAAGATGGCGAAGCTGAGGCAGAGGAAAGAGCTGCAGCGGGAAGGCCGTGAATGAAGTTTGAGCCCGCGGAGGACCTGCAGCATCCACACACAGCACGCACAATAAGAAAAACCACAGCGGAGAAAGTCTCGTATGAATTCCGACGAGAAGGAGGACTGTGAGTGTGCGCCACCACAGGCCGAGACTAGCCCGGGGAGAGGAGCCGATAGGTGGGGACACCGAGAGGAAAGAGCCGGGGATGCTAACTGGGCCTATGCCGCAGAGAGCTAGTGTAGTGCTGGGAGCGGTTTGAATGTGTTACTGGTTTAATCAGGCACAGGTCAAAGAAAGCTTTGGTTTAATAAAAAGGGGTTTTGATGACGTGTTATGTTTCAAATGGTCATTTTTGCATGAAATCTGAGCAGAGTGAGGGCGAGCTTGCCTAAGCACAGTGCTAATGCACAGGTACCTGACACTTCTCTAGACCCAAACCCAAAAATAACAGTGCAGAGGGTGTAAATCTGACAGTTACTGCCGTGTTATAAGGAACTTAATATATGTGGCTGCACATTTAGCAGAATGCATTGACTACAGTGAGGTCACAGTCATTTGCAGTTAAAGAAAGGTAATGTGTCATGTATTATAAGTAAGTTTTGGTCCAGACAGGCAGAAATGTGGTGACACACTGACCTCTGATGTGCTTCTCATCCTTCTTATTTTGTTGTTCTATCAGAGAATTTGAGGAGCCTGAAATAGAAAACCCAGAAGCAAGCCGAATGTAAGTCCAGCTAATTTCTTCTTTCACAGGTTTTCTGCTTGTACTCACGTCTTGTTTCCTTTGCTTCCCATCACGCTGTTTGAATTTTCCACCTAATAACTGTGCTTTATGATTAAATGTTATTTCGCTGTCATTCTGCAGCCACGTGTGGCTCTACAGCCCCTCTGTAGTGGTTCCACAGAGGGAACAGATAGTGTCTCTATTTTGAATGAACTGTACTAACCGTTTGTTTACCTCTGGCCTGCAGGAAGCGAGCAGCCGCCAAACATCTGATAGAGCGCTACTACCACCAGTTAACGGAGGGCTGCGGGAACGAGTCATGCTCCAACTCGTGGTGCGCCTCGTCGGCAGGCTTCAGCCGGATGGACAACAACGCGGCGGCGGTGAAAGCCCTGGAGCTCTACAAGGGCAACGCCAAGCTGTGTGACCCGCACCCCTCTAAGAAGGGCACGGCGTCGGCCTACCTGGAGAGCGGGGCCCATGGTAACATGAAGATGAACAACAAAGATGTGCACTCCGTACGAGACAATTTCAAAGGTGAGAGAAGAGGCAGGGTGAACATTTATTAATGTCGGGAACCCTTCCAAACTATCTCATTGGTCTGTGTGATTGCCAGAATATTTATTCAGCCTTATCTCATGCCTTACTGTTAGCTGCTAATGCTAAGAAAGAGGGTGTGTCTGGCGGTGAACATTGAAGGAAACATGCAGTTTGTAATGATGTTTTGTCGGATTGTTTGCATAGATGTGAGCTACCTGACGGAGGAGAAGGTGTACGAGATCTTGGAGATCTGTGCAGAGAAGGAGGACTACTCGCCCCTGATCCGGGTCATAGGCCGGGTCTTCTCCAGTGCCGAGGGTCTTGTCCAGAGCTTCCGGCGGTCCAAACCGCATACCAAGGAGGAGCTAAAGTCTCTCCAAGGTAAAGATGAAGACAAAGACGAGGATGAGAAGGAGGCGGCCGCCTGCTCGGCCACCGCCATGGAAGAAGAGGACTCGCCCACCTCTTCGTCTTCGTCATCCCGGCTCGGAGAGGGGTCTTCCGGGGAAAACGACGTGCAGAAGCTGGCCCCGGACGAGGTGTCGGTGGACATCGAGGCCGTGCGGCGGGTCTATGAGCGCCTCCTGTCCAACGAGAAGATCGAAGCCGCCTTCCTAAACGCGCTGGTGTACCTCTCGCCCAACGTGGAGTGTGACCTGACGTACCACAACGTGTACTCGCGGGACCCCAACTACCTGAACCTGTTTGTGATCGTGATGGAGAACAGCAACCTCCACAGCCCTGAGTACCTGGAGATTGCGCTGCCGCAGTTCTGCAAGGCCATGAGCAAGCTGCCGCTAGCAGCACAGGCAAAGATGGCGCGGCTGTGGTCGCGCTACAGCACCGAGCAGATGCGACGTATGGTGGAAACCTTCCAGCAGCTCATCACCTACAAGGTCATCAGCAACGAGTTTAACAGCCGCAACCTGGTCAACGACGACGACGCCGTGGTGGCCGCCACCAAGTGCTTGAAGATCGTGTACTACGCCAACGTTCTGGGCGGTGACCTGGACACGGAGCACAACGAGGAGGAGGACGAGGAGCCCATCCCTGAGTCCAGCGAGCTCACCCTGCAGGAGCTGCTGGGAGAGGAGCGGCGGAACAAGAAGGGGCCCCGGGTGGACCCCCTGGAGACGGAGCAGGGGATCCGTGCCAACGACTGCAGACGGCCACTCATTCCCTTCGAGGAGTTTGTCAACGAGCCACTCAATGAAGTGCTGGAGATGGACAAGGACTACACGTTCTTCAAGGTGGAGACAGAGAACAAGTTCTCCTTCATGACGTGTCCCTTCATCCTGAACGCCGTCACCAAGAACCTCGGCCTCTACTACGACAACCGCATCCGCATGTACAGCGAGCGGCGCATCACTGTGCTCTATAGCCTGGTGCAGGGACAGCAGCTCAACCCCTACCTCCGCCTCAAAGTGCGCCGCGACCACATCATCGACGACGCCCTGGTCCGGGTATGTGGCCGACCCCCCCCCACTGCTCCCCCACCCCCCGCCCCTTATCTCACCCAGTGTCTGTCCTGTCCCCGCAGCTGGAGATGATCGCCATGGAGAATCCTGCAGACTTGAAGAAGCAGCTGTACGTGGAGTTCGAGGGAGAGCAAGGCGTGGACGAAGGAGGCGTTTCCAAAGAGTTCTTTCAGCTGGTGGTGGAGGAGATCTTCAACCCAGACATCGGTAACTCTTTTCTTCTCTTCCCACACTTCAGAAACAAAGGAGATCTTAGTCCAATATTTCAAAATCGACCCACTTCTCATAAAAGAATAAGCACTGCGTCTCCAGAGCACACGTAGCTCTACAGCTCCTCTGTAGTGGATCAATTTAAAACATCCAAATTCAAACCTTAAACAACTGAAATAGCTGAAACCACTAAAATAGCTGAAACAACTAAAATAGAGGAGGAAAAAACTACTCAAATTCCAAAAATGGCTGAATAAAGGTCAAAGCTGTAGAAAAGATTAAAAAGGTTAAATCACTCTGGGTGTCTAACAAACTTTAGTTTACGAGTCCAAATACTTGAAACGGCTAAAAGAAGCAAACATTTCTGAAATGGCTAAAGATAGCTGAGATTGCAGAAACCGCAACTAAAGATGAAACAAGAAAAGTCATCATTAGAAATAAAAAAAAAATTAAAAAGCCAAAGTTTTTTAAAGAATCAGATCAACCAAAAGGTAAAGTGGCTAAAATGACTTAAAGTAATGGGAAGAAAAATCTGAAATGCTTTGAACGCTGTTAAAAAGAATAAACCACCTCTTAAAGCTAAAAGGGTCAAAGTGCTGCAGTAGCTTAAATGGGTAAATCCACCGAGTGTGTATTTCCTCTGATCCTGAGATTACATGCGCAGATCTTCTAACTGGAGCTGATCGTCACTGGTTTAGTGGGAATCGCCGTCAGACTGGTTGAACAGTTTGCTAATATGGCTCCACTCTCCAGAGAAGACGGAGAGAACCCGTCGGTGTAATCAGAGAGGAAGATGTTGTTTCACTTTCGTCTTGTCTGCAAGTTCATACCAGTTTGCTTTTGAAAGTGCCTGGATGACGGAGGAGCGATCTTTCTCCCAAAATATGAAGAATTCAAACACACCAACCCGGCGAAAAGCAACTGGCAGAAAATCGCAAACTCTGCGTAACTTCGTGAGATTATACAATATTAATTAACTGTATAATAGAAACACATAGGCATGGCACTGATCACTCAATTTCACTTTATAACGTTGTCGGGCAGAGCTTCCTTAGCGCTCTTCCTTTAGCTTAGATTTTCCATTGAGTTGTTTTGAGGCTCCGCCCCCCATGTGAGCTCCTTTTGCCTTGGAATTTTAATTCCTCACTGTGACAGCACGAGTAGTTGTGTGTTCCATAAATTAATGTTTCTGCAGTTCTGCCGTACGTCACCATTAACCTCATCATTTCAGATCAAGCCGAGTGGACTTGAGAACAAGTACAAAAACATACTTCAAAACACTCACAGACGAGGCTTTATTTTATGTCAAAAGATGGCTTCGCTTCCTAAAAACAATTTCTCTCAATCTGCGCACCAATCAGGATCTTCTAAGAATGAACAGGCCACTTTCCAAGAGCTCTGATTGGTCATGGGGCGGATCTTTTATACATGTTGATCTCTTATCCAGAACATAACCTGCTCCGGTGCAGGTTAGCGGTTCAGACTAAGTTACTGGTAAGAAGTGAACCAGCATGGAAAACCCAGAGTTAATCCTGAAGTTACCTCAATAAGAGAAAATCCCGATTTGTAATATTGGCCTCGTTGATGTAATCTGATGGTTTATGTCCCATAGTAGTTGTTCTGTACCAACAGGGGGCAGCAGAGCCCCTCTGAGAACTGACACGGTCTGTTTGTGCTCCCGCAGGCATGTTCACATACGACGAGCGCACCAAGTTGTTCTGGTTCAACCCGTCGTCATTCGAGAACGAGGGCCAGTACACGCTGATCGGCATTGTTCTGGGCCTGGCCATCTACAACAACTGTATCCTGGACGTCCACTTCCCCATGGTGGTCTACAGGAAGCTCATGGGCAAGAAGGGGACCTTCAGGGACCTGGCGGACGCTAACCCGGTAACGTGGATTGTCGCGCGGTTTGTCGGTCCGACTCTGTCCGTCGGCGCCGCGCTCATGTCGGTGCTCTGCTGCTCAGGTTCTGTTCCAGAGTCTGAAGGTGCTGCTGGAGTACGAGGGCAGCGTGGAGGACGACATGATGATCACCTTCCAGATCTCCCAGACCGACCTCTTCGGGAACCCGCTCATGTACGACCTGAGGGAGAACGGGGACAAGATCCCAGTGACCAATGAAAACAGGAAGGTGAGTACAAACATGCTCAACCTTTTTCCGGAAGCTCATTTCAACTGCATGTAAACATGTGGAGATGATGAGAGGAACGGAATCCAATTTGCAAAATCAAAATCTTTTATAGCGACAAATTCGATAAATGGATTTCTTTGCCCAGCCCTAATTTAATTAAAACAGGCTACAGATTTCATTGTTTAACCTCTGTGCCTCCCTAAAGTACTCATTTCATGCTGCTAAATACTCTGTTATAAAAATACTCTTTCAGCTGTTTTACATGAATTTTTTTTTTTTTAAAAACACGTTTAATCATCAAACCAACAAACTGTTTGTATCACAGATCCCATAACAGTCCAATGTCACAAGCTCATCTGCAGCTCTTAATTTGAAGGATTGAAATCTGTTTACGTCAAACGTCTTTCATATCTTTGTGTGTGTGCAGGAGTTTGTTGCACAGTATTCAGAGTACATGCTGAACAAAAGCGTGGAGAAGCAGTTCAAAGCGTTCAGGAGAGGCTTCCACATGGTGACCAACGAGTCTCCTCTGAAGTACCTGTTCAGACCAGAGGAGATCGAGCTGCTGATCTGTGGGAGCAGGGTGAGGACCGCCGCAGAAACCTCCTCCTCCTCCTCCTCCTCACTCACTCACTCACTCACTCACTCACTCACTCACTGTCCTGTCTCTGCTCCTCTCAGAACCTGGACTTCCTCGCACTGGAAGAAACCACAGAGTACGACGGCGGTTATAACAGAGATTCTCGAATCATCAAGTAAGAAAGTTTTATTGTTGCTTTAAACTCTCATCTTGAAGTTTGTCTTATAAATATATTCATCCCAGCAAACAACTAAAAGTGAAAGTGCTACACTCCAGACAAAACGGTTTCTAACTCGATAAAACAGATTAAACAAACTTAAAAACGGTTGAAACACTTTTAAAGCTTTAAAGACTGAAGATAGCTGAAGATAAGCTACAACAGGGATTGCTGAAAGTGCCAGGAAACGCAGTTAAAAGAGCTTTAAACGGGTGAAACTTGTGTGTAGCTGCCATCTCACCGCGGCCGTCCGTCCGTCTGTCCTCAGGGAGTTTTGGGAGACATTGCACTCGTTCGGTGAGGAGCAGAAGCGCCTCTTCCTGCAGTTCACCACTGGCACTGACCGAGCCCCGGTGGGCGGCCTCGGCAAGCTGAAGATGATCATCGCCAAGAACGGCCCCGACACGGACAGGTGAGGGTCCTCCCGCAGGTTGAGCGGCCAGCACAGAGGCGGGATGTGATCTTTGACTAGTGTGTGTGTGCGTGTGTGTGTGTGTGTGTGTGTGTGTCCTGGTGCAGGTTACCCACGTCTCACACTTGCTTTAACGTGCTGCTGCTGCCCGAGTACAGCAGCAAGGAGAAGCTGAGGGAGAGACTGCTGAAAGCCATCACCTATGCCAAAGGGTTTGGCATGCTCTGAGCCCCCACCCCCCCCTCCCTCCCTCCCTCCCTCCCTCCCCTCTCTCCGAACGGACTCCTTCTCAGAAAGCCCATCGAACCCGGACCCCGCCCCCTCCCCCGTCTCAGACACAATCTCCAAGGTGACAAAACGCCGGGGCAGAGTATGTTTGGAGGAATACTGGTTGTCGTAGAGCGCGCTCGTAGTTCTGCTGCTGTGCCTGCATCATCCCCCGTCAGTCAGTGTAAGCACACAGACCTTCTGAAGTACCCACTCCCACATCCACGCAGCCTCCCTCCCTCCTTGTTCTGTTTTTGTTTTGTTTTTTATGTACAGAGAGGATGGTTTTCCTTATTATTTATTTTAAGGTGAAATGGGTTCTTTTTCCTGCCTGCCTGTTGGGGGAGGGTTCAAATTAAGCGACGATATAAAGCCCCTGTGTGGATTAAAACCACGTTCAAGTAGCTCTGAACTCTGGTCCACAGACAGGATCTAGTAGTAGAGTAGCTTTTACTGCAAAATATTCTATTCCCCACTGATCATTCCACTCACGTCTGATTGGACCTGGTCCCGCTGCGGTCTGCCCCAGGCCGACCACAGCCAGTCCAGCACGGTTCACCACACCCCCACGGTCCTTTACAGTCTGATCCGGCCCTCCGGGCCCGGTTCTGGTCTATCATAGTCTACTTTGTTCCCGCCATCATGGCACAAGATGGTCCGTCATGATCCATCACGGTTTGTTTTGGACAGTCGCAGTCCATCACTGACTAACGTGAGAGGATGATGGACCGCGATCACGTCTCTGATCACCGTTTTCTCTTCTCGGTTGTCTTTCCGTGGTCCATCTTGTTCCATCACATCCTCCATGACCCACCACGGTTCCGTTCAGCCCGCCGAGGCTCCTTTGAACGGCACATCATCAATTCGCTGCTTCACTAGTTTGTTTTTGTTTTTTTTCTTTGTCTGGGGCGGGGGGGGGGCATTGCAGGTTGGACTAAAACATGTCAGGCTGTGTAAGTGCACTTAGACATTTTCAGAATGTTTGTTTTGTGGCCACACGTCGCCATGATTGTTCGAAGCATTTTATTTCCTTGTCTTCCTGTGTTGACGATTCTGAATAAAACAAACAAAGAGGAAACAGTATTTATACGTCGGTGCAGCCGGAGGAGGTAGAGCGCCCGCGAGGCGTTCACGGGCCGTCTGTTCTTCTGGTGCCATCCTTCGCGCTTGGCGGGGGAGGGGTCAGGGGGTCTGGATGTGGATCTGGACCGGGGGTCCGGCTGTGGTTACACTCGTTCTTCCGCTACCTGGTGAGACGCTCCCGTCAGTCACTTTGCAGATTAGAGACACGACACTCGTATGAAGATTCTTTCTTTTTATGATGTCCATTTTATTCATTTATATTTTCTTCTTCCTCCCATCGACATTTTGACCACATGCTTGTAATTCTACTTTTATTAAAGTCTATTTTTTTAGTTTTCATTCGACATTATGTTCACATCATTTTGAGTTTCTGCTGAACTCATTTTTTTCCCTGTTAATTCCCATAAAACGTCATTCTGCTGAAGATTTAACTTAAATCTTTTGCAATTTGAATTCTAATGATGTTTCTTCCATGTAAGTCAGCAATTCTCAACGTTTCAGCTTAACTATTGATATTCTCACTTATTTGATGTTCTTAAAATGTCGATTTCTGATAATTGGACTTTTCGAGCATTTTTTTATTAGTGTACCAAAATTCCCCAAAAATCTATGGTTTTAACTTAATTCTTGATAGTTTCTTCTGTTTTAATATTCATATTCTGGATCAAAATTTCTTTTAAATATGTTCATTACTTTCACTAATATTCAAAAATTTATAATCTTTTGAAATGATTTAAAAAGATCTCAATGAATTTCTGTTTTTTAAAACTTTAACTTGCCTGTATTGATTTAATTTAAAAGTTTTGATATATTTCAACATTATTAAATTATTTCTGTACAATTTTCCACTTTCAACCATCTGAATAAAAAAGATCTTTAAGTTTTGCTTATTTCTATTCTGGCTACTTTAGAAATTATTACTTTATTAAAGTCAAAGTGAAGAATAAAAAAATTTGGTTTCTATTATTTCTGACATTTAGGTTTTTTTTTAAAGTTTGTATAAACTAATTTTCAGAAATAATTCAGGCTTTTTTCTAAATTTCATTTATATAATTGGATCCTCGGTCAAATTTTTTATTTTTTCTCTTTTAAACACTTTTATGTTTTTTTCAAATACACAAAAGAAATGTGCAGTAATTCATTTCAATATTTCATGAGGTTTGGGGCTTTTTATTTTGTATTAATGTGGCTCTACTCCACCACTGCAGTGGGTGAATAATGTCCAGGTAAATGAGGAACGAGCTGAAATGAGCCCTTTTCAGAAAAGTTGTCATATTTTAAAAGAGTGTTTGATTCAGGTTGGATCTGTGGAGACGGGTGTAACCACTGCTGATTTTTAGCACTTTGTGTTTGAGATAAACACAGTTATTGACTGTGAAAGGATGTTTTCTGTCATTTCTACCAGTTTCTCCTTCAGATCTGTTGCAGCAGGAAGCTTTCTCAGATTTTTTTTAATTTTATTTTCAGTTGGGTTTGTTTTCATTTGACACAACTCATTTATCCAAAGTGTCCTCACCGCTTGTTTGAAGGGGAAACAAAATGCAAACCTGAAAATAAGCTGAGCACAAACCCAGAGGGCTGCGGCTCTGCAGCATCTCCATGAAGATTCCACTGACTTACAAAAGGATAATGAACATTTACCTTCAGTTTTAACGCACAGCAGACTATCTTTTAAGGAAACCACAGTTTCCTGACGACGCTTTACCTGCATGTGAGCTAAAACTTCTGAAACTGTCTAAATGGGTAAAACTGCTTTACAAAGATAAAATGTCTTAAGAAATCTCAAACCTGACAAAGTGTGAAATGGGTCTAATTGCAAACTTTTCTAAAAACAGTTAAGATAGATTAAAAACTGCTTATCACAAAAAAAGCAAAGCGCTGAAAATGGCAAAATGAAATAAAACCGTTAATTATAGTGAATTTAATGAAACGTAAGCAGATGGAGATGAATTTTAAGTGGTAAAAAAAAAGTCTCTTTTGGTCCTAAAGTTACCAGACGTCTGCTCTCGTCACATTTTGTCTCTCTTTCAAACAAGTAATTTGACACCAGCCTCCTCAGCCTGTCCACTCCACAAGAAAAAGTCCATATCATTCTAAAGCTGGTCAACATGCGGTTGTGTTCGCTTTGAGATATGAAGAATTGTTTGATCATCTGCTGCTCCCGAAAACCACTTCTCATGTGACGATACCTGAGCCAACAGTCTGCCGGGTCTGGGTCTGGACCCGGGTCAGGATCTGGACCTGGGTCTTGGTCTGGACCTGGATCAAAATGCTGAGTGAGCCGCTCTGGCTCCGTTTCCTCTCCTCCTCGTGGGTTTATGGAGAAGCCCTTTGGTTTCAGTGAACGGAGTGCCTCCATGTGGGAGGCTTCTGAAGCGCTGAGGCTCACCTGGACATGTGACCGGGCTCCGCAGCCCGCTGAAGGTCAAGAGGTCACGGGTTCGATGAAAGGCTGAAAGTGCTCAGTGTTGTGAAAACATGCTCAATAAAGACAACTGCTTTTTTCCAGCTTGTTTGGCCTGATTTTAATCCAGATTTAACCCAGGTAAAGCAGGTTTACCTTTAGTTGTCGTTTTTCAAAGCTGTTTTGAATATTTTTTAATTTTTCCTACGATTTGATCTGTTTTAACATTTTTAGCAATTTTTTCGACAATCTATTTTTGCAACAGTTTTAACCAGTTTCAGTGGTTTTACCAAATCTATTTTAGCCTTTTATTCCAGCCATTTGAGATATTTTATTTTATGCATTTATTTGCATTTTGTCTTCACGAGTTTGAACCTTTTGAGTTGTTTTTTGAGAGCCATCGTTTAGCTGGAGAAACAAACGCCAATGAAGGGTTTTTTTGTGATCCTTTTTATTACAGAAAATGAAAATCATAAAAAAAAACTGCTGATGTGTAAAAACAAGGCCGTCTTTTTTCTCCTCACCAGGTTCCTCTGGAAAACACAGTGAATGAGTGATCAAACTTCTAAACATTAATTATTGTCAAAAAAATAAAAGCTCAAACTGTGTGACTTCTCAGCATGATGGACCCAGCTAACCACTGCACCACTGTGCCGTGCCTGTACAATATGTACACAGTGTGTATTTAACTGTGTTTTAGTACCTTTGTTCTGCTCGCTATTTGTCCCGTTGAGGCGCAGTAGAGGCGTTAACAGTTCAACCAGAACGTCATTCTGCACCAAACACAAGAAAAGTCTTCTAGAAAATATAGAAATATAAAATACTCACTCCTCCTTTTATTAATTATTTATAATAATCTGGATAATTGAATACCTAAGATTAGCTCAATTGTTTTTCTATATCATAAGAATTTTTTTTTTTATAAGTGTGATACACATTTATTCCTTGTAGAATTTAATTTGGAACCAAATTATAATAGTGTTTGTGTTTATATAGACAGTCTGAAAAGGTTAAAGTAAAAACGCTTTGCTTCCCTCGAGTGGGTCTTGCAGGAAGAGCTGCAATATTGTGAGCCTGTGGAGGTTTCAGTATTTTAAATTAAATAACTATCGCTGACTTCCTCTGTCAAAACCAGTAGAAACGACAGAGGGGATTCCCTGCAGTGAGTTCCCTACCCGAGAAACGGGTTCTTGAGGTCCAGACTGTTTCCAGAGCTGCATCCTGATTGGTCGACTGTGGCCGTGATCTGGATGTCGTGGCTCTGCCTGCCGGGACAAAGGGTTTAGAACATGCAGGAGGTTTAAATACGCCTCCATGATGGAGAAGTTTGAAATGTCACCAGATTGAACGGCAATAATCTGATCAGAGCCGCACAGGAAGGACTTTACTGCTCAGAGGAAGAAATCGCTCAAAATTTTTGTATTCAATTTGAGAGTTTCGACATCTCTGGCTGTTTCGGGAAGCGTCCCTGTGTGGTCACCTGTCGTTGGCGGTCAGCAGGACGGATCCGGACAGAGTGTGACCCAGCCTGGCGAAGAGAGGCGTCTGCAGCAGACACCTGACCTGAGACCATCGAGTCAGAGGCTCGGTGGGAGCCGTGGAGAGCCACACCGTCGCGCTGCGAGCAAAACCCACATCGTTACGTCCTCCCGACAAAACTCTCAAGCACAATGTGGGAGGAAAGTTCACCTGGATCCCCGATAAGCCACGTCGAACCAGAAGGCGAGTCCGTGAACCAAACCGGACTGGAGCAGCGGGAACACAAAGGGAATCTCTATCCTGGAAACACGGGTCACGTTCAGGGGAAATACTTCTTCATTCAGGAGTCTTGAGTCTGTATATAACCTGTGTAGATCTTCTCGTGTCGCCTCCCGGAAGTCGATGCTGTGCTTCACTGACTTCGCCATCAGGATCTGCACGTCGAACGTGTCCTGATGAGGATTAAATACAATCTGTTTATCACGGTGTTTATTGTAGAACCCCCTCGACATAAAACAAAGCAAGCTTTTAACACTCTGTCGCTGATAGATGATGTAGGATGTACTTATTGGAGTTCTACAAAGCTTCCTATCTCCCGACTAAGAACTTCTTTATTTGAACTAGGAAGTTTGTGACTTTCCTTTAACTGGTGAATGTCAGGAGAGTTTGAAATATGTCACCACAACAGGCTGCTTGAAGAACTCGTCCACGGCAGAACCATGCAGAGCGCTCAGGTTCACTCCATAGAAATTTCTCTGCTGCCTGCAATGAAACCAAGCATGAAACACCAGCACACACACACACACACACACACACACTACTATCACGACACACCTCTATGCTGATGACACTGTTTTTAGCTTTCCAAACTGCTTTTCTTTAAGAGTCATCATATCTGATCTCCTTTATCCATTTTAGACTTCAGAGATACTGCAAGGGTCCCTTTTGTGTCTCTGTCAAGACTGTCACTTACCTGTTTGTCTCTTCCTGTTTTATTTTGAAGTATCTGTCTCGTCTGTCTTTGCTCACGTACCCTTCCTGTTTGTGTGTGTCTGATTAGTTTTTATTTGTATCGCCCATATCTGCCCTTCCCTTGTGTATTTAAGCCCCTCTTCCTCTTGTCTCTGTGCCTGATTGTCATGTCGCTTGTCTCATGACTCCGGCCTTTTCCCTGCGTTTTCCTTGTGAACTTCTCCCTGTTTTTGACCTCTGCCTGGACTTTGACTTCGACTTTGGATCAGCACTCTGGTTTTGTACGCCTTGATTTTAATAAACTCCGTCAATAATCTGATCTGAGTCTGCCTTTGGGGTTCACCACGATCCGTGACTGATACATAAACGCCCTTAAGCGTACATAAATGCTTTTAAGTTAATTATACTCTACTTTACAAATATACTAATTTTGCTATCAAGTCTTAACCTGTATTTACTTATTCAATAATTTATTCTATTTACTGTGAAGTCTATATATATATATATATATATATATATATATATCTACAGACACACCTCATTTTATATTAAAACATTTTTGTTATTGTTAAAACTTTTATTTTCCCTCAAGTCATCTTCATTAATCTTTATTTGTAATATTGGTTTTGAACGATGCTGCACTTCCAAATAAACATAGTGACCATTATAATACATTATTAAATTATCAAGTCCAGTAGACCTTTAAAAATATATATTTTTTCAAATTTAACTTAAAAAACATTTTCCCAATTAAATCTTAAATAAATAAATTAACTGGCAGGCCAGCAGAAGTTCATATCAGTTTAATCCTTTAAATTCAGGACCAAAGTGAACATGATCATTTCATATCCAACATAAAACATGGATGACTGTGTGTGTGTGTGTGTGTGTGTGTGTGTGTGTGTGTGTGTGTGTGTGTGTGTGTGTGTGTGTGTGTGTGTGTGTGTGTGTGTGTGTGTGTGTGTGTGTGTGTGTGTGTGTGTGTGTATGTGTGAGTGAGTATGTGTGAGTGTGTGTGAGTGTGTGAGTGTGTGAAGGGGAAAGAATAGCTCCAGTGTGTTTGTGTCCTCATGCATGTCTTTATGTGTGCGAGAGACCAGAAAGCCGCCTGTGCGTAGTGCTCTAAGTAGAGCTGCTCGTCGCTGAAGGGAGCCAGATGAATATCAGCGCAGGAGGGGAACAGCAGGCCTGCATGGAGATCCACACATCAGCACACACACTCACACACACACTCACTCACACACACACACACACAGACCTGAATCATCCACTCACCATTGGGTTTCAACCACTTTCTGGCGTATAAGAAGTCGTCCATCAGCTTCTTGTTGAGCAGCATGTAGCCGATGGGCTCGGAGATGATGACGTCCACCAGTTCATCGCAGCGCACCTCCTCCACCGACCCCTCCAGGACCCTGATCCGCTCCTGGAGGTGGTTGTTGTGGACCAGGATCTGTACAACCAGGAATGTCAGTCATTCTTAAAACAGATTTTTAAAGTGTTGAGACTAATATTTTGACAATAACAGACAACGCCCTTCAGTTCCATCACGTATGCTTCGGTTTGAACATCACATTTCTCACAATGGGCACATAAGACTCCTGCTGAGCTATGAAACATGAACAAAGACGCCAAATCTCCAACCAATCAGCGCTCTGGTGGTTTTTAGGAAGCGGTGATCAGAGATCAGCCTCGGTTCTGTGAGAAAAGCCGATATAATTTGCAGATTTTTGAGTCCTGTGAGGAGCCTCATGCAGCCTTTCTTCTGCTGAAGCCTGCGCCAGATGTTGCTGCAAGTCATTACCTCTGCAGAATGCCACGCTCTGCATGTGATGTTTGTACTCTACGTGTGTGTGTGTGTGTGTGTGTGTGTGTGTGTGGGTTTCTCTCCAGGCTTCACAGGGCCAAAACACACACACACACTGTTTTCCAAACTCTGGGTTTTCTGTGGGTCGGTTCAAACAGGCTGAGAGTGGAACGTGATCAAACCTGCTGAATGATGTCTGAAAGGTTAATAAGAAATGAAAAGATGGAGGACTGAAGAGTTACCCGTGTATACGTGGCTGCGGGGCTGGACTCGACGGCGTAGACTCTGGAAGCTCCGGCCTGGACGGAGAAGAAGGAGAGAATTGCAGAACCACAGCAGACATCCAGAACCACCTACAGAGACAACAAGAGAAGCTTTAACGGGTCAAATCTCAAACAATTCTTACACTTACAGTATATTTCTGTTTCTCAAAGTGGCTCATGGCTCAAAAGGGCTAAAAAGACCCCCCAAAAAAACTAAAACTGATAAAATGACGACGTTGGCTAAAACAACAAAAACGCTAAAATCGTGATTGTAATACTAGTTTGTGCCACAAGGTGGTGTAATGAGTCAGTGGAAGATGGAGCAGTGAGGATGAGGATGGTGGCTGAAGATCTCAGTCATAACAGGGTAACAGAAAGGAGGCTGGGGGTCTCCCGGAGCCCACCTTGCCTCTGAAGTCGCCCTCGTTGGCCAGGATGGCTCTGTGGTAGGTGGCGATCCTCAGGTAGTCCTGGAGCAGACTCTGCTGCTGGCCCAGACAGCTCTGGAACTGAACACACCACTGTGAGGCAAAGCGCCACTCGCTGAACGTGAAACACCTCCGCCGTCCTACCTGGTGACCCTCCAGCGGTCTCCTGGGAGACGCCGCCTGCTCCTCCTGCTCCTCCTCATGGCTGGCTCTCCTCAGAAGACTCAGGAACGCCTTTATTTCTAAAGGGGAAACAACGGGAAGTGCTCTTCAGGTCTGAACTCCCCAGAAAGTTCATGGGGGAGTTTCTGAAGTACCAACCGGTGGGAGTTTTGAACTGCAGAAGAAGACTGAGCTTCCCGATGGTGACGAGGAAGGACTGAGCTCCCACCTGACAGCAGTCCTCCGACACGGTCAGCTGGTACACGGTGCTCCTGTCGGCTTCAAGCACAAGACGCTTACATCTTCATAGAGGCCATTTCATTCAATGTTGGTCTCCTTTTAGACTGACTGGAATCAGTAAAGTCTCTTAAAATGTAGGTTCTTTCTTTGTTCCTATCTTGAGTTATTGTCATAAATCAGTAAGCAATTGGATTTTACAAGAATTTCACCTTCTTGAACTCAGTTTTATTGAGTCTTTACAAACAATCTGCAGAATCGATGGAGTTATTCTGGTTGTACAAGTCATGCAGTATTCTATAATCGACTCATCTTGAAGGGAGATGACATTTAGAAGATGTGTGACAGAGACTGACCATCCTGCACAGTGATCTGTTGAGCCTCCTCCAGGCCGGAGCTGAGCATCACCGTCAGGTCCTCTCCGGCTTTCTGCCTGCAAACACTCAGGTTCATCTGAAAGCACATCACATCACAGTTCCTTACATCCCACCACATCTGCATCAATGCTTCCCACTCAAACTGAGCCGAGCCCCATGCTGCTGAGCTACAGGTGTGTGTCAGGTGTGTGTTAGGTGTGTGTGCCTCTGCCTCACCTCCTCCTGCAGGGTGAAGACCCTGACTGGGAACGCTGGAGACTCCTCACTGCTCTCCTCCATTCTTCAGACTGAAGGAAAGCTGCTGTGTGAGAGGAAACTCGGGGGGCGGATAGAAGTTACTGAGAACTTCACCAAACCCGCTCAAACTACCACAACGCCCTCTCCTGGTCAAACTGCAACACTGCAGGAGCAGAGGAAATGGGTTGCATGTTCATGTTGTGCTTTCATCGGATCTCCTTCGTTAATCTGAATCCACAGCAGACTTTAAATGTGATCATACAGAAATAAATTAATTGAAAAAGAATTAGTGGTTATATAAATGGAAACGAGGTGGAAATGTTGATTTTTGATCATTTTGAAGCTCCTATACAGACTTTATTCCATAAAATTGTCACTCGTGTGTTTAGCTACACTAACTTTAATGTTTTGAGGTTTTCTGACATTTGTTTGTGAACTATAAAGAGTATAATCAGTCCTGAATCAAACCTTTGTCTTGAAGCCTCTCGGCAGCCTGGGGGGGAAGTACAACTCTTCTGCTGTTTCACAAAAACCATAAAATGAGGCTTCGCAAACACGTGAAAAGACTAAAAACCTGCAGAAAAATTGAAACAAGAGAAAAATTTGTGAGTGAATGAATAGACAAGCAGCAGCAGAGGAAAATAGAGTGTTACTAAACAACTGTTAAAAAGAAAAAGTTGTGATAACCCAGATGTTAAAAAAAAAGGTGTAATTCCATATAAATATTTTTTTCTCCTATTCTTTGTTGTTGGGAGAACTCTAGTGAATACAATTAAATTTGTGTGACATTTGAATCAATTCCATACCGATGTTACTATTAGTACATTATTATAACCATTAATTGTCTGTTGATCCCGTGAATAATACAAATGAATGACTTCAGATTGTTTACATTTTTATTCTTTCGTGCCTAATTTATTCTTAGTGATCCTGCAAAATGAAAAAAATGTGATGCTAGTCAAGGATCCTTAATCACTTGAAAAAGTACTCTCATGTTTAAATTGTTTTAGAAAATTAATTAGATTTAAAGTGTACTCAAACAGTCTGAGTTGAACTCACTCATCAGGTTATAGGAAGCAGAAGTTTAAAATATTATCAGCAGTCTGTGGCTTAAGCGTTGTGTAATTCTGTTAAATTTGAAGAACAAAGAGATGAACCGTCTGGTGTTTGTTCAGGAGACATTTATTTTACGTCAATCACATCTTCAAGAATGAATGTGAACCTACCCTTTGTAGCTTTGCTTTATTGTACAATTTGAATTAAAACAATAGATTCTGATCAATTCAAACAGTGGCTCAGTTTGAGAGTCCAGATATAAAGGATGAATAGAACACCAGTCTGAGTCTCTGATAGAATTCAGTATTCCCTCAGTTATTGCCCACTTCTGTTTTTCTCTTCTTTAATCATAAGGACGAGCGAACAGAGACTTAACGCTTCATGCTGTGGGCTGCATAATATCCCGATGTTGGAATAATTGTACATGGATGCAAAAATGTGTCTGTTATAAAATCAAGGGAATTCCCAGCTATGTGAACATCGCTGGAACTTCTGTGTTTGTGCAAGTCCCGGCTTGCACACACACACACACACACACACACACACACACACACACACACACACACACACACACACACACACACTATATAAGAGGAAGAGCCGAGAGCAAAGCAGCATTTCCCCTCTACAAGAACAGACTCAAGGTAACCACACATTGTGTGTTTTTTACTGTCTTTTTAAGTATTATTTTAATAATCTGGAAGGGTATTTGCTTATCCTAAGCTTCAGCCTCCAGCATGATACTCCATTAGTCCTGACATAGGCTGAATTTTATGTAATTATAATCATGATAATAATAATAATAATATTTCTGTATGGTAGATCTGAGCTGTTTATTCTCATTTGCATAACAAATTATTATTTTTGTAGTTTTAAATAGAATTTTGAATTGGAAAGAACATTCTTGCACTGACCTAAATCCTCCTCTTTCATTTCCCATTCTGAGGTGAAATTTCATATTTTCCTTACTTGCAGACGACAAAATGAGAGCTGAAGTGTGTGCCATCCTTCTCCTGCTGACTGTGTATCAAGGTATTTAATATTTTATTTTGAAATGTTTTTAATGAAAAGTCTCATTTTCTGTAGTGTTTTGTGAACTTATCTGCACATTTCTATTGTACAAGAACAAAACGTTATAAATAATTCTGTTAATCGGAAATGAAACATTTATTTAAGTTCTGTCATATTGATGTTCACTCTGTGTGTGTGTGTTCAGGACACACACTGGAGTGTAACTTCTGTTTCTCAAAGGGAGGCGACCTGTGCACAGCCACCAGCACTCAGACCTGCTCCAGGTCTGCAGATGCCTGTGCTGCAGTCATCTTGTCGTTCCCCGTCAGTAAGTCCTGCACAGCACACGCTACTGAGCATGACATTTTAAGATTTAACAAATAACTCAAGCTCTAAATTGTATCAGCTGAAACATTGGCCACATCAGCTGCAGGTTGCAGACCTTTTGATTAGTAAATTCAGGAGAAAATCAGGAAAAAGTGACCGTAGATCCAACGTATATCTGTTGTTTTCTGCTTCTAGACTCTTCTTTCCGTCAGTGCATGAACATGGCGGTGTGTCAGGGGTACATAAAAACCCCCGGTGTGATCGCTCAGTGCTGCAGCACCGACCTCTGCAACTGACCCCCCAACTCTGACCCCCTGACCCCCCCGACGCCTACCCCTGGACCCTCCAAACACTCCCAACAGAATCCAGCTGAGGTCTGACGGAACACTGAAGATGTATCTGAACCACAGCAGAGGGCAGCAAAGCTCTGTGTGTGTGTGTGTGTGTGTGTGTGTGTGTGTGTGTGTGTGTGTGTGTGTGTGTGTGTGTGTGTGTGTGTGTGTGTGTGTGTGTGTGTGTGTGTGTGTGTGTGTGTGTGTGTGTGTGTGTGTGTGTGTGTGTGTGTCTGAGAGCCTGATTAAAAGAATTTAAATGTCTATATACAAAGTGGAATCTTGATATCTGTGTTTTTCCTGTTCTCTCTTTCAACATCACAGAATGGTGTTGATGCTAATGTTATTCAGTTTTGGCCTCTGGTCACTCGGCTACAAGCATCATTGTTGTCTGTGGGTCACATTAGGTCTCAAAAGCCTCGTGTCCACTGCGCAGTATCTGCCCGTATGTGTACGTTATGGTACCGGTATGGAACGGGTTTTCCTGTGTTTCCACTGACAAACGTTGTGGATGGTACCGAAAGTACCGTACCCAACCGTAGTCCTTTTTCATCACCCTTCCGTTGGGGTACCCAGCACTACAGATGCAATAAGGACCAGCAAAAGCCCAAAATATTTCATTATCTTATCGGCCGTATGAATCCTCTGTTATTGTTTACATTTTTTTTCCGCGTTGGTCCTGAGAGCACCGTGGCTACTGTTGCGTGATGATGTCACATACCTGCATCATAACCCCGTCTACATTATAACAGGACTCTCTGTGGTTTGACTGCGCAACAATTGGGTCTGGGTCCACTTTGCTTTACCGTTCCGTCCAGTCACATTCTGTGCAGTGGAAATGAGGCTAAAGTCAGCCTCTTTCTGACGGGAACAAGGCGACACCTAGTGGACAAGTGAGAACTCTTGATCACATCCTCAGACCCAACTGAAATTTCTTTTTTTTTAACCTAAATTTCAACTTGTATAAAACATTTTGTGATGGTTCATCAAGGTCTTGGCACTCATTTGGTTAAAAAAGTTGATGCTCATGTGATTTTATCTCAGTTGTGCCGCTTTTGTGTTTATTCTCACATCAGATTATCATCAACTGTTTTTCACACATTAATATAAAAAAAAAAGTGTAATTGCTGTTTAATTTCCAAGAGCTTTGACCAAACTGTCATCATGGAGTTTGTCCTGAAGCTCTCCTCCTCTCATTGTGCCGTCCTCGAACAAACTCCAGACAACAGCAGCCTCCTGTGGGGAAATGACGACACTCTTCCCCCACATGAAGAGGGGCTTCCCTCCACCAACTAGTGCCTGGAGGACCCCACACCGAAAACTGGGATTCCACCAGGACACACACACACACACACACACACACACACACACACACACACACACACACACACACACACACACACACACACACACACACACACACACAAAGCCAATGGGAAACACATGATGGGAAAGCTGTTGCAATCCACTGTCTTAAGTGGAGTACCTAGAGGAGATACCACAGGAACAAATACACCAGAAACCACAAATATAAACAACCTGAGAGAGGATTCCAGTGTCCTTTCATTGTTGAGACGCGATGTTCACTGTACTTGTTCAAGTTTTGATTTTTACTCTTAGTACAGTGAATTCCTACTGTGAAAGAGTCCGCGTGAACCATCCAGTCAGGAAAAGCAGAGTTCTGTTGCTGTCAACAGTCTGTTGAGGCAGGACAATGATACGTCTGATGCTTTAAATTTGTGTCAGTAGAGCAGGCGAAAAAAAATTATTCTTATTTTGCATCCACTCATTAAGAAACTGACTGAGAATGTAGTGAATTGGATTATTTGCTGATGCATTAACGCACTTCCACTATCAAATATTCAGGAAGGCAAACACAGAGTGTTCACACTGCTCCTGATCAAGAGTGTTTTCATGTCCTGCTTCTCTTTCCAACCTTCACACTCCTTCTTTCTTCTTCGCTCCACCACCAGGAAGACTGTGAATCTGCTTCTTAACCTGCATCCTTTTGAAACAGGAGTTTCCTCTTTGCGTTTGAGGATATTATAGCCTCTGTGCCTAACAATCCAGAGCTGTGTTTGATTTACGTTGGTGCTGAATGGCTCTCGGTTGACGTGTACTCACGCGACGCATTTCTCACACCTGTAAATGTGCTTCAGCCTCCAACTGGAAGAGCTTAGCAGAAGGGCTTTGTTTACAGCTACAGCAGCAGAGCTTAATTTGCACACATGTCAGAGTGCTGCTGCCGGCACCTTCTAATGGCCGACTTTTCTCACGCTACATCGTGCAGCTACTATAAAACTCAGAGCTGGATTTTCCTAATCAACATCTGAAGAGTGAAATGTCATCCGTGAAGTGAGTTATCAACAGCTTTGGGGATTCTCTGTCTTTTTCACAGACAGCTGAGACAGAGATAATAAAACGGACTGACGAGTGCCAAATGAATGAGGGAAGCAGGGTTCGACTTTAACAGTTGCTGTTAACATTTTGCTGGTTGTTATGGCAACACGTGAACACATTGTCCACGATCAGGGTGCATCATGGTTTAATTATATGGAGCTAAGTTCATACTGGTGGATTTTTTTCAGCGATATAAAGTGATATATGAGCTCTGCTCGACTCAAACAGAAGTAGCTTCCGTCTGATCGTTTCCAGAATGTTCCATGGATGACTCTCAAAATGACATCATCTATGATTTACGCACTATTAATCAGTCGACCTCATTTCATTGCAATCCATTCATAACTTCTCAATAATTTTAAAAACAGATTTTTCTTCTGCATCCAGGATCCAGAGTATGATCCAGATTGCATCAAAAAGAAATCACTTTATACTTGTGTCATCTGTGAGACAGCCAACTAACCAACCAGCCAACCAACCAACCAACCAACCAGCAAACAAGTCAGCCAACCAACCAACCAACCAACCAACCAACCAACCAACCAACCAACCAACCAGCCAACCAACAAGCTCTTCATGAATCAGGCCCAAATTGTCCAACATAAAATCACCAAACAATTCTGTTATGACAACTGCTACCATATTAACAATTACTGGACCTTTCACTGAAACTCTTTACTTCAGTTCCTCTCCTTTCACTCCCACCACACGTCCTTCTTCATCTTCTTTGCAATTTGTTGAAATCATATTGTTGGCTGATTTGTTGAAATAAGTTGGCTAATCCACACTAACATCCACACAACTGAACTGTGTTTGACATTTTGAAAATATGGCCTGGCATCCATAACTGCAGACATATTGAGCTCATTACTGCATCATATTATGTTGTTTTTATTTGTGAAACAGCAAGTCCAGCGCTCCACTCAGGAGCTCAGAGGGATTTTCTCCTTCCTGTTGTGGGTGGACCACCAGTGCATCAGCCCCGAGCCCCCCGCTGGTCTGGAGACACTCACTCCATTAACACCCTGTTTTTGGGGCTATTCCAATCAGATGCAAGGCAAAACGGAGAAGTTGTTAGCTTCTCTGTGAGATTCATGAATCCCTCAGCAATCGTCTGGTTTTTCAGTCACGAGATGTACGTGTGGAGGTGTAATGAACCTGCTCTGTGTCTGAATCAGAGGTAAAAACTCTGAGCTGCAAAGGCTCATTAGGCCAAAGACAGTCCTATAAAACCCAGGCGAGAGTACTGCAGAATGAGTGTATGTTTGGAAAATGGGCCCCTCATTAACACTGCTGGATGCTCCAGCAGCGCAAGCGGGGCTCCTTACGCCAAGCATGAGAGGAGGATCTCTTCAGAGTTTCCAAAACGTCATGCTTTCTCCTTTCCTAGGGCAAGGAAAGCAGCAGCGCCCCGCTCACTTACCAGAGACATGTTTGTGGTTACTTTAATGGAGGAGTCCATAAAACGCTGTTGTTTGGTAGCTATCACTGAACCTTGCAGCTGGGATTCCCTGGAAAATACATGACCTCCAACCCCGTGACAGCGGGCACAGCGAGCTGCAAACTATCTGGCTCTCCTGGTAAAGAAGTTCCACCTGTGTGTAAACACAACGTGAAGGTTTCCTCTGCTTTTAAAGGGCAGCGAGAGGTGTGGGGAGGCTTCCCCCCTGTGCTACTACATCTGGCCTCACTACTGGAAGGAAGCTGTGAAGCATATGTAGTGTCACAGAGGTCAGGAAGAGGAAATACAAAGAGTCTGACTTACTAAGATCAGGTATAAATAACAGATCGGGCTTGCCTGCGTTTTGCAGGTGATGAGTAACATCACATCCAAACAGAAGTACTCAAATGAGGGTTTCTGCGTCTATTAGGTCAAATTTAGATGGAAACGACGTGCTATCGATATCTTGTTGTTTGCTTGTGTTTCTTTGACTGAGTTCACCATGCAGTGATTGGCTGGAGCTCCAAGTCTCCACAAGCACTCAATGCAATGTAATATCATTGGATGTGTTTGTGGAGGTAGATAAACAGACCAGATTGTGACAGCAAATAATAGAAAAATGCAACATGGTGATCTTTTACAAAGTCAAAATAAAAAGGAAAACCAATATCTGATATTATAAAAGACACTATGTACAGTTTTATTTTTTTTTACAATTAAATAGAGTTTTGCTAACTCACACAAATGATGTTAGATTTAGTGATAGAGCTGTCATTCGCTCTTGAACAGAACACACAAACTCAGCTAATACACATTCACTGATGAATATCTACTGCAATTTCCATCATAAAACTGTTGCTTATTTATCGAATCGGACAACGAATTTGAAAAGATGTAAATCTGCTTTGGATTATTCACAGGACTGCTGTGTTTCACTGTGAGTAAATAAATTGATGAATAGATCAATGTCCTTGTGCTGTAGTTTAAGTGGACATGTGCCCTCTCTTTGTCTCCACCATGTCCTGACATGATGTTGGAGGTTGTGTCAGCCTCAGCATCCAGGCCCTGCCCGGATCTCCTGGCTCCTCCCTCAGATCTCTGCTCCCTACTTGAGCCGGGCTCCATCAGACCTCAGCTCACAGCATCTCTGGTCCTCACACACACTCTCGCACACTCGCAGTGATCAGGATGCTGGCAGAAAGCGTGATGAGGATCGCGTCTCTGTGGATTTTACTGCTGTGCAGCTCCGGGAGCAGCGGCAGGAAGCAGCACGTGGAGGCTGAGGATGAAGAGCGGTGGCCGGAGAGCGTGTCCCGGGCGAGGTGCGCGTCCCGCTGCCTGAGTCTGCACAGCGTGGCGGCGCTCTCCACACCTCTGCAGGTAAGAGCCGCTCGGCACGGGAGCGCACCGGGTGCGCACCGCTGCTGCGGGATGCAGCACCATCAGGATGTGAATGCAGTAATATCTGGTTGTAAATGTTTAAATTAGATGTTTACAAGCGCACCAAAGACTGAAAAACAGAATGACTTCTTTTTGTTTTTGAGTTCAATACCTTCTCTCAGAGTAAGTACGACTTATGCCATTAGACTTGTGCACTTCCTGCAGTGTTCTTATTTTCTCAGAAATAGTTCCAGATATTACAGGAATCACACAAAGACTTTTTGGTTGAATTCTGATTTAGTCCACATTATGATATATCAATAGTAATGGTTGTTTTGAATCCTCCGGCAATAAAAGCTGCTTCTTCTTTGTGCTAATTAGACTCAACTTCAAATATATAAAATTTTAAAAGTACACGATTTATTAAAGTACAATTTTAACCTCTATTTATATAGTTTTTAGCCATGAAAGGGAAGGTTACACCATCTAGTAGTTTAGTAGTATGTGAAAGCTAAACATAAATAAATCCAAATAAAGAAACACAGTGGAAGAAAAATAGAGTTTGGATCATTTGATTTCACTTGAACCGTATGTTTAATATGTGGAGAGAAACTGGCAGAAAAAATGCTTTGATGAATGTGTTACATAGAAACAAATAGCTGAACTCTGAAGGAGTTCATGGGTTTCCATGCATCAGACTCGTCCAGCACATCCCACAGATGCTCCATTGGATTGAGATTTGAGGGTTTTGGAGTCCAGGTCAAAACCTAAACTGCTTGTTTTGTTCCTCAAACTGTTTCTGAGCCATCTAGGTTGTGTGCTAAGCACTGCCTCCATTCATTGACATGTTTTGTTATTATGTGTTTGCTATGCACATGCACCCGGCCATGTACGGGATGTCATAGAAAATGGGATTGATCAGATCAGGCCTCCTTCTTCTAGTTGTCCAGATCTCATTATCGGCGCTATACTGAATTAAATGAATTGGATTCAAAGTGCAACATTTTCCTTGAGAAAGGAATTGAAGGTCAGATTTTGGACCGTCAGATTCTACAAAGTTGGCCAGACTGTGGCAGTTTTCACTGAATGTGGAGACAGAGCAGTCTACAAGAATGAAATGATGCATTGCAAACAAACAGTGTGGGTTTTGACCATAAATGTGACAGAACAGCTAACTTTATTGCACATTATTACTTCCTGTTTGAGCAGCTCCACTGGAGCAGGACGTACTGATTTATTTCAGTTAGTCATGACAAAGTTCATAGAGGGAGAGAACAAACCTCCACTCCAGTGATCCCCAACGCCAGAGGAGACAGTTTAACTGGACTCTCCATCAGTCACGCTCTATTTACTTATTGACACAGCAAATGTCAGTTTGAAAGGCCGCACACTTTCAGCTCTGTTAGAGAAACACCAACAGCAGTTTTGTAGTTATTTTCTTCCATATTCTCATGACAGAATCATACAAACACTGAGCCAATATGACAAAAGAATCACTGATAAAGACAGACAAAATGTAGTTCCATCTCTGTTCCTTTGAGAATAGAGAGCACAGAGATACAATCTCTAGACCAAGTTGTGGGTTGACCTTGGGGATCCACCTGGTGCAGCACTAATCATAAGTGACAAGGGAGAACTTACTACCAGTCCATCTGGATTGTTGAGTTTATATTGCTAACACAAAGAGTGAGGCCCATCACCACCAAAAAATCCAGATGAGGAGGAAGTGATGACGTACACTAGCTCAACAGTGTCACTAGGTCCGACCCATGCAACCAGACCTGGACGTTTTAAGCCCACATGTCCTGTTCGGACTCTGCCTGAACAGACTTTCACCTGGAAAATAAAAACAGGGTGGAATTCATCCTCCTCCTCACATTAACAGTCTCTTTATACTCACCAAACAAAGCTACTTCACTCTCGTCATTAATTCTTTCTAAATAAAGTTGCAAAGGTTCAATGTCACAAATAGCCCAGTAGCAACCTTCTTCCACGATAAGACCAGAGCCTGCTTGGGATGTATCAGTCACACATTGAGCCCAGAGGTGTCACAGTCCACCCTCAGATGTCCTTCAGGTGGGCCATTTCCCATCAGAGATATGATAACAAGATGCCTGCATCCTTTCTCTGACATTTAGACTCTGTTCTGCTCTTTGCTGTCATTTAAAGAACTCTCAAGAATCTTCACAAGAAAGGTTGTAGATGCCCTTAAGTCTGTCGTGATATTTTTAAGATTTCAAGTGAAATCAGCAAACGCCTCCTTTGTTAATTTGATTTGAGTTAAACAAAAGCAAAGCCACACCTATGTTAAAGGATGACGAATATAGTATATCAAAATGTACCAGCGCATACCATGCACATCTATATGGCATCTAGTGCATACCATACACCAGATGCCACTGTATGACAACAGAATACTGGTCCAGCATCACAGAAAAACCTCAATCACAACTGTCTCTGACTGACAGAGCAAGAAAAATGTCTCCAAAAACAAGAACATTTTTAAAGTAAAGACTTTAAAATATAAAACTACCATTGAATAGGTCCTTGTCTGTGTGTAATAATGTGTAAACAACGTAACGATATAGTATTATGTATCATTTAGGACCTTCCTATGCGGAAGTGGTTCCTGATTAAGCCCCGCCTCCAGCTGAGTGTACTTTACATACGTTGACAGTGGAAAACGGAGAGGCAATAAATATGGAGATATTTATTTTAAGAAGTTAATAAAAGTATTATCTCAAGCTTCTACGAGCTACCAAAGCTGATAGATGAAGCATCCACTGAGAAACACCGGGAATTTGGGATTTTGTTGACGTTCTTCCACCGATCTCGGTAGGTTAGCTAAATGTGGCTAATGCTAAATCTGCATGTGTGTACAAATATTTTTTTTAAATCTGTAATTGAAAAAAGATCGTAATATTCTCACAAATCTTCTACCAGTCAAATTGTATCTCTTAAAATAATATAAACAATATGATATTTGAACATTTAATCAAAAATACATTTCTCAAATAAGTTGGAACACAACAAATAAAAAAGAGTGAATTAAATTTACACATTAATAAACACAGTAACATACATTAGTTCAAAATAGCTATAATATAATATAATATTGGTAAAAAGCACAGAGAGTGAGGCATGTTTATAATTAAATGGTAAATGAGTGAAAAGCTTGGTATAAACTGTTTATCTTGATTTTCAGTGACGTTTGTGTGAAACAAAATTCAGGGAAAAAAGTATTTGATTATTAATTCGTGTTTCAGACACTGATGTAGAAAGTGTTTGTTATCAGGTTACAGTGAGTTATCAGTTGTTTGGAACTACTTTTCTTCCGTTTTTGTGTCTTTCTGGAGGTTCTGTTTAGTTCAGGTTTAGTTTCTTTGCATACATTTGTTCTTTTTGTCTTCGTTTTCTTTCCTTTCACTTGATTCTGTTTGTAAGAAGTAGATGATGATAAATGTCACTGCTGAAAATTCCTTAACAAATTCCTGCAATTTATGATGACATTCAAACCAAGCATTCCAAAGTAAAATGTTGAAATAGCTTATAAGGCTGAAAAGAAAGTAAAGGAAGTTCACATAGCATTAATCCTTCTGTGAGAGGCGGCTTACTTTTTGAGATTAAACATACATGAATTGATGTATGCAGCTTTTTCTTTCTGTGTTGAAGGTTTCATTTGAAAGCAGGAGTCCACTGGACCTGTGATGGAGGCTCGGCCCTCATTATTTCTCAGTGAACAGCCCGAGGCGTTCAGACCCACGAGCACAGTCAGATCAGGAACAAAGAATCACTGGCAGCTCTGCACCGTCCTGACACGGCGCTAACCCATAATTCAAAATGTGTTCCTCAGTGCATAATGCCTTTATCTCTTCATCCATTCTCTTTTCCTGTTCTCCTTCAGAATAACGGATCCTTGGGCTGGTGTCAGGATCACAAACAGTGTTCAAAGGTACGTGAATTAAACTGGTAGATCCCATGATGTCATCAACGTTAGGAAATGTTCACTTTGTTAAATCGGAAAGTATGAGCAGCACAAACACTCGATCCACTCCATCTATTTGCAGAACGGTATTGAAACTAGACGATAGGTCAAAATCTTCATCCACCTTATCCAAACCCTGCAGGACGGATTTATCTCCGATGTGATCTTAGAGAGCGGAGCTTACACAGGATGATTCTGAAAGCAATAGAAAAGTGAAGGTGGTGAATATTTCCCAGCACACACTGCGGTGGGACATGATTGACTGTGTGCATGTGTGTGTGTGTGTGTGTGTGTGTGTGTGTGTGTGTGTGTGTGTGTGTGTGTGTGTGTGTGTGTGTGTGTGTGTGTGTGTGTGTGTGTGTGTGTGTGTGTGTGTGTGTGTTTGTTGATGTGACGCGGTGATAAATCTCATGTCTGCATGCGACTGTGTTTGCGCACGTCGTGGTGATAAATCAGCCGTCTGACAGTGTTGTTGTGTATGTAGTGGTTATTACCTCTTTCTCAGCTGTGCTATTCATCACCTCACGTCATGCAGGTTCCCTCCTCATACGTCAGCAGAAAAACAAGGAACACACTCGTCTCTGTGTTATGTTTCCATCAGGGTGAGGAGGCTCAGATTATCTCTCTACACAGAGAATGATGGTGCAGATTATCATAACACCCAAGGTGGTGATTTTCTTTCATTCTTTTATTCATTTCTATTCCCCCCACACATAAAGTCCTCATCGCAGCCATACACAAACTCTACATTATTAGAATTTAGAACTCTTTAAATACTTGTTAGTAAAAGCTTTTAACCATCATGACAACAGCGTCATGACTCATTTTGTTTTCAAAATTAAATGAAAAATGAAAATATTAATTCGGTACTTCGCCACTAACCGGGGATATAAAGTATCTGCTATAAAGCTTTTTTAGCTTTTCTCTGATCTTGTTAACTTGTTTTTTTTAAAGTACTCTATAGCCACCACACAGGGCACAGTACAGTATAATCCACAGAAATAATAATGACTCGTGATTGTAGATAGTTTTCTGAAGAGGTTTAATTATCAGATGAAGTATCTCTGTGTGTTGGAACCTCTGTGGACTCGCCCGCCGCTCTCAGTCCCCCGAGTCGGAGAAGAAACGCCTGATTGGAGCTTGAAATGGGGCAGAAAAGTGAGCGGGAGTGGGAACGTCGCTGTGGATTAGGAGCAGAGCGGAGTGGAGACGGGACACGGCGATCAGACATGCTTCAACTCCACGTGCTCTTCTTACATGTCCTCCGCTTCAGACAATCTCTGCAACGGGCAGGAGAATAAAACATGTACTGACAACAACCAGGCTTCAAATAACAAGATTAAACCCGTTAAAAGTTTTTTATTCAACATATGGAACATTTGAAATCAAGGAAAAACAGGCAGTAAAGTGAGTATTTGTTAAAATAAAAGTGAATATGAGCATCCAGACTGTGTGCTGACATTCATCGTCTCCTCCCCACGGTTTCTCACTCCTCCATGAAATTACCACACTGCCCGACACACCTTACCTGACGTTACTGCCCTGATGGGTTCCTCCTGCGGCTTCAAATTACAGCCACATGAACGCCTCGCGTTCGACGTAAAATCACTTTCTCATAAATCTGCTGTTCTTTGCTCTCAGTGCCTGGAGCCGTGCAAAGAGTCCTGGGACATGAAGAGGAAGAGCAGCTGCAGAGAGATGTGTGAGGTAACGACCGGGACACTGACGACAGTCGAGGTGGACTCTAAATCTGCACATTTTATGACTAAAATAAAAATGTTTACATTTTGCTGTAATTCAAATGCAAAATACAGATATGAAACATGTTTTTCAAAACAAACAGTGTTAAATGATGTTATCAGTATGGCCATGATCAGCTGAGTGTACATTTTGTTAGTAAATAAAAACCATTGAAATGAGAGAAAGGTGAATTCGGTGAGATTTTGAGTCCACGCTGCGTTTCCAGATATTTGAAGTATTAAAGAGCAGAAATACATTTCTAACGTGCTGATGCCTCCCGTGTGCAGCGTTCGTTTCCCAGGAGGCCGTGGGAGTGTGTGACCAGCTGTGAGTTCCTGCAGGCGGTGCTGGCGGTGAAGCAGGGCGCGTGCCCGCCCCCCCACAGGGCCAGCGGCTTTGCGGCGGCCTGCGTGGAAAGCTGCGATCAGGACGCCGAGTGTCCAGCTCACAAGAAGTGCTGCTCCAACGACTGCGGACACACCTGCCAGACCCCCAAAGACCTCTACAAGGGTAACCGGACCCCCGCAGGCTCACATGCTTTGGTTCTGCTCATATTCAGCATGTGCAGAGATCCGGGCAGTAACGCCAGATGTGAAGAGTTTTCTCTCGATGATCCGTCTCTGTTCGCTCAGGCGTTCCCCTGAAGCCGAGGAAGGAGCTGAGCTTCCAGGAGCTTCCCTCGGGCCGGCTGGACGTCCGCTGGTCGTCCCGCTTCAACGTGTCGGCCGAGCCCGTCGTGCACGTCCTGCAGAGGAGGTGGAATTTCGGCATCCAGCCCAGTGAGGACAGCGCCACCCCCTGGCAGCTGGTGGCACAGGTGGGCCTGCAGAGATGAACCATCATTCTGAACAATGAGAGAAGATCAGGGTCAAAAAGTTTAGATTTTTAATTTGATTTCTATTAAAGAAAATTCTGAGGGGGAAAGAATACTAATTTCTTTTCATGAAAAACTTTCCAATTTGAAATTTGAGCGAAGAATTGAGATTTCAGATAGTTTAGTAGAATTTTGAGAGAAAAATTCAGATTTTTGATCTTTAGTTTATCTTGTTAATTTTTTGCTAAATTTTGAGGAAAAAGTTCTGATTTCTGATATTTTTCTGCAGAATTTTGAGAAAAAACATACTTTCAGATTCTTCTTTTTATTATTCTTTGAATATTAAAACATTAAAATTCAGATTGAAATTGTGACTTAAGTATCAGAGTACATTACATGGTACTTAAGTAGTTAACCGAGGGAAGGAAAAAATGTCTTCAAGAGTTTTTGTGATGAAAGAAAAAAAAGTTCTAAATGCTAAATTATTGGAAAATGTTGTTTTGGAAGTATCTGGCGTATTCAGTTGTGACTTGTGAGATTTGACCAGATTTGATGCTTTCAGATGAGTTAGTAACACATTTGACTTTTCCTGTCTCAGACCACCGAGCAGCGAGTCCGGCTCTCTGACGTCCGGCCCGGCCGCTGGTACCAGTTCAGAGTGGCCGCCGTCAACACCCATGGAACCAGAGGTTTCACCACGCCCAGCAGACACATCCACTCCAGCAGAGGTGAGACCGAATCGTCCAGTCATACATTACAGAGCTTCAGAGCTTCAGAGTTGAACTGCCTGAGGGGAAAAGTGATGATGAGGAAGTGTGAGGCAGCGAGGGATTAGAGCTGAACGGGCAGCAGAAAATCTTCTTGAATGAAAGCGACAGCAGGAAGCAGAGTGATGGAGGATGTCTCCCCAGCAGAGATCTGACGTCAGCTTGTTTGAAGAAAGAAAGAATTCACTTTTTACTGAATGAAGTGACCGGACAGTTTCATGAGATTTTACAGATTAGAGGTGACGACGTTACTTCAGGTCTCCAGTGCTTCACGGAACCTTCGCGTTCGTCCGGTAACCCGACTCGCTGTGTCCCCTCAGACCCCTCCAACCCTCCCGCTCCCACAGAGCTCAGAGTGGCCAACATGAGCTTCGGTCCGGGTCGGACGGTGAGCGCCCGGATCCAGTGGAGCGCCCCCGCAGACCCGGATGTCCCCGTGCACCACTACAAGCTGAGCTGGAGCTGGACAGCCGCCGGACACTCGTCCACCTCGTCCCTCACCAAGAGGAGGAAGACGGTCCAAGAGGTGAGACGGAAACCTGCTGCATGCTGCAGCGACTCACTCCACCACCATGTGGTAAGAAGTGGTATTACACGCATGGACTGCAGATGTCTCAGCAGCACAATCATCTTTTGGGTTTTCATATAGCAGGTTGGACTTTCCATGAGTTAAAGGAACAGAGGAAGTACAGTAATGCAAAACTAAGAGAATCAAGTCCAAATTTTGTAAAAGATTTGATTTTGTGTGCAGAGCCATGTGGATCTGGACAGCATGAGGACCAACAGGAGCTACAGTGTGGAGGTCCAGGCTGTGTCCTACTGGGGACAGACTCAGCTCAAAGGACCGCGGGCCGTCCTTCACTTCAGCACACAGACGGGTATGGGTTGATAATTCGCATTTTCATACATCTGAGACACTCATAAGTACTGACATTGTGACTTTTACTTTTGCACTTCTTGCTTTGGAGGTTTAAAAATCCCCGGGCATCAGCAAGTGTTTCCAGAACTTCATTTTGTGTGATTTGTGTGTCTGTAGCCACTGCTGCCGCTCCGCTAAACCCTGCAGGAGACATTGTGGACGTGGGGACGCCGTTCTACCAGGACGGGCAGCTCCGGGTTCACGTCTACTGGCAGAAGAGCAGCGGTGAGTCCTGAACCGGGTCGTCACACACTGAAATCAAAATACCAGCTGACCTGCAAGCTTCATGAGCAAAACCATAAAAGATAAAAACAATGTGGAGCCACAAAACATGTTCAATCTTTAAAATAAAAAGAAGTAGTCTGAAACGATTTCAACAGTAAAATGTCTTTGAAAAACACAAAAAAAAGTCAAAACATGGAAATATTGAAAATAGCTAAAATTACCCAAAAATGTCTCTCATAGAAATTTTGAAAAAATATAAATTAACTGCAAAGTAAAAAAAATAGAAAAGAACTAGACCTGCTAAAAGATTTAAAACGTGTCATTGATAAAACTGTTGAATGTGATTGTAAGAAAAGTGAAAGATGATGTTTGAATCTGGTGTAGATCCTTCAGTGGACTCGTACCAGGTCCAATGGGCTCCAGAACTCTGTGCTCACAACCAGAGCGGCGCCGTGGAGACGGTCACCACTCAGGTAAACCGCATGGAAACACTGTGTGTGTGAAAGAGGATCGACTCCGACAGAGATCAGACACCTGTGTGTGTGTGTGTGTGTGTGTGTGTGTGTGTGTGTGTGTGTGTGTTTCAGGAGAGCTTCGTCCACCTGCAGCGCCTCCTCTTCTCCTGTAAGTACAAAGTAATCCTGCAGCCGCTCAGTAAGAAGACTCGTCCTCTGGCCGAGAGCGCCTCCTTCTTCACTCCGTCCTGCCTCAGCATCCGGGCCAAAAGTCCCAAACACATCGCCTGTCCTGGAGAGCCAGGTGAGCTCCGTCCTGAGGAGTCCAAACAGTCCGAATGACTTGTGTTGGAGCGACACTTTACTATTCTGTCCACCAGATGGCGCCACTATAGAGAGAGACCTACGAGTTAACTCATCCTGGTGTCTATCTTCTAGCCGGGTTCCCTCGGAAGGTTCTGGCCAAAGCAGCCAACCTGAGCGCCGCCTTCGAGGTTCTGGGAAGCAACGTGAGCGCCGTCTTCAGCTGGTCCCAGGCTCCGCCCCTCCAGCAGCTGTCCGGGTACCAGGTGACGTGGACGGAGGTCGTCCCCACCAACCGACGGAACAAGCTGCCTCACAGCCTCATCTCACAGTCCCAGATCGTCCCGGCGGTCAGTACGGCCTCTCCCATCACTTTTACAGTAAAACCTAAAGATTGTGGTTCGGGTGGAGTGAACAGTTGTCCTTCCTCAGGACGCCGACGTCCTGCGGGTGTCGGGCCTGCAGCCGGACAGCGTGTACAGGCTGGAGGTGCAGACCATCACAGCAGAGGGCGAGGGTCCCACCACCAGCAGAACCTTCCAGACTCCAGCCTACCAAAGCATCCACAAGCACAGTGAGAGGCCGACGCTTTGATTTGGGACATTTTACACTTTTCACTTTTTTTGTATTTCAACCTCATTCTGACTTTGGATTCATTTAGTTTTTGCTTTTTGAAACACAAACCGTGAGCAGATTTCTTGATTGTGTGTTTTTAGGATCCAGGCTGAGGAAGTATCAGCACAACGTCCCCGTCATTGAGAGGCACTGAGTCCAGGCAGCGGACGCCCTGCATGTCCCCAGAACCCCCCAAACTCAGGACAATGAAGAACCTGCAGTGCAAAGATGGAGGAAAGCAGCTCCACCTGCTGCTCCATGAAGACAAACCACTGGTTTATTCCGGTGAAGGTGACATTTACATCCTAAAACCTGAACTCTGCAACCTGCAGCCACACACAGCCCCTCTGGAGACACGTTTCACTGAACGATGTGGGAATAAACATTTTAAGACACTGGAGGAGACAGATACTTCAATTAGACAAACTCTGAATAAAGCTGAATAGACATGGACGGAGCTGTTTTACCTGCATGTTTGATATGTGAGCGAAATGAGGAAATCATTAAACAGCTGCAAGCGGCTCAAATAGCACCAAGTAGCTGTAATTGGTAAAAAAATAATAAATAGAAAGTCTAAAAACAAGCGACAATAAAGATTTAAAAAAGAAAAACAGCTGCAACTATCAAAATGTGTTTTTAAAGACAAAAAAAGGAAAACACTAAAAATCATAAAAAAAGCTCCAATCTAACGAAAAAACAACAACAAAAAGAGATAAATTTGCTTAAATGTGAAATGTGTGTGATAATGTGGGGAGGGCGGGTTGGAAAAAAACCTGAAATATTGCTTTTTGACAGAACTGCTCTTTATGGTCTCTTTAACAACGCGGCTGTTTGTTTCCCTGCAAATCTCAAGAAAGAACATTTGAACTGAAAAAGCAAAAATATCTAAAAGGCTGAAACGGCGAAACCGGATCAAAATGTTAAAACCAAATAAAACCTGTAAAATGATTTAAAATGTCTAAAACCATTAAAAACATCTTCAGATTGAAATAGTTCTTAAATAACACAGAAGCAGGTTCGTCTGTATTTCTGAGCTTATTTCTCTTTTATTGAAACGCGCTCGTAGAGCTCGCAGCTCTCGGCTTTAGTGATTTACTTGGACTGTCCTCCGACTCGCCGGTCTCTGTCTCTTGTTCCACATGAATTGAATTTCACTCGCGTTTAAACTTGAACTTGATTTGCACTTTGTTAGAAGACAGGAAACCCGACAACTGCTTGTAGAAAACACATTTTACCTTCTTCCTGCGTCCAAGATTCACTCAGATTTGCCTCCTGAATCCTTCAACTTCAACAGTTGGTGAGTTCTGGACTTTGTTCTCCAGTGGATCCTGGCTTCATCCTTCAAATTCCTTTTTTTCAAACTAAATCTAAAACTTAAAAGTGAAGGTGTTTAAATGTTTGTCCGTGAGCTGATTTGGCCTGGTCGCTCGTGTTGAGAATCGCTGCTGTTTTATAGAAGAAGAAGAAGAAGAATGATTTATCGTGGTGAACCTTCTTATTGTTTCACTCCGAGGTTCTCTGACTCTCTAACCCTCCCGGTGCATTAGCATGCAAACATTGACTAAATACTGAAGGAATAGTTCCTGAGTGGTACGATAACCATTTGTTTCCTGCTATTAATCTGCTGTTTGTCTGTAAATTCTGTAGATACTGTCTCTATTTATTACGTGCAGTTTATCTGAGTCACTGTGTGTCTTCCACCTTCTGTAAACCTGTACAAGGAGGTTTTTGTTTTTATAAATAAATCCTTTATGTGTAAATTCTTTCTCCTGTTTATTTATTGTATCTTTTCTTGTAATTTTAGCTTTTTATTTTTTATTTTTTTTGCAGTTTTGTCTGTTTTGACTGTTCGGGCCATTTAAGCTCTTAAGGATTTTCCTCTATTTTAACCATTTTAGCTGTTTTATCTAATTTTAGACATTTTAGTTAGATCTGAGCCGTTCACATGACTTCCTCCTCCGGACAATCGGGAAGTTTCTCCCAGGTAAGTATCTTCTACTTCTATATGATAATAATAATGATCCAGGAGTGTTTTGTCTGAATTCTTGACTCACTGTTTATTTATTTCTATTTCTGCTCCTGCAGAGTTTTCTATTCTATGATCTCGTGAGAGGGAGAGAAAACCAGCAGAGCAGGTGAGTTAAGGCTCTAAATATTCTCTTTTGTGACATTTGTTCTAAAGAAGAAAGTAAACAAAGCGGGAAAGACAGACGGACATAATCAATCAAAACCTCCTCCAAAGCTTTGGACTAATATTGTCAATATTTGTGTCGAATAAAGGCCGAATAGGTTTTCTCTTTTGTTCCTTAAATTCTAATTCTACAACTTGTGAGGCACATATATATTTTGTGAGTTGTCGAATTTGAGAAAGATCTGGCGCTCGTCAGATTTGGAGGCTTTTCTCAGTAAAATTCCACATATTTTGATATTAATTGGGAAAATGAAGAATCTGTGGTTTTGCACACACACACACACACACACACACACACACACACACACACACACACACACACACACACACACACACACACACACACACACACACACACACACACACGCACACACGCTCTCTCCTGGTCCTCATGTGAGTCATCACATTAATCCTCCACTAATAAAACCAAGCCTCTCTCCTTCTGTGTTAATGAAGCCGTGATGAAGCGTCACCTGGAACACCGACTGTGCTTCGGTCTGTTAGGATGAAAAATAACCTGGCCGGGGGCAAAAGAAACGACCCACCAGGGAGTCGTGAGATTTTCAAGGTTTTCTGTCCCTAGACAGTCAGATTGTACCAGAGAGGAAAACTGCCTCAAACAGGAAACAAAGCTCAGATTTAGAACTCTTTTAAGTCTGTTTCACTGGTCACTCTTTACTCTCACACTTTGTAAAAACACATTAAAACTAATTTATTTGAATTATATTATTGAAAAACATGTTTCATAATTTCTGTGGTTTTTACGGGTCTTTCGTTTAAAATAAACTTTTTTTTAAAAGATGTGGCCCACAGGACATAAGTCTGACCCTTCTGGGCTGCTGGCACCATAAAAAATAATGTGATTGGAATAAGTGAGTTGTGATGTGGTTGGAAATAACTTTTCCTTCAGTCAAAATGGGTGAAAAGTCTCATATTTGGACCGCTACAGAACAGAACGCTTCTCAGATGTACTGCCACTTGTCGTTCAGGTGAACTCAGCTGCAGTCGTACTCAAACCCCCAAATGCTCTCATTGGTAACTGTTAACAACAAAATAAACTGAAAGGGTTTTTTTTTTTACTTATAAAGACGTTTGCTTCTGTCTTAAACAGCAACAAAAAACACATCTGAAAACTCTTAAACGGCCAAAAATGACAAAACACTGCTTTGATGGTTAATAAAAAAGGCTTAATCTTATTTAAAATGGTTTGAAATGGTTAAACAAAAACAAAAAAACAACGAAAAAAGGCACATTTTAGGGCCAAGGTATAAGGGATGACAAACAGCACGAAGAGAAACAACCATGAAGAAAAACAGAAAACAAAACAGATCAAACATGAGTGAAGGAACTGGAAAAAGAAGTGAAACATAAACAGGAAATCAACAGTTACAGGAACAAGGTAACGAACAGAAACTGGAACAAATAGTTGAACTATGAAGAGGCTCGGTTGCAGAAACCCACAGATTCTACACAGATCTAGACTCTAGACACTAATGACTGATCTGAGTGTGAGTCATCACTTTTTGTTTGCTGTTGTTTGGTGTTGTGTTCGTGCACACGCTGCCCTGCTTCTGCTCCACATCACTGCTGCAGGCTGCACATGCCTTTCATGGTCTTTCATGGTCACACACACACACGCACAGTGTGTGTGTGTGTGTGCGTGTGTGTTTGTGTGCGTGTGTGTGTGTGTGAGCTGGCTCAGGACTCCTGTGGGTTTTATGGAGTGTTACATGTAGCTTAGGGCGAGTCGGAGCTGACAAACATCTGCTGACTCTCAGAACACAAAACAAGATGATGCCCAGCCGGTTCAGCTTCTAGAACCACGAATCAGCTTCAACAAGGATCCAGATCCTCTCAGACGTTCCTGTGTAACATCTATTAAACTGCTTTGGAATGTTTGTTTTAAAACATTTGAACTGGAAGAATTGAAGAGAGATGTCAGTAATAACTTCCCTATTCACATATTTCTGTCTCCTGCAGTTCAGTTGATGTCAGTTAGAAGCGCTTTTAATTTGAAAGTCCACACGGGAAACGCTTGACTTCTGGTCGCTCTAGCGGGGGGAGACTTCATCCGCTCTGCACCGTGGATGTAACGAGAGAAACACTGAACTCAAACAAACGGTGAGCTAAAACAACAATTACTCAACATTGTCCTGGTTTTAACGTAAAGTCTGCGGTAAATGTCGGAGCTGCCGTTATTTAACCCGGTTTATAAAATACGTTTGATTAATTGTGTTTGTATTTTGGGATATTTTGGAGGATTAAATCCCGCCCCTTCTCCACGCTCCACTTACAGAACACGTGGGCGGGATCAACAGTTCGCATTCTGATTGGCCTAGGTTGTGATGGACGCCGGCAGCAGCCAATCAGCTGTATCGTTTAGTCTGTCGTCATATGCTGGGCAGGGTTGCCAGGTTTTGCAGTTTTCCGCTTGTAGTTTGTTTTGAACACGTTGAACTGGATAAAAGGTCACATTTTGCATCTTGGTGAAGTTTTAAACCGTTTTTCATAACATTAGGCTGTTTTGTTTTATAAAATGCTCCTGAGAAAGTAAAGTACTTTCATGATATATTAAACAAGTTTGAGAAGCTTTGCACCTTTACTGACATCAAACCATCTGCTGAAGACTTCTGGTTGTTTATATGTTTAAAATGTTTCAGCACAACGATGCACTCAAATGATTTAAGTAACCTTACAAAAGCTTCCCACAACATCTGGTTCAAAGAGGTCTGCAATTTACACTGAGAAAGGAATGTACAATTATTGAGGTGGGTTGAAGATGATGGAGACTTCAAACCTGCACAGCTTGATTTGTGATTTAAAGAAATAACTCGTAAAGGTATTACTTCATATTGTGTCATTTCATCTGATACTGGGTTGGACAGTTTCCGACACCTGCAATGAAAACACAATTAATACAAATAGGATTTCTACACATAACTACAGCTCAGACACCATTTTTACAAGAACAATAAAACACTTGAGAATTATGACAGGGACCTCATAAACATCATCAATGCTTATAAAGGGAGAAGCTATAAGAGAGTGCTTTCTATTTATGCCTGCAATCCTATAAACAAATTTCAACCATTTATATTAAACGTAGTTGGGAGAAGGAATCAAATATAACACTGGAAAATCCTGAGTGGTTAAAGGTATGTCCGATTATTTCCTCCACCACCAGTTCAGGGCAATGGAGGGAATTCACATGGAGGAATATTATCAGGTTTTTCACAACCCTGAAAAGAAAGTATCAACAGAGTGCCAGAACTGAATTGGGACATTGCTGGAGACAATGTAATAATATGATGGCTGCCCTGGAGTCCAACTTTACTGCTCGAAAGTAATCAAAGAAATTAAAGCAGTTCTTGGTTGTGACTTTCAAACAGTATATTTATGTAAACTCCCATCTGACTTAAATTCCCAGGATAAGTACCTTTTGAAAAAGACATTCTCCCAAAGACTCCGTGGCAACAAAGCTGAGAAATACTGGTTGAAATGGCTATTATGTGTAAGAGAAATTGATTTAACTATGATCTGCTGACTATACTGGGACTGATGGACGGACTCAGACTGGAGGAATTCCCACCCAGGGTCGGTTAACCGATGCTGACACACCTGCCTCTCTCTCTTCTCATCTCTCCCACGGAAAACTTTGAAGAAAATAGATTATAATAAAATGTTTCAGCAGACTTTAATCTTTTGGAAGATTATTCATTTATTATTATTTCGGTTGCCATGGTTTGTTTGCATGCACGCACATCCTGTTTGTGTTTCCCCTTTTCTGTTGGGAAGTTTTGTTTATTTATTCCATCTCCATGTGGTAGATTTATGATTTTAACAGGAGTTTCTGGAAAGGTTGTGATCTTTGCTCTTTTCATTGGGTTTTATCCTGTGTTTGGGCTGGAAACTGACAGATCTGGCAACCCTGTAAGTGAGTAGATGAGTTTTTTTGAAATGGGCAAAATGTGGAGAAATGTATATTTTGACAGCATTATTCATTTTTAATTGAACTGTGAAAGAAAGTTGGTTGGGTTTTTTCTTTTAACTGACAACTTTTCTTCACCGAGTTAACAGTTTTTCAACAACTTTCTCCAATCAGCACAGGTCAAACATGATGGATGTTATTTTCAGTGCCAGTTGTTCATTTGTTCGGACTTTCAGCAGCTGAGTCCTGATAGCATATTCCTGCGCTCATCTATCTTCTCCTCACTGGGTCAAAGTCCTGGTTTAATCTCAAGCTGCTAAAAAACACAAAACAAGCTCAACTTTACTTTCACTGCAGATGAAATGTGGCTTCTAAGGAGTTTAAACTGAGCTAGAAGAATAAAACACGCTGAGGATCAAACCACAATAAACAAATATATCTTATTTATTAGAGGTTTTTTTTGACATTTCACTTCGTCTCTGCTGAAATTACACATACTTTCTTTTGATCGTGATAAATGAAACGGTTAAGTTGAGTTAACCTCCTTGTCTTGAGCAGAATGAGGTCCTGGTGCTGCCTGCTGTGCTCCCTGCTGCTGCAGCTGCTGCAGCTGAGCGCGGAGCCTCTTCAGGGGAACAAACCAAACTTTGTCCTGATGATGGTGGACGATCTGGGAATCGGAGATCTGGGATGTTACGGCAATAAGACACTGAGGTAAAGACGTTCACACTTAAAAGTTCCTGTTATTCGAGTCCTTTGATTCTCTGTAGGGAGACGCCTCCACCAACCGGTGGAGACAATTTGTTATAAGAATGTCTTTCCTGTACTTGTCGAGCCGTGGAGTTTGTCCTGAAGCCAAAGACTTCCTACTCCCAGGAAAGCATTGGCACTTTGACTTTTCATGTTTTATTGGAGAGAAACTGATTTTTCATTTTACCTAGTTTAATTAAGTTTGAACTGAAGTCAGTCAACTCAGTGCTGCAAAAGCTTCAGTCTCTGGAAAAGCTGCATGATGATGCAGCAAAGTGTGGAAAGAAGTAATAGAATATGTCTCCTGATGTCTGAATGAGACTCTTTCGATGACTGGAATCATTTCTGTTTTATTATGTTATTAAAATTAACATTAGGTTCACAAAATATTTGCAATGTGGTGATCTGGGAGGTATTTCACTTTCTGCTCACATGTATTGTGGTTATTTCTTTATAGTCATAAATATATCTTTTATCATTGCATCAGGACTATTTCTGCTGCATTATAGGAAAACAAAGATACGACAATTTTTTTACATTTTGCGGCTGTTTTTGTCTTGTAATTTGGAGTCAACTTGGTTTAATAGAGCAGAAGCTCAAATAAAATGTTGGCATAATAACCACTTAATCCCCCCTGAAATAGGACAAACAGGTTCACATTAATGGTAGAAAAACATTAATCAAAGATCTGTTGAAAACAATCTAAACAAAATAAAGTTGACCATTTGATGTTCATTTCAATAATCACTTGTTTGACCAATTGTTGTAAAAAACATGGATTTCCACACTTTAAGCAAAAAAGTAAGAACCATGGGCACCGTAGCTTCTGGCAGGTTTACAGAGGTCTGATGGGACTCGTCCTGGGATCCTGATCCTTCATGTTCTGTGTTAATGACTGACAGGACCCCCAACATGGACCGGCTGGCCCAGCAGGGCGTGAAGCTGACTCAGCACATCGCTGCAGCCAGCCTGTGCACGCCCAGCCGGGCAGCGTTCCTCACCGGGCGCTACCCGGTCCGATCAGGTCAGTCAGTCCTCGTCATGTGGACTCTGGTTTTACTGTATAAACTTGCATTTTTAACGTTTGAACTTGAAATTTGAGCACATTTTCCACATTAGTTGAAACGGCTCAAAATTGATGTTAATCTGGTTAATCCCCCTCCAATCCCTTGCAGGGATGGCCGGTCACTTCAGACCGGGAGTCTTCTTCTTCACCGGGTCGTCCGGCGGTCTTCCTGCAGAGGAGATCACCTTTGCGAAGATGGCCCAGCAGCAAGGCTACGAGACGGCGCTGATCGGTAACGCTGCTCCTCTGGCGATTTCTGTTAAAGCTGATGTGTCGAAAGACAAAAAACCAACTAGGAAGACGTGAACCGTAGTTCTTCACTGCGGCCTCAGGTCGTCGTGTGTCTCCATTTGAGTGCTGAGGAAAAGACTTTTGTGGTTCTCTGGTTCTTGATGTGCGGTTCCGTCCTGACGACAGGAAAGTGGCACCTCGGGCTGAACTGCGAGAGCAGCGAGGATCACTGTCACCACCCCGCCGCTCACGGCTTCACGCACTTCTTTGGCATCCCTCTGACCAACCTGAGGGACTGCCAGCCGGGACATGGCACCGTCTTCCAGCTCCACAAGTATCTGCCCATGAGGACGGCGGCGGCGGTCCTGCTCTCCGTGGCGGTTCTCCACTGCAGCGGGGTGATGCCGGTGAGCCGGCGGCTGGCTGTCGTCCTGCTGCCCGCCGTCCTCGCCGTGCTTGCCGCGGTGGTGGGGTTCCTCTGCATCATCCCTCACTTGAACTGCGTTCTGATGAGAGGCCACGTGATCGAGGAGCAGCCGTTCTCCTCCGAGAACCTGACGCAGAAGATGACCCAGGAAGCTGTGGACTTCATCCAGAGGTGAGAGAAAGAATGTTGGTGATGAAGAGTGTGGTGAAGGTCTCCCAGAAGTCTCCACCTCCAGCAGCTTTACTAGAAAGTAGTGAAACTCTCGCTCTGAGAACCAAGCGTTTATCCTGAGTCTTCTGTGTCTGTGCAGGAACTCCGAGCGACCTTTTCTCCTGTTCGTGGCGTTCCTCCAAGTACACACGGCCATGTTTGCTTCGGAGGCGTTCAGAGGGACAAGCCGCCACGGCCTCTACGGAGACGCCGTCCAGGAGGTGGACTGGAGCGTCGGTGGGTCAGCGGAGTCATCCAGAAGAAAAAGGAGGGACGTTGTTCACTGAGCTGGGTGTGTTCTCAGGTCGGATCGTGGACACGCTGGACGGACTCCGGCTGGGAGGAAACACTCTGGTTTACCTGACGTCCGACCAGGGCGCTCACCTGGAGGAGGTGTCGGTCCGAGGGGAGATCCACCGGGGATCCAACGGGATCTATCGAGGTTCTCATCTAACTCCTGCAACGTGCCTCAGACGGCTGGAACCTTGTAAAATGTCTCGCTTCGTGTCTTGGTGTCGGAGCAGGAGGTAAATCCATGAACTGGGAGGGGGGGATCCGGGTCCCCGGAATCGTACGCTGGCCCGGGAGGATCCCGGAGGGGCGAGAGATCGACGAGCCCACCAGCAACATGGACTTGTTCCCCACCGTGGTGCGGCTGAGTGGGGCGGAGCCGCCTCCGGACAGGTGAGCTGGTCCAGGTCCAGGTCCAGGTCCAGGTCCAGGTCCAGGTCCAGGTCCAGGTCCAGGTCCAGGTCCAGGTCCAGGTCCAGGTCCAGGTCCACCTGCAGGATACTGCTTAGTGTCTGTGTGTGTGTGTGTGTCCAGGCACATCGACGGCCACGACCTGATGGACCTGCTAGAAAGCCGAGCTGAAACCTCCAAACACGAGTTTCTCTTCCATTACTGCAACGCCTACCTGAACGCCGTGCGCTGGAAGCCCAGGAACAGTGAGTCAACCACTCCAACTATTGACGACCAAAGTCCACCAGACTGATAAACTGGACATTCAGAGACGCAACGAACCTCAAATGAGTGAAATCAGGAAACAAAGAAAATATGAAATGAAGCAGAAGAACAAAAAGTCACCGTGTTGTTTGACCGTAAAACTGTTTTTATTCATTTTAGCTTTTATGTAACTATATGGTGTGTGTGTGTGTGTGTGTGTGTGTGTGTGTGTGTGTGTGTGTGTGTGTGTGTGTGTGTGTGCAGGCAGCTCCGTGTGGAAAGCGTTCTTCTTCACTCCAGACTTGAGCCCGCCCGACGGCCACGGCTGCTTCCACACTCACGTCTGCTTCTGCACCCCAGAGGCCGTCACCTTCCACCGCCCGCCGCTGCTCTTCGACCTCTCCAGAGACCCGTCCGAGAGCACGCCGCTGACCCCGCACACCGAGCCCGCCTTCCACGCCGTCCTGGCGGCGATGCACCAGGCGGTGGAGACGCACGAGGGCGGGCTGGTCCCGGTGGAGAGCCAGCTGAGCCCCGACAAGCTGATGTGGAAGCCGTGGTTACAGCCCTGCTGCTCCTCCTTCAGCCGCCTCTGCCACTGCTAGCAGCACCGCACATTTAAAAATAAAGAAAGTTTAAAGAGTAAAAACAAAGCTCAAGTTATGAAGATTGATTCAAAGATTCATTAGAAACAAATATAATTCATCCACTTTTCATGAACTCTGATGTTTCACAGCGTGCAGCCTCCAGAAAACAGGAAATTACTGCACTTGGAATGTAAATATCAGAGTTTTTTAGGGCATTTATAGAAACTATTTCTGTGTATTTTGATTTGAATCTGAGAAACTTTATTTGTGACGATCTGCAGGAGGATTCAGAGACGTCCTCTCTCCTGTCACCTTGTTTTTACTTCAGTTTTTTTTTTTAATGAAACTGGAGATTTGATTGTTTTGTGACTGTAAACTGTTGAAAATGTGATTTCGACTGACGAACACTCACACAGGAGAGTTTGTCAGTAATGTGAAATGTTACAGGTCATGTAGTGACTCAGTGGATCTTCTGAAGCGACGAACACAAAACTACAAAGCACATTCATTATTCTTTTTTCACAATCCACTGTCTACGTGTGTGTTTGTTTATCTGGAGAAATTCAAAGGTTTTTATTCCGATCTGTGGATGTATAGGTCAATATCAATAAAGATCAATATTACAGAAAGTAAACACTGGTAACCTCTCTCTCTCTCTCTCTCTCCGCCCCGACATCCTCTTCATCAACCGAAGAGGAAGAGGACGTGGGAGATGAACCTCTGGATCTGCAGGAGAATAAATCAAACCCACACAAGTCCCCACGGCCGTTAACTTGTTTAATCAGTTTACTTCAGGTTTTTCAGAAACCAGGCGATAACATGAATCCTGAGATTAATAAACAGAACTGTCAGGGTAACTCCTCCCCCTCAGGGAAGCCCCGCCCACGACCTGCCCACACTCAAACCTGCATTCTGATTGAGTGAGTGAGCCTCATGCTCTTCATGTCTTCCATGTTTTACTGAGTTTAATGTGTTAAAGCAGTTCTTGGTTTGTGTTTGACCTCCTGTGTTGACCAAAGTGATCATGAAAAGTATTTAATGGCGCCTTAATCTAGAGCAGGTTAGTTTGAATTGAAGATCAGGGACCTTCTGTTTCTGTGAACCAGGCTGGTGGTGACCAGAGGAGCAGAATGAGCCTCATACTGGATGTTCTCCGTCTGCTGACTCATAAGATCCACGAGTTGCAGAAACCTCATCTGAACAGTGAGAAGATTTTCTATTCCCATAATTCATGGCTATTTAATATTTCTATTAAAAGTGAAAACAAAGCTTTCCACTTTTCACTGTGAGGAGTCCAGTTTTTGATGGATTTGTCTTAAAGTCTTGCTCATGTGTTCAGGTTCATAAGTTCAAATGTTTTGGATTGACGTTGGATTAAAGGAGATCAGACTTCAGAGGAGATCAGGAATCAGCTGTAACTCCTGAACGAGGACAGAAACCACTTCATTTAGTTGTGAATGTTTCCTGTGTCTTCAGCTTTGCAGTCATTTCTTGCACGTGCTGCATCACAGTGATGTAACGTCATTAAGATATTTGTTTTTTTTAAATATAAATCTGTGGCTACTGCAGTTTTTATTCTTGTTTACGCCATTTTTTTGTTGTTGTTAAAAAAGAAAATATTTTGGGGGTTTGTGTTACATAGATGTGTGTGGAGCGGCTCCTCCATCAGTACAACACTTAGCTCAGTGGGACGCTCTGCTGGCTCAGTGTTTGAGAGGTCACGGTTCAAGTCTTTGATGTGCCAAATTTTGATGGTCAAAACTATAATCGAAGACTTAAATACACCAGGAGAAGTGTTCTGTGTGTCTGGGTACTTGTGGCGTAGCGGGTTGGTCTGGGTTCCTCGCTTCGGCAGACTCAGACAGATGGAGGTTTGAATTATCCAGTACCAGGACACTTCCCCAAGTGGGGGGTGTTGGATAGCAGGAATTGGAATGGTTGGTCTGGGTGGGTGGTTGGTCAGGGTGGATGGGTCCAGGTGAGGTAGGGTAGAGGGGAAAAAGCAGTGTTGTCTTTTTTTTTTCTTCTCCTCTCCACTTCTCTCGCTTCCTCCTACTTACCTACCCTACAAATTTCAGAATTTCTGACCCATTTCCATCATCATCCCAATTCGTACAAATTTCACCATTTTTGGTAAGTCTATAGCCATACCATCATTTCTGACCCATTTCCACCATCATCCCAATTTGTACAAATTTCAGCATTTTTGGTAAGTCTATAGCCTTGCCATCACTCTGTCACTCTGCATTTAAAGGTTGGTGCAGAAATATTCTGCTTTGCTGTTCTCCACTCAAAGCATGAAAAGCTGTAATGAAGAGCAGCAGTGTGTGAGGATGTGTAGCTCACACAGTCAGGATGGCGCTCAGTGTTTGAGAGGTCACGGTTCAAGTCTTTGATGCGCCAAATTTTGATGGTCAAACCTAAAATCGAAGACTTAAATACACCAGGAGAAGTGTTCTGTGTATCCAGGTGCTAGTGGTGTAGTGGTTTGGTCTGGGTTCCTCGCTTTGGAGGACTCAGACAGGTGGAGGTTCGATTCCTCCAGTACCAGGACACCTCCCCAAGTGGGTGGTGTTAGATAGCAGGGTGTTCAAGTCTTTGATGCGCCAAATTTTGATGGTCAAACCTAAAATCGAAGACTTAAATACACCAGGAGAAGTGTTCTGTGTATCCAGGTGCTCGTGGCATAGCGGTTTGGTCTGGGTTCCTCACTTCGGAGGACTCAGACAGACGGAGGTTCGAATCCCTCCAGTACCAGGACACTTCCCCAAGTGGGGTGTGTTGGATAGCAGGAATTGAAATGGTCGGTCAGGTTCGGATGGTTGGTCAGAGTGGATGGTTGGTCAGAGTGGATGGGTCCGGAGAGGAGGAGGAGGAGGAGGAAGAGGGAGGGGGAAAGAAAGGGCTGGCAAAGTTTTTATAAACACTTATTTGTGTTTATTTAAAAAAAAAAAGCACCTTTTTCATTTCCCCTCCTCTCTACCACCCTTTTCCCTCCTCCTGTCACCGCCCACACACTGCTATTGGCTTCTCGGACACTCCCATTGGCTTCTCGCAGATTTCCATTGACTTCTCAGACACTCCCATTGACTTCTCGCACACTCCCATTGGCTTCTCGCACACACCCATTGACTTCTCGCACACTCCCATTGGCTTCTCGCACACACCCATTGACTTCTCGCACACTCCCATTGGCTTCTCGCACACTCCCATTGGCTTCCCGCATCTCTGAGTCTTCTGGTGATCAAGAACCACCATGAGGTGGACTCGAACCACCGCCTGTCCACCAGCACCAAAGCGTGGAAGACAGTCTTAAACCACTTGACCACCATGTCTTCTTCTTTGCTCACTTCTCCTGGTGGTTTTGTCTTTTATATTCTACAGGTTGCACTTTGAAAATGGTAAAGTTCGAACCATCAACCCTTCGCTTGATAGTCACACTCTTATCTCAAACAATAAAGAGACATAAGTTCTTGAAGTGGACTTGAACCCACGTCCTGCTGCATCAAAGAGCAGCGTCCTTCCTCACTGAGCTAAACAGGATGGTGTCATCGGTCTCACCGATGTTTGGATATAGATACACATCAAATAGAACTTTTGGAATCAGGGTGCTCCCTGACCAGAACTTGAACCGCTGACCTTTTATTCCAATGAGAGCGGTGCTTCTCACTGAGCTAAACATCAGACAAGTGTCCCTCTGGACACTTCAGCCTTTGTCCTTAGTGGTTGAAGAAAAATGACCAAAGACCAACGACCTTGGTGTGGGAGACTGAGGTTCACCTTCTGTAATCCCGGGTCCTTAAAGCTAGGGTTAGGGTTAGGTTCAGTTACTGGTCTGAAGGAACTGGGTTGGCCCTGGTCTGGAAGACCAGGAACTAAATGTAGGAACTGAAAGGGAAAGAGAGAGGGAGAGAGAGAGAGAGAGAGAGGGAGGGAGGGGAAAAGGGCTGGCAAATATGATTATTAACAACCCTTTTTTTGTGTTTATAAAAAAGATCACCATGGGTTTGTTTTTTTGACACCTCACTCCCTCCAACTTACCTAATAACCCCTCCTGTCCTCCTGTGCTCCTGTCCTCCTGTCCTCCTGACCATTGACTTCCCACACCCCCGCATCTCACCTTCTGAGTCTTCTGGTGACCAGGAACCACCGTGAGGAGGACTTGAACCACCGTCTGTCCATAGTCTTATGGACAGTATTAAACCACTTGACCACCGTGTCTTCTTCTTCTCTCACTTCTCCTGGCGCTTTTGTCTTTTATTTTCTACAGGTTGCACTTTGAAAATGGTAAAGTTTGAACCATCAACCCTTCGCTTGATGTGTCAGTTTAGTGACATCAGTGCTGTCCACTGAGCTATCAGTCTGTCTCAGGGACACATGGACGGGTTCAGCTCTATAGTCACACTCTTATCTCAAACAATAAAGAGACAAGTTCTTCAAGTGGAACAGAACCCACGTCCTGCTGCACCAGGAGCAGCGTCCTTCCTCACCGAGCTAAGCAGGATGGTCTCATAAATCAATTCCTGAAAGAGACATATAACGTCCACGATCTGAACTCCGTTACAACCTTAAACAACTTTCTATGGATATAGAAACACATCAAATAGAACTTTTGGAATTTGTGTTTATAAAAGAATTACCATTGTCTTTTTTTTGGCCAACCCTCTCCATCCAACTTACCCTCTCCTGTCCGGTCCGGTCCTACTCCACCCCATCTAACCTCAATCTGTATTCTCAGGCCCTCTAGTGATCAGGAACCAGGGTTAGGGTTAACCCTCACTTGAACCTCCACCTGTCCTCCAGCACCAAAGTGTGCATGACAGTCTTAAACCACTTCTCCACCATGTCTTCTTCTTCTCTCACTTCTCCTGGCGCTTTTGTCTTTTATATTTTTTGCACTATGAAAATCATAAAGTCTCGAGGCCCAAAGTCCAGTCCCTCCTTGACATGTTGGACCGGAGACAGCAGAGCTTCCCACGGAGCTAAGTGTCTTACTGATGGAGGAGCAGCTCCACACATCTATGTAACACAAACACACAATACTGAAGATGTAGAAGAAGAGAGGTCACTGACCAGGACTTGAACCCTCAACGTGTTGCACTCAGGTACGAGGGCTCACCCACTGAGCTGCAGCTCTCAGCACCATGAACATCTATCTTGTAATGTTGAGATTTAAAGAGGTCTTCAGATTATAAATCCGGCCCGACCCAAACTAGAAGCAGGTTCTACTTGGTGGAAAAGCCCCCACAGAGGTCACCTTGTATTCTTCTGCATCTTACACCTTTTCCAAGGTCTTGAAACCATCAAAGTTCACCCAGACTCCACTAAATTACTGGAGGGACTGAAACTCTTGAGAAAATGAGAATTGAAGAGTCCAAAACGTTTGTGATCAACTCTTCTCTTCCTTTAACGAGTCATTTGAATCCTGCAGTCGACCTGCAGCCCGTCACCACACCTCGATATCCAGGGTGTCCAGTCCTGGTCCCGGCTGATCGGCTGGTTATTGATGGTGATGACATCATCACTACATTTAGATGTACTGAAGCAGGGACACGTCTGAAACATGCAGGATGGAGACTCTGTTTTTAACCCTCCGACACGCTGAAAAGAAAGTTTGGTCTCGGCTGTCGATTCATTTCCTGGGTGGAGCTTCGTCACTTCTCTCCTTCGGCCTCAATCTGAACAAACACCAGCAGCTCAGCACGCTCCCCCCTGCGCTGCTCGGCTCGGCGGCTCTGACACTCGTGTTCCAGAGATAATTAGAGATGGAATCCCGGCAGTGTTTCTCTTCCTTCAGATGACTTATTGTTGTATGTTTCCAGACTCCCAGATTCAACCTCTGCTGTTTCAAGCCTACTCACAGCATTGGGACGAATTTCAGGAGACAAATTCAATCTGGAAAAGTGAGTTGTTTTCACTGAAACCATGCAGCTCATGACAAAGCTTCACACGGAGGTTTATCTACCTTGGAGGAAAACATGAGTGCTTGTTTAAACTCACCGCGATACAGAAGGACCTCCTCTCTCGCTTGGAGCTCTTATTGCTGCTTCATCGTCTCCGTCACTAATAATACATTCAGTGAAATGACTAATAGTTCACTCTCCACACGGCAGTAACTCTTCTAATAGCAACGAGAGGAATAAAAATAGGTTCACCTGCAAACTGCAGACTGTGAGCAGGATCATTCACATCTGTGAGAGAAACAAATAAAGAGGCTCCATTCATTCCTGTGAAATCTCTTTTCATTTTCCCATTGACGAGTTCAGACTAATTTCTCCTGAATAATTGAAGCTTTAGTTCTGGGGTTATTTTCGCAGCTTTGATCAGGAGTGTGACACACTGCCAACTGCTCTTATGCTCATTTACAAGCTGAATCACAGCGTATTCTCTCCTGTGTGGCGAGGAATCACAAGAGAAACTTGTTGTGAAGCCCCCCCCCCCCACTTCCCCCCCTCCATCCTGCAGCTTCTGAAGAATCTCACACATCTCACCTCATCTTCTGCTTTGTGCTTCTTTTTGGTCATTAAGAGTCAACAATTTATCAGTGATGTTCTTATTTTCATTAGAATCTGTAAATTTGACTGAAGCTTCTCTGATCCATCAAAACTGTTATTTTCTCTTCCTTTGGTCTCCCTTGATGTACAATACAGACCAAAAGTTTGGACACACCTTCTCATTCAAAGAGTTTTCTTTATTTTCATGACTATTGACATTGTAGATTCACACTGAAGGCATCAAAACTATGAATTAACACATGTGGAAATATATACTTAACAAAAATGTGTAAAACAACTGAAAACACGCCTTATATTCTAGGTTCTTCAAAGTAGCCACCTTTTGCTCTGATTACTGCTCTGGACACACTCTGCATTCTCTTGATGAGCTTCAAGAGGTAGTCACCTGAAAGGGTTTTCACTTCACAGGTGTGCCCTGTCAGGTTTAGTAAGTGGGATTTCTTGCCTTATAAATGGGGTTGGGACCATCAGTTGTGTTGTGCAGAAGTCAGGTGGATACACAGCTGATAGTCCTACTGAGTAGACTGTTAGAATTGGTATTATGGCAAGAAAAAAGCAGCTAAGTAAAGAAAAATGAGTGGCCATCATTACTTTAAGAAATGAAGGTCAGTCAGTCCGAAAAATTGGGAAAACTTTGAAAGTGTCCCCAAGTGCCGTCGCAAAAACCATCAAGCGCTACAAAGAAACTGGCTCACATGAGGACCGCCCCAGGAAAGGAAGACCAAGAGTCACCTCTGCTGCGGAGGAGAAGTTCATCCGAGTCACCAGCCTCAGAAATGGCAGGTTAACAGCAGCTCAGATTAGAGAGCAGGTCAATGCCACACAGAGTTCTAGCAGCAGACACATCTCTAGAACAACTGTTAAGAGGAGACTGTGTGAATCAGGCCTTCATGGTAGAATAGCTGCTAGGAAACCACTGCTAAGGACAGGCAACAAGCAGAAGAGACTTGTTTGGGCTAAAGAACACAAGGAATGGACATTAGACCAGTGGAAATCTGGGCTTTGGTCTGAGGAGTCCAAATTTGAGATCTTTGGTTCCAACCACCGTGTCTTTGTGCGACGCAGAAAAGGTGAAGGGATGGACTCTACATGCCTGGTTCCCACCGTGAAGCATGGAGGAGGAGGTGTGATGGTGTGGGGGTGCTTTGCTGGTGACACTGTTGGGGATTTATTCTAAATTGAAGGCATACTGAACCAGCATGGCGACCACAGCATCTTGCAGCGGCATGCTGGGGACGAGGGGGAGGTGCATGAGTGCCCGGGGTGGGAGGGGTGAGGTGGGGGGGTCAGGGTGGGGAGGTGGGGGTTGGGGGCAAACACAAGAAGACACACAGACTCAACTTTTCCACGACTGACGGGCGAACAAGTAAGTGTCCTCTCTCCGTTGTTCTCCTCAAAGTGAAGAAAAACTTGTTATAGTGTAAAACGCTTCGGTTCATTCAACAAGAGAACTGCAGTAAAAATAATTCCTTGGCTGGTTTAGTTATCTGAAGTTATCTTACGACTTTGGTTCAAGCAGACAAGTTCATTTAATTTCAGTGGAAATGTGTACGTTTATAAACCACTCTATTATACTGTATGTAATCAAATGTGTTTAAAGTCAATAAACTGACTAAAATTTCTAAAAAGTTACTATTTCTATGTGGAAAATAAGCTTGAATTGGATTCATATAATGACCACACACTGCTGCGCAGCATTGAAAGGCCCTGACATATGAATGATCAGCTCTATATATGTTAGAATACATTCATACAAAGAATCCCTCATTAATAACTACAACTGCTACTATAATGGTGATTAAATACACTTTAACTGTAACTTCACTATTACTTAACTGTAAATATAAAAACATGTAACTCCAAAGTGTAACTACAACAGTGACTGTAACTGTCACTACATTAATACTTAGATTAGATCATTCTAGTTGTAACTATGAGGCTATAGCTTATTACAACTCTAACTTTAACGGCAATAATACAACTACAACTATTTATAACTGTTAAGGTTTAAAAATAACTATTTAAATATAACCACATAGTGGAAGTGGAGATGAACTTTAGGAAGAAGAGGATGATGATGATGATGATGATGATGATGATGATGATGATGATGATGATGATGAAGGGTGTGGAGGAGGACAAAGAGGAGGTGGAGAAGATCCAGAATCATGAATCCTGAGGAACTGGCTCATGAACTGCTGCACTACATACTCACACTCTAATAGAAACTATAAAGACACACTGAGCTTCTGATGATGGCCTGAGGGACCAGGGAGGACCAGGGGGGACCAGGGAGGACCAGGGGGGTCCAGGGAGGACCAGGGAGGACCAGGGAGGACCAGGGAGGACCAGGAGGAGCCGACCCTAAACCTAAAGTCTCCACACCAAGGTCTTTGGTCTTTGGTCATGTTTCTTCAGCCACTGAGTACAAAGGCTGGAGGGTCCAGGTCCAGGTCCAGGTCCAGGTCCAGACCTCCAGGTGGGTGAGCTCAGTGAGAAGGAAGAGCTGGACGTTGTTTGTCGCTCCACGATCACACCAGGTGGTGACGTCACTCAGGAACCTGAACACAGAAACAACACGTTCAGAAAACACACTCAGGTTTCTACACAGATCCTCTGGCAGTATGTGGCGCCACCTGGTGGCTCAATACAAACATAACAACAAGAAGCTGCACGACAAAGAAATAATCAATTCAATCAATTATGTAAAGTATACTTTCAGATTTTTATCATCTTAAAGGCAATATACAGTATTCCCAGGAACAATTAACAGTATTTACATTATAATGAAATACAAAAACTAAGTTTCCTCCAAAGGAAATCTGGAAATGGGTCAATAAATGTCGTGACATAAATGTGCCACAAGACGGAGACACAGTCCACTGTCTTTGTTTTGCACTGCCAAGGATCTTTACCACAAAGAAATACAATAAAAACACTTTTTACGACTTTAGTTTTGGTTTTTAGTTGGATTTACACTCCAAACAGTGGAGATTCACCTGCAAGACTCTGAATAACTTCCAAATCATCCTGATGTCCACAGGTTTCTCCACGGAGCCTCTGTGGCGCCCCCTGGTGGCTCATTACAAACATAACAACACAAGAGGTTGCATGACGAAGGCATACTCAATGAATTATGTAGATTATTCAATTCTTAATGTCCAAAAGGAGTATTTCCAATAACAATCAACAGTATTGACATTATATTTGGTTCTTACCTTTTTAAACTGGATCCAGAAACCAGAGTTTCCTCCTCTGTCACAGCAGCTGTGAACAAAAAGACCATCAAACCCACGTTAAAATTAATGGTAAACAAATTGAACAAGTGAATGCAAACACATTTTTAGGAATTACTTTTGATGAAAAACTGAGTTGGAAGCTGCACATAAATATCCTTGAGGCAAAATGAGCAAAAAACATAGGACAATGTGTAAAATCAGATCAGCACTAGATTATAATTCACTTTTCTTATATAACGCAGACATTCTTCCATATCTGAGCTATGGTGTGGAAATATGGAGAAATAATCATTGAACAAACACTGACACTTTTTTTTTTTTTTTTTCAGAAGACCATAAGAATCATAACTCAAACCGACTGTCATGCTCCAACAAATCCTGTTTGTCATGTTAAAGACTTTAAAAATACATGATATTGTGGAGAGTTGATATAGCCTCACTGGGATTTGTGCTAAAAATTAGGAAAGAAAAAAAAAAGTACTTGCATTTCAGCAAAAGGTGTTAATTTATGGAACAGTAATATGAAAGAACTGACTACTGGTTAATCATTTAAAAGGTGGTTTAAGCTCACTACGTTTGAAAAATGTTGAGCTCAGGAATCACAAAATTAAAATCCACTGCGTTCTCTTAAAGGACAGTTTAAATTAAAAGAAATTCAGGAATGGCAAAGAAAAGCAAGTTTCCTCTGAAATTGGCAGTAATAATTCTCTAATCAGTTTTGAGAATTATTAGTTTGCTGCTTTAAAGAGAGAAGTTTTACTTGTACAGGGTTTAGCAAAGTAAGTTTAGCTTCAGCCTGAATCATTCGTCACTAAAAATAAGAAGGATGTTGTCACATTGACAAAATAAGATGACAGAAATAGTTTCTGTTTCGTTGCATCACGTATTTGGTTGAGCGAATAAACTACTACTACTTCTACTACTCGTTTAAACTTGAAAGAAATAGATTACAGTCAAACTTCCTGGATTAAATTTACAGTCTGATTTATGTTGATGATCCGTCACAGATTTATGATAAACTTTCAATCATTTTTCAAAGATATTTCACTAAAATCTCAAACGTTACTGTCCTGAACGCTGCTGTGTTATTGGTGAGTGGGTAGTCGCCCTCTGGTGGCCACAAGTGAAAACTACAACACGTAAAGTTAGAACGGGTGGATTAGCATAACACTTCCGGTTAGCTCCTAAAAAGTACACCCCCTCAAATGGCGAGGTAAACGTTTGAACCTTCCGTTTTAAACTAGTTTCAGACTTGATTTGAGCCTCAGAATAACTTTATGACCGTCGGAAGCCCCCCTGGTGGCGCAATACAAACATAACACAAGAAGCTGCATGACAAAGATACTCCATGAATTCATGTACAAGTGTACCTTCAGATTATATATTTCTTAATGTCCAAAAGGAGTATTTCCAATAACAATCAACAGTATTGACATTATATTTGGTTCTTACCTTTTTAAACTGGATACAGAAACCAGAGTTTCCTCCTCTGTCACAGCAGCTGTGAACAAAAAGAGCTTCAATTACTAAAAAGTGAAAAAAGATAAAACCACAACAAAAAAAAACCTGATAAATAAAACAAAAACCTGATAAATAAAACAAAATCCTGATAAAACAGGTCAAATTGCTGTTCTGTCTGTTTTAAAGGCCACAAAGAGAAATGATGGCGGACATGTTTGATAAATGCTCAGACGCATCTTAAAGAAAGGAAAGAATTGGTCCATCCTAGTAATCAGGATATTTTGAATTCATTGATGCGCCTCGACATTAGTTTGTGCTTCATTCTACATTCTGAACAATGTCAGGTGCAGCTTCACAGTCTACAGAGTGAAAACCCTCCAGATGAGACAGAACATTTCTCAGGACGTTTTCCACTCATAATCCTGAGGTCGACGGTCTGAATCTCTGATCTGAGTCACGCTTTGAGTGAAATGGGATGAAAATCATTGCAGCTGCATCAGATGAGGAGGAACTGATGCTGATTAGTGAGTCTGTCCACAACAGTAAACAAAGTACCAACATCATCACTGTTTTTCATTATATTCTCAGAGAAGTCGAGACTTTTTTTTTTTACAGGCTGTGTGGAGCTACGCTACAAGAACCTCCCTCTGCGATTAACAAATTTCTATTCTGTTCTATTAACTGTCACTGAAACAAAGAAAGTTTGAAAAATAAAATCAGGATTACATTAAAACTGTGTCTGACAAATGGTTTAAACTGTTCCACTTCACAGCTTCAGAACGGCTCACACGCTCCTCTTAAAAACCCTTCAGAGCTATGGTGTCAGGGCTACTGCTTGTGCTTTTATTATTTCAATTATTTATCACGTACATAAACAATGCGTGTAATATCCTAGAAAAAGTTATTTGTTTTATTCGCTAAACATTTAAAAGGTGGCTTAAGCTCACTACTTTTGAAAAATATCGAGCTCAGGAATCACAAAATTAAGATCCACTGTCTTCCCTTAAAGGACAGTTTACATTTTTCAGGAATGGCAAAGAAAAGCAAGTTTCCTCTGAAACTGGCAGTAATAATTCTCAAAACTGATTAGAGAATTATTAGTTTGCTGCTTTAAAGGTAGAAGTTTTACTTGTACAGGGTTTAGCAAAGTAAGTTTAACTTCAGCCTGAATCATTCGTCACTAAAAATAAGAAGGATGTTGTCACATTGACAAAATAAGTTGACAGAAATTGTTTTTGTTTTGTTGCATCACGTATTTGGTTGACCAAATAAACTACTACTTCTACTACCTGTTTAAACTTGAAAGAAATAGATTACAGTCAAACTTCCTGGATTAAATTTACAGTCTGATTTATGTTGATGATCCGTCACAGACTTATGATAAACTTTCAATCATTTTTCAAAGATATTTCACTAAAATCTCAAACGTTACTGTCCTGAACGCTGCTGTGTTATTGGTGAGTGGATAGTCGCCCTCTGGTGGCCACAAGTGGAAACTACAAAATGTAAAGTTAGAACGGGTGGATTAGCATAACACTTCCGGTTCGCTCCTAAAAAGTACAACCCCTCAAATGGCGAGGTAAACGTTTGAACCTTCCGTTTTAAACTAGTTTCAGACTTGATTTGAGCCTCAGAATAACTTTATGACCGTCAGAAGGTGAAATAGTGTTTAAGGCGCGTTTGTTTTCCTCACTGTGTCCGCAGGAGCGGGCGGGGTAGAGACCTTCTGACACATATACACACACAATCACACCCAAACAAACGCATCTGATCCAAGACTGAAGTTAATATGAATGTTGTGGTGTTTACAGAGTGAAACCTGGAGTTTGAGGAGGCTTCTGGACGTTGGGAGTTTGTAGTTTGTCGTCGGGTGGAGTTGAAACGCGGTTTACAACCGAACAGTCACAAATCACCAGTCAGCGCTTCTGAGAGGATTTGAAAACATGGTGGACATGTAGTGACCCCACTGCTCCCTGGTTCATCTCCACCCTGTGTCGGTCAGAACTGTTGGTAAAACTCCAACAAATCACCTCACAGACACACACTTCCGGCTCTGATCCAGTCTGTTCCTAAAGAGGTCGTGGCGACAGGTGACGGCGAACACATGAAACACTCTTCATCACGGTGAAGAGCAGAAGATTCACTACAAATCTTCGCAGAGCAAACTGGTGACGATCTAGACCGCTGTTGTAATTCCCACATTTGTCCACAGGAGGGCGTGAAAACCGGAGGAGCAGTCCATTGAAACGTGATAGTTTGCCCTCTTGTGGTTAAAAGTAGTAACTACTACCACCGTGTAAACCCAGAAAGAAATAGATTACAGTTAAAACTCCTGGATTAAATTTACAGTCTGCTACGTGGAGATGATCCAGAAAAGATTTATGATAAACTTTCGATCATTTCATGAAGATAATTTGCTAAAATCTCCACCATTTACTGTCTTTACCGCCGCTGTTATTGATGACGGTTGCCCTCTGGTGGACACAAGTGGAAACTACACTAAGTAAAGTTAGAATATTAGGATTAGCACAACACTTCCTGTTAGCTTCTTCCAAGTAAAATTTCTCAACTGACGCGGTGAAAGCGTGAACTTTAGGTGTTTTTAGTCGGAAATATGAGCGTTTGACTAAATTGGAAGGTTTTAGAAGAGCACTGGTGTGGAATAATAATAATAATAATAATAATAATAATAATAATAATAATAATAATAATAATAATAATAATAATAATAATAACAACAATAATAATAACAATAACAACAACAATAATAATGATAATAAAGAGCAAGCAACGAGCTTTTCCCGCTTGTTCTGAGATACGAATGACAAATGTCATCTTATATTATTTGAGCTCCATTTTTCATAACTTTTCCTGTTGGATGAATTAACTCTGCTTCTGTAAGTAAATTTGAGGACCACCACAAACTGAACTTCTCTATTTCTCTGGATTGTATTTTCACATTTAAACCTAATAATGATAAAAAAAATCCATTGGCTTCACTTTCAGCTTATTACTTTGTAAAATTAAAAAAATCTAATGCCGTTTTAAAATGAATTGGAAGAAAAGTAGCACTAATAATAGGAGGAGACATTTTTCTTCTCCCAGATTTAAATGTAATGGTTCTGTGGGACTTTAGTGTCTGTTTACTCTCTTTAAAGTTGATGATTTATTGACATTGAGCCTTTCCATCCACAGATCTGAATATATAACCTTTGAATTTCTCCAGATAAACATATATACACACACATATATCACATTCCCTGAAAAGTGAAAGTTGTGGGAAAAAAGACGAAGTGCTTTGTAGTTTTGTGTTGCTCACCTCAGAAGATCCACTGAATCACGACATGACCCGTAAAGTTTCACCTTATTCACATCAAATCATTACAAAGTCTCCTGTGTGAGTTCTCCAGTCCGTCACATCTTCAACAGTTTAGTCTGAAAACAATCAAACCTGCAGCTGCATTGAAAACCTGAATCTAAGCACACTGAAGAAAAACCAATGTGACAGAAGAGGAGGAAAGACGGAAACTTTCGTTCATTTTCAAGGTGATCTAGACTTTTTTTTAGCGAATACACACACTCTGGTTTCATCAGGAAATACAATTTATAAATTTGTGGTCAACAAAAACAATTTCATCAGAGGAAAATGTAAATAAGTAATTTCCTTCTTCTTCACCTGTTTGGTAAGTTTGGTAACTGTCGCTGCCTCGCCTCCAAATTCACATGTTTTGAATCAAAGGATGGAGAGGAAGGTCTGAATAAGAAGCACCTGCGCTGATCCTCAACTCATCATCTTCATCATCTTCACCTGAGAGAAACATCAGGTGCTTGTCCCAGTGCACTCTGGGTAATGACGTACAAATGAAGTCAAGGAAATGCGGCTTTAATTTGTCTTTATTGCTTCACTTTAGATTTGATTCTAAATACTGCAAAGTGTCAGTCAGTCCAGCCGCCTCTGAGTCTCTGTAGCACCCCCCACATACAGCCCTCCAAGCTCCACCTCCAGCCCCACAAGGGGGGCGGAGCCAAACGGCTCTCCTTCGGGGTCTGTCCTCCACCAGGGCAGTCGGCTCGCCCGCAGCGCCGAGTTGTGAGCGTCGCGGGCGCGAGCAGCAACGTGACCCGATGGACTGAGAAAGGAGTCAGCCTCCGTCTCCGTGACGACCGAGAGGGACGGGGCATCTGTACAGGAGGACATGACGAAAGGTCAGAGGTCATCAATGAATAACACTGTGAACACTTTGTGTGTGTGTGTGTGTGTGTGTGTGTGTGTGTGTGTGTGTGTGTGTGTGTGTGTGTGTGTGTGTGTGTGTGTGTGTGTGTGTGTGTGTGACCTCTCAGTTTCTCCAGCTGTGTGTGTGTGTGAGCCAGCAGAGCGTCCCTCCTCTGCTCCTCCCTCTGATGCGCCTCCCCTTTCTGCAGCTCCTTCAGCAGGAGCAGCTGCACCTCCTCATGGAGGCGCACACACTCCTCCGCAGACACACGGGTCGACTGCAAACACACACACACACACGCAGCGGTAACAGCTGACACGCAGCAGCAGTGCATGCTGGGTAAAAGATGAGAACGACGTGTGAAGGAGTCTCTTACAGGATGTGCAGCGATGTTCTCCTCCACCTGCTGCTTCAGCTCCACCCGCCGGCTGTCCGTCAAACCTTCCCGACCAATCCAGAAGCTGGGGAGCGGCGGGGCCTTGGTGGCTCGGCGCTTCTGGAGGAAACGACGCACCTGAAGGAGACGAGGGACGCCAGGGAGCAGCGTGAGCATCGCAAACAACACAGTTACACCGTTTCAGAATGTGTGTGTGTGTGTGTGTGTGTGTGTGTGTACCGCTCTCTGCAGTGTGTGTGCCGCCTGCTGCTGCGTCCGAGCGAGTCTCAGTGTGTGTCGCTGTGCGTCGTCATAGCGACGTCTCTCTCTGCAGCCTCTCCAGAAGCTCTGGATGAGGACGGCGGCTCTCCGCTCGCACTCCTGCAGGTACGGCTGCACCTGATCTGAGACAAGAACATGAAGCTTCACTATTTCACTTTTTACTTTAAAGTATATTCTAAATACTTCAACTTGAAAAACAGGAGCCACTCAAACATACCATAAAACAACATTTTCAGTTACAATACAATACATACATAATCATTTTAACCTTTATATGTTCATATTATTTCTATTTAATAATTATTTGAATTTGCTGTGGAAATTTACAATACTGCGTAAAGTCAAGTATAATATCAAAATATATTGGAAAAGATGAACATTTTTATTGGTCTTACTTTAATTTTTTTTAAATTTGTAAATGAAATGCAGATATATCATCATTTAAATACTTTGTTTCCTCAAAAAGTTAGACAGCTTAAACCAAAACATGTTAACATGTTACTGCCATGAATCACAAAAGACTAATAAAACTGAAATAATGTGAATATCTATTATCTAAAAATCCCAAATCATAATTATTTTTTTAACAAACAATTAAAATACTTAACGTTTGAACTTGAAAAATCAAAGTATTTTGTAAAATTGAACTGCAAAAGACGTTGCATTTGAATTAAAGCATTAAAATAAAAACCATCAATTAGTTTATTATCAGTTTTTGTAAAGTGTCAATTCAGCAGACTTGAAATACTTCAAATAAATCACAAATATTTCTTTTTCATATTGAAACATAAAAAGTTACTTAAATTTCACAAATAAGTTTGATTTAATTGCTAAATTGAATTAATGTGCAGGTTTACCAGCAGGAAGCAGCTGCAGCAGTTCTCTGTGTTTCTGGTGGAACAGCCTCCTCGCCTGCTGACGCCTCACACACACCTAGAAACACACACACACACACACACACACACACACACACCTTTTTAGAGACTAGAGAGAATTAAATCAGGTGTTTCTGTGAGGAGTCACTCACCTGATACCTGAGCTCCTCCTCCCACTGCTGCTCCTCCTGCTGCTGCTGCCGCCGCCTCCTGCGGGCCCTGGAACCCCGCCCCCCCCAGAGGAGGTGAAGCTCAGCTGCACCCAGCCAGACATGTCAAACAGCTGCAGACAGATGTTACCTGTATCTCCTCTGCAGCGAGCTCACTGCCCTGGTCAGACTCCTCACCCTGCGGCGGGTTCGATGGGAGCGCCACGCCGCCTGGATCACACACGCCGCTCGCTCACGCTCACCTGAACTCGGCTGCAATGTTGACATTTTGAATTACTAAAAATATTTGAAAATGTCCAGAGTTGTAATAATAAAACAGTATAACAATCTCATTAAAAAAGACAAAAAATACTATTACTAAACTATCTGATAAAAGACTAAAAGAATAAACTTTAAACTATGTTTGATTATCTGACATGTATTAAAACTTCACTTTACATTTTGAAAACATCCCGAAAAAGAACAGTATTTATTTTGTGTGAGAATGAGAGGATGCAAAAAACTAAAAGTCTCAAAAACAAGAAGGAAAATGCACATGACAAAAAAAAGATAAGATCAGTTTTTTAAAATAAAAGATTATTGAACTATTTGATACTTAAGAAAGCTGAAGACTTTAGTTTGAACTAAAAGACCTGATTTGAAAATATAAGAATGAACTTTTGATAATAAGCCAATAAATAAAAAATGCTAACCAACCTCAGACCGACTCACTGCGTCCTTCTCTGATTGGATGAGAGCGATCAGCTGATCCACTTCCTGCTCAAAGCCCCGCCCCCTCCAGTCTTTGTCCAATAGGCTGTCCAGACCTGCGGACACAGTGACCTGTGAGCTCCTGTGACTGACCCCACCTGCTGCAGGCCAACGTGTGTGACCTCTGACCTCTGAAGCTGAGGAGGAGGGGCCGCAGACGGAGCTCCAGCTGATTGGACATGAGGAGGATGAGTTTGACAGAAGCCCCGCCCACAGCAGGGTCAGAGCTGACAGCCAGTTGACCGACGGCTTCATTGAGGAGCAGCAGAACGGAGTCGCTGCTTAACGCCGACAGGAAGTTTCTGAAGAGAGATTCTATTATTGATGCTGATGAGCGGGACTGAAATCTTTCTTCTAATCGTTTTAATTTGAAAATGCAAGATGTTTAAAATTCTGCGATTGTTTTAATTTCTTCAGTTTTTGCCTTGAAGGCAGGAAAATCTGACTCAGTGACTCAGTGAACACACAACGTTCTGCTCTTCTCCCCAGAAGCTGTCAACCCTGAAATCACCAGAGGACTGTAGCTCCTGACTAAAATATTACTTCCAATTCAATTTCTATTTATTTTTTTACTGTATTTTGAAATACTTATCGAAACATAATTTATGTATTTGTGTCTTACTCCAACTTTCAGAGATATTTTAAGTTTTGCTGGTAGTTTTCAGCTGGATGTGGATGTTTCAGTAAATACATTGAATGTAAAGTGTAAAAGACGGCCGGAGTTGTGTGTCAGTGTGTTACCTGTTGGTGGTGCATGTCTGACTCCACATCTGGACACAGAGCAGGGACACTGCCACGTCGTCACACATCTGGACCTTCCCGTAGTGGACAGAGCTCAGAACTGCAGAGACGGGGAAGAGGCGGAGAGTCAAACTTCTCCTCTGATCAGAGAATCGTGGTGAAGCTGATTGACGATAATCAGAGAGCTGACCGACCCTGAGAGGTGAGCTGAGGACGAGCGGAGAGCAGCCAGCCCAGAGAGTCCATCACCTTCCTCAGGAGAGGCACACCCTGACACACACACACACACACACAAGTTACAGCCACGTACACACATTGAAGAGCTGCAGTGACGTTGTGCACACACACACCTCTGAGCTGTTCATCAGCTGACTGGCCAGTGACAGAAGCCCGTCGACAACCGACGGCAGGAACAGCCGACTGAAAGCCTCGGAGCTCCTGCGCGGTTCCACTCCGACGCAGCAGGAGCTGCAGACGATAAAGATTACCATGAAGGAAAAAGTACAGACTTAAAATATGTGCCTTTACTTTAAGAATAACATAAAAAGGTATAGAGCTAACTCTGTGTTCTTTTGAGGTGAAAAATAAAGTTTTATTGATTTGAGGCTGAGAGGAGAAGTCAGCATAAGTGAACAGTTTTGAGTTCTTTGAAGAATAAAAACATTTTCACACTAAGATGGAACAAAGATTGACAAAAGGTTGTTCATATAAGTGAGCAGATCCCTGTTGTTTTTTGTTTGTTTGAAATAAATGACATTTCACTGATCCTCTGACCTGGTGAGCTGTGCAAGTAGAGCAGCAGCGCTCCAGTTGCCCCGCAGCATTCTGGGAGGCAGAGAGAATGTGCGGACGCAGTGGGTGAGGACGCCGCTGTGGTACAGCTGAGATTTGACACGAGCCAACGCACTGTCGTTGGTCTGCACTGCCGCCGAGTTTAAAGCCTCTGAAACAGGAAGAAACTAAACTTTACATTGAGCTGTGATACTGATGGATACATGCGAGGTGAAAGGGTCAGTCTCACTGTTTAAAGCGCCGTTCAAAAGGCCGAGCTTCAGCTCCGGGTTCAGGTTCTCATCCTCCAGCTGCCTCCTCAGCTCAGACACAAAAGCCTCCTCTTCCTCTTCCTCTTCCTCTTCCTCCATTCTGATGACCTGTTGTACCTGGTGTGGATCTAAACAGACACACATGAACAAAACACATTGAAACATGTACAGTTTTGTTTATGGTAAATACTGAAAATAATAATAAAAATAAATAAATATATATATATATGTATTTTTTGAAAATTGTTTTGTATGTGTTTAGAAGCTTGATATGAACCAGTTTTATTTGTGTAATATTTCAAATAAATCAAAACACGTCCTGAAATAAAGATACTTTGCGTTTTCTAACGTGACATAGAGCTACTATTTAACATAAACTCTCAATTATAACATGATATATGTTGTATGTGCCATAATGTGTAACAAATACAGATTTATTATGGGTTGAATAATTAACCTTTGCACCTTTTGTATACTTCTTCCCAGTCTGCTCAGATATAAAAACTTCAATAAACAAACAAAAAGTGAGAAATTAGGGAATTGAGCATTAAATGACTAAATGGGTGGAGGTCTGAAGATCAATCTGTCATCAATGTCGCTCTCGATGTGATAATGAAGAATTAATATGAAAGCTCTATATTTGGCTTTAATTGTGTGTAAATCAGGGAACACACCTGTTAGCACAACCGTTAGCATGTGCGTCTGCGCCTCGTTTGCGGTCTTGGATAACAGCCAGTTGACATTAACTGGTCGCAAAATAAAAAGAAGTATGATAACTGGTCCTTCTAGCACTCGTTCAGTCTTGAATGTTGGTTTTAAAATGACAAAACCAATGTTTTACCGGAGAAATCAGCTCAGCTCAGACTGCACATTGGACAGTTTCCTATGGTTTCCATAGCGACGTGACGTCATCACCATGCGCCACTCCCACACAAGCAACCCTCAACAAAATAGGAAATAAAAGGTGTTTCGTGCTTCTTCTAGTGTTTCTTCACCCTCAAACACAAGCAACAATTAGATGAAAACTTGATCTATGTATTGCATTTTAAATTCTAAAAGTATCACGTTCCCCTCCTTATTTAACAGTATCTTTGGGTGCACTCACACACTTTGGTCACGAGATGGCGGTGTCCCATCTATTTTCTTTTGAAGGTATCCATGAAGAAGTCATAAAATAAACAGAAAATACTTTATTATACTTAACCATTGAACTAATAATAGCATCTGATCTTTGCCTTTATTCTGTATTTTAACACGAGTTAATTAAGCTTATATGTCTATTTATTTTTTATTCAGGATTGGTTTGTAATGTTTTGACAAAACAGAAAAAGTAATCATTAAATTCTGAATCATTGTGCCACTTAATCTGAATAGCTATATATTATCTATTAAAATTCACTGGGATAGAAACGTTTTTCCCCCCCAAATTTGCATATTTCAAGTCATGTGATTAACTTCGCTTTGTGGAACCAATAAATAAGATGAGCTGACTTCATGTAACTTGTTATTCTGTGGTTGTACTTAAAGCTTAGCATCAAATAACATTCCAACAGGTTAGAAATGCCATGAAATGCTTCAAATATTGCTGCAATGCCAATGACCTCTAAACTACACGATCTTTCTCTATTTATATGGTTTCTGTTGAAACTGAGCTTTAGTTACACAGAAAACCACAGCCGGCTCTTAATCTCATAAAAAAGTTAAGGTCAGTATGGAATTGTCTGTGACTAAAAATTACCATCTGTGACTCCATCAATGTCTCATGTCATAAATTAAGTTGACTTATTAAAGTGTTCTGCTTTAATTAGTTGTTGTCTAGCTTCAGTTTTGGGACAGACAGTTTTTGTTCTGGCACGCTGCAGGAGTGTACATTCATTTGGGGAAGAGTGCAGGACAAGTCGTGCTGCCAACAAGTCGCTTAGTGATATTGAACAGGATGTGGTGGAAAAGTGCAGAATTCACAATTAGAGTTTCTAATGGGCTGTGCAGACATGTTTTCCCAAGAATTTAGAAACCATCGTTGCTTGTTGGAGAAAAAAATACACTAAAATAGTAAAACTGATTTGTGACCGTTTCTTTGTGGAAATGGAGGAATGGGGTAAACTTTATTGTAGGAAATCCTCTCAATCAGCGCTGGGCTCCATGTTACATGCATTGAATTACAAGAAAACCAGGTGAAAAAGTGAACCTCCAGTAACATTTTCTGGCTATTTGTTCAATCTGTAGGACTTTGGGGGTCACTGTCTGTGCTGATGCGTGGCCACGTTTTCTATAACCGATGAGGTTTTCTACCTGCAGCCTTTTTGGCTCATAATCACCTGCTGGAGCGGATCCAGCTTTTTATCTCATCATGTTTTGATTAAAGATGCGTCATGCTGACCTTCAGTAAATTGTAAATCCAAAACTCAGAATCTCACTCATCGTTTTCTTCTTTTTTTCTGTATTCCCACTGGGAGATTTCTTGAGAATTCTTGAGATATTTTTGGGCTTTTTCAGCATCTTCTGAGTTATTGATCATTTTGCTTTGAGAAACTGTTCTCGTCAGTAAAAATACAGATTTTCTCAATGAATTCTGAAGGACTAGGAGAGTGAGAAGGATACGCTTGAGCTTATGGTGAAAACAGGCTGATTTGTTCCATCCAGTGGTAAAACAACACCATGTGTGCACCACTTTCTGTGTGTTGTGAAGCTGCGTTTACATTATGAAACAGTGAAAAAGGTGTTTATCTTTAAGTGAGGAATTCAAACTCACTTTATCTATCTGATGAAGGATAATGACCGCAATCCTAAAGCCAAAATTCTAAAATCCCAAACTCCCTCAGCTCAGCTTGAGATTGTTTGTTTAAATCTCATGCGGGTAACGTTTTGTAAGTGAAGCCAAGATATCACAGATAACAAGTCCCATATGGGCAGCAGCAACTGGAATAGATGCAGAGTTTGATGTTGCTGTAAAGTGCAACCGAGAGTAGAAATGTTGAACCTACATGTCGTATGCAGCTTTTCACGGGTTTCATGTCCTGTGAAGCATAAACAAGTTTTTTTGTAATTGGTTTGGTTCAGGCTCGTCTCGCTCTATAACCTGCTGTTGTCCATATATTACAGTTTTATAGCATATTTTTACATCTGTATCAAATTACAGTGATTGAAGTACAATCCAAAGTAGAAATACATTTGAATTAATGGTTCGAAATGTTTGTTTTCATTCTATTACTCAATATTTTTGGCTCAGATTGAAAATGTTAACCTGAAACAGTTCACTGTTACAAAGCTTCATATCTCCTCCACTTGTTTTCCGTTTAACTGATCCTAGATTACATGGAGGATGAAAAAAACATTTAAAAAACTCTGAATTTGTTTTTTTTTGTTTGTTTTTTTTGCATAAAATCAGAGACCTGGAGTTTAACAGTGCATTTAAAGTTTAAGAGAATCCCAATTCTTCACATTATTTTGCTCCGTTGAGGTGTTTGCAGAGTTTTGTCAGCAGGTTTGATGCCGTAAAAGCTCCATGTAGCAGCTGTGGTAAACAACAACAATTACTGGAGTGTAAATTAGGAGAGACTGAGCTTTGTGCTGAGTTGGTGCTTGTGACTTTGGATCATCAAATTCCACTTTTCTTGTTTTTAAATTTACAGTGGAAAACCTGCCATCCTTCCTCCTGCTCCTCTTTGTGGGAGGGATTGGGGAGGAGATGGAGCTGATTCATCTCTCCTTGCCTGCTGGATCCACCTACAAATCTCTTAAAATGTATTATCATTATGCCAATAAAAAACCCAAACACTCTTAATATGTCCGTGTCCCCCTGTGCAGACCCAGCACATGAGTGAAGACGCAACAACAGAGGTCGACCCTGCGTGTGACTGCAGAACTTCAATATAAGGTCCTTTATGTGTCTTTAAGTCCTCCTTTGAGCAGCAGGAGCTCAAGTCTTTAACTGCAGTGCCACTTCGTTTGCTGCGATTTCTCCTCACGCTCTCACGACTGAGCTGATGACTTTCCAACACACTGTGGAGATTACCTTTGAAAATAGGTGCCTGAGGTCAACATATTCTCTGCAGAATGTCTTTACAATGAACTCATCTTCCATATCCGGAAACCAGTGAATTCTTTTTATCTATATGGAAATGTGTGCTCATACATTAAAGGAATAACCTCATCAGGAATTCTTCTGGCTTTAATCTTGCCAGAATGTAATATTTTACCAGATAAGAAGCAGTTAAAGGAGCAATAATTTGACTTTATTGTGCTGCCACAGGGTTGAGTTTGTCTGATGTGGGCCAGACATTTGACTTTGGGCACTGAAGTAAAGACTTTAAGAGTCTTGTTATTTATTAACCTCATCTAGGACATTATTTCTGTCCTCTGCACTGAAACAGCAGCAACTTTTTTAGAGATTCACATCAGTCTGCAGGTTTCAGTGTTGAGTCTGTTGGATGGAAGTTATTGTTCATCAAGTTGGTGCTGGAAAACCCTTCTAGTGGTCCTGAAGGCGAGAGACTCTTTTGTTTTACCCGATTTATTTTGACACTCTCGCAGATTCATATTCACTTTTGTCTGATTTGTTCTGATCATGCCAGAGCTTGATTAATATCTTATGGAGGAGACATTTAGTTTTTCTTTAGTCCTCTTGTTTATAGTTTCAGAGTTGCAATGTGATCTGCTCCTCTTAAATTCATCCAAAAATACAAAATTCAAAACAAATCTTCCTCTGGATGTTTTTTTTCCTTTAATGTGGCCCAAACTCCCTTCCCCGGAATGTTGTATCCAAGTTTACTTTAAAATCGATCAATAAATCTCTTTAAATGAGCCCAAAATCCTTGTTTCACCCACAAATATCCAGTTAATGTGCTCTTCATTATGACAATGGTAACAATACTAATACGAACCAGATATGAGCGCAGTTAGAAACAACCTCTGACTTTTACTACGTTCTATTTTCACCTTATAGCTTCACTTTTCACTTAATGGACAAGATCATTAAAAAACCAACATATTTCCTTTCTTTAAAGATGACAAGAATTGATTTAAAAAAAACTATTTCTTCTACCAATACATATTTCTGTGTTCTGCTTTTCTTCATTCGTCATGCGTCACGCCACTGTTTCTTTCAGAGGCTTTTACTTAAATTACTTCATTTTCCTGTTTGTGAGCTCTGTGGTTTTATACTTTGCTGACATCTCCCTTTTTAAAACAAGAAACAAGTATGTGTCACTTCGTCAGTCTTGTTAAATTGCTTTATGTTCTTACGATTTATCTCAGTGACAGAAAAAACATACTAGAACTTCATCAGCTAACTTGATCTTGAGCCTCCTGTGATACCCGACGGTTCCCTGGTGCACAGCGTGTGCATTTGGTGGGAATTTAATATCAAATAGTGCCATTTAAAAAACCTTAAGTCAAATCTTGAGACAATTAGTCCCACGCTTATGTTCACAAGATATTTGGTAGAAATCTGTTTAAAAAGACCAACACATCTTTCACAAAGCTGTCCTGAAACAGTAATCGACTCCTTTTATGCAGCGCATTTCTTCCTGGTGGAGTCACTGTTCAGGTTATAGAGCGCTGTTCAAGTCCATCAGTGTGAAAGCAGAGTGAGAGCCGGGCCAAACGTACCAGAGCCTGTAACAGCATCAAGTGCAGACAGATCCAAGCTCAGATTTTCCAGAAAAGTCAATGATTAGAACATGATACAATTCTGAGGGCACTGCTTCGATTATCCAGTCTGACAAAATGTTATTTGATATCGAGATTTTTTCCATGGAGCTTTGCGGATTATTACCTGATCTCCATTTTTGACAGCATATGTAATGTATGATGTTGCCAGTTCTGACTGAGGAAGAGTAAACTTCTGACAGAGAAGCTGAGATATAAATCTAAAACATGGGGGAATGGTTTGTCTAAAAGATTTAAAGACAAGCCTGCAAATGTTGCATGATGAGAAATTACAGCCTGAAATCCTCAATTAAACGCAAGACGTTTCTCCGGAAGACTCACCTCTGACCTGCTCTGGATTTAAATAGATAAACATGTTACAAACAGAGCAGCATGTTCAGAGGAGCTTTATCAGGGGCGCAAACTGCCGTGTGACCCTTTGCTTTTTATCTGTACGCTCACCTTTGCCCTTTTTCAATAAACTGGTTCTAAAATAGAAATGCATGTCGTAAAATAAAAATATAAAAAAAGATGTGGAAAAATGAGCATAGAACGAAGCAGCTGAGTTTCTCATCAGACGTCTGAAGGATTTTACAGTGTGTCTCTCTCTTGTGAGCAAAAAAAACAACCTGTCCAGCATTATCACTGAGGTCATGAGGAAATCATAGAGCGCTTATGATAAATTAGTGACTCCGTTTTTATTACTATGGTTTAGTTATCAGCTCCATAGGTCACAACTGTCATTTGTTCTGTCTCTGGTTGCATGCTGCCTTACCATAGAAACCACACGTCGTCATTTCCTGGTTGTTTGTTATCATTAGAATGATGAGTCAAAATAAAATGTTTCAATGTCATTTCTTTGGAAAATGAAATCATCAGTCAAACTGAAATAACTGTAAAACCTGTCTGTGGGTGGTTCAGAGGTTTTATATATATATATATAGTGTACACGGTCAAATGTTTTTAGTATCATCAGCACAGTTTTTAACATAAAATTTGTTTCCAATAGTGCAACCACAGAAATAGTCAATGGATTATTCTAGAAAAAACAACAACCTTAAATTGTATTTTCAGATCCTGATAACAAACAGAAGGTCAATAATTTGTAATTCTGTATTGATTTAAAAATTTATATGAAATGGACAAACACTCAAATACACATGAGAGACAATTGTGAGAAAAATCAATGTTTCAAGCAGTGATTGACGGGTTCATGTCTGAGTTTTTTTTTTATCACAGACAGTGTGTGTCCTTCCACAATCATAGAAAAAAATGTATTGTTTTCTATGTATAAAGATGATTTTTCCCTGAGAGAAATTCATAAATTCTGCCATATGTTGTTGATTCATTACATATAAACTGGAATAGGTGAAATATATAGTTTTCTTCAAATTTTTGCAACAAATAATGAAAATAAATACTCAAATTTCCATGTGGTCATAAGTAGATTTTATTTTTTGCTTGATGCAGTTCCTCATTTCTTGAAACCTTTGGGCTTATATGTTATAAGTGTAGAAATGATTGAAGAAACAATCAGCATGCCTGTGATATTCAGGTTTTCTAGAAAGATCTGCACAGCGGAGCTCGATAACATTGATAGATGTGATCCTCAAAAAGCTGAAAGCTTCAGATTCCACGTTGTCTAATGTAAGAATTCCTTCGTGTTAAAGGAAATTTTCTGCCTGGTGTTTGACAAGCTGGACCTCAGTCTTCATGAACACCAGTAGAATCATTCTCTGGAGAGACATCAGGCTTATTGCGCAACAACTTGTTTTTCTGAGGTTATTTTTTTTTTAGATGCTCATGATAGAAGCTGGCTGACTCAAAATTCCATCTGAGACTTCCGTCAAAACATAACTTTCATTTCAAAGCGAGAGAAAGTTTCAGCTCTGAAGCTCTGTCAGAAAACATCTTGCTGGTAGATCATTAAAATCATTGACTGCGGTTTGGCTCTTCACAACCACTAAGATTTCACATGAGGGTGAAACTCTCCAGACGCCGTCGTACAGGTTCATAAGAAAATTGCTTATCTGCAACATCTGCATTGTTTTCTTCATCATAATCACAATAGTGTGTTTGTGTCATCCTTCGATGTCCAGACACGCTGCTGGGAGCTCCTCCCAAGTTTTGGATGTCAGGTCTTCAGGGTGCAATCTGCAGAAATCCTTACATGCACTGGATTGTTTCCAGCCACCTTGATTCACGTTGTAATGCATCGTCACTGATTGACATCCCTTTATTTCGGGAAAGGTGAGCATCAGGTTGCATACAGACATGTTCTTTCATGAACGAAGGCTGAGCCAACAGTCCCACAGTCGCACTTATCAGGGTAAAAGTTGTTGTCTCTGTTTAAGCTGTGTTTGATTGTTTGAATAGTCTTTTCTTCATCTGGAGGGAATCAAATCATCCCTCTCTTCATGCTCCAGATGCACTGCAACACAACCACTGCTCCCTGAAAACACGCCTGAATGATCTTTTGAAGATTCATAAGTCTATTTTTCTGGCTTGAACATTTTAAAATAATGAAAATCTGAACCTAAATACTTTGTTTTATCTCCCAGTTTAAAACTCTTCTATTGAGATGATGAAGATCAGAGCAAAGGCAGGCTTCACCAGGACCACCAGCTTCGACAGACCCTGAAGTTGTGATGATTCAACGTGTATCAGCAGGTATTTGTTCAACGGTTCTCTCTGTGACTCATGTTTGTCATATCAGACAAACAGTTTCACATCTTGATAAACAATTTTTTGAGAAAAGATAACATAGAATAAAACAGACTCCTTATCATCGGAGGGGAAAGAATGACAGTACATTCTTTTTTCACAAATCAAATCATGAATCACCAATGTGAGGGGGTCTTTCTGACTGGGACTAGAGGTATTCCCAACATGCCTTTGTTTTTAATTTTGCCAGGAATTCACATTGTAGAGTAAAGGTAGATAAGTCAATTTGTGATAAAAAAAAAAAAAAGATAATCGAGTACATTATGTCCGAAATTCACATATTTCATGCACAAGTCAAAATCCCTGCGTGAAATTGTAGAAAATAAATAAATAATTAATTGATTAAATAAAGAAATAAAGAAATAAATGAATGAATGAATGAAATGTTTTAAGGACAAACTAAAATAGTAAAATATCCTTTGTGTAAATACATACTTTTAACAGGTATATACTGGTCCCCCCACCACTGAAATGCCATCCTGATTATCGCTAAATCCAAACTATTGCTGATTCGTGACCTGGATGTGTGGGAAAGCCAGAGGCCCAGGAGAGCAACGTCTAAGATGCTTTTGTTGGGTTTGTTGCACAATCCAGGGAAGAGAAACATAATAAATAGCTGCCATGAAGGAGCATGTCAGGAAATTTGGTGTTTTAGTGGAAAAGTGTGTGGCGAGACAAAGAGCATGCAGCTGTCAACTTTTTAAAAAAATTTTTTATTAACCTTTTCCAGGATTTGATGCACTTTCATTCTCGTAATATTAAAAAGAATCGCTGTGTGGAAGCCAACCAAAACGGGCACCAGATTCTCTTCAGGTGGTTTCCTTTAAGGGATTCTGAAGCATTTTCTTTTTTTTTTTCAAATCTTGATACCAACTTAAATGCACATGCAGTATTTAAATGAGTGTATTTGGACTTTCTTTGCAAGCTCTGCATTTACTCTGTGAAACGTAATAATGATCTGGAGTGATTGTAATGGTAAACTAACTCCTGAGTGCCTCAGACAACACAAAGAACTACAGATCCTGGCAGCAACACAATACGACACCTTTCAGCGCCTGTTGGAGGGGATCTGAAAGACTCTGCTCGGTGTGTGTCGCTCCACATTTACGACACACAGATATGTACAACAACATATCACAGGTGATTGCTGTGTTTAAAAAGAGTGTCATAGTGACTTGTAGTGTCTAATAAGTAAAAACAGGAAAATACTCAACAGTGTTCAATAGTTTTTTGTGCCAAAAGCAGAAATAATTCAATTTGACCTGAATGAATCCCTCACAGATTTTCAGTAAATCGCAGAACAAACAGATTCATTATAGTTTATGAACTCACCTGCTAATTAACTTCTTTCTTCCACATTGACAATAGTACAGCGTTTATCTAGAAGGCAGAAAGCAGACTTTGCTAGTTTGACGCCTCCCACACGTTTTAGATAAGACATTATTTCATCCGTTGGAATCATTTCTGTTTAAGTATTGTCACTGTAAAGGAAGAACTTGAGAGCTTCACTGTCATCCTATCAATCCTTCTACTGTTTTTATCAAAGCTTAATAAGATGAGCCCTGAAGTGGATCTGGAATTTGAATGAATGGATTGGATGGATGAATAAATAAATGCACCTTTAAGCCTCTTCATTCCATCTCTCCAGGTATTTGCAGTCACAGAACTGCACTTAACTCAACAGATTTCACACAGTCTTAGTCTAACCTTTGAAACCCCGAGTGATGCATTAGTGCATTTTTATGGGAGTGACTTCCTCCAGCTCACCTTGCTTTTATTGTTCTTTTGTGAAAGGCCACTTCTCTAAAAAGCCGGTCTGTTTAAAACCACTTTGAACGAAAGTCTGCATGAACTTCAAAGAAGTGGGAAAGGTATTCTGAACACAGCTTCTATAAATGTCTGTGACAACATTTCAAAAATGGAGAAAGAACCCTTTTAAGTTCTCCAAACATGGACATATTTTCCTTTTGCCTCAAAGACTGTCTGATGTTCAGTAGCGGAGTCTACAGAGCTGCTGAGCCTCTGCTCTAAAAGTTCATCCTGTTTGTCCTCGTCCGAGTTTCCTGTGGAGAGAACGACTGGACAGAAATAGAGTTGAAAACCAATCGAGCATCCCCAAAACTAAAGGTCACAGTCATGATCTGATAATCGTGGTGTATTTGTACTCTTGGTGTATTTTTTTGTTTTTTCCAGTTTGTTTCTAAATGACTGATGCTATTCCCTCAGCTGCAATAACAGCACGCGGAGGCTGGCAGATTAAGATCTTCCCCCTCGGAGCTTTCCCGAATCAGCAAGGATTAAAACACACATGTTTTTATTGGAGACTAATTGGCAGGGAGGGTCTGTGGAGGAGGAGACCCGGGATGGAGAAGAGTCGAGGTCAGCATTCCTGCATGTCCTGTGAGGCAGCGAGTGAAATGCATCACCAACCAGACAGCGAGGAGCACAGCGTGTCCCGCTCAGAACAAGCTGCTGCTCTACCTGATAATATGGTTTTAACTTCAGCACAGTTGAATTGCTATTTTGGCCAAGTTGGTCTTTCAAGCCCAGGGTCGGTTTAGTTCCCAGCTTCATTCGTCTACGTGATGAAGTGTCCGCTGAACCCCAACACCCTCCTGTTTGTGTGTGAGCACCTTATATGGCAGCCAAGTTAAAGTAGCCTCCTTCAAACTGCAGTTCCAGTACTCTTAAAAGTTTATTACCTGCTATAATGTTGATTGCATCAATTTGGGTATTTCCAGTTAGTTTGAATTAGAGGTGACAAACAATTCTAAACTTCCATCTGCGACAATCTGCGAACCCCTCCCCCTGTTAACCACTGATTTTAAGCCACAAAGGAGATATCATGTGACTTGTGACAATCTTCTGTCCTTTCATTGATTTGGGCTTAAAATGTTTTCTTACTCTTGTGTCTTGCAGCTGATAAACCTTTGAAAATGAAATAAAAAAGATCCACTAAACTTCTTCAAATGAAAAGAAAATGACATTCAACTTTGACTCAGACATTAGTATCAAGTTTGTTTCCTGGAAGCTTGTTTAGGATTTTGCTTGCAGTGGTACAATGTCAGGGCATCTGCACGTTAAGTGTTTCCACATTCATATGACAGTTTCAGTCCCTCTCCAGATGGAGAGCTAACAAAGTTAGACTTAAAAAACACAACTCATTAAAATAAATTGGTGGTTTCCAAATATTTTTGCTGTTTGACATCTTACAGGAACCGATATGTACTTTTGGCCAGTTTCCATTAGTTGTTAACAACCACAGCTTTAATCTTTCAAAATAATTATCTGGGACTTAAATTTTTCTGCTTTCTTTAGCTAAAACTGTATAAATAGTAGTTCACACATAAATGCTGTTTTAACATTCAAGCTTCACTAGTATCTATTTAATTATGTCATTTATGATAATGAATGACAGGGGTAATTACATTTAGCTGCACTTTTACATAAGTCAGGCTCTTCGACCTTGATGTTATGTTAATAATGACGACTGATGTATCTCTGCAGTGTTTTTTGACCTGAGGACAAACTTGCAAATTCCACCTTATCAAGCGAGAAATGCCTAAAGTCATGCAAAGCAGGATTAAAAGGCAGCGGCCTGCAGGAGCATACAGACACACCAGGGTGAACTTGGTGGAAGGAGCTCCACATGTCTTCAGTAAAATGGGAATGTGGCAGTGCAGTCTTCAGGAATATGAATTCACATCATTCATCTCCCATCTGGCCTCAGACTGAATCGTTGATCAAAGTCCAAAGTAAACTTCACCAGAAAAGCTGATGAATCGATGTGTTTCTCACTAATTATGATGTATTTCAGAGCTTAACATCCGTCAGACCCCCCAAAGTATTTTCTGGAAATTACACTGAGAATAAGATGAAGAATTTACATATTTGTGAGAAAGCTTTGTCTGCTCTCCACTGTAAGGATTTTGCTGCTCTACTTTAAACCAAAACTAGATCTTGCAGCAGAGGAAGGTACAATGAATCTTGTGAATTCAGTTTGAAACTTTCCCTCTGGAAAGATGGCCGCCCCAGATAGATTTTGGCTGTGAGTTTTACAAAGCATTTCTTGAAATAAATAAATTCCCTCATGATTTGGAGTGTGGATTTCGGTGGTCGGTTGGTCAGATGACTGTTTGGTGGCCTTAGCTGTCACTATGCCCCTGGGGTCTGGCCCTGGTGTGTGGGCAGGATTCCCCACTCTCTCTAATAATCTGATTTCTGCCTTCTTGAAAAGGTCATTCAACTTTATTTTGTCACTGGTTCAACTTGATATATTGATACGTACGGCTTCTGGTATTTTAAATCATTTGTTCCCATTGGAATGTTGTTTTTTTTGTGTTGATCAAATAGAGAAAAGTTGTCTGTATTTGGCTTTGAGGCAGAAAAGGGGCCATTACAGTACAGCTCTGGGAGCGTATAGGCTCTTCTCGGCTCTTCTGAGAATTTCCTCACTGTGTAAGAAGGCACTGCAGAGAAAACATCCTCCTCTTTGTGCCCCTTTATGTCTCCTCATGTCCAACCTGGTAAACATCCTCCTCTGTCTGATCGTCAGGAATGTCCTACAGTGTATGCTCTTGATTAGAAGAACTATGTGTATGTGTGTGTGTGTGTGTGTGTGCCATCTTTGATGTGTAGGGTATCCGTTGTGTCTGATGACGTCAGCGTTCCAACCTTCCTTTTCAACCTTGTACACATGGTAACATAGCGAGTTTCCGCTTGAGTTATGTAGACGGGGACGTGTACACACTCAGCTGTGTACTTTAATTCCGAAAATATTTGAAACACCTTTGGCAAAATTGCAAATTACCCAGTCAGAAACCGCAGCGCAATCTTTCATTGGACAACTTGTTTTAGTATCTTGAGCATACTGAGTTGTGAAGACGAAGGGCCGTGACGGTTTGTGAAAAAAGACAGAAAGCTTAAATAACTTGTTTTCTGGGAATTCAGATCCTCCTTAAAGTCCCCACGAGCTCTGCTGCACTGTAAATAGATCTTTTTGGGCAGTTTTTACGGTAAATTGTCGGCAGCTGTGGTTGCAGAAAAAGGACCGTAAAATTACGAGACATAATAGTTTTCATTTACGGTAAACAAATGTATTGATACCGTTGATTTTATGGTTAAAAAATGTAATTCATTCCATATTTTGCTGTAAATAAAAAAGGTTTTACCCTTAAGAAATTAAAAAATTAACTTTACTAACCATAAATATTCAAGTTGGAGCCATGACACATTTGTACTTGACCTATAACAGTATAAATTGTATAAACTATTAATTTATTCTGTGAAAATTTCTAGGAATTATTGTTAAACCTCTCAGAAATTACTCCAAATAATAAGGACCAGGCAGAAATTCCCCATAAAAATGTGAGTAAATCAATTACTATCGGTGACAAGTTGAAGATTTTATGGTTAATAATTGTGTTTTATTCCATATTTTACTGCCAGAGTGTATAATGTGTCATTCATTATATTCTGTAAACATACCACACAAAGCATGAATTAATATTGTGTAAATTACTTAATGTAGCAAAACAGACAAAAAATATTCACTTTAAAACTTTCCAACAGAAACTATTTGATATTTGTGAGGTTGTAAAAATCACAAAATATCTAATCAAAAAAATTAAATCACGCAAGAAATATTCACAATTTCCCTTTGACATTATTCCAATTTCAAAAGCAGTGTCGGAAGCTGAACACACATTTTAGTGACAAACTCTAACAGACAATTTGCCAGGAAACCATTCCCCCTGGGCAACAGTGGTCCAAATCACATCTTTAAGACATCATCTCTTTACTCCCAGAAGACGTCTTCAGGCAAGCCAGAACTAACATTGTTGGTACGTCTTTCCGAGACATTGCACGGATGTCGTGTCATCCAGAGGTCTTCATTTTTTCATATGACGCCCAGACAAGACCTCTGGATGACGTGACACAATGGGAAAAAAAGAGAAATTAACCCAAACCTCTAGTATGACATTCAAGGCTTCTATCCACTAGACCAACAGCACACTCCATGTACAATTAATTCTTACAATAGTTTTGTAGGCATGTCACATACGTATATGACAAACTTCAAGTGACGAGACCAACTGTGTTCCCCAAGATAACATTGATTCAGACAATGCTTTGGTAAGCTTGTCAGGTGAGTAGTTTTTGCAAAAAGTTGGTAAAATACGCACACACACACACACACACACACACACACACACACACACACACACACACACACACACACACACACACACACACACACACACACACACACACACACACACACACACACACACACACACACACACACACACACACACACACACACACACACACACACACACACACACAGACTGAGAATTATGTGTTGAGGAAAAGTGGATAGGAAAGGAGAAAGGAGAGACTATTCGCTGAGACTATTCGAGACTATGAGTTGCACTCTTGTGTTTTTGAAATTCTATCTTGGACTATTTTCCTGCTTTGATCCTGAATTTTGGACCTTGGCTCGGGTGTTGACTCCTCGGTTCTGGACTACGCTTGGCTTGACACTGTTTTTGAACGACTTCGAGGCTAATTCGGGGTTAGGTCTCGCGAGCACGGAGCAAAACCTGTTCTACTACCACAGTATGGCATCACCGAGGAAAGGCCTGACATCAGAGGAGTTCGAGGACATAAAAAACTCCCTCGATTCCTTATGTGGCGATGGGAAGGCTGTCAGAGCACAGCAAGAGCAGCTTCTGTGGCTTCTGGAGGAGGTGAAACTCCTGCGCCTCCAGAGCGCCAAAAAAGACGGGCGCATCGTGGATCTGGAGAGGCGAGTAGACGAGCTGGAGCAATACTCCCGCATATACGTATGATGTGGTCATCACCGGTATCAAGATCAGGATACTCTCCTATGTGCGCACCGTGGCCGCGGACAGCGGGGGACCCAGCGACCTGGAGATGCGCTCGGTGGAGCAACAGGTGGCTTCCTACCTCCAGAGCAAAGGGATGGAGATGGACCTGGAGCACATCGAGGCCTGTCACCCACAGCCCACCAAGAACGGGAGACCACCAGCTGTACTTATGAGATTCAGAAATCGGAAAAGGAAAATGGCACTTCTGAAACAAGGACGCAAACTGAAAGGCAAGTATGTTTACATCAATGAACATCTGACAAAACGAAATGCTGACAACTGAAAAAAAACAAGGCAAAATTCAACACACTGGCGAACAATCTGCAAGATCTTCATCAAACTGAACGGAAGTCCAGAGGAAGCTAAAGTTCTGGTGGTGAAGAAGATGGAAGATCTGGATAATTACTGACACTGAATGGTAATGAGGTAACGCGTGACTCTCATCATCACAATGCCAAATACACCAAAAACTCAGTCTCCACCAAGTAACGAATGGACATAATACAGAGAATTCTTCAACATAAACAAATGGAACTGGAAACTTGTGAATCCCATGAGCACAACACAACAGAAATGGACAGTGACATAGACCCCGATAATAATCTGCTCTCTTCTATTGTCAAATACTGCAATTATTAGACCAACAAACAGTGTGTAAACAGTGTTAAATCAGAAGGCAAACTAAAACAGAGTTTTTCTGTAATAGTTTCACAGTTTTTCACTGGAAAATCTACAGACTTTTTTTACAGTGTGTATAGGCAGCTCATACTGTCATTGTCATTTGAGTCATTGCGCAGCTTGAATTTGTAGTCGTGTTCCCTCTCAGACTGTGGTTGAAAGACAATTGCTCACCTTTAAATAGCTCTGCTGCTGCGACAGCTCAGGTGACCCACATGCATCAAACATGCACTGCATTGTATTAATGAATGGAGGTGTGAGCAGAGACGTGGAGGGATCATGTGACATTTCTATTCTTGTCACCGATGGGAAAAAGATCTGGAAACAGGATGGATGATATCTGTGTTTAGGAGGAGAGGAGGAGGGTCTTCTGCATGCAGATGTTTTATCACGTCTGCCCGTGTCACTGTGTCCTTGAGACACACACACACACACACACACACACACACACACACACACACACACACACACACACACACACACACACACACACACACACACACACACACACACACACACACACACATCACTTGAATGTGACAGTGGTGCGCTGATCTCTGACACGTACTCACAGTGTGGATGGACGAGAGTGTGAGTGTTAACGTGAACAGCATCATTTGTCCATCAGACGGGGGGGAAATGCGCTTCTGCTCATGTTTTGTGGTGTTAACTGTGTTTTCTGCACAGATTGTAAGGTGAGCCATCCTTCTCCTGAAGCCGGTAGAGATATCACAAACTGATTTCCCTCAGAGGTTGATGAAACTACCAGACAGGCGGTGTTCATATAGGAATCTGTGCTCTGAAAACCTTTACACAGGTTAATTTCAACAGCTCCATAAGAATGTGTCGCTGAGCACAATTACTGCACCATCTCCTGAGAAATACCCCCAGAAATACCACTATTCATTTAATAACATCTTGCACTGTACTTAATAATATTAAACTCCCAACTTATGAAGGGCTCGGGAACCAGCTGAGAAATCTCATGCAGCTTCAGGCTGTTTTCATCAAGCACACCCCCACCTTAGTCTGTTTGTATTACTGCATTATTCATACACCTAGGTGCTCTCCAAAGAAAATATTTTTCTCTGATAGAACTTTACTTGGTAGTTGTAGCCTCCTAAATGTTGTCTGGTATTTTCTGTTCAGACAAAGCAGGACCTTCACCCTCGGCCAGAAGCAGCACTGAGAGCTGTTTGTGGCCTTGTTTAATGTTTCTAGAGGCTCTGGGGGTAACGAGGGAGGATAGATAAGTCAGACATCGAGCGATAAAGAGAGGTCCATCAATATTTATGGATGATGAGGGGTCAGCGGGAAGAGGAAGTTTGACATGGAAAGCCATCAGAGGAAGGTAGAGCAGAGGAAACAGAAAGGGAGTGGATAAACAGCGATAGATAGAGCTATGTCAATATTTAGGAACACTTTAGAGGACAGAAAAATAATGTTCTTACCCCGCATTACATGCAACTTTCGTGTGAGTCTCTTCCGCCTTCAGTTTAAATCTGTAGCAGCAGTTTGATGTCTTCCTTCACACTGCAACAGAGCAGAGGGTTTGTTTCAGCTCACGTCACAATGAAACACACTCATTTATTATCATTAGCTTTATTTGTACCGGAACTGTAATAATGCAATCTGGTCTTCTGTTGTTTAGTGAAGTGCTACACAGAGGTGTCCAGGTGCATTCTGGGTGTGTTTTACACAGGTAGAGAACGGCCAAAAGACGGTTTTATTGACGTTTATTCAGTTTGCATGAGTTCTGTGCTGAATTATAAGAATAGCCTAGAACCAATTCTAGATGACAGTTATGGTCTTACTCAGACAGAAATGACAGGAGCGCTGGGACATGAACTGTCCACAGACTAAATTAGATCTTTGCATTCATCAGAGTCCTGAGATGATTCATGATTTGAACTGCTGACCTTTAATCGCCACATAATTCATGTGCACGTAATCAGATTTGTCCGACAGACTCTTGGTGCTGTGTTTTGTCCGCGAGAAATTTATTGAAGTTGATCAATTGTAATTGACCCGGCTGAGCTGGCACTGAGATTAAATATTACGGCGTCACGCGACCCCTCGCAGGTCACATCGACCTTCTCGGCATTGTCTGAAGGCAGAGACTTCCAGAACACTCTGCCTCTACAAGACCGTCTCAAGAACACAATGCGACAAAGCGTGCTACAGCACACGAGTCCAGTGTCAACCAAAATGTTCCTATCAAAACCGAATTTCCAAAGATTTGTGCTTTGAACGGGGTGGATCTTTTAAACCAACTTACAATTGACAAACACAGCAACAGTGAGGTTTCACAACTAAAGGTTTCATTCAGTAAAGTCCTTCAATGTGTTCTCTCCGCTGTCCTCTATTCTCTTTAAGAACATCCGTTCTCTCTGTCAAAATGACCTCTTATTTTTTGAGAACAGTGCAGACGACACATCACCTGATTCCAAAGTCTCTAATTATCCTTTGAACAAGATCGTCTTGTCCTGGTCAGCATCAGCATCGGAAACACTTTGTGTCCTGTGGTGATCTTCAGTGTGAAATGATCGATTACCATCATGAGTTCATGGTTATTCTCCATCAGTCAGCTTTGGCTTCTCAAGTGCAATAAATGTTGTCGGCAGGGTGTTTTCAGTGTTACGCATGTTGGCCAGAAACAATTAAAATGTCCTGTGCTCACTCAGGACTGTGAGATTTAACCATTTTGACATGATTCTTTACCCTATGCAGCAGCTTGAGCAGACAACTGAAGACGTCACAGTGTTGAAGGTACAACCGGCTGATTCCTGTCAGTCTTACATCATGTGCAAAAGTGAGTCTCCCACCACAGCTGGTTAAATACTGACACCAACATCATCTGTGCACCAGTCATCTAAACCAGTGTCACAAACAAGCCCTTCAGGGTCAATATAAACAATCTCCTGCTAGATTTTTGTACTCGGATGCATCAAATATCCCCAAAATTCAGCCACCTATTATATTTTGTCTCATCAATGTTCCTATTTCTTGGGAATAATATGCAGCCCTACATTTAGTGTCGCCCCGTCATTAGAGGACCACACTAGGGTCGTGCAGGTTTCACTCCTATAACTTTTCTCAAGCAAAGGATGACTTAAATTATCTGCAAAACACAAGTACTTTCTTTGGTAAATGTGGATGTGAGAGACTAATCTTGCACCACATTTCAGGATGTGAATTGGCAAAATATTGCTAAAGGATCGACTACAGCACCATGCATCGCTAAACTGGATGAAGCAACAGAGAAGATGGATATATGTAAAGCAGAAATGAAGAAAAAGACCAATGTTGACTTGCATATTTCATCTAATCTGGTGTTTGCAACAAGTATTGGTTTGTTCTGATTGAGTATTTAAAAAAAAAAGTGGAACCCAAAAGCGAATGTGTGTGATATTTAAACAAGAACTTCTGCATCATTTTTTGCCACATGGTGCGAGTATTGTTTAGCATAGATTGAGTAATCACCTTGAAACTGCCCTGAGGGTCCAATGACATGCGTGTCTTTTCCGGTGGGGTTCGAACGCAGCGTGGGAATACACTGCTGATGATGTGCTTTTATCAGGAAGATTATCTGTGGCAAAGATTCCCAGCTCTCCGCGGTTGTTCAAGACATTATTCCCAGTCTATTATGGGTACTATTTGGAGATTCTACACCAGCAACAATTTCAAATCAAATCCATCAAACTCCTCCTGAGAATAAAACAATTCTTTGGTTTTAAAAGTTTGTTTTGTCATGTTCCATGCTGTGCTTTTATGATTTTAATAGATCACAATGTGGATTTATTAACATTCATTTTGTCGAAATTCAGTTTGCTGAGTCATAATAACAACGAAATAAGAATAATAATGATTATTTATAAATATTCTGTCATTGATGAGCAAGAAAAACTTTGATTGAAATATGTTTAATTCATATAAAATAGAAAAAACACAATTTAGAAAATAACATTAAGAAAAAGTTGGAATAAACCCTGCAATAACCACATCAATGTAAACAAGCTCCAATACAAATCATAAATTAAAGCAATAATAGCAGTAGGCTACATGGCATTTTCAGCTCAGCCAATATTATGACAACTTAAAAAGAAGGTTTCTGCCCCACATCTGTCAAACTAAGTTTGTTTTGGTGTGATATAAAATACACCAAAAAACTCATTTGTCACAGGAAAGTGGAAACGCAGGACTCGAAGTGATTTAAAAATACATTATGAATAGCCGAATCATTCTGAATATGTGAGCAAAAGCATAAGTTTGGCATCGTGTCTCCAGCCTCTCTGGCCTCACTTAAAATTGAAAAAAAATAAATATATATGTATATTTTCTTTTGATGGTTGGATGAAACTTCATCAGCACTCAGGACAACAAACAATTTGTAGGTCCTAGATTTCCTCCTCAGGCTTTTCTCCATTTAGTTTTGTGTTTGTGTGTTTGTGTGTGTGTGTGTGTGTGTGTGTGTGTGTGTGTGTGTGTGTGTGTGTGTGTGTGTGTGTGTGTGTGTGCGCGCACGCTGCTGGTTTTGCCTGTTTGTCTGCATAGTTCAGACGCTGGTTTCTTCTAACAGGTCCTAACAGAGCTCGTCATTGGCTCACATCCAGGAGGAACTTACTGCTGTACACAAGTTTCCACAGAGTGACAGACGGTTTGTGATGCAGCTCTGAGCTCAGTTCACGTCTGTGCAGAGAAGAAAGATACCAAACACAGACTCTCATGTGAGGAAGAAGCCGATGATGACCGAGGCTCACCTGTGGTTCATGCTTAAGAGTCGTACAACATCAATTTACTGTATGGTCACAGGATATACACTTTAGTTTAAGGCTGAGTTAAGGCTCAGGAAACTCAAGAAAGTGTGCTGCTTTTGGTTTTTGAATCCATTCTATATCATTATGTGGTCATTTACTCTCTTTAATGTTGCTTTACTTGTTTATGGTCACTTTGCATTTTTGGGGGTTATGTTTTGTAAGTGAATGCTCAGTTTGTTGTCCTTTTGTGTGTTTATATAATCATTTTGCATCGCTTTTGAGTCTTTTCTCAGTCTGTTTAATTTCTCTTTGTTTGATTTGATCTTTCAATTGTTGTCTTGTGCTTGTTTGCGCTTGCTCAGTTTGTTTTTTTCTATCTGCAGAAGAAGAACACATGACTTCTAAAACTGTTCCTTCTCAGTCCTTTGCAGCTTGTGATGAACACAAATACTATACTTCACATTGCATCGTAGCAACAGTCCCATGAGACATATTTGTGTATAATAAAGTAAAATGAAGGCATGTGCGTGTGTCTCCTGGTGCAGCTCAGCTCTGCAGGGATTTGACGTTTTTAGCTGGTTGGAATCAACCCAGAGTGAGTGGAGAACTGTTGCAACAATGACTGAGTGAAACTGAGCATGTTTGGACTTGTAATAGAGAAACGATGATGAGGAGGAGGAGGAGGAGGAGGAGGAGGGAGGAACCGTTTGAAGTTTTATTGAAGGTGAAAGACTTCATTTACCTAAATGTTTATGCTCATGACTTCACCTGGTGAATTAAGCTCTAAGACACTTTGACCCCTGAGATCATCATCAGTGGAGTTGTTCTGTGTTGATGTGTTTTGATTGCTGGTGTCATTCTTTCGCCCTGTAATTTATGTTTTTATGTTCCTTGTTTTGATTCATTATTTATTCATTTATGGTTGTTTGCATCTATTTGCGGTAGTTTTGGGATTATTTGTGTTACTTTCTAGTCATTTTGAGGTTGATTTTTTGTTTCTTTGTGTTTGGTTTTATTTTTCTTAATTTAATTTTTTGTCTTTTATGGTAATGTTGCACCTCTTAGTGGCCGTTTTGAATGTGTTTGTGGTCAAATTGCATTCTTACATTGTTGTTTATGTCACTTAGGCAATTTGTGTCTTTTGTGGATATCTCACATCTTTTTTATTTTTGCTTTTTTTGTTTGTCCTTTCTTTTTTGTGTTGGTTGTTGTTTGAGCATTTTTGTGGTCACGATGCATCTTTTAGTAATTATTTTGTATGTCAGTGTGGTTGTGTTGCATCTTCTGCTGGTTGTTTGTCCAACTTTGTCGACATGTTGAAGCTCTTTGTGACTTTTTGTGGCTCTTTGCAGTGATTTTTCACCCCTGAATAACTTATTTTTCTAGTTTAAGCTGTATTAAACTTTTTTTTTATGTCTTTTTTTCACATTACAGATCATACATTGACCACTGACTTCTCACCCTGTCAACTGCATGCAGACTCACACCTTTTGCAACTCAACTTTAGAGAGTTACCATCTTTTCCAGGTCATGTGGACTCACATCTGTGTAACGTTAAAGCTCCGAAGCACAGAGCATATGCAGTATGGAGGGGAATACAGGAACCTCCCTCATATATTTCCTTGCAGACAGAAGCCCCAGATGCAAATCTCGCATAAGCTCACATCACATCGACTGTTTCGGAAGCCCTCAGCCCAGACTGTGGGGGCTCATACATATATATTAGCAATGTCCTATACCTGTCAAGTACTTGTCAAATGTGTAAAATGAAGATAAATACAGTAACATCTTTGGTTTCAGTCTGCTGACTTTGACAGTGCTGACATTAGTATCACACAAGAGAATTAAATTACAGTTTCCAGCATGTTTGGACGAGCCATTTAAGTAAAGTAGCTAAAGACAAGTGCAGAAACCCAGTCCAAAAACATGGCACAAACAGGTCTAAACCCAATCCATAAACAAGTCACAAACAGGTTTAATTTCAGTCAAAGAATTAGTCAATAACAAGTCTAAACCCAGTCCAAAAATATGACACTAACAAGTCTAACCCAGTCCAAGCCATTTTAAACCTTGACCAAAAGACCAATATAATTGGCTTTGAGCCCAGTAAAAAAAATCATGTAAAAACCGTTCAGTAAAACAATCCGAAGCCCATTTGAAGTGAAAAAACATTGTAAAACTTGCAAATTAGTGTTTGGTTTAAGACTGATAAAACCAGGCTGGTCAACCCAGTCTGAAACTAGTGTAAATTCATTAGTGTGTGCACGTTCATGCATGTTTTAAATGGTGTTAAAATGTGTCTAGTGTGTCTTTAAATACGTGCTGATATTTTGCTTTTATAACAACAAGATTTGTGTGATAGGACATGTGATATCACGTCTCTTTAAGCCACACAATAGGTAGTTTTCAGTCATGAGGTGTCCACACGGTCCTTCTCCCATTGAGAAAAGCCCTCATGAAACCCTCATCTGTGTGTCTCGTGGACATTTACGACTTGAGCAATCGCCCGACTGTTTTCTGTATTGTCAGTGATTCTCCTGATGAGCCGGGAGATTTGTGACGGAAAGCGAGGAGAGGAAGGTCGCTGTGGTTTGTGAAGGAAGTGGTTTCATAATGGGAGGCGAGAGAAGAAATCTGTCCACTCTCAGCCCTTTCTCTCGCTCTCCGTCTCTTTGTCTCTTCAGGATCAATACACGTCTCCTGTCAGATTTCTTAACGGTCATCAACGCAGAGAAAAAGCCAAAAATGCAATCATGGAGGAGCCACAAAGCCTCTGCTTCCTCTGTCACTTATGCAGCTGTTCCATTGATATGATAAATGTAAATCAAAGCCAGAAAAAGGTCAGTTGATGTCTCTTTCCTTAATGGCAGGAACAATGCAAAAGTGCAAATGTGAGAAGAGGCAGGGACCATGTTTTGGAGGCCAATGACTGATATCCATTCTGAGAGAGGAAAGACCTTTGTACTGAGAGTCAAGCCAACGCACAAACATCCTGATGTCGAACAGACCCCGCTCCAACTGTCAGACTGCTAACTGCTTTTATTTCAGCCTCAAAAATCTGAAAACCAGCGTTCAATCTGCCCAATGAGTTGTTTCCATTCATCCGTGGGTAAACAGCTGGATTAAACTCAGAGAAATGTCACATTTCAGTCTCTGTTTGCTTCACTTCTTGTGTGTCTGAGTGATAATTTTAAAGCTCCTTATCGCAAGGCTTTTAATATTCCAACAGCAATAGTCCAATGGTGTCCTTCAGGCTGAAGTTGATATTCGACAACATTTTATTCTTTAATCCCTCTGCTCGGATTGATACCCGCTGAGGTGTCTTCAGCAAGCGCAGCTAATCTCTGTTTACTCTGAGCAGAAGCATAATCTCAACATTTCCTGTCATTATAAGAGCAAGATAAAGATGAGAGCGTCCTTCAGTGAGTCTCTGGCTGCGTCAGAGGTGAAAACACAACCTGCCTGGAGACATCTGGGGCTCCTCATACTTCCCCCTCTGCAGGCCTCACAGTTCTAATCTCTTTCTTTCTTTAAGTGGCATTTTAATGACGAGGACGGGTGAACCACTTTAACAAAGTGGAACAGTGCAGATGCAGTTTCAAATGTCTTCACACTGTAGTGAGATGTGATTTCCATGAGAAAAGATCTGATAATGAATGAAGCAGTTTAAAAAGCTGCGACTTGTACACCGTCCCCCCGTTAGAGGAAACCAGGGCTCATTGTCCGATGGAAATCTTTTAACTCTCAACGAGTTTTGAGTTGTCTGAGACGACTTTCCAGGTAATGAATTCTTTGGGGGATTTTTTACCAAAGACTTTAAACAGGCCATGTTTTGTTGGAGGAGCTGGCAACCATCCATTTTCTAATTCACCTCCAGTAATGGAATAGCTTACGAGAAGCGGGATCAGCTTGTCCTGCAGTAAATCTCTCGATCAGCCGCTGCCATCAGGACTGAAACGCAGCACACAGGAGAACTCCTTCCTGCCTTCCTTTTCTGATCTCATCAACACACGACACAACCAGAGATTATGTAATTAACCAGACAGAGTTGATTAATCAGCTATTCAGTTAGATGGGATAAACTCAGTTAAAGCCGAAAGGTTCCTGATGTCTGGTTAGTCTGTTGCACTGTAATTATTTAGCGTGGTGAATAAATGAACAGAGCCTAGGAGGATGAGGCAATGGTCTGAGATGCACGAACGACCTGTGGCTGGCTGGTGTTTCTTCTGGAAGCGCCATTGAGGGAAGTTTTGAAAGTGAGACAGGTTTACCTGCAGGCCCTTGATTTGTGATGAGCTTCAGCTTGCAGGTTGTTGAGGTGTTTGGGATTTCAGGTGTGTTCAGGACGGAGAGGACATCCACTACTTTGTCTTACACTTTTCTTTTTTTACACTCTTCAATAACATCTCCCTAAGCATAAACTCATGAGGTGTATTTCAATACATATCTCCTAATTAGAAGCAGTACGTTCAGTATGATGTAAGTCCTACGTCAACTTAAATCCTTCCAGAGTGTCGGGTGTAACGATTGTCAGCTTTTTCCAAAACCCACAGTGAAAACTTCCACACAAGCTCATCCATTAAAAGAAGGTCAATATTATTCCTTTAATGTCACATATTTCCTAACAAAGGTAGTGTTTGAATAATAGTAAAAAAAGTAAGGATTTTTCATCTAGTGTGTCTTTAAAGAAAAAACTCAGAATCTGAAATGTGCATGACATAGAAGTGGTCATATTAATTTGGAATTGTTGGCTTGAACACAAGAAATGTTCCCCTTAAGTGAAGCCATGAATGTTATGTCATGTAAAAACATTCAAATCTATGAGAAAGAGAGAACCACAACACCACATCAGGCAAACCTGCCACAAAGAGACCAAACAAGAAGAAAAGCAGTAGAAAAGTTCCACATTTTGACACAAATTGATAAAACAAAAAAAACAGTAAACACAAATAGTCACACAGAGTACTGTTCGCACATGTACGAAATGTACTCTTACACATGTAGACAATTTAGTTATTCTCACATGCATGTTTTCCAGAGGAAAGTCATGGCGAACATGCAAACTCCACACAAGAAAGTCCTGCTGGGAGTCAAACCCATCACTTTTTAATTGTGGGACATAAGTACAAACTACTACAACACTGTGCAGGACTGTTATACACCGCAAAACAAATATGCTAAAAAAAACCATCAACACTTCTCTAGTGCATATATAGTAAAAAATAAGTTGTTTTCTGACATATAAGACAAAAAGGAGTCTTTATTTTCTTTTTTATTAAGTGTCATTCTGCTGCAATTCATCTTGTCTCAATGTACCAGTTGAAAATACGGCAAATAAAAGCACCATGTCAAGAAGGCATGACCTGAAAATACATGGCAATACACCGATGGAGCAATAAATGTCCCTCAAATACAAAAAAAGAAAAAAAAAGAAAAGTGAAATGAAAAGTAGTGAATCTGTCTTGAAAAACCGAGGAGTAAAAACAGCATATTTCTGGACTCAAGCAAAGAACAGTATTGTGAATATTGTGAAAAGTGTATTTCCATTTGACAGCCTGGTTCCTACATGGCAGCACTTTAATACACCGAAACCATCAGTCATCAACAGCAGGTCCTGATGCCAACAGGCTCTTAGCTCATTAGAGATGAAAAGAAAGAGAGAGGGAGAAAAATTCATCTGCAGAATGGCTTCAGGGAGAGGAGAGACGTACGTTTGAATGGGTGGTGGCGTTTAATGTCTGCAACCTGCGATCATAACTTTGGATCAACTGAATTATGGTGACTGGCTCATGGTGAGAGGGGGAGGAACATGTTTTGACACAATAGAAAGAATAGAAAGTTCCTCTTTCTACCGGTAGCTTCCGTTCACATCGTGCGGCTGACAGTCTAACCACAGTTGTTGCGAGTTACAACGAGCACTTTATTTTCATTCTGAAATAGATTTAAGGGACATGGAAGGGACGGGAAAACAAACGCTTGTGTCGCAGGAATTCCACTGCAAATTGCTTTATTTGCCAAATGTGCCTCCCTGTTTACTCCTGATCCAGCAGTTGGTGAGTTTTGGAGACGGATTGCAAAACAAGTGGGGTTTCCGTTGAAGCGGTTTTCTGAGATTTCCTGTGTGTATTCAGCTCAAGATCGCCAAGGCTGATATGATCAAACATCAGAAATGTGACGGAAAAACTCAAACGAGAACACGTGAACATAGCAGCTCAGAATCAAGGGCGACGAGCAGGAACAGTTAAATTGACAGATCTGACTCCACATCTGGAAACCATCCACAAACTCTGTGCGTGTGTGTGTGTGTGTGTGTGTGTGTGTGTGTGTGTGTGTGTGTGTGTGTGTGTGTGTGTGTGTGTGTGTGTGTGTGTGTGTGTGTGTGTGTGTGTGTGTGTGTGTGTGTGTGTGTGTGTGTGTGTGTGAAAGAGTCAGGTTACAAAGCAGGAGCAAATATTTTGTGGATGAGATGTTTATTTACACAAGTCATAAAACTCTCTCTCTCATGCACGCACGCCCACACACATGCACTCACACACACACACTCAGTGCATTTGGTTCATGTACAGTACTTGATTACAGAGTACAAGACATCCAAGTAGGTAGATTCTGCTTCCATATGAGTACATTTCATTTTGCTGTCCATCTTTCTCTCACACACACACACACACACACACACACACACACACACACACACACACACACACACACACACACACACACACACACACACACACATACACACACACACACACACACACACAGAGGCAGGAAGCAGTAAGTCACCGTCGTAAACATTGAACATTTCGATGCTGAACTCAGAATCAACACGGGCAATAAACTGCTTTTCTCACAAAACAATAGTGAAATAAAGTCATTGGCTCTTTTCTCACACTGACCCTCTCTTCAGCACTCTGAATCAACTGTTTACACCGAGACTATTGTGTAACCCAGTCTGGTTCCGTTTGCTGCAAGTGTTTTTCATTCTCGTGAGATTTGAATGCAAAGAGACCGCCAAAATATTTTAGTAGCTTATTTTCATGCAAAAAGCTTTATCCCCATTTTTAATTCGATTTAAGGAGAAGCTGCTGTCGCAGCAGCAGATCCCCAAAGCGACCAGCCCCCCCCAAAACAACATGGAAAAAACTACCTGCTTCTCCTTCCAGTAAACTCAGTAGTCCGTCTGATTTTAGCAGCTACTTTAAAACTGACATCATTGTCCTCTAACAAAACATTTAACGTTTTAATGAAGAACCTGAAATAAACCAATGGGAAAGTCTCCCAAGTGAGCTGTCCTCCAAGAGGACACAATTAAAAGGGTCCTCAGTAAAAATCAATGCATTCCAAATGTCTGTTAACGTTGGTCCTCTCATAGCTTCTCCAAATGAAGATCTGCGCAAAGAGGAATAAAGCAAGAAACTAGTCGTTCATGCCTGAACGTGATGCCTCCATGAGCATTATTAGCATTTCATTGGTCACGGGTCTTATAATCTGCATCACATTAATGCATTTAATCTGCAAGTGGCACCTCATTGGTTGAAGAGAATGTTGATCTGCTGTTACTAAATCTAAGAAGCTGTTTTCAAGTCAAATCCTATGAAAAATATGTAGCATATGATCCTATCCTGTACATGTATGATCATGGGTAAAACCTCAGAATCATTCTGAGTGGACTCTTGTTCACCACCAAGCCGCTCCAGGCTTTGACCTTTCTGCAGAAGTGAAGGTTAGGAAAGCAGAGCGGAGGTTAAAGTCCGGGGTGAGGATGCAGCAGGGTGATACGATCGTTTTCACTCATAAATCCTGAAACATGTGTGGAGCCAGATTAGTTGTGCCACTGCTTTCCTCAGGCTAAATTAACCTTTTTTTTATGCATTTATGATGGGGTGCCTTGACAGATAAAAATCGTTTTGTTGCAGAATATAGGAAACCCAATCCAATACTGAAGTCTCTGTATTTCATTTGCATCAGCAGCTTTTTTGAATTGATTCACTAAGATAATGCACAAGCAGCTAATGAGTCAACATGTGGAGCCATCGTATTAAAAACGACAAACTCCAGGGGAGTCAGTTTGCCTTCGCCCTCGGGCGCCTGCCAGCCGATTGAGCAGCTTCGAGTTGCTTATCCGGGCCATAATTGAATGAAAACACCCAGCAAACTGATAAGATCGCTGTGGGCAGACCTCTGCAGCTCAAGTGGTCAGACAGACAGGAAAACACCCGTTATAATCCTGGGAAAAATAAATATAAATTACAGCAAAACACGGTCATACATTTTCCGCGGCATTGGAGTCCTGGGTGTAGAGTTTTGAGTGCGACAGCTCCAGGTTAGCGGTTGCGTTCTCCTTCACCATGGAGGATTTACACACCGAGCCCCTGGGGAGGGCCAGGGGCGCCCGGCCCAGCGAGGCCCAGCAGAAGTGCAGCACGCTGGGGGAGAGCAGGATGAAGACCCAGGGGTCGATGATGGAGTTGACGGAGATGAAGCGCAGAGCAATCAGGTCCATGGGGTGGGACTCGATGCGGCTCTGTGTGGAGTTGATGTACACTCGGATCTGAGAGGAGGAGGAAAGCATAAATTGTGTATTAAATTAGATCCCAGTACATAATCCCAATGGCAGCACCAGAGTCCATCCAAGTGAACATCCTGGTAATATATCCTGAATTAAACCGTCTGCACAAAGGAGGGGACCTCCCTTATGGGAGCAAAGGGAAGAAAAATGGACACCAACCAATTCCTCTTTTATAATGCCTGTCCGAGAGCTTTGTAAATGTCACATTTTTCATGCCTTCGTGCAGACTGCAGCTGTCGGCCGGTGGGCATTAAGCTTCGGTTTCTCATTCTCATAAACAAAATATCTCAAGATTCCCGTGAGGCTGTGTCTTTAAGCTTGGAACAAATGTTCATTATTATTTAGAATTGACCTGATTACATTTCTGTGGTCAAAGAACGAGAGTCCACTCAACTATGACCTTGTGTTTTATTTTCACTTTTGAGAATGCAACATAGCAGTGGAATCATGACAAGACCTCTTTGAGTTTGGCCCTTTCCTGTGAAGGTTCGAGAATGAATTGATTTTAATTGTTGATCGTTGGCCCTGTACTTTCAGATTTAATCTCTCAGTCAAACTTTGAGGGACCAGTTTTACTTGAGGGAGAGCACTGCGTAGCATTTAATCTGGGTGTTAAATGATATTTAATGTTTGATGTTACGCGCCCTCCTTGATGTTATCCTCCTCCGAGCCGATAACGCTGCCACTCACTGACAGGATGTTTAGAGTGCAGCTATAAATCAAAAAGGATGTTGGAATTACTCCATTCCACTGCTTTTCAGATGGCAAACACGTCAGGAAACATGCCAACATGTGTGTTTCTAGTGGTTTCTGGGAGAGGCTAAGAAGCAGATGTGCTGAGTCTGAGCCAAATCCAGGTTTCCGTGCTGATATCCGGCTGACTGAGTTTACAAAGGCTCACATTTAATAGAGAAATCTTTCACTGATACTGAGGACTGTGCTGGAGTCATCAATACAGTCATTCACTTCTGTCTTCACGGTTCACTCCTGCACTAAGAATTCTGCACTTTTCTGATGCATTAAATTCAACCATGAATGTCAAATTCTTATATTTTTGGGGGGATGACACAAGCATATATGCATATTATGTGCATATTATACATTCATTGATGAATATTTTATAAAAAAAAAATTTTAAATCACCGATTTGTGTCTCAACCAGGTTTAGAACAAGAATCAACAACAATAAGATGTTACTTCATTAACATGGAAGATTGAAATAACCAATATATAAAGGTGGATTCAGCTCTGAAAGGTTTTATATGATTTGTCGATCATTGAAATAGTTCAATAATCTGTCAGAGAGATTGGGAAATACTTTGTTTGCCTCTTATAGCTTAGTAAATGTCTACCAGGTGCATTCCACTACAACCCTGAACCATTGAAGCAAATCTAACTCCAATCAGCTTTTCATCTCAATAATCAGAAATAGGTATATTGCAAAGCTGTTGACCTTTAAAAAAGAAAGAAAGAAAAAAAAGCAGCAGATGTGTTTAGTCAGGAATGAGCTGATTTTCACTGATTAGTTCCTGCAGCTTGAAATTGCCAGTGAAATCCCATTCTGCATGTTATTAGCTGGGAGGAGGCAGTACATTCCCTCGGCTGATGGTCACAAGGCCGGGAACCAGCACATTAATACAATCCATGGAAGCTATGACGAGTTCACAGGTTTAGAAATCCCTGCTGCTCATCTCTCTTGGGCTCTCATAGGAACAATATGCCATTAAAACCTGACCAGAAGGAGTCAATTCCCTGAAAATACTACTTTTATTCACTTCCTTCTGGTCATGTCATTTAGCTTCTCTATGAATTCCTCATCACCTGATAACCACTCTCTTTCTCTTCTGCTTTTCACTGTTTCTTCAAAAACCTGCTGTAAAAAAAAAAAACATAGTTGCTGAGATCATGATAAATGTAAGAGTGACTGTCACACAACTCCACTCTTCGCTTATTGCAGCAACTATATTCTGCTGGTTTCTGGTATCAGCACGATTAGAATAAAGAAATCTGAAGGTTCCACTTAAAGCCCGGTAAGATTTAAACATTTGATCTCAGGTTTAATTAACAGCTGTTTTGTGTTTTTTTGACCATTAACGAATAAAATAACTCACCAAATGGCCTCAAACGCATGTGTTTGGATTGTTGGAGGAAAGTCGAGCGCCAGAAGAAAACCTGTAAATTCTGCTGCTGAGTTGCTTCATTCCAACCTGACCGTCCCTTTAAATGGTGTTTTTACCAGAATCGCGTGTTTAGAGCGATTTTATATTTTATTTTACCAGGCCGAGCAGTGAGGTGTGCTTCACGCTGTGAGATCATTTTCTCCTCTCCTCTGAGCACCAACAGGATGTGCAATAAAAGTGTTAATGTGTGGAGTCTGGGAGGGCTCCGAACACGGCCGTCTGTTTGACTTTCATTTTCTACAACAACACTTTAAATTGTTAAGGTGTGTTCTGAGCAAATAACTGAGTCTGAGGCAGCGAGAGCCAAATCTGCGGTATTACCCTGTTGCTGTGTTCATATAAAAAAAAAACGGACTAATCCCATTACTAATCCCATTAGTGTACCTTTTTCAGCCTGTCTCGCCTTCGTCATCACACTTTCTCTTTTTTCCTGATGTAAACCATGTGTGGCCTTTTCAGCTGTTAATGCAATCACAAAACCAGAGGTGCATCACATGGAAACATCAGTTCGATTTCAGCAGAAGAGTGTAATCTGATTCCTGTTTGTGTGGATGTGTGTGTGTGGGTGTGTGTGTGTGTGGTGTTGACCTCCAACTGTGGTATCACATTGCTGAGCTGGACTAGAATATGTGTTTATATAAAGCGCTTCATTAATTATGCATCCGTTGTGAGGTTCACTATGTGTTCGAAGGTGGAAAGTCAGGCAAACATGGAACTCCTTGAAGATCTATATTCAAGCCAAGCCGTCCCTAAATACTGCGATTACCTTGATCGGGGTATTTATTTGAAGTCACAGAAGATTTGTCATTTGTTATTCCAAGACATCTGTGAAACATTTCCACAATAAGCAGGTGTCTGGTTTGTAGCCATCGGTTGTAAAGTGTGAATAAACACACAGTAGAGTTCACACACTGAACAAAATCATTATATTGGAGCCAGGAACTGAAACTGTTATATAACGAAACTTAAGATATTTTAGTATGACAATGAAGATTCTGCACTTTTCTCAGAAGTGTGACAACATAGAGCTCAATCTGTTAACTTGTTTTTGTATTAATCTACATTTCTAAGTGGACTACTGATTAGCAAGCATCAAATATCTAATTATAATAAATATGATAACTGCAGCCTGAGCACAAAATATAATCTTAAAAATCCAAATATGCTGCATCAACCTGACAAAGCGACCATTGTCAACTTAAAACTTGTCTCCAAATAAGTGGAGGATTCATCTTCATACTCAAAAGCAATCCCACACCCCAGCCGGTCCTCGCAGAGGAAAGAGAGAAAAGCCATTTGTAGAGTAAGAAATGTGAAGGGATGACCAGAGCCCTCTCAGTGTAATTAATGAAAGCACAACGCAGGGTAAAATGGGTTCCTGCATCTCCCTGAAAGGCAACTGCGGTCTGCCAAATGACTTAATGTGGCACTTTTGTGGAAATATGAAGCGATGAGATCAAGTGGAGACACACCCATAACAGCAGGCTGTGAGGTAGCTACACTTTTATATGTGACTTTTGAATTTGATGATGTAAAAAAAAAAAGAGAGAGAGACCTGTGAAGATAAGCTGAGGTCATTGGATGTGTGAAGGAAGACAAGGGTTAGGATTCAGGTTGTGTGTCTTTGTGTGTGCGCCCTTGTTTCACCTCACAGTACCCGAGTCATCGGTTTTGTTCAGGCTCCAGATGACAAAGTGCTTAAAGCCACATTAGAGAGCTGATCTCGGTGTCCTTCTCCTGCTTACATCAGAAGACTCCAACTGCACAGACGGGGGTCAAACTAACCATCCGTCACATAATCAGACAGAACCGTGCAAAACACAAACTGAGATGTACAGTCGCATCATCATGACACAATGTAAACGCTATTCTAGATTGCAGTACTTATGCCACAATGCATGAATATAAGAAATAAATGGAATTAAACGAAGGTCACATTAAGACAAATAGTGATGTTTTCTAACTCTTACATGTTTGTTGAAAATATGTCTTTTTCTTTCTCATTGAAACCCTAAAAAAAGGACTAATACTTTATATACTGCTACTTCACTTGGCACACGTGTTCAGTTTAACGTGATCCAGAACAAGAGCTCATTTATCACTTCTGCATTTGTGATGAGATAATAATGGTTGATTATTTATTGTGACTGAATACTTCCTGTATTTCATGCTGTGATTTACAATGGTGTTGAGACAAACTACAATCAACTGAGGTGTTTCCAATATTCTGATCCTGTTGACATCTCTCATGAACACAGCTAAAAGTTAAAATACATTCTCTTGGATGTCTGTGAAGATATAATACATGTCTGGGCTTTTCCACTGAATCACAGAGGACTGTAACTAATAAAATGGCACGTGATTGTATTGTTATATTCACATTTTAACTGTTTGTTGCATCCCTGAAGTAAAAGGTTTTAATTTTACATAATGTTGCAGTACTTATGTGCATATTTATATATTTGTTTATTTATAAGCTGAAATGTCAAGAAATTCTACATTCATCCTGAAAAAAACTGCTTCCTCATTTACTGTGTATTTTAGTTATTTACTCCTTGTTCAGACTGCAAAAACAGATTTTCCTGAACCTCAGCTTGATTTTAGAAACTTGATTTCCTTGCAAGCAGAAGGAAAAATGTCTGACAGCAACCAAGAGCTGCACAAAGAATAAAGTTGTTCCAGTGCTACATTTAGTCAGGTTCAAGACATAAAAACAGTTGTTGGATCGTTTCTATGTGACAAAGCAACAAAAACACTCGATGAAATGGTTTCGCCAAAACAGACTCTCGAAAAGTCTCCAGCTCATAAAATAGCTTCCGTCTTGGCGGTGTCTGTGATTGCGTTGCTGTGAATGCTATTAACTGAGACGAGGTGCTGGACTTGGCAGCCGTGTCGCAGAAGAAGCTTACGAGTCTGCATTTCAAGCCACCGCTGGGACCCGGCAGCGTGCGGGAGGCCACGCTGACCCATTACTGCTGTAAAGTGCACAACATCATATCTGCTGGGAAACTTATCGATTTCCCATTTTGAAGTCCAAAGTGACACTCACGAAGCCTCGAGTGGTTTCAAATAGATCGCCCAGGAGTCGTACCGAGACGGCATAATGGATAATGTGATGAGTCATTTGCAGTTTGATCCCTTCAAACGTGCAGTTTCCACTCCTCAACTTCAACTCTGTGACTAAAAAAAAAACTGCTTTTCACTCCTCAAACTACTCTGCAGTACGTCACTGGCATCGGCTGTAGGTATTCCTCAGGTCTGTGAGGCTTCAGGCTGCCATGTCTTGTCACTTTAAAATGTCACCGCCATCCATCAGACCTGCCTCTAACAGGAGCAGTAAATGACGACTGGGTTCCTCACAGTTGTCATCAGTAGCAGACGTACTTGTGTGGTTGTTCGGTGTGACAGAACCAGATACCCTGATAGTCTCCATAGGGACACAATCCAGATAGCTTCCTGATGACATTACTGATCAAATCCTGGAATCTCCAAACATCTCTTTACAGTCCCACAGGGACAGTATGTGAATCATGCCGTCGGCTCCCATGATGTCCTCGGACAATTTCATGTCTCATTAAGATTGTGATTCGTGTTGTTCCAAAACCAGACATGTTTCAATGTAGTAGTCTTTCACCACATATTAGAAGCTTATTCTCATTTCATTTCACTCCATCACAAACGTTTTTCATTGATAGCTGTCAAATTCCTATCAATCTTTGAAGGAATTTTTGTATTTGTTTCATAATGACCGAGAACAAGCAAATGTGTTAATATTTTTGAGGTATAGGTGCACTTTAACATGTCAGGGTCTGACTGTGGCACTAGAATAGGCAGCTGAGTCAGCGCTGCTTCCTGCCTGCAATTTGCCATCAGAGCCACCAAACAGCCTATTGTGTTGTTTAAGAATAGCTGCATTTTTCACTGAATGCACACACTGCGATAGAGTTAAAGCTACACATCACTGTCTGCTGTTCATTTATTATTCTCATAACAGTGTTTGTGTTTACAGACTCAAAACCACAGAGCAGTTTTCAACTGTCTGCTAGGAGCTCAGATCAGATATGTGGAGATACGCTTTATTCAACAGTTTGGGGATTTTCACTGTGTGGAAATGAAGTAGACTCTCTAGGCGAGTCGTTCTACGCTGACGTGTGCAATCTGCGGGGATCTGATCTTACCACCAGAGGCAGCGTGCAGATGATGAAGATGATGGTCATGAAGACCAGCAGGATCAGGTGCTCGACCTCCTCCGCCATGGACGTCTGCCTGCGCTCGCTGTTGGCTCTGGTGGTCACCTTGACCGAGCCGGTCTTTTTCCGGCGCTGGTACATCTTGAACAGCTGGTAGACTACAAAGCCGTTGCACGCCACTATGGCCAGCACCAGCAGCAGCATCACGGAGGCATACAGGTTGGCGTAGGCTCGGTCCTTGGGCGACTGCGGGTTCATGTCGATGAAGCACCACGTGCCGGGGCAGTATTGCACGTATTTACCAAATCCCACAAACGGGAGCAGACAGAACAGCGTACACAGAACGAACACCAGCGGGATCGTGATGTAGGCACACTTCTTGGTCACGTGCCGGCTGTACAGGTACGGGTACCCAATGGCGAAGCATCGCTCCAGCGCCGTGGTTAAAAGGAGGGACATGGTGGCCAGGCTGAAAAAAGTCATGCTGACGCCAAAATACGAACACACGCTTTTAGTGTCCGGCGACATCCCGATGAGGGTGGTGTTTCGCGAGTAGGACAGCTGCACTATGGGGCTGATCAGACAGGTTCCCGCCAGGTCTGTGACCACCAGCGACGTGATGAGGACATGGAACAACGCTCGCCGCCATGTGCCCCCGGCCTTCATGTCCCTGCGGCGCCTGATCTCCAGTATGACCAGAGCCGCCACGTTGCCGAAGATGCCCGCGGCGAACATGATGGCGCTGATCATCGGGCTCTTGGTGGAGTCGATGTGGAGCTTGCTGTGGCACGGGTCATCTGGAAACTCCATCGCAGGTGAAAAACGGCCTTGATTCACTCTGAGAAATTGGTCAACGCCTCCAAAAGTATGTCAAAAGTGTAACTCTAAGTCGTTGTCCGCAGCCATCCTGCAAAGAAACACATCAATACCTGAGAGTTAGAGCTGCAATTATGCAGTGGATTTCAGATTTATTTATACACGAAGTACCTGTGAGAGATAATTATCAGAACGATGTTTGTTCTCGCCTTCGTTTCGTCAGGCAACACACTTACAGAGTACACTGCAGCAGTGGGCAAGACGAACCCAAGCCATAAATACCACGAGTCCACAGCGGGGGGGGGGGTCAAAGGGCCAAAAGTGACACACGACAAAACAAATACACTTAAAATGACCACACTGATAAATTACTTGAAGAAGCAGACAGAAACTGAACAGAGAGAAACTTGAAATAACATTAAAAGGACAATGGCATAATGTTAATAAAATGTTTTTAAAATTAAAAATACAAATACTGTGAGAAGACTCAGTTTAACGAATCATCAAAGAACAACAAAAACCCGTAGAATTACCCCGAAAGTACACAAAAACAACTACAATGAAACATAAAGGTCTCCGCGGCGAGACATGAGCAATCGCCAAAAGATAAAAAACAGCCGCAGATACGCAAAGTCAGAGAGACACGACTCTCCTCGCAGACAGAATGACCACAAAGAAATTTAAATCTACCAAGAGACACAATTATAAAGACTGAGAATGACTCCAGACAAACCCAAACGATTTATATAAAAGTCAAATAGACAGAGATTGACCTCAAGGAGACACTAAAAACAACATAGAAATATGAAGTTACACAAAGAGATAAAAATAAGTTCACTACAGTAGAAACACACGAGTGACACATGTTGACCCCAAAGAGTCACAAAGCATCAAGAGACACAAAAGAGACATTTTGACCACAGAAAGACACAAAATCAATCATCAATACCTCATATTAGTATGTTTGTATTAGAGTAGAAAGAGAATAATCTCACAGTACATGTCTAGGGTGATTGCTTATTGTTATTTTTTACAGGCTGTGTAACGTCAACAGCTCTGACCAGACACTCTAATTAGACCGATATTCTTTCAGTTTCTGTGTCACTGACCTGACCTCTTACTAAAGCAGCTTCATTCTCATTAAGAAAGAACATTTACTCTGGGGAATACCAGCGCTTTCATTTCTCGCTTGTAGTTTAAGTTTTGGTGGTTGTGAAACTCCAATTCGTTCCTCTTCTGTCACAGCTCCTAACAGATATCAGCTGCGGGTTGAAAAGAAAGAAAGAAGTGCAGTTCAAGTTCTCACAAGACAACTTGCAACCCACACACATTTTTAACAGAACTTCTTGCTGAGTCAGAGAAAAATTTGCATGAAGATTATCTTATTTCACATCATGCATGACTCGTGGATTCAGACCGTAAAACTCCTATTCTTATTGTGTAGCTGGTCCGTTTGTTTTGTCAGAGGGCGCGTGTGTGCCTCCACTTTCACAGGGTGTGTGTCAACAAAGAAACTGACTCACTGGCTTGCTTTGAATTGTCTTTTGGAATAAAGACTCCTGGTGTCTCTGAAATTGGGCAAAAAGAAACAATAGATGAGCTCACTTAGTTTAAGTGAGGCAGGTTCAGGCAGGTCCAGGAGATAACGAGCTGAGTAAATGGGAACTATTTGCGCTTTGAATGGAAATAAATGAATCTGTGTAAACAGGATTCAAGCCGAATTGAACTGCCGCCTATTGATCGCGCTCAACCTCAACATGCGCTCAAAATCCGGATTATAAAGTTCTTACCTGTTTTGTTAGTTGCGTCCCGCTGCGTCGGTTTGAACCTCGTTGTGAGTTTCAGTCCGCAGTGAAATAAATCCACGTTTGGAAGCTTCTCGTTCCACCTCGGAAGGTGCGGTGCTCTGCGGTGCTGTGCGTTGCTCTGCGGGGCGAGGCGCGCGTCGCTCTGATGAATCGGGCATGAATGGACCTGGTTCAGGGGGGCTCGCGGTGACGTCACGCGGGGGGGGCGTGCGCCCACCTCCGTGCGCACATGCTGCAGCTCGTCCTAAAAAATAACCTTAGAGTTAAGACGGAAGCTGACCTGTAGAGGGCGTATTTCTTAGTCTACGGAATTACACCGATGTCCTGTATATTTTGCAATTTATTGATTATTGATTATTTTGCTCGTTTTATGTGTGTGTGTGTGTTTTTATTATATATATCCAGTCATTTTACAAGGTTCTGTGACATTTTCTAGTTCTGTTAAGTAGTTATGCATTTTTCAGTTACACTTTTGGCTGTACTTTGTGATCACCTTATTAATCTCTATCATTATATTTATTTATTGTATAATTTTTTTAATTGTATATGCACAGTTTAGGATGTTGTATCTTTCTTTCTTTCTTTCTTTCTTTCTTTCTTTCTTTCTTTCTTTCTTTCTTTCTTTCGTACTTTTTCTTCTTTCTCTATGTACTTCTTGTTTTATATGGACCTGTGTCTACAATAAAAATTATATATATATTATTTTGCTTGTCAGTTGTATCTGTTTTCAATCTGTTAATTATTACAAACACTATTTATTCCTATTTCTGCCCAAGTGTTTAATCCCTCTGCAATGTCTTTTTGCACTTAATTTGTGCAACAGTTTTTTGTGGTCTCCTTGCATTATTTTGCACTCTCTCTGCTATTTCCAGTCATTTTTATGATTGCATGCGTCCCTTTGAGGCTCTTTGACCTTCGGCCCCCTAAGACCATGCCCATTGGCTCATTCTTCCATGAACGTGTAAAATGATCGAGACAACTTGCTCTATGATAAGATTTAAAGAAAAAAAAAAACAGTCTTTTTGAAGTCCCTGCAGCGATAATTATCTGAATAAACAACTAAGCGAAGATGTCCCAAATGCATAGGACTCAGTTTCCAAAAACAACAAAAAAGGAGGACCTAAAGTTGAAACTGCTTCCTCTGTGCAACGTGATATTTTGGGATTATCACGCGAGCCTCTATGTGAGTCTGTGCTCTGCTCTCACATGCCACATAACAAACATACAACAAACCATTTGAAGCATGTGTTTGGACTGAAAGATTGTGGAAATATTGTTTTGCTCTCTGAGGTTCCCGTACAGATCTTGTGGCTCAGAGGATGTAATTTCCCATCGGGGGAAATCTGAGTGCTTATAATCTGTATGTGTGTGTGAGTGTGACTTACCCTGCAAAGCTTTTATCGGTTGATTACTTTTTTGCTTTGTGGTGATTTAGCACAGCGGGCATGACGTGGACCACCATGATTTTAAAAGCTTCATAATGCAACTGTTTTTAAAAATAGATTTGAAGACCGATGGGGTCCTCGAAGTGGCTGTGATGTATGCTGAAAGCCCTGAAATGACCAGAGCACTTGGGTGCTTTTATTCAGGCCCATTAATGGTTTCTTAATTGTGACGTATTGCCGTCACTTCATCGTCTTTATCCCATCCTCCACATCATCTTATTCTCCTCCATCAGTATCTCCTGTACAATCACACAATGTGGGGTTTTTTTAATTCTCTGCCATAAAATTAAGTGTATTTATAGTTTTGACAACATTGTTTCACAAAGGAAATTCAACTTTATATGTACTTCTCTCTTCCTCTCTCTGTTTTCCTTTTGTGGGTCATTCTCTCTCTGCCAGTTCACCCTTCACCTATATTTCCTCTAATAGCAGAGGTACTCTGACACCTGACCACCTTCCCTCACCTCTCGTTCCTTTTCCCTTAATGTCATTTAACATCTGGTTTGTTTCCCCCCAGTTTTTCCATTGCCTTTCCTTTCTTCCTGTTTGCTTTTTTAATTCTCAAATACATCTATTCGTTTGTTCTGTCCTCTTATGATGCTTTTATTTCCCTCTTGCTTTTACTAATCCACCTTCCTTCTTCATTTCTTCCTTTCACTTATGAAAAGTCTTCATCCCAACTACCTGAGAAAGATTTTCAGTTTTGACCGAGATCTTGATAAAAGTCATATGTTTTGATGTTAAAATTCAAATTTTCTGATCCTCTTTCATGTCAATATCAGTCCAGATTATAGATAATGTCGAGGATCTTTTCGCCATCTATCTGCGTTTGGTATTCAACGTTGTTTTTCATAAAATGCTCTACAGTTCTCTGTTCGGCTGGTAAACAGCTTTTGGTGACGGCGTGGCACCAGTTAAAGTGCTGACAAGAGCTGCATGTATTGTTTCCCTTTCACTCACAAACACACATACACACACGCTCACACACTGCAGCTCTGATGGGTGTGTGTGCTGCAGCCTGGTAAATGTCCTTGTCTAAATTATTCATGAGTTCATTGATTGTTGGTAAATATTGAATCTCTCAGATGAAGCCTGACCAACCATCCTGTAATTACACTCTGGAAGAGAGACAGACCCTGACTCGAGATGAGTGTGATTTGAAGAGGGGGTAGAGATAAAAATTACTATTTATTTATTGTAAATGGTCCAGGATTTTTTAAAAACGTAGTTATGACAATGTAATGTTTGACAGCAACCTTTGTACAGAAAAACTTTTTTTTTTATTTCACATTTTATCAACAAGGCCAATTTACACTCTACATTCTTAAAAATTAATACAGAAATTCGTGTTTTTACTGTAAAGAGTTAATACAAATGTAGATTATTGTCTTGCTCTCTTGGTGTAGCATCTCAGTTTAACGTTTGGCTCCATCTGCTGGTTAACTTGAGTCATTACAATCGCAATTCTTATAACTCCTCTCGTTGCCTTTGCCATGTGTTTGCCGTGTGTCTGAAACTTTAGTGCTAAATTGTTAGTTTTATGACCTGTCCCACAGATATGGAGCAATTGAGTTCAACTCTACATCCTGAAGCCAGGAAGGTAACATCATCCCATCTGCTGAAAGAATAATAATCCAGCTACTGTGCATGGATTGTAAGGTTAACGTGAAGGTAGTTCTATATTGTTCTATAAGTTCTATATTGTGTATTATTTTCTTGCGATTTGTCATCTTAACATTTCTCAAATAGATTATAATTAATTGCATAGTTTATTGCTCCTTTTAACTCACTTTGCAGCCATGTGCGCCTCGTGCCTTCTGTTTGCGGTTCAGGTAATGAAACTTAAAGAAAAATGGAATTGAATCAGTACAGCATTTTCCACTGTATCTAAGTCTTTTCTCGTTAAAAAACTCTCTTCAAATAACATCGTTATCATTATTATGGTTAAAATGTGTTTTTACCGTGTCGCCTCATGTATTGTAGTATGTGTTTGCAGACGCCAGGGGGCACAACTGGTTCAATAAGTTAAAGTTTCATTCATAACTTTGAGGCACTGGATGAATTGCTCAAACATACAGTTAACGTGTGATTGAAATATTCCTGAATGTGCCATCAGGAATGGATTAAATGAATATGAAGTAGAGGTTATATATTTAAACTACAGGTACGTGTTCTATTCTGGGAACATTATGCACATATTTTAAACATTATAGCTGTGTGTGTGACTGTGTGTGTGACTGTGTGTGTGACTGTGTGTGTGTGTTGGTGATTGTGTTTCCCTGTGAGTGTTGGGAAACAGATAAAGTTACATCCGGATTAAAAATGTTCTATTTGTCTTCCGGCTAATATGAGACAGATGTTACCTCCAGCGGCACCCGGTCCTGCATGTCACTCAGTGACCTTCAGACCAATCAGAGCCGGTCTGGACTCCTCCCACCATCCCTGCAGAGAAAGAGAGGGCTCAGATGGTGAGGAGGAGGAGTGAGTGAGTTCTTCTTTCAGCTCTCCTCTCTGAGTCCAGCTGCACCTCTCTCCCTTCTTCTGCCCAGATCCCGTCCTCGGCTCTCTACGATGGAGAGAGGGACACTACTGGCTGTGTGCCTGCTGTGCTGGAGCTGCGGCCTGCGTCTGGTCGCCGCCATCCAGAGGGCTGACCTGTTTCCTTATGGCACATTAAGTGGAGATTTAATTCTGGCTGAGGGCGACGATGAAACCTCCAGAGTGCTGTCCCTGCCCAGACCCCTCTACTTCTACGACTCCCTCTTCTCCCAGCTTTATGTGAGTATCACTGCACTGCTGTTCATTCATTCCCACTGTGGTATTGCTCTCTGGCACTGCAGTCCTGAAGCAGTTTCAAGTTTGCATTTGACATTTCAGATGATGTTTGCAGTGGCAGAAAACCTGCAGTGCATGGGCATGTTTGGATGGGCAAAGGCAGGGAAGTGACCAGCGAGAGGGGCCATTCGGTTCATTATCATCTGTTGGTTGTAGCGAGAAGGAGCCACAATTTATTCTTGTTGTATTTACACAAGATTCCATCAGGCTTCATACTCACATATAAATCACCCCCCCCTAATGCATGCATGTAAACATTTCTAGCAAGATCTAATTTCACAGACTCAGGAGATGCCAGCAGGAATTAATAACAAGAAAACAGCTGGAGGCCATTGCTGAACAAGTAGCTTGAATATATGAGAATACTCCATTTCATCTAAAAGATACATCCAAAAATGTTACTGATGTAATGTACCCAGAGTAGTAGGAGTACTTGTATTACTTGTGCAGACTGATGTCTGTCAGTGTCAATGTAGCAGTATCCCTAAATACAAGTAACTGCAGCACATTCTGTAGTAATAGTACCAGAAAGTAACTTTGACCAATTCAGATAAATGACTTCAATGAAACACGTCAGTTGAGATGCATGATTATAAATATATTTAAAATGTATTAAAACTTTATTGATGAATGATAAAAGAGACGTGCAATATTCATGCACACATGTGAGGCCTTTTTTTAGGTTCTGATCACTGTTGCTGTTTTATATATATTTTTTATATTACTCTGATAAAATCTAATAACATGATCCCACACCAGGAACATTTCTATGTCACAGCAGAACCATTATACTGTATATTTTACTCATTAGTTATATAGTAAAAAGATTTTATCACACCTGAAGTGCACATGCATGCATCCACATTTAGAAGTGTAATACATGATAAGTTGAGATAATCCTATCAAACCAATGAATGATTTATGCCCTCTGAAATGTGGCTCTTCACCTTGGTTGGTCAGTATGAAGCTCGTTGTGTCCGTCGTGTTGCATCCAGGTAAGTCTTCTCCCCCGGCTCTCCATTCAGGTGGCCACCAATGGCATCATATCCGCCCAGGACCTTCCCATGGAGAAGCAGTACGTGGACGACGGATTCCCCACGGATTTCCCCGCGGTCGCCCCGTTCCTCGCCGACATCGACACCAGCGGAGGGCGAGGGCAGATATATTACCGGGTGACTGAAACACCCAGCGTGCTGAACAGAGTGGCTCAGGTACGTCCACCAATGGAAACTGATGCAAATACATAAAAAACACACAAAAAAAAAAAAAAAAACCCCGGTTCACTTCACTTTTGGATCCCGTCTTTTTTGTTCAGTCATTCATTCATCAGTTCAGTCCATTGCCCTCCTCTCTTTCCTCCTGGCTTTTCTCATTCATTCATTCAATCACCGGCTCACACAGGAAGTCCACCGGGGGTTCCCAGATGCTAAGTTCACGCCCACACACGCCGTCGTTGCGACGTGGGAGAACGTTGCTTCGTACGAAGAGCCCACTCGGACGGCCACGCTTTCAAACAAGGTAAGGTAACTTCAAATTCCTGTATTCAGCCTGAGGTGGGGGGTCTATTTGTAATCCCCCTTCCCCTTTTAATCTGCCTCTTAACCTCTTCAAAAGGTCAGAGGTCATCTTTCGGGGTCATCAAAGTGCCCTCCTCGTTATCCCGCTCCTCGAGGTAGACGTGCCTGAACTCTTCCTCACCACTCCCTGCTTGTCAGAGTTCACCCTCCTCTTTTCCATCTCTGTACTTCTGCTCTTTGAGGGGCTTCGGGACGAGTTCCCACCGTGTCGGGGGGGCGTCCAGACATACAAACAGGATGTGTGATGCCGTGGCTCTGCTAGCCGTGGGATATACATTTTTCAGCTTGTTTGTTTACTTTTGGAAAAAAGTTGGTGCCACGAAAGGTTTTGCTGTTTCTGTCTGTCAGAGTTTGATGATGAAGAAAGGTCGAAGGCAAAACAACCTCTTGTCTTGAAGTGGAATAAAGCTCCAGTTGTTTGAGAAATGTCCCTGGTCAAACTTTAAAAGACATCTTAGAAGAAAGCTGTTATATGAAGAGACGAGGTGAGCAGAGATTTATAGGTTCCTGATGTTGACACATCCTGACTTTTATTCTTTAGCATGTAAAACAAAGTTTCCAAATAATTTTTATTTGGAATTGAATAGGTGAATATAAAATCACTTACTCAGCAGAAACATTGTCCTTATGAGAGACATTATCAAGCTCATTTATCCTATTGATGATATTTTACACATACGAAATTTAACCCATACAATTAGCCATAGATTGGAATTTTAAGCCTGAGGTGTTGTTGAACTACGTTTCTTCACTTCAGATCTTCAACGTTAGTCTAAAGATACTCCATTACAAGCATCAAACTGATTAAAATCTCAATTTCTCCGAGAGTTTCAGCCTGGACATCAATGAATACTGCTGCTCTATAATACAGTGTGTTATTAACAAAACTAAATATGATGTACAAAGTTTATTCCATTTATGATTGAATAGCTAGTCACTGCTGATATAATAAATACAACAAAAAGAAAACTTCTCCCAACAATAAATTCACAATAATAATGAAGATTGAAACGACTATAGTGTGAAAGCCTCCAGCAAGTATTTACCATGTTTCCTTGATTTATTGTTTAGATGACAACACAAACAAATGTTAAATTAACACACATCTATAGCTCGATAAATTGTTTATTTAGTGTTTTTCATACCAATAAAACTTGCTATAAGTCCAACGATACACGATCTGTAAGAAGGAGTTGCATCGAGAAGCATTCAAAGCTTCATTTGAGTGAAACCTTGGCGGAGGGTCGAAGCGAAGCCGGCCGTCCTCAACTTATCAATCAAACAAGCGGAGCTTTGTTCTTCCTGGTTTGTAGCGTGTGGGATGGACGGATGAAGGCAGTGGCTGATTCCAGGGAGAGCAAAACCACGGGATCCTTCTCACTCTCTCCTTTCTGAGTTTGTTCTTTCCCCTCAAAGTCTGCTTTCTTTTATTTCCTCTTTCTTGTCTGATCAAAAGCTAAACTTTTGTCTTTAAATCTCTAAGTTAACAAAGTGTTAATCGAAGGCTGGGGGCCACATCTCAAGGAGCTCATGGAGGACTCTCGTGGTCATTTGAAGGGTCTTCCAGGGTCTTCCAGGCTCGTCGGATCCCGGCGCTCCAGGTTTTTGCTTGGATTCCCTTCAGCGGGTCTCTTGGTGCTGATAGCATCTTCTTTTGAAGAGATTAGGCCAGAGGTGCTGGGTGTGGTGGAGTGGTATGTGTGTGAGAGCTCATTAGCCCTAGGTGTGTGTGTGTGTGTGTGTGTGTGTGTGTGTGTGTGTGTGTGTGTGTGTGTGTGTGTGTGTGTGTGTGTGTGTGTGTGTGTGTGTGTGTGTGTGTGTGTTGTTCTGGGTGAGGGGGTAAGCTGCGGAAATTTGTGGGGGGGTGGAGGTGTCGGACATGGACGAGAAGAAGAAATAAGAAGAGCGATTATATCAGCCACCATGGAGCCCATTTTTCTAGAAACCAGTCTGGTTCCCATTGTGTTGATGGTGTTTACTTTAGTCACTGTCTGTTATCATTCTGTTATGCATTGTATTTATTTAGTTTTTAGACATTATGCATCATAGTATATTATTATATTGATACTCATCGAGTTTGAATACATGTTTACTTATACAGTACTTTAAAGTACAGTGTAAAGTGTGTTGAGACTGCCAAAGCAGTGCAAATGCACAATTTAATTAAAACCAATTTACTAATACAATACAGTGTGATACACTATGATACATAGCAATTGTATGCTATTCAATATAATATAATATGGCTATGCATATCCACACAATATGATGCGGTACAATACAATAAGATGGAACTGAATAGAACCCATTACGGCATGTTACGTCAGGTAACAGTACAATATGTTAACATACACTTTCATACATGTTCAGATACAAGCTGGAGGAATAGGTCAGGGAACGTTTTCTTAGGCAGCCGTGGTCATGTCGAGCACGGTGCTTCATTTTTAACATTTCATGAGTTAAAAACCAAATATCCTCAAGAAGATAAAAGCTGAGCTAAAAAGTGAAATATTGCACAACTAGGATTTAAAATGCAAAAAGCAAACTGAAGACATTGAGCTGTGCAGGATGACTTGAATGGATCGGTGGCTCTCCTGGTCCTGGAGGGGCTGTGGGTCTGCATGTTCTCATCCAGGAGGTTCCTTCATGTTTTTAATGTCTCACTACACTAATAAACCTGATTTTAATAGATGAACTGGATAAAAAAACTCATTACAATCAGCTGTACTGAAGTAAGAAGACCCTCTGGGACATGGAGAGTCCACCATTCTCTGATAGAAGTTCAACAGTGTTTCTGACTCTTAACTTTCTCTGGTCCGAGGATGAAATTCACTCAAAGCTCATGTTTCTGGCTTTCTTCTCTCTGCAGCACAATAGGAAGGGTTGTTACCACCAGTGTTATTTGTTGTTTCTGGGAGGCTCCTTGCAGTGACACAGGCAGCATCCAAAGCTCAGACTGACTGAACTCCAACTTTCATAACATGTTATTCTGTCCCGGAGCGAGGACACAGATTGTGTTCGACCAAGGAAATGTCCTGACTATCGCTACTCTGTAAACGTTGAGCACGATGACTCAAAAAGGATCAGGACCATAAGTAATTACAAGCACGTCGTCACCGTCGTTTGGTTTGGAACTGTGGTGAAAGACGCTCATGTTCACAAACCACTGAGGATCTAAGAAAAGAAGCTTTGGTTTTACCCTCCATGTGCACAGGGCTTGATCAAAAAGGTTTTTGAAGTTGTACAATTTCCTCTGGCTTTAGATGAGCGAGAGATCCTTTGGAGTGCAGCTGAAGTTATAACAGAAAAGTCCCCAAAAAGCAGCAGAAGGGATTTTCATAAGACAACAGTGGAGCAGTGACTGGACTGCTCCTGGCCACAAGCCTCAACCGTGTGTGTGTGTGTGTGTGTGTGTGTGTGTGTGTGTGTGTGTGTGTGTGTGTGTGTGTGTGTGTGTGTGTGTGTGTGTGTGTGTGTGTGTGTGTGTGTGTGTGTGTGTGTGTGTGTGTGTGTGTGTGTGTGTGTGTGTGTGTGTATGTGCCAGTTCCCACGCTGGAGGCAGTTCCTGTTCGTGGCGCTCTGCTGAGACTGGCAACTGGACTGCAGCTGCCGTCTGTCTCACTCAGCTCGGGCTGTTTGCTGAACACACATTCAATCAATAAACAAGTGTGGAGCGTCCATACCGGATTCTTTTCCTCGAGAGACTCAGCTTCCAGCTCTGGATAGTTGTGACATGATTCAGCACGGCAGTTGTAATGTGTTGAGTCACTTCTTGAAAACACACATGAGGCCGAAGCTTGGAGATTAAGGAGAGGCAAAACACACTAAACTACAAAATGTGAATCACTTACATGTCACATGACATCGCTTACAACATCTTAAAGCTACATGCAGATGATTATATAGCTCTGCTATGTTATATATTACATTATATATAAAACTACACCAATCATAACCTGCATCTTTCACATAAGCTCTTCATAAGTGACTGAGGAAGACCACATGGAACCATTGTTCATAGTCAAAGTAATCATTTTGAGCAGAGACCACTGCACATGCTCCAGACAGACAATAGCGATGATACAACGTTTGTATTGATTGGTTGAGACTTGAAGGACACAATAATGACCTATTGACCTAGGATATGGAGGAGCTAAGAGATTGACCGGGATGGACCGGACTCATCCCACCATCAAGCCTTCACCCATCCAGACTCATGGAGAGAACCACTTTTGACAAAAGAAGGCAGAAAACTTTGCCTGATCTGTGTTTGTCAAAAACTCAATTTGCGCAGGTCAAAGAAAATCATGATAATGAGACACGGCACGTTGTTTTCATTTTGTAGGCTTTTGCTTTTGTACGTTGGTGTGAGTGGGCCAGTGTTTGTCTCGAGTGTAACGTATTTACAAATCACAGGCTACAGTGTGAGTCCACAGCAAACTGGGGGTGCTCCGGGGAAACGACTGGAGGAAGTGCAGGCTGGTGTGAAGGTGGTGAACATAAAAAAGATCCGGTAGGATGGTAAGCATGCGGCAGCAGGAAGCGTGGGTGACGTGGGAGGGTGCACCAGAGAGAAAGATCTCCTGCTCAGAGATTTTAGAAATCAACATCATGCTCCAGGTGGTCGACGATTTTCCACTTAATCCAAAAAACCTTCCCATCTGGAGCAGGAACAATTTACCAGTCTGTACTTTATGTTCTGGGAGGAGTTACTGATCGTACACCCTGCTGGGTGCTGGAGTCCATCAGTGAAAAGTTCCAAACAGGAGCAGGTCAGCTGCCATTGATAGATATACATCCATAAATACACACAATATATTTTGATGATAAAATTCAGAAAGGTCAGAAGTCTTGAGCTGGTTTGAATCCCACTGCCCACCAGTCGCCACTGTGCCAAATCCAACATGGAAGGGAGAACCCGAAAGAAAGAGAAGCTTTTTGTTGACCAACATGAAATAGTGATCCGTGTAATTACACTTTATTGTTTTTTTGTTGCTTTCAATCAACAGAAACCATTTACACACTTGATCAACAAAAACTTTCGACAATCATTTGAAAAACGTGACCTATCATCATCATTAAACTAGAACAAAGTGCCAATGTGTGCTTGCACCTAGGAATGTGTAGACCCAGAATTAGAAACTCAGTGATCCAAACGAACTCCCAGTCTTCTCCCTGATGCCGTTTGGTATTTCCAGACTTTAACCCCCGCTGTGCTGCAGACAAACCTCGCAGACGAGTGACGTTGCCACCTCTTCAGATTGACCCCCAAAAGCAAACATTTGTTGCCCCCAGAGACAATTAAAGTTAGCCAGTGTGAAAAACTGCGAGGAGGCCGCTTAGGAAAAAAAGAGAGAAAAAAGAGGTGTGATGGAGGGCCTGTGGGGAGTGCTGTGAGTGAACTTCGCTGCCTGAAAGTCTTTGATGTGCGTTGGCTGCAATTTGTTGTCGTCCAGCTGTGAGTCAGTAAAGAGCAGCAGGACGACTTTACACACGGCGAGGCAAACGACTGATGACCACACAGATAGAGGGGGGGGGGACGGAGTGATCATCATATGGGTGATATGTTGAGAGCCGAGTGACTGTCAAGAGGTCGCCCATTCCCACCTTATATCTTGTTTGTTTGCTCTGCACAGAAAGCAAAGTAAGAATATTTCAGAACTGTTTGGACGTCATTTTCTCCGTCAGCCCATATCTCTCCAGACCGACACCCTCCCGCATCCTTTCATCTTCATATCTTTCTCTTTCCCCATGTTCCCTTTTTTTCCTCTTCTCCAGCAGAGCATAAGGAACAAAAGACAAAGTTGATCTCCTCTCGTAGCTCCAGTTTGTTCTCCTCCTCCTTCCTTCAAGATAGAAGAAAATAAAAGACCCCCTCCTCACTAATTACCCCGAGCCCAGGGGCTCCCGAGTCCTCCTCGCCCACAAACAACGAGATAGTTTAAAGATGTTGATGTAAACAATTAGGAACACACACACATGTGTTCACATGGGCTGGATATAGGTGGAGGGGACATCTGTGTTTGCACCCTGTGGCTCGTGTTGTAATGATGTCTGGTTTGCATGTTTGTCATGAAAGATGTTCAGACGCACAGGAAGACAGCTGTGTAGATCCACATCTGGATTGGGGGTGGAGAGTACGACGTGTGTGTGTGTGTGTGTGTGTGTGTGTGTGTGTGTGTGTGTGTGTGTGTGTGTGTGTGTGTGTGTGTGTGTGTGTGTGTGTGTGTGTGTGTGTGTGTGTGTGTGTGTGTGGACAGATAATCAGATTGTGTCCCAAAGGGAAACAACACAGTCTTCCCCTTCATTCACCAAAATCTCTTGTTTTTTCAACTGTGGCTTTATGGGGGAGGCAGAGAGGGCCGGGTGCCCTCCACCCTCCACCCTCCACCCTCCACCCTCCACCCCCCTCACCAACGTAGGAGACGAGCTCCTCCAGTCGGAGTTGTGCGAGCAAATGTTCCCCACGTTCATCGGTGTCCATGCGGAGTCAATTTGTTTAATTTGTCCTAATTTGCGGTGAAATAGATGTTTGGGAGAAGGAGATCAAGAAACGGGAGGGTGGGGGGGGGGTCCTCAGAGAGGAAGGGGGAGGAGGGCCGGGCAGGAGGAGAGGTGTGAAGTTTCCATGGTTGGGACAATTTAAGAGTGTTTGAGCCAAGCTGACCTCATCCCTCTGACATTTGTTCAAATAAGTGATACTGAAGTGATCAAATGCACCTGAGAAGGTTTTCTATGAACCTTTGAAGGCCCGAAGCTGCATGTGCATCTCTTCCTCACTGACGTTTGCATCGGTCTCTTCAGGTCAACACATTTCAGGCGGTGATCGCCTACGATGAGACAGACTCGTATGTGATCTTCCTTTACCCTGAAGGAGGGCTGAACTTCTTTGGGACACGCCCAAAGGTAATATTATTTAGATATTTTAATTTATATTGCAGCGGCCAGAAATGTACACAATTCACTTTTAAAGTCACTGTTATAGCCAAAGTCTTAAATTTTTTGGGTCGTATTCCAGGAATCCTACAACGTTGAGATCCAGCTTCCTGCAAGAGTCGGCTTCAGCAGAGGAGAAATTACGTACTTAATCTTCTCACGGACTGAAGGGCCTCACTATAGCGTAACCAGTGATGAACAAAGTGTTAAAAACCTCTACCAGTGAGTAAAAACTCTCCTTTCAAGAAGCAGTTAGCAGGTTCTCCATTCAGGCAACAAAAACCTGTCATATTTCCTACTTCTGTATACGTCTGACTGCTGTCTTCTTCTCCAGGGTTGGTAACACAGGAATTCCCGGCGTTTGGCTTTTTCACACAGGCAACCGTTACTCTTTTGACAACATAGTTCCTGCATCAGTTGGCGGGCTCCTCGCCACCCCTCCACCCGGAGGACAATTCCTCTCACAGGTAACTTGTTTCCTATTTGCAATTTGACGATATTTTGTACTAAACTAAATGTGATTTTCACCCCCTGTGCTCGTCTTGCAGGACTCCACCACCCCTGAGTACGCTGAGCTCGAGGAGTATCCAGACTACACGTTTGACCCCAATGCCCCGGAGGAAGAAGATGATGAGGATGATTATCCCCTAACGGGCGGGGACCCTGAATTCCAGCCGGCCCCGGCTCAGCCTCAGCCTGACAGTCCTGACCTCTCCTTGTCCCCCGCGGAGGACTCTGCTCATCCCGGCAGCAAAGATGCACCGCAGACATCTGAACCCAGATACAACTCAGAGCCGTCGGGGAGGCAGTTGGCTCCTCCAGGTCCACCGCAGAGAGTCCCAGAGGGCGGCGCTCAACCCCCCCAGGAGCAGCAACCACAGGTAACACTGGCCATCACTTTTGTTTTCTTCAAAATTACAACAGCTACACCACAATTATGCGCAACCTCTGAGACGTTTTTGCATCTGCTCATATTCCCCAGACATCACTTCTTGGCAAGAAGGTGAAACAAAAGGAATTTTAAGCTGAAAGCTCAGTCAGCATTTTGTTAGAATAATCATTTGAAACTTTAGCCTCTTTATGTAAATTCTGTGGTTCTGGCTGAAGGATGTTTTGAATCCAGCGTGGTGTTGTCCCATTGAAAATGCTCGGCCGAGCTGCGATCTTGACCTCTTACATGCTGGATACAACATGTAAAAAAATACACTGGGGCTTGGAGCATCTGGAGAGAGTTAAAAGAGCACTTAGATTGCCTCTCGGCGACAACTGTGTCTCCCTGCAGCCTCCTCTGGACACCGCGGACGTGTACCCCCCTCGTAGGGATGTGGCGCCTCTCTCACCGGGTGGTCACCTGATCAGCGTGGACGAGGACGATGTGGATTTCGACACGGGAGGTAATGACAACCGAGCACAAGAGGACAGGAAATAGGGCCAGTATGAGATTTCGATCTGTTTTCAAATATTTTGGTTACTGTGGCTACTTTAAAAGATGCATAAACAACACTTAAAGTCTATTTTCCAAATTTCAAATTCAACATTATGACGTCAAAACTGGTTTCTGTGTATACAAACCAATAAAACATTACTTTTCTGTTCAATAGGAGTCATGAGGGTGATGCTTATGACTCTTTTTGGCTGAACATAAATGACGAGTCAGCGTTTTGGTGTGAGTAAACTGCATTAAACCTTCCTGTGAGGTTCACCTCAACAGGAAGATCAAATGAAGCATCTTGGATTCAATCCGTCTCTGAGTCCTTTGCGTCTTTACGTAATCCCACTCTTCACTTCACGATATCGAACTCAGCGCTTTGTGGAAGACAATTATCACCAAACTTCTTTTTTTTTTTTTTATATATATATATATATACTGTATATATCTCGTAATCCTGCTGCAGACGAAGCCAAACACGGGAACGCACACAACTTTGCACAATGCATATATATACTGTTACATATAGATGCATATAAAGTTATGAATGGATGAAAGGGCGGCCACTGAGAGTAGAGGGGTAACAGTACCTCGCCCTCAGCAGCTGCCAGTACAATACAGCCGTTGTGCTGTGCGCAGCTCCCAGGTGTGTGTGCTCAGCGCTCCCTCCCCTCAAACTACTCCCACGGGATTTCACCGTAAATAAGAATGTGTTCTCAGTCGACTCGCCTCCTTACATAAGACTCTAAAAATGAATGAAACAAGATTTTTCATCAGTTAGCTTCCAGAGAAACAAGAGCCTTTCCAGTCATTCCTCCCTCTTTTTTTTTGTTTGTTTGTGTTTAGTTTGTTCAGAGACAAACAGAAAAGTTTGCAACAGATATTTATGTTGGTGGAAATCTGAGCAGATTTTGGTCTGCTGAGGCGATTTTTAAGGGAATTTTTTCTGACCTAATTTACATGGCAAATAGCCCCAAAAGAGAAACATTTTTAAGATAACTTTGCAAATGTAGTTGTACAAAATGTCTGTAACAATCCCAACTTTTTAATGGGGAAAAATTAAATCTTATTAAATCACTAATGTAACAAAAGTAAAAGTGCATTCTTGCCTTTTTACTTCACAATTTCATAAATTATTTTTAAACCCGCTTCTTTCAGTTCAGGCTGAACGGCCTTGAACACGACGCCAGTCCATCATGAACGTCAAGCCTCACATTTAAATCAACATCATGAAAACCTTCTTTCACTTTGTTTTAGCCTTTCCACCTTTCTTTTTTACCAAATGTATATTTTCGGAGTGCCAAAGCTCCAGGAACTTGCAGAAAAACGACCAGATCTGAAGTGTAGAACTAAGACATGTTGTTGTTATACTAGTATGCAGGCTTTTCCTCACAGCTCTGATCATCATCTGTGTCCTGTGAAAATCCCCCAACATCCTGTGTTCAGATGTAATTCTGCACATTGTGTGAGTGTAATGCCCCTGTAGGATGAGAGAATGCTGAACTTCAATCCCAGATCGGTCATTAGCACAAAAGACCAACACTCAGAGATACAAGCAGAGAGAAGACGAGCTGAGTAAAGAGATAAAGAGAAGTGAGGAGAAGGTTTTTAAAGGCCAACATCACTTTCAGTTCACACACTCCTAGTCACTTTTCTACACTTCATTTGTATTTATCCCAAATAAATTTGAGTCTCTGTGTGTTTTAGTTGGGGGGGGGGGGGGGGTTGTGTGTTTTATAGCTTCTGCAAATACTTTTAGGCAAACTTAACGTGCCATTTGAGGGTTAAGATTTCATTTTAAGGTCAGAGTTCAGTTAAATTTATGGCTGAGGTTCACCACCCGTTTGAGATGGTTAAATGTGTGTGTGTGTGTGTGTGTGTGTGTGTGTGTGTGTGTGTGTGTGTGTGTGTGTGTGTGTGTGTGTGTGTGTGTGTGTGTGTGTGTGTGTGTGTGTGTGTGTGTGTGTTTGAAGCCGTCCTGCAGCAGCTGGTTCCTTTTCAAGTTGTGCCTTGTGACATATGTTGTACGAGTGTGTGCGTGTGTGTGTGTATACGTTCCTGTATCTTGTCGACTTCCATTACTCATTTCCAAATAAACGCGGTTTTTATTTGGGGAAAGTGAAGACGTTGAAATAATACACAACTGGGACCAACGGATGACGGGAGAGGCCTGTCAACCTCCTGCGACTTCCGCTGTTTTGTGATGTTGTCTTGGAGAGGCGTGTGTGTGTGTGTGTGTGTGTGTGTGTGTGTGTGTGTGTGTGTGTGTGTGTGTGTGTGTGTGTGTGTGTGTGTGTGTGTGTGTGTGTGTGTGTGTTATACAGCGTAATAATAAACCTCTCGTTTTTACTTTCAGTGATTCAGTACACGACGGAGAATAAGGAAACCTGTGCCAGGTGTGTAGAAACGACTGATGTAAGAGATGTGCAACCTTGTTTTAAAGAAAGTTGATGTGTAAATATTTTGGAGTTCAAATGAACCGTTCACGTTCACATCTTATTTCTTGTAGATTCCAGCAACAGTGTTCCCAGAATGCATTTTGCTCCGACTACGCCACCGGCTACTGCTGTCACTGCCGGTCTGGGTTTTACGGGAATGGACGCCACTGTCTACCTGATGGTGAGAGCTGTTGCCTTCAACGACCACATGTTTATATAAAACACTTTATTTAAAAAAATTAAGTAATTTCTGGAGGTGGTACAACCTGTTATCAGCAGTGCGAATATAAAGAAAGAGTTGTGAATTATTTACTCGAAGTTGCTTTGTCCTGCAGGCGCACCGCAGCGCGTCAGCGGCAAGGTGAGCGGCACCGTGACTGTGGGCTCGACCCCAGTGGACCTGAACAACATCGATCTTCATGCCTACATCGTTGTGGGAGACGGGAGAGCGTACACTGCCATCAGCGAGGTAGCGGCCCCAAAAACACGCCCATTACGCGAACATATGTATATTTGAACTGAACCTAATATGACAAATGTCCTGGTCGGTCAGGTACCAGAACCCGTGGGCTGGGCCCTGATGCCAGTTGCCCCAATAGGAGAGCTGTTTGGGTGGCTGTTCGCTCTGGAGCTGCCCAACAGCCAAGCAGGATTTAAAAACACAGGTACACTCTTTCATTCTTTAAATGTTTTAGAAATTCTGTGGAGAAATGAGGGAAGTCCTCTAAAGTGAGGACATTCTGTGTGTGTGTGTGTGTGTGTGTGTGTGTGTGTGTGTGTGTGTGTGTGTGTGTGTGTGTGTGTGTGTGTGTGTGTGTGTGTGTGTGTGTGTTTGTGTGTGTGTGCGTGTGTGTGTGTGTGTGTGCATGTGTTTTCAGTTTCCCAGCCAGCTGTATTGTCTCCAGGGATGTGATGTGATATCAGGGTTGCACCTCCCTTCCCTAATGGGAAACAGCTGGATTTCTGTGTGTTTCAGTGTGTGAGAGTTTCAGTGTGTGTGTGTGTTTACAACAAATACAGTCCCTTTGTCATATGTGTGCTGCTGCACGGTTGCATCACCGGTCCACATACAAAGCCGGGGCTGATGAGCTGACTGTGTTGTTAGGGGCCGAGTTCACTCGCAGAGCAGAGGTGTTATTTTACCCCGGCAACCAGCGCCTGTCCATCACCCAGACGGGCCGCGGCCTCGATGAGCACAACCACCTCACCGTGGACACCGTGGTCAGTGGCAGCGTGCCGTTCCTGCCGCCCGGAGCTGAAGTCACCATGGATCCTTTCAAGGAGACTTATCAGTACTACCCTTCTGGTACAGTAATGTTGTATTCATTCATTCATTCATTCATTCATTCATTCAACTTTCTCTTGCCCCATAAACACCATCATTGCATATTTTTTCAGTCTTTCAGAAGAAACACCAGCACAATGCAAACAAAACTGTTTTAAAACTCTCCACTGTTCCTCCTGTAGTTGCCACCTCCACCTCCGTGAGGGAGTATTCGGTCGTCTCGGCCGACCGAGGGTCCGAGTCTTTCTCCTTCCAGCTGAAGCAGAACATCACCTACCGCGACTGTCGGCACGACGGCGCCGCCGCCTCGCTGGAGACGCTGCAGATCACCATGGAGAGGGTGTTTGTGATGTACGTCAAAGAGGAGCGGATCCTCAGATACGCCATCACCAACAAGATCAGCCCTGTTGGCGGTGAGTCCGAACCAGCCGGACAGTCCGGCACTAATATCCACCAGGAGGCGCCACCGAACCTTCAGTTTACTTCATCAAAAGTCCGATTGCACATTAAACTGAGAACTGTCACTCTGGCTGACGGCCTGGATCCCTTCCAGACTGCCTGTGTTGGCAGCCCAACACACCGAAGGCACTGAAAACATGAAATTTTAATCTTCTAAGGCGCCGCTCGTAACCATGTCATCATCCAGTGTAATTGTTGCAGCAACGCCACAGAAACCGCAGCACAGAATCGGACGGAGCTCAGGTTCAGACACGTGCTGCATGCTGGAGATTTTGATAATTGGTGCACTGAAAGAATAGAAAGCATGTCTGAATTACCTCTGCTCTCTCTGGATTGATTGTCTCCTGAAGGCCTTCGCCTCCCTGAGAATAATTATCAGCGCCGTGTGCGTCACCACTGACTCTCAGTGTTCAACACGATTGGCATTTATGACTTCAATCTGACTACGTGTTAACAACAAGTAGGTGGGTTTTTAGCTTTAGGGAAATGAAAACAAACCTCAGAGTCTGCGGAGAAAACAAGTTCTTCAGTGCACACTTTGGTATTTAAAGGTACTTGGTTTTCCATGAACCCAAAACTTAGTAATTTGACCAGATTGGTTTGGTCTTGTGAGTTTAGAGTTTGGCTTGCACGTGTTTGATTACTTCTTTGGCTGTAAAGCCGGTCTACATGTTGCGTACGTGCGGTGAAAAGAAATTAGTCTATTTCATATATGCAACCATGAGGAAATGAGACTCAATTAAGATTAAAAGATTAAGGCCACTTGATATGTTTATTAAAGTGCTACAACTTATGAATTATCTACAGTCACAATACTAGTGATATTTGGTATGTTTTCTCAGTACGACGGTTCATGTAACTGTAGAAATCCTCCATACACACTTTGTCTAAATGTCATGAAAGCGTTTGTGTGAAAAAAGAACTGCTGCTATGTGTCCAGGTGATGGTCAAGCAAGCCATTGAAAACTGAAAGTGTGGATGTAACTAAACTTACTAAACGCTGCATTTTTTAAAAGTAGCAGCTGTTTCACTGCAGCAGAGCAGTAAAATAGTCGAGCAAATGCACTTAGTGACGCTCCTCTGCTGTGTTTTTGTGTTTGGGAGTGTGTGATCGGCCGACAGGCTCTCTGGATGTGGCCTTTTCAATTTATGTTTCCACGGCTGTTCTGTCTTTATGGCACCCAAGTGAGAAGTAAATCACACACTTTAACTGGAGGTTTGTGAAGCACACATTTTCATTAATACATTTTGAATTGTGTCTCTTCACACACACAGAACAGGAATGGTAAGAAGTGTGTGTACAGCACAGCACAAGTTTCATGTTCTTTCTCTGTCATCATTGCGTTTCTTTACCTGCTTTATCTGATGAGAAGCAGAGTGACTAAAGGGAGACGAAGATAAAGAGGAAGGGAATGAGTTAGAGATGCCCCCCCCCCCCTTTTATTCCTGGATGTGGCCCAAGTTTCTGTCATTTAGACGTCAACACCTTGATTAAAAAGGTTATGATGACACATCTCTCACATGCTCACACACACCGGTACACTCTGCATGCAGCTGGAAGAGCTTTCTGGGATCAGGGCTTTTGTAAACATGGGTTAAGTGGTGTGTGTGTGTGTGTGTGTGTGTGTGTGTGTGTGTGTGTGTGTGTGTGTGTGTGTGTGTGTGTGTGTGTGTGTGTGTGTGTGTGTGTGTGTGTGTGTGTGTGTGTGTGTGTGTGTGTGTGTGTGCGTGTGCGCGCACCTGTAGGTGTGTTTCTGGTTTCTTACACTTTTCGGGGAAATAATATCCCAGCCATTGACAGATTTTTGAGAGTGGGGGTCTGCTGGGCAGAATTGCTCCCCAGTGATGTCATGAGAATCAGAGGAGCTTGAGACGTTGAACCGATGTTGGCCTCAGTCCAAGCAGCTTTTACTGTTTTTTTTTTTTTGTTTTTTAAAGAGTTTGGAAACAATTCATGGAGTTGAATGTAAATTACTGAACACAACTCCAAAAAACATCTTTGTTATGTATAACGTAAAATTATCAACCAAGTCATTTTACTCGGGCTGCACAGAGCAAGAAGGTTTGAATCCAGGCCACAGAGGCATAGACAAGTTATTAAGAAGACCATACTGAAACGCAGCAAACAATAGGTTTAAAGCATAAGATAGCATTAAAAACACAAAATAACGTTAAAGAAGGCAGTAAAGCAGAGTATCATCATGTTTATATCTCATGTATGTTGAGCATGTGATGCTTTTAAAAACACACATAGGCAAGTAAAAGCCACTTTTAGGAAATAAAGAATCTGTTGGTCGATTGTGCAAAGATACTGTGAACTTTTAATTTCCCCAGAGAGCATAAGACTGGGCAACATCATGCCAATATCGAGATTGTTTCAGGCTTTTGAAGGCACTTTCTAGAGTTACAGAGGATTTCACACGCCTGGTTTTTTTTCCTGGCTCAGAAGTGGAAGTGAGTTACACATAGAAAATGAGTGCAATGCTTGTTTAAGCTTGTGGATTTATTACGCACATTAAACTGTTTGTATCCCTTACACTTTTTTAACTGCTGTATTTGGAGTGTGTGGGGACTTTAGTATCTTCCTGAAGTTAAATTCAGTTTAAGTTTAGTAAGTGGAAATGTGACGTGATGTGAGATTGTGTGTGAAAGGCAATCGGTAAGGTCGTCACCCTTCTCTCTCTCTGTCTGTCTCTCTCTCTCTCTCTCTAATTATCCCTCAGTCTTTTCTCCAATCCATGTGTATCTCACCCTCTCATCTCTCCTGCTTCTCGGCCACATTCAGACTTTGAAGAGTCTCTCTCCTTCTCTGATAATGAGCCAAAATTGCTCTCCGGCCTCAGGAGATGAAAGCAAGCTGCGCTTGTGTGTTTGTGTTGTTGATGGTGGACGATCCCCCCGATGGTCCACATTTAAACCTCATTAAAAACAGATATTGCCATAAAGAGTCTGTTGGTGGTTTGCTTTTATTCTCCACGTGGATGCCAGTCCATATGTAGACATGTTGGCTTGCTCCTCAGAGTTCGTGTCAGGCAGAAATAAATTAAGTGCTCAATGTGAAAATCAAAGCATTTCTATTGAAACTTTGCCAAGTGCATATGATTAGGTCTTAAAATCTTGAAAACAATTAGGGACACAGTGTTTCTATACGGCTGTTGTCCAACTCTGCAGCTCCACAATAAAAACATATTGAGCCGTGTTCATGGGAAATGTGACAGTGTGAAATAAACTGGAATTGGAAGTCATGTTTTCTAACCAAACCATCGTTTGTACCCACTCTATCCAGAGTAGAGTTGCAGAGGCTGCCCTTTACATACGTGCTTCTCCATCTTTTGAATTCCTTTCCCAACAATCCACATGGTTTTTCCCAAGTCTGCTGCTTTTTATTTGTCAATCTTTGCAAATTTTTCTGAGGTTTTCTTTACAAAAGGTCAGTCTGAGTCACACAGCAGTACGAGGAAACCCCAAACTCACATCCGCTCACTCATCCCTTCTGTCTGTGTGTCGCCCCCTCGCCTCCCCTCTCCTCTCATGTACATGTGTGTCTAACATCATCCATATGTTGAATATCGAGAACATGAAGGCAGTCCCTTCCCAAGAGGAAACCGTCCTATGGGAATTTGTCTGGGGTGATTTTTACATGTGCGCTTGGTTAAGTCGTCCTGTAATCATCGCTCTAATCATCAGACTTGTACTGGTGAATAATCTGCTTCTCGGTTCATTTCAGTTTTGGACTGTTGCACAGGCAGTGGTGGAGAAGGCCTCTGGCTGCTGGTGTTATCATCATTAAATTTGAGATTACACTGTTTATTTATTTTTTTCATATTTATCTTTATGGTACAATTAAGAGGTGCATCTTAGTTCGAGTACAAAGAGCAAAGGATTATTGTACGATAATATGTGGGAATTAACTGTACTGAAAAGCTCATGTTACAACTGTGTGACATGCTTTTAAATCTTGTCTGTGATTGGATGGTTGTTCTGAGGAAGTCCTGAGGGCCACTGTAATGACTAATATATGAATACAAAGCATTCTATGTCTGCTTTTTGATTTTTATTTATTTGTAGATATAATCAACAGTCTCAGAGTTATGGTGATTGAAAATATGCATGCCAAATCCTGTATCAAAAAGGCACGTTCCTGTATTTATTTCATGTTTACCATCGTCTTCAATGACTTTAGTTATTTCATTTAGAGGAAGAAAATTATGATTACTGTTGCAAACTGTCATGTTGTCAGAAAATCTCCAGGAAAAAATGGGGAAGTTGCATCGAACATTCGTAGCAGACAGACCGCGACTATGAACGTCCTTGAATTCTGCCATTGTTACACAGTCAAAGAAATTCTTTCCCCTTTTCCGTCTTTGTAGTGGAGCCTTCAGGGCCTCAGCTGGTTAACCCCTGCTACGCTGGGACCCACGACTGTGACACCACCGCCCAGTGCATCCCGTCGGACGGTCAGGCCTTCCAGTGTCAGTGCGCCACGGGTTATAGAGGAGATGGACGCAACTGCTATGGTAATCCACTTTTAGTATTTTGTATGGAGGTGCATGTGCTCGACAGACTGTAATGCTGACATATTTTCTCGGTGCGTCATCCAACACTGGATGTGTATTTCAGAGAGCAATTTATGCCGCTTCAGTGTAACTCTGCTTTTGATTCACACACAGAAAGAGGAAAAGCCAGTTCAAGGCTGTGTGTTGGTTTTTCCTTCAACATGTGTCCATCGAGGGTCGAGAACAACTTCATCCTGGATTGATAGACCTCTCCTCTCCTCTCCTCTCCTCTCCTCTCCTCTCCTCTCCTCTGTCTCAGGCCTGTCATTAGCCCAGCAGCAGGTCTAGGAAAGCCCCAGGCTCAGTCTCGGTTCCCATAGTTGCTCTTCAGCGTCTCATTCTCTGGTCAAATAATGCCGCTGTGGTTTTATTCTATGTGCATTTAGGAATCCAGGTGCAGGGGTCCATGTTGTAACACCACAAACAAGCACGCCAGCAATGCATATGCACCAGTAATAGCCCTTAATTACAGCTTTTAGCCTCGTGTGCACATGTTACGTGTTGTTAGATGAGGGATCTCTGGTTTGCAGACGTGTGAGATCATAAAAAAAAAAAAGTCCTGTCTCACTCTCCCTCCCCCTCTGTCTCTCCTGCTGCAGATGTAGATGAATGTGCTGAGAGTGTGAGCACGTGCGGCGCTCACGCTCAGTGTGTGAACCTGCCGGGAAGCCACCGCTGCCAGTGTCAGAAAGGCTACGAGTTTGGCTTTGATGGGCGTACCTGTGTTGGTGAGTTCGAAGGTTTTCCTGGAAACAAGAGTACAAAGAATGTGGGAGTATTGAGCATAGATCCTCTGTTTAACAGGAACACATGGAATGGAACACGTGATAATGCAAAACAACCCCAAATACACAAAACGCAACCACGAACTGATCCAAATCCTCCACTAAGAGACGCAAAATGACCACATAAACACGTCAACACACAATCACCATGAAGAAGTTTGATACCACGAAAGATGTGGAATAACCACATGATGACATGAAACTACCACAAAATGACCTCAAAGAACCACGAAACTAAACCATCAAAACCATAAAAGTCACAAAATGACGACACTGAACTACATAAAGGCTAAAAACTAAGACAAACTACTCTCTAGTGTACAAAAACACTAATCTGATTCACGATATGAACATAGAGACAGAAAACTTTAGGCAGGGCGGGGGGCCGTCGTCCCTGTCTGTGCCCTGGGGTCCAGTTTTATGTGCGCGATGTACTCAATGTCCTCCACGTTCCATTTGGGAGTATTTGGAAGAGACCTGCCTGTTTGTGTGAGACCTTTTCTCCCACAACAGCCATGCACAGCTGCAAAAGCTACAAACACAGAGTGGGAGAGAGAGAGAGGGAGAGAGAGAGAGAGAGAGAGAGAGAGGGGAGGACGTATGACAAATGTGAGAATGAGAGGGTGAGATTAGGCAGGACGGAGGGGGTGTGAAGCAAAAGACAAATGGAGCAGTGGCACAGTGTGTTTGTTGGATTGGAATGTGTGGAGGAGCGCTGTCCTCTCGTCAGTGTGAGTTTGTGTCCTCCTCTCAACCATCACGCTGAACTTCATCTGAACCCTCCCTGCATATTTTTTTAATGCATTTTAAATTAAGCTGGTGGCTGCAGCCAGGTGCGGCAGAAATCAGCGCAGTCGAAGATTTTGAGTTCACTTCAGTACATTCGTGAACGTAGAGTTTCTTGTGACTCCCTCTGGTTCCTCAGATGTGGACGAGTGCAGCTCCTCTCCGTGCCACATCAATGCCAGATGTCTGAACGAGCTGGGGTCCTTCAACTGTCGCTGCCAGCTCGGCTTTTATGGGGACGGCTTCTTCTGTTCCCAGCAGGAAGGTAGGTGAAAACGCCGCCAAAGCAAGGACATAGTGGTCATAGGAAGAAGGAATAATGCAAGATCACCGTTTACGAAAACAGGACAGGACAAACTGTATGAGTATGTTTGAATTATTTGCCTCCTGTAGGAGAAACGGCTCGTCCAAAGAGCCAGTGCGAGCAGCACAGGGACAGCCTGCAGAGCGGGGCGGAGCCCAACGGACGCCAGAGTATCGGCGCCTTCATTCCACAGTGCGATGCAGATGGACGATATCGGTCCTTGCAGGTGGAAATCCCCTGACTCATCGATTGAAGCTTCTCATACTTCTCAAACTTTTTTTTAAACTTGATTGGTGCTTTTCAGTGCCACGGCTCCACTGGACACTGTTGGTGTGTGGACAGCAGGGGGCAGGAGAGAGCAGAAACCAGGACCCCACCGGGGACGCAACCCAAAGACTGTGACAGGCCAGGTACTCACGCTCTAGTTGGGAGCTAATGCCTCATTTTACTCATTTAGTAAACAGCTTGACATCAGTGGAATCTCAAAATCAGGAATTCCTCATGCTGATCATGTCGATATGTTTCTGAATGAATGCTACATGAATTCAGATGAACAATAATGGGTCCACGAATTGTGAAAAATTGTCTCATGTACTGTCCGATTCCGCTCAGATAAACCAGAGCGCCCCGAAAGTCAGTGCGAGCGCCACAGAGACAGCGTTCAGACCAGCAGTCCAGCGGGATCCTACGTCCCTCAGTGTGACGCAGACGGACGCTACGCCCCGCTGCAGGTCAGCGTCTCATAACCCACACTGGATCTCCTGGTGAGTTTCACAACGGCACTAAATAAACCGTGTGTTTTAGTGCCATGGCTCCTCTGGGTACTGCTGGTGTGTGGACGGTCAAGGACAGGAGAGAGCGGGGACCAGGACGTCTCCTGGTGAGCCACCCAAAGACTGCGATAAACCAGGTGAGGAACAATAAGTCTACCTAATGTGAAAGGTAAAAAAAAATTTAAATAACTTTATTCTCTTGTCGTTTTTATTGGCATTGTTTAAACTCTTTTACTGTTATAATATTCTATCAGGTTTACTCAGTTTTGAGGTTTTCTGATTTATTGTCAGTATTAAAACTGATCTTCATCGTTATTGTCAAAGTTCTCACCTGATCCTTCATAATATAACATTTTCTGCTTTAAAGCTCAACATTTTTAGTTTTTTACCATTGTATGAACATGATTAATTGAAAGTTGATGTGTGTTTTCAAAATGTTCTACATCAACACCACCTCCTCCTCCGTCACATTTTTTTTTCCAAATACACCATTGTGTTGTTTACCTTCCCACGAGCGCTCCAGCCTGTTTTGTTATCCGCAGTATGAGCGCCAGCAGGTGTATTATGTCACGACTCTCCAAGGTTTTCTTGTTAAATGCTGACCTGTGAACCCCCACTAATTCCTCAGCTCAATGACAAGTCAAACATGCACCACGTTTGCGCCGTGAGTGTGTGTGTAACCTTGTAAGTGGTGCACTATCGGGGTCATTGGGCCATTGCATTGGAACGCCTGGAAAAACAGGTGATCTCACTGTTTGGGGAGGAGATGGTAAATGTATACCGAGACGGAGCTGGACAGAGAAAAAAAATGTTGTGTTGTTTATATGGTTGCAGAAGTCACAGTTAAAAAGCAGCTGAAGACATATAAATGGGGTAATACTACACTTCAGTTGTTGGCTGGAACATCTCACAGTACTTGTATAAAAACCTTTATAGACCAAGAAAAGATATTGAGGTTTTTATGTGCAGCTTTATAATCCTGATGAATTTGAAGTTGGGTATTGAAGCTGTGCTCAGCAAAGATTGGGTTATATTACAAACACTAGAGGTTTTAGCTCAGGAAATAGTTCAAACAATGCTCTGACTATTTTCTCATGTGCTCTAAAGATCCTCCCACTTTTCCCTCCAGATGAACCTGTGAGACATAAAACTCAGTGCGAGCACCACAGAGACAGCGTCCACGCCACCGGCTCCGAGGGGCTTTCTCTGATTGGATCATATGTGCCTCAGTGCGATGCTGACGGACGCTACACGCCGCTGCAGGTCTGCACCAGGCGGTCACACGCTCATTGACAATGATTACACGTACGACTGAAGAGATTTCAATGTGGCGTCTGTCGTTTCCGCAGTGTCATGGATCCAGCGGGCATTGCTGGTGCGTGGACAATCGGGGGCAAGAGAGAGTGGGAACTCGGACGCCACCTGGTACAGTCCCCAAGGACTGTGACAGACCAGGTGAGATAAAGAGTGTCTCTCGTAGTATAATGACATGACACAGGTGTGACTAAACTTACACCGCTAATATTCTTAGCGTCTGGTCTATAAAAAAAAACGTTTCTGGGTCTTCAGATGTGCCTGAACGTCCAAAAACTCACTGTGAGCAGCACCGAGACAGCGTGCAGACCAGCAGTCCAGAGGGGCAACCCATAGCAGGAGTGTTCGTACCTGAATGTGACGCCAGCGGACAATATACACCACAACAGGTAAAGCACAACTGTTGCTTCTACTCTTAACATTCTTTTCCTAATATATCAGTAGTACTGACCAATTTAGAGCTCGGCACGATATTATAATGTTTGCAAAATTTGCGAAAAATGTACTGTTTAATTCTTAACATAACAGATTGTAGCCCAGCTATTCCTATTCTCTATTGGAAAGGGCTCTGAGTTCTGTGACACATAACTCTCGTATTTTGATAAGTCTCACGTGACTATCTTTTGTGTCTTTCTGTGCTTGGGCTTCTGATATTGTTTACACTAACGGCACAACTACTTATTTGAAATGAATACTTCCTGGAAAACAGTTAACTAAAATCATTCCCATTTTAATAAACAAACAAACTCCATTAAACAGGTGCGTAAACAAAAGATACTAGCAACAATTCACAATACCTCAAAATTATCCAATTGATATAATCAGGTTAAATAAAATGTATTTTCTATGACAGTGTGCACACTGGTAATTAGTTCATAATCATTTTAACCCAAAAAACTCAAAGCGCAGGCCTGCTTCGTTGCCCGGGATTGCACACAGTAAAATAAGGAATATCCTCAGTCCTTTCCTCACTGAGGAGGAGAAAAAAAACTAAACAAAGTGGTACCTGGTCCCACGGAACTGGAAGGATTCACTCCTACCCGTCTGACCGGCTCAGTCCGGGAACAGCTGATCGACGACAGCCGGAAACAGCTGATCGGCGCCACTGCACCACCAGCGGAGCGTCCTTCCCGTTGCCAGAGGAACTCTGAGTTTTCCGGTCACTCAGAGCGCTATCTGGTTTCGTCTTGCTGTCTCCAGGTGGGAAACAGCAGGGTGAGCTACCTGCTCAGCTGGGGTGGCTGCCCCTGAAGCCGCTGGCCAGTGGTGAGGTGAATCAATCACTCACTGAACTAGTGAGTCATCTTCCAGCTGTCCAAGCCACAGATCGCAACTTCGGGTGGAAGTTATCTGTTGCGCATCCAGCTGTCCTTTCACAGTCCTCTCCCAGATCGTCTCACCGACAGATCTGTCCACCGCGGCACGCAAAACACCCGCTTCGCTCCCTGTGTGCGGACCGGTGTGTCTCAATCACCAACGCACCTCGAGTCTCCAGCTGACCTCCTAATTAAATCAACCACTCCCTTCACCTGATCTCTGACGCTCCTTTCCCCGTCACAGGTGAAGGTTCACACAACAAATCAAAACAGAACAACCTGAAGCATTGCTGCGATTGAAATAAAAAGGAACTAAAAAATCACAGACTCGAAATTGACATTTTAACTTAAATGAAATACATGAAAAAAAACATTCTTTTACACAATTTTCAACCTGGCTTCAAGATTAACAGATTTGGGAAGTTTCTTCTTTTGTGATTGTTTGACTGGTAGATTCTTATCACGTACAAAGGCATGTATGTGCTGCATTAGTCATTTTAGAGATCTCCAAGTTGTGAATACTGTTGGTTTTTTCAGTGCCATGGCTCCACTGGACATTGTTGGTGTGTGAACAGCAGAGGAGAGGAAAGACCTGGAACCAGGACTCCACCTGGGACGCCGTCTGTAGACTGCAGCCGACCAGGTCAAACCACTGATGGACTGTATACACACTAGTCAGAATGAATAGTCATATAAAGGTCTGACATACATGGAAAAGCAAAAGTCCAAGTGACCTTATGAGATGTTATGGGTGAACATGAATCCTAGTGGACTTGGTCCAAACCAGGTGGAACTCCAGTAGAAATAAGCATCTTTAATTCTGTAAAAAACAGTGAGCTTGTAAAATCTACAGAGAATATTCCAGCAGAAAGTCCCATCCTCACCTTAAATGGCTCGTGTTTCAGCTCAGCTTTGAATGTCGTAACTCCTCTTCGTCTCCTAGTAAATTTGCGTGAATGTCTTTCTTAACTCAGATGAACCCCAGCGTCCTAAAACCCACTGTGAGCACCACAGAGACGGCGTGCAGGGCAGCAGTGCAGACGGATTCCCTGCAGTCGGTACCTACGTGCCACAGTGTGATGAGCAGGGCCAGTATCTCCCACAGCAGGTGAACTCACGTTTGAACTCTACATTATGGCCGACTGCTTTTCCAGTCGTGATAACTAATGTTCATACTGCCCTAGTGCCACGGCTCCTCTGGTCATTGCTGGTGTGTGGACAGTAGTGGGCAGGAGAGAGCAGGAACCAGGACTCCACCGGGGACTCGACCCAAAGACTGTGATAAACCAGGTGAGACCGCCATGGTGTCCCAGTTTATTATATCTCAGCAAGAAGAAGCCATTGTTTCTGATTGAACTGGGGACCGACAAGGTGCTGGATTTACAAGCTGATTAGCTTTAACTTCACGACTCAATCCTACTGCATTAATCCAATATTACCTGCTGTACCTTTAAAGCCCATCAGAATGGGCTGTGAGAACAGTAAGTTCAAGAAGAACTACAAAGAAGTAAACTGAACAAAGTAGACGTAGGCCTTGACAAATAGCTGATGATGGTTCCCAGCCTGGTGGATTTGTAGTATTTTCAAAACAAGAGAGCGGAGCTTGAACCAGCCGCTGGCACTGCTGTATGAAGGAGTTGTGTGTCATCAGTGTAGAATAAGAAGCTCAGTCTTGTTGAAGTCACTCTGACATGTTTACTCAACAAATCTAACCCGGGGTGTTGAAAGCTTCCTGTTAATTCCTGCAAGCTACACGTGTGCTACTTAATATTTTGTGTATGTGTCTTTCAGATGAGCCAGAGGGTCCTAAAACTCACTGCGAACACCACAGAGAAAAAGCACAGGGCGCCACGTCTGATGGATATCCTGTCGTTGGCGCTTATGTGCCACAATGTGACGCTAATGGACAATACCTACCACTACAGGTTTGTCTCTATCAGTCATAGTTTACGACTATTGTGGGTATGTGTGATACCTTGGTTGGTTTGCATTGTTGTTTCAGTGCCACGGCTCGTCTGGACATTGCTGGTGTGTGGACAGTAGTGGGCAGGAGCGAGCAGGAACCAGGACTCCACCGGGGACTCGACCCAAAAACTGTGACGAACCAGGTGAGAGCCGAGGAGAGTCTCTGCTCCCGAATCACACAAACTTAAGTTTAATCACTGTTTCTTTTTCCCTCTTGGTCAATCAGAGCGTCCTAAAACTCACTGTGAGCACCACAGGGACGGTGTCCAGACCTCCAGTCCAGAGGGACGCCCCATAGTGGGAGCTTTTGTACCTCAGTGTGACGCACAAGGACAGTACCTACCTCAACAGGTCGACCTCAGTTCTTTCATTGGAGGATGTTTAATTTTCTCCACTTGTTTGTCTAAATACGATTGTATGTATTGCTTCGTGTTATAGTGCCACAGTTCCACTGGACATTGCTGGTGTGTGGACAGCAGAGGAGAGGAGAGAGCAGGAACCAGGACCGCTCCAGGTATACCGCCTGTGGACTGCTATCAACCAGGTGAGACTGTGTTTGGATATTAAACCACATGATTGCTTAAGGAATTTATTCACTTTATTCAAAAGCTCATCTAAATTTATTACCACTTTGCTTGTCTTTGACTTCTTCTGTAAAACTTCAACCATTTAGTGTAAAGCTGATTATTTAGCAGCTGAAATAAAAAAAGAAACATCCCATGATGCCTTTTCTCCCCATTTGTGGAACCGTGAGCCTCCTTCATCCTCTCACTCACACGTAAACGGAGGTCATTCTAAATATTCAGCCCCGGCTGTAAATTCCATTTATGACCGTCGGGACATCTGAAGCGGTCCGTTTGTGGTACGACGAGCTGCCAGTTGTTGCCATAGCAACCCGGCCAAAACACAGCAGGGCCGTCCAAGACGCACAGTGACGAGTCGGTGTTACACCCTGCTCTGCACGTTTTGTTTGTTTGATTATTTTTATGCCTCTTGTTGAATGTGCTGATCAAACTATCCTGCTATTCTTGGTGTTTTTTCCCACTCCACTCTTCTTTATAACACTGGGTGTATGCCACCCTATATTCAAAAAACTGCTTTAGTCACTAACGCCCGCAACATTTCTAAACATTAGTGTGCTATTTGAAGGGAGTCTGTATTTATGTGTATTAGTAATGCAGCTCGCTGCCAACACAGTAGGTCAGTCTGAGGATTGAAAAGTCATCAATGTGCTGTTATTTTGTGCCGTGTGGTGGATTAGTAGACAGAAATAAAAGCCCAGTGATTCATCCGGCTGACTTGCAGCATGTAAACGGTCTCGCCGTTATATTGAATCATTTTTTTTTTAATCCTCACTGTCTATGAACTGAAGAGTCCAGTGTTGGAGACAGAGAGGCCAGAATAAACATTACCAGGAGCCTAAAGTGGTTTCAGGTTTGAGTTTAAAGCTCCTCTATAAAGTGAGTTAGTAAAAGGATTTACATGCTGTAAACAGTTTTGACAAAGGTAGGACGTGTGTGTATCTTTAACTTTGGGGCATCCCTGCGTCATTAATCACGCTCTCCACCTATCACTGCAAGATAAACTCTGCAGGTTAGAGAGGCGCTGAGAGAGCACTGGAACTGCAGAGACGATGGCGAGGTCAATCAGAATTCTGACTTTACACTTATGTTTAGGTCTATTATTGGATTGTTTTCTTTCCCTGCAGCCCCGGTGGCTCCTCAGCCTGAGAGTGTGTGTGAGCGATGGAGGGCCAGTTTGATCGAGCACTATGGCGGGAAACCGGACCCTCAGCAGTACGTGCCTCAGTGTGAGCAGGACGGACAGTTCAGGTACACCGCAGCACACGTTCCTTCCGTTTCAGTTGAATTCATCACAGAAAGTGTTGTTCAATCAGTTGGTTCTCCTCTCAGTCCGGTCCAGTGTTATGGAGAGACCACCTACTGTTGGTGTGTCGACCAGGATGGCCGCGAGATTTCCGGCACCAGATCGCATAATGTCGTCAAGCCTGCATGTAAATATTTTATTTTCATTGTTATTTTTCGATATTTTGGTTTCTGCTATGTAAAGTGTCTTTGAGTGTACAAAAAAGCACTAAATATAATTATCATCACTCCCCCGTTTATACGACATATAACTTGTGTCTATTTTGAACTCGTTCCAGGCATATCCACTGTGGCTCCGCCCACTGTGCGGCCCCTGCCCAGCCCAGTCGTGACCCCGCCTCCAAACGCCGCCATCACACTGCTGTACGCTCAGGGACAGAAAATAGGAGCACTGCCTCTGGACGGGACCAGGCTGGATGCAACCGATTCTAAAACACTGTTGACTTTACATGTAAGTGATGCGCCAGAGTGATGTAAGAATTCTTGAATTCTTTGAACAAGTTAATCACAAACTCTTTTTGTGTTCAGGGGTCAATTGTTGTTGGTATCGCATACGACTGCAAAGAGAATCACGTCTATTGGACGGATTTGTCTGCAAGAACGATCAACAGAGCTCCAATGACCACTGGAGCTGAGCCGAAAATACTCATCAACACGAGTAAGAACTCATGTTTATTTAATAAAATTATGGCTTTCCACCTTTTTTTGACCAACCTACACACTGTGTTGCTTACAGACCTGGTCAGTCCGGAGGGTTTGGCTGTGGATGTCAAACGCAGGTTGATGTTCTGGGTCGACTCGACCCCCGACGTCATCGAGAGCGCCAATCTGGACGGCAGCGGGCGGCGGACGCTGTTCGAGACAGACCTGGTCAACCCGCGGGCCATCATAGTGGTTTCTTCTACCGGGTAAAAAGAAAAAATCCATTTATTTATTTTCTGTTGCTTTCAGATTGTCTATCTTTTCAATGCGTTTTTGGGGGGGTACTCTTTAAAGTCCTTGTTATTTTGTTAGTTTATTTGGTTTTTATCTGCTTCAACTGCTAAACTTCACTGCCATATAGAATATATTTGGTGCAGATAGTTTTTTAAATGAAACTATCAAACTTTACGATTTTGACTAATGTGAATATTATTTGAAGAAATGACCAGACTATTACATAAGATGTGAAAAACTGATAGGATGAAGCCTAAAGAAAACTCTGGAGCGTAAATACAGACGTCCCTGAGGCCACGTTTACACGTACACGGGTATCTGAAAAAACTGTGATATTTCTCTGTGTTTGGGCTCATTTACCACAACTATTTTCACCTGTATACATGCAGGTGAAGAACCTGCATGTCTACAAAACCTCGGGCCAGGTTTACACGTACACAGTACACGTTTTCTTAAAGGATGAGAGGAAAATATCAGTTTTTGTAAAAGCCCAGGTATGCGTAAACGTGGCCTCAGATAGACCATCGCTTGATGTTTATCTTTTGCTCCCTTCCCCACAGGAAACAAATGGCTTTCTCACCATTTTTCCTGTGTTTTATGCTGCAAATCGAACGACTTGTATCTGGAGCTCTACTTATTTATTGTGTCTCGCAATCAGGCATCTCATTAAAACCTGTTTGGTGATGACTTTTCTTTTTAAAAGTCGGAGAAGTTGTCCGTGAATTTCACTGAAAATTTACTTGTTAGCTGATTATTTCCTCTGTTTAAGTAGAGCAATTAATTGTGCTTTTACCTTTGATTTATAGGACAACCATGTATGAACTAATATCAAGTGCTATAGATCAATGACGCTGTAATTCTGCCTTCCGCTTATTTATAACCAAAAGTTGTGGCACTTTGGAACAGTTTAGTCTGGATCTGCAAACATACACAAATGTCTTCCCTGAGCAAGAAACAAACATGCGCCTACGCTTGACGATCAAAACTAATGTCCTGGAGCTGATTCACTCAGACAGAACGAGCGCTTTAGTACGAGACCGAGCCACAGATGGTTTTCAGTCCATTAGCGGTGCCGTGAAATTAAACACACGCTCTCAAACGCAGGTATGAGTCAACAAGGCCTGCACTTAATTCATTAGTACTGTACAAATGATGCTCCTTAAGTCCTTTTTCGCAGAACAAAGTCATGTTGAGTCTGGTTTCTCCGCTCGAGACTGTGACCTGAAAAGGACTTCAGCTGGACGAGGCGGGCAGCAGGAGGAGAATTCATGTGATCTGAGTTGTAGGGTGGACGTTCCTTTAGCAAGGCATGTTTGACAGTCGTGTCACATAACTTTTTTTGTGCGCTTTCTCTGTGGGTGTCGCACCAAAGCGAGCCAAGAAAAACTGCACTCGGTGGTATTAATCTTCCATTTCATTGGTCAGCTCTCTGCGGGAATCACATCTGCTTTCCATTATCACAGCTAATCACATAATCAACAGCCCCGTGCATGCATGAGTGTGTGTGTGTACGTTAATGTGGTTGATACACACGATTAAACGCGGCGGCAGTAATCCAAATCATAAAGCCTCAAATGTTTGCTTCACCTTATCGGTCCAACAGCTTCAAGTTTATTAGTTGCCTCCAGGCCCAAAGTGTGTGTTTGTGTGTCCTGACATAAAGCCAAGTCTCGAAAGGTAATTATGGCTTCACATGAGTACACTTTAAGTCTGAGCTGACACATGTTCACCCCTCCCTCCTCCTCCTCCGCCTCCTCCCACCACACACAGCGAAGCATCTGCGTCCTGCACCTTCACCGCATTCATGCTCACATGGTGTGTTTGTGAGCTGATTGCTCATGTGGTGTGTATTACGTGGAGTTCCCAGAGGACCGCCCCACATGTACGCCATCATGTGCACATGGCATGCAGCTCGGCTTCATCAGCCGCTCATACACACTCTCTCACACACACTCTCTCTCACACACACACACACACACACACACACACACACACACACACACACACATATTCATGCAGCAGTGTCATCTCGAGGCGCAATAACGTGGATTTCATAATCCTGGGAAGTCACTCATTGAAAAGACATTGATGGGAAACAGGAAGACACGAGCTCGCTTGGAGCTGGAAAACTTTCTAATGTATACAACTAAATAATTGTGCTGAGGGAACGGAGGTCAAAGGCCGCACGTTGCTCAGAGTAACCTGACCGTGACCTCATCAGCATCAGGCAGCTGGTCCCCTGAGCCTTGAGCTCTTATACCCTTCTGTACCCATTTGTCTCCTCATATTAGCCAGATCGCCACACTCGGCACCAAAACAAGTCCACAGTTGTGTTTTTAGATTCTCTTTTAAATGCTTCGAGTTTCACCCTCCTCTCCTGCAGACATCTTGTCATTGTTACATATTGACCTCACGAATCGACCCACTTCACATCAACCCAGCCAAGCTGAGATTAAAAGCAGCATTTCATCTGTATGTCGTGTCCCTGCAGCACCTTGTACTGGACCGATTGGAACAGAGAGGCTCCCAAGATCGAGAGCTCCACAGTGGACGGTCAAAACCGCCGAGTGCTGGTGTCTGACGGCATCGGTCTGCCAAACTCTCTGACTCACGACTCTTCTTCTGGACAGATCTGCTGGGCCGATGCAGGTAAGCATGACTGAAGTACTTCCAGTGCAGACACCTGAGGGGACTTATATTGAATAAAACAGCTTTAATCCTTCCTTTCCTTCACGTTGCAGCCTGATAGTTTAACTATTTAATCCACTCTTTATGTTACGTGTGTGTCAGGTACAAAGCGTTTGGAGTGCATATCTCCAGATGGATCGGGTCGGAAAGTCATTCACCCCAGCCTCAACTACCCCTTCAGCATGGTGTACTACAGGAACCACTTCTACTACACTGACTGGAGGAGGTGGGCGTCCCCGTTAAACTTCTTTTCTGCTCATTCATGTTTATTTACGCTCATTACTGAGCTGATGAGCACACACTGTATGGTACGTCCAGGCTCAGAGTCTCTCCCTGCTGTCGCTCCCTCACAGGGACGGCGTGATCGCGGTGAGCAAAGACAGCAGCCAGTTGACAGACGAGTATCTGCCCGACCAGCGCTCCCACCTGTACGGCATCGCAATAGCAACCAGCTACTGTCTAGAAGGTGAGACACTGATGAAACCGGCATGTTGTATGTTGCACACTGACATGATTACTATTATTAAAGACTCTGTCACCATATGTGACGCACACACCAACACACACACAGTGTGCAGTGATATCATCCCACCAGATGTCACCTCCATTTACACACCTGTGGAGTGAACTTCTTCCTCAGCTTCTGCACTGAATGTGGTTCACCAGTGTTTCTTCTTGAATGCACCTCTTTCACAGAATTCAGGAGTCGAGCGTGTTTGAAGTCCGTTTTTGTTCCCATGGATGTGTATTAGATGAAGAAAGAGGCTCTCCAGAGTGGAGGACAAGTAGACAGACTTTAAAAATACCGTCCTGATTTCTATCAGCAGATCGAATCCTACAAAGCCTTAAACATGGGGAACTTTACGACTGCAGCCTGAGATTCAGGCTGCAAATAGTTTCTTTGCAATAAATCAATTTCTGACAGTTGCATTTTATGAATATTCTCTCTTCTTCTGTTGAGGCAAGTCTGCTTTTTTTTCAACGTACTCTTTTGACATGTTTTGACTGGATTCTCCCCTCCCTGTCGGAAACATCATCCGGTGGTGGTGGATGATGTGAACTAACGGCATAATGATCCTAACTGGACTATCAAGCGATTTCTAACTTTTGCAGGAGGTTGTCTCAAATTTGTAATGCAAGCGGCAACCGAAACAAACCAAGGAGTACACACTAACACACTATTTGGTCTGAAAAAACTTGTGTTTCATCACTTCTCATTCAGAAAACAGTCACCAAACACTCAGATCCACAACTCCTCACCGATGTGTGTGTGTGTGTGTGTGTGTGTGTGTGTGTGTGTGTGGTGACTTAACACTTCGACATGAAATACTCAGGAACAATGATTACACAGCTGTGTGTGACCCTCTACTTGTGACTATTGTGTGTGTGCGCACACACCGGACCAAAGAGGGAAGATCACACAGCTGTGTGCGAGCTGTCTACCTGTAGTTTGTGTGTTTGATGTGCTGATGCCTGCAGATGGCCTCCAGCCCATTCAAAGCTTCGCCTTTAAACACCTCCAAAGTACAAAGTAGGCCTCTAAACACAGGATAATCCCCAAAGTAGCACCTTGGCAGATGTTGCTGTGAAAGCCGCGCACATCTGCACAGCGTCCCTGCTTGTAGAGGGCTTAAAGCGCACACGCTCTGTACACAGGTAATTCTAGTCACGGTGAGTGGATAAGTGTAGGGCTTTGGATGGATGGAGGGTCTGTTTGTTCTGTCATTACGCTGGATTCAGACTCACACAGGAAAGGAAACTCGCACCTTCAACACGCTGTTGCAGAAAGAGACGCACTTCCAGGAGGAAATGACGTGACGAAGCCGTGTGGTTTTCTGTTTTGTTTTGTTTTTTATGACAGGGAGCCACTAACGACGGACCGGCGGCCACAGGGTCCTTTTGGTGCTACCGTTCAGTGTGGGGGGGTGGGGGGAGTCGTCCCCGGACCCAGGGCAGGACCGCAGCTGTCTCCGGTGTCCCTCAGAAGGAAAGGACGCTCAGGAGGAAGCGAGGTGGCTTCCCATAATCCCGATGAGCAGTCAGAGCTAATCCACCCCCCCACTTCCCATTATCTCACCTTTTTAAAGATATAACCCACAGTTTTGTAAATTTGTTTTATACCTCATTTCAATTTGTTTTTTTTACTGTATTTTGTATTTTTGTGAGTTGTTTTTTTTCTATCAATTAAAGCTACAGAACAATGACATCACGTTTTGAAATGTATGTAAGTGTAGACTCCTCCCTGTTTTAGTTTTTTTTTTAAGTTTTTGATCTTATTCAGTTCATTGAGAGGATCACAGCTGCTCTTCATGTCTTTACATTAAATAAGAAGCCAGTGTCTGCAGGCCAAACTGAAGGTACGTTACAATATTTTGCATATCATTTTCTCAGGATGGGCAAAGTTTATCTCATCCTTCTTCTCTAGATTCAAGGTTTATTAGTGAACGTAATGACATGCAGAGACATCAGACTCTCAGTAAGAGTCCTCACAATAAAAATATGTAAGGGTTACAGCCAGGCGAAGGCAAGAGGTGAACTAGAAATGAAAACTGACATAACCACTTTAAGACACCAAACAAAATGATCTCAAGGACAATAAAAAACCTATGACTCAAAACCACAACAGGACCATGAAGACACTCAAAATGACCACTGACAGATGCAAACCATCTCACAACCATTAAGAACCAAACAACCATTAAATGTGAGGCTTGCAGTGAAAACAAGAATAAAGTAAAAACAAAAGGCTAGAAAGAATAAAGGTCAAATGCAGAAATTGAGATTATAACAATTACTCCTCTGCCTGAGTCCAGTTTCCCTGTTGCCTCATGAAGATAAGCAGCTGCAGTTAACCCTCATGTGACTGTTGGGACTTTAAAGTTTTATGGCTAAAAGGGGCATTACCTTAAAGTGCCTGATTACATCTTTCAAAATGTATTAGTACCACGACACTCATCTCTGTATTCAGGTTACTGTAATCCGATTTCCTCACATCGCGTGTGTCTGGTTCACTTCAGTCCTTACATGATCCTCTGCACTAAAAAAGAAAAAAAAATCTGTATTTTACACCCGAGTATTTCTTTTCTGACAATTATTTTTTACCATTTCATAAGATGTGATATTTATAACAATAAAATGTGATGTGATGCTTCACAGGCTTTTGACAAGTGAATGTGTCGTGATGTTTTTGTCAATAAAACCCCAATAGAATGAGCACAGGAGCCAAACTGAGCTGGATTCATATATTTTCTCCCTCACAGCATCATTGTAAACGTCTCCAAAATAAAACCATTCTTCATCCGCAAAAACAAAAAAATGATCTTGCTGACAAACAACAGAAACAGATCTTCACTCAAAGAGATGATGGCAGGAGTTTATCATAACACACTCTAAAGTCAACCGTCCTAACGTCATGCACCAACAGAAAGATACAAACTCACTCACATCAATTCAATAACCCAGGAAAAACTGGTTTTTCCTTTCAAATTCAAACTAAAAACGTCCGTGGCATAGTCCTTCTCCATCCTCTCTCTCATCTGCCGACCTTGCCCAGCCTGTGGTCTGTCTTTGGGTCGGCGATGATGGCCTGAACAGCCACGATGGCCTCGTTGATCTTGGTCTGCAGCTCCCGCAGCTCCTCGATGTGCAGCAGCCGCAGGATCTGAGCCGCTTCGTTCAGCGTGGCATCTGCCCGGACACAGGACGAGTTCGGTTTACGTTCACCAGGCGACAGCGAGACAGAAGAGATCAGAAAACAATACTCTACCTCCAGTGTCGAAGCCCAATACATGCTTATCCAGAGCTACAGGAACCCCCTGCAGAGAGAGAGAGAGAGAGAGAGCGACCAGGAAAATTAATACCACGCACAGTGATGGAGGAATCAGCAGATCACCAACGTGTCCTCAGCTTCACCTCTTTGTTCTGGCTGGCTTTAGTGATGGCTTCTGGGGAGAGTCTCTCCTGGATCAGAATACGAATCGCCTGACAAAGACAAAGACAAATAAGTTCCTGCGACTAAGACAAAGTGTGTCAAGGAGCACTGAATATCTTTTTTGAACTGGATTTTTACTTATCTTGTTAGATATCTGACTAACTGTAACTGTGCATCATCATTGTAAAAAAATTAAATAAAATCCCTATTATTGTGCTACAAATGACCAGAACACAGAGTTCCCTCTGAGAAGGCATTCTTCAAATTTCCTCAAAATGATGTTATGAATTTGATCACTAGTGTCTCAAATCATAAAGAACAGGAATTTATGAATGATAATTATGAGCTTTCATTCTAACACAGATCCAAATACAGAAGCAAATACGAGGTTTGCAAACACACACGCTCCTCTCTCACCTTCAGCATGACCAGGTAGTCGTCGTGCCGTTGTATCTTGAGGATGTTGGCCAGAGCCATGACTCCTGCTTTGAAATCTGGCGAATTGCCTGCAGGAATACACAAAGATGTGGTCACACGTTTTATCCGTGGATGAAGGGAGGAGGATGAAAAGCGGCGCTCCTACATACAGTCAAGGTTGATGAGAGGGTCTGCTGCTTTCTCGCTGTTGGCTGCCAGGGGTTGACAGTTTTTGTACTTGTCCACTGAGATCACACACAAGTACACAAATACAAGCATGAACCAATAAACAAGCTGAAATTACATGCCACTGATTCTATCAGAGAATGTGACATCAATCCAGGTGCAATGCCTCCATCTACTGGACATCATTGGTGCTACAGACACTCACCATTGTCTCCATATTCATATCTCACTGCCAGGCCGAGGAGCCAGTCCAGAGCCTCCTTCCTCTCTTGATCCCCAAAGGGACAATTCACATCCTGCAGGTACTGTACACAAACACACACATATATACACACAACCGGTCACTACAACCTGCCACATCAACAGAAACGATGACTTCCTCATCAGTAGGAGCTCATGGTTTGGCTGTGAACAGATCAACTGTCACTCATGAGTGGATGAAGAGAAACAGACACTTACTCCTCATCATCCTTATGTCACATAAAACCTTCAGTGTGTAGTTTTGTCTGTTTCTCAGCACATTTCTTTGTAGTTTAATGGTCAGTTTATGACTCCTGCTGTGGATGTCTTCTTGTGGTGTTTTTGTGTCTCTTTATGGTCTTTCTCATCAATTTGGTCCATTCTTGTTAGTTTTGAATTCAGAAATGGACGTTTTACATCTATACAGTGTCCCTGTGCTTCCAGTTGTTTACTGTGGTCGGCACATGTGGTCCCACTAATACTAATAACCTGGTACCTGGGATGTATGTGGTCTCACCTTCTGGTAGGCTTTGGGCCAGTCTGAGCTGGGGATGTTTCTCAGGTTTCCTCTGTCTTCAATCTTATAGTGTCTGATCTTCTGGTCTTCCAGCCACACGATGCAGTTCCTGTACTGAGTCTCATCTGAGCACAAAGTAAGCAGATATTTCACACACCAACTTCTCACCGTCATTAGACGACGTGTACTAAAGATAGACACGTCCGGATAAATCAATCTCAACAACTAGATAAGGGATATTTCATGATATAGCTCTGAAGTGCCTTTTGTGTGTCTTTGAAGCCTTAAAAGTAGAATTTTAAAGATTGGAATAAAATACAGAACAATCCGAGTCTACTTATTTGACTCACATTTATTTTATTCTAAACGAAAGCTGACCTATGCCGTTTAAAACAATACTGTAGCAAGAGGCTGTAGGAGATTATTGGTGATGCTTCAACTTAAAAAATGAGTTTGTGGTTTAAAAACATTCAGAAATGTGTCTTTTCTGAATGGAGTCTGGCGGCTCGTCGTCTCGGTACTCTGACAGCACATTAGCCGGTTCCACGTTATTAAGCCCCGGTGTGCGTTTAGAGAGCGGCCCGCTGAGCTCGGGTCCTACCTGTGCCGTCAAAGGCGTCCGGGTTGTGATAATCCAGAGCCGTGAGTTTCCTCCGAAACATCTTATTCACTGATTTCACCGTAAATCTAAAATTTCTCCTGCTAACCTGCCCAGTATGGTCTGCTAGCAGGCAGATGTGGTTCTGCGCGTGCGCATTCACACTGACGACTTCCGGTTACCAGCCGGCCGAGAAGTAGTTTATAGAAAACATAACGAGAGGAGTTACAACGCGTTATATTTTAAAAAAACAGGATGAGGATGATTTCAAATTTAGCAGATAATTCTTATATACCTTATTGCACACAAGAGTAATAAATCAATTCATCCGATATAAACAACAAACGCAACAAAAGGTATCCCTGCACAGAAAAAACTTCACTTCGTGTACCATAACTAAATACAAAAACATCCCAGACAAACCCACAAATTATTTCCATTCATTTATGCCAAAGCAAATAACTACACTAATCGGGCAGTTTTACAAGTCCCTCACTAGGGCTCAACTCTAACTTAACTTCTAAAGGTTACTGACCACTTAACATTTCAATCGCTGCAACTTTGTTGTTGGGAGTTTTTTTGTCTTCAGCACGTTTGTCTCCAAAGTATGTGGGGTTAACTGGTGACCCTAAATTGTTCCTAGTTTCCAGCATGTGGTTGTCTGTTGTCCCGTGATGAACTGGTAAACTATCCAGTGTGAACACCGCTCTCAACCATAGTTAGCAGAGATTGGCTCCAGCATCCCACAACCCATGATTAAGCAGTATGAAAGATGGATGTTTGTCTCAATTTGTTGACAATTTACATATATCCTCCTTAAATGTCCTCATCAAACTGTGTCTCTTTAACGTGTCATTTCACTCTTCAGATTTATATTTTATACTTTGTTTTCAGGAGCTTTATTTCCAAAACAGATCTGAGATAAAACAAATTACAAAATAAAAGCAGTTTGACAACACAAAGCCAATGCATGTTTCACAGAAAGAGACAGGGGGTTTGGAAAAAAACAACAAAGCTTTTATTTCGCATCAGAGTTAAAAAAACAAAACAAGGTGAGACCATGTTAGATGATTTAAGAGGGGGAAAAAAAACAGGCTTGTGTATCTTGTTTTCTGTGTCGTGTGTGTGCTCAGAACGGCCTCATGCGTGTGTTGAGGGGCGGAGCTCTGTTGGGCGGCGTGATGGCGATGTCCAGGTAATCTCCAATCTGGAAGCGCTGAGACTGCAGCGTCATGGAGTCGTCTGCACCTTTCCTGCCAGACATAGTGCTGCCAATATCTTTCAACCTGAGAGAAGGTGAGACACGGTTTCAGAATCACCCCCACGTGACCCATCAGTGCAAGTTACAAACTGATACTGACCTGTACATCTTCCCTCTGGGGTCTGGGTAGACAATGGCAAAGGTAAAGTGAGTTCCTTTTTTCCTGGCCTCGGGATACACCTCCTTCACCAAACTGGTCAGCTCCTTTAGGGTGGCATCCATCCTGAGATACAACCAGACATGGTCATCTTGAAAATGCCCATACTGTTATTGCATCTTCCAATAATGGTTTTGTCCTTTGAGGTAGCTTATTGTAGACTTGTGGATATATTACAAGCCTTTGTGTCTTTTTACTGTTGGTTAAAGCCTCTCTGTGGTCATTCTCAATGTTTTGTATTAGCTTTTAAAGTCTTTGTAGTAGTTTTATTTGACTTCTCTTTGTGGCCAAGTTAGATTGCTGTGTATTCCGTTTTGTAACCTTGTTATGGCTTGGGTGTCATTTTGCATCTCCTTTAAGTTGTAATGTAACTGTGCATGCTACATTACATTTGTGAAAAGAGAAATTTGTTGCTCTCACCATGTGTATATCTGCAGCTCGCTGGAGGGGACGTTTCCTCTGACAAACTCATCGACTCTGTGGTGTCGGCCGTTGTTGGTGGTGAACACTCGCAGCAGAAGGGGGCAGGTCTGCAGGAATAATGAAGAACATAAAACTTCCGACCACACAAAGCAGCCAAAACACACAAATGGAGCAAATGCTTCAATGCTATTTAACATTACTTTATTGGAGCATGTGAATTCCTTTATGTTTCCATGTCTTGGCATTGTTTTTTGTCTTGTTGCTGTTTGATAATGTCAACACTTGTCTGGTCATTTTTATAGCCCAGTTCTGCTCCTCGGAGATATAGATGAATAGATGGATTCGTGTTTTAAGTACATATTGTGGGTTGGAACAGAGAAATAATGACTTTCCTTTTTCCCCCAAAACTATTTTCACACACTGGATTTGCTGAACAGCTGGGTTATTAGGTAGAAGTCATGTAACAAATCTAAATGATTTAACACTGACTTTAGTCATTTTGTTACATCAATTAAATAATATCTTGTTAAGTTAAGCTTTAAGATTGTCATGGTAAGGTTGATTATGTTGCTTGTGAAACAATTACTGCAGGTTTCTGAGGCCAACGGTCTTCAATGTAAATATTCCATTCATAGCAACGTTAGCATTAGCACTCTCTGTAGGTTCATGTCCATTAAAACCCGTCTGAGCTATAAGGGACGATTACTCGATGTTTGAAGCGGTTACAAGTAGAACATGAACTTTGCGTGCCTTCATGTTTACTTTAGAAATTGTTTTCAATCCTTCAGACATGATCGTTTCTCATCGATAGCTAGCGCAGCTTAGCTAGTTAGCTTGAAGCTCGTCGTGTAAATAGGCTGCACGGAGCCGTTTCTTTTACCTTTTCTCGGTCAATGGGTTTCTCCGGCTCCTTCTTTATCTCCTCCTGTGTGATCCGGGATTCAAGCGCCATGCTTATGTTGCACAGATAGAAATAATATGACAAACCTGAGCCTGCTCACATGTATAAAACCTCCACTAATGGCCACGGTGGATTTCTTCTTCGTTCATTTAGAATAGACTAACTCTCGCACAGCCGCTCACTGCCTCCTAGTGTCTGACTCCGGTGCTGCTACTCATTCGTGTAGTACGCGTGTTACTATAAGTTTTTTTCTGTGTCACATTGTGACTCTTTTTTAATTAATTAGTTCATGGTCAACCAACGTTTGTGGTAGTTTTTGTCACTTCATACCATATTTTTTATTAATGTTCCGTATATTAGTTGTCACTCCAAGAACAATAACCATCATACAGTTAGAGCTTTAGTATTTCAGATGGTAGAGCACTGGTCAGATCTCTCATTTCACAGCGAGAAAGTCATGGGTTCAAATACCAGCTGGTCCTCTCTTTGTGGAGTTTGCATGTTCTCCTCATGTGTGTGTGGTTTTCCTCAGGGTACTCCGGTTTCCTCCCACACTCCATAACCATGCATGTGAGGTTAATTGGTGAGCATCGATTCCTTTATAGGTGTGAATGTGAGTGTATGTGGTCGTCTCTCTTCGCCTGTCCTGTGATGGTCTGAAAACCTGTCCAGGTGTACCTGCCTTCACCCATAGTTTAACTGTGATTGGCTCCAGTGCCCCACAACCCTAAAGTGGATAACACAGTAGTATAGAACATGGACAGCATTCAGATTTTCATATTGATTCATAATGGTTTTTTTGCATGTGTTTTATTTACAGCATTTCACTTTTTTTGTGGTTGGGCCTCTCTGTGGTGCTGTGTGCTGTTTCTCTATTCACATGAAAATAATTGTGTCTTCAGAAACTTGAGCGACATCTTGCGGCATTTGTACTGACAGCGAATGGTTTGATTAAATCCACCTCCAGAAGTGGACCCTGCTGCTCAGTCACATGCCACCCGGTCTCCCCCTCACCCATTACGCTGTGTGTGGGTGAGTGTGTGTAGTTTCCGGGGTTACATCCATGTGAGCGTTGTACAGTATGGGATTGTGTGTCTGGACAGTGTATGGGTGTGTATCTCGTAACAGTACTGTTCTCTGTTCTCTGGAGTTACTCTAACAATCAGCTGTGGTTCACCTCTCTGCTCTAGCCTCCTTTTATCCTTCTGTTAAAGCCCCGTCCTGACTGAATGACCAAACAGTGGCTCTTTGAGTATGGCCCCGACACTGATCCCCATTCACTGATATGCATCAGGAAGAAGTGTTGCTGTTTTTCTTCTAATAACTCCATTAGAATCACAGACGCCCTCTCTGTCTCAGTTTTCCTGCCCTTTCAGATTGTTTTTCCTCAGTCTACATGAACCTGCTGTGCACAGTTGTGCAGTGTTTACCACTGTTAAAACACGGTAGCTACGAGAGGCAATGCACAACACGCCACATTGTCTCCAGAAGTTCTGGTTCCAGTGTTGTGAGCATCCTCAGTGTAAACTGAGGAAGTTGGTTTTTGCTCCCACACTTTTGCAAACTGTGGGAATGGCCCATCGGTCAGAGTTGTCAGCACACAGAGCCGCCCTGTCCTGCAGACCAACTGCTGCCAAGTGATGATTTCGATCTGAGAAGTCACAAGGACTTTCTACCTGTGTCCTATTACAGCTGCACACACACACACTTAGACACAAAGTCTGCTCAGGAATCTGTTGTGGTCTCTCTCCAGAATGCCTTCACTCTCACAGGAGCATCTTTAGGGCTTCATGCAGAGAGGAGGAGCTGCAGGTTTGTATGATGCGCAGTACTTTATCTCCAGTAAATTTTTAAATGGGACAGTGCTGATGTCACCATAACTTTGTTTACAGTACCATGAGGAGTGTTTTTTGGCAAAACACCTGACGCTCCAGACACGAGGTAAGAAAACAATACAACCTTTTATCTTATATCTTTTATCACTATATTATGAGCAGTCTGCCAATAGAAAGCAGGTGCTTGCTAACATATAATTTAAACAATCAGAAAAGTGAATCCTTGAGTAGTTCGGCCGGTCGTGGCTCAGTGAGGACTGTGTGGTTTTAGTAGAGAGGGTTCAGTTCAGTGCAGTCTACAGTGGGCAGAGAGGTTCATGGGTTCATATGAATGTTGGCGCTTGTCCTTCACTCCTCCTCCTCTCACTTTCATTCCTTTTCATCCTCTTTCAGACTTCTCCTTTGTCTCAGTGCCGGTTTCTGCTTTCAAGTTTTTGCCAAGGAAGCCCCGATGGATGTCTTTAAGCGGCAGCTCTATGGTGGGCAAGCCTCTCCTCTGACTGTCGTTTTCTGTGTGTGCCCCCATCAGGATGTCTTGGCCCGCTCTGTACGCTCAGCTGGTCGGAGCAAACCGCCACTCCACCAGTCTGGGCAAAATCTGGCTCTCTGTGCTGTTTATATTCCGGGTCATGGTGCTGGTCGTGGCTGCAGAGAGCGTCTGGGGGGATGAGCAGTCCGACTTCACCTGCAACACTCTGCAGGTAGGTGGGGCAGCAAAGGCAGAGATGCTAGACCCGGGAACTGATGGAAACGGGACGTTACAGCCATCTGCATTTATTCGATCTTATTCAGGATAAGTTTGACCACTGACGTTACCTGTGCACGCTGGTTTCTGTACTGCTTCACTTGTTCAGCCTGGCTGCGAGAACGTCTGCTACGATCAGTTCTTTCCCGTCTCCCACATCCGACTCTGGTGCCTCCAGCTTGTCTTTGTCTCGACTCCAACGCTCCTGGTTGCCACGTATGTGGCCTACCGTAACCATAAAGACAAGAAGAGGCTCCTGCAGGTGTGTCAGTCGTTTTTTTTAAATGTTTACCATTATATGATTACTGATGTGATCGGTTCTTATCTGGATGTGTGATCATCAGGTTTTTACTGTTCATGTCTATTCCATGTCACATTGTGTTATATCATGTGAGCTCACAACCTGTCTGATTGTTTTTCATGCGATGCCGCATCAAATACAACAAGCAGAGAAGGCGTGATGTATTATTGGCACCAGTTCTATGGCATCATCTGATCACACCATGGCTTGTTACATCATCAGACCTTTTACTTTTTGCACCTCGTCACACCAAATCCATGTTGCATCTTTTCGGACTGTATCACATTGGATCATGATGTCTATTCCAGGGGTGGGCATTCCTCGAGGGTTCTCAATGTTCCCCTGCTCCAACCCACCTGAATGTAATGAACATCATGTATCATGAAGCTCTGCAGAAAGCCTGATAACGACTCAATCATTACGATCAGGTGTGTTGAAGTGAGGGGGACATTGAAATTGTGCAGGAATGTCAGGAGGGCCTCGCTCTAATCTCTACTCACAACATGTGTCAGGTCACATTAAGGATATATGTTTTTAAGTTTGTTGAATTGGAACGAAGTCATATTGTGGATGAGATGTTGAAAGCAATTTGAACTTAAAGAAGTAAAATGAACTACACAACGTTTCAGTTGTATCAGGCAGTGGATGGCAAGAATGAACCTCAGCATGTAAAGCCAGTTAGTTAAAGATGATCCTCTTCTTGATCAATGTTGTGCTCAGAGACGCTGTGACAGGGAATCATGTAATGTAAAGGCACATCATGCCTTTTATAATGTCATGCCCGCCATGTCTTTCCCAGTATTTCATCACCTTACAACTCACTGTGTGTTTACTACTGCCACCACGTCATGTCATGTTAAATCGTCCCTATATTAGTGATGTTATACAATTTATTGTCATTCAATTAATGGTGTCTTGTGAACAGAGCTCCGGCAGAGCCAGTTTTCTGGCCACCAAAGGTCAAGAGGAAGAGTTGGAGACCCTGAAGAAGAGGAGACTCCCAATAGTTGGCGCTCTCTGGTGGACGTACGCCTGCAGTCTGGTGTTCAGGCTGCTGTTTGAAGGAGGATTCATGTAAGATCTGGAAGTTTCTTTTACTCTATCTAATTAAAAGTGTGATGCAGTTCATATGTGTTCCTCCAGGTACGCCCTGTATGTGGTGTACGATGGCTTCCAGATGCCCCGGCTCGTGCAGTGTGACCAGTGGCCGTGTCCGAACCTGGTGGACTGTTTCATCTCAAGGCCCACAGAGAAAACCATCTTCACTGTTTTCATGGCCACAGCCTCTTCCATCTGTATCGTCCTCAACATGGTCGAGCTGGCTTATCTTGTGGCCAAGGCTGTCACAAGGTAGAAGTATTAATCAGTCAGACAGTCAGGTGATTAATCAGCAATAATTCCATCAATTATTATGAATGCTTCCAATTAATCCAATCTTCATATTCAATTCTGTCAAGAAGGCCTGTTAAGGCTCTAGCTGTCTATCTGTGCAATCTTTGTTTTGTAGGAGTCTCTGTTACTCAAAGAAGAGGAAGTCCATCAAAGAGAAAGCACGGATAAGGACAGACCTGAAAGTGACCGTTTCAGCCTGAGGAAGCAGCTAAAAGAAGAATTCAGACAATAAAACTGTAAACACATGTGAACGATTGAAAAGCAAACATTTTCTGTGATACCTGAATTGCTGAGATTCAACATTTATGTGGTGGAGAGGATGTCAACAAGTCAGATTGTAGTTTTTTATCTTCTTGGAATTCATTTGAATTGTTTCTCAATACTTTCTCAAAAAAACGTTAATTGTTAGTATTTGTATAATTTATATAAACTACTAGTTTAGTGCCGTTATCATCTACTGGGCAACAAGAAAATATCACAAGTGATTGAAGTATTTATTGGAGCTACTTTATACTTTGTACCCACATACACAGAAAATAGATATTTGTCATTTATTAAAGAATATTAACTCACTGTGTTTGACTCACTATTTCTCAATTTGCTTCCTCCAATAAAGTTCACAGTTCTTTTATTGTGTTTTACTCTATATGAGAAATACTTGCGCAGTGACACCAAACCTCGCATCACTGAACACATTTAGGCTGATCGATATCTTCCCAGCACTATTTTGATGGAAGAGCAAAAGTTCCTGCAGATGAGTGAATGGGTGGGCTCTGCTGCCCTCTGCTGGTGAGTAACAAGACGTGCAGCCAGTCTCAGATAGTTGTGCATGTTTACTGGACCTTTTCACAGGCATCATTCCTCTTTATCACTTTAACCAAGCTACAGGAAGTTAAAGCCTATCAAAGCTTCAAGGTCACACACACACACACACACACACACACACACACACACACACACACACACACACACACACACACACACACACACACACACACACACACACACACACACACACACACACACACACACACGTGACCAATAGCTAATCACAAAATCATAAAAAAAAAATCTGAACATGCATGTGTCTACACTGTGGAAGGAAACCCATGAAGCCATGGGGAGAACATGCAAACTCCAGGCAGAGAAGCTTCAAACACAGTTGTACCTGCTGTAAAGTGACAGAACTTACTACAGCAATATTATTATTATTTCATATTTTCACGAACATTTGTCCATCCAAAATTATTCAAAATAATCTCTTTGTTCATCATTATATTGTTTACTCAAATCATTGTTTTCTTCTTCAGATTTTAAATGAATATTGTATTTGCTATGTTACTCGGAAAAAGTTTTTATGAATGTAAATAGAATTACTCTGAAAAAGTCGTCACATCAATAAATTTGTCTGATGATATACAGAAAGAAGAAGAGATATAAATTCAGAAAAATCAAGCTATCTCCTCTTTAACGGAGTAATAAAATCTATTTTATTATCTAAAACCATGATGGGAAATGTTAAAAAAAATCCTGTAACTACTTCAAACACTGAATCATTAGTCTGAGCATCAAATCTCTGGTCATTTTGATGTAAAAAATAAATTGTTATTGATTTATTTGTGTTTTCATGATGGCTTGTCAGGAATGTGATGGGTGAATTGCCTCTGCCTCTGCCCACACTCTCCTCCCTCCCCCCTTTTTAGACCAGACTGGCCTGTTGTCTCTTTTCTTTTTTTTTTTTTTTTTGAAACTCTCTCGCCCTCTCTGTAACTCTGTAATTCTCTCTGTGTGTGTGTCTCTCGCCCTCCCTCCTCTTTTCCTGCCACCTCTCTTGATTGCACCCGTGGGACTAAAAAAAGAAAGAAGAAGAAGAAGAAGAAGAAGGAAAGTCGTGGAAGTGGACGAAGCTGGGAGGGAGACGCGTTTCAAAAGGGAGAGGGGTAAGCAGGTGGATGCTGGAGTGATGGTGCTGTGGCTGAAGTGGGAGGGAAGAGGAGGGATTATCATCCTTCCACCTGCTGGAATATCAGCGCCTCTCATGCTGGGTTCACTTTCCTGTGGGAAAGAAGGCAGGCACTAATATTCAATACCAAAAACACATATTTGTCTTGTGAGGTTTTCGGATTTACTCACACTGAAACACACCGAATCCTAAGAATCTCCAACCACGCTGGAGTCTTGAAAGGTTGCTCACGAGATGTTCAAGAACTAACAAACTCCACATTTTTAATTTGTGAAGACTCAGACGAGGATGAAAAGGTGATTTGTAATAGCTGCAAGCGTCTTTCTGCTGCTGGGTGTACGAGGTTATTAGGCTACAGATGTAACTTCGCCTCGTGTGAACACAAGTTAATGCGTCTTGTCATTTTACAGATATCATCGCAATTCCTCACTATCACTTTATGTAAATTAATCAGACCAAAATATCAGGACCGTGAGTGACTGCAGTCATTTCTTTTAATTATGTGTGCACCTTCAGTCTTTGCACATTTTCAGCATTGCACCTATTTCTAGAATGTTTTTGCAGCTTTGTGTATCGTTACCTCCATAGAATTTCCCACACTTATATACCTTTTGGTATTTTCAGCATCTTGACTGCTTTTGTTCCTAAAATGTACCGACTTTGATGGAGGAGGTAGTTTGAACTATTTGCCTTTGCAAATGGGAACTAAATGAAGGATAATCGTTATTTGTTAAGAAGTCTGTAAAGGAGAAAGAGAGTTTTTCAGGGAGCAAATGGCAGGCCAAGAGTTAACGGTTTGGGCTGTTTTAGCACAAAGTCCTCTGATCTATCAAATACACACACACAGACACACACACACCCGGACAATGTCCATCTCGCAGCTTCTCTATTGTCCGCTGGTATTTCATCATGTCAACACATCGCGTGACTGTCCACACACCGGCTGCCGTCATATCTTTAGACGGCTGAGCAGTTTTGCAGGTGAAAACTAAATCATCTGCAAAGTTGGACTAGTTGATAACACTGCACACACACATCTCCCACACACAGGATCTCCTATTACAACTGCAACTTTTAAGTCTGCATGCAGGTTTGTTTGGATGATTGAATACTGGAGCAGCATTTGCCCCCCTCAGCATTCCAGGGATGTGATGAGTCCGGCATTCAGCTTCAACGACCTGTTATCCTCTCATTCACTTCCCACAGATGGCAGCCCATTGTCTGTTGGGCAGCCACATGGTGACATATACACACATTTATCTGCAAGCAAATGTACAATGTGCATGAAATGTGCAATTTTAAATAATGACAGGCCATTGGCCTCTGCAGACTTTCCCCCACATGCTGTGCACACAGATCGCTGTAGCCTGATTTTATTATAATATATAAAGATTTTTTATGTACATATGCATGAAGAATCCAGCTCTGAATTGGGTGATTTCTCTTTGACAATGATGTCTTCACTCTCGTTTCCAGGTGTATCATTTCTTCTGATCTCTGGTCGATGGATTTATCAGTGACAACACAACAATATTTTAGTAAGCCTGCATTTCCTTTTCTTTTCTACATTACAAAACAACTCATCAGAAATACTTCAAGTAGGAATGCATGCAGCATTCCAATGACATGATACTGTTTGCTTGCAAGTATGACAATTATATATATTAGATAGAATCAAGCTCTTCTTAAGTTCTTAACCATATGAAATGGTTTTAAATGGATGGAATTGATTCACAGCCATAACACGTTGTCATATAAAACTTTCTTTTGCGTAAATGTTAGAAATCTACACAGTTCAATATCAAATACATGAGAGTTATTATCCGCACTGCCATGCATGTGCACTCCCCTTTGCTCTCCACAGGCTAGAAAACCAAGTGAAGCATGGGTGACTGGAGCTTTCTGGGGCGGCTGCTGGAGAATGCTCAAGAACACTCCACTGTGATTGGAAAGGTGAGTGACTGCTAATCCTGCGTCTGAGCCTTGGATTAGTTCACAAAAGTCAAATAATTTGGGTTTAAATATGTGGACACCCAGGAGGCACCACAGAGGCTTCAGTGTTAATTTACCAAGTTACAAGTCACCAGATGTGACTTGGGATTGGACTGGCTCAGAAAAAATTCTGGTTCAGGGCCGTAATTTAGGAAGATTCATTCCCCCTGATGTGGGTCTAACCTGTTTTCTCCCCAGGTTTGGTTGACTGTCCTCTTCATCTTCCGCATCCTGGTGCTGGGTGCAGCTGCTGAAGAAGTCTGGGGCGACGAGCAGTCAGACTTCACCTGCAACACACAGCAGCCCGGATGCGAGAACGTCTGCTACGACGAGGCCTTCCCCATCTCCCACATCCGCTTCTGGGTGCTGCAGATCATCTTCGTCTCCACGCCCACGCTCATCTACCTGGGCCATGTGCTGCACATTGTCCGCATGGAGGAGAAGAGGAGAGAGAGGGAGGACGAGCTCAGGAAGTCCAGGCGCCACCAGGAGGACCATGACAATCTCTATCACAATGGAGTTGGTGATGGAGGTGGCGGGAAGAAGGAGAAGCCACCGATCCGTGACGAGCATGGGAAGATCCGGATCCGTGGGGCGTTACTGAGGACCTACATATTCAACATCATCTTCAAGACTCTGTTTGAAGTGGGCTTCATCCTGGGGCAGTACTTCCTCTATGGCTTCCACCTGAAGCCTCTTTATAAATGTGGCCGCTGGCCCTGCCCCAACACAGTGGACTGCTTCATCTCCAGGTCAGCCGACAACTACTACCACTACTACTGTACTACTACTACTACTACTACTACTACTACTACTACTACTACTACTGTTACTGCAACCACAACTGTACTACTAATACCAATACCAATACCAATACCAATACCAATACCAATACCAATACCAATACTAATACTAATACTAATACTAATACTAATACTTAATCAGTTAGAATATGTACAGAATGCTTTTTGATTCAAATTAAAGTCAGCTCTTACCAACTTAACCAAACAGAAGCAGATGAGAAAAAAGCAAAAGAATTCTAAGAAAATTAATGAAAAAAAACATTAGAATTATTAAAGAAAAAACTAAAAAGTAACAATTAAGATATGCCGATTAAGTGCATATTAAACGAAAAAATAAATAAATTAAATAAAAAAGTAAAAATAAAAATCGTGCCCCTACGTCACCGTTAGGCACGAAGCCCCGCCCCCTTTCAAGCAGTTTTTGTTGCGTTGGTAAAGAAGTATATTTAAAAGTATATTTACGTGATGACAACTACTTAAAAACGTGATTGGATACTTTGGGAAATGTTTGGAAGAAAAAACAGGCCAAAGCTACAATACCACGGTAAAAATAATACGCAAACTACATTTTTACAATGCTAATTTTGCTATGCTAATGCTAACGGACGTTATACTAAGCTTCGCCACGTTAGTCAAAAAACTACCAATTATGTTTCCGAAAAGAATAACCAATCCAAATCATATAAAATACATTCTGATGCGTCAAATGTCATATTAATGTCGTCAATGTAGGCAGATTTTTCTTAATATTATGCGTTTATGCTTTCATGTATCTCCATGTCATTGACATTACCTTGTATTATTCATGTATACGTTCCTAATTTAAGTAGATTATTTAGCATGAATTCATATCTGCGTGTATGTATGTGTTTCTATCGCATTTCCCACCTATTAAGTACTTTCAGATTTCTGTATTTGTCCTTCACTTGTGGTAGAAGTCGATCAGTGGGTAAATAGTCATCGTGTTTAGGTCACATTTTATCAACTAAAAGAATTTACCTGTATATTATACATCAGTTTATTTCATAAGTAAGTAATGTTTTTTTTAGGTTAATCTCGGACATATAGAAATTTTGGGTGATACATTTAAGACTTAAGTGTCTGTTTGTCCTCCTCTCGTTCCAGACCCACTGAAAAAACAATCTTCATCATCTTCATGCTGGTGGTTGCCTGCATCTCTTTGGTCCTCAACCTGCTGGAGATTTACCACCTGGGCTGGAAGAAAGTCAAGCAGGGGGTTACCAATGAGTTTGTATCTGATAGTGAGTCGCTGCTGCTCAGCCGAGAGAAACCCGGGGAAATTGGGACGATTCCTGAGCAGGCGTCTCCATCTGTGCTTGAGTGCCTCCCAGCATATGCCAGCATCAGTGTGCTGGGTGGGGCGGCTCATGAGGGAGCCTACAGTCTAGCTGAATCCTGCCCCACGGTGATCTCTGCACTGGTGCCTGGTGAATGCAAGATGGACGGCACAGGATTCCACCCAGATGACCTCCCGCTGGAGGGCTTGCCGGCTTCTTTTCTCTGCAATAGCGGGAATGCAAGCAACGGACATCTGGCTGCAGCAGAACAGAACTGGAACAACATGGCACTGGAGCTGAGCGATCTGAACGTTCCTCATCACCATCACCACTTTTCCCCTCAGAACTCCTCCTCCTCTTCCAATCAGGAGGAGTTTCCACCTCTACGAGATGAACAGCATCCCTCTACTTTTCCCACCCTTCCCCGCAATACCCCTCTGGCGCCGCTTTCGCCGAAGGAGCCGGTGGACGAGGGAGACGACACTGCCACGGTCCCACATGATGACTCCAAAGTGATAACCAGGGCGGAGCTCCATCAGCCTCCTGCTGACATCCGGAAACCAAGCCGGGCCGGCAGGAGCAGCGGTGTCCGCGCTCGCCCCGATGACCTGGCAGTGTAGCTAAACACACACACACTGACACATTTACACTACCAAGCATACACATAGCATGAGCAGTTTCTTTCCACAGATCAGGAGTCAGCTGCTTAGTTTAATGTCAGAGTTATGAATCTCACGTGAGTACATAAAGAGTTTAGTCCCACAGATGCTCTACCTACATAACAGTAAGAAGACTGGCTGTATCACAAACTGCCTGCTACATTAGCAGTATTATCGGAATGCAGGAATGATTTCTAAAAGTCAGACATCAGTCAGCAGTTTTGGTGCTTCTGGTTCCCTTGTTCTGGATTAGATGGGTTTTTAATAATAGGTCTATGGTTTGATGTTTGAGATAAAGACTGTGTTAAACACAGACACTGTAGGATTGTACTGTATACATCACTAAATACACCTCTGGTAAATTGTTTGAAGGTTTTTACGTACCGTTGAAAAGGGAGCTGCTAACCAGTGATGACAGTGTCAGTCCTAGACGATATGTCAGACCACTAAACATGTATCCATGCTTGTGTTTGTACATTATCTACTATTCAAAATTAAACTCTCCAGTTCATAGTTAGATGTGTTTGTAGTTTTTTTTTCTTCAGGTTAAGTAAAAAAGAAAAACTGACAGAAAAAAAGACAGACTGAGTGGAAGTCACTTGACAGTAGCACTAATTTGATTTTAGCGTTCAACACTGGCTTTCTACATTTGGCTGTTGGCTTCAAAACTGTATGTAGTAAAGTTTTTCCTCACAAAGAATGAATTTTCTGAAGCATCTTGAGAAACCAAAGTAAAAATCCCATCTGCTTTTGGTCAAGGGGACCAGCTGGATCGTAACTGCAGGGTCAGGATACAACAGATGCATCATCCTTTGTCGCACTCTGTTGACCGAAATGATGCACAGCCACCGCCCTGCTGGGCAGAATTACCTGGGAGGTCACATGATAACAAACAATTCAATTATCTTCAATTTTGTGAAAATCATGAATTCTAGATTCATAGCATCTTATCATTGAGTGTGGTAAGTGTTTGTTTTATGTCCTTGTTTGCTTTAACAGAAGCGGCTGCGGCATGACCGTGGTCAATGCAAAATAAAGTGATCTGACCGTTTCGTGGTGTTTACAGTGCATACTGGACTATGGAGTAGGCAGTTTTGATTACAGCCATAATATGAGTTTCTAAACTTGAGACACAAGTTCAGAAACCAGGATTTGAAGGTATCAAGGTTATTTATACAACATCAACACATGATATAGTGATACACTTGAAAATAATATATGTATTCACATAAGATATGACAGTAAAGTTTAAAAAAAACATTAAAGAGTGATTATAACAAGTAGACAGCTGTATTACACAACGAGCAAGGACAGACATAAATGAGTAAGGGTTACTGTGATGATGATGACGGTTGGACTCATGCTAAGAAGTTACATAGCAGAGTGGCAGCAATATTTGTTTGTATTTCTTTGCTGGGAAACACCAGAGGAAAGGTTTGCACTTGTTTGCTTTACTTTTTTTTTTTTTTTTGTGATGCAATGGTAGAGCCGAGCGGTCTCAGATTCGTCACTCGTGGAGCTTCGGTCTCACTTCAGCCTGTAGTTTCAATGAAGAGAAGGATGGACGTTTGCTTTCAGGGCAGAGCGACGACTTGAGGCAAACAATGATGCTGTAGACGTACAAGTCTGCAGGCTTGACAGGCTGTGTGTCTGTGTGTGTGTGTGTGTGTACCCCTGTGTGTGTGTTGTTTCAGTGTTTACAAAATGACATCTCTGCAGTTACATCAGGGTAATCTCCATAAAGGATATAAATATGTAAATATACAAAGGATGATATGCACAAGAAAAAAGTGGGTGTCTGCTTAAGCTGCAGTTTCAAACAGTTTTTACCAATGAAACCAAAAAAAGGACTTTGGTACTTCCTGACACTGTCCTGACGAGTCACTTTATGCAAACCCAGTGTTGGAATAATTGGGGCGCAGCACAGGACTGAGGGCTGAAGCGATGTTACAGTGAAGGATTTTCTGCTTCGCAGCTTGAAAGTAGTTTTCAGTACACCTTCCTTGTGATGGTTGTGTTTGCAGTGTGTTAAAGAGCTGTTGGGTTCCCTCCTCGTTGTTCTGTATGGGAGGACTCCGGGTTCATTTCTTAGATGAGCTGTAGAATATACTCTAGCTTTTAGATTTTTTTGGGAGGTAAAAAGTAATTAAAGAATACTATTTTAAACTTTAGGTTAACAGATACCCTGAATAGGATTGTTTGTTGTTGTTTTTAATCCGTTTTTCTCTTTAATTCCTGCCGAAAATAGACAAAAGATTTTGAGAAAATGGGTTATTGGGGTAAGTTAAGAGTTCATATTTATTTATTTCTATTATTGATAGGAATAAAGTCGTATGAAAACACTTTAACAACAAGCAAGGGAGAATTGTTTGGAGCACTTAGAAGCTTGCTAGATAGCATTGTAAGTCGAGTGAGCGCTGTGGTCCAGATAATCCACTTAGATGAAAAAGTAGTCAACATGATAGATTTTAAAAAACTTTTTTTTAAGTCATTTCTGTTTGTGTACCGGCTTTTTCCGGTGCTTTCTTCTGGGGTCTTCATTGATTTTGGTAGTTTTAAGTTGGCCATGTGAAATATTTTTATCATTAGGCTTGCGATGTCTTCTTGCCGTTAGTGAAATGGTGCTGAAGGGATGATCCAGTAGATTTCTTATTGTTGACGTCAACTCCCGATGTCATTACGAAGAGGCGAGAGATAAAAGAGACGATTCGTTCAGCCGTGTTCACGGCGATTTAGAGTTTGCTCAGTGACTCAACTATTGGAACTGTTTGGCTCATGGTCCAAGTAAATAAACTCCGTATGAGCATTCATACTAACTTCTTAATATTTGATATGTTTACATATTGCATGTGTAATCAGATGCACTTTCATTTAAAACGGAAGCCTCTGACACAACCAATGGACGTTGGCACGTCTCTGGTCAAACTTTAGAAATTTCAGCCCAGAGAAGCTTTCATACTTCACACGTATTTTCAGAAAAGTCATTGACTGTGATGAGATTCACCAAACCAAAGAGAAGCGATCATGGCTCCAGCCACAGGAACGCTTTTACAGCCCCGCAGTTCAATCTGAGAAAGACATTATGTTGAACTTTGTCTCTAAACAATGTTGAAACGAGTTGTTTCACAACTTTGTTGTTCCGAGCTGTTTTAGTTCTTTTGCTATGTAGATAAAGATTTGCACAGTGAGATGACGGTCTGAAGAGATTTATAAACCCAGAAGAAAACATAACAGAGGGTTTCCTGTGAGGAGGATTTTAACATATTTTTGTTTTATTTTTTTAATAAAGAAAACCAAAATTAGACATGGATCAAACAAGAAACGATTTTTAGCTGATCTTTTTCTGTCTTGAATGTGGACCGAACCACAAGCTACTTTGATTGGAAAGCTGGAGATTGTGTGATGGGATTATCATCGAGCAGGGACACACACACTCCCGCCTGTTCAAGAAATGGAGAAAAATGACTTGTCTTTTCAAGAGAAGTGCCTTGCGTCTGCACCTTTTGTTCAAGAACATGTTGATGTAAATGTTCATTTACCTCAGATGTTTACAAAACTGTTACTAAATAAACTTTTTGTACCATATTTGTTGTTTGTTTCAGGATGTACTGGACTCCAGAACCACTTTGACCACAAAAACATGAGACACAATTGACCCATTGAGGAATTAAAAAAAAGAAAAGAAAGAAAGTAATAATTCTAATTCAGGTTTTTGTTTGTTTTTTCAAACTCCTAATAGTTCGATATTACGTGTGTATTTTACTGCACTGTGACCGGGGCAGTGCAAACAGTATGAACAACCTCTGACCACATGCTGATATCTTTGTGTGTGTGTGTGTGTGTGTGCGTGTGCGCGTGTGTGTGTGTGTGTGTGTGTGTGTGTGTGTGTGTGTGTGTGTGTGTGTGTGTGTGTGTGTGTGTGTGTGTGTGTGTGTGTGTGTGTGTGTGTGTGTGTGTGTGTGTGTGTGTGTGTGTGCGTGTACCCGTTGCCTCGCCCGTTAAGCTGTGCTGAGGCCAGCATTTTCTTTATGCGTGCTGAAAGTCCCAGGGATTTTGGCCGAACAAAAAAACCTCTCCAGAGTGTGAAAAGGCCTTGAATGCCCGCTGGCGCTGTCCCGACCTCTGCATGCACCTCCATACTGTCCAGCAGCAGCCAGTTAAACTACTGTACAGCATCTTTCAAAAGTGCAGTTTATCATACAAACTGTCACGCTGCGCTTTTTAATTTGTATTGCACTATGGGGGTTAATTTTTAACACACAAGATCATCTTTGACACAACTTGCTCTTGCAGTTTTAAATATATTTATTGGTGTGACACAGTTTTCTGTCCATGTCTTTGGATTAATTAACAAATGCTGAAAACTTTTAGTCTTTGTAGTTGAAATTTTGCTAACAAAAGATTTAATCCGCACTTTTTTCAAGTCTAAAGAATTCCGCCTCGGTCTGCGTCATGACTGCAGGATCTGACATATGTAGTCCTGCAGCGCGCCGCTTTACTACAGTATTTCCTCTAGTGGCCAAACTCTGACATCACTCAATAATGTCTCACCACTAAACAGTGTGTTCTGTCAGTGAGACGATTCTTTCCATCAGCACTGCTTAAAAACAAAAGCAGTTTGCTTTTTCACAGTTTACCCAGCAAATAATCAATTACACCGTTTGAATTGAACATTTTATTCAAAGTTTTAGATCCGAGGTTAATCTGAAAGCAGCGCCGCTCTCTAATCCTGGCAGCCCATCATGGCTGAAGTGATGGGTTGTGGCTCAACAGCAATCCTACCCATAGCCAGGATCATTGGGCTATCATACCGGAAGTATTGTGACCCTTTGAAGACTTTAACGCCATCGTCACCGCACAGGCTGGCATCAATGTCGGACAGGGGCAGGGGCACATCCGTGCCAACAACCCTGGGCGTGGCAGTCAGGTCGACTGTTCGCATCCTGTTTCCTATCGGTTACAAAATGATATATGGTCATCAATATATTATTTAAAGCAGATTAAAGGCACTTCATTGTGCCAGTTAGTTCTCAGTTGCCTTACCTTGGATTACATGTACTGTGTGTTCATTGGGACAGACAAAAGCAGCATCCACATGGCCTTCGACACCCAGCTCCTCCATCAGGCTTTTGGGGTAGCCTGCGATCAGAGTGTAGTGGGCACCGCTTTTGTAGATGTAGACCTGATCATCCTGCAAGCGTACAAGCAGAGCTTTCAGGTTCGCTCTCCGGTTCATAAATCTGTTCGCTGTCCTGTGTCTGCCTACCTTTATCAAGTAGATTTTGTCGGCGTAGGAGAAAACGGCATTCACCCCGTTGGTCACTTCCTGCCACGCCCTCGTGATTGGAAAGCCATGGAGGCCGTCACGGTGCGTGTCCAGTCGCATGTACATGGTGCCTGAGCAGAGTGAACGGTAATCTTAGTAGACGCCTCAGATTAAAATTACATTCTCAAAAATTGTTCAGTAAAGTATATATATTTTAAACTTTACCGCTGAAGAAGTAAGTTTTTCCTGAGTCGTCTGTAGTGATGGCATCTAGTTTGACCTCGCTGCATTTAGGGATTTTCCCGTCACCTCCGTGACCTACAGTGAACACACCAAATTGCATGTGGGTGTTTTGTCATGTTTTAATTATTTTAGTGGTGTTATCATCCTCCTCCTTCTCTTACCAAAGTCACTGCACTTCATGAAGTAGTTGCGGGCGTCTTTTGGGTACCCGGCAGTCACCTCTCCGGTCACAGGGTGAAACCTGGTGAAGTTGTGTCCGTGGAAGCAGTAGTAGTGCTCCAGCCAGCGGAAGGCGGCGGTGCAGGTCGGCAGGGGCCACATCTTGGTCTTCACTGTCTTTGTGGCAATGTCATAGATGTGCACGTCATCTCCTGACAAGACAAGTTTCAGTCTCAGTCTTTCAGTAGTTTGGGATTTGTTTGTAGTTGTTTTATGTCTCTGTGTTCAATTCTACTCCTTTTGATTCTGCTGCCCACAGTTTGGTTATTTTAATCCCTCTGATACCCCGTATGGCTGTTAAGTAAGTAACCCCACCACACAGACTAACACAGTGATAATGTAAAGACCATTTAAACCGACCTTGCAAGTACAAACTTCATCATGATGTAACCAGTTTTCTCCATGAGAGGGCGACATTATCTTAATTATGCATGAAGCAGGGCTTTCTTTTTTCAGTTTTAGATGAAAACACACCTTTGAAGAATAGAACAGAGTTGGCCATGCACTCTCCTTTGGGACACTCGACAGCAGCATCCAGGTGAGTGGGCACTCCAGGGAAGTCCTCTGCGATGTCTTTTGGGTAGCCCTCCTCAAGACTGTGGTTGTAATAACTGAAAACCTTGTCATCCTGAGAGATAATGTCAACGCAAAACAACCAAAGTTGATATCGGCTCTTGCTTATCATCAGTCACTTTGCTGTAATCTGTATTGGTTCTACCAGGAAGAAGTAGATGTGATCATGATCGTCTTTGTTCTCTTCATCGTGCATGCGGAAAGCAGCGTCCACGTGGCCGATGTGATGAAGGTCGTCCAGTTCTTTGAAGGACTCGTTGGAGAGCTGGGCTGGACCATGGAAACCCTTCCATAAGTGGCCATCTGATGAGACAGGATCAGACAAACCATTTTCATGTGTTGAGGTAGGAAACTCCTCATGGATGACTGAGACAACGTAAAACCCCCAAAAAACACACACCTTTGAAAAAGAAAGTGTTTCCCTTCTCATCGGGAGTGATGGCATCGAACTCTATTCCTTTGCACCGGTCTGGCAAAGCGCCATCTTTATCACAATAAAAATAAGAATATTTACAAGGTAACTCATAAAGCATGGAAACACATTTTGGATGTAAAATGATGAAAAACTCACCGTCAGCTGCTGTGTCATGTTGTGGCCTATGGATTGTTAAAAAGATGGTGTAGCATTAGATTTTATCTCCATAGCTTGAGCCATGAGTCAATCAGTGACAGAGCACAGTCTTCTACACTGCTGCTGGATTTGCTCAATCGATCCACTCTGAACTTTGTGAACTGACAAGTGGAGGCATGAAATGAATGGACGGCCATTTGTTTGAATTGTCTTCTCTCAAAAAAGGCAGTGATCCAAAATACCGTGTGTTACTTGACCAAGAAAAGCACATCGTCTTCATATATGACATTACTTTGTGTCGTCCAATGGCATCACGCTGTTGTATTACAGAATAATTATGAAAATGTTGATGAACTTCATGTCCAAATTCGCAGAGAGCTTGGAAATATTAATGCACCCAGTGTGACGGGAGGGTTTCAGGAATCACAATGCAAGGACCTTCAGGGTGGGAATAACACATTTTCAATCATAATTTATACACATTAGTCACGCAGATTCATACTTACACAGGGTCTGCATAGGCGAGGCCCAGTGCCAGGCAGAGGAGCAGCGTCCTGGTGAAGAACTTCATGTTGGTCCTGTGGAGCAGGACTGAACCGGGGCTTTTATGCGTGTGTGTGTGTGTGCGTGTGTGCGTGTGTGCGTGTGTGCGTGTGTGCGTGTGTGCGTGTGTGTGTGTGTGTGTGTGTGTGTGTGTGTGTGTGGGTGTGGGTGTGTGTGTGTGTGTGTGGACTTTGTTTGTTTGCACAGAGTGAACATTGGAAGATTTTGTTCTTGCAAAATGTGCCTTGAACAGTCAGTAAAGAAAAAGCTCCTCTTTTTCATCTAAATGTGAGAATAACAGTTTATATGTTCACATCTGGTTAACATTTGCCTCTATTGACCTTGTTAATTAATTTAGGTGAATTTCTTTCTCTTTTAAAATACTTCTTTGAACAAATACAGCTCAGCTTCAACATGGTACCAAATGTGTTCTTGTAATTTTCCGCCAAAATATTTCAACACACTTGAACCCACACACAAATCAATTGTATTCCACTTTCCTTTTTTTGACTTATTGGAAATATTCTTAGCCACTAAACAAGAAAAGAAATACTTTTATATTAAGAATGACAAGATGTGAAGAAAGTTAGACAAAAACATGATTTTTTTAAAGTGTTTTTTGAATTAAGACTCCAATGCTGCGATAGAAACACCAAGAAACTAATTCATTGTCCCGGTGATTGACCAATTGTGTTTCAAAATAACTCAACAAACAGCAGCATCAGATGGAAATCAAAGTTTAATTACTTTCCCGTTGATAAAGTACAAAGTCATGAAAATCCAGCCCAATCCTGAACTGCTCACACGGTTTGTTCTTTAACCAGATTAAGTCCTTTAAAATTCAAAGTTCAACATTTATAAACTAATAATAATTTGAAATCTAAAGACGTTCAGGTGGTTGACTTTCATTCTAAGCATGAATTATTGTTTTCTGCTCAGGTTTTGAGCCTCGTTTGACAATTTTATCTAATAATAACTTTATGTTTGAGTAGAATAAAAAATCCAATGTAGTATTTTTTTTATGATGCTCTACATATTTCCCCTTTTCTCCAGCGAATTTATCTAGATCCTGCTCAGGCCTCACAATGGTATGGTTTTATTGTTGAGAGTTTTAATGTTTAGTAATGTAGTGAAAATTAACTATTTTCCTATTGCTATTATAAACCCAACCTTCAGAGCCTGGCTTAATTTTAAATCAACTAATTTGAACATAATTTTCTAAACCAATTAGAGCTAAACTTATATAAATTCATCTCTTTGGTTGACTATTAATTGAAAGGAAAAACTTAAATTCTATTATGGACCCTTGTGCTTTACTCTACATCAAATTAATCAAATATACAAACACTCTATTTGAAAATGTGCCTCTATAGTTTACTCTATCATTTTAAGTTACAGGAAAAAATAATTCGATTATGATGGAATGAGAATGCATTATCCCGTTTAAATAAATTACAACCGGATCCCCACATTATATGTTCATATTGTACATTTCTGCCATTTTAATATAGTTACTTTGACTTAGTAGCTATTAAAACAGTACAAATAAAGAAAATCATTGACCAGGTGTGAGAAGGGGAAGTCCACATTATTCCTTTGTTTGTTAAAGATAAATCCCTGTTGTTGTCTTTTTATTAGTAATAGCTTGAACTTGGGCACTTTTTAAAAACCAAAATCTCTGCCCATGTGAAATTAAACAAAACCCTTTAGTTTCCACAGTTCCAAAGATTTTATCATTTGAGAAATATTTAAATTGTGAAAGATGATAAAACAGCGTGTAGAAATGCTGTAGACTTCAGTAAAATACTAATGAGAGGTCATGCTAAACCATCCCCTAAATCATAGTAATTGATTATGAGTCATTCTTTAGAGGCACTAGTTTAATAGAAATGTTTTTTTCTTTATATAAAGCAGCAATATAAGTGGTTTTTTTGTTTGTTTGTTTTTTTAAGTGAATAAAATCACTTGTTTTTTGTAGACTACGTTGAACAAACTTTTGATCATATTTAGTTTATAGGTCAGAGGTAGAGGAGGTGAAACACACCTGAGGAGCTCACATTATGATTAACACCCCCCCCCCCCCCCCCCCCCCCCCCATTTTATCACATCGATTTGTCTTCATTCTGGCGTTTGTCTCATAGTTTGTGGTTCACTTGTACTGGTAGATCTTGACGCAGTGATTCATGCTGTCTGATACGACCACGTGGCCGTCAGGGAGAAGCGCCAGGCCCCTGGGACTGCTGAGGTTGTCTGCCACTAGGGGCCATCCAACACTCCTGGTTGGGTAGATCAGGATACGGTGGTGCTGTTTGCCCCAATCTGCCACCAAGACGTCCCCGTCACTGTCGATGCAGAGGCCCCAGGGGCAGGTCAGCACGGGCCCCAGGCCGGAGCACACGCCCAGGATCCGGATGGTGTTCCAGTTTGGCTCCAGGACTCGAATGCACGGGACTCGGCCGGTTTCATTGCCTCGCTCTGACAGAGCCATGAGCCCAGTGGTGAGACAGGCCGCCACCAGGTAGGGCCGGTGGTACCCCGTCACCACGGTGCGCTCCAGCCTGGCCCCGGTTTTGGGCTCCAGCTTCAGGGCTGTTAAGGTGCCACGTTTAATGTCGGCAACTAGAAACTCGTCGCGGCGGTTAACGGTGATTCCTCTGGGAGCGTCCAGCTCTTCGTTGGTGGAGCCAATCGTTATCCCTCCGAATGTCTGCAAAAGGCGTCCATGGCGGCTGAAGACGAGCACAGCACGCTCTGCAGCGCACGTCAGAGCGATGAGGCCCTTAGAGTTCACAGCAACATCAAAATAGTTGCAGATGCGTGAGGACCTTTCTGAGCCTAAAGGAGAAACCTGCTGTACAACATTCTTCTGCAGGTCTGTCACTTGAATTCGGGCGTTGCCACAGTCCACCACAAACAGTTGCCCCTTCGCAGTTGCGTGGACGCCGCTTGGCAGGTTGAAGTCAGTGCGGCCTGATCCTTGTTTTCCAAACTGTCTCACCAGATGAGCCGAGTCGAACGCACTAGAACCACCTTCCTCATCGAGTTCCCTCAACGCTGGCTCAACTCTCTCTGGCTTGTCTTTGTAGTGTTGCTGCTGTTGATGGAATTGGTCTCCTTCAATTGCTGACATGGACATAGATCTGCTCACAAGGTTTAAAGTTGAGGCTTTTGTAACACCAGTCTGGGATTGTGACCGTTGTTCATCGGAGCTCGCGGCGACCCTGTCGGATTTTGCGTTGTTCCCTCGCCATTGGTCAAGAGTCGATGACTCTGAAGCGAGACGCATCCGGTTGATTTTTCGGATTCCTCGTGGCTCATAGTCAGCCTCTTTAATTAGAGGACGCAGTTTGCCAGAGAGGTCAGCAGTCGACATCGAACGAAAGTGCTCTTGCTTGACGAGTTCATGCACGGGAGAGCTCACTGTGTAGGTGTAGCAGGACTCCTCACTGTCAACTGGAGATGGAGGGCTACCACTATCCATCGAGGATTCATTGGAGCTCTTTTTCCTCAGTTGTTTTGTGGAAACATTACCAAGACTACGCCTGGTGAGTGAACTACTGCGTCTCGGTTTTGGCGACTTATCACTGCCTTTTTCATCAGTTTCCTCTGGAGGACAGGACGCCTCTTTGCTTGAAATCAAGACAAGGGCCTTTTCCTTTCTTTTACCTTTCACCGTGCTCCGTCTCTTCCTTTCATTCTGTCTGCCGTCACAGTCATCACCTTCAGATTCACCCTGACTGGAAACTGGTGGGATTGCAAGGAAGAGGTCCAGGCCCTGCGTGTCCGAACACTCGGACTCCACTTCCTCCTCCTGGGACGACTCCGAAACTCCACGACGTCTTTCCACAGGAGACTTGGGTGATCTGAGCTCTTCTTCATTCTCTGTCGAGTTTGACAATTGTAGTTTCCGAACAACGCGCATGTTTCCACTATTTGTCTTAAGGCTTTCTTGTGAACCGTTCCTTTGCCCACTCCTGTTTGCTTGTGGTTCCTTTCGAATTTCAAGGGGGGTTTTGTTTGAAAATGCTTTATCTCCCGAATGCAAGGCACACTTCTGACCTTGGACACCACAGACACCAATGGGGTAGGTCATACCTTGCTCCCGAACATCAACTTCCCCTAAAAGTAAGGTCTTGTACTCAGAGCTCGGCAAGAAGCTAACCCTTTTCAGTGTCAGAGCGATTTCCCATGGTTGGGTGACCTCTGCTACCCCTCTTTGGAGCTGATTTTTATTAGCTCCTCCTGCTGTGCTACCCCATCTTTGGATCTGTCCTTTCAATTGTGCAATCTTTCTCAGCTGTTGATCAACGAGGGACTGCATGACTCTCACGGCTGCGGCGTTCTCCCTCTTCACTTGACTCAGCTGCCGCTGAGCTTCCCGATGGTCCTGCTCAATCTTTTCAAGAAGACGCCGCTCTTCTCGCTGTGCGTCGATCACGGCGCTGTCCAGTTCTCGGTTGACCTCCTCCACCTCCACCTGCTGTCTCTCCTGGAGGCTCTGCAGCTCCTGCTCCCCTTGCTCCAGGTTGGAAAGAGCCTGAGTCACCCACGGCGGCGGTGAAGTCAGAGACGTGGGGGTGAAAAGGGACTCCCGTGGGGTGTAGGAGAGAGGAGATGGGGTGGACTCAGCTTTTAGTTTTGGGGTGGTGTGCGTCAGCAGGGCTGAGAACCCAAGCAGGGCTCTTCTTTCAGAGTGAGACCTCATCAACATCGTGACGTTTATATCTGAAGCTTTACGTGTCACTCTTTGTTCATCTGCAAACGACAAAAAGAAATAATGTTTCCTTCCCTTTCCCAGTCCATAAAGACTGATGTATTCATGAGTCTATTCCTGCACAGTGCGTCGTGTTTTGTTTTGTAAACGTGCTCTTGAGTCTCCCAGGCTTGCTGGCTGACCTACCTGCTGACTGAGGTGTGTCACATAAACCCCATGAGGGCAGACCTGTGTACGTCGCTGTCACAGTTTTCAAACTGGGACACTCGTTCCCTTTTGGTTGCAACTCTATCCGTCCTGTACAATATCTAGTTTCTCACGAGACTCCAAAGTGCTCTCAAGTTACCATGGTTCTGTTTTCCCTGAGCTCATTGTTTCATTCCACCGACAGCCACTTAGCATTACAATTATAAAGGCTGTAAATTCAACAGCTTTTAAAAAAATGTCTCTGATTGGACGATGTGTTGTTGCGGCTTCTGACTTCAAAGGGTTGAGTGCTTCATCTGCTCTGTCTTTTACTCCCTCTTTTAATGTCACTCATGGTGAAACCACACCAGTCTCCGGTAGTTGCTTCGGCACGCAGCACAAACCTCCTTTGTCACTTGTCGTAGAAACGGCAGCACTTATCTGCTCGGGGCAGTGAAACTGAACCCCGTCTTTCATCACCGACACAAGGTATGTGGCTCGCTGCCAGAAGAGGGGGCAGCGCTCTGTCAGGGAGGTGTCAGCTTTTTTATGTCCCGGTAGAAATGGGTCATATTCTGAGGTGGCATTCGTGGAAAGGAGTGTGTGTGTGTTTACAATGTCGACCAAGCCAGAGTGTGTTCTACCCCCCCCCACCGGCTAAACAACAAGGCTTTTGCAAGGATGAAAGGAGGTGGTCTCGGTTTACCTGTTCTCCGTCAGGTCCCCCTGGAAGCATGTGACCTCAAAGTGTCAATGGGGAGAATCTGTTTCCCATGTTTGGAAAAGGTTTTACAGATGTTATCTGAGGGTGACATTAGTAGAGCACTGTTCGGGAAGTGTAGATATGACTTTACAGAAAAGATAAGTTGTGGAAGTGATGAACAAGAAACATACTTTGTGCATAGACGAGTCAACAGCCTGGTGTAACGAAGGGTCCGTCTGCTGGTCGCAGGGAAAATGTTGCTCATGTGTCAATAAGAAATCCGTGTCACTCTCCTGCAGTGAGGCGCCCTCATCGGTTCATGTTACCCCGACTTTAATGTTGAATGAGAGGCGCCCGTTGCTAAGTTACCAGACGGCCTTCGCCGAGGTGCTGAGACTATGGAATAAATGATACCATTCATAATTGAGCAGATCACGCAGGAAGTACAGGAGCGTTCCACCACATCCAAACTGGACAATGTCGCTATTGAACTGCAAGCTGCAGCGTGACGTCTATCTCAGGTGAAGAAACGTCAACATAAAGCTTTTTAGAGCTGAGAAAATCTCTCAGCTGCAAATTACAATAAAGTTTTACTTGTTTTTTACATTTTCAGCACGGACACGATTGTATTGGCTTTTTCAAGTGTAATATTGAAAACAAAACAAAAAAGAATTTGTTTAATCGTGCAATTACAAAACAGCAAATGCTATGAATAAGTCTGAGTCCTACCTGGATGAAAGGTGTGTGCTGCCTCTTCTTCTGCCTTGCCTCCTCTGTCCTGCAGCCCTCAGTTCCTCCCTCCTCCTCTGGCTGAGACCCCCCCACCTCGCCCATCATCCCTCCCTCTTTCTTTCATTCAGTCTTCGCAGGTTGCATGTATGTTGTTTCGCTCAGATACACAACTGAACATAAAATCCTTTTTTCTCATTAGGTCGTGGCGTCAAGACTGTGAGTGTGTATAAACCAAATATTTCACATTTTAATAAGTTTGCAAATTAACTGTTGGATGCGGAAGAATAGCAAAGTGAACACATTTATTTGTGTTTTATTTAATAAACCAGGGGTCGGCAACTTTTATGACCGAAACAGAATTTTTTGTCAATTTCAATCTAATTCATTTTCCCTGGAACCACAAACTGTGTTTAACCTTCAAAATGAAACCTCATGAACTTGTTTAGTTTTAGAACGGTAAACAATTGATCACATTTTGAGCAGTTTTTAGTGGATTCAGATTTTTTAAGCAATTTCTCTGGGATTTAGCTGTTTTAACCATTTGGAATATTTTTTAATTAACCCCATTTTTAATGCATGAAGATTTTGCATCCATTTCAGTTATTATACAATTTTAGTTTTTGTTGTTTTTGTAGCTGTTTCAGCCTTTTTCCCTTTCAGACATTACTAGTAATTTTATCCATTTTGCCTCTCTTCCTTTCCACATATTGCTTTTTTGACGTTTGAAATAAGATTAATAATATATATATTTCCGTATAATTGTGTGAAAGCTTCATAGAGCCACGGGAGAGGGGCTAAAGAGCTCTATATTGCTCCAGAGCTGCAGGGTTCAGACTCCTGGAATAAACGCAGATTTACTGACGCCTCCCGGCCTGCTTGTGCAAATCTTAACCACTAGATGGCAGCAAACACAAAGCATCGATGCAGTCTGCGCTTTAGAAATCAAATGATTCCAATAATAATATATTATATATTTAGTCCTCCACCCAGGTGCATGTTTAACATTTGTCTTTTATTGTTTATTTTCATTACTTCACTCAAGAGTGTTTTAATTGCTGTTTTAATCAACCAAATTATCTTTGTAACTCTGTTGGCGGAAGACTCAGGATACAATTAGTGTGTCCACCCTGAAACTAATGGCTAGTCTATTCTTTAAAACAGTTGTAATGTAGATCATTTTTTATTATGATGACTGTTTATTTTTTTCTTTATGATTCTGTTATTACTTCAGCTTCATTTGTGTATCATGTCTGTCTTGTTTCTCTTTCAGTCCTTTAAAACATAAGTGCATTTCTATGTATATAAGTTAAACCGTCTGCATGGATGTTTTGAAGGTCTTAAGTCTGGATCCAAAGACTGAACAGCAATGCTCACATTTTAACATAATTACCCCAAAAGCTTTAGTTAAGTTTGAAGTTGAACTGTCTGTTTGGTCTTTTTAAACAGCATTTGACTTTTAACTCTTTTCTCGTCAGTACTTCATGGTTGTTGGTTTACTGTGTAAACAATGTTGAGTTGAACTGTTGGTTTGCCAAAGCTGGCACTGAACATACTTTTGAGATGGCTTGCTACCCGCTGATTGAGCCATTTTGAGTATCTACTGTATAAGCCTGCGAGCGGAGTAACAGATTCCCGCCTCTTATAGGATACAGCGTCTTCTCACCAATTATCCTCACCCACACACACAGAGCGCTGGCCCCTGGACACAGATGGGTCCTGAACCATCAGTGTTGCTAGATGTCACATGGGGTCCTACAGGCTGCCTGGGATGGTGTTGTGACTGATTGTTTCTATCTTGTGCTCTGTCAGGAAAGACTGGATATTATATGGGCCTAAGGTGGCACTCGGTTATTGATATCACTGTTAAAATCTGCGGTCCAGCTGCTCGCCTTGCCAGCAACGTCTCTGCAATTAAATCCATAGCACCGCTTCCAAGCCCGTGTGTGTGTGTGGCAGAGAGTAATGGGCCCAATAGTTACTGTAACAAAACATTAATGTGATTCAGCATGGCAGCACAACAACCATATATATCTATCAGTGCGATATGTGACAGAGAAGCTAATGGGTTATTATTACCTGCGCTCAAAAAAACACAAACCAAAATAAATAAATAAATAAATAAATAAATAAAGCAGCGGCATCACAGCAGGGCAGGTACAAAACAGACTTGTTGCAACCAACAATTAAAATAAAGTCTGCATGCGTTAGAAAGGTGGTCAAGAAAGTCATATTGCCGTTTTCTCCTCCACTTTGCATACAGGAGGCTATATTCGGTGATGAATATGGTAATGGTGCTCATTCTAGAGGGACTATCTCCTTTCAGAGGGGAAGATCTGGTTCGGCTGTTAGATTCGATTAATTCTTCTTCATGCCACTCCTCATTTTTGTGTCCCCTCCTCACCCTCCACTCTTACCCCAACCCCCCCACACACACTCCATCCTCTCTAACACTTTCAGGCCTATGATATTAGACGAACAATCGCAGAAACAAAACGAGCTGGAACAACCAAGATGGGAACAGATGGCACGTAATTGCCTGGTGGAGGAAGCCAGGGAGTCAATTTTTACCCGTCCTGGGGGAGTTGCAGTTGCAAGGAGAGAGAGGGAAGGGAAAAAAGTGCAGGTGCATTTGTTTTGATCAGCAATGGCCTGAAGGAGGCATCTGAAAAATATTCATCACACGCACATTAGGGAGAGAGAGGATTTAACAAAAGCTTTGTGGGTGAGACGCAGGATGCAGCGCCGTGTTGTTTGGGACAGAAAAGGGAGTAGATGTGTGACCGAGTCAACAGCAGCAGATGCAGCACAAATTAATGTCCCACCAAAGTGTTGCAAAAACTGTCAAACTTTAACATGGAAGCACTAAATTGGCGTTAATAATAAGACAGTACAGCAAATAATTGAAGAAAACTCTTTTCTTATTCATGTATATTTTTAATCAAGAAGTATCAACTGGTGCAAGAGGCAAAGGTGCTGTTCACTTTGAATAAATTAAAATCTCAAGTACATTAAAATAGAGTTAAAATGAGAAGTTAGTCAGTTTTGCTTGTTGGCAATAAATGATCTACTTGTGTCTTAGTAAACCTGTTGCATGCTGTGGTTACTCGTGTTTTGTTGCACCCCATAACAAGATAAACAAAATACACACCAAGTACGGCTGTACTAGTGAAACATAGAGCGAACGAGGCTTTAGTATTTGTCTGGTGAGACTGCGTGCTGATGCCGTAATACTGAACACAAAGGCTTTCAATTCAACTTCAGTGACAACAAATGTTTTTTTAAACTTCTGATTGTGTTGAAGGTAGGCTTGCATGTAT